>NC_135787.1:145285000-146639166 GCF_051106095.1 Pogona vitticeps | reverse complement strand
GCGTTACAGTGGGCAGACGTGGGGACGCAGCAGGATCAGGTCATACTTCGGATTAGGAGGTCCAAAACTGACCAGCATGGGAAAGGTGGTCAAGTTAGGTTGGGTCGTTGTAGTATAGACAAATTGTGCCCAGTACGGGCGGTAAGACAATTTATTAGTGTCAGGGGAACTGCTGGTGGGTATTTCTTTCAACATGCTGACGGTACGCCCCTGTCAAAATATCAGTTTTGGAAACTCACTGATATGGCGCTGGAAAAAGTGGGGGTCCAGGGCATGCGATTTGGCACACATTCATTTAGAATAGGGGCGGCTTCGACTGCAGCGGCTATGGGTTACGATGCTGGACGAATCAAGCAGCTTGGTCGTTGGTCGTCGGGCTGTTACAATAAATATATCAGACAATTGCCTAACGTGTAGGTAGGGGTTGTTTTTTGTCTTTCAGGAGGAGTGATGCCGGAGGCACGATGGAACGTTGTGATGGTGGGTCATAGCTTCATCTATTGGGCAGCTCGATATGCCGCTGATTCCAGGTGGGGAAGTGATTTAGGTTTGGGAGCCCAAGCCTCCATTACATGGAGGGGCATGCGAGGCATGCGATGGATTCAACTTGGTCGGCTCACGGCCTTTGGAAGTTCGCCTCCTGACATCTTAGTGGTTCACTTGGGGGGCAATGATTTGCCCCAGGTGTCCGGTAAGGCATTGATACTGGATATATTGCGGGATTTTGATAGGCTACATGCCTTATATCCCAGGATGAGGATCGTTTGGTCGACGATCATTCCACGTGTAAATTGGCGTGGTGCTCTTAATGCAGACAGGGTAAATCATGCCCGTCGTTTAGTTAATAAGGAAGTTTGCAGAAGGGTAAGCAAACGCGGCTTTGGTTCTGTGATTGGCCATCGCAGAATCTTGACATCCAAACTGGAATATTTCCGCGAAGATGGGGTCCACCTGTCTGATGCAGGTTTGGACGTTTTCTTGGATGATTTGAGAGGGGGCCTGCTTAAGGAATTTGGTTGTCTTGGTGGGCTCATGGGACATAGCTGATGCTAGTCCTCATGTGGTGGCGGGTAGTGCGGGAATAACTGGTCGTCACGGTGTTTCCCTTTTGGTAATATTTCTTAAGTAACAGTGCGTCAATGCTGACAGTTCCTGCGGATCGTGCGATTACAGGGCTGAAGGCAACTGAGGCGCTGAAACACCTTCGGACCAAAAAGTCATTAAAGGAGATGGCTGGAGGTCCGGGTGTTTTAATTAAGCCTTCCAGGTTCCACCGGTCGGTAGTACAGCTGGAACCTGGGGGCTGGGATTCGCCCATTGGCATATAAGGAATTATTTGGTGTTATTTCCCCGCACTACCGCAGGTCCCCTCAATATGGATTTGGTTTCATTTGGCTTAAGGAAATTTGATTTGGCTAATAAAGTGTGGCCCATGTTTAATACCAAATGTACGTTGTCTGCGTCTTCATTTCGGGACTTGGGGAAGCAAGGGTTCGCGCGCTGAAGGGGCGAGACAACGCCCTCGGAAGCCGCGGCGAGTTTGCTTGCCCGGGGCCGGAAGTGCAGACAACGGGGCCCACGTGGCTAGATGACGCGAACCGACGCTATTTAAGATAGCGTCGGTTCGCCGCAAAGGGCTCTTTTGCGCAGGCACCCGCCCGCCCAACCCTCTTTGTTCTAGTGTGTGTGGGGTCGCCCGTTTCTGGGGGCCGGATAGGAATTTTTGACCTTCATCCTGATTGGCTGGTGGATGGGGGGATTTTTCGCCTATCCCACACTGGAACGGGGGGGGGACGTTGTTTTGGGGCAACGATTGTAGGTTTTATTATTTAATCCTGGTCACACTGGCGGGTAGTGCGGGAATAACTGGTCGTCACGGTGTTTCCCTTTTGGTAATATTTCTTAAGTAACAGTGCGTCAATGCTGACAGTTCCTGCGGATCGTGCGATTACAGGGCTGAAGGCAACTGAGGCGCTGAAACACCTTCGGACCAAAAAGTCATTAAAGGAGATGGCTGGAGGTCCGGGTGTTTTAATTAAGCCTTCCAGGTTCCACCGGTCGGTAGTACAGCTGGAACCTGGGGGCTGGGATTCGCCCATTGGCATATAAGGAATTATTTGGTGTTATTTCCCCGCACTACCGCAGGTCCCCTCAATATGGATTTGGTTTCATTTGGCTTAAGGAAATTTGATTTGGCTAATAAAGTGTGGCCCATGTTTAATACCAAATGTACGTTGTCTGCGTCTTCATTTCGGGACTTGGGGAAGCAAATTGCAAAAAACAAACAAACCCACAAACAAACAAACAAAACCAAGAATTATTTCTCAGATTCTACAGGCCTCAATTAGCATGTTTTAAAGTTTGTGACAGCACAATTAAAGAAAGACTAAATAAGTATGGTTTGTTTGGAAGGGTTGCCAGGAGAATGTCTCTTCTCTCTAAAGAGAACATAGCAGCACTGCTTAGGTTTGCAAAATTGCATATGGACAAACTACAACATTTCTGTAGCAATGGCCTTTGGACAGATGAGACCAAAGTGGAGAGGTTTGGCCATAATGCACAGTGCCACATTTGGCAAAAAACCAAACACAGCATATCACCAAAAACACCTCATACCAACTGCCAAGCATGGTAGTGGAGGGTTGGTTTGATCTTGTTTTGCAGCCACAGGACCTGGGCATCTTGCAGTCATTGAGTCGACCATGAACTCCTCTGTATAGCAAAGTATTCTAGAGTCAAATGTGAGGCCATCTGTCCAACAGCTAAAGCTTTGCCAAAATTGGGTCATGCAACAAGACAAGGATCTCAAGCACACTAGAATGGCTGAAAAAGAAAAATAATCAAGGTGTTACAATGGCCCGGTCAAAGTCCACACCTCACCCTGATTGAAGCTGTGGTGGGACTTTAAAAGAGCTGTGCATAAACAAATGCCCACAAAAACAATTACTTCGTGATATTGCTGCTAAAGGTGGTTCTACAAGTCATTGAATCATAAGGTGTACTTAAAAATTAAAATTCACACATTGCTTCTCCATTTTGTTTTTATTTTTGTTAAATAAATCATTATTTAACAACACATGTAACATATCACGTGTTGTTCATCTGAGGCTGTATTTGCCTAATTTTCAGATGTGCTAAGGACCAGATGATTTTTATTATGTTCTGATATATAAAGCCATTCAGAGATATATGTCCTGATATGTAAAGAATTCAAAGAGGATGTACTTTCCTTTTCACATGACTCTACATGTATAGAAGTGTGTCCCAGATCTTTGGAAAAAATGTTATTTTTTGTTTGTTTTGAGCTAAGACTCCAAATTCTTTCAGTCAATGTGCAGAGGTGTGGTTTCAGAAAAGTAACTTTCCAGTCTCTAAGAGGTCCTGAGTACTCATCCTGTCAGACTGGAAGGTGAGGGTACAATTAGATGGGTTAATTTGGAGTAATCTGGGTCATGTTTAAAAGGCTCTTACCTTTGGTGCAATCTGTTTTATCTCACACTTGCACAATCCTTCTATACATATGGGAGACATTTCTGCTTTTGTGAGGAGGATCTAGACAGCACTTTAGATCTCTCAATTTTTTTTCCTCCTCTAGATTATTGAGATCCTTGCCCCTTCCTCTGCCTTTGTCATGGATGTCATTTCATGGGCAGAAGCTTTTTTAAAAATGTTTATTAGTAAGTGTTACATAACAGCACTGATGTTACCTGTCTGTCATGGGTTTGGAGGGAAAGTTCCATCCTATGGGGAGTGGAAGGCGGGACATCAGGAGGAGGGGCTGTACTGTATAAATATGTGATGCCTGTGTGGTGAAGGGAGATGCTGAGACAGACTGTGAGACACTGGGTTGGGACGAAGCAGCAGCTGGGGAAGAAGAAGCTGTTGTGGGAGTCTGGGTGTCTGACAGGGTACTACTGTGTGTCAGAGTACCAACCTGATAAGTTCAGGTGTCTGTGGGTTAGCCAGAACTGATGGGTTCAGGGTCTGTGCTTTAAGTTAAAGGTTCTAGGTGAACCAAACTGTATGCTTGTGTGTGTGAGAATAAGCCACGTTACTTTATTTTATTCACCTGATTGTTTTATTTACCCTGTTTGTATTTAAAATAAACCTTATTCTTTTATTGTTTAAAAATCCATCCCTGGTCTGTGTGACTTATTATAGGGAATGGTTGGTGGCAGCTTAGTGTAACTGTGTGACATATCCCAGTAGGTCTGGGTTTGTCACATTGATTGGTGTCCAGCGTGTGGGATACGACTGGTCCAGTTGTCCAGCGGTCCAGCAAAGCCTTGGCAAGTGTGCCCAGAGCAAGGGGGGTCTAGTCAGGGACAGTCTGAGGCGCGTAGGTAATCTTCTAGGTGTACCTCACGGGGAGGTGCACTAGTGGAAGAACGTGCCAACTGGGGAGACTTAGATTAAGGTGCTCTGAGGCAGCCTAGTTTTGGCGGGAAAACGCTGAGGCAAAACTGCGTAGCAACAGCGAGCTAGCTTGCCAGCTGAGAGGCCCAGCAGAGGGGGGTAGGCTCTGACTCGATACTGTTACAAATTTAGTGCTGAAGAACAGCAGCCTAGGGAGAGCTGGTTCTGAGGCAAAAAGGAAAAAAGTGGTCGTTTTATTTTGAGGCTTGACTTTTTAAAGCAGCCTGTTCTGAGGGGGGTTATGCCCTTGACTCGAAGCCAAGTAGCAGACATGAGTGAAGTGAAAGACCCCCAGATTGACCAAGGTTCTGAGGATGAATTTGGCTCAGTGCAGGGTGACAGCACAGGAGAGCAGGACCCAGAACTCAGGAAAATACTCCTAGCCCAACAGCATGAACTGAGGGTGAGGGAAATGGAGGAAAGGTTAGAGAGAGCGAGAATGGAGAGGGAAGAAAGAATGGAGAGAGAGAGAATGGCGTTTGAATTAAGAAAACTGGAACTGATGAACCAGAACAATAATAATAATAGGGATTCTGAGGGAGGCCAACTGTCTAAGGCTGACCTGAAGAAATTCCCTGTGTACCACAAGGGAGATTGTCCTGAGGTGTTCTTTTCCTTAGTGGAAAGAGCGTTTGTGGACTTCTCAGTGAGGGAAACTGAGAAGATGACCATCATGCGATCTTTAATCAGTGGTAGCCTGGCTGAGGTTTATGCCGAGATGCCTGAGGAATTGATGAAAGATTTTGCAGAGTTTAAAAAACTGGTGTTTGCAAGACATGGGATAAATGCAGAGCAGCTGAGACAAAGGTTCAGGTCCCTCACTAAAAAACCAGAACAGACTTTTACCCAAGTGGGGGCCCAATTGGTGAGGCTGCTTGAGAAATGGCTATCGCAGGAGGGAATAGAGACCTATGAGCAGCTTAAAGACTTGATAGCCCTGGAACAGTTCTATTCAGTCCTGCAGGGGGAATTGAAATTCCAGGTGAGGGAAAGGAAACCGAAATCTGTGGCAGCAGCCGCAGAAATCGCGGATTTTATCTCCCAAATAAGAAAGCCCTTGGGTGAGGGGAAATCTGTAGGTAAACCCAAAGAAACCTACAGCAAGTACTCTCAGGGACCAGGGAAAAGCCAGCAAGGGGGAGGGGCCCATGGTGAAGGGAAGCCCTCAGGCATGAAACCAAGCCCTCAGAATTTGGAGGGAAAACCGAAACAAGAGGAGAGAGAATCCAAATACACTAGAAAATGTTATTTCTGTCAGGGAAAGGGTCATCTAATCTCAGAGTGTGAAAAATTAAAGCAGCTAAAAGGAATGGTGCCTCAGAATTCTAGTGGGACCAAGCCAAAAGCTGTGTTCTGTGTCCAGAAAGAGCAAAGCTCATTGTCACAGAGGGAGCCTGTTGCCATGACTACTCAGTCTGGAACAGCTACCTATGCTGATCAGGCTGAGGAAAATGGTCCTCTTCTGGAGGTAAAGCGCTGCTTGCTGATAAAAACAGATTCTCAGTTGTTTGAGACAGCAGGGGTGGACGTAGGAATACTTGACCGTCAGTATAGGGGGCTGCGGGACACTTGTTCCCAGGTAACCCTGTGCCATCCAGATATTATTCCTAGGGAGTTTATAATCCCAAATGAGAGCATGAAGGTGGCAGGGATTGAGGGGCAGATAATCTCTCTGCCAGTAGCAGAGGTACCTGTCAACTTTCAAGGCTGGAGGGGAGATTGGCGGATAGCGATTTCATCGACTCTGCCAGCAGCCGGGCTCGTGGGAAATGACCTGGCTGAACATGTGAAACGGGTGCTAGTGATTACACGCTCACAAGCCACCACAGGGACAGTTCAGGGGGGTAATGATGAGCCAGAGACGGAAGCAGGTGGGGGAAGTTCAGAAGCTGTGGTGGAAACCTTAACCACAGACAGCAGATTTGGACAGGAGCAAAAGGCAGACGCCACTCTCCAAAAGTGTTTTGAACAGGTGACTGACGCCCAGCTAACACCTGAGACCCCAGTGAGATTTCTGGAGAAAAAGGGGATTTTATATAGAGAAACCCTGAGGAATATCTCAAAAGGGGGAGATGGGATCAGAAGTCAGCTGGTGGTACCTGAAAAGTATCGCCCCATGATCTTACAAAGGGGGCACTCTGACATGTTTGCTGCACACTTAGGAGTCAACAAAACACAGCAGAGAATCACACAGAATTTCTACTGGCCTGACATAGGGAAGCAGATCAGGGAGTTCTGTAAACAATGCGATGTGTGTCAAAGGCAGGGGAATAACCGCGATAGGACCAAAGCAAAGTTGTGCCCTTTGCCTGTGATTGACACTCCGTTCAAATGCATAGGGGTGGATATTGTGGGACCTTTGCCCAAGGCCACAAAGAGGGGGAACAGGTTCATCCTAACAATTGTGGACCATGCCACAAGGTATCCTGAAGCCATACCCTTGACTAATATTGAAACTAACACAGTGGCAGATGCTTTGGTGGGGTACATGTCCAGGATGGGATTTGCCTCAGAGATAATCACAGATTTGGGCACATCGTTCACGTCAAAGCTCATGAAACGCTTATGGCAAATCTGTGGAATAAAGCACAAGGAAACCACTGCTTATCATCCGGAAAGTAATGGGTTAACTGAGAAGTTCAATGGGACTCTAATGCGCATGATTAGGGCTTACTTGGCAGAGAATCCAAACAATTGGGACCAGAAGCTGCAATCCCTTTTGTTTGCTTATCGATCAGTGCCACAAGCCAGTACCGGGTTCAGTCCATTCGAACTTTTATTTGGGAGACGGGTGAAAGGGCCCCTTGATTTGATCAAACAAAATTGGGAGCAGATCACCCAGGATGACCCACAAGACGTTGTGACTTACATAGACACCTTGATGAATGACCTAAGGAGAAATCTAGAGCTGGCAGCAGAAAACCTGCAAGCTCAGAAGGTCAGACAGAAAACATGGTATGACCACAAAGCTAGAGAGAGGCACTTTGACCCAGGGGAGGAAGTGCTTTGGCTTAGGCCCTGCAGAGAGAATAAACTGCAGCTCAAATGGGCAGGACCATATAGGGTCATTTCCAAGATGTCAGACCTGAACTACCTAATAGAGCAGGAGGAGAACCAAGCAAGGAGGGTGGTTCATGTGAATGCCCTAAAACCCTACTACAGAGGGGAACAGAGGGTTTTATTCGCGATAAAAGCAGCTGAGAGTGAGGAAGCTGAATTACCCTTCTGGGAGGGTAGAGGGGAAGTAAAATACAACCCAGAGGAGGTAAAGATCAGTCCTGCACTCACCCAAGACCAGCAGCAAGAACTAAAAATGCTGCTTAGAAAATATCAACAGGTGTTTTCCAACAAGCCGGGGATAGTGAAGGGAGTGATGCATCGGATCCACACAGGGGATGCACCCCCGCAGGCAGTATCCCCATACCGAGTAACGGGACCCTATAGGGACAAGGTGCGGAAGGAGTTGGACGAAATGCTGAGGGAGAACATAATCGTCCCCTCTTCTAGTCCTTGGTCCTCTCCGATAGTCCTTGTGGACAAGCCTGATGGGAGCATTAGGTTTTGTGTCGATTACAGGAAATTAAACCGTGTAACCACTCCTGATGCCTACCCAATGCCCAGGCTAGACAACCTGATTGAAACCATAGGGGGTTGTCGGTTCATCTCATCATTGGACCTGGTAAAGGGATATTGGCAATTAAGAATTGATCCCAGGGATCAAGAAAAGACTGCCTTTTGCAGCCCTTTTGGTCTCTATGAGTTTCGAGTCCTGAGCTTTGGTCTCAGAAATGCACCAGCCACATTCCAAAGGCTGATGGACCAGACCTTGGCAGGGCTCAGTGACTTTACAGTGGCCTACATTGACGACATAGGGATCTTCAGTAATACCTGGGAAGATCACCTGTTACACCTGGAGTTAGTGCTGCAAAGGTTAAGTGCAGCAGGGCTAACAGTAAAGGCCAGCAAGTGTCAGCTGGGTAGCCCAGAAATAAAATACTTGGGTCACATGGTAGGGGGAGGAATGATAAAACCCCTGGAGGCCAAAATAGAAGCAGTTCGTGATTGGCCTAGACCCAACACCAAGAAAAAGGTCAAATCATTTCTTGGGTTGGTGGGCTACTACAGAAAGTTCATCCCGAGGTTTAGCGAGATTGCGGCTCCGCTGACCGATCTGACGAGGAAGAAGGCTGATGACCGCATCCCGTGGACCGGCGACTGTGAGGCGGCGTTCCAGAGGTTGAAGGAGGCGTTAATCAACTATCCTGTCCTGCGTGCTCCAGACTTCGACCGGGAGTTTATCATCTACACCGACGCGTCTAACAGCGGGGTAGGAGCAGTTCTGTGCCAAGAGGATGAGAATGGTGACCAGCATCCAGTGTCCTACCTGAGTAGGAAACTTCAAAAAGGTGAGAGACATTTGGCAACCGTGGAGAAGGAGTGTTTGGCCATAGTCTACGCGATCCAGAAGGCCAAGCCTTACATCTGGGGAAGACATTTTGTTCTATGTACTGACCATTCACCATTGCAATGGTTAAAGACAATGAAAACCCACAATAGCAAACTTATGAGGTGGGCTTTGAACTTACAGGACTATGACTTTGAAGTGAAGGTGGTCAGAGGGTCAGTGAACTGTGTTGCTGACGCCTTATCAAGAAGACCTGAAGACTGAAGACGGCGAAAGAACATGGACTATATGTATATAATGAAAACAAAAAGTTAAAATGTACCTGGTTTTGAATTTGGTTGGTATTAATAAAGGTAAATTGATGTACTGTATATGGTAAAATGTTTAAATGCATATTTGCTATGGTTAACTTGGAGTGTAAGTATATGTAAGTATTATATGGTATGTATAAATGTTGTTGTGTATTTTATGCAGGTTGTTTTTTTGGTGAAAAGCACTTTTAGCTTTCCCCCTACAAAACAACTTTTAAAGAGGGGAGGTGTTACATAACAGCACTGATGTTACCTGTCTGTCATGGGTTTGGAGGGAAAGTTCCATCCTATGGGGAGTGGAAGGCGGGACATCAGGAGGAGGGGCTGTACTGTATAAATATGTGATGCCTGTGTGGTGAAGGGAGATGCTGAGACAGACTGTGAGACACTGGGTTGGGACGAAGCAGCAGCTGGGGAAGAAGAAGCTGTTGTGGGAGTCTGGGTGTCTGACAGGGTACTACTGTGTGTCAGAGTACCAACCTGATAAGTTCAGGTGTCTGTGGGTTAGCCAGAACTGATGGGTTCAGGGTCTGTGCTTTAAGTTAAAGGTTCTAGGTGAACCAAACTGTATGCTTGTGTGTGTGAGAATAAGCCACGTTACTTTATTTTATTCACCTGATTGTTTTATTTACCCTGTTTGTATTTAAAATAAACCTTATTCTTTTATTGTTTAAAAATCCATCCCTGGTCTGTGTGACTTATTATAGGGAATGGTTGGTGGCAGCTTAGTGTAACTGTGTGACATATCCCAGTAGGTCTGGGTTTGTCACAGTAAGTGACACAGCACTACAGCAATTGAGCAACCTAGTAAGGATACTCCATCACCCTTTCTACTGTCACAACCCACTGCATACGTCACAAGGTTGTCAACAAAGACAATGCTGCCCACAGATCTATTTGGGTGTGAATTAAGCAACCACACATTATGTGGAACAGGATAATCAGGAGTGCTTCCAATCACCCTAAATAATCTGTAGCACTATTGCTGTGCCACAAAGGATCAGAACATCTTGCTAAAGGGGTAGGATGACTAGTTCTTATATTACATGTGCTTACCAGAAAAGATGATGATCCAAGCTGCACTAAAAGTGAAACAAATAGTGAACTATATGCTTATCTGATTGCCCCCTGAGTGACCTTGTTTATTTTTGTACAACATTTGGAGGAATGTGAATGAAAGTATGCTCTGATAGTTCTCCTTCTATGTTATACTGTTATCATTGTGAAGAGCTCCTTAAATCAAACAGATAACTCTTGAAAACTGTTCAGCACTCCATACAATGCACGGCCACAATACTCCTTTGGGGCTGAATACATTTCTTATCATTACCTCCCCCACTTGCTCTCCCTCTTGGCCTCCAGGGTTGTTGTTTTTTCCACATGCCTGTGTTCCTCACCATTTGCAAGCTTTTATTTAGATTTCATCAATTAATTGGGCTCATTGGCTCTCTCAGCAAGCAGAGACAGACAGAGGAGGAGGCTGCCTGCTCTGCTCATGCTACTTGTAAGCAATCAATTTATGCCAGAGCCATCACATGAAGTCAATGTGATGGTTTTACAAAGTGCGTGGCAGCTCGAAAGAACGTCCCTTGATGCCACATCCAGTAAACAGCTAGTGATAGAACTCACTCACCCATGGGCCATTAGGCCAACAATAGCAACCTGACCGGGCACAATAAAAACAGAAACAAACCACTGTCAATTTATTCTGCAACTAACAAGCTAACTTTATTAGGAGGTGAGGAAAAGGTTAAAAATGCAGCAGAATCTAAATAGGGAAAAGAGTCAAAGACAAGTTTGTTTGCTGCCTTCCCCATCAAGGGATTTGACTTGACCAGACATAGTTCAGCTTAGTTTAGGTTCATGAAGATTCCCTTTAGGCTATCTACAGGGAAGAAGCAATGGGGTGTGCACTCAACAGCATCCATAAAGGATCTTCAGGCTTTTTATTGCTCTTGTGGTGAGGAAGATGTTAACTGTCATCCTCTAGTGCCTGGAGGTAGGAGTCAAGTGATAAAAACCATCTGATGTCACTTGAAAGGAAAATAAAATAAAATATTTTTTAAAAAAATGCACCATGCAGCAATTTGAAGCCACAGAGTTCGTTTTGAGAAAACTGACAAAACCTCGACACCTATTGCACCTGTCCTCACAACGGCAGGTTGGCTTTTTAACAATCATTGTACAAATTAGCAGTCGTGAGGAAAAATGTGGAAACAAAAGTCAGTGGAATGTGGATGGCTCTTAAAATCTGTGCCACCCCAGATTTCCTTTAGGAGGTTTGCTCTGAGTTCTGAGCAAGAGAATAGATGTTTTTCAGAACAAGAATCTCTGTCGCCCCGTGGCTTAAATTCAGCTACAGAGAAGTTATCAGGGGCTGCATTCCAGTGGTGTTAATGTGTTGTGTTATGTGCCATCAAGCTGCACCTGACTTGCAGTGACCCTAATAGGGATTTCACGTGAAGTGAAATATTGAAGAAGTGTTACCAGTTGCAGTCCCCCTCCCCCGGTGAGTTCCCATATTTAAATTTCCAAGTGGAGATTTAAATATTGGTCTCCTGAGTCCTGGTTTATCACTGTATACCACATTGAGTACACCTGTATTCCAGTGGAAGAAAGTACCAAAGACAAGGCTGGAGCCTAAATACCAGGATGTTTTAGCTTAAAGTTGTTATGGCCATCAAACAGCTTCTAGTAAAGGTGCCTCAGTCTTTTAGAATGGAAAAACAATAATTAGGGAAACAAAATGATGTTATCAAGGGGAAACTGATTGGTTTAGCTGGGGAATGCCAGAAAGCTCCATTCAGCCCAATGGCTTTGAGCTCACCACCCACTGAATGACAGAAGGATGTTGTTTGAACCAGGTGCCTCTGTTAATTCACTAGCACACTTATTGTGAATCATCACACATATTGTGGGTACATAGTAGCATGGGATTTACAAATTTTAAGCAAGAAGAAGCACTGAATCATTACTGTTTAGGAATATTTCTTCTACATTCCCATTTGATCAATGTTCCAATATAGCATGATACAGAATCATTGTCTGATTGTGATGCTTATGCATTACAAATCTGCCTAGTGAGCAGGGTGAGGCTTGGTGTATTGTTTTCTTACTTGTTTATACTTTAAAGTGTTCTCTTTATCTGATCATGCCTTCATCTCCATTTGCATCCATTTGTTTGAATCTAAACAAATGAAGATGAATCATGGAAGAACCAAGGTTCATATAAATGTAGCTTTGTGTGTGAAAGGTTTTGCTAAAATCACACAAGAGAAATAGCTGGGAATATGTTAAAGAGCTAGTAAGCAAGCAGGTAGAATGATCCTTGGTATAAAGGCAAGGGAAAAGCTGAAAAATTATCTGAATGAGCATCTATTTACTAAAGGTACATAAGTTTTTGAAGCAGTGTAACTAACATTTGCAGGGTTGTTTGTGTTGTAACACCAGCATGATGGAAAAATCTGTCAGCTTTGCTTTCCCCTGCCTTGAATTTTTCAATCCCATTGTCTGGTGGACAAATCTGTTCATTTTGTTGTTTTCTCCCATACTAATATTTTCAAAGGAAAATGTAATTTTCTTCCACAACCTGAAACTATCTGATAGACTGTGGTTGCATGTAACAAACTAACTGTACCTAGTTATACTTGGGGTGTAATAGGGAATGAGATTCTGACGATCGCCTAGTTTTCAGAGATGTATGGGGTAATGCCTAGTCACTTTCAAAGGTTCCTTTTAAAAAGCTTTTGACAAGAATTGTTCAAGATTTATGTCATCCCTTAATAAACCTAAGTGAAAAGAGCAGCGTTTTTCAGTTTTGCCTTTTCAAAAATGGTTGTTGTTACTGTTAGGTGCCGTTACCTCTGACGTATGGCAACCGTATGAATGAGTGATCTCCAAAGTATCCTGTCCTCAACAGCCCTGCTCAGCTCTAAATTCAAATCTGTGGTTTCCTTTAAGAAGTTAATTCCATCTTTTACATTATTTGGGTAAAAACAAGTGCACAAAATGTCTTCCTCTTCTCCTGCTGCCTTCATCCTTTCTCAGAATTACTGTCTTTTCCGGAGAATCATACCTTCTCATGAGGCTGCCATAGCAGGACAGCCTCTGTTTTGTCATTTTTTAACTCCAGAAATAGTTCAGGCTTAATTTGATCTAGGACCCATTTGTTTGTCTTTCTGGCAATCCACGGTATCCACAAAGCAATCCTCCAGCACCACATTTCGAACAAGCCATTTCCCCCCTGTCAGCTTTCTTTACTATCAAGCTTTCACACCTGTACATGGTGATCAGCAATACAAGAATATGGATGATCTTGGTCTTCAGTGACACATTCTTAAAATACCACCTACAATATCAGAATAGGTCACTACAGAGAAACCTACACTGTTTTCCTGATATTTTTCTGACAAATGGTAACCCAATGCATTAATTATGTGCAATGCAACTAAATGTCTTACTTTCACGATTAGAACAATGTCAGTAGCAACTTGGCTATGAAGAACTTATGAGTAATGCAATTAGTTTATTTTAAAATATAATGTTCTCTGTTCTCACCCATCCCTAAATTCAGCACTACTTTGAATCAGTGCATAAATTAAAAGGGGATTGGTATATGGTATAGATAATCAATACATACCTGGGACCAAACAATTTCTTTCCAAAGGCACAATTGCTCTTGGGACTGGGGAAAAACACTTAATCCAAAGGAACATCCCTGTTGGTAGAAAAAGTGGAAAAGTCAGATCACAGTGTTGTAAAAGTCAGATCAGCTATAACACGCTAGATGAAGCAAGAAGCAGAGCATGTGTGGTACCATAAGCAATAATAAGGGGAAATTTTTCACTTCACTTCCAATATTCTTCTGGTTAAAGTTTCAAGATGTTGGGGTGGGTTTCTTTGTTACTAATTCTACTTCAGAGAAACTTAGGCTCATAACCTCTAGCTTCCACTTTCAGGAAGTCTGTGATCATAAGCTTTTCCCTCTTCAGTTGCACTGATCTTTCTTCAAATGTGGTTGTTCTATCATTTTCTTGTTGCTTTCTGCCTTTGACAAAAGGCTTAGTTTAAAGCCAGTCATATCCAAAGGTGGCACACAAGGGGTCAGGTGCTCTCATCTCTTGTGATCTGGAGTCGGAAGAAAGTGCCTGCTAGTGCCACAAAGTTTTTGTTTTCCTTTCCTTTCCTTTTGTATTGTTTCTTGTCTGACATGCTATTCGAAGAGGAACGCCACTTGGGTAAAAGCAAGTGGAGAAACAGCAGCTGTGCCATATGGTGCCCTGTGATGTAGCTCCTGGCATTTTTAATGTTCATGCAATGGTTTCATCAGAAGGGCACATGACGGATGCAAAAAGTATCCTGCCAAAATAGCAAGAGAGCTAATGGGCAACTTCAATATGAGGCAAACAGCTATGTCCCCGGTTTCAGATGGAGGCAGATATTTATATATAGGCTACCTTTTCCAACACAGTTGTTTGTATTTCACATTCTCTATCCAAATTCCAAACTTAAGAATTTCTGCACACTATCAAAATAGGATGGAAACAGTAAAATGCATGTTAGTTCTAATATTCTACATGCTCCTAAAGTCTAGGGAGAGGGAGGGGCACAGTGCAGCTGTCCAGATGTTGTATCCGTGAAGGCTTTCATGGCCAGGATCTAATGGTTGTTGTGAGTTTTTCAGGCTCTTTGGCCGTGTTCTGAAGGTTGTTCTTCCTGACGTTCCGCCAGTCTTTGTGGCCGGCATCTTCAGAGGACACTTCAGAACATGGCCAAAGAGCCCGAAAAACCCACAACAACCATGTCCAGATGTTATTGGAATTCCCAAGCTGTATTTCTCACACTTTGCTATGCTGGCTAAGGCTTTTGGGAGTTGGTGTTCAGGCTGCCATCACCACTGGGATTGTTTTTGGGATTGTTTTTGGTGGGCTGGATGTTTTATGTTTATGTTGCAAACTGTCCAGAGTAGTGGCAGCCACATCTTGGTCATATGAAAAGACCATAAGCAGAACTGAGCACAGCAACACTTTCCAGCTTACACTCCCTAGGCAAGAGGCCACAGAGGAGTAAAAATAATCTCCGCTTGGACAAGATTTACATCACAAATGCACACCTGTTTTGCTACCAGCTTCATTGCCATGGCACCTCACAAAATAATCTGGGAGTAGTAGTGCCGAGGGGGTCTTGAGTTGACACTAAACAGCAAAAGGAGGGAGGGAGGGAGGGATTGTTTCAAAAAGTATCTGAATGGCCATCTTATGTCCTGTGAACCTGACCTCCAGTTGAGATTTTTAGCTAACTGGAAGATAACATCTTCTTTCATGTGAACCTCTCTTCAGAGATTAGTCAGGTAATTTTGGCTCAGTTTACCTGACTGGCACATTGTTCTCACCCTGCATGATTATCCATGGAACACCTTGGGCAGACTGGAGAGAGTGGTTTGGAGATTATCATATTCTGTTTCCCAGTTCCACATGATCCCACTCTCTTTCCCACCATTCTGTACACTGAATATAAACCCAGATCCCAAATAGAATACCCCATAGATCTAAAGAAGTTGATTGAAGTCCATGAAGGCACACCCTGAATAAATCTGTTTGTCTTAAAAGGTCAACAGAACTTTTGTTTTTGCTTCTATTTTTGCAGCAAAAAGTAAAAGTTGATTTATTGATTTTGGCTGCAATTTTAACACTTTTGGGATGATTTATTTGTTGTATTTGTTTCATTGATTTTAATTTTTGTAAACCATCTTGAGCATGAGCATTATTTCAGGAGGAAAAAATGAAAAGTATAAATAAGTGAATCCATGTCCTCTGTGTTTAATTTCTGACATGTTTAATGGGGCATGCATTACAAGAGGTATGATTAAGGAGCAGCCTAGGAGACGCGAAGAAAGCAACAAAAGATATATGATCTAACAAAAGAAAGATAGTCAGAATATTACACTGTGCTTTGAAAAGTGGGAAAGATCCCCCCCCCAAAAAAAACCTTGCCAGCATTGTTGTTTGGTCTGCGTGCTTGCTGCAAATATGAGGACAGCTGGAAAAGGACAGAGAAGAGAGGACATTACATCATCCCTGATAATATCCATCTACATCAGAGAGAGGAGCTGAACAGAGCGAGAAGAGAGGAAGCATCTAAGTGGCCCTAACTATTTCCCTCAGCCATTAATGCCACCTGCTTACCTTGTTCTCCCAGGCAAAAGGGTCAATTGTACATTGTTTTCTGGTGCTATTAACACAATGGTTTTGCTTAAATAATGTAACTTGCACAGACTTCAAAAAAAAACAACAACACTGTGATAGCAGCTGCATTGTTTCATATGCTTTTAAAAATCTGAAAATAATGGATGGGTTCTTTGCATCTTTTTTAGCAGTCAACTAGCCCTTCTGTGCTTGGTCTGTATATGCATGAGGGAGAGAACTTTGCTTCTTAAAAGAAAGGACATTAATTTTGCCAAGAGTACTTCAGATGAGCCAAAGCACCTTGTCTCACTCTTCCTGGATGTGATTGATCTTGTGGGCCTTGGGAATTCATCATATAGAATATGTTATGTCATGGCAGCCTAAAACAATGAGAATGAGGAACTTAGTGAGTATTCTTTCAATTTTGCGCCCCATGCAGGCATATAATTCAGAATTGAAAGCACCGATACAGCTTTCTCCTCTTACAACATAAGCAACAACAGCTGGGTGTTTCACACAGTCTATTTGAAGAAAAAGTTTGTAAGGGTTAGGGCTAAAAGCTATTAGCAGAAAGAAGAGAGGCGGAGAACATTTGTGCTAATTTGCAAAGGACAAGTCGTCCCGCTTCCTCAAAATGGCAAATGTTGCATAGGTTATGCTGTGTGTGGCATTCTACTTCTCTGCCTTTCCTGTAGTTTGACTTGTTTCAGCCTTGGTTTGCATGGACGGCATGGATGTTGGAAAATTCTGAACAGGTTTCTTTTGTGTAATGCTAAAGCAATTGCGGCTTATGCTGTTTCTCTTCTTAGCACATCTAATTACATTATGTTTGTTGAAAATGAAGATGCAGGGTCTTCAGGGAGCAGTAATGGCACTAGATATGAATTTCCCTTTTTTGGGGGAATTCACTAGAGTATTTTCTAAATCTGATTATATGCCTCTTATTGGATATTCTTGATATACTCTGTTGTGCTGCAGCATATTGTTGATGTTGTGTTCCTGGGTGTTCTTGAAGTTTTATATAAAATATTCATAGAGTCAGCCTAAAATTTTAATGCCACTGTTGCCTCCATATACCAAATCTAATATGTGATCAATTGCATTTAAAAAATCTATTTACCGCTCTTAAGTTAATTTTGTTTCAGTCTTGTTAAAAAGTGTAGTAGATAAGAAGTCAAGAAATGTGTGCCTCCTTTGTCTCTAACAGATATGAATTATCCAGGCCTGATACTACTAATAATCATGGCATCATATCAGTGAAATGAACTCCCAGCTCATGAAGCGTTATCATTGCAGGCATCTGGCAAATTGGTTGTTAACTTCTAACACAGTTGATATGCCTTTTATTATTGCAATATTCCGTTTCAACAAAAGATTGCCCATTTTCCCAAAATGAACCATTTTAATGATTTTTATATAGCAATCCGGCTAATGAAAAATAATGACTGGAGATTTCAGAATTTATTCCTTTATCTTCTTTTGGAGTAGAATTCATTAAAAAAACACCAAAGGGAGTCAGCAGAAGAAAGATTGTGCAGGTACTTCTCAGTTTCACAATAAAAGTTGTATTGTAGCAGTACTGATGAAAAATTGTCCTAATATGATAAGACCACCCTACAAGGGGAGGGGGGGAACGTCCAGTGAATAGTAGTTACAATAATGTATTATTTCTATTAACTCTTACAAATGCCTTAACTGAACATTCATCTTTCCTGGCTATTATTCACTGCTTCAACATCTTAATGAGAAACCATGAAGCCTCAGAAAGGGCAAAAAAAGTTTAAAACCTATTTGAAACATGCTGGAAATGCTGGCAGAGAATGCAGGTGTATGATGATGACACCTTGCTATTTTAATCATTCTGTTTATTCTACAAATAAATGGCCTCCACTCTTTATTTTATACTAATGGTTCACTCTTCTGTGCTACTGAGTATGCTCTGATCATGACTCCATGCATTTGTAGCTATTCTGCAGAGGCTTAAAACTTAAGCCTTCAATGTGTTATGAATTTGTGATCTTGGAGTCCTTGTTAATCTCTGTTTTCCCTTTTGATCACAAACAAAACAGAGGCTGGCATGGCCTTGAACTGAGATAATAAGTGCCCCAGAATATGATATTATATTTCCCACCCTTATCTTGCTCTCTGTACTACAGCAAGTTCTACCATTGGGCAGAATGAAGTAGCTGCCTCTGGTTAGAGATTTTTGGTATTTTTGAATGAATATTTATATCTTTAGTTACTGAATGAGAACCAGATCTTTAGTTAATCTTTATTTAGTAATTTTGGCCAGAATTAAATCAAATCCTTCTGCTAGACCCTGCTCCTCAAGCTAGAATTAGTGACCCTTTGTCCTGCTTGCAATTTCCAGCATGCCAAAGAAGTGGGACACCTAGAGTATGGTTTTCATACAATAGGGGCCACAGCAGGGAAAACAGAGTTCCTAATTCCACTGGAATTGGTCACAGAACTAGATCATGGCATAGGCAGGTGGGAGTCTGGTGGGAGTTACTCCAAAACATCTAGGTAGGACTTTCCCTTCTCCAGTTCCAAAACATCAGTGGATCTGTGCCTGTGTTTATTTCCTTGACTTCTCTTGATAGGGAGGAGGGAGGCCTGTGTGGGATTATCTTCCCTTGTGCTAAAATAACTTGGCCAGCTTTTGGTGCCATAAGGACACACACTTGGATGAGTAGATGGTTGTCATTTGATGCTCCCCCTCAGGCAGCAATATGTCTTTGGCTGGCCTGGCCTGAATGCTGTTGTCTCTTCCATGGCTACAATATTTTGATGGTGTATGTATGTATGTATGTATGTATGTATGTATGTATGTATGTATGTATGTATGTATGTATGTATGTATGTATGTATGTATGTATGTATGTATGTATGTATGTATGTATGTATGTATGTATGTATGTATGTATGTATGTATTTAAAGCACCACAAAACAGATTGTTAAGTGGTGGATTCAGCAGATGTTGTTTTAAACAAACATATTTCACGTATTTCCCTTTGCGCGTTCTGTCCAATGACAGGCACAGATTGCTCCTTTTCGGTTCAGTACAGTTTCACTGAACTCATCATTAGCGCATCTTTGTTCAGTTTTGTTTTAATAACTGCACTGTGTCTTCTTACAGCAGCATTTGTGGCAAGAACTCAGCGCACAAAAATATTAATAAGCCAATTATTTTTCCTCCTTTTGTCAGGATTAATTGACATAGGAATTCTCCTTTGAATAGCACAGCAATTAAAATGTACTTTACATTTTAATCTAAGATATGGAGTGATTCAATGCTGGGGCATTTTATGTGCTTTCCATGCATGTCCTGAAGGAGTACCAAAACTATGTGAAAACTAGAAGCAATTTATTCCATTGTGGTGTTCTACTGAGAAGCCAGTTCAATAGCACCAGATCTTAAAGCATGAGTACACTGACCAAAATATCCTGAAAGGTACCCTTTGCCCTGTTCATACACTCAACTCTATTAACTTACATTATGTTTCCTTTACGATAAACATAACTGTACCATAGAACTTTTGGAAAATTGACATTTTAAACACCTCAAAGGAAGAATCCACTGACTGAGTCTTTGCTAATTGAATGATCATTAGATCTTGCAATGCAATTCATTAGTCGTTAAATGGCTGAGATTTTCATGAAACTAACAGTCAAAATGTGGGAAACATTTTCTTGCAAATGTAAGGGATAGAGTAAGAAGACAGCAACATTTTAAAAACACATCATTTTTCAATAAATGAATCTGTTTCATTAACTAGTTCTATAATACTGGGAGAACCAATAGGGTTTATTGGGAGAGTACAGTATTGGACTAGGATTCAGGATACCTGCATTCAAATCCATGTTCAGCCATGGAAACACACAGAGGGGACACAAGAGGAACTGGCAAAACCACTTGTTAAATATCCCTTGAAAACCCTATTACGGTTGTTGGAAGTCATGAGTGACATGATAGCATATAAGACACACACATCCACAAGTCTAGGCATGTGTGTTTGGAAGCAAGTGCTATTCTATTCTTAATAAAGCTCACTCCTTCCCTGGAGATTGTATTTTAGATTGCTGTTAAAGTTTGCATATCTGCTTACCTGGGAATAAGTCAATGAACTCACTTCCACATAGATACATGTAGGAATCTGCTGCAAGTGCTGCTGCTCTAATTTATATTTATTGTTTAACAATGTCATCCAATACATATCTTAAGTCTCAGGGAATTTGATAAGGATTACATCCAGGTAAGAGTGTTTATGACTGTAGCCTTAGTCCAACATAAAGAATGGAACATATTACAGTGAACTGAAGCTCATTATTTTCAATGAGAATAAAAAAGAAACAGACTGAGGTTTACGTTTATAGATTACTGCTTCTGGTCAAAAGACAAAACTGAAACACTTTGTATTGCTGTCCCATTTCTCCCATGGCCCCCACATAATCTTTTTCTTCATGTGAAAGCACTGGCAGCTGCAGGACAGGAAGAGGAAGTCTTTAATTGCAAAAAATCTCTCCTGCCAAGATAACATTGCCACCAGTGATAATTTTCTGTAATTAAAGGCTTCATCCTCCTTCTTGGCTTTTAAAATATCAGAGGCCCTCCTATCAGTCCCATTGCCAACACAGGCACAGCTGTTTTCTCTGTGACAGCTCCCAGGTTATGTAATGCTATCCCTCAGGAGATCAGGCTGGCTTCCTCCCTTTTATCCTTCCCCTGACAGCTGAAGACACACTTTTCAGGCAGGCTTTTAACAACCATGATTGAGTCCCTGAAACCCTTTGTAAAGTTAAAAGGTAAAGGTTCCCCTTGACATTTTTTTTAGTCCAGTCGTGTCCGACTCTAGGGGGCGGTGCTCATCCCATTTTTCAAGCCGTAGAGCCAGCGCTTGTCTGAAGACAGTTTCCGTTGTCACGTGGCCAGTGTGACTAGGGAATGCCATTTTACCTTCCCACCAAGGTGGTACCTATTTTTCTACTCGCATTTACATGCTTTCAAACTGCTAGGCTGGTGAGGAGTTGGGACAAAGTGGCGGGAGCTCACTGTGTCGCATGGATTCGATCTTAAGACTGCTGGTCTTCTGACCCTGCAGCACAGGCTTCTGTGGTTTAGCCCGCAGCACCACCGCGTCCCATTACTCCCATAATTTTTAATGATTACTGGCTTTTAATTGCTTAATTTTATTTCAATGAGCATACAATTTAGTTGTTTTTTAATATTTAACTTATTATGTTTTTAATCCTGTTCTTTGTAATATTGTGAGCCTCCTTCGGTTCTCTTACCATGAGAAAGGAAGCCTATAAATACAACAAAACAAATAAATGAAAAAATAAATAACTCCTAGTGACAGCATTCTGAGGCTTCAGATTAACCCATTATATAGATGTGTCTATACATTTGTCCGAAATGGATACAAAAATATTTGCAGTTCACAAACCAACCAACCCACTTTGTCTACCATCATAAAGGGAACACCAGCTGAATCAACCATTTGGCTTCAGACTCTCCACTCTAGGGAGTGCCGGATGGGTTCACAGAGTGTTGGATACCCACAAGATTAATCCCCATTCTTCTGGTTATCTTCAGTCAGCATATGAAGCATCTGATGTTTATCTGTCCTCCATGGTTGCTGTTACCAATAAAGGTGTACCCTGTTTTATTTCCGATGCTTGTGTGCTTCTTTCATACCTGCCTGGGACCATTTGGATGACAAATTCTTACTCACTAAATACTGTAAGATCCAGATTTAGTCATGTGTACTCTAATCCAAATCAATAGGAATTCAAGTAGACATTACTGGCTTAAGTCCCACTGATTCTTATGGCAAGAAACGTCTTTATTTCTTCCAGTCATACCGTGATCTGTTCTGCAGAGACCTCTCATATTCTGGAGCTTTCTCAAGGGTGTATTTTCCCCTTATTCAAGCAGAAGCCCTGCTGTTTTGAAGAGGGTGATCTCCATTTGCCTCATGACAAGCTGGAGATTGTGCAGGAGGACCTCTGTGGGTGGAGTATTGGATACTAGCCTGCATCTCTTTCCTAGGCATGCCTAAATCTCTCTGCCCTCATAAATGTGGGCCTAGGGCCAGGAAAGCCTTCGTTTTTAAAAATGTGATGTTTAACACTTAAAATATTATGCTTTGCACTTCCCTTGGTTTTTCAAACAATGAATGGTTCATATTAGCTAGTGAAAATGTCTGTGTTTTGTGAGGCGCTGAGCGTATTCTCTTTGTTTCCCTTTTTTTGCTTTGTTGACAGCACGATTTTGTGTCCAGCTGTGAAAATGTCCTCTGCTCTGAGCATATATGTCCCAATACAAAGCTAACAACAGGCAACTGACATCTTGATGGTTGCTTTGTCCTCCCATAAGGGGCTGAGTCAAACACATGCATATGTAGCTCATGCTTAACGGGAGAGCGACAAACATGTTCTGACTAGCAGGATTTTAATACACCTGTTAAGCTTAATACATATGCCAGGCACCATCTGTTAACAAGCACCCCTTTCTTCACCATCTTCCTATTTTTTCCATAAGGAGCACAAATAAAATGTTATGACTTTCATAGAGATAGAGAGAGATCTCACATCTTCTCTGTGTGACTATGTCTCTGTGTCACTGTCTCTAATCTAAATGGCTGCCTCTCAAGAACTAGAGATTTAATGTAAAAGCCACAAAAGAACCCAATGAAATTTTAAACTGGTAGATTGTTCTCATGAGTAGGTGGCTTCATTATTCTCACATGAATCATGTTAAATTATTAGTAGTGAACTACAAGAAATGTGACAAAACATTAATTGTATTTTTTAAAAAAGTGGCTAAATACAGCAGCCAAAATGACTAAAATGAATTTAAACGATTTTGTTAAAATGGCTTTGTCCTTACTTCTCTCTCATAGCATGAATGACATTTATATATTGCTTAATGTTATGATTATTATTTTTTTAAAAAAAAATGCTTCCCACATTTAATACAGTCTCATTAAATTTAACTGCCTTGCCATTTGATTCAACCAAAGGAGATTACCATTTTGAGGCTTTACATTGATGGGATTTTGCACAAAAGGACAATATCTTTTAGAAAAAAATGCATTGTGCACCCAATTCATCACTGCATTGCTATATCTAAACTCTCTTTTTAAAAATGAGATAATTCTATTGCATTTAAATTCTCCCCCTCTTCTTTTTCTTAAGACTATGGTATCTAGCTGAGCAGTGCTCCTTTAAAGGTTCCTGTTAAATTGGAGTACATGATTTGTTTCTCACACCTTAATAATAATCATGTGTGTCAAGTCAATTCTAACTTACGGCAACCTTTTGCAGAGTTTTCTAGGTAGAGCATATTCCGAAGTAGTTTACTACCCACGTCTTCGGGGGGGGGGCATCCTAGGACCGTGCAGCTTATCCAAAGCCACACAAGCTCGCTCTATTTGCAGGAGTCACAGTGGGGAATTGAACTCCCAACCTTTAGCTCCTCTACAATCAGAGGCATAAACCACTGAGCTATCCATCCTGCTTAGAACTAACTGCACAAAACTGCATATTGGTATTTAGAGGTTACATAGCCACAGGTAAGTCAAAAGGAAAGAACGAAGGAAGGATCTGGGTGTCCCTCATATGCTATCTAAAGACAAGGATGAATATAATACATTATTAAATTAATGGAATATCAAAGACAGAAATGAGCTTCCAGCTCTCTGTGAGTTTTCATCAGATTGCACATTATACAGCTGGAAGTGATTCCAAAAATCCACAAAAGCTCCAAAGTCCAGGGCTGCATGGGTGAGCCAGGTTCCCTGTTGAAAAGACATCCTACAATGTAAAGTGCAGAAGATGATGTTTAGCCTTGCTGCTAAGCTTTCCCTGCTCCCTGTAAGATTTTTAACCATTTCACAGTCTAGTCAAACTCAACATTATACAACAGATGTATATGTTTTTATATGTTTTTTTAAAGGTGCAAGATGCCTCAGATACAGTGGTGCCTCAAAGGTGATTTTAATTCATTTAATTTGTTTCGTGAAAATCGTCGTCTTGTGAAAAAATCATCTTGCGAGGTTCCCTATGCATCGGTCTCAAAAAAAAAAAAAAGTCCTGCGAAGCATCAGTCTAAAAAAAAAGTCTTGTGAAGCACGGTCATAGAAAAAAAACATCTTGCGAGGCACCATAGTGATCGCAAAAACCAATCGTCTTGTGGGTTTTTCATCCCGTGAGGCAATCGACTAGCGAGGCACCACTGTATAATGGGGTAGCCACTGAGTAGCATCTTATCTCAAAATTAACTGGTCTAGTTTCTTTTCCAGCTGTGGAGAAAACATTACCAATATCTCCTATTGCTTTTCACAAAAAATGAAAAGCCTCTGGAGGGTGCCATTTCAAACAGAGAAACAGAAGGGGGAAAAAAAGGACAGGTAAAATAGCTCTTTCTATCCTACCAACCAGTCCGCTATTTAAACATGAAACTTCTTGCACATGCTTTTCATGAAATACAATGAAAATAAAATAGGCCCAATAGCCTATTTATTCATTTATTTATTGCATTTATACCCTGCCTGTCTAGTTGAACTACCACTCTAGGCAGCTATCCAATCCAGTATTCACAGGGGGCAACCAGGGGCCCATCACAGTGGTGACTACCCATCTGTGCTCCCAGCTATTGGTATCCAGCAACATGCTTCTTGTCATAAAGGAGAATTGTCTTGATAAAGCCATCAAGACTAGGAGACACTGATACCATGAATTGTTCTGATCCTCCTGTGAGGCCCTTTATATCAGTGGGATATTGCAATATCCCATGACAGCAAATCCAACAGTTTGACACAGGGTTTTTTCCATTTAAAGGTTATTATAAGGCTTGTAATCAAGAATATAGAAAGGAAAATGGAATTCCATCTGTGAATTTCCCACACATGCCTAAAAATTGTTATTGAAACTTTATATTTTAGTATTCGTATTTATATTTCTTTCATATTTGTATTCACATTCATATTATTTGGCATTGAGAATGCACATAATTCACTTCTGTTATCTTTCCTTCTTGAATTAGAGGGCAATCAAATGCTGACATTAAATCTTATTTATTCTTTAGTCTTCCTCCCTCTCAGAATTGGCACAATGACATTTTTCATGAAAAGCTAAGATGTTACGTAACTTATCTAGAGAAATGCAATGAGATTTTCAATTTGGTTACATTTTTATCACCACCTAAATGTCTGAGACAAATGTAAAGATATTTTTGCAATCATGTTGCTGTTTAGAAAATACTCAGCTTATTTGGAGGTTTATTTTGATCCTAGCAATACAATGAAATTATTGTTTATTAACCCCTCAAAATTATTAAACCCAGACTGATCCCATTTCTTGTACTCATGTTCTGTTTGGATTTTGTTAAGACTGAAAAAGCACTAACACATAATCCTGAACATAATACATTGTTGCTTAATCCTGTTAAAAAG
The DNA here is from genome assembly GCF_051106095.1 of Pogona vitticeps. Lineage (NCBI taxonomy): Eukaryota > Metazoa > Chordata > Lepidosauria > Squamata > Agamidae > Pogona > Pogona vitticeps. The sequence continues at coordinate 146,613,391 of NC_135787.1, read as the reverse complement.
GCTAAGCTTATTAAATTATAAAATTGTTTCCCATAAATGAATATGAAGATATGCTTATTTCTGAAAAATCAAGATACTGTATGTATAATAGAAGACATAAAGAAGTTACTTATTAAAGTGTCACAAATTAAAGCATTGTTCTAAAGACCTCATGGGTTTGTGCAATCATAAATGAAATGACAAATTTAATCAAGATATGCAAATACCTGTATAATATATATATATATTTTAAAAAAACTCATAAATGAGTCAAATAGTCAATTGCAGTTGTACCTACGAAAACCAAAAAAATAGGTGGTCACCTATATTTAACTGAATAATGTCAGACATTTCTCAAGCTTTATTATGAACTATTTGTATTCACTTGACCAAGTATATTCAAATAATTATATTTTGTTTGATCAAATTGCGCAATACAAAGCATTTACACTTTGGTGGTTGTGGGTTTTTCAGGCTCTTTGACCGTGTTCTGAAGGTTGTTCTTCCTAACATTTCGCCAGTCTCTGTGCTGTCCTCTGAAGATGCTGGCCACAGAGACTGGCGAAAAGAACAACCTTCAGAACAAGGCGAAAGAGCCCGAAAAACCCACAACAACCATTAGATCCCGGCCGTGAAAGCCTTCGTGAATACATTTACACTTTCTTGCACTTCAGGGGTGACCAGTCACACATCTCAAATCTGGAAATAACTTACATAGATTCCCAACATATCAGTGCCCTAAAAAATCTGCAGCAGCATTTAATATTAGCTTTTTATTCCACACATAGCTGTGTCAAGTTTGAGTTACATAACTTCACAAACAGGACTGCTGTGGTACACTTTCTACTTCAGGAGGCACTTTTGCAAGAAGTATTCACCGAAATGGAAGAGAGATGAGCCTGCACAATATATAGCTCACTGCAAACTCCAGAACGATTGTTGATAATTACACAAATATATAACATATCAGTCAGATGTAACGTAAGTGGGGCATACTTGGAATTCAAGACATTGGTTTCTTTTATACAGGGTAATTAGCCATCTTTTGATGAAAGCAACTAGGCACACAAATGCACATTCAGTTTGTGTGAATCACATCAGAACCTCAGATCCTGTTGCAAGTAAGATCAGTCATTTTACCCTATAATCATAACAAACACCCATAATGTTGTTTTCTTTAAAATTCTGTTTGTGTCAAAAGTGAGATTTTCTCGATCTCTGCAACTTTGACTGATATCAAATTACCATCGAAGAAAATGGTGCAGGCACTTCTCAAGCAAGGATTCATCTCAGTCAGTATTCATTCTTGATTTTTTAAAAAAAAAATCAAACATACTACATTTCACATCAAATGCAATTTGAATACAAGGGTACCCCCATGGAAATGTGTCTGCTTTTTCACATTTATTCTCTTTTGTTATGTCACTCATGGAAAACTCTTCTCAGGACCAGGACCTCCTGACTCTCACAACTTGAGGCAAGAGAAGAAGCGCTATTAGCCCCACTTGACACAGTCACTGGCTCCAGCCAATGCTGCATGAGAACAATTGCAGAGGGAAGAAAGGAGAGGAAGAAGAGGAAAGCAGCAGTAATGGTGACATCTTGTTCTGAATTGTCATGGGCTGCATGGCCACTTGCAGATCAGCTGTGCCAGCAGCTGTTTGCCTAAGGCCTACTTCTTCAAGGTCAAAGCACCATAAGAGGCCCCTTTATGCCCTCTAAGTGTTTTGCATAACAGCAGGAGATGAGGATGGCAGGGGACCAGGTGGCACCAAATGGGCAGTGGTGACTCTCTTGCTTCAACACTCCACCACCCAAAGTGACCAGCTAACAGACAGGTCAGCCATGCTGAGACCAAAGGCAGAATCATGTATTTGATGGTTGTTCAACAAACAAACAACAGGAGGGTCTGGCGTGCTCTGGTCCATAGGGTTACGAAGAGTTGGACACGACTAAACCAGTGGTTCTTAACGTGGGCGATAATGCCCCCCAGTGGGCGATTTCATTTTTCAGGGGGGCGGTAGAACGAAAAGGGGCGGCATGGGGGCGCTGGAGCAGAAGGGGGCGGTAGGGGGGCGCTGGAGCAAGCTGTGAAGATGGCTGCAGCCTTTTTACATTGTGCATGAATATATATTTTCCTCCAATTTTAATTTTGTTTCATACTTTTTGTCTTGAAATTTTTAGTTCCTGCATTTGTTTTTATGCCCTTTTTATATTTCTTTTTGCGTCTTAAAATTCACTTACAACTAAATCATTAAATGTTACTTTTTGGGGGGCATTTCATTTTCTTCGAATTTAATTTTGTTTTCAGGGGTGATTGGATTTAACTGTCTTAATAAATAAATAAATAAATAAATAAATAAATAAATAAATAAATAAATAAATAAATAAATAAATAAATAAATAAATAAATAAAGATATCATCACCGCGGGGAGGGGGGGCGATGATAACTTCCTCAATGGCTCAGGGGGGCATTTCTTTCAAAAAGGTTAAGAACCACTGGACTAAACGACTAAACAACAACAACAAATATATGGCTAAATTTTTTTAAAAAAATACTTCTGGTTTTATTGGAAAAGATTTGGGCCTGAATTTTACTGGCAGTGTCACCTAAGACAGGTTTATGAAATAGCCACCCAGAGACCTCTGGGTAGTGTGGGCGGCATATAAATTAAATAAATAATGATGATGATGATGATGCTGATGATGCTGATGCTGCTGATGCTGATAATAATAATAATAATAATAATAATAATAATAATAATAATAATAATAATAATAATAATAATAATAATAATAATAATAATAATAATAATAATAATAATAATAATAATAATAATAATAATAATAATAATAAATAAATAAATAAGTGGGATTTAGATAAGTGCCGACTGATCATACAAGAATTGATTCTCTGGGTCTACTCTTGTTAGAACTAGCAGTTCAAGCTCTGCATTTTTCTCATCTTTGTTCCACTAGAACACTGGTTCTTAACCTTGGGTTACTCAGAAGTTTTGGACTGCAACTCCCAGAAGCCTTCACCACCAACTGTGCTGGCTGGGGTTTCTGGGAGTTGCAGTTCAAAAACATCCGAGTAACAAAGGTTAAGAACCACTGCACTAGAATAATGATATGTTATTTTACATTTTATTTGCAATAGGGCATCTCTCTTCTCAGTGTTGTAGGGAAGCTGCTGGCCCATGTTGTGCTGAAGAGACTCCAGCTGCTTGCAGACAGATTCTATCCAGAATCACAGTGTGGATTTCAAGCTAATAGGCCCACCACAAACACTCCTTGTGGCCTTCATAGATCTTACAAAGGCCTTTGATTTGGTTAGCAGGGATGGCCTTTTTAAAATACTTACCAAGATTGGATGACCACCTCAGCTCCTTAATATCATCAGGTCATTCCATGAGGAAATGAAGGGTACTGTAGTTTTTGATGACTCAACATCAGATCCCTTTGGCAACTGAAGTGGAGTGAAACAGGGCTGTGTCCTCCCGCTGATCCTGTTTGAGATCTTTTTTACTGTCATGCTGAAGCATGCCTTTGGAACTGCAACAGAAGGTGTCTCTCTCCAGATTAGATGAGATGGAAAGCTCTTTAATCTTTCTAGATTGAGAGCAAAGACCAAAGTCCAGCTGAAATGCATGTGGGACTTCCTCTTCACTGATGATGCAACCATTGTTGCTCATTCTGCTGAAGACCTCCAACAAATCATGAATTGCTTTAGCAAAGCCTGCCAAAGCTTTGGATTAACAATCAGCCTGAAGAAAACACAAGTCATGGGGCAGGGCATGGACTCACCTCCCTCTATTACCATCTCCACACAAGAACTGGAGGTTGTTCATGACTTTGTGTACCTTGGCTCAACGATCTCGGACACTCTCTCCCTAGATGTCTAGCTGGATAAATGTATTGGCAAAGCAGCTACCATGTTCTCTAGACTCACAAAGGGAGTATGGCTGAATAAGAAGTTGACGGCATATACCAAGATACAGGTCTATAGAGCCTGTGTCCTGAGCATACTCCTGTTTGGCAGTGAGTCTTGGACCCTTTGTGCATGGCAGGAGAGGAAGCTGAAAATGTTCCATATGTGTTGTCTCTGATGCATTTTTGGTATCACCTAGCAGTTCCAAATAGAGTAATCCTAGAAAGAGCTGGAATGATTAGCATATATACATTACTGAAACAGCGATGTTTACATTGGCTCGGGCATGTTGTGAGAATGGCTGATGGTCAGATTCCAAAAGATCTCCTGTGTGGAGAATTAGTGCAGGGTAAGCACCCCAGAGGGAGATCACAGCTGCGATACAGGGATATCTGCAAGTGGGATCTGAAGGCCTTAGGAATGGACCTCAACAGATGGGAAACCTTGACATCTGAGCGTTCAATCTGGGGGCAGGTGGTGCATGATGGCTTCTCCCATTTTGAAGAGACCCTTGTCCAACAGGCTGATGCAAAGAGGCAGTCCCAAAACGAGCAAAACCAGGGAGCTGGACAGGGGACAGATTGTATTTGTCTTCAGTGTGGGAGGGATTGTCACTCTTGAATTGGCCTTCTCAGCCACACTAGACACTACTCCAAGTCCTCCATTCAGAGCACGTTACCATAGGCACTGAAGGATCAAGACCATCAAGACTGAAGGATGCCTAATCTAAATTTGCAATGGGACAACAGCATTGATTGACATGAAAAACATTAGTCTAATTCCAAATTTAGTCCCTGCAAGGATGGAACCATTTGGTTGGTGGGATATACAAGAATGTTAAACTACCAAATACTTGTTGGTTCAATGGGTCTACTCTAGTTGGGCATAGCAATTAATTTTATACAATGTCTCCCTACTAAGCACACCAATGTACAGCAATGCAGCTTCAGCTATCACTGATTTATTTGCTGCAACTCACTGATAAAATAAAGCTATCACAAATGAGAAACAATCAACCATATTGCTGTTTCACTTGTTCTATAAAGGGGATATTGCAGAGCTAATCAGATAACCCATAAACACACATATACAAAATAGGAACAAGACTCAGGATTTCTTTTTGGAAACTTGAATAGCTTGCTTGCCACTTAACACAGAATCCTTAACACAGAATCCTTACCAACACAGAATCCTTACCCATTGCATAACATTATGATGTTGGGGATGTTACCCTAAGTGTCATCTATATGGATGCTTAAAAAACACATCTCATCTTCACCTATTTTTAGTCTTGTATTGCACAACCCATGATGTTTTTTCCCTGCCATTAAATTTAAGATTATAACCTTGTTATATAGAGAACGTCTCACTTATCCTTTTCTTCCCTTGTCTTTTTCTCCTCCTTACTCATCCTTTTATAGCAATACAGAACGGGGAACTGTTGTACCAACAGAAAAATATATGGTAGTCTCTTCCCACCCAGCATCCAGCTGTACACAAATAATAAATGCCTATATTATTTCTATGGATTTTACTAATGTATAAATATGATACAGTATAAATATTTTTCAGAAGTGCTGTTCAGAATAATTAAGGTACTGGAATATAATCTAGTCCAGAAGAAAAGTCATTTTGCCTGTTATTGCAAGTTGTTCTTTGTTTTCAAAGATTACCATCTCCATCTGATTCCCCTCTTATGGGAAAAAAGTGAGTGGTTAAGGTCGAGCAGCAGAATATAGATGGACACATGGGTGACTAACTGGCCCAATACAAGGCCTTAGGATATGGAAACAATGGGGACAGGCTAACTGATCATGGACTTTTGGACTGTCAAAAAGTTATATCCTTTCTTTCTCAATTTTTCCTCCTTTCTGCATCCTTCATTCTTTTTATTTCAAGTTTTTTTTTTCTTTAACAGCATTTCACTAGGCACTTTGGTTATGAATGATTGCTTCCCAACTGACATGGTCAACATTAAATTCTTCAATGTTGTCTTCAATGCATCCTTGAAGGGTTTCTTTTGTCTCCCACACAATTGAGCACCTGCAACATGTGCTCTATACAAGATACATGTTGGGAGATATATATTCTAGCAGCAGCAGCAGCAGCAGCAGCAGCAGCAGCAACAACAACAACAACAACAACAACAACAACAACAAAAGCCATAATCTAGCACTGAGAGTAAGAACACTAGAATTGTAATTGGCATGGCACAAACTTTAATATGCAAGACCGTGCTTCATCAGACGTTCTAAAGGCTGCAATCTCTCTTAGTGTGTAAACAGAGTCCCTACCATTTTTGTGAGTTTTCAGGTTTTAAGCATTATTTTTAAGCATCTTTAAAAACAGTTAAATATTGCTAAACCCCCATGGTTTGTTTTGATACAATTCTAAAAGCATCACTGTTTACCTGTAAAAGATAATAACCCTATTTGTTAATAATGAAAACTAACAGAAAAAGAATCCATCTCAGACAAAATCCATGTCAACAAAATGTAATGAAAAGCAATAAGAATGGTACAGTAGGCTTACTTCTTAAATTGCATCTGAAAACCATTATACAACATAGCTGGAGTTCGGCTTGCTCATCACCAATGAATAGGCAGCTTATTTTGAAATAATTACCTCTTCAAGCCATAACCATGGATTATTCTTAAATTCACATACAGAATGTATATGATACTGAAAGAGAATTTAAAAAAAATCTAGTAGTGATTTACTGTCATCTTTTCTTTCTTGCCTGTCTGTTCCATTGTAAAGTTATTTCCAACAGAGCTAAGGCCAACAAGAGGTGCCTATTAAGTTCACTTGCATAACAACTCCATATTTGTAACAAACTAAAGACACCGATAATGTCAAGTACTGTGCAAAATAGTGCAAAATCTGTTAAAAGCTTGACACTCAGGATGGATGGATCACTGTGTCCCTGTTCAGCCCCAATTTAATCAAGTATACTTACCACAGGTACAAGGATACACTCCATGCCCATCCCCTCAGTGTCTGGTTTTGTCAACTTTGTACATATGGAAGAAGATATATCTGCAGAAGAAGAGTTTCATTATCATGAGGGCTGTCCACATGAATAAGAGCGCTCATTTACCAGGAGCAAACAGCACTTCCTTCTAACCATGGTAAGGGATACCCACTTATAAATGGCTGAACAGGGTCTGCCATGAATCTAAGAAGTGCAATTGATTCGCTTCCCACCATTTTATGTACAAAAAAGCTTGCTCAGTAAGGGTCTAGCCCTTCAGGTGAGCCTGGAAGAGCGTATGCCTGGCCGCAGATGTACAGGAGAATTGTACCTCCTGTTTACATTGACAGCTGTTCTGTCAGTGTAAATACCCCACTGGATCATGGCCTATATTTAATAGTCTGTGGTAGGTTTGCATGTTGGTATTTTTATGTCTTTTGAGTCCCTGTTCCACATTAACCTGTGACTGTGATGCAACAAATCTCTTCTAGTGATTACGACATTTATATGAATATTTTTAAAAGCCTGCATGAAAAAAAAAATTGAAATACATATTTAAATACATTTTTCTGAACACATTTTCTAAACTTTTCTAAACTAATTGTTATCCTAAGATGTATGTTTTAGGGATGTTCTGAGATCTTTTTAACAGCTAATAACTGTATTTCAAAATTCAGAGAGGTGTGAATCTGTGGATAATTAATTCTAAGTTGGCATCTTAGTCCAGAAAAGGTCAGTTTGCTTCGAAATGGAGACTGAATGAAATCCTTTGGTATCCCTCCTTGACACAAGAGGGCATTAATACCAAAATAAATAAAAGTAGCATTGACACACCTCAGGGTCTCTCTTTATAGATTTTTCAAGTTTGTTTTAAAACTGATGTGGAAGAAGGATCAACTCCTTACCTCACTCTCTCCAGCAATCTCCACCAACCTCATTGCCCAGAGTAGATGCTAGACCACTTTAAAAAAAAACAACACCCTACAATCTTTGTGCTTTTGTGAATCAGGACCATCCACTTTGTCAGGCATCTGCAACTTAGGTTCTTCACACTGGTGCATGCCTGATGAAGTGGGTGGTCCTGATCCATGAAAGCTCAAAGATTGTATGCTTATTTCTTTTTTAGTGTTCTATAAAGCTATCAGCTACTCTTGCATTTGTATTTTTATTGACCACACATCTCATTTTTATTACCCAGGAATTTTTTTTATCTAATTTGCTACTTTTTATTATTATTTCCTTGCTCTCATGTTTATATGGATGCATGAATAGCAGCCCATTGTTGGAGGAAAAGCATATGAGGGAGGGGAATTTAAGCCATGGTTTGGGTTGTAGATCATCCTCAAGCTTGAAAAGCCTGCATGTTGGCATAAATCCCTTTTTAACTATTTCATACTCTTTTGTTCTTATGGGATCTCAATTTTCTTCTTTTAGTCTCTTATCCAGTTGACCAAATCATACCAGTGCCTCACTCATAGTCCTCCATTTAAAGTGATTTCTGCTGGTAGTATTTTGCTGCTATCTATCTATAGATATACATTAATTTAAAAATGCATTACTGTACTTGATGTCCCCAAAATCAATAAACACCCAAAGCATTTTTATATTTGGACTCTATATGCTGACAATGAATGTAAACTGGGGGTGAAAATTAGGTCACACAAATGTATCTTAAATGCAGTCTCCAGTAGTCTGGGAAGGGCATCTAAAATCAACAATTAATATAACTGGAAAAAAAATGTTATCTGTTAAACCATGAAGATATGTGCAAGCTGTTGATGAGTGCAGTGATAGGCATCTTTTTGGACTACAGTCTGAATGTGTGTGGAAGACAAGTGACAAAAGTGGAAGAAATTAAGCAAAGCTATGCTATCTGGAGAATATGAAATATCCCCTTGAGAAGGTGGAATGCTGCATGTATAGCTCAATGTTTACAATGATGTGACTAAATTCTTCCACAAGTTATTTATAGCTATAACAGTGCTGTAGGAATAATGTTTGCATTCCTCATCTCTGGGAGAATGAGAAGTTCCAGACTCAATATTTCTGGAAGCTTGTTCCTTTCTGAGGAGAGACCAATGGAGACCACTGATGTAACTACAATATTTGGTTAATTGTAATAGATGCACAATTTCACCATGTCAGAATTTTTATATGAACATGGCACAGCGAAGGCTAACACAACTATACGGGAACAAGAAAATACTTGCAGTTTTCAAAATTGTGTTATTTGATTTGCTGCTTAAAAAGCAATGCACACAATTGTATATTATAGTGGACACACACTCTCTTCCTCTTTCTATATGTCTGTATATGAATCTATCTATCTGTGTATAAGGAGAGGCTGGGCACAAAATTACGTTATGTTAGACAAAAGATGGGCAAATGTGCACCCAAAAATATACACAGCTTTTGGAAAAGGAATCTTGCCACATTTTAACAAAGTTAAAACAAACTTGCACTCAGGGATATGAGAAATTTCAGCATGTAGGTTTGCCATTCTCCATAAATAAAGCATAACTGGAGGCAAACTGTAGCTGCATAAGATCTGAAACCCCTGCATTCCAACTCAAGACATCACATGCACCAGAATGTTGCCATACTACAGCCAATTGTAAGTTCATCTGCTCTCCAGTTCTGTCTCTGTATATCAGAAGAAGCTAAATTTATTGTATCATATTTACAAAGGCATGTGCTCCAGGTTCACAATTATTCAGATTCCAAAGCAAGTTGGGGTATTTGTGCTTATCTGAAGTAATCTGAATGGAAGCAAGGGAACAGAAAGCAGTGCTCTTCAAAGCCCTAGATATTCCTTTGCCATTTCAAGTTTTTTAAAAGATTAAATATTAAAAAATGCTTACTGGGGGAAAAAAGAAATACTATGGTAGAACCAGGAAACCCAAAGCAGCAGGTGATAGACTACTCAAGTGCAGATGGGAACCCTGCTGCCAGAGCAACTTGGAAGGAATTTCTTTGCCCATGTGATGAGCATCTATTTTGTGATGCCAAGAAGATGGAGAAGGGACAGAGATTTCTATGTTCTTCACTTTTATTTCCAGGAGGTAAAGAGAATTGAAGGATCTTTCTTTTCTTGCTGCAGATCTCAAGCCAATCAAATAAGTGCCTGTGTACATGAAATTTGTGTCAATGTCCGGAATCTGGTGCGGGCAGGTCACAGTAGCGTTAGGAACAGAATCTATACTATCTCAATCAAAGTTCAATGGGAGCTTTGCCTACATACTGGAAATTCGGTAACGGTTGATGACATTGAGAGGCTGTCCATACTGGCACATAGATCGATATAAGGATCACTGTTGGTATGGTTTAGTTCGAACCAAATGATGGCATCCACATGTATTCCCACTTTGATAGATCCATCCTGCCCCTTTAAGGCTGCAGACCTTTCTGGCACACCCATAGGGCATATATTCTTTTTGGTACAATTCAACATGATCCTAATTAGCTTCTTCTGTAGCCTGTGCCTGTGAACTATGGGCAGCGCTAAATGAAGGAAAACCCTGTGATGCACTTGGTGGGCTGTGACATTAAAAAAGAAGGTGGTGAAACCCTCTCCTCTATTTTAATTTCCTTTTTGTTTTTAATGTTTCCTTTGCCGATACAACAACATTCTAATACCATGTTAGGTTGGTGCATTATGTACCATTATGATACACCACTTACTTTATTTAACAAAAAAGAAAGTCATCCCAGTTCCCTCAATGATAGCAGTGAGAAAAGGCAGGGAAGGAGACTATGTTGACTCCCATGGTCTCCACTCTCACAAGGCAGCACAACATCAGCAGAGCCTTGACTGAGGGGAAAGGGGGGTTATCTCTCTTCCAGCTCCCCAACCTTCACCCCAATGTTTTCCCCTTGTGGTGCAGGGGTCCTTGGCTGCTGTTGCTGCTGGCTCCTTACCCATGAGTAAACTGTGTAAGCATACTTGTGAATAAATGGGCAAACATTGCATGTGAGTAAACCAGGGAAACCTTGCTCTGTGTGGAACTGTAACATGAAAAAATTGCACCCTAGCACTATCTCCAGTGTAGACAGAAGCTTTGCTCCAATGACAATTAAAATAGATGACAATTAAGATAAAAACCTTTAAAGTGAAGATTGGACTATACCAAATTTTCCATTGTGAACAAGCCCTGAGTTCCAATTCCCCTTCCCCTTTCCATCCTAGGTCAGAGCCCTTTGTTTCCCCCATTTTCATGTGCGGGCTATGAAGCAGATTTAAGAAATTTGGTTATGGTTTATATGACAAATAATTCAGACTGAATCAAAGCAGATGTTATTTGCACATTCTGGGTCCACTTTTCATGTCATCATATTAAAACAACAGCTAGTATAAGCTTTCACATTTCAAAAGGGCATTTCCTGCTTGTGGAAGTCAGTGCTATAACAGAACTTAGTTTATGCATATACTGTACCCATAAAATTAATTTTAGGATTCCCCCTCCCATTGAATTATTTAACATCACCAGGTGGGACATTTTAACTGTGCAAAATGTTCCAAAGACTAATATTGCCTATTTCCAGCATCTTCATTTCTAACACTTTGTATGCAGCTTTAAACCTCAGCAGAGAGAACTTCATTAAGGAAAATCAATATAAATTATTCTAGGTAGACTCGTGTTCTTTTTTTAAATTCTCTGTGCTGTCTTAAGTACTAATTCTTGTCATAATACTACTTGATGTAACAGCAATTCTACTAAAACAATTTCAGTCAAGATTCAAGCAAAATCTCCTCTAATTCCCTTCATTTCACAAGTTTTATTTTCTTTGTTTTTTCTTCCTGATAAGACTGTTTCAATAATCTCAAAAAACCACCATGATTTAATGTAATTAACATTGACTTCTTTGATCCATATATAATTTTGCTTGACAAGATGACAATCTTTTATTTCTCAAGATCACACACACTGTGTGAGGTTGAAGTCAAGCCTCTTCTGAGATAAATCATAGGTTTTAGTTTGGAGAAACAAGCAGTAACACTTGATAAAATTAATTTAAAAGAGGAGATGTTTTTAACAACTCTGTTTCAGGATAAATGTGTTTGTCCAGATCAAATATATTTTTCCCCAGATCAAATTTCTAGGTGCCTTATAAAGCACGTTACTATTCCACTTGAAATCTTTCCCCAGTTTGAACATAAAACAAATCTCCATTTCTTTAAACTGCATTATTCAGGTTAGGTACTTAAAGGCAACTGCTCTGTAGACAATATGTCCGAACTTTTACTGTTGTCCTTCCAGGCAGACTGACCCCAAAAGCAAGGTTATGGTGAGTTGAGGCACAACAAGGCCTGGGCAGAAGAGTCCAGAACAGGCACAAGTAAATGCAGAGATTAGTAAACAGAGAATCAACAAAATCAGATCTGGGAAATCCAAAGGCAAAAGGATCCAATAGGAGATTCCAAGGTCTGCACAATCTGGCAGTTGCTCCTCCATGTCAAATTTGGTGGTTCCATCTCATTCTCACAGGAGCACTTGTCCAGTAGAGCCATGACATTAACTCTCATCCTTTAAAATGAGCTAATGAAGGCCTAATCTGAACTGACTCCTGTTGGGTCGTTTTATTAAATTGAAACCTTTCCCCCCCTCATATTCCTATGTAATAACATGTTATTGCCCTTGGCAATGAGTTATAAAAGTATGATTACAGTAGCTGTTGCAGACTGAAAGTCTGGCCCAGACAAATAGTATGATCAGGTGGTGAATGTCCATATTCAATCCTGTGAGTTAGGTCATGCTTCAAACAATTTTTTGTTTATTCCTTAGAGATAGTGACACCATATTTTTAATAAGTCTTATCAGCTGGCTGCATAGGAATCCAGGCTTATACACTTATGGAAAGGAATAGGCTCCCTTTGAGAACATTCTTCACCCTCATCTACTCTGACAAGACATCCTAGTTCCCTGCATATTCTTGCCAGGTACATGCAGAACTAGATGTACAAGGTAGATGTTTTAAGACATTGTTAGCGGAAGAACTACAAAATAATGTCCCCAGATTTCAGCCATTCTCTGTGCACAATATCTTTGTGCCATTGGGATACTTCTTTTTGTCTGAGGACATGTAACATTTGAGAAGGAAAAAATTCCCCATTACATTTTTCTGTGATCCATGAGGTTGAGAAGCTTAAGTGACATATTCTGATTGTGAGTACATAGGCCCCAATGGAATTAGGATTCTCAGTAGGTTCTAGAAATAAACATTGTGCACATTTACCCCTCTTCCTAACCCTCAATATATTGAAATTCATAAAGGGCCAGGAAATGCTCCAGAATTCACTCCATATATATTGTTACTGTTTTTTAATCATCAAAGACGAGAGTAAGTTCCGGTTTAGGCTGACCAACATGTTGGTGAATCATTTGCTTCAAAGGTGAATAGGTAATGTCACCCATAGTTTCCAATTCATTAGATTTACAGTGGTGTCTTGCATTACGACGTTAATTCGTTCCAGCGAAATCGCTGTAGAATGAAAAAGTCGTAATGCGAAAAGAAGCAACCCATTGAAACGCATTAAAACGCGTTTAATGCGTTCCAAAGGGCTGTAAATTCACCGTCCAGTGAAGATCCTCTATAGGGCAGCCATTTTCACTGCCTGCACAGCGAGGAATCCATCCCAGAAAACAGCGGGGGCCATTTTGTTTACCCGGTGGCCATTTTGAAACTGCCAATCAGCTGTTGAAAAATCATCGTTTTGCAAAGAATTGGTTCCCGAAGCACGGAACCAATCATCACAAAGCGAAATTCCCCCATAGGAAACATCATTTTGCAATCGCAAAAGCGATAGCAAAAAGTTTATCGAAATGCGGTTTCATCATTAAACGGGGCAATCGTAAAGCGAGGTACCACTGTATTATGTAGCTGAGTAAAGGGAAAAAATAGAAATAAATGTTTTAAAAATAAGGTGATCAGACAAACCACTGGCTAGTTAATATTATCGGGATAATAGGAATAGGTCATTATTGATGCTTTCAGTGAAGGGAGCCTTTTTGGTCTTCCTGGCATAGCTTTTTACATCACTCTTGCATCTTTACTCTCCATGTAAAGGGAAGGAAGGCTCTTCCACAGCCAAGTTCCTCTGGAAACTGAGTAACTCTTAGAGATGGAAATCCAAACAGACCAATCAACAACTATGGGTCAACCTTGTGATACATCCACCAAAATCCAGTAAATTGCTTCATTTTACAGCTAACACGGGATAAATGTATCCACTCTTAAAATGGCTTTTCATTACAAAATCTAAATTCAGTAACTTAGCTGCTTGGCCAAAAGGAAAGTTTCCCGTGTTGGTATGACTAATATATTTTTTTCATGGTTTTTCACTGCTTTCTGGAAGAATCACAATAAATTGCATTTAAGACTCATACACAGCTTGAATCTTGGAGCTTCTAGCCACAGTCATGTGAGAGCTTCTTCCAAATATTATCTGCAATGCTATGTATCATAGTAGTGTGCCAGCTGCCTCATAATCTCTAAGGCAGATATTTTCTAGCACATATAGACTTCACACATTTTCCTGTTAATACCATGGGAATTTCAAAACTGCAAGACGCTGGAGCTGCAATTTGCTTCTCTCTAACTGCAAAAAGAAAATGATAGCGTTATAAAAATATATTTTAGCAATCTTCCTATTAGTGAAGCAGTATTTCTTTCTTACTTTTTTAACTGTATAGAATACGAATAAGACATATCCAACCGCAACATTTTATTTTTGTCATTTGCCTTTTAGAAAAGTCCCGCACACACACACTTTTAAAAAAAAAGTGGTACATTTCAGAAACATGCAGGCAATTTTATTGCAACTGAATAGAGATATGGTATTTAATTAGTTACTGTTATAAACCAACTTAATTTAGCAGAATTATTAGAAACTATTTTAAAAGTGCATTTAAGGAGGACTACAGTATATTTTGTGCCATTAGTAGTAGTCGATTTAATAAGGCACTTTTGTTACATGTAATACAAAACTGGAAACAAAAACTGGCTTGTTGATTTATATCCATCCATCCTTCTATTCATAGCTCTTAGCTCACATGCTAACCCCAAAAATGGGACACAGAGGTGTTTCTGTGCAGCAGTAACAGTAAAACCATATTGTTACAATGAAACACATCCAATAGGATCATTCGAGGAAAGCATAATGGGGAAATTCCTTTGTTGAAAAGGCCTCTCATGTGCCATTACAACCTTCTTAGAACTAATTCGGTGTATGGTGATTCTTCAGAAATGTAGGCATCTCAGGGGTCTACTGGATATTTGGTAACCACTAGAAAATCTATATTTTTAGGAGTCTCCTGGCTTCTCATTCTGGCACATGGTTCTGAAAGGAGAGATTCTCCACCTTCTCTTTCTCCTGTTAGTAGGGGCAGTGAACACCATTTGCTTCTGGTGTCACAAACATGAGCAGCTCAGTTAACTTTAATGAGAAGAGGTGAAGGATGGCAAATTGGGATGGGGCAACTGGGAAGGCAGAGCAGAAATGTTCAATTTCAAATTAAGCCGAAGTCCAATTGGCTCAGAAATAGAAGAAACCTATTTCTAGATCCTTTCATTGTTCATTCATTCAAATATTTCCCAAATCTCTCCAACCAGATAGCTGGGAAAGCTGTCTATCCTTTATTTATATGAGCAGGCTATCTATTGGATTTGACTGTTCTTACATGACCTTCACAATATGGATGCTGTTCTCTCCCTGTGTCCTAATTTATGTGATCACCTTTCTGTTGTTCTGGTGATCACACCATCATAGGCATCCTTCAGTCTCAAGAGACTATGGTAACATGTTTTGTATCGAGAAGTGTCCTCTCCAGAGCATGAAGCCTGGGTAAAGTAATATGGAGGATAGGCTGTTACCCAAGCAGCAAATCCCCCCTCTCCACGTTGCTGAAATGGTCCAATGGAAAGGCAAGAGCCAATACAACTGGTTCCATCAACGTCGCAGGAGTTGGCAGAACAACACGAACTGCCTTCGGGACTCCAGCTCCGGATTTTGCTTCTAGGTTAACTCCTGAAGCCTTTTCCATGAGTGGATATAGCCACAAGGCAGTGGAGGCTTGAAATTGGAGTTTTCCTTCTCCTAGATGGGCTGTCTTCCATGGCTGATGGGGCCCACGTACCCGGGATCACAGCACTGAGAACCTTAAAAACCTTAATGATAAGTGGGCTTTTTTTTTCAGATGTTCACCATCCATCATTTCCTCAGCTTTTTTGTTTCAGTCCACTGATTATACACTCACTTTGTTTAACCGTTCAGGTTTCTGGCAGCTGTCATTGGAAACAGAAACTTTTCAATGCTACAGTTCCATCCATCAGTGTTACTTCCAAGCAGATCTGTTTTTCCTCCAGCACCTCTCCCTTGTCTGCTTTCATGCAATCTCTTTTGTACTTTTCTCACTATGCCTGGTTCTCCCTTGCTTCCTGCTTCTTCACTCTCCTTTTTCACAGTCTATTGTCCAGTTATGAGGAAAGATTACAGTTTTCAAGGTTGCTCAGTTTAGGACTATTCTCCCTCTCTGATGGTGTTACACAAGGCCATCCACAAAAGTTGATTGGCATAAGATTCAGAACATTCAAAAGCATACAATGTTCACATACAACATATTTAAAATGGCGGTGGTGGCCAATTTAGGGGGCAACTACACTGACTATCTATCCCACAATTCACATCAGCTTGGCACTAAAGAATCTGAGTTAAACCCCAGTGAGTACATGATATAAACTGCAGTGCAGGGAAGACCACTATGGAATCATCCTTTTTGAGCCAGGGGTCATCTTTTTGGGGAACAAGAATTTAAAAAGAGGATTAGACTAATTCATGGATTTTAAGACTATGAATGTCTACTAATAATAACTGCTATATGCTGCTTCCAGAAGCAGAGCAGCTTATCTTTCAATCAGCAATTGCTGAAAAACTGCAGCTAAGAACATTGCATTGCCATATGTCCTGCTTACTATAGTCTTCCCATGGGCATCTGGTTGGCCAGTGTGGAAATGAGGATGATGAGTTGTATACATTTCTGATCAGATTTTATATACTTTTCCTACAGCCCTTTTGCTTCTGGTCTTCTGGCCTTTAAACTCTCTAAAACCTAAGGCAATAGCGCCTAATCTGCCATATCCTGTCCTTTGTAGCACAAATCTTTATATGTAACATTTTTTTTTTCTTCCTGGACACCTCAGTTCATGAAAGCATTGCAGTGCTTCTGAAGATTCTGTGTCATCACATTAGATTAGCCAGTTGGTATAACTTTTAAAAAATTGAAAGACAACACACAGTGTTTAAATACCAAGCCTGTAAACTGCTACACAAATTACAGTGTTCGAAGGAAGTTTTTGTTGGTGTCGCCACTACTCTTAAGAGACCATAACAAAAAGGAACTAAAGCAATACTCCACAGTATTTCAGGCACTCATTGCAGCAAGCCATGTTGTTTCCTCTTTCCTATATAACAAGACATAAGAAACAGTTTTCCTTTCACAATAAATATAGGTGAGAACTCTTCAACTTCAAAGTAATTTACAATCAGCAATCGTTCTACAGGGTTACTACAGCATTTAATTATGCATCTAACTGTGAACCACAAACAGAAATCAAATGCAAGTAGACAACTATAAGCCAACCATTCTCATATAATCATACTACTGTTATCTATCCAATCAGCTTTCAAGTGCACTTTAGCATCTGTCACACTTAGCTTCATATTGGATTGTGTGGTCTCCATATTCAGCAGCACTACAGTAATGGCATAAGGTCACACATTTAAGATGAAAAAGAAACTTGGAATATGCTGGTGACATCGCTTCCTCATACTCTTCTTGCAAATTCTTTGCTGTGACACATTTTCTGAAGAAACTTGAGAGATTAAACATAACCCACTTGTCTATCATGTTACGTCTATATATAGGCACAATCTAAAGACAGCACCTGTATCTTTGATCTAGCAAAGAAGGAGTTAGGGAATGTAGGGCATTGAGAAACCAATGGAATGACCATGGTCAGCCATCTGCTTCTCGAGCACATCTTTGTCTGAGGAGAATTGTTCTTGAGCAGAGATGAAGAGAAGTAGTTTTCCTGGGAACACAACTCTCCTTCTTTGAATGGAACAAAATGCTGATCCAGATTAAGAGCAATTTTGGGCCCAACTATACATTTGATATAACCCATAGAGCAAGCTGAAATCAGTCAATGAATTCAGTCTAACAAAGGAAGAACACGTTTATGGGCTCAACAGCAAATCACAAAACGAAGCAACCTAATTTGCCAACCAGTGAGAAAAGCTCATTCTGTGACAACCACACACAATACTGGTAAGTTATCTGTAGGAATAATGGGGCCCTTATCCTAATGATCATTTGGTAATCAAATGCCAATTCGCATAGTGTCATCCAGCTAGTGTGGACATTTGTTTTCAATTTTCCTTATGGTTGATTTAATCCATTCACTTTGGGGGTGATGTGGGGGGGGGGGAAACCATAGCTGAATACTCAGGTCCAGGGACCTGTGTATTCAGCTATGCTTCCCCACCACCACATCATCCAATCAGAAATGACTGGATGGTTAGTAGGTGGGCACTTTGGGGGCAATACACCAGGATAGTATAAATTGAGCTCTCGAAGCTCTCTCCCAGAAGTTTTCACTGGGACTTCACCCACTTACCCTTCCAGTACTTATTTTGATGTATGTATTAGTTGGATCCCCATGAGGGGATTTCTTGTACTGGTATGGCTGAGAATTCATTGAATACTCTTCACAGTGTACTCCCCTATCCCAGGTAGAAGATCCTTTTCCCACAAGGTCAGGGAATGGGGGGGGGGGAACGGTCAAGTGTGGCTTAGGATGGCCACTGTAGCCCCCCCCTCACAGCTAGTAACCTAGTGGTCTTGCACCTATGGGGATACACACCCACTTCTAGTTACCAGCCTTTGGTAGCCAAAGGAAGGTGGGTATCATATGGCAGGTGGGCTATCTGATAAAGAGATCACTTTTTTCATGCTGTGCCAATAATTTCTCCTGCAACCAGTTCAAACTATGGCCTTTTTACATCAAACATTCAACTGATTTCTAATAAATTGTTAACTGTGGACATTGGCTGTGTGTTTAATTGGTGGGGGAGGAGTAACCTCACCTGGGTCTATAACTAATCAGTTACTATAGTAATGGTGAGGAAGTAAAGGAATCACCCATGCATAAAAGTCAATCAGAAAAGCAAGGATATGTGACACCTGCCAAGGATATGTGACAAGGAATAAATTGGCAAGGATGACTATTCCACAGAAATAAAGGAACAGATTTTCACTTCCTTAACATGTTCTTTTGTTATTATGTCTCTGAGGGCCAAGCTGACATTATGTAATTATCAACTGCATGAATGTCTGAAAAGATAAATAACACCTCATGAGACATTTGCCAAAGATCTGGAGCATGGGATTGGGACGGGAGAGAGTGGTTTTGACCCTTTCCCCCTGTAGTCCTGAGAAATATCCAGTGGGATACCTAGTGTGGTGTAGTGGATACAGTGATGGACTAGGACTCTGGAGGCCAGGGTTTAATTCCCCTCTCAACCACAGAAACTCACTAGGGGTGTGGCACTGGTAAAAACCACTCCTTAAATACCTTAGACATGTTAGGCTTGCTATGAGTTGGTTCTGACTTGACAGCACAAAACCACCCAGCCAGTCTTGAGTTGGATCAAAGTTATGAAAGCTATTTGGCTGGGAAGCTCCCATTGTAACTGATGGCAAAAGTCAGCATGATGCCAGTTATTACCTTCAAAGAGTTTTTCCCAAACTTCGATTGGTAGGCATAGATGAACTAATTAGTTATGTCCTATTGTCAGAACCAAGTCAGAGACCCTAACAGGGCTTTCAAGGTAAGTGAGATATTTAAGGAGTGGTTTTACCAGCTCCATGAAATCCTGTAATTTCCATGGCCAAGTGGGAATTTGATCCCTGATCTGAGTCCTAGTTCATCAGTCTGCCCACTTCACCACACTGTGTACCACACCACACTGCATGTAAATGAACTCCACCTCTAATTATCTCAAAATGGGATATGCCATTGGGGTATGCCATTGGGGTATGGTTTTAATCCAACCACATCTGCAGACCTAAGATCAGGAAGGAGAGCATTAAAACATTAAACAGCTTTGAGAATCTGTATCCACCTGCATGATGTTCCTTATCTAGTTGATATAACTTCTTGATATAATTTGTTTTATATAACAAATTTTTCCACCTACAATTATTGAAGACATGTAGAGGACTGTGACTGAACGCCTCTCTTCCCACATATTGTTCTAATCTTTATTCATGTTGCTCCTATACTTGAATATTTTGTCATGAATTTTTCAACTCAGGCTGCTTAAGCTTTTTCTGTCTCCTAATACCTTCTACTGTATAACTATAGCATTGATACTTATTTTACAGTTCTGAAGATGTAGATCCCTGTTGATTCCAGCTCTTGGACTTCATAGGCTAATTCATGCACTTTTCTTAGGAAGTGGGAAAATTTGGATAAAAATAAATATAAATGCAAACTTTTAAAAAAAAAAAAGTTTTGCATTGTTGTGGGGCTAGAAATAGAATTCTTGGGTAGCTCTGTAGTCAAGTTCCTTCCAGAACAATTAATCTCAATCTTTTTTTTTCTTTCTGGCTTTGTTGCAGTGAGCATTCTTGGAGAACAGATATCAAAACCAGTGAGATATTAAAGGTTTACACACACACACACACACACACACACACACACACATGTTAGGCATGTAGTAACCAAAGGGAAATCTTGTACATGCTGCTCTGAGTTCATTCTGAGAAGTTCATGTGACTCCTAAATGGACACATATTATATCTAGTGAATGTAAGACTAGATCCTAAGTGTTCCTTCATACTTTATGTAAACATGGAATCCAACACAAACAGACTTTCCCAAAACATCACATAAAAAACCTTGTGAACATATAACATGTACTGAAATAGTAAGCTCAGGACAGGAAAATCTACAATATTCAATATCCATATTCCTTCTTTTTCCCTAGTGCACTGGGTACCCAGTGGAGTTATGGAACAGAGATCAGGAAAATACCATGGACGTCTTTACTATTTTTGTCTGGTTTATCTTGATGTTGCTCTTGCTGGATCATGCATGTGGAAGAAAAGCAATTAACACAACTTATTCTCATAGTGAGATAGTGAACCTATTTGTCTATGCATTACACTATATCTTCCAAAATTCAGTTACCAGGTGACTTCCCATGGGTTCTTAGGTCAGTCTGTTCAAGATTAATGGCCTATTGGTTCCCCATTAAGAACCTATTTAAAATGTGCATTTAATTAAAAAGAGTTATTATACATGAATTAATGCTACTTTCAACTTCTTTAATTTAAAGAACTTCCCCTCCATTTTAGACCTAAGAATGGCTGCTAGCTGACATGTAAAGGAGAAGCAACACTTTGTGAAACTAAGCCTCTTTCGTGGGAATTCTGGTTTCTTATCTGAACTTTACATAAACTCTGCATAAAACGATTGCGTCCTCCTTGATGAAGCTAATCACAGCAGACAAAATAGGACAAGATGTTTGACCCCAGAGACACAAACAGCTGTTATGTGCTACTGTTGAACTACAAGGCAACAAGTTACCACAGTTTCACAAGAATGTGCAAAAACTAATCACTAGCATGTACCAGTTATCTCTAAGATGAACCCCCAAAAGACTACCATTAAGCCTGTATTAAGGATAATTTTTTAAAAATTGTTTCTTTTACTGCAGGAGGGTGTATCAAGTCAGCACTTACATTGTTCCTTTCAGCTCAAGCTGCCTCACCTGCTAAAATAACACACACACCCCAAACCTGTAAAGCATGGCCTTTAGCACTTCCTATGAGCTATGGAATTTTTAGTATGTATACATTGCTGAAACAGTGACGTCTGCGTTGTCTCGGGCATGTCGTGAGGATGGCTCATGGTCGGATTCCAAAAGATCTCTTATATGGAGAATTAGTGCAGGGAAATCGCCCCAGAGGGAGACCACAGCTACGATACAAGGACATCTGCAAGCAGGATGTGAAGGTCTTAGGAATGGACCTCAACAGATGGGAAACCTTGACATCTGAGCGTTCAGCCTGGAGGCAGGCAGTGCATCATGGCCTTTCCCAATTTGAAGAGACACTTGTACAGCAGGCCGAGGCAAAGAGGCAGTCCCGAAATGAGCAAAACCAGGGAGCTGGACAGGGGACAGATTGTATTTGTCTTCAGTGTGGAAGAGATGGTCACTCTTGAATTGGCCTTTTCAGCCACACTAGATGCTGTTCCAAGACCTCCATACAGAGCACGTTACCATAGTCTCTCGAGACTGAAGGATGCCTACATGATGAGCTATGTCAAAAGACTTCATCTCTTGGATACGTGGTGTTCTGGCATTAAATGGCAGAAAGAACAAGAAACAGAACATTACTTTCCTTGCTCTCCCACTATTCTACCTGCTATGCATCTCTACCTTATGTACCTCTCCCCTAGATACTATCCGAAGGAAAGAATTTTTAAGGAGGTCACAAAAATTGAGTGCTTTGTTCTTTATGTGGCGTCTAGTCTGTCAGTGCCAAAGTAAGAACCTTAGAACTGCAGAGGTGGAAGAGACCCTATAGGTCATCAAGTCCTGCCCCTGCTAGGAAGGTACAGTGGGGAATTGAACTCCCAACCTACCTGAGCTACCACTGAGCTATCTAGCATTTATGTCTTCTCATTTTTAGAACCTATATCTTTTCCTTGGAGCTTTAAATCAATCTACTGCTGCATAATCTTCAGTCTTCTCTGGCGGAGGCCAAGTTTTAAAACTGATTCCCTGATAAGCAATTTAGCTATTTCCTCTAAAGCAGTTGTAGAAGGAGTTGCCATCTTCGTCTGTGCAAGCATTATAGGTAAAAGCAAAATAGAAATAAAGATTTAAAAAGAAAGACAAAAACGTGGTGGCACCTCAAAGGCTAACGTTTATCTTTTTTAATGTGAGTTCCCATGGAGAAGTCAACTTCATCAGACATAAGAGAAAGTTAATGCAGTTTTCTTTTCTTTTCTACCAATTGTATTTGCTTCTCTAATTCTCTTTCTCAGGCAGTTCAAAGTACCGGTAAATCTTCCTTGGAACAAGCATGAAAAAGAAAATCAAAGCAACTTGATGACCAAGATATAACAGGAAACCGATCTACCATACAATAGGAAGGAGATAGGATTTATAATTTGCTTTAACACCAGTTCTGTCTCTGCTGCTGTCTTGTAGCACTAACAGCAGAGAATGTAATGGCTTGCCAGCCAGATAGCCTGCCAGCCAAGAATTACAATAATCCAATATGAGGAGGTCATGAGAACATGAATCTAATGAATCTAGGCTAATAATTACAACTCATTTAATTACCTCTGAGATAATAGCGGGAGTTGTAATTTTTTTGTAATTGATGTTGCTGACATCTTTGCACCTTTTAAGTTGCATTAGTTATAAAACCTGCCATGTTAATGCTTAAGTTGATAAAAATGTCACAAATTAATGGAACAAGAGAGTTTTTAAATGTCAAGGAGGTCTTATTGGAATTGATAGGTGGGCATTTTAAAACATTTATACTGCGCAAATTGAGGTGGGCATTTTAAAACATTTATACTGCGCAAATTGGCATGCCACAACATGACTGAGCAAATCAGAAATACTGCTCCAAGGTATTTATTAAAACTCTTGAGATAACTTTGGACAACATTTCTTCAAAGACATTCCACTTTTTTTAGACTCATAGTACATCCAATGATTAGAATGGATGTATTAAGCAAAGCTGCAAACATATATTTCCACCAGACTGACTCTGGCCTTGTCGCCTAAGATTGCATGCAAATATATAATCAGCTAAATTCTGAATAACTCTCAAAGTTAAATATTTGCTTCTAGT
The DNA here is from genome assembly GCF_051106095.1 of Pogona vitticeps. NCBI lineage: Eukaryota > Metazoa > Chordata > Lepidosauria > Squamata > Agamidae > Pogona > Pogona vitticeps. Next base: position 146,589,569 of record NC_135787.1, on the reverse strand, counting down.
AGGCAGTAGTTTCCTGCTTAAACCTTTTGTGGGGAGTAAAGCTCTATCACTGCATTCCATGCAGGTCTATTGACAAATTGAGTTTCTGATATTCCAGACGAGGAGGCTCATTGCCATCCAGGGCACAGATGGGGAAAACTTTGATCTGTCTGATGTTTCGGCCTTCAACTACTAACTTTCAGGCCTTTCATAGCATGGATCATTCATTCATTCATTCATTCATTCATTCATTCATTCATTCATTCATTCATCTATCTATCTATCTATCTATCTATCTATCTATCTATCTATCTATCTATCTATCTATCTATCTATCTATCTATCTATCTATTTATTTACATTTTTACCCCGCCTTTCTAGACAATGTCTACTCGGGGCGGCTTACATAGATAAAAACACATTAATACATCAACACATTAATACAACATATATAAAAATACAATTATAAGAATTAATTTCAAACAACACATTTCCAAGATGGCATAACCAAAAGAGAGAGAGAGAGAGAGAGAGAGAGAGATCACTTAATTGACTGGAGGGAAGGCACAGGACTGAATTTGGAAACATAATCATAAAAGCACCATATGCATTATTGAATCAACATTTTCAATAGCTTGAGTATGTGTTCTTGGAAAGTTAACCAATTTCTCAGCCCTGTATATGATTCCCCCCCCCCCCCCGGGACATTCCAGACAATGTTCGCAGGCCAACTGAATTAGAATTAGCTGTCCTTCCCTCACTCCGTGGTATTCTAGGAATAGCCTCATAACTGTAAATCTATGCACAGTGCAGTTTCTAAAACTGGGGAAGGCAAAGTTATGAATTACACATTTGAGAGCCAAACTATGTGAGGTATCAGCTTTACAATTAAAAGGTGATAAAACTTTATGTATCCTTTCAAAGCTGCTGTGCCTGCATAATCAACTTATAAATGAAACTCACTGTTTATATCTCAGCAACCAATCACTATATAAAATCACCATATGAGGGCTATATCAATCATGATAGGTAGGGAGAGATATGAGAGAGAGATAGGTTGTTGCAGGGAGCACACCCCAGATGTTTAATATCTGTTTCATGTTCAGGTTCTCCTCTCAGCCAGCAGAATTGAGATAACCCTATCAGCTGACCTTGTGATATGCATTTGTTGCTGTTAAATGCTAGGTCAGCATTAATAAATCTGAATTAATACTAGACCTGATACAAGATGAAAAGGCTGACCTGGTATGTCTAACTGAAACTTGGGTGGAAGAGGAAAGAGGAGCAGCCCTTTCCCAGTAATGCCCCCAGGATATTTGATTCAGCACCATGACAGGTCAGCAGGGTGGGTTGGGGAAGTGTTGCCATAATCCACAGAAATTCTATCAGTGTCTGTCTTATCATGCTTGGTTTGGATTGTATTTCCCTCATGCTAGACCATTGGGGCAGAATGGGACTAGTGTTGATATACCACTTTCCTCATGACCAACACACTCCCTACCAGAATTGACCAAATACACGTCTGCTGATGTGTTGAGGTTCCCTCAGACTTTTGTTTCTAGGGGAACTTCAACATACGTGTGGAGATACAGATGTCTGGAGCAGGTGTGGAGTTCATGCATGCCATGATGAATGTGGCCCAACATTCCATGGGGCCCACATATGTCACAGATCAAACCCTAAACTCATGTCGGGACAGGGAGAGGATGATCTAAAGGTGGTGAATTTTGAGTCCTCCTCCTTGTCATGGTCAGATTATTTCTTGCTGAGATTTGGACTCTTTACAAATCTCATCTGTACCCCTCTGCAGGGAAGAGGGACCTATTACCATGATCTGCCCCCAAATACTGATGTGTTGTGAACTGCCCTGAGAGTGTTCACACTAATGGGGCAGCACACAAGTGAATGAATGAATGAATGAATGAATGGAATGAATCTGATCTGCAATTTGTGGAATTGCATGAACCTGTATTAATTTGTCCTCCTTCTGCTCTCACACTATCCTAGGATAAGAGAAAGATAGCCCTGTTCCTCCAAATAACAAGGAGGCTGAATTGAAACTACTGGAGTACAGTATATGAAAATGGGTATTTAATATTTCTTCCATGTTGTGGTACTACTGGGTGTGGGGGTCAAGGATACAGTTCTGGAAAGGAGGCTACTAACAACATCTTCAGTCCTTGAAGAAACAGTAGTTTTAAGGGAGAGATTTTCCCTGTGACACTAACACTAGGCAAAAGAATTTTTGAAGTGTCCCTGCATGCAACATTCTCCTCATGTATGTTCACAGACAGTGAGAGGTGTATTTGTTTATTTTTTTTGGCTTTCATATTCATCTTCCATTTGTGAGATCAGTTTCTGAGTTAACATTGAGCCTTTACCTCTCCCCTTTTCTGCTTTTGAGGAGTAGACACCAGGTGCTTTGGGCTCAAGTGGCTTGGATTGTTTTGATTGCATAGCAAGCTTGGGCCATGAGAGGAAGAGAATGACTGGGAGTTCCACTTCTCTATACATCCAACACTTAAAGTTGCAGGCAACCTGAGACATTTGGTTTTTTTCCAGGTTCCTTGCTCCATCTGCCATTCCCACTCCAGTAGGAAAGAATCTTGGGAGAACTGCTTTTACGTAGCTCCAGGCCATCTAATATATTCATGTGCCATCAAGTCAATTCTGCCTTAATGGTGACCCTTTTCAAGGTTTTCTAGGTAGAAAGTACTCAGTAGTGGTTTACCATTCCCTTCTTTGAGGGCCATTCTGGGACTCTGCATCTTTCCCGAGGCCACACGGTTTGGCTCTACTCACAGGAGGCACCGTGGGGAATTGAACTTCCAACCTCTACTTCCACAGCCAAATACCTAAACCACTGAGCCACCCAGCCATCTAAGTCAGTTAAGGAACTTCTATTTTAAGGGCTACACAGGAACATTTTCTCATCTGAGGCTACTGATTTGCTCCTGCTCCATCAGAGCAGCTGGCATCTACAAAGTTAATCCAGGAGACACTCTTGCCAAACCAAGGCTTCTGCTGCCGCCACCCTTCTATTTCACTTCTTGTAAGAAAATACGTACAACATGACTTCTCACATCCATTTCTTCCTGGTTGCCTTGTATGGATGCCTTGCTGGTTTTTCATCCACCGTCAGAGAATTTTTGGTGGAAGTGACTGGATTTGAAATCAACTTCAATCCTTGTCAGGGTGATTTTGTTTTACTGATGTTTAACTATTTTAAGCCATGAACTGGCATTTAGCTTTTGAAACAATAACAATCCGCCACTCCTTCTGGGCTTGAGGTATGGGCATGCTTTGCTTCTGAATGGGAACCAGCAGTTTTCCAGTGAGACATTTTCGAGAAATCCTCAGCTCTTAATTTTGTTCTCACTCTGGTGTTGAGGAACTTTTTGGGACTTTCAAATTCTTGCATGTGGTGTCTTATTCAGGCAAGAAACTGAAAATTGACATCAAAAGGGAATGCACAAAGTATTCTTCACATTCCTAGAGTGACCTCATGGTTTCTACAATAAAATGTTGCAGTATTAAAAGCTCTGTGTGTTGTTTTTATACACCAACCACACTTTTCCCCAGGATACTAACTACCCTGCCCTCCATACACATTTTATTTCAGGATCACCACAACCACTGCTATTATCACTGTCAACACCCAGCACTCTCTGCCAGGGAGAGAGGGATGATGTCCCCACAAAAATATGAAATATTCATAACAAACTCCACCCAATCATCACCCATTTTCAGCACGACGGACTCCAAAAAATTACTTTAGTGTTCAAGCATAAAAATACATCAAGACAATCCATGAGATTAATACCATTTGCCAAAATCCACTCTGATCATGTGTGGCCTACAGATCTGTCTGATATTCAAAGCACGGATAAGAAAATGATAAAAGAGACCCTGAATGACACAGATCAAATGAAAGAGATTGCTGGTCAATTCAAAGCTGTGCACCAAGAATAGCTAGGCTGGATTTATCCTCTTAATGGATACATAGAAGACGTATTTCAGAAAATATCAGGTAATGTGCATACCATGAATGAAACCTTAGAAATGAGCAAGGCCCACCAGCATGCCATCTGTATATATACTCCTGAACACACACACACACACACACACACACACACACACACACACACACACACAGAGAGAGAGAGAGAGAGAGAGAGAGAGATTTTCCTGAACATATGTTTATTAGGTGTTAAAACATTAGTGGGAGGAACTGACTTGATCAAATGTACAGCAGACTTGTTTAGAAACTACTCTCTAGACATTAGTACTGTCACTGGTGACACTCTCTCAACTTGCAGAGTCCTTGATATAATTATCACGTTTGCACGAGAAGAATAAAAATCTGCCACTCTGACAGCTTTGCTATGTGGTGGCCAATTATCCTGCCATAGAGCAGAGCTCCAGGTCTATCAAGACCTCAGTCCCATCACACTGAAATAGAGAAAAACACACAAAAATATACAAAGCTACTACAATTTAAGAGGGACGTGGTGGCGCTGCGGGTTAAACCACAGAAGCCTCCCTGCTGCAAGGTTGGAAGACCAGCAGTCGTAAGATGGAGTGAACTCCAGTCACTTGTCCCATCTCCTGCCAACCTAGCAGTTCGAAAGCATGTAAATGTGAGTAGATAAATAGGTACCACCACGGTGGGAAAGTAACCACTGAAACTATCTACAGACAAACGCTGGCTGGTAAAGGGAAAATTCTCATGAAGTTTGGGAGCATTTGCAAGTGTGTTCTCTAAGCACATGTTTATGCCTGCATGCATGAGGGCTTTATGGGTGTGAGGCTACGAAGCTGTTTCCTTACAATTCCATCTTTACAGTTTATGTGTGCAGAATCATTTGGGCATGTCAGTCTCAGTTAGTAAAATCCCCTTAAAACAGTTAAGAGCAGGGAGGTATCCTAATGATTTGCTCTAGACTTTAAATCTATTCAAGAAACAAAACACTTGATTATCTTCCCAGGGATCAACCCTGATGCAGTACTCAAAAGACTTTTTTTTAACTCAATGGGAACATGATCAGACTTTGTATTTTTAATGGACCTTGAAATTAAAGGCACTGCTTTATATTCTCCTTTTTGACCTAGTATTATCAGCATCATCACAAATTTAGTAGCATTGTGTTGTGTTAGCTAACTCATTTCCTATCTGCTGACTCAATGACAACAAAAGAAACTTGCTGTCTTGTTTAAGACAGTGGCAAATGAGGACCTCCTTTTTCCTTCCCACTATTAGCTTGGCTTTCTTGAGGAGCCTTTTACCCCCAGAAAAGCTTTTCTGAGAGTTCTCATAGGAAGCTGAGAATTATTGTCCAAAGGGAGCTTGCAACTGGTCTGTTCCCACCAGCCTAGCACTGTTTACCATGGAAACAATGTTTGGAAGACAGGAACTGAGTTTCCGATGTCTCCTGGCTCAGATGTATGCAGGCAATTTAAGATGAGGTTTCAAACATCTTCATAATAATGAGACTGCACACCTCACTGACAGTTCACAGAGCTCCTGAGAGACACAGAGAAAGATTCCCCTGGGAAAAGGAGACAAAGAGTGTGATTACACAGCAGGGAAAACCTGGTTTGCTTCAAAGTTTTTCATACCCGGACCCTGATGGGTTCTGGGTGAAATCACTTAGCTGTTCACATCAATATTATCAACTATCATGTTGCAGGAGTCTACAGGGCAGCAGAAAGCTGTGAAAACAGCCCTCTTGGTTGAGACTGGCAATTCAATTCATCTTTGCTGAGACTGATTCAATTCAAGAGCTTGTCTTTTTTTAAAAAAAAAGTTTCCACCAGCAACACTGGAGTTGTAGAACTGCTGGAGAGTCGTTTGGGTATCTGTCTGCAGAACTAGAAGTTGGCAGTTTGATTCCCCACTGTGCCTCCTTGACATGGGATGAACCCAATGATTCAAAGTGTCCTTTCCAGCTCTGCAGTTCTAGGATTATAACTATTATTCTTAATAGGAAGGCTTTTTCCATTTTAATTTTTTCCCCCTGAAGTGACAAAGTGTTTATCTGGCACAGCACTAACTTCAAATGTCATGTGTGAATAAATCTTGTTTTTATTGAATAATATCTCAATGATCACACCAATAAGAACATAAGAAGAGCCATGGATTGGATTAGAGAACTATGTAGTCCAATATGTCATTTGCACAGTGGCCAAGCGATTACCTGTGGGTAACCTGCCAGGAGGAGAGAACTGCAACCACATCTCCTACTTGCCCAACCCAGCAACTGTTATGCAGAGATTTAATGCTTCTGATATGGAAGGGGATGGATAGTTATCCTGATTAATAACCTTTGACAGCCCTAACCCCCATTAATTTTTCTAATCGTCTTGAGGTAGCAATTTCCACAGTGTACTATATGCACTGTCCTTCCTTTTACTGTTTAGAATCTTCTGCTATTCTTATTCAATTGCTATCCTTAGATTCCAGTGCTGTGAAAGAAACCTATGCATTTTCTCTACACTGCACATAATATACTCCACCATGTGTCCATTTGTGACTTTTCCTCCTTTATTCTAAGCATCCCCAAACTTTTTAACATGCCCTCATGCTCCAGTTCCTTGTTCATAGTGTTGACCTTTGCCGCACATTTCCTGTTCTACAATATCCTTTTCCAGGTTCAGTGAGCAGAAATGTACACAGTTGGAGATATAATCACATAATAGGAAGAAAAGATCCATTTTCATAAGAAGAATTGTAATATGAAGACTGATCTTCAGCATTTCAAAGTAACCATCACTGGAAAAATAAAGGATCATCAGTTTGTCAACAGACAGGAACACAAGGCTGCCAACATCAATCTGGCAGAGCAATAAGGAGTTTAGATTGACCTCCCTCACTTGCTTCTAGAAGACTCACCCTTGTTTTTGCCATATTGACACCTACTACAAACTGAAGGATGTTGATTGTAGATTTTTCCCTTCAGAATACAGCTGGAATTAAGGAAGACACTTGTAGTCACTGTCAGCTGCCCTACCACAGTTAATATCCAACATGAAACCTGCCCAAATGGACAATATTGGGACAGATGGACCAATGGTCTCATTCAGTTTAACAACGCTTCCTGTATTTCCACCTATTTCTTTTAGTATGAGACCACAAAGCTGCAATTTACACTCTTTAACTCTGACGTTTAATTTATGCAAATGTGTCCACATAGGACAGATACTGATACCTTTTAGAAGCTGCAGCTTGTGCAGTGCCCTTACCTTGCTCCTTAATTGGGATGGGCTGATAAGTATGCGGCAAACATAGACTAATGGTGTTCTGAATGTGTATGGTCCTATCTATAGCCTTTAGGGCATAATTCACAGCTCTGCTTGGGGATATAATCAGCATATATTATAGACCAGGGGCACATTCCAGTGCACAGTTAAGCTTTAAGCACACTTAGGTTGTATTGATTTCCTTCAACTACGCCCACAGACTATGCTTAAAAATGGAGAATGGGCTCCATATCAGTAATAATTTCAGGTCCAAGAAGAAGATGGGTCAATTAGCTTGGACTAAGAGAGGACACTCCTCAAAGAAATGGAGGATTCTTGCAAATTGTGCAAAAAAAGCTGTTGATAACACCTCTCTTTGCTTGCACTGACTTAAAGTAATTTTTGTTCCTCAAGCGGTAATGCTGGAAGGGAGAAAACAAGAAAACAGCATGGTGCCTTACTGTAAGAGCAACAATCGACCCAACAAATAGTATTTGCAGCTGGCACAAGCAAATATATCCTGTCTTATTTTAGTTTAGGAACCACTTCATTCTCAAAGCCTTGTGCCTGTTTGAGTGAATCTATCCATTTCAGTTTCTCCAATTTAAATTTAAAAAAAATACACAGAGATTTTTCACTCCAAATGCAAAACATCTTCCTAATTTGGGCAAATTCTTCTCAAAAGGAACAGAAATGAGCTATCCCTAAATTTGAAAACTAAGAATCAAAGTCCAAGGTAGGAGACAAAGATCGGCTGGACATGTTAGGGAAAAAAAAGGAACAAGAAGCCTACACTAGGAATCTGAATTTCACTGAAAACCAGAGCTTATTTTCTTCATAAAACTATATTTCACTCCTTGCATGGATATCTATTCTCGAAGGAGTACATAATTTTTGCATGGCTTAGGTAGCAGTCAATCCAAGTCTGACAGGACACAATTATGTCTTCTTTAGAGAGAGAAGAACCTCCAGAGAGCAACACATAAGAGATCCAATCTGATAGAAAACACTTTTGGACTCAATTAAATCCAAACTGGGTAGCTTTCAGAGAGCAAGCCATGCCAGTCTTTTTCGGCATGTAGTTGAACACTGAGTGAAAATGAAAAGCACAATGAAAATAAAATGTTGCATTACATTGATAAGCCACTGGTTGTTGCATATATTAACATAACTTCCACCCATAAAAATACCACAACATTTACCACTGTGTGTTAGCCAAGCTCTCCCATATTACCACATCAGCTCAGATCCAAAACAATGACTCAACATTTGTGGCTCTATAGCAAGCATTTCTGAAACCACTGTAACCACTCAATGCATATAAAAAAACAAATTGAGAAAGCAAGACTGCTACCCAGGAACAACATACTACAAGACAGACCCCCCAAAAGGAAATCTGATCAACCTCAGTTATCTACAACTCACAGTGGAGACTATTTACACATATTACCCATGAGCTCCAGGTCATGATGCACAAAAATATTTTTCTCTCCCAGTGTTTGGGGGATAACCGTCGGCTTGCTTATGCATTACACACACAGACACATTTATGTAGCCTTACATAACTACTGACACAGAACAGGCCACACATGTATATAGTGACCAGAACAAGTCCCCACTACAAACATAGATGCCAACTATATTCTCACACCTACTAGGGCAGTACCATAAAGGATCCCAACAATATCATTTCCAACCTTAAAGGATCATGTACTGTTCATCTGGTAATATGATATATGCTTCCTTATTCAGTAATTCCCAAGTTCCTTTGGCAAACGTCTGGTCTTAGAATCTGAATTTGAATCAGAAAAAAGAGGAACTTCCTGAAGCAAAATTGTTTGCACCTAAAAGCAGTTGTGCACTTACCTGGTATAGATAGTTCATCCCATTACTTTCGGCCAAGGTGTTTATGTAATCAGTACTCTGAAAGCACATTACCTTTATTACAACACTAATGCTATTGTCACTTTGAAAGTTCTTTGTCTGAGCCCAGTTCACATCTTGTTTCTACCCCATAATCATATATGTGGTTTATGTAAGCTACTGTCTATATATTGTTCTCCATGTGTTTGAAAAAGTGAGTTGTAATCCATAACATTTCCTGTTGAACTAACTCTATCTTTAAGATGTCACAAGACTTCTATGTTTATTTCTGTTTCATTTTTGTTACTCCGAGTAGACATCTACAGGATTAACATGCAAGAGACCTTTTGCTGTTTATGACGGAGGTGAAATTAAACAAGGGCATGTACCAGTGGACGTTCTCTTTTCAGAGGGGAGATGCAGCCTTTGAGAAAATGTAGTAGGTTTGCTTCATTTGACTGAACCACAAAGTTACAGCCATGTGGATCGCATTCTTCACAGCCTCCTTTGAAACCAAGGACAGTGGAATTGAGGGCAGAAATTTCCAGCAGTTTTTCTTGCAAGAATTAGCTAGCAAAAGATGAAAGCAAAAGTGTGCCATGGAGCTATGGTCAAAGGCTGTTTAGCATCCTGTGTGTATAAGCAGTTGACTTCCTTTCCTTAATTTTGCTGTTGACATACAATGGCAATTTCCCCTCAGCTGCATCCTTCCTCTCCATAATTCCTTTGCCCATATTTCTGGGGAGAAAAGAATCATCCCCTGAACAAAAGCATGTCCTCATTTTTGTATTAAATATAAAAGATTACAAGGAGATAAGCAGCTGGCTGGTCGTAAGTGATTTTCGGTTTCTTTTGTCAGATTCCTGAACAATTCTCTCAGAGAATGCTCTAACACCTGCACCCATTTCCTGTTCACAGTTGGGAGTGGTGATGCTGAGGGTAATGATTCGGCTCATTAAAACCATCAAAGCCATATCACCAGCACCAGGCTGGATTTCTTTATCTCCGCTTCCAGCATTTAAGCAAAACTACCTCAAATCATACTGTTTAGCCATAAGACCATTTAATAAGGGAAAATTATTGTTTTCAAGAAAACTGATGTCAGGGCCAGCCCTACCATTGAAAACTCTGTCTCAGGTAGAGATGATGGAGGAAAGCAGTGGCAACCCATCATTTATTCTTCCTGTGCCTACCTGACATTTTCTTCTCTGTGTGCCACATATTCTGTCCCTACACGCCCTACACTACATTGGTCCCTACAGGTACAGTGGAGAAACTGATCCTGCCATCAGTGCTGAAGCAAAGATCAATGGGAAGTCTACTTGCCATCCAACTTGTAGTCCAACTGTCATGTACAGGTGGAAAGAATACCAAATTGCCATCTGCTTCAGGCAGCAAGAGGACTTTGGAACAACACTGAATATAAATAAACTATTCAAATTCTACATGCAGCAGACCCCTTTTGCTTAGTGTAGTACATTGTATTAGAATAGGCCCCTTGAATGAATTGGAATGTAATGAGTCAACTCCTCCATAAGTGCCATTGATTCATGTACACCTACAGAACTTACAGAGAAATTGATTCATCAAATCCCCATTGATTCAATGGCCCTACTATTAAATTTACTATGCTAAACAACAGGATTTTGATCATTTTATCTGTGTTGCTACTGTTGGTGCTGCTGTTGATGGTGCTATTGTTGTTGTTCAGTTACACAAACTCATGTACACATAAAGGACAGAAAGCATCGAAGAGCCTTTCCTTCTTTTAAGTATACACTGCTTATAGATCTTAATAGTATGTATCATTTTGTACCATAAAAACCAGCAGAGTATACCAATAATTTAAAGCTTGCTGTGCTTTAACCCTATTGATTAATTAATTAATTAATTAAAGATATTTTACCCCACCTTTCTTCTCGAAAGGACCCAAGGTGGTTCATGTCATTAAAAAGACAATATGCAAAGCTAAAAACAGTAAACATACAAATATTTTTAAAGAATTAAACAAGTATCATATTAAACATGGTAAATAAAATCAATACTATAAACACATTTAAAAGCAGCAGAGCACAAAACCCCTTTCAGACTGCCCGTCCCTAAACATTCCTGCAGATTCAGGAATATTATTGAAAATAGCTACCTCATGCGTTGTTCTTCCTCTTTTTTTCCCATATAATATTTGGAGATGTGATATCATTACATTGCAAGTTACCCTACCTCTGAACTCAGCAGCCAATTAAGCAGAACATGGTGAGTAGAAGAGACACAGAGATCCTATTTTCAACCTTATCTCTAGGTTTCATAGCATTTAATTCCATATTGCAGCCTCCCAAACGCTCAGTTTAATTTAGTTCCTTGAAGTTCACAGCCGGCAACCCCTCGATTACTTATGCCCAGTGTAGCTTTAAATTTAAGCATTTGCTTAGCTGAAATCTATTACAGAATTCACTCAATCAGGAAGAGCAATGGAGAAAGGAGTTCTAGTAGAAAACTAGCCCCTTGGATTGAACCTCTTCAGAATAAACAGACTTGGGCAACTGAATCCACATTCTACATTGGTGGATTTTATTTTAAAAATTACCTGAGTGCATCTATTCCAACTACTCTTTTATGGTCATGCGTTCAAGCCTTGTGGCACATTGGTGGCATCTGAGCAGTAGAACACTTGTTGGTACATGAAGGGAAATGTATATAATTAGTTCAGTAATTAACTATTTTAATAAATCACATTTAAAAAATGAAAATAATTACTAACAATGACCTGTAACAAGTTAAAGAGATGGGAAGTATTAACTGTCATAAGATTGAAAGAGAATGGGACTTGTAGTCAAAGATTAAAGGAAAAAGGGGAATTATAGTCAATGAAAAAGAGAGAAAATGGAATCTGTTAGGTTTTAAAAGTGAAAGAAAATATAGGAATGTGAGAAAGGTAGAGACGTTGTTTTTCTTAATTTACAGCCAGCCTGGTACAGCATGAATCCTGATAAGCGGACAAGGATGGGAGGTGCAGAGAGCACAGACCCAAAAAATTCTTTTCTAATTGGAATGGAGATAAACCACCTGCATCTTCACAAGAATTATGAGTGAAATTGACAGTTATGCCTCTTTGAGTTGATTGGTTTATGGTTAAGAAGAAGGAGGTCTGAGTAATGTAGAAAATGGACAATGGGTTATGTGAGAGAGTCTTGTGAACTTCTTGTGAGGTTCTTGTTCTATTCGAGATCCAAGATGATGGATGGATGGTTTGAGTATGTGGCTTGAAGGAGAAAGAGAATGTAAGTAAGGGAAAGAAGGAGGTGGGGCTAGCCCATCTTAGCCCAGTTTAGTGTTTGTTATTTTTAATGGGAATTAGTTGTTGTATTTAACTATGTATTCTTTTGAACATGTTCTTTATGTTATGCTTGAGCAAAAACAGTCAACTATAATAAGAACTATATACAATACAAGAACAATAAAATCAACAGAAACATGGGAGGTAAACCAATGCTACCCTCCCCTCCTTTAACAACACCTGTATCTCCAGTGATGCAGCCGTAAATGCAGCCCACAACAAAGCTCTCTCTGTCTTCCTCGGTGCCTGAAAAAGAAGAGGGCGATTCAGGGGGGAATGCCCGTTAAATAACCTGGTTTCCCCCCCCCCTTGGAGATCTCATGAGGCTATGGGGTGTAGGGCAAAGAGCCAGCCACACTGCCCAAAGCCCGTCAGGCTTGTCAGCAGCTGCAGCATAAGGAGATTGGGTCCTGACATTAATCCTTTCTCAGAAACAATATTTTTGGCACTGAATGATTAAAATGGCAGATCTAGACATCACTATAAACCTCACAATTTAGCAAAATATTCCCAAATTATGTTTGGTCTTTGCTCTATTTAGTAGCAACAGGCTCAGCAAGAGTCTGTGGACAGAGAGAAAAAGCAAGGAAAAGGAAGAGAAAATGCAGCAGGCTCCTGGAAGTGGTTATATACCCCTCACTGGGGTACAAACTTTAGCAAGTTCTCCATAATCCCCACATCTAACTTCTGAGAAGGACCATCCCATGTAGCAACCTGGAAATACCAATAATTTAAAACCACATGCGAACTATAAAAAGGTCAACCAAGGTGGGACCACTTTCAGAGCTGGTGATTAAGTAATCAACTGCATTAAGGTTTTCCTTTTAATAGTCCATGTCCAAAAGCAGCAGTTAAATCTGGAGCACAAAAATCTGTCTTACAAATGGGCAAATTCTTTGCAAAGCAAACAAACACACACTCTCCCGCCAACAACAAAATAGAAGAAACTTTGCATGTTCTCACGTGGTCCGTGGCAACAAGACAAGGCAGGATTTACACCCTTAGGCATTTCAATCAGACTTCAGAAATCCATAGAATTCATGTACAGTACCAATTTATTGGTGTATTTTTCAACTGCTGGTCGGTCACACTGTTGCAGAGAACGTAATACAAATACAAACTCTCTGGCTATATTGAACAGATCCTGACACAACTGAGTTGAGCAGTGTCAGAGTTCAAGATCCATGCTAAAGGAACTGCCTAGTTGTTCATTAAATAAAATAAATTTGAGTGATCTTTAGCCCCTTCTTCCCCTCCCATTTATCATCATCATCCAATATTGTCCTGTACATATGTACACTGTCAGAAAATCCACAACTATTATTAAAAATGACAGGAGAGAAGACATTAGAGTGGAAGCACAAACTGATTTACCTCCTGCCAGGGAAATAATAATGGCTTTCTTAGTACAAAGAATAGCCAATCAGGATGCTCTCATTTGCAAGTATAATCTGGTTGCCTGACTTGAGGCTATATTATTCACCACTCAGAGCATAAAATAGGAAAATCTTGCAAACATCAGGAGGAGTTTTTGTGTCTCTCATAAGTCACAATTGCCTTCCCGGAAACTTTTAAGTCATACTTGCATTCACAAAAGGATTTTTCCCCCTTCTGATTGGGAAACAGCAGTGGCCTCTGTTCTTATTTAGAACTGGAATTGACAGCAAAAGTATCTGGAACACACCTTTGAATCCCATAATGTTTGGTTTTCTGGGGTTCATTGAGAGAAAGACTTTGTATTTGCAATGTATGGTAATTTTCAATGTAACAAGATGTGTCATCTTGTAGTTTCCTTCTTGGCCAGGAAAGAATGAAAGGGTCAGTTTATAAGAAAGTTTCTTTGCAATGGGGTTGGGGGTGGGTGGGGGAAGAGACTAATACAACAGATAAAGCAATTTTCACTGTGAACTAGAAAACAAACAATCCAACCCAAAGGACCTCTTCAGGCTGATTACATAAAGCACAACTGGACAACATCACAAGTTGGCTTGCCCTCTTTGCCTGCACATACCAGGGCAAATGGTTTGGTTACTTCAGACCTTTCTGTCTGGAACATGGGAGAGACAGAGGTAATAGTGTTTCAGAAGATAAGGAAGGTTACAAATGAGCCAATATTCCCCAGGACATAATGTAATAGCAAGTGTCCATGCCAGGGCTAAGCCATAAAACAAGTGAATTAATACAAGGTTTCCTTTACAATGGTATGATAACATTTTTTTAAAGGTTGCTTCTTTGACTACAATTCTTCTGAATCACCCAGATAGCATGGACACGGGGGGTGGGGGGGTGGGGGGATGCTGCTTGGTGGATTCTAGGAGGTATCATTGGATCAATAGGTTTTCTAAACCTTGTGATAGCTAAATAACCCATGCATTTAAATTTAGCAGTGCAGACCTCTGTGTGTTCATATGCAAGCATCTGATTGTGGAAACCTGGACAGGATTGCTCCCTGGTGTATAGGATAAAGAAATCAAACCATGTGCTCCTGATATAGTAGGCACCTGATCCTCCCTGTAACAAGATCATTAGCCCTAAATTATGCTTCTAATCCTTTTAATCTATGCTCTTGCAACTCAGGAATACCTGGATGTTATCAGTTTGCTGCATTCCAGCTCTCTGATTTTCAGCTGCATGTTTTACTTTCAATAATAGAATGGACACTGCAAATTGTCCCACCTAGTGTAACTGATTAGGGATCAGGGTGTCATGGTTTTGAAGGATTGTTTCTGGGATCATTTCTGTTCTTTGTTGATAGGGAATTGTCAGTTCATACTACTGTAAGGATGCCTCACCATTTGCATACTACCTATTCATATACAGAATCAGCACTTTCTCTGTTTATTCTGGTCCTCCTGTGCTTAAGTCCACATGGACAATTCCAGCAAGGATACAAATCAAGAATTTTCAGTATATGGAACCTGGGGGTTCGTTTTATACAACTTATGCTCTTCAGGGCAAGTTAGTGATTGTGATAATGGTTTAAAATCGAAGCAAAGAGCTAAAGAGGCAAAATCTGGATTAGGACCATCATGTGGATGAATGAGGAGCTTTATTCCGCAGTCCTGTTCCAGACTGCCCTCTTGGAGACCAACACCATTTGCCAAGGGCAGTTTTCCTGCCCACAGAAATAGTAAGGGCAGGGCAAGATGCCCTGGGATGATGGAGAGAAATCTCAAGGGGTACAAGCTGGGTGACATGGTGACATGGGTATGACCCATGTCATTTCCCCATTCCCAACGTGGCTATTTACTTTTTCTAAAAAAAAACATGCACTCACTAGTGCTGTGGGTAACATCTGTACCTATTGGCTCTGTGGAACAAATAATTTCTGCCTGGTAAATCTGAGGTCAGGATACTGGGCAAACAAGCTAAGTGAAGGTGAATTTTGATAAGACAGAATGAATGATGGCCCACAGCTCTTGGAGCCTAGGGGCAGGGTCATAGAAACATCTACAGCCTTTCCCGAATACCAGCCTCACAGAATGAGACAGCTAAGCCAACTTTATTTCCAGTTCTGACCAAGCCATAGTTATTCATGCCTTCCTAACCTCAGAGTCAAACTAGTGTAATGTGCTGTCCTCAGGGCTTCCTTTGTGACTGTTTGACATTAATGGCTGTTTGGAGGCTGCAAATGGTAGGGAATGCAATGACCTACGTATTGTAAATGTCCTTTTAAAACACTTTATTGGGAAACCCATTTACAAGAGGAAAGCTCAAATTCAGTTTTACTCTTCCATCTCTTTCCTTCTGTTCCATTGTTATCCATCTCTCTCTTGGAATCTAACGTGCTTATAGAATTTTATGCTCCTGAAATTTATGATGGATTGCTTACTCAACCAGTGTTCAAATTATGGTTTGGGGCTAGCACTTCAGGAATTTCACAGTGCATAACATGAAGATGTAGTAGTGCTAGTATATACTGCTAGAGCCCATGCATCACAGAAAAGCTTCTTCATTCCTTTTGCATCAGGGATGTCAGTCTAATTTGAGGCAGGTAGAATAAACCCTGAAAGGGGAAATTGAGTCAGGGGATGCAAGAAGGAATACCGCTGGGGAAAGTTAAAGCCAGATGTAACAATAGAAGTAAGGGCCCCTCTGGAAACTCTCAAGACCCCAACATGGAAAAGGAAAATGAAGTGGAGGAAGTGAAACTGAAAGTAATGGGGAAATGGGAAGAGGATAAGACTCTGTTCTGCATGGAATTAATTCCAAGCTTCATATCTCTTGACAAAGGTGGTGCTCTCCTTCATCACCAGCCCACTGGTCAGCAAGAGAGTAAAAACAAAAAAGAGGAGGGTCAGAAAAAGAGTGAGAGGGTCTCAGGACGTGTTGTTTGGAGTCTTCTGCTTCAGTCTACAGACACTGGTTTGCTGCATGCTTCTGGTCTCCATGCTTTATTACATCTATGTGAAGCTGCAAAGGGAAGTCACTCAGATGCTTGAGCTGAAGTATCATCAATATGCAGATGATATTCAGATGT
The DNA here is from genome assembly GCF_051106095.1 of Pogona vitticeps. Classification (NCBI taxonomy): domain Eukaryota; kingdom Metazoa; phylum Chordata; class Lepidosauria; order Squamata; family Agamidae; genus Pogona; species Pogona vitticeps. Next base: position 146,572,674 of record NC_135787.1, on the reverse strand, counting down.
ACTCTCATTTCCATTCCATTCAATGTTTCCATTTGTGAAGGCGAGGTCAGCAGAGATGGTTCTGGCAGGTTGCCTAGCTCTGGCCCACAGTCGCAGGAAAGCAAATTTGCTGGGGAAGAATCTGTGGTCAGATCTGAAGTTAAGGACTGCAGTGCAGACACATGGTCACAACTGCCACTGGAGGAGAACCTTTTCATTTCCCTGGGGCCCCTAGACTGTGCAACACAAAGGTGGCCATTTCCACCAAAGCAGAGGATAGCGATCTGGGCATTACACAGGGCCAGCTAGCAGCAGAGCATCTGCTGGAGGAGGAGCCAACCTCCAGATGAAGGTGTGGACTGTGGACTATAAAAGCTGTGCTGAAGGCAGTGGAGCAGCATAAAGAGCTGGAAATAACTAGGGTAGCGTATCCAGAGATAGTAATAGAGGAGGAGGGGAAGGGAGAGGAGAAAGAGGAAAGGACCTGGAGGGGGGGGATGCTGCAGAGGAATGGGAGAGGATCATATCAAGCAGAGGAGGTGGATGCTGAGACCCCAGGGCCTCTTTAATGGAGTCGCCCCAAAGGATGAGGGGACTAAATGCTATCACTCAACCCCTCATCCTAATTACTGGAGGAAATGACATGGCTGGCCAAGGTTCCAAACCCTTGGGGAGCTCGAAGGAGAGGAGCCCACCCTGATGCTAATGTGGTGCAGAAGTCAGTAGCACTAGAAGGCTTGCCTGCATTGTCAACAGGAGGAACTGCAGAGGGGTTTGAACAGAACAGTGGGCTGAGGAGTAGGAGCCCTGATTAGGGTTGCCAGATACATGGGTACCAAAAGGAGGACATAGAAAGACAAAAAAGAGGACAGAAGAGGATGTATTGAATGTTTCATTTGAATCGTTCCAGATTAAACCCACCATAATACAATTTTATTACAATAGCTGCCAATAAATGTCTTTTAGTCAGTGAACTGACCAAGAAACAGTAATGTTAAAAAATAAAAATAAAATCAATGGAGGCTTTTTTCCAAAATACCAAAAAACATTATTTAAACAGCCAATTGTACAATTATTGCCTTATAATCTTTATTAATTACATAACATACCTGGTGCTTGCTATTGTTGCTGCTCCTTCACTTGTTCCAAGGCGAGCTCTGTGAGAAGGTTCCCCTTTCTTTCCTGCTTCCTTTTGCTGTGGCGGCAGCTGCCGCCTCTTCTCCCTCTTTCTCTGGCAGGCGCCTGGCGCGGAGCCCTGCTCTTGCTCTGGCTCCCTTTCCCTGCAGCTTCACTTCTTCTCCGCCAGCCTTCCACAATCTTTTCTAGCCGGCCCCACCATCTCTCCTTTCTCGACTCCTGCTGCTCACTCGAATACCTCTGGGCAAACCCACAAACTTTTTTCCCCTTTAAAAAAAGATCCTGCCCTTCTCTGGCTGCCGCTCTCTCTCGGCTCTCTCCTTTTGCTTTGCCAGTTCTCTCTCACTCGTGGTGTGTGTGTGTGTGTGTGTGTGTGTGTGTGTGTGTGTGTGTGTGTGTGTGTGTATGTATATATGTATGTATGTATGTATGTATGTATGTATGTAAGAATACATATATATATATATATATGTATGTATGTATGTATGTATGTATGTATGTGTGTATATATATATATATATATATATATATATATATATATATATATATATATATGTATATGTATATGTATATGTATATGTATATGTATATGTATATGTATGTATGTGTATGTATGTATATGTATATGTATATGTGTATATATATGTATATGTATGCATATCTCTTGCTGTCCTTTCCTTGCTAATCTTTACACACAGTTTACTCAAAATGAAGCAGGAAGTCACCCCCAGAAGCAAAGGCTCCACGTGGACATGGCTGATTTACAGCCTGAAGTGGTGTCTTAGATTGTGACTCTATCAGAGACTGCTTTCCACTTGCACCTCTCCCCCTCCCATCCAAAATTATAACATTAAGTATTTCAAAAGCCAGACATTTTAAAGGTTTTTACCTTTGTCTGCCAGACGGAGGGAGGACATTAGGCTAAAAGAGAGGACATGTCCTCCTTTTGCTGGATGTCTAGCAACCCCACTCCTGATACATTGTGCACCATGCTCTCACCCTGCTCTCAGTTGTACTGGCCCTTGCTTCTCTGAGCCTCCTCCAGAAACCAGTAACATCCACTGTTGAGACAACTTGTGGGCTAGAATCCACCAGTACAGGTCAACTGGGGGGATTGCAAACAGATGGAGCCAGGCTATGTGGAGTCAATTTGCCAAAAGGTTGGGCCATTTGAAAATTGTCCGTTCTTGACTCCCCACTCCCACGTTTCAATAAACCCCGTTGTTTTTGGCGCCTGCTATGAAACTCCTGAACAAGTGTCTGGAGGCAGTTCCAGAATGGATGAACATGAGATTAAGTGCTGATAAATTGAAACTAGTATAGAGGAATGCCTTTCAACAGAGAAAAGGTTTTCTTTGTCATAAATGGGGTTGTAATGCCCTCGAGCAACATAATATACAGCTTAGAAGTGTTCCTGGACTCAATGCTAACTAGGGAAACTCAGGTGACAACAATGTCCAGGAATAATTTGCCCACTTCCAAGTGAGTAGGAAAGCTGAAATGAAAGTGACAAAATGTTTGTTGCTTTACAGCAAGAATACAGGGACTGGAGGAAATATACTTCCCCATCTTTTGTTTCCTAATGGAATGGGCTACAATTCTGTTAGGACAGAGGCCCCTTTCCTCTGAGACCCTTTGCACTGAGAAGCTGTTAAATTCAGCAGCTATCCAAGTCATGTTCCTCAGGAACATGTATCAACTGGTATGGTCCTTGATGCACATGTGTGATAGCCAGCCCAGGTTCAAGCCTTTAGAATAAGGACGAGAAAGAGGTGTGCATGGAAACATGGCAAGAAAGCAGCTTCAGGACTGGCACAAAGAAAGACATATATAATGACAGGACTAGGCTCTGCTCCCTTGATAAGCAATATTGGGATTTATATTAGGAAATGGAACCCTGGTGACCAGAGTATGGGCTCTCATTTTTATTCAGTGTTGGACTCTAATCACAGCTATGTAGGCATCTGGCTAGGCTGTTGTCTGGGGATCAGAGGCAGTGGAGTTCAAGTGAGCGCTATGCTTTGGGGGAACAATACGAAAGAGATATGTCAACCGGATGGAGGCAAATCCCAGGGTTTGTGTCAGGTGCAGAAGAGTCTGGCTGCTGAGTCCCACCCTTTGGATGTCTTTCCCAATATCCCCGGGGAAATGTCCTGTTTCCTGTGCAGACTTTGTAATGTTACAGGAGGCAGAGAGAGAAGCAGACCTCCTTCCTCTGGATCCCAGCCCTCAGTACATACAGGGCTGAGGAACAAGTGTGGGCACTTCCACAGCTTCCAGCTCATTCATTCACCCTCCAATTCCAATGTTCTCATTCCATTTGACAGCTTTGGCTATAGCTTGCCCTCCGAGAGTTGTGTTCTCTGGTTAACCAATGGTCACTGGCTGAAATCCTGTTGCTTAGCATAGTAAGTCACACTAGAGTAGGCCCACTAAATTGGTTGGGATATGGTGAGTCAGCTCCTCCATCAGTTCTATTGATTCAATGGGCCTACTCTAATTATGTTGTACTACTGGATTTCAACCATAATGTTGTGTCAGAAAAACAAAAACAAAGTCTAGTAGCATCCTTAAGACTAAGGAGCTTTATTTGACATACACTTTATCAGCTATATGGCTGCAATCCATAAAAGTTTATGCCAAATAAAACTTGTTTATCCTTAAAATGCTGCTAGACTATTCATTGCATTTGCTGTGACAGAGTTAAATGGTTATCATCCTAGAAATTATATCACAGAAGGTATTATTTCCTATGTTTTCTAATGTTATTGTTTTTCAGTCTGCCATAATCACGATCTTGTTTGTCTGCATATTCTTTTCAAGAAACCAATTCATTAAGCCCATCTTTATTCCAAGCCACAGCAGTGTTTAGATTGGTTTCAGTTGTGTGGGATCCCAACTGTTTTATTGAAGTGACATTCAACATCTGGGCAGCCATTTGCTCACATGTTATATAAAGTAGAATATATGACTGCAGGACCACAAGGATTTTAATTTGCGATTTTGTTATACAAGCAGAGCAGGTGAACTTCTTCAAAGTCATTGGAAGATGGTTCATGAAAAATTTACATAGTTAACACTTACTTGTAAAACTGTATGTGCATAATTCAATTAAGGCCATAGATTTCTCATTTACTTTTGACAGTGCACCTTTAATATTTATTATATAACATGGGGTTAGTGGAGAACTAAAAAAGAAGCATTAAATCATCCAGAGGGAAGATGCTCTTCCTATGATTCTCCAGAGCTTTGGTTTGCTGCTAAACTGATGCTGTTATATAAATATTCTCACTAACAAGCTATCATCCAGTACTAAAAAAAATCTCTGCATAAACATGCTAGATACTATATTAATGGGGACAAATAAATGATATGTTCATCACAAGAGCAACAATCTTAAGCTTTTGCAATATTGAACTTTTGCTAATGTACACAAATTTAATCCCTAGCAAGTGACAATATTTTCAAAGCATTTATAATCCCCAAGTGAAGTAAACAAACATGCACAACGTGTTCTGCTTTTTCATTTTAAGTCTATTGAACTTCTCTTCTAGATGACTCTGGCAAAGTATAATAGCTTTTTTCTTTCCTTCCCTTTCTGAAGTAGAAGGGATTTTTGTCCTGAAAATTACTGTTTCATTTACAACTGTGATTTTCAGATCAACTCCATATCTAATGCTGGTTTTCTCTAAGGCAAAATTCTTATTTTAAAGAACAGCTCCCTCCCCCAACTAATATTTGCAAGGGGGAAATCTGAAACAGTACCTGAAATGATTTCTGATGCAGATAAAAATTAATTATAACATACTAGGATTTTTTATCATGATCTAGAGATTTGTTATCTCACACCTACTTGACAAAATTGTCAACAGAAAGCTCATAAAAGCTAGTTTTTAAAAGTAGAGTTTTACTTGCCAGCAAAAGGTCTGGAAAAGGGGCCAAGCTAGCTTCATGTGGAAACGAATTCCACCCAAGTGTGGGACAGCCACCTAAAAATGCCCCTTCTCAAGTCCTCAGCAAATACGCTTGCAAAGGCAGCAGGGTCCAGAGAAGGCCCTCCCTCAAAGAAAACATAACAACCAAGAAGAAATTGAAAACTTTTGGGCCACCTCACTAGCAGTAATGCCCACTTTGAAATTTTGTTAACATTTTAGGTTTGCCCCATGGAGGTGCCCAGGTGGTTTTTCAACTGCCTTGCAGAGGCTGTGCCTCAGGCTTCTCTGACCTGCCTCCTCCTTTAAGTGGCCGCTCGAGGGATGAGGAGGGGCAGGAAAGCCGGGACACCAATGCAACATCTGTCAGCCAAAGTGCCAAACCACAGTTCATGCCCATATAAACAGTGCCTATTTTAAGAAATCCATCCTTGAAATTGTACATATTTATTTAGTGTAGTTCTGTGCAGCTCAGAAATTTGTTTATAGTCATTGCTCACCAAATATATATAAACTAGCCTTTCTGGTGCAAGAGTATGTTGCATCTAATGTAAGATCATGTTAGAGTCTATACAGCAAAACCATGCTCTGACATATCACAAGATTTATCTGGAATAAAGGATCATCGTTTTTCAAGTGCACTTCCCTAGTAAATGTATATAAAACCATTTCGGTTGATAAACTTAACTGATCATAAAACTATTAGTTCTACAGAAATTTGTAAGGGGTAAATGAAATAATGAGAGGTGGGATTTGACAGAAAGAAAGTGTAAAGGAGCCTAATACGTAGCCCCATTTTTTTTCTCATTACTTTACGAGCAAAAATGCAAGGAAGATAATATTAATAAATGAAACGTTGGCTGGAGTCAACCTTCCTTTGTCTCAGAGGTGGAATCTCTAAAAGGAAAATGAGCAGGAGAATAATAACAGACACCCATTAAAGTGATTTTAAATTTAAGCATAAATTTTGCTAATACTACTGAGCAATGGGAATAATTAGGAAGATTTCAATAATGCTGGAGATTTGAATAATTAAAGACACAAGATTAATTTCAGAAGAGGCATCATTACCCTAAATCAAATATTAGATTCCTCTAAAAGCAGAGGGCAATGGCCTGAGCCATCTCTCTCTCTCTCTCCCTCTCCCCCCCCTCTCTCTCTCTCTCTGTGTGTGTGTGTGTGTGTGTGTGTGTGTGTGTGTGTGTGTGTGTGTGTGTGTGTGTGTGTGTGTGTGTGTGTGTGTGTGTGTGTGTGTCTGTTCTCCAGTCAGGAAAGCTCATTAAATACTATGGTTTTCATTTTCTTCTGTACCCTCAGGATTCACTTGCATGAATATTAAATGAATGCATATTGGATATAAGCCCTGAAATACCCTGACAGAGCCAACATTTTTGTCGTATGCAAAAGTACAGTATTAATTGAATAATCTTGTCATTACTCTAAATTGAAAATACTGTAGTTATATAAAGGTCACTTTCAATTTTTCATGGACAAAAAAATATTTAAGTATCCAAAGCAATTCCTGTCAATCTGTCAAATGTGATGCATTTCTTAACCCAAACATGTCTGTCAATAGACCAGTGTCATCATTGGCTTCCTTAGGGGGAAAGTGGAAATGCTTTTCGAAGACAGAACAATAACATAAATATATGACTCAGTGGTGTACATTGCAGATGTCCCAATCTGTGCTAGATAAAAAGGATGCTGAGTTGACCCTTTCTTTAAAACTTTGATTGATCACAAACAATGCATTTCTGACAATTCAGTACAATATATTTAAGTTTATTATGTCAGTTGGAAGAAGAAAAGAACACAAAATATCATGAATAATCACTGATTTCCCCTGAGATGTTATGTCTTCCTATAACTATCAGAATTTGATAAAGAATGTTTGAAACACTCATTATTTTTCTGCTTATAAATGTTAATGAATAGAATTGCATTTATGACATGGAAACCTATCTAACACTTGTGCCTTTGATGAAACAGCTCAAGTTCAAACTTTTGACCAGAATTTATAATACACAGAAACCTATATCATTAAATTATCTTCTCCAGAAATTTATTAACAGCATCCATTAAAGTTCTCTTATTTGTATTTTTAGACAACTGATCCTTTAAAAGAATATTTTTCTTCTTTCCCACCATCTCCATGAGATTACAATATTAATCTTAAAGTTACTTTACAAGTAACTGAAATTAGGGTTACTTGATACATATCATTGCTAATTTTGCTCCAGGATGATGAGGCAGCTTCCTATGTAAACCATGTACATTTCTCTGTGGCTTGGGTGGATAGCTATCTTGCGTTACAGCATGACATTCTTAAAGCTAGTACAAAACCATATTGTCTATAATAGTAAAGGCAAGCGGGCAGGCACACTGGCATCAGCAGAATTATGGATAGTTCCAATGAGGAAAGTACTTCACTTCTATCTCTCCCTGCAAATTTGCACTATATCAAATTCACTGGTTAATTTACTCGCTAACAATACTAATACATGCCCAAGGCATATCTCAGATGGGAGATGAATTGTGCAGAAGGACATTCTCAAGTTCTTTAGAAGCACATTCTCTAGCTATCTATGCTATGTCCACCAACAATTGGAGTTAGAATTATCTCTGTTCGCTGAGATGTTGTTCATTGACTTGCACCTCTCCAGAAGTGAAACCACAGTCTCCTTGGCCTAAACTCAGCCTTTGCAGAAATTCTGAAATATCCTAATACTTCCAGTTATTTCAATGCTAAAATAAATAAACATGCAAACTCATTTTGGGTTCTTTGGCAATAACAAAGTAATGATTTCCCAAATGTTATTTTTTTCAGACTAGACTAGAGATTTTCAAGAATTGTTATTCAACAAAGTAACATGACTAAGTTCTGTAATTTCCTCTGTAAATTACCATTTGATAGAGAAAGGAGACCTTTGGACAGGGAATATGTCCTAGATATTTTGTGTGAATGCATGAGAATGGGTGCTTTTTGACTGTTATACCTCCTGTGCCTATATGTTTGGGGAAGAGCTGGTATGGTATCATGGAGTGACACAATGGGGTGGTAGAAGTGAGCTGAGGAAGTCTAAATTCCATTCTCTGCTTAGCTGAGATATTCTCTGGGAGACCAAAAGTCTGCCTGAGAAGATAACCTGTCCAGAACGGGAAATATTACCTCCTTTATTTTCTTTTTCTTCCCTTCCCTTTTCCTTTCATTTCGTTGGATGACAATTGCCAGACATTTGGGAAATTTGGAAATTTTAGGGTGTTTTTTTAAAAATTTGTCTGTCAACCAGTTTCACAGCACTATGAAAACTAAATTGTGATAAAATCATGTATGCTGCCCTGATTTCTTCCAAGAGAATGATCTGGAATAATCCTTACTGTTCTTCTGTAGATCCCTAATTTCCATTATCTCCCATCTTCTCCTACCCTTTTCCATTTCCCTTCCTATTGTGTATTCACATATCTCTCTTTTCCAGTCTTTAAAATCCCCCCTTTCCTGACTTTGAGGTTAGGTCTATATTTGAATGAGGAACATATCACTAAACAGGTTCTGATGCCTTAATTAGTCAGCACCTCAGTCTCTCTCTGTGACTCTGTTTTAGTGCAAGCTTTCAGATCAATAACTGCTGATGTTAGCCTCTTGTCAGGCACCTATTTTTCCAAATTAGCTGGCGCACTACAAGACCTCAGGCTTGTTCTCCCTTGGGCGTTCATATTTTTAGCCCCTCCTCAGTCACTTTCCCTATCATGGTTAAGGTCAGACACAACAATATCCTATATTTGCACACCATCAACAGTAAGAGGTCATTTAGTAAATAAACTGCTGGATCAGACCTGTGCTTTTGTCCCCATTACAGACTGGGAGTAAGGACTTATTGCTACCCTAGTAGTTTACAAGGATTTAACTAAGTGGAGCCAGAGAAGGCATGGTACTGCTCCATAATTTCATCATAGCCTGCCCCTTCTCTCTTTGCCACACAGGCAAATCTACTTAAGGCCACACAGCTTTCTATTCTTCTTGCTTTACACCTCTGCTTCCAGGCCATGAGAAGCTTCCCTTGGTTGGAATTTCCAATACCTGGGAATGACAACCAAAAACATCTCCTCTTGTATCTTTGCAAGTTACACCTCTGAAGATCTCAAAGTCCTCACATGGGCAAGCTTCATATGGTACAACATGGCTTTTTGTACAGCCTGGACCCTAACTGTGCAGGGCTTTACAAGCCATCATTACCCATTCTTTGCATTGTGCCTAGGATGTAACTTGGGCATTATGTATTCTCTGTTAACAGCTTGGCCTCAACATTCTGAACCAGATGATGGATCTGAACTCTTTTTGGCACCCTTCCAAATACTTTTTTTTTTATCCTTACAAATACTGTCACACATACTCTGCTTTACACAAAGTGGATGTTGTGTGATCCTTTGAAATAGTCACTGATACCACACAAAATAGGCATGGACAAATCTTTTTGTTCTACTCTCTAAAATTCACTTTTTATATAATTTAAAAAGTTCATTCAATCCTATTTCTGTATCAGTTTGCATTTTTTAAAATTTGTCTATGTATATTTTCAGCAACATGTTTGTTCAAATGAAATTGTGTACCATTCCTTATAGAAACATTTTTGGAGCATATCTCTCTAATACAGTAGTACCTTAGTTTACAAAATGAATCCATCATCTGGGACATTACGTAATGCAGACATTACGTAAACCGGAATATGGCTTGCTGTAGCAACAGGGCGGCGCTAGAAACCTCCAGGCACGATGTGTCCTTTTCATACAGCGGAAAAAAACCCATAAAAACATAAACTGAGTCATTATTTCTTATTTATTTTGGCTCATCAACCAAAAATTACATAAACCGAGATGTACCTGTATTTTCTCTTTTGTATAGCATGTTTACTAATAGATGCATTTTTGTATGTACCCATTTGATCAAAAATCTGCATGAAAAATTCTGAGATGTGTGAATACAGAAAGATCCATGAGCATTAATTCAGGGTGCAGCACACACCCAGTAACAGTTTGCATATTAATTCAGGATGTGTGAATTATGTCCATTTGTCTTTTTAACATGATCCAACTGAATCTGCCCTTACCTGTCTTAGCTGGTATACAAGTTATACTTTCCTGCCAGAGACTGGTAGGCTGGCTTTGTGCCTGGTGTGGGCACTTCTATGCTAAAAGAGCACGTTGAATTTGGCCTGAAGAAGAAAGTGCTCTGATTGTTAAAAGGGCAACAGAAGCACTGTTGTGACTTCCCTGGCTTCGCTGCTGTGGATTTTTGGGCAGAAGCTGTTTTGCTGCCTGCCTGTGTCGCTAGCTGCTCTCTTGTTGCCCGACCAGACTCTGAAGTTGTTCAGAATCACACATGACAATTATCTCTTTTGAATCATGATCTCTTCCAGAGCAAACTGCCTCTGAAGTTTCTATTTAAAATGTAATTTAACAAGGTAACCAGTACAAAAACAGCTGTACTTCCTAATATACTGTAGCACAGGGTGACACATGCTTCCTGTTGACTTCATATACACAGCAGAAGAGCCATTGATCTTGAATTTATATGCACCACTAAGAAGAATACAAAACCTGCCCAAAATTAGGAACAAATTTCTGTAATAGTAGGGAAAACAAATACTTTCTGTTTCTGAAATGTCTTGTAATAAACAGAAGGTTCATCTGCTGTCATTCAGAGAAAAATACTAGCCCAAGTATATAGGAAATTCATCGCTCTGTGACCAGGTGGATAATTCTGGTGATCACCTAAAACAGGTTTCAGAAAGAAATGGCACTGTGTCAAAATTCTGTTGCTTCATGTAGTAAATCACACTAGAGTAGGTCCACTGAATCAACGGGAATTTGGTAACTCAATTCCTCTGTAAGTTCCATTGATTCAAATAGGACTACTCTAACTGCAACTTACTTTAGCATAGTAAGCCACACTTTGAGTAGGCCCACATGAATAAATGAAACTTATTGAGAAGTTGACTCACTATATCCCCATTGATTCAACAGGATTATGATCAATGAATAGTACTGCTGATGATATTGACAAGCCTTTGAATGACTTCCTACTGGACTCAGTATCTTTACAATTCAAAGCAAAAGAAGTCAAACCAAAGTGTTTGCAACACTACGATTCTGGCACACCTTTTAGCACTGTCCCCAAGAAGACACCTGCTGTGTAGAAGATTATTGTGCTTTTTATTACATGAAGCTGGTAGCAACCCACTTGAAACAGAAAGGAGGCTACCAGCAGACATGGCTTTTATCCTGCTTCTAGAGCACTGGTTCTTAACACTGAGTTACTCAGGTGTTTTGGACTGCAACTCCCAGAAGCCTTCACCACCAACTGTGCTGGCTGGGGTTTCTGGGAGTTGCAGTTCAAAAACATCCGAGTAACAAAGGTTAAGAACCACTGTTCTAGAGTATTCATCATGATATATATTTGGAGGGGTGTGGATATTTAAAATACAGTTATCCATCGTATCAGACATTTTAAATATTCTTGGTATTTCAAATTACGTGTAGTATTTGAATATCAGTAATAAGATTTGTAGGGAGACTGGCAAATAATGTTTCCCACAAAATAATGGCCAGACTTAGACATATTTAGGGTGCACCCTTTCAAAAAATGGAAATTAAGATAGCAAGTAGATTTCAATGGCTAGTACCCTACTCAGTACCATGGAATGGAATGCTTTGCTGTCATAGTGAGCCACATGGTTTCTCACTCGCTGTTGTGAAAACTTGAGTTGAAATGAATGGGCCTTACACACGTGCAATGAGATAATGAATGCCTCCTTGCACTGCTTCAGAAAGAGCCCAACCACGCATACAACGGACAATTTCACAAATAGAACAGATGGACCAGATTCTAGTCCAGAGGTCTATTTTAAGTATGACTAACCCAAGAACTAAAATGGACAGGAATGGGCGAATTCAGCTCAGATGATTATCATATCTACTATTGTGGGCAAGAATCCCGTAGAAGGAATGGAGTGGCCCTCATAGTCAACAAAAGAGTGGGAAAAGCTGTAATGGGATACAATCTCAAAAATGATAGAATGATGTCAATACGAATCCAAGGCAGACCTTTCAACATCACAATAATCCAAGTTTATGCACCAACCACCACTGCTGAGGAGACTGAAATTGAACAGTTTTATGAAGATTTACAACACCTTCTAGAACTGACACCAAAGAAAGATGTTCTTCTCATTTTAGGGGACTGGAATGCTAAAGTAGGGAGCCAAGAGATAAAAGGAACAACAGGGAAGTTTGGCCTTGGAGTTCAGAACGAAGCAGGACAAAGGCTAATAGAGTTTTGTCAAGAGAATAAGCTGGTCATCACAAACACTCTTTTCCAACAACACAAGAGGCGACTCTATACATGGAAATCACCAGATGGGCAATATCGAAATCAGATTGATTATATTCTCTGCAGCCAAAGATGGAGAAGCTCTATACAGTCAGCAAAAACAAGACCTGGAGCTGACTGCGGCTCTGATCATCAGCTTCTCATAGCAAAATTCAAGCTTAGACTGAAGAGAGTAGGAAAAACCACTGGGCCACTCAGGTATAATCTAAACCAAATCCCCTATGAGTACACAGTGGAAGTAAAGAACAGATTTAAGGAATTAGATTTGATGGACAGAGTGCCTGAAGAACTTTGGATAGAGGCTCGTAACATTGTCCAGGAGGCAGCAACAAAAACCATCCCAAAGAAAAGGAAATGCAAGAAAGCAAAATGGCTGTCCAACGAGGCCTTAGAAATAGCAGAGAGGAGAAGGGAAGAAAAATGCAAGGGAGATAGGGAAAGTTACAGAAAGTTGAATGCAGACTTCCAAAGAATAGCAAGGAGAGACAAGAGGGCCTTCTTAAATGAACAATGCAAAGAAATAGAGGAAAATAACAGAAAAGGAAAAACCAGAGATCTGTTCAGGAAAATTGGAGATATTAGAGGAATATTTCGCGCAAAGATGGACATGATAAAGGACAAAAATGGGAGGGACCTAACAGAAGCAGAAGACATCAAGAAGAGGTGGCAAGAATACACAGAGGAATTATATCAGAAAGATGTGGCTATCCTGGACAACCCAGACAATGCAGCTGCTGACCTTGAGCCAGACATCCTGGAGAGTGAAGTCAAGTGGGCCTTAGAAAGCCTGGCTAACAACAAGGCCAGTGGAGGTGATGGCATTCCAGTTGAACTATTTAAAATCTTGAAAGATGATGCTGTTAAGGTGCTACATTCAATATGCCAGCAAGTTTGGAAAACCCAACAGTGGCCAGAGGATTGGAAAAGATCAGTCTACATCCCAATCCCAAAGAAAGGCAGTGCCAAAGAATGCTCCAACTACCGCACAATTGCACTCATTTCACACGCTAGCAAGGTTATGCTCAAAATCCTCCAGGGTAGGCTTCAGCAGTATGTAGACCGAGAACTCCCAGAAGTACAAGCTGGATTCCGAAGAGGCAGAGGCACTCGAGACCAAATTGCTAACTTGCGCTGGATTATGGAGAAAGCCAGAGAGTTCCAGAAAAATATCTACTTCTGCTTCATCGACTATGCAAAAGCCTTTGACTGTGTGGACCACAACAGACTATGGCAAGTTCTTAAAGAAATGGGAGTGCCTGACCACCTTATCTATCTACTGAGAAACCTATACGTGGGACAGGAAGCAACAGTTAGAACTGGCTATGGAACAACTGATTGGTTCAAAATTGGGAAAGGAGTACGACAGCGCTGTATATTGTCCCCCAGCTTATTCAACTTATATGCAGAATACATCATGCGGAAGGCTGGACTGGAGGAATCCCAAGCCGGAATTAAGATTGCCGGAAGAAACATCAACAACCTCCGATATGCAGATGACACCACTCTGATGGTAGAAAGTGAGGAGGAATTAAAAAACCTTGTAATGAGGGTGAAAGAGGAGAGTGCAAAAAACGGTCTGAAACTCAACATCAAAAAAACGAAGATCATGGCCACTGGTCCCATCACCTCCTGGGAAATAGAAGGGGAAGATATGGAGGCAGTGACAGATTTTATTTTCCTGGGCTCCATGATCACTGCAGATGGAGACAGCAGCCACGAAATTAAAAGGCGCCTGCTTCTTGGGAGGAAAGCGATGACAAATCTTGACAGCATCTTAAAAAGCAGAGACATCACCTTGCCAACAAAAGTCCGAATAGTCAAAGCTATGGTTTTTCCTGTCGTGATGTATGGAAGTGAGAGCTGGACCATAAAGAAAGCAGACTGCTGAAGAATTGATGCCTTTGAATTGTGGTGCTGGAGGAGACTCTTGAAAATCCCCTGGACTGCAAGGAGAACAAACCTATCAATTCTAAAGGAAATCAACCCCGAGTGCTCACTGGAAGGACAGATCTTAAAGTTGAGGCTCCAGTACTTTGGCCATCTAATGAGAAGAAAAGACTCCCTGGAAAAGACCCTGATGTTGGGAAAGTGTGATGGCAAGAGGAGAAGGGGACGACCGAGGATGAGATGGCTGGACAGTGTCTGCGAAGCAACCAACATGAATTTGACACAACTCCGGGAGGCAGTAGAAGATAGGAGGGCCTGGCGTGCTCTGGTTCATGGGGTCATGAAGAGTCGGACACGACTAAACGACTAAATGAACGAACGAACCCAAGAATGCTTGTTTAAAGAACAAAGTCTACCTAGAAATTAAGAAGCGAGGGAGGGAGTAATTGTGGTGTAGTAGTCCCAGTGGCTGCTCCTAAGCTTTGGAATGCACAGCCACATGAAGCCAAGCTGGCCCTCTCCCTCATGTCCTTCCATCATCAAGCAAAGACCTTCCTTTTCAAGCAAACTTTCAATAATAAATGGACGTCTCAGGAATGCTGTAGTTACTGAACTTAGAAAATTGTTAATGTTTTTTCAAATGTGTTTTAAAATTGTTTTTAATTTTTACTTTTAATATTGATGAATGTTTGTTTGCTTTTTAATATAATTTAATGAAAATTTTAAATATCTGATTGTTGCATTCAAAGGAACCCCTGTATCTACAGGATCAGTATCTACAGTTTGCCACAGCCCTACGTACAGCACACAAGAATGCCCCTCATGGCCCCATTCCCTTGTGGATTCTGTTCTTCCTCCTTGTATATTACATATTGGGTTCCCTCATATCAACGCTTTCAGGCATCCACGATTGTGGAACTGATCCCCACAGATATAGGGGTCCTACTATAGCTTTAATTATTGTGAGCTGCTTTGGATCTCCCATGGGAAGAAAGGTGATGTATAAACATACATATAAATATAAATATTATATATAAGAGATCAAAGCATAACAATATCGAGTTTGATGGTATTCCTACTTTGACTGTATTCCTGCATTGAGCAGGAGGTTGGACTTTATGGCCTTGTAGGCCCCTTCCAACTTCAATGTTCTATGAGTTTTAGTTCTCATTGGATTATGAGATGCTCTTTGTGACCTTGCCCAGTCACCCTGTGTCAAATGGACCTGCTTCACAAGGTTGTTATGAGGATAAAATGGGGAGGTGTAAAATTATGTACAGTACCTTGTATTTACTGGAAGAATGTTTGGATACAAAGTAATAAGTATACAAGGTATAGTGACACTTATCAACCATAAACCAAAGTATGATTTTATTACTTAAATATCAATATAACTCCACACCTATCTCTGGCTCACCAACATTTTGTGAATGTCCAAGTACAGGTTATTAACTAGATAGGCTTGGATATCGTGCCATGTAAATGTATTTATTTTCCATTGTTAGTGTATTTATTATTGATCCCATAAACCCTAATGGGTCTGCAATACTTAACGATTCTTTGAAGTCTGCACTATTGACATCAGAGACTGTGCCTCATATTTAGAGTTCTTCCCACACACTCCTTTAAAGCATGGTTATTGACAACAAGATGCATCATACCAGAATCTCTGGGGACCTTTCGGTCTTTCGTGTCAAAGCTGCTTCCATCTAGAAGCATCAGAAGCTTCATAATATACATATTCTATTTTTAGCTTACATCTTAAGTAAACGTTATTTCATCTCAGGACAGAATGTTGCTGTTCTCATTATTTATAAACACAGTATGACAAATTCTTCCTGCTACCCACCACATGTTAAAAACAGACAGAGTAATGGCTCTTTTAGTCCTGACTTAAAGATAGGAGAACCCATCCTCCCACTTTGATATGGATTCTATAAATGGAGCAGTTTCAGTCCTAGAAAATAGCTCAGTTAATTCCTCTCCTAATTCACATTCTCCCCACACAACCCGTGTTACATCCCTGAGAATGTGCAAGTCCTAAATTACCCCCTCTACTTCTGAAAGCCCACAGAGCCATCCATCAAAAAAAGCTGAGGATGACAGGCAAGATGAAAGGATTTCTCTTGTCCTTTCTGGTATTTAAAACATTAGTACAATACTACAAATGGCAGGAATACTAGAAATGTCAATTTCCAGGACGTTCAGTGCATTCCTGGCATATGCAATTTTGGTTCTGTGGTATCCAAAGAAACAGTGAGAAAGTGCCATAGAAACTGGAAGAAGACTTCCCCCCCCTTGCCCTGTAACCCAGAATCATCACTGCCACAATTCAGTAAATGAGTGAGTATAGGAAGAAACAAGAGTTTATAACATGAGCCAGGGAGAAGTGGAGTACAGTTTTTATGATTGGAACTACTGGCATGAATGTGGCATCCTGAGTCTCTCATTTTCTCCACAGGCTCCATGGGTGGTCTATGGACAGAGATGGGCAGGTGCCTCATCCTGTTCTGGTCACAACCTGCCACTGGTCACCTCCTCGGGTCATTACAATTAATATTTGCACTTTCTGGAATCATAAGCACTCTACGAAAGCAAGGAGAAGTGGAAACCACATTGCCCTTGACCACACCCTGTGGAAGGTAGCTTGTGCTGATGAAGCTGACATGGTGCTGCCCTGCCCTGTGTCAAGCTTTCACATGAGGACAGGAATGATGCCAGTTTCCAAAGCCAACATGGGACTTCTGGACAGAAAACTCACATCGGATCTCATGTGAGTTGTAGGTCTCATTGAATCTCAGCCAAGTTCTAGCAAGGCTCTTCCATGAGATTCTGGCAGACCTTTATGGGCTTGTTGTCAGGTGTACCACCCATCCTTTGTGTAAGTGAACCTCCCACCTTGGATTTCAGAGTTACATCAGCAATCATTGCTCACCCTGTTGAGGATTAGGAAGAATGGACTATGTCTTTGGCATGGTCTTCACATTCTGTGGGGTCTTCTATGCCTGCATTGTGTTGTATTAAGGTTATGCATATGATTGTAGATTTTCTTCCTATGTTATTTATCTCTGCAAATATTATTTGGCTTGTCAAAACAGGTGGGTGTCAAGGAGGTGCCTGAAAGAACCACCTGGCATAAATGGGCAACTCCAAGGATACTGTACCCTTACTTGACCAACAAGCAGTTGTATGACTGGCACTAGCTGGGCTAGAGTCCATGGACTGTGGCCTCAGCTGATTTTAATAGAGTGTTAGATAAGTTTTTCATATAGGTTCTCATTGATTCCCTTCAAGGGTGATACAGATTTCTCTGTACATAGATGATACAATAAAATTGTGCCCCATTGTTTTACCCCAGTCCCTTCATCCATCTCTCATTTCTTAGCACACTGTTCTAATAAAAGCTTCTTTCACTGTATCTCTGACTTTCAGGCCTGGTTCCAATATCATGTTCATTTTTCTTTTTAAACTTGTTTAGAATATATTTGCACTGTGTGTACAGATGTTGTAAATCTTTCAGGACAGGATACTATGGGATGTTTCTGATTACTATGGCTGCTTTCCGCATTGGAAGAACACCAACTGTAAATCCACCATGCACTGCCATCTGTATAAGGAAGTTCACCCATGGCAGAAAGTGGCGACTTTCAACTGTCAAGCATGGCAATGTAAAGATTGTACAAAATTGTACTCAATTTTATAGTACAGATTTCTAATTGGCCAACAGACTGTAAAGCAATTTACAATAGGATAATAAAAATTTATCATTTTTTAGTTGATTTAATCTGGGCAAGGATGATCTATAGTGAGCTGGACATGTGTTTCTTTCACTGTCATAGCATTATTTGGATGTCTTGTCCTGAGGATAAAAGCAAGACTAAATGCATCTATATGTTATGAAGAGTATGTGAGAGAAAGCATTTCCCCTTTGCAACAAAAGCCAAAATAATCCTACAGGATTTTTATATACATATGACTTCCTGATCATTTCCAGTAACACATTCATAATTTTACATCTCCTGCTTCAAAATTTCCCAATCCCAAGCACTCACCAGAAATATTCATGCATTGCCTCCATGGATATGCTGGTCACACTTTATACCTAGCTACTCCCTTCCTCCACATCTGCTTTTAACACACAATTCTGCAGTGAGGATGCTCCTACCTGCATGCAAAAAACAGGGTTCTTGTTCATGTATCCATAGGAACGCCTCCACAGCAGACCAGTTGCTTTCCATGTGTCAAAAGTGAGGATGGAGAAGGGAGTGGCTAGGCGTGCCTTTTTAAGCATGGGAAGTGTCTCAATGAAGGTGATGACTGAATATGGCTACTCTAATGGGTGCAGTGAGTTCCAGATTAACCCTCACTGTGTGAAACATCGCTGTACGAAAAGAAAAAAGCCATTGGAATGCATTAAACTTAGTTTAATGCGTTCCAATCGGCTGATTTACTCACCGTACAGCGATGTTCCTCTATGGCCGGCAGCCATTTTCGCGCCCTCCCCTCGCTTAACGAGGGCACGAAAACGCTGCGCGTGGCCATTTTGGGGCTTCCGGCGGCCATTTTGAAGCCGCGGAACAGCTGATCGGCGGGGCGCAAAGCGAAGGTTGGTAAGCGAACCGCTTACCGACCTTCGCTCTGTGATTTTCGCCCATTGGGGCCGTCGTTCTGTGATCGCATTAGCGATCGAAAAAACGTCCCCATAGAGCGAATTCATCGCTCTACAGGGCGATCGTTGTGCGAGGCACCACTGTAATTTAAAAGTGTCTTCCATCACCTGACCTGGATCCCAGCTCTATGAATCCCTGTGTCTGTGTGGAAAAAGCATAGGTTTCTGTGGTCACTAATATCTTTATCATTTCTTGTGCTTCAGAACCACCACACTTTGGGCAACAAGTGATTAATATACTGTACAGTTGATTTTGGTAATGTTGAATTATGTCAATATGTTTTTATTAACTGTTATTTGTTGTTCTCTTCTTTTGAATAACTTTTGTTTTTAATTGAACATCAAATTATAAATTTTTGTCCTACACACACTGAGTCTTTAAAGAGAATACACTGGCCAAAACTGTGTAGCATAAATTCCACCCATGTGAAGGTGGTTACATTAAAGAGTTCCTCCTTTGATTTGTGGGCTTGCACCTAAAACGTCTTGCAACCAGTCTCATTGCAAGCAAATTGGACAAACCCTGAGATCAAAGTGAGATGGTTATCTGCTGCAGCCAGTAACCTCATTTAGCCCAGGGCAATTGCTGGTAGTTAAAGAGTTCCTTTCTTGATCCCAAGGTTCACCTAAATGCCCAACAATGAGACTGATTGCCAGTAAATTGTTGACGAGTCATACAAACACCCAAATCAAAAGAGGAATTTGTTAATTTCTGGCTATCTCCCCCTGCTGCTGACATCATTGTCCTTATGTAAGCATAATTTATGTCATAGGATGTTGGCAAATGTTGTATAAGCTTGATCTCAATTTAACTGATATGGCACCATCCTGGGATTAGTAGTTTGTTGAAGTACTTATAATCCTTTGCTGTAGCTGTCTAGTGCACTTCCCTGAATGACAGCAAGGAATTCTAAATACCTCAACAAACTACAAGCTGTGTCACTTCAAGTGGTGCCAAGCTGCTGTAATGATGGAGAGTAGACATATTTTTGACTATAAAGTAATGTACACGTAATTTTAAAGAAAATACATCCAAAGTGCAACTCACAAGAATCCTTTTTTTTTCTAGAAGAAGCAGAACAAGAAAGTAATGAGAACAGTGATCTGTGATACAGTTAGACCATATAAAAATGTTTTTCACTCTGTAACCCCATTTGGAAGAAATTGTCACAAGCAGATTCAATGTATGAGCCTTTCATTTGAAGGGGGCTTATGGTTCTGAGGCATCAAGCAAATAATGTCCCAGTCCTTGTTATTTGAAACAGTATTCTCATGCATGATTTTACTTTTTACTCACATCTCCATTTTAGAGATGAACAGCATAAATAGATAAGTCAATACTGATGGATTTCAACATGGAAGTAAGCCAAAGCCTAATTAGATGCATTCTCATGAGCCTCACAATTCCTGCAGTGTATGCAAATAATTTATTCAATTTATGTCTGGAGACTTTAGAATATACATGACTGAACAAAACTTTAACCTTTTTTATATTACTTATTAAATGGAATGCTGAAAATTTAAGCCTCTCAGAACTCCACAATTTCTTTATGTTTAATACAAATAAAATGTCTTGTATTCAGCTCATGGATCTAAGAGATTGTTTCAGCCTACTGTGTTACTGAACGCATAAAAGCATTCTCCCTGCCCTTTTTTATTTAGACACCTGCACGCTATAATGGGTTTGGTGCATATTTGTATGCAGGAGCATAAAGGGGTCCAGATTTCACTTGGGGGCCACTGTAACACTTAGATGTCTCACCTTGTTGTTCTCTAAGCCACTGCTCTCAGCTAAGAGAATGAAGGAGAAGCAAACATAATTAGACAGCTTCTGTTTATAAGAACAGAAAGATGGGAAATAGTTGCATAAATGTCCTCTTGTTCTCCTCCTCCTCCTCTCCTTTTTCTACTGGAGATTGGTTGCCATCATGTATATACTAATGTTGGATGCAGCAGCTCTAAAAAAAATGATGTTCCTTTGCATCCAAGCCAATCACCAAGACTTGCAGCCAAAATGTTCTTTTCCTTGTGACCTCTATAAAGGGTGGGATCCTCTAAAATCCAGTATCTATAATTACCTTGCTGCCATTGTTAGTTGTCAAGACAGCTATTGATTTCTGATCCATATCCAAGCCAAATTATGAAAGAATCATAGAGTTGTAGAGTTGGAAGGTATCACCCAGTCTGATTTTTTTTTTTTGCCAAAGCAGGAATCCAGAGCTAAAGCAGCTCTGGCAGATAGTCATTCAACCTCCAATGGTGAGTCTACCATGTTCTCAGGTGGCTCACTTCATTGTTTTACTATCCAGAAGTTCTTCCTAGTGCTTAGCCAGAATCTCCTTTCTTTGGTTCAGGCCAGCCAGTCTAGAGGTTGTGACAAGCCCTTCTGTGAGACAGTCCTTCGGGTATCTGAAAACAGCTCTTATGCTACCTCAGTCTTTTCTTTTCCAGACACTATTTAATGAACTGTTTCTCACAGGGCTTGATTCCCAGGCCCTATATGGTTGTGGTTACCTCTTCTGGATATGTTCCATCTTATGCTTAAAGAACTAAGCAGACAGTTGCCTCCTATGTGAAACTCACTAAATGAATACAGTTATAATATGAAGTCTCCCTCCCAAGTATCTCCCCTGTTTTCTCAGAAGAGGTGGATGGTAATCCAGCAGGGGGCCTCCTCCTTAGTTGTTCAGAATGCTTTTCTTAAGGACACCCACCATTAACAAAATAATGTTTTATTTGCATAGATATTCCAGCAGATTACCTATCAAATTAACCTAGATTTAATCCAAGTAATTATGGGTCAATCTGATCCATAATACTTTCATTTCCTGTTTGTTAACTATTGTGGGAAATTTACATATTAAACAGACATTCTTAAATAAATAAAACAGACATCTGAAGGACATCTGTGACTCTAATATCAGATTTACATTTGGACAAAAAGGCATACGCCTCAAATGTTTTTAATTTGTATGTTCACTCAAAATGTCTATAGGATTCTTACTTTCCTATTATTTTTCAGCAGACAGTAGTCTACAGTAAATCTCTAATTGTACATTTAAGTAATAATGATCCACCTTCAGGGCACTTCCTGCAGAATTAATGACTAGAGGGGAATGTTTAATAGCCTGAGGTACAGCCAAAGGCTATTAAGCAGAGCCAGTTATTTAACCACTTAGACACTGCAGAACATTCTAGACATATAACTTTGAGCTATTCACAGATAAGTTCTTCTCCTGACATAGATAAACCTCTTTAAAGCACCATAAATCACTGCACTATTGGGTAGAATTGACTGAAACTGCTGCATTCACTGCAATGCCAGAGATACTGTAAACCAGCAGAATCAAAGGTTGTTGTTGTTTAGTCATTAAGTCGTGTTCGACTCTTCATGACACAATGGACCAGAGCATGTCAGGCCCTCCTGTCTTCCACTGCCTCCCAAATTCATGTTGGTTGCTTTGATGACACTGTCCAGCTTTCTCATCCTCTGTAGTCCCCTTCTCCTCTTGCCTTCACACTTTCCCAACATCAGGGTCTTTTCCAGGGAGTCTTTTCTTCTCATGAGATGGCCAAAGTACTGAAGTCTCAGCTTCAGAATCTGTCCTTCAAGTGAGCACTCAGGGTTGATTTCCTTCAGAATGGAGAACCAAAGGTACTGATTAAAAAAAAAGTCTAGAGGTACCCTAGCAGAGGTGGTTAAAAAAATAAATAAAAGGAAACCACTGACATATATTATTTCACCAAACATTTCTGGTTACATGGTCTAGCTGTTACTCAGAGCATGGTGGCAGTTTGAAGCAACAGATACTGCAGAGTTAGGAAAAGTTACCTGTTTATCAGCCATATCACCATAGGAAATTGAATATTTCTCAGAGAACATACCAAATTGTCTCCTGCCACATTCACTACCATTGCTATTACAGTTAATTTGCAACTTCACATTCCCTTTATCTCCTCTCACAGAATAAACTTATAAGAACTCAATTTTTCAGTTTGCAGGATCTAACTATAGCCAACATGCATCCTGGTTGGGGGATTCTAGAGTACCTACAATAAACAAATAAAGCTTTTTCCAACTCTGTGCTGGATGATATAGTGAGCACAGCAACAGTTTTTTCCCCCTACATCTGTTCTTCATAAGCCATTCCCCTCTGTTTAAGATCATAGGCTCCATATGGCCTATACAGCATTCCTAAGCTGACTTTGTTGAGATGCAGTGGTGGGGGCTGCCTCATCACCGTGGTAAAAATTCAATAGCCAGTGCATGCTGCTTTTGTACATAAAAGGGGCAGGTCTTTTATTTCTCTCAAATGTCTTATGCCAATCCTGTTAATCAAGCCACTGCACCCTATTATATATAACTGAAGACTACCTTCTATGCAGTAGCTTGCATTCATTTATACTGTAACAGCTTCCATTTTGTTGAAGGCGACTGTAGTCTTACTCAGACACATCTGGAAGTTACCCACCTTATCCATAGGTACTTGTCAAGCCAACTACAGTATATCTGTTGAAATTCCTTCTTTCACAGGACTATCAATAGTTCAGGGGCCTGCACTCTTTTTTTTTAACATAGTCACCCTATAGATTTGGAACCCTTCCTTCTCATCCCAAACTTGTCATGAGCACTCGTAAATATTCTAAAGAAGGCCTTAGCAGCAAGACCCCCCCTCTTTTTTTTAACCACTCACCAGCAACAACTCAGCTCTACTAAGGAAGTGTTGGGACATTAAGTCTGAGGCAGGAGCAGAGCTAATGAGAGCTGAGCCCAAATTTTAGAAATGCTCAGAATTTCCAGATGAGTAAGTTCAGATTCTAAACTCCCCAACTCTGAACTTCACTTGAATTCTAAAAACTTCTTAATGTGATCGCTATTATACATCACTGATTGATAGAAATATTTGCTCTTCCATGTAGTCATAAACTGAAGGCAACGACGGCCCCATTCTGGTAGGGAAAAATGCACATATAAACTACCCCTTGTGCTAAGGAACTTAACACACAATTTTAGCTGGCATTTGCAGAATATTTCTAGATAAATAACTACACCATATATTAACCTGTCATATCACTTGAATTACCTTTCAACATTCCACCCACCTTATCATCACCATTCTGTTAACTTTGCATCAAAGAACTTTGAAGGGTTTCCTTTGTTAAAGGTTTTATTAAGGAGGAAAAGTACTGAACAGAAAATTGGATACTACAGTCATGTTTACTTTAGGAATGGGGAGAACACTATGGAAATACTAGCCGTACACAAAAGGAAAAGATTTACCTTTTTAATTTCTCTAGTCTGAACTCCAAGAAGTTCATATAATTACAATTTTACTATTGCTATGGGAACATTTCTCTCTAAAGATGAAGAGAAAGCTATCTGGTTGGGTACAGTGGAGTTAGTGAAGTCAGGATCCAGCTCTATGGCGCTTGCTGTTTTTCACATTTTGTAGCTCAGTCCTGTATTTGTTTACTCCAAAATAACATACTCCCATGTAGGGCTTCCTAGAGGCAAAATCCGGAGCTGGAGTCCCGAAGGCAGCTCGTGTCATTCTGCCAACTCCTGCGACATTGCTGGAACAAGTTGTATTGGCTCTTGCCTTTCCATTGGACCATTTCAGCAATGTGGAGAGGGGGGATCTGCTGCTTGGGTAACAGCCTATCCTCCATACTACCTTACCTGGGCTTCATGCTCTGGAGAGGACACTCCTCGATTCAGAGCATGTCACCATAGTCTCTCAAGACTGAAGGATGCCTATGATGTAGGGCTTCCTTTGCATAGGGTTGAGAATGTATGGGTCTGTCCACAGTGGCCCTTTTTGTGAAGCCTGCTGTGGTGTAAACAGTGCTGGTTGGGTTGGGGGGGGTGATACACTATTTGGCATGATCTTCACATTCAAATAGCAAATCAGCTTCAAGGAACCCTCCAGCTCCTTCCTCCTTTGTAACTTGCACCTAAAACAGAGTCTCCTGCTGCTTCTCTCTCTTACACACACACAGAGAGAGCAAGGACTGATTATAGACACTCCTCATCCATGCCCAGCAGCAGCCAGCCTGCCCCCAATCTCAGTTTTCAGGGCTAAGGGGAGCAGAACACCTTTTCTTGCATTGGCTCACTCCCTGAGTGAGAGCATTCCATGTGGCTGAAGGAGCTGGGGCTTTTGGGTGAAAACAGGGGAGTTTATAATGGCACCTGGGGAGGAAAAGGAGAAATGAGTAGGGCTTAAGTTTTAGCAGGGATTTATTCAGTAATTGCCTGTGCAAGCCTGGAAGAGCTGAACGGCTCTTACAATGAATCGTTAAGTGAGCAAAATGGACTCAGGATTCTGTCAACAGTGTTATATTTCTCAATATATTTAAAACCATGGAACCTATGCTTATGTTTTTTTACATTTCTACTACTTTTAAAATGTTGTTTTTAATTTTTTGGAAGGAAGCATATCCTGAATACATGGAATTAACCTTTGCTCTTGTTGAAATTCTGTCAAATGCATTGGGATCAGTGCATCAAGAAACTCTCACCGAGAACAGCTAGGGATCTGACCTGTAAATAGTAAGGATTCATTTCTGCCAAAAAAGATCAGCATAACAGGATATAAATTTTGCCTGACATATTGTGACTTGTTTTGTGAGTTTATATTTAAAGGAAGGAGGGTTTCAACTCCCATGATGAAAATAGACATAACCATACACTGCTTGGGGGCATGGAGAGAATTCTCTGTCACAAAATTATTCATCAACTGGACAATCAGTGGTTTCGGCAGCATAATTGACAGCCATGCTTTTAAATAGATATATAACAATGTATATTGATAAGTGAAAATTAGGGTAGCATGGGTGCAAATTCCCACTCAGGAATAGCACATACTGGCAAGGTCTCTTTCTGCTTAACCCCACTCATCAAGTTTTTGTGGAGATAAAATGGGAAGGAGAAGAAATGACATGCATTGTCTAACACACTACCTAACATGACTGAGATGAATTTATTTATTTATTTGATTTGTATCCCGCCAATCTGGTCTATGCGACCACTCCGAGCAGCTTCCAATATAGTACAAACAATTAATAAAAACCACATAGTTACATAAATCTACAAATGAAAATGTGGAAACCAAGAAAATAGAGTAAAAATAAATCAAAGAGAAATGAGAAGAGAAAATCAAGTATTGACTGGAGGGAAGGCCTGAATAAACATCCATGTTTTTACTTGGCTTTTAAAGATACCCAGCATAGGGGCCGCATGAATCTCCAGAGGAAGTTTGTTCCAGAGGCGAGGAGCCACTGCTGAGACGGCCCGATTTCGTGTCTTTTCCTTCCGGGCCTCTCTGGGCGTCAGGCCCCTCAGCCTCACCTCCTGACTTGCACGGGTGATCCGGGTAGAGCTTGGTGGGAGTAGGCATTCCGCCAAATATCGAGGTCCTAAACCGTTTAGGGCTTTATAAGTAAGCATTAAAACTTTGAAGTCGATGTAGAAACGGATGGGTAGCCAATGCAATGTGGCCAGAGTAGGAGAAATATGTTGGTATTTTCTCACTCCACTAAGGAGTCTGGCCGTCGCGTTCTGCACCACCTGAAGTTTCCGCATCAGCCTCAAAGGCAGCTCCACGTAGAGTGCGTTACAGTGGTCTAATCTTGAGATTACAAGCACATGCACCAAGGTGGTGAGTGCCCCCGTATCAAGGTAGGGCCACAGCCGAGCAATCCGCCAGAGATGGAAAAAGGCGGTACGGAGTACCGACGTCGCCTGCATTTCCATGGTGAGCGCCGGGTCCAGATGGATCCCTAAGCTGCGAACCCCACCCTTAGCAGCCAAGGTCAGCCCCCCAAATGAGAGAGAGAGAGTCACCCAAGCCGCCAACCACAGAGGCACCCATCCTTAGAACCTCCGTCTTGTCCAGGTTCAACCTCAGCCCATTTTCCTGCATCCATTGCAGTACGGTCCCTAGGCAGCGCTGAAGGGACAGGATGGCATCACCTGCAGTTGCTGAAAAGGAGATGTAGAGCTGGGTGTCATCAGCATATTGATGACACGATGCTCCACACCCCCTGATGACCCCACCCAGCGGTCTCATATAGTTGTTAAACAGCACTGGGGAGATAATCGACCCCTGTGGAACCCCACAATTGAGATTCCATGGGGCCGAAACACTCTCCCCCAAGCTGTATTATCTGGGGACGGTCCTCCAAGAAGGAACAGAGCCAGGCAAACGCCAAGCCACCAATTCCCAACTCAGAGAGCCTCCCCAGGAAGATACCATAGTCGATGGCATCAAAGGCCGCTGAGATGTCGAGGAGGACCAACAGAGATGTTTTTACCTGTCAGCCTCCCTCAACAGGTCATCATACAGGGCGACTGTGACGTGGCGGGCCACTCCAAAGTTACTGCCCCTCAGGCTTCTAAGAATGCCCACCATGCCACTACACATTCTGGCTGCCACCAACCTTTCCTTTAAATGAAAAAGGACAAGGGTTTTTTCAAAAACAAAACTGATTTATTGATTACAAAATAAAAATATGAAAATCACTGGAGGATAATCACGATGTAAATCTCTTTCTTATTTAATTAAACATATAGACTTTCCCTCACTGACACTCAGGCCTCTAACAAAACCCTATAACTCAATCTCAAATCTGCCCTCACACACTCTTCACCCCCCTTTTTATACCAGCTCCTCCCCTTCAGTTCCACCCTCCATCACACCATTGGCTGATGATTCACTGCCCAGCTGTGATGGACAAGTGAAGTCATGGCGGCCCGTTACAGCGACCAATGCTGTCTCTGTACCGTGGCGCAACCTGAAGTCCGACTGAAATGGATCCAGGGCATCTGTTTCATCTAAATGAGCGTGGCTGGTCGGCCACCACCCTCTCAACCACTTTGCTAATGAAAGAAACATTGGCGACAGGCCTATAGTTGCCAATTTCGTCCACCACCAAGTTCGGTTTCTTTCTTATGGGCCTAATGAGTGTCTCCTTGAGGGCTGCTGGAAACCTTTATTATTGCTGTGGTCCATTCTGTTGTTTTTGGCCTGGCCACTTTGATTAGCCAGGCTGGGCAAGGGTCAAGGGAGGAGGTGGTGGCTCGACAGCGGTCAAGCACCTTGTCCACAGAATCAGGCATCACAGGCTGAAAGGAATCGAAAATTACCAGGCAAGACGGGGCGCTGGACATCTCAGCTCGACTCACTATATTCAAAAAAGGAGAGAGCTCCTGGCAGATGGCCTCCACTTTAGATTTTTAAAATGCTGCAAATTGATCCAGTGAAAAACTCGGGGGAGGCCCATCACTCAGACCTATTCCGGATAGGTCGCACACTATACAGAATAACTCCGCCTGCTGATTTGAGGCTTCGCTTATCCAGTTAGCAAAGTATGTACAACAAGCAGCCTTTACCTTAGCCTGGCAAAGGTAAGTTGCAACCCTGGCAGCTATCCAATTATATTCCGTTGGGTTCTTCCTCCACCTATGCTACAATTGAAGTGTCAGAGTCCAAGATATCAGAGGCAGGATCTCACCATGGACAGGGGCACCAGGACCCAGTCCACCATAGAGGGTATCAAGCCCAAAGACACTCACTGCACAGCTGGCCATGACCAAGCAGAGGCAGGAGCACCAAGCTGGGAACCAGGTCTCAGGACTGGGAGCACAGAGCCAGAACAAGGTGCTGAGATGCAGGAGACCAGCAGAAGCGAGCAGGGACACTGGAAACTAGATGTAGAGATGCAGGAAAATTAAAACACCGGTTCTCAGGAACAGCAAGGCACAGTACAACCAAAGACCTTTGTTACTGAGGAAAGTTCTGGGAGGGAGAACCACTCCTTAAATAGGCCTTCCCTCCAGGTTTCCAGGTGAGCCTCATGAGTGGCCCAGCAGCTGCTACACAGGCCAGGGCCTGAGTCTGCAAACACCAGGCCATTCCTGGGTCAGGCTGGCCCCAATCCTGCAGTTGCCAGGGTGGTGTGGGCCAGATCCTGACATGAAGGTACACACACTAACCCCACCCTGTCACATAAGTGTGACCATAACTTGCATCAGTGGTGAAGGTGAGGCTAGATCATTCATTTAGGAGGTTGGGGGTGTCTTCTTGCTTCCCTTGCCCCCTCTCTCATTTTCACAGTTTATCACTCAAAAAAGCTTAGTTACTCCATGAATTTCTTCAGAGGCTTAGGCTGATTCAAGGGTTAAATGTGAAACATGAAACACTGATGCGTATCTTGAATGTGGAATTGGAAAAGCAGAGGGAATATTTAAATCAAAATAGAGAAGCAGGAGAGACACTTGGAAAGAAGAAATGGTCTAATGGGAGTCGGCTAGGAAATGTGAGGAGAGTGAGGCAATTTCAAAGAATGGGAGGTTCAAAGATCAAGCAGCTCAGAGGCAGGGTGAGAGTTCAGGGTGAATGTTTCCTATATTGTAATCTATAATACAAAAAAAAGTAGGAAGTTAATTTATCACCACCATTCACTCTGAGTTGTTTTTAAAGAAATTTAAAACAATCATGATGTTCTTGAGCTGTGTGTCTATTGCAGTTTGACTCACTGATCTGTGCTTTTATTAGAACTTGTTGGACAGAGCATCAGGGCTTTGCAGCAGCAATCTCTCCACTGCCCTTGTTTCATATAGTTTTGGGGAGGGGTGAGGAACACTGCTTTAAATTAAACATTTCCAGCAATTTGTGCAGCGACAGGAAACACAGGCCAGCCACTCCACCCAAAAATATCTGCTAGGATTTTTTTTTTACTTGCCTGTCTGTTTTTGTTAATTTTTGTAATGAACCTCCAGCCAGCTGTGTATGTGCTTTTGGGATTTTCAAGAAAATTGAAGCTTGCTTCACTGCAGCTAATTTAATTCTTCAAAACAACCATCCAGTTTATGAACATGAGATATTGTGCTTCTGTACCCATGTGTCAAAATGCCAGGAAATGGCCCAATATTACTGTATAATATTATGCCCATGTTGCCAGCAGGGAAAAAGATGCCAAGCATTACATAGCAAAGGGCAGCCTGAATGTTGTCAACTCCAATGGCAGTAGTCAACATAATCTACAGGGTACTCTCTTGTGATCACTACCATTCACAAAGTAACACCACACAAAGGAAAATCTCAAAAGCTGTCTATTTTTTTTTATCAGTTAACCACTTCTCACCCAAAGACAAAGCAATTGTCAAGGTCCTTTTTTTCAACAAGTGGAAATAGCAGTGAGCAGAACAGGGTATCCTCAAAAATGGTTTCCCCAAACATCACCAAATCTGGCACAGAGCAAGAACTGACTGTCTGCTACATCTCTGCCAAATTTGGTGCCGTTCTGAGGTCCAATTTCAAAGTTACACATTTTTGTTTGGGGTGCCCCAGTTTTTTTTTTTTTTTTTTGAATTGCCATATGGAATGCTGATTTGCTTTGTTGTACATTATCTATTGCTGCACACTCATGCAGCAATAATAAGAATTAAATATTGTCCTTTTATATTAAAAAAGCTATAATATTTTATTATTAAACTTGTACAACACTTGTCAGTGTACTAAGCACTGTATAATCTTCACATCTTGTGTGGTGCAGTATCATTTGTATATCTGTTCAGAGAGAAATCCTTCCAGTTCTCAGACTGGTATGTGTGGGATCACAGACTTGTTTGCATAACAACTACCATAAGGCTCAGCGGGATAATCATAATAGGTTTTAGGAATCTGATGTCCTTTATGAATCTGATGAAATGTTGTCCTGTCCATAAAAGCTTACATCACAATCGTTGAGGTAGGGATGCAGAAGTTGTGAGCACATGGACCTCCTGCCATTGTCTCGGGCCCAGAGAGTGTGACCAAGTCAACTATGGCAGGCAAAGGAGGGACAATCTCTGAAACTCTTTGTTCATTGACTAGCTACTTAGACAAATAAAGTTATGGTAGCATGAAAGACAAGAACCATGTCCCAAGAATGACCAGGAAGAGACTTAGAGCAGCAACCCCAGGCTAAGGGCTCAAAGATGGCAATGTTCTTGTCATAATGGACCACTGGGACATTCTGACTGGCATTTATAAGAATTGTAGTCCAAAGAACTGGGAGGGCACTAGGTGCAGGAAGGCTGTCCTAGGCATACTGAGGGAAGAGGACATTGGCCCATGTTTATTTGCCTGCTCAAGCTGCAATCAAAACTAATATGAAAGGTTTCAGTAGTACATTTTGAGCCTTCCTCTGAGGACCAACTAAGGAATTCCACAAAAATGGGCAAACATTTAACATTGGTTATTTCTCCACAGTTGGACTGTTTGTATTTAAACCTGAAAAAGCAGGATGCTTCAACTACTGGTCTCATGCCAGGCCCTAAGATTTCTCTCTGTGTTAAATTAGCCACTTCTTGTCTATGTGATATGTGCTATATTTATTGTTGAGCAATTGATATAATGTCTCCTCTGTGCTACCAATGTCATGTACACATACATAATAAAAGTCAAGATTTATTTTCATAACTAATAGCAAGTGGGGTAAGGGGAGAAAGATAATTAATAACAGGAAGGACATACCAGTTTGGTGTATCCTGTTAAGATGTTAGGCAATAGTTTGAAAGGGCAAACTTCAAGAGAGAGGGATGGATTAATGCTATGTGCTCTTTACTAGACACTAATCAATAAAGAAAGGGCAGCATAGACTATAACCACCCTTGTTAAAATTAGCACATTTCCCAAGAAACAGTAGTACTTGAAAGCTGAACCCAAGATGTGTTACATCCCATAATCAGCCATTTTTATGATGTTTTGGAGATGTGTGAGGAGTTTAGATCAAGAATGAGAGAGAAGGCTAGTCAGTACAGGCTCTGTTGAGGAGAAACAAGTTTCCACAATTAAAATTTTATATATATGCCCCTTCATTTTATACTGCAGAGGTGGAGAACTTATGGCTTACCAGACACTGGACAATATCTTTGAATACTGGCCCTCACAGCTGTTTGTGATGAGAGATGGATCCCAACATGTGGAGAGCCACAGGGTCCATAGTACATTGTACAGTTCATACATTACATACTGTAGTACATACAGGGAAATCATCCTCATCTGTTCTGTGCCTTTTCTGAGAGTCAGGTCCTAGTTTTGACTTATTTTCTAGGTTTTTGCTGGAAGCTGTGAATGTGAAACAGGTCAAAGGGTGAAGTTTTTGTGAAGCATAACATTCTTCACAAACTCCATGCTGTTCTGGCATGGGAGGAAAGGGCAAGGCAAATTTTTAATGTGTCCTGAATGATGTTCAGGAAATGCCATGAAAGGGACTTAGAACTATGAAACATGGAAGGATAGCATCACAGTCGCTCTTTTCTGCTTGAGGCCTAAGCCATGAAGGCTAGTGATTTTCTCTAAAGAGAACACAGTACATGGAAACCTTCCCCCAGGGAATTAAGCATCAGAAATGAGCAGAACATAACTTCTCAAGTTTTTAAATCAGTCATAACCAATTGGAATGACGTTTAGCAAAGGTATAAGCAGGACAAAGTTATAAAGTGATACTAAAATTCTATATGTGAAATCAACTAAGTTTTACCACAGGTGGTTTTTCTTCTGAAAGCAAAACACCGGCTGATCTATACCTTTTACTTTGGGGTCTTTGGAAGAGGCTTAGTTTTACCCCTACCCCTCACAGCCCTGCCAAACAGCTAAGATTCAGACATAGATGTTTTTATCTAGTCTAGTTTACCCCCTTTTAGTTTTGATTTCCTGTGAATGAACAGTAGTCCTGTCATTTGTTCCTCTGATGTGGTCTTATCCTAGTTCTAGCAGTGGCTAACCTGATGCCTGATAAGCAAGGCATGAAGACGTAAGTTTTCAGTTGTTACGTATTCCTAATACTGTACTTGGGAGGCAGAGGTAGGAAAGTAGATCTTGACTTAGTTCATTCCCATAACAGAGAACAAAATATTTTAAATGTCTCCTCTATGAGAATATTAGAATTTTGGTGCATTCTTCACATTTTTGGACTTTTTGGTGGGAAAATAAAACACAGAAGTAGTTCTTGCAGCTGAAAATTCTCATAATTGTTAATTTTTTTTTCAACAGAATATCTAAAAAACTCTGTGAAGATTCTCAGTCATCCAGGTGAAGTCATCTGGAAGTTGAGTCATGGCAACTGGACTTCTTTCTTATTAGGTTGAAATATTTCACTACTCATTTAAGACTCAAATAGCTACTTGGGTGAGTAGCAAAACATTTCAACCTAATAAGAAAGAAGTCCAGTTGCCATGACTCAACTTCCAGGGTGTCTCAATGTGTGAAAAGGATGAGAAAACTTGTTAATATTCTTTACAGCCTTACTCAAACCTATGTACAAGAGGCACAAAAATCTATTAGACCAATTAATACCTTTATTGGTTAAATTAAACAATACAATGATGCCTTATGAACTTAATCCGTATCGAAATGGTGTTCACAAATCAAAACGTTCATAAGTCAAAGCACCATTTCCCATTGAAATGCATGGGAATGGGATTGATCCATTTCAGCATTTCAAAAAAATAGAATGAATGAATGAATGAATGAATGAATGAATGAATCAATGAATGAATGAATCAATGAATCAATGAATCAATGAATCAATGAATCAATGAATCAATGAATGAAAATAAACAGAGCAAGTCCCACGCTGGGACTGCAAAGAACCCTCACAAATCCAAAAGCAAAACAACACAGCACAGAACCCTCACAAATCCAAAAGCAAAACAACACAGCACAGAAACATAACCCCCCCAGTCCAAACGCACCCTCCAAAACTCACCCAGACCAGTTTTTTTAAAAAGGAAAAAGCAGCACCTTATCAGTTCGAAGCATCCTGGGCTTCCACTGCCACTGCAACTGCCGCTGCCATGAGGCCTCCGGGAGGCTTCCCGGATTTCCACCACAGCTGCTGGGAGGCCTCCAGAACCAGCAGCTGTTCACCGGGGCAGCCACATAGGTCCTCAGTGCTCTTCACTGCCCTCCGTAGGCTGATGGTGGGAGAGCCCGGCCAAGAGGACATTTGAATTTCCCGGGCTCCTGCCTCCCACCACTGGATCCATCCACGCTGGGCTTTCCAGCCAGGCTCTGCCTCCCGGAGTCTGGCTGGGAAGCGAGCAGCACGGATGGGCCCAGCAGCAGGAGGCAGGAGCCTGGGAAATTCAAATGGCCTCCAGGCCAGGCTCTCACTACAGTACCTGGCGAGGAGCCCGGAAGAGCAGCCCAGGTCCTCAGCTGTTGGCGGGTGGCTCCTGGGCTGCTCTTCGGGGCTCCTTGCCCAATGCCGCCGCTGCTGCTGGGCCCTGTTCCTGCTGGGTCAGGGACTGAGCACTGTTGGGTTAACTGCTGGCTGCATCGGGTTAGGAGCCCCGAAGAGCAGCCCAGGAGCCACCCGCCAATGGTAGGCTGCGCTCAGTTCTTGGCCCGGTGGGAACGGGACCCAGCAGCAGCCCAGACTGCTGCATCCCTTTCCCAGTACTGTACTTTCCTGTACTGTAAAAGTTAAAAATTTATCTGACCCCTGCTCTAACCGGTGGGGCGAAAGAGCTACAAAGAAGCAGCTCTTCACCACCAATGGTCATGAATAGTTTATTTACGGTATAAAACCTTGTAAAACCTTATAATTTCTAACTATCAATATTCCATTAGAACATGTTGGCATACATACAGCTAGGAGCTACTATCTAATTGGTATTTAACTTCCGCAATCGAAGTATTGCTACACAGAATTTCGCAACTTGACAGGTGATCTGCATATCAACATCCGAGAGAAGGAACTCAAGCCTATTTCCCTCTGAACGTCCTGGGATTCTATCTATTAAGGGGATAATAGTTTCTTTTCGCACTGCTTCATACAATGGGCAGGTGAAGAACATATGCTGTATGGTCTCAATCTCCCTCAGGTGGCAGGAACGCAACCTTTCAGCAAAAGGAGTATTTTTATACTTCCCTTTTAGTACAGCAGAGGCGAGGGCCAAACACCTCACCAAAGTAAAGGCTCTTCTAGTTCCTTTAATTTCCAAAGATGTTAAGTGTCTGGCCGGTTCCATACAGTTTTTGATGTATGTCCTTACTGCCATGTTTTCAATGCTATACCAATGGTTAGTATATTTGAATCTCCTGCCCCTTTCCCCTGCCTTTTTCCGTTCATAAGTCAAAGCTCCATTCGCAAGTCAAAGCAAAATTTTGTGAACGGACCTGTTCGTGACTCAAAATGTACATAGGTCAAGGCATTCATAAGTCAAGGCACCACTATACAAACATGGTCAACAATAGAACATTTAGGGTTTGTAGAAGAAACAAAAGTTCTGCCAGTTCATAGCACACAGGAATGACTTGTGCTGAAACTTAAGTATAGAGAATTCATGGCACTGAAGTATATCATGGTGAGCATCCATAGGAATTAACGTCCATTCATTTGCTCTTTATGTAAAAATCATTATAGTATTATATGATGAATCCACCTTACTGATTATCAAGAGAGATTATATTGCAAATGTTTAAGTAAAAAACCCCCACAAACCTTTCAATCCAGACACAAAAAGAAGATTAGTTAATCACACTGTGGGTCTACATGACTTAATCCTTATGCCATAGTTATAGCTGGGGGGAAAAGAGGCTTCATTTCCATATCAATGCTTAACTTTCCAAGCTGCGACCATAATTCATAACATTTGAATCTTCCTTTTTTCCCCTTATGCATATCTGTGTGGGAAAAAAATAAAGAAAAATATGGAATTTGTTGCTTGTTTTGGGATAAATCCACTGTAAATGCAATTGAAAGCGAATTGTGGTGGCTTTTGTAGTCTTGGTTTTGTTTTTGTGTATTTGTTAACACCCATCCTTTTCCCAAGTGGAATACAGTCTTGTGTAAAACTGGTGTGTAAAGATCAGGGGTTTTGGCAGAAGCATATGGCTTGTAGGAACCTTTGCCAAAGTAAAGCTTGTTGACCAAAGCATTATTCTCATTACAGGTACTATGAGGTAGGAGCAATCCCTACACAAGTCTGCCTAAACAGAGTAGGAAGGTAGGGGTGCTGGGGAAGAAATGGCCATTTATTAGATCCAGAGGGCTTCTCCATGTAATTCAAATTGCTATTTCATGTGTCTCTGAGTAGAATATGTTGCAACTGAGAATCAAGGATGGTTACCAACACTGTACTCTTCTTGAAACTTTTGGCTGGCCACTTTTGGAGTCAGAAACTGTACTGGCCTTGGATCTTATTTCTTACGGGCAAGACAGCACTTCTGAGTGCAACCCCTCCACACCAATCAATCCATGAACATGAACATTAACAACACGGAAATGTATCTGAAGTGATCCCCATGAAAAACAAAGAGGGGGGAGGGAGGGAGATAGGGAGAGGGATGGAAGGTGGAAGGGAGGTTGGGAAGGAGAGGGAAGGAAGAAGAGAGCCAGGAAATGATTTAGAGTAGACATTTATTGGGCATAATTTTTGGTGGACTGAAGCTCACTTCATACCACGGAGTGTTTTTTCTTTGGGCAGGTATTCATACACATGCTTCCTTGGAGGATGATGGAGGCAAATAGAATTCTAAAAATATGTACACAATCTTAACAGTGGGCATGTAGTGGAATGCTGCAAGTGCCGTAAACTGCAGTTAGAAACTGAGACACATCCTAGTGTAATGAAGCAAATTCAGACATATAGGGAATTAAATACCTAGTCAAATTGAAGTATAAGAGAGAGATTTTTAACCTCTAAATGAACTCTAGTGCATGAAGGATTATAATTGGAGTGCAATTTAGAAAAGGTAACAATTAAAGGAAACAATATATCATCAAAATATTATCAGAAGAGAAGTGATCCCTTCTCTTTTCCTGGACCTGAGATGGAAGAGGGCTAACCATACTGTCCTGGTCCCTTCCTGATCCTTCCAGAATGGTTTATCTCAGATTGAACAACAGGCAGAACTGAGAAAAGAACTGTTAAAGTGCACAAAGGAGAGAACTCTCACAAATAAACAGCAGGAAAGCTGGTGGTGAGTCATTCTAGCATGAGTGCATTAAAGGAAATCCCCTCAGGGGTTGTTTCAGAAGTATCATCTCCAGGGAAAGAACCATATCAGACAAAGCTATTCTGTTACAAAGCAGACAAAGCCACTATAACAGTGGTTTATTATGTCTGCCTGTGGTATGCAGAGACCTTACCTCATTAGGATACGGATATTGAGCATCCACAAGAGAAGACAAACAAAAGAAGTGAAACTCAAGGCAAATATCTTTATGGCTGAAATTTTTTTTTTCATTCAGTTCTGTCTGGCAGTATTCCCAGGATGCCTTGGTTTGTACATTAGGAGCTGCATATTGTATCCACTTAAAGCCCTTTTTTATGTAGTGTTGTTCTTTTTACAACTTGCTTTCTGAAGCTCTATGGGGAAATATTGTTCTCGCGGCTTTCGTACCTATGAATTAACTGTTAAATAATAAGGGTAGAACAGCAATACGAACCATTCTGCATGCTACAATTTGGAGCACTGATTAGGACTGAATTCTGTTATTCATAGCAAGTAGAGATGGGGGTATTTGTATTCATATACGAGTATCCTCGCGCAGGAATGCTTTACCGTTCCCTTCTTCTGGGGGCATCCCGGGACTATGCAGATTTCCCAAAGGCTACACGGGCTGGCTGTTCTGGGATGCACAGCAGATAATTGAACTCCCAACCTCTGGATCCACAGTCAGATGTCTACCTCAAGGTGCTATCCATCCAACTGGCTTGATAGCTTGGTGGTTTAGATACCTGGCTGCTGAGCCAGAGGTTGGCAATTTGATTCCCCACTGTACTTTCTAAGGGAAAACCCAGCTTGTGTAGCCAAGGGCATCCTGTATAGTCTCAGGATATCCCCAGAAGAAGAGAATGGCAATCTACCTTTGAGTATTCTCTACCTAGAAAACCTGAAAAGGGTCACCATAAATCACTTTGGGGACGTATCTACTGCCCAATGGCCTCCATCTGAGCTGTTCCAAGTGTTTCAGAGTGTCCAAGGGAGCTCTTGAGCTCTATTAGTGGGGAGAATCATCTGTCATTTGCATTCTTTGACACCAATAGCTACTGTATTACTTTTGATTTCCCCTTTTGTCAATTCGAATTGCTGAGCTTTTTTTCTTCACCCTACAAATGCCAAAGGGATGTGAGGGATCCCTTATGCTGTTACGTGGTGCTGAGGTAAAAAACAGCTTCTAGCTCCACCACAGTCTTTTCACACAAATACCCTGATTGATTCCATGGTGCACATTCATTTGAAGACAGAGCACATGTCTAACAAATGTTAAATAATTTGGAAAATTCTCCACCTCATCAAGTGAACAATACTATCAGGCTCTATAGCTCAGGCAAGTAATTTTTGGAAGATAAAAACAGTGTTGCTGCTGCTTCCTCCTCCTCCTCCTCCCCTTTAATCATTTAGCTCTTGCTGTTTTACTGCTAATACCTGCAGTCATTGTTATTTCAGATGATCAATACTGAAGTAGTTAAGCTAAAGATTTATTTCATGGTGAATTAGCATCCTTTATATAGGAATAATATTCTCTCTTGCTGTTAAATGCCTGAATGAAAATATGCTCAAGAGGAGGTAATGCTTTATTATGAATGCATTTAGAACCTGCTGCTGATAGATCAATAAGCATCATCACAAAGTCTAGGATACTATGTTGTGAGTTAGTATACCATTTTAATTAATTTTGGTAAACATGGCACATAGATACAAAGGTGGTCACTTTGAATACACAGGACATTGGTATTTTGAAAAAAACAGCAAGAGAAAGGTATTTTCTTGTTTTAGTGTGAAGTCTCAAGTCAGAAAACAAAGAGTTTCTATGAGCATCAAATACCACAGCAGCCAAGACCACAGTCATGAGCTGATAATGTTAAAATCACCTGGCATCTACACTCATTTCCAATGAACCAATCCCAGCAATAAGATTTCACCAAAAATGGTGTGAATAGCTCAGAGATAAGTGTCTAGTTGTGGAACCAGAGGTTGGGAGTTTGATTTGCCACTGTGCAACCCAGAAGAGCCAGCCTGCAAAGACTTGAGTAAGATGCACAGTCCCAGGATGTCCCCAAATAAGGGAATAGTAAACTAATTCTGAATATTCTCTACCTGGAAAATTCTGCAAAAGACTCACCATAAGTCAAAATTGACTTGATGGCACATTATTGTTCAATAAACCAGGCACCGTCAACATTATTGACTGGTGCTGTATAACAGATACAAGTTTTAACCAAAAACCTTAGTATCTGTTAAATATCAGCTCAGTGTGTATGCTGTTCCTAATATTGCAGTTTTTTGTAGCTCTGATGGTGTGATTTCTGAGAACTGCAACTGCTTATAGTACTGTGTGAAATTTCTTGATACTGTTCCAAAAGCCCCAATGACCACTGAAGTGTGTTTCATCCTCAAGTGAAATGTTTCGATTGCCAGGTCTCTATATTTTGTTAGTTTTTCCAATTTTTTATTTTCAACTCTGGCATCCCCTGGAATTGCAGTGTCAATGATCCAGACATTCCTTCATTCTATTACTGCTATGTCTGTTGTGTTATGTTCAAGGTATCCATCAGTTTGGATCCAGAAATCCCACAATATCTTGACTTCCTCATTTTCTGACACTTTCTCTATCTGATGTTCCCATGGGCTTTTGGAGGCTGGCAAATTATATTTTTTGCATAATGAACACGAATTTCGCCACTTTATCATGTCTAATTTTGTAATCTTTGTGCAGTCTTTGGACATTCACAGATGAGGTGTGACACAGCTTCATCTTTTTCTTGGCAGAGTTGACATTTGCTGTTAGCATTAATTCCTTGGATCTTAGCTTTCATCACATTGGTTTGGAGTGCTTCTTGTGCATAAAAAAATCAAGCCTTCCATTTCTTTCTTAAGGGTCCCCAGTTTTAGCCATGCCCATGCTGAATTATGATCATGCTTTCCATCAATATTTCTCAGGTGTTATCCATGCAGTGTTTTATTTTTCCAGCTGTTTGATTTATTTTCAAATTGTTGTTTCTTACAGTGAACCTTTGTTTCTGTTGCTTTCAAAATATTCATCATTTTCACCGTCTTAAAATATTTTTCTCTGCTTGTACTGATATTATTACTGTTGTTGTTCTTGTTATTCTTGTTGTTGGTGTTGGTGATGGTGCTGCTGCTTCTGCTGCTGCTGCTGTTGTGGTGGCTGTTATTGTGCTGTCTAACAAAATGATATCATAATTTAGTCAAATCTAGAAAGCATCCAGTCCTAAAGTATTATTCTGGCAAAAGTTCTTTTTCTACGAGCAAATACTAACTGGTTTTGGCAATCCAAGTCAAGATTATGATTTATATGACTATTAACCAGCATCAATGTAAGCTAACAGCACCATCTTGGGAGTCACTTAGAAGGCTATGAACTGCAGTTGACATAATCAAGGAGAACAGTTAGAAATACATTAATCAAATTTAAGATATATGGTTCTTCAGCAGCAATTGCAAGAAGCAGACAATAATTTAGAAATTCCCTCATGAAGAAACTTTCTAAAAGCAGCAACTGGTGCCAAACACTGGTTCAGGGAGGAATGCCTAAACTGACTGACTTTCTCAGCAAGTGTAGTGATATCCTGGATGAGACCTCAAAACTCTCAGAAACAAATAAATATAACTCACAGGACAGAGCAGAAACTGTCACGGTATCCTCATGTTAAATCTGGCTTTGCTGGGATTCAAGATATTAAAATAAAAAAGATATATGAGGATTATAAACAGGGAAAAGGAAATTAATTATGTTCCTTGCTTTTCTTGCTGCATAGCCCTTGATTAAGTTATCAAAATGTATACTGTCCAACATCTTGTGCCATCACAGCCACCACTGATTTCAGATCCCTGGAAAGTGCATGGAGAAGATTTGGGAGATTTCATCCACCTTTCTACTTCAACAATAATCAACTATTTCTCTCTCTCTCTTTTTTTACTTCAATAAAACTACTTGCTGTGCTGATCAATGGGTGAAGATGATTGAGAAAGGGAAAGAATGATGGGACATTCCAGGTACCTTGTCTTCTCAAGAAAGAATCCACGAGGATTGCACCCACTGCTCTTTTAAATGTCTTCATTCACTACCTTCTCCTGGTGAGATTAGGGCTTCTTCCTACAGCTGAGAAGAAAAAAGAGGCAGAAGTGCTCAGCTTTTTAGACTGCTGTCAGAAGCTTTTCTGTTCTGCTGCACTACAGCAACTCCCAAACTCATGGGCATGGCACAGTTGACCCATTTGTTCAGTCTATCATTTGGCCTTTCCATTTGCATTTCCCCATTTTCAGGAATGCTTTCCCCCCCTGAGACTAGGAAATGCAAAAACATCAACACACCTCTGGACAAGGGTGGGGTTGGAGTGCCTCCAAAATGTCAAAGCGCTCATTGGACACCAAGCTATGTGCCTTTATTGAGGCCAGGATAAAGTTCTAAAATATGAAAAGTGTACATCCCTAATCTTCATAGTAGAGATGAGTGAGAAATTTGCTTGGTTCACAAACACACACACACAGACACACACACACACACACACACACACACGAGAGAGAGAGAGAGAGAGAGAGAGAGAGAGAGAGATGTCTCTCAAGACAAATGCCTCACACAATGAAAAACTCGCAAGACGAAAGCATTTTGTGATTTTTGGTGACTCCCAAGACGAATTTTTCTATGGCGGTGTTTCACAAGATGAATTTTTCCTATGGCTGTGCTTTGCAAGATGAATTTTTCTATGGCTGTGCTTTGCAAGTCAATTTTTTCCTCTTTTTTTTAGTTTGTTTTAAATCACACAACCGTTAGTACCGTGCTTTGCAGGATGAAATTTTCGCAATATGACACAACTCACAGAACGATTCAATTTCGTCTTGTGAGGCGTCTTGCAAGGCATCACTGTATATACCTGTATATTACCATTCATGTCTCAAAACAGAACAAAGATGTAAGCTAGCGATATATGTTGTATTCGGATGAATCTTGGGGGGAGGTCTCGAACATATCATGGTAGGCTGAATACACAGAAATTTTGTTTGTCTGAAATATCTTACTGAGGTAAAGAGATACAACAGAACAGTTTCTTGTTTTAGACCCACTGCTAGATTTAAAATTTTAGAGTATTATCAAGATATTTTCATTTCATTTTAACAACACATTTTAATTATTAGGGATATTTTCCTTTTTTCTAAAGATGTTTGAGAGCAATGCAAAGATCAGGAGCAGTTTTGGCTGGAGAGCTGACAATGGAATTTGATGATCTGGGTCATATCACAGAATCATAGAATAATGCAGTTGGAAGGGGTGTACAAGGACATTGAGTCCAGCCCCCTGCTCAATGCAGGAATACAAATTAAAGGATAGTTTTTTCTGATATTCAACTGAAATCTGGCTTTGTGTAACTAGAGGCAATTGTTGTGTGTCCTGCACTCTGGGTTG
This sequence comes from Pogona vitticeps, assembly GCF_051106095.1. NCBI lineage: Eukaryota > Metazoa > Chordata > Lepidosauria > Squamata > Agamidae > Pogona > Pogona vitticeps. The sequence goes on along the minus strand of NC_135787.1, from coordinate 146,530,253 downwards.
ACTGAGAACAGATCTTGCTGTTCCTCTAAATGATAGCTTTTCAAGAATTTGAAAAATGCTATCATATTTCCTCTCAGTCTTCTTTTCTCAAGGCTAAACGTGCTCAGGTCTTTCAGTCTTTCCTCATAGGTCTTGGTTTCCAGCCTCCTATTCATCCTTGTTGCCCTCCTCTGAACTTGTTCCAGTTTGTCAGCATCCTTCTTGAAATGCAGTGTCCAGAACTGGACACAGTACTAAATATGAGGCCTAACCAGTGCTGAACAGAAGGGAACTATTACCTTATAGGATTTGAAGACTATACTTCTATTAATGCATCTTAAAATAGCATTTGCCTTTTTTGTAGCAATCATCACCCTCTGAGTATGATTCTATAGCCAACTACAGTATGTATTCACCTGACAGTTTTTCCATCGAGCCAACACCTAGTTAGCTTATTAAGCAGAATTTTGTGGGGCGCTTTGTCAAAATCTTTGCTGAAGACAAGATATATTATGTCCACAGCACTCCCTCTGTCTATCAGGGAGGTTGCCCAATCAAAAAATTAGATCAGATTAGTTTGGCAGAATTTGTTCTCGACAAAGCCATGTTGGCTTCTAGTTATTACTGCATTGTTTTCAAAGTGCTTGCAAAGTGACCACTTTAGAATCTGCCCAAGAATTTTCCCTGGGATTGATGCCAGGCTGACTGGTATGTTGTTCCCAGGTTCCTCGTTTTGGGTCTTTTTGAAGAGAGGGACAACATTAGCCCTCCTCCAAACATCTGGTATCTCATCCATTTCCCATGATTTCAAGAAAATGACAGACAGTGGTTCTGAGAAGTCTTCAGCCACTTCCCTCAATATTAGATGCAGTTAATCCAGCCCTGGAGATCTGAACTCATTCAAGGTAATAAGGTATTCCCTGATGTTTTGTTTATCAATCTCCAGCTGCAATCCTTTCCTCTCATATGAGCCTCATGAATCCTGTTGGCTTCTAAACAACCTCAGAGCAAGGAACAACTTTCCTCTGCATGGATGTCTCAGACATTGGCTCTTTACTTAACACTTTATCCTGCATGCCGGGTTTGAAATTTGGGAGCCTGGCCTCTCTGCTTGTTGGGGCAAGATTAACAAAAGTGCCACTACCTCGGAGGCATTGATGTTTTCACTCCCCTTGGTGCAGACTCCTCAGCAGAGAAACTCTACATTTCATCTTTTCATTTTCTCAAGCAAAGAATTTCCACCTCCTCAGTTTTGATCCCTGTTCTGATTTTCTAGACATTTGAGCAAACAAATATCACCCTGCTAGTCCTGATATTTTTTCTTCTTTACTCTCTCTCTCTCTCTGAGGATTATATTTCTGGTTGTTGTGGGTTTTTCGGGCTTCTTGGCCGTGTTCTGAAGGTGGTTTTTCCTAACGTTTCGCCAGTCTCTGTGGCCGGCATCTTCAGAGGACAGCAAACTGTGCAAGAGCCTTCACGTGAAAGCCTTCGCGAATACATTATATTTCTGATTTAGCCTCTGAATAAGTATGATACAATTCATGAAATCTTGTGTCATGATAAAACTAATTTGTTATTGTCATTGTTATATATCTCCCTTTCTGCTAGCCCACCCCTCATGGCTGCTGAAATGAGATTTACCCAGGTATTCAATAAATTGGTTCACCTTAACATAGAAGCAGAGGGAGCATGCTAGCTCCAACAACTCAGTCTTGCCAGGAAATGTTAATCAGTCAGTACATGTGGACAATCTTCCCATGAACAGAAAATCCAATCATGTCTTCTGATTCCATATGTCGATATTGCTCTTCTTCTCAGATTTAGCTCTTCACATGCAAAACCAAGGAAGAGGAACTGGTCAGTTCCCTCTGTTCATACCTTAATATCTGAATGGGCCAGTAATCTACAAGTGAAACAATAAAAACGTAGAAGCAAAATAATGAAACAATAAAATCATCATAAACTTATAAACAATGGCCAAGATCCTATTAGTATTCATGTGAGGTTTACCTAATTTTCTCTAGCTAGTAGCTGACGAGGTGCTGACAATTGTCTTAGTCATGTGCCTGACTGAAACATGCCGTGGCACCTGATAAATTAGGTAAAGTTACACAAACCCTTACATGAGCACTACAGTTGGATTCTGAGCAAAAAACAATGTAGTGGTATCATTTATAGCACAGAGCCCCAACATCTGAGCCACTGAGATGTCTAAATCCCTGTTGGGTTTATGCAGGCAAGGCAGGAGAGAAAGTAATTTTTTTTTTCTGTGTATTCGCAAAGGCTTTCACGGCTGGGATTTAAGGGTTGTTGTGGGTTTTTCAGGCTCTTTGGCCGTGTTCTGAAGGTTGTTCTTCCTAACATTTTGCCAGTCTCTGTGGCCGGCAGAGTGCTGTCCTCTGAAGATGCCGGCCACAGAGACTGGTGAAATGTTAGGAAGAACAATCTTCAGAATACGTCCAAAGAGCCCGAAAAACCCACAACAACCAACTAATTTTTTTCTGTTTTCTTCCCTCAGCCATTTTTTAATTTTCTTTTTACACATTACCTCCCACTGGGGAAAAATACACAGTGCCTGGTGACATTGATGTATATCAGCTCCAACACTGTTCTAAACCACAAGCCATTATCAGGATGGGTTCAGAAGAGCAGAGGTGCTCTCTGTCTGTTAGGTAAGCGACTCTGACAGCTGAACTTACCCATAAGAGACCTACAGAACTGTATAGACCTCCAGGGAACAATCAGAAGCCTGTGTCCATCACAGCTGGCATTTTATCACAATTAAGGGTTAATTTCACAATGAAGCCAAACAATCATTGACAATCATATCAAAATTCATCTGAGTATCAGGATCTCTTCATTGTTGCAATAATTCCAAGGAACATCAGCTTGTCTAATTGCCTCTATGTCCATAAACACAAAAATACTTCAAAATGTAACATCAACATGTACTGAAAACAATCTTACATTTATGAAAACTGTAGGCATAAATATTTAGAAATATGAGAACTATGGTTGTAGGCAATTACTTGAGTCAGTCCAAAATACAGTAAAAATATTTTTAAGAGTAAAAAAAAGAACAATGAGAATATTTCAATATACATTCTGAAAATCCAAGAGTATATAGCCTAAAAAGGCACATTGAAACAGCAAAAGGCGGAGGATACTATTCCAAAACACCAAAGATCTTAAAGGTAGAAATGTATAAAAGAAATGACTTTCTTAGCATCTACGCATATTACGATGCCCAAAGAAAAAAAATATATTTAGTGTTCACTCAGTCAGGCCCATTTGTATCTATGGAGGGAAATCTGTGTTGATTGTTGTTGGTATCTGTAAATGAAGCTGCTGTTCCCTGATGTCTGGTGCCCAAAGTGGTGTGGTGTTGCAATGATGTGATTAATTCCTGGAATCTGATTGGGTGCATTTTATCTTCTTATATTTATAACTCATTCAGTTGTCAACACCTCCCCCCAAACCTGTAAATAATCTATTTTCCAGGGGACTGGAGATCCAAACACCTAGAATAATGTTTAACAAGGAAATCCAATTGTTCCTGCAACCTTTGTAATTTCAGAGGTCTGCAACTTATCTGGCAAGCTGATAATCTTATTGTTATGACTAAAGTTTTTGCAAAGCTTAGAGTAATAATGCTCTGTACCATTAACTATCTGATGCACTAAGACACTGTCTCCTTAAAATCCAGAAATGCTAGACTATTGTTAACTTAGAAAATCCTAATCACTGAAAGGGTACACTACAGGAGTTACAAACAATTCTTCCTGTTATGTATTGTAGCATAAACAAGTTCTTCATAACAGAAACATTATGTTGTCACATAACTACTGTATTTGCTGGCATATAAGACTACTTTTTTGCCCTGAAAAACATTGACCAATTTTATGAGAAAAAATGACCAAGTTTATGAAGATTTACATCTTCTAGAACTGACACCAAAGAAAGATGTTCTTCTCATTCTAGGGGATTGGAATGCTAAGGTAGGGAGTCAAGAGATAAAAGGAACAACTTGAAAGTTTGGCCTTGGAGTTCAAAATCAAGCAGGGCAAAGGCTAATAGAGTTTTGTCAAGAGAACAAGCTGGTCATCACAAACACTCTCTTCCAGCAACACAAGAGGTGACTCTACACATGGAAATCACCAGATGGGCAATACCTAAATCAGATTGATTATATTCTCTGCAGCCAAAGATGGAGAAGCTCAATACAGTCAGCAAAAACAAGACCTGGAGATGACTGTGGCTCTGATCATCAGCTTCTCATAGCAAAATTCAAGCTTAAACTGAAGAGAGTAGAAAAAACCACTGGGCTAGTCAGGTATAATCTAAATCACATCCCTTATGAATACACAATGGAAGTGAAGAACAGATTTAAAGAACTAGATTTGGTGGACAGAGTGCCTGAAGAACTTTGGATAGAGGCTCATAACATTGTACAGGAGGCAGCAACAAAAACCATCCCAAAGAAAAGGAAATGCAAGAAAGCAAAGTGGCTGTCCAACAAGGCCTTAGAAATAGCAGAGAGGAGAAGGGAAACAAAATGCAAGGGAGATATGGAAAGTTACAGAAAACTGAATGCAGACTTCCAAAGAATAGCAAGGAGAGACAAGAGGGCCTTAAATGAACAATGTAAAGAAATAGAGGAAAAGAATAGAAAAGGAAAAACCAGAGATCTGTTCAGGAAAATTGGAGATATTAGAGGAATATTTTGTGCAAAGATGGACATGATAAAAGACAAAAATGGGAGGGACCTAACAGAAGCAGAAGACATCAAGAAGAGGTGGCAAGAATAGGAGGCGGGGCTTTGTTGCGGTGCTGCCAGCAACTCCAGAGAGGAGCTCTCTCTGGAAAAGCTGGAACCCTCCGGTCCAGGATCCTCTTTTTGAAATGGGGATCAAAGGAGAGTCTAGAAGAAGTCTCTCTGAAGCAGATGGTGAGCAGCAGAAGGAGAAGAAAGGGAGGCAGACCCGGACTTTTTTCTTCTGAAGAAATCACCGTGCACAGACCGGAGCGGGCGCCATTTTTTGGCACTGAGCCGCGAGGAACCCTTTACCGGGGGAGAGGAGAGCAATCAATATAAACTAAAAATATATAACAAGTAAGTAAGCCGAAGCCTCTGATTTATGAAACAGCCTCATTAAGCTGAAATAAGAATGAAATTATTTGGCAGAAAGAATAATGCAGCGGCGGGTTTATCTTATCAGTCTGACTCAAAAGCGAAACTAAGCTTCTCCAAGTGAACTATTAAAACGCCAGGCTGATTCTAAAGCCGAGAGTCTGAGATGGAAAAATAAATCTTATGTTTCTGGAGAAAAATCCCAGATAGCAACACCGTCTGACTGGATTTAAGAGACTTCGGTGGATGCAGTGTGTTATTCTTTGCCTTCTCTGGACTTTGTGAACTATAAATAATAGAATCTGGTGGTTGGAGCTGACGTGGCCGACTGGACTAAGGAGCATTAAGGGGTTAATGAAGATCACAAGACGAGCTCCAAGGACAATCTACTGGACAGTTTGAGACTCTGTGACTGTTGTTTTGTTTGTGACCACGTGTGAGTCTAAAAATAGAAGCTTGCTGAACTCAGGAGAAGAAGAAATGACTGCGTCACGGTTCTAATTGATATTGTATTTGCTGGGCTAAAAGTTGATTTTTATACTACAATATCTGGACAAAGATTGGAGGGAGATCTAAGGGGAGGTTTATGATGAGGGGTTTGAATTGTTGATAAAATTGTGGAAACGGGAAGGATTTCTAGGGGGTGATTATTGTGGTATTTAAACAAACCCCAAAGCCTGAGATGGACCCCAAAAATTCAAAAGAACAAATGGAGGCTTGGTCTCTTCAATCCCAAAATTCTGGAATAGTGGTGCAAGAAATAGAAAAGGAATGGCAGATTAATATACAAAGGCTAATATTAACAGGGTTCCAGCGAGTGAATGCAGGTCTTAGCAAAATAGAAAATTTGATGAAAGGGACGAAAGAGGGGACAGCAGATGCCAAACAAAACTTAAATGAAGTTGTACAGACTTTAGAATCGTCTGTATTAGACATGACACCAGGTAATATGAATGCAGTAGAGAGTTATCCAGTGACCCATGCAGCTTCCAAAATTAAAAAGCACTATGACAAAAATCTTAAGGAGGCAGAGATACTGAAACCAGATAATTTTATGGTGAAAATATGGGAAGTGAAAAAAATGGATATTCTGTCAGATGGGCTGAAAGACTGTTCAATTCAAAAAGAAACGGAAAGATGGGATGTATTGTATAAATGGCAGCAGCTACCAGACGATGTTGGAATAACATAGAATAAAATTAAAATTAAATGATAAGATAAAAGCAGGAGGGTAATCAAACTGTGAAAAAGCAAAAAGTTGATATGTATTAGTAATATGAATTGATTGGATGATGTTATACTTTATGCTCTCCTATCCCCCAAAAACTATTTTTCCTTTCCTATCCCCTCTTTCTTTCTGTTCCCTCTATCCTTGTTTCTAAATAAAATAAAATTATTAAAAAAAAAAAAAAAAAAAAAAAAGAAGAGGTGGCAAGAATACACAGAGGAATTATACCAGAAAGATTTGGATATCCCAGACAACCCAGATAGTGTGGTTGCTGACCTTGAGCCAGACATCCTGCAGAGGGAAGTCAAGTGGGCCTTAGAAAGCTTGGCTAACAACAAGGCCAGTGGGGGTGATGGCATTCCAGTGGAACTATTTAAAATCTTGAAAGATGATGCTGTTAAGGTGCTACATTCAATATGCCAGCAAGTTTGGAAAACTCAACAGTGGCCAGAGGACTGGAAAAGATCAGTATACATCCCAATCCCAAAGAAGGGCAGTGCCAAAGAATGCTCCAATTACCGTACAATTGCACTCATTTCACACGCTAGCAAGGTTATGCTCAAAATCCTACAAGGTAGGCTTCAGCAGTATGTGGACCATGAACTCCCAGAATTAGAAGCTGGATTCTGAAGGGGCAGAGGAACTAGAGACCAAATTGCAAACATTCGCTGGATTATGGAGAAAGCCAGAGAGTTCCAGAAAAACATCTACTTCTGCTTCATTGACTATGCAAAAGCCTTTGACTGTGTGGACCACAGCAAACTATGGCAAGTCCTTAAAGAAATGGGAGTGTGTCACCACCTTATCTATCTCCTGAGAAACAGTTAGAACTGGATATGGAACAACTGATTGGTTCAAAGTTGGGAAAGAAGTACGACAAGGCTGTATGTTGTCCCCCTGCTTATTCAATTTATATGCAGAATACATCATGCGAAAGGCTGCACTGGAGGAATCCCAAGCCAGAATTAAGATTGCCGGAAGAAATATCAACAAGACGGAGGTCTTAAGGGTGGGTGGCCCCTCCATCAGTGGCAGAGGTGACTCCCTTTCCTTTGGAGGGATGACCCTTGCCGCAAAGAGTGAGGTCCACAGCTTGGGGATACATCTGGACCCGGCGCTTACCATGGAAACCCAGGTGGCATCCGTGGTCCGCTCCACCTATTATGACCTGTGGTGGATTGCCCAGCTGCGGCCGTATCTTGATGGGGGCCCCCTCACTACTCTAGTCCATGCGCTTGTAATCTCAAGATTAGATCATTGTAATGCACTCTACGTGGGGCTGCCTTTGAGGTTGATGTGGAAACTTCAGATGGTTCAGAATGCAGCAGCCAGGCTTCTCAGTGGGGTGAGAAAATATCAGCATATCTCCCCCACTCTGGATGCATTGCACTGGTTGCCTATTCGTTTCCTCATCAACTTCAAAGTGTTGATGATTACATATAAAGCCCTAAACGGTTTGGGACCTCAATATTTGGCAGATAGCCTTCTCCTGCCCAGATCTACCCGAGTCATCGACATAGCCAACGGGGACAGCTGAGGGGACTGACGCTGAGGGAGGCTCGGAAGGAGAAAACTAGAAACTGGGGGTTCTCGGCGGTCGCCCCTCGGCTGTGGAACACCCTCCCTATTGAAATCCAGCTGGCACCCTCACTGACTGTTTACAAAAGCCAATTAAAAACGTGGTTATTTAAATAGGCCTTCCCCCAGTCAATTAAGTGATATTTTTCTTTTTCTTTTTCTTCTTTCTGAATTTTGCCATCTTGGAAACATGCTGGTTAGAATTAGCTGTAATAATAATTATATTATATATGTTTATTTTAATGTGTTTTAACCTATGTAAGCCGCCCCGAATAGACGTAGTCTAGAGGGGCAGGGTAAAAATCAAATAACAAACAAACAAACAAACAAACAAACAAACAAACAAACATACAACCTCCGACATGCAGATGATACCACTCTAATGGCAGAAAGTGAGGAGGAACTAAAGAACCTTATAATGAGGTTGAAAGAGGATAGTGCAAAAACCGGTCTGAAACTCAACATCAAAAAAACTAAGATCATGGCCAATGGTCCTATCACCTCCTGGCAAAAAGAAGGGGAAGATATGGAGGCAGTGACAGATTTTACTTTCCTGGGCTCTGTGATCACTGCAGATGGTGGCAGCAGCCACAAAATTAAAAGACACCTCATTTTTGGGAGGAAAGCGATGACAAACCTTAGCATCTTAAAAAGCAGAGACATCACCTTGCCAACAAAAGTCTGAATAGTCAAAGCTATGGTTTTTCCTGTAGTGATGTATGTAAGTGAGACCTGGACCATAAAGAAAGCTGACCACTGAAGAATTGATGCCTTTGAATTGTGGTGCTGGAGGAGGCTCTTGAGAGTCCCCTGGACTGCAAGGAGAACAAACCTATCCATTCTAAAGGAAATCAACCCTGAGTACTCACTGGAAGGAGAGATCCTGAAGCTGAGGCTGCAATACTTTGGCCATCTCATGAGAAGAGAAGACTCCTTGGAAAAGACCTTGATGTTGGGAAAGTGTGAAGGCAAGAGGAAAAGGGGGCGACAGAGGAGGAGATGGTTGGACAGTGTCCTCGAAGCAACCAACATGAATTTTACACAACTCCAGGAGGCAGTGGAAGATAGGAGGGCCTGGCGTGCTCTGGTCCATGGGGCCACGAAGAGTCGGAAATGACTAAATGATGACGAAGACTACTTTTTTGCCCTGAAAAACATGCCTCCAAGTTGGGGGGGGGGGGTCATCTTATACGCCGGCTGCACTTCAGTTGGGATAGACATAGCTGCCCATAGTGGACTTCCGATGCTTGCCTGGTGCCCATAGTAGCCTCCCGATGCCTGCCCACCTCATTCTACATGCCGTCTAGTTTCGTGTGGTATCCAGCGCAGCCATGGTGAGCATCAGCAGCAAGACAGGGGTGCCAGCCTTTTCGATGTGACCGGCCCGTTCTGCTCAGCGGGAAGCAGTGGCACTCCGGCCTGCTCTTTGTCTACACAGAGCTCACACATGCGCACTTGCACACTAGTGCCGGTCACAGGGAGATGCAGGGGCGGGCCTGAGGTGCTGCGGTTGTGCTGCGGCCATACAAAGGTGACAATGAATAGCACCTTTAATTTGGTGTGTGGAAGGTGTGGGGAAGAGGGGGTAGTCTTATACCATGAGTATATAACAAATTCTATATTTTGGGTGGGGGGGGTCATCTTATACGCCCAGTCGACTTATACGCCAGCAAATACGGTATTATTGTTGCCACCATTTTAAAAGCACATTTATTTTCATAGCTCTTTTTTCTTTACTCCTTGATTGTTTTTTAACAGGCTATATACACACAAAAATTCAAATCTCATCATATCCTTTAAATCCACAGCATGCTTTCTACACCACCCTAAGTTTGTCTGTTTTCCCTTCTTGCTGACATTAGAGTAGTGACATCAGAGACAGACCAGCTGCTGAGAATTCTGCAGGACCCTGGAAGGGAAACTGAAGTTGCATCATCTTCTGAGGACAGACTTCAGAAAGAGGGAGCTAATCATTTCTGTGGTCCTTGGAACACTTTCTCTGGGATCATAGGATGACAGATTAATAACAATTTTAAAGGTTAAAATAAAGAGATGCCTCTTACTATCTCTTCAGAAAGGAATCACTGAAAGGAATGGACCCCACCATTTGCCCTTTCCCCACATTCTCCAAATTAAACTCCTGTATATAGAAATGTCCTCATAGGGGATTCCCCTGAGAAAGGCAGTACTGATGCCTTTAAGCAGTCTAAAGGGTTGAATATTGCCTTAAGACATCATTAGTGTTGAATCTCATTGAGATTCTCATTGGTCACTATCTATTAGCATAACTTAGCTCATAGGGTTGCTGTGAAAATAAAACAGTGGGGGAGAACAACAACATTTGCTGTGGGGGTGGAAAGGTGGGTTACAGATGTAATAATACTGAATTTCCTTATTTTAAAAAGTCTTAAAATCTCATGGGAAAGTGGGTGTTTGCCTACCACTGTGTCATTTGTGATTAGTTCAAGACTAGTTAAAAAAACTTTAAGGTAATCTAATATAGTGTAACCAACATTATAATTTGAATTAAAACTCTGAGGAAAAGATATTTGTTTTTCCTTTGAACATTCTACCAAAAAATCTTTGAAACCGATGACCCATTTCTGAACCCAACTGAAAGGAATTTGTTTGTCACTTGCATATGGAATTAATGTCTGCCACTGGATTTTAATGTCATTGCAACAATAAATTTTGCATTTTGATGTTCAGAGGAAAGAGTCAGTCTTGCATCTTGAGTCCCTAAGCTCCGTTTGTATTTTATTTTTCCTCTCATGTGTCATTATCCATCAAAAAGGCTTGCATTTTTCAAAACATGTATGGACTTCATATTCTTTCAGACAAATTAAATGAAGGGTAAAACACAGTAGACACAATTTCTTTATTTAAATAATTAGTGTAGCAATAAAATATATATCAAAAGTGAACACAAGGGAACAGAATATTATGTGCACATTAAGTGACTTGTATCTAGATCCTCCTTTTACCTCCAAGTTACATTTTAATCTCCTTCAAATGGCTATGAACTTCTTATGCAGCTCAGAAGGCAGAATTTTGCAATGGAGCATAGACATGGAAATTGCCAATTAAATTGCATATTTAACCTCTCTGAGGGTTAAAAATTTAAGACAAAGCAAATTGGATCACTACCACCTTGTCCTGCAATTTAATGTGGATATTCTGTGTAAAGTGGATGTCCAAAAGAATATAGAAATGCATTTAGATTTTCCTCAGATAAAGTTGAATACACACGTTATCATAATCAGGAGAAACTACATATGTTACCTCATTAGTTCTGAAGTTAAAAAAATAGTTAGGACCCAATGACATCTAGTCCATATCAAGTCCTTTTACTGGAAAAAGAAAGAAATTTATTGTCAAGTCATTTCTGACATATGGAGACCCTAATGTGGTTTTTGAGGTGTGTGAGATGTGTAAGGAGTGGCTTAAAACAAACAACAAACAACATCAAGGGCTGCTTCTAAGATTATCAGAACACACAAAGGTTCATGTGTTTATATGTCCATGTCCCATATTGCATTGATAAATTCCTACACGAAGGGAATATGTCCAAGCAGACCAGACCAATCCTTGGGATTTCATTAGGGGCATATCATATCAATATAGCTTGTAAGTAAAGTTGAAGTACATTTCCCCTGGGGGGGGGGAAACACACCTCAAAATCACTTATTTAACTCTCCATTAGGATTAGTGACTGAAATAGAGAATTTTCCTGCCAATATGAAAGTTTATGTAGAATTATTTAAAGGAAAAAAAAGTGGTTAGATTAACAAACTGGTTGGATAAAATGAGATCAAAAGATCAAATGAAACGAATCCTTCAAAATAAGAATATATCATGGTTGAATTATATGCAATTAGAAAGATGGACTAACGAATGGGTAAAGAAGTATAACAAAGGTAGAGAATATACAAAGTATGAACAACTTCTATTATCATATGAAGATATTCAGATAACTGATTCAGTAAAGGGTACAGTGAATAAAATTTATAGATTCCCACTAGATCTAGAAGAAGAAGAGACCGAGAATGAAGGACTGAAGTTAGTGTGGGAACAAGACTTAGGAAAAAGAATAAATGATGAAGCATGGATGAAGATGTGGAAAATGAGGGTTTTACGATTTATGTCAGTGAGAATAAAAGAATTTTTTTCACATTGAGCTTAAGATGGTATTTGACACCAATACAATTGAATAAAATCCCATTTTTATTGTTAGCTGCCCATTGTAGACTTGTGTCTAGATGAGCGGGGCATAAATTTAATAAATAAAGAAATAAAAATAAATACAATTAATGCTAGTTATCTGAATGTCTGTTGGAAATGTGAGAAGGACATTGGTACATACTTTCATATGTGGTGCGAATGTGAAAAAGTACAAAGATTTTGGAAACTAATCTTTAAAGAATTAAATGACATATGTGGAAAAGATATAGAATTTAATCCAGAGATAGCTCTGTTATCAATATTTGAGAATGTGGAATATGATATGATGACTAGAGAGTTGATTACCAATTTATTAACAGCAGCCACATTAATAATAGCTAGGAATTGGAAATCAAAATTGGAATTTCAAATGGAAGAATGGCATAATGAAATATGGAACATTGCTATAAATGATAAGCTAACTTGTAATTTAAAGGTTAAGAAAGGAGAGATGAAAAATAATAAATTCTATGATATATGGGGCAGATTGATTGAATATGTGCTAATAAGAGGGAAAAGGGAAATCAGGAATCAATACAGTTCTGGAGAAGAGGAAAAAAAGAAGAAGAATAAAGATAAAGGAAGAAGATTACTGCAAGAGGTCCTGATTATGGTGGTGGGGAACACAGTTGGGTTGCATTTTGGTTTATGTATTTTATGTTTATGTTGTTTATTTAATACAAGAAGTAAAAAAAAAATAAAAAACACTTATTTAAAATGAGCTTGAATGAATACACAAGTCATCATAATCAGGAGAAACTACATCTGGTACCTCATTAGTTCTGAATGCTGCTGCCATGAAATTGGTAATGATTGTTACATAACAGCACTGATGTTACCTGTCTGTCATGGGTTTGGAGGGAAAGTTCCATCCTATGGGGAGTGGAAGGCGGGACATCAGGAGGAGGGGCTGTACTGTATAAATATGTGATGCCTGTGTGGTGAAGAGGAGATGCTGAGACAGACTGTGAGACACTGGGTTGGGACGAAGCAGCAGCTGGGGAAGAAGAAGCTGTTGTGGGAGTCTGGGTGTCTGACAGGGTACTACTGTGTGTCAGAGTACCAGCCTGAAAGGTTCAGGGGTCTGTTGGTTAGCCAGAACTGATGGGTTCAGGGTCTGTGCTTTAAGTTAAAGGTTCTAGGTGAACCAAACTGTATGCTTGTGTGTGTGAGAATAAGCCACGTTACTTTATTTTATTCACCTGATTGTTTTATTTACCCTGTTTGTATTTAAAATAAACCTTATTCTTTTATTGTTTAAAAATCCATCCCTGGTCTGTGTGACTTATTAGAGGGAATGGTTGGTGGCAGCTTAGTAACTGTGTGATATATCCCAGTAGGTCTGGGTTTGTCACATTGATTGGTGTCCAGCGTGTGGGATACGACTGGTCCAGTTGTCCAGCGGTCCAGCAAAGCCTTGGCAGGTGTGCCCAGAGCAAGGGGGGTCTAGTCAGGGACAGTCTGAGGTGCGTAGGTAATCTTCTAGGTGTACCTCACGGGGAGGTGCGCTAGTAGAAGAACGTGCCAACTGGGGAGACTTAGATTAAGGTGCTCTGAGGCAGCCTAGTTTTGGCGGGAAAAAGCTGAGGAAAAACTGCGTAGCAACAGCGAGCTAGCTTGCCAGCTGAGAGGCCCAGCAGAGGGGGGTAGGCTCTGACTCGATACTGTTGCAAATTTAGTGCTGAAGAACAGCAGCAATCTCTAGGGAGAGCTGGTTCTGAGGGAAAAAGGAAAAAAAAAAAATTGGTCGTTTTATTTTGAGGCTTGACTTTTTAAAGCAGCCTGTTCTGAGGGGGGGTTATGCCCTTGACTCGAAGCCAGATGGCCGAAATGAGTGAAGTGAAAGACCCCCAGATTGACCAAGGTTCTGAGGATGAATTTGGCTCAGTGCAGGGTGACAGCACAGGAGAGCAGGACCCAGAACTCAGAAAAATACTCCTAGCCCAACAGCATGAACTGAGGGTGAGGGAAATGGAGGAAAGATTAGAGAGAGAAAGAAGGGAGGAAAGGGAGAAACAAAGGCAATTTGAATTGGCATTGGAGAGAGAGAGAATGGCGTTTGAATTAAGAAAACTGGAACTGTTGAACCAGAACAATAATAATAATAGGGATTCTGAGGGAGGCCAATTGTCTAAGGCTGACCTGAAGAAATTCCCTGTGTACCACAAGGGAGATTGTCCTGAGGTGTTCTTTTCCTTAGTGGAAAGAGCGTTTGTGGACTTCTCAGTGAGGGAAACTGAGAAGATGACCATCATGCGATCTTTAATCAGTGGTAGCCTGGCTGAGGTTTATGCCGAGATGCCTGAGGAATTGATGAAAGATTTTGCAGAGTTCAAAAAACTGGTGTTTGCAAGACATGGGATAAATGCAGAGCAGCTGAGACAAAGATTCAGGTCCCTCACTAAAAAACCAGAACAAACTTTTACCCAAGTGGGGGCCCAATTGGTGAGGCTGCTTGAGAAATGGCTATCGCAGGAGGGAATAGAGACCTATGAGCAGCTTAAAGACTTGATAGCCCTGGAACAGTTCTATTCAGTCCTGCAGGGGGAATTGAAATTCCAGGTGAGGGAAAGGAAACCGAAATCTGTGGCAGCAGCCGCAGAAATCGCGGATTTTATCTCCCAAATAAGAAAGCCCTTGGGTGAGGGGAAATCTGTAGGTAAACCCAAAGAAACCTACAGCAAGTACTCTCAGGGACCAGGGAAAAGCCAGCAAGGGGGAGGGGCCCATGGTGAAGGGAAGCCCTCAGGCATGAAACCAAGCCCTCAGAATTTGGAGGGAAAACCGAAACAAGAGGAGAGAGAATCCAAATACACTAGAAAATGTTATTTCTGTCAGGGAAAGGGTCATCTAATCTCAGAGTGTGAAAAATTAAAGCAGCTAAAAGGAATGGTGCCTCAGAATTCTAGTGGGACCAAGCCAAAAGCTGTGTTCTGTGTCCAGAAAGAGCAAGGCTCAGTGTCACAGAGGGAGCCTGTTGCCATGGCTACTCAGTCTGGGACAGCTGCCTCTGCTGATCAGGCTGAGGAAAATGGTCCTCTTCTGGAGGTAAAGCGCTGCTTGCTGATAAAAACAGATTCTCAGTTGTTTGAGACAGCAGGGGTGGACGTAGGAATACTTGACCGTCAGTATAGGGGGCTGCGGGACACTTGTTCCCAAGTAACCCTATGCCATCCAGATATCATCCCTAGGGAGTTTATAATCCCAAATGAGAGCATGAAGGTGGCAGGGATTGAGGGGCAGATAATCTCTCTGCCAGTAGCAGAGGTACCTGTCAACTTTCAAGGCTGGAGGGGAGATTGGCGGATAGCGATTTCATCGACTCTGCCAGCAGCCGTGCTCGTGGGAAATGACCTGGCTGAACATGTGAAACGGGTGCTAGTGATTACACGCTCACAAGCCACCACAGGGACAGTTCAGGGGGGTAATGATGAGCCAGAGACGGAAGCAGGTGGGGGAAGTTCAGAAGCTGTGGTGGAAACCTTAACCACAGACAGCAGATTTGGACAGGAGCAAAAGGCAGACGCCACTCTCCAAAAGTGTTTTGAACAGATGACTGACGCCCAGCTAACACCTGAAACCCCAGTGAGATTTCTGGAGAAAAAGGGGATTTTAGATAGAGAAACCCTGAGGAATATCTCAAAAGGGGGAGATGGGATCAGAAGTCAGCTGGTGGTACCTGAAAAGTATCGCCCCATGATCTTACAAAGGGGTCACTCTGACATGTTTGCTGCACACTTAGGGGTGAAAGGGCCCCTTGATTTGATCAAACGAAATTGGGAGCAGATCACCCAGGATGACCCACAAGACGTTGTGACATACATAGACACCTTGATGAATGACCTAAAGAGAAATCTAGAGCTGGCAGCAGAAAACCTGCAAGCTCAGAAGGTCAGACAGAAAACATGGTATGACCACAAAGCTAGAGAGAGGCACTTTGACCCAGGGGAGGAAGTGCTTTGGCTTAGGCCCTGCAGAGAGAATAAACTGCAGCTCAAATGGGCAGGACCATATAGGGTCATTTCCAAGATGTCAGACCTGAACTACCTAATAGAGCAAGAGGAGAACCAAGCAAGGAGGGTGGTTCACGTGAATGCCCTAAAACCCTACTACAGAGGGGAACAGAGGGTTTTATTCGCGATAAAAGCAGCTGAGAGTGAGGAAGCTGAATTACCCTTCTGGGAGGGTAGAGGGGAAGTAAAATACAACCCAGAGGAGGTAAAGATCAGTCCTGCACTCACCCAAGACCAGCAGCAAGAACTAAAAATGCTGCTTAGAAAATATCAACAGGTGTTTTCCAACAAGCCGGGGATAGTGAAGGGAGTGATGCATCGGATCCACACAGGGGATGCACCCCCGCAGGCAGTATCCCCATACCGAGTAACGGGACCCTATAGGGACAAGGTGCGGAAGGAGTTGGACGAAATGCTGAGGGAGAACATAATCGTCCCCTCTTCTAGTCCTTGGTCCTCTCCGATAGTCCTTGTGGACAAGCCTGATGGGAGCATTAGGTTTTGTGTTGATTACAGGAAATTAAACCGTGTAACCACTCCTGATGCCTACCCAATGCCCAGGCTAGACAACCTGATTGAAACCATAGGGGGTTGTCGGTTCATCTCATCATTGGACCTGGTAAAGGGATATTGGCAATTAAGAATTGATCCCAGGGATCAAGAAAAGACTGCCTTTTGCAGCCCTTTTGGTCTCTATGAGTTTCGAGTCCTGAGCTTTGGTCTCAGAAATGCACCAGCCACATTCCAAAGGCTGATGGACCAGACCTTGGCAGGGCTCAGTGACTTTACAGTGGCCTACATTGACGACATAGGGATCTTCAGTAATACCTGGGAAGATCACCTGATACACCTGGAGTTAGTGCTGCAGAGGTTAAGTGCAGCAGGGCTAACAGTAAAGGCCAGCAAGTGTCAGCTGGGTAGCCCAGAAATAAAATACTTGGGTCACATGGTAGGGGGAGGAATGATAAAACCCCTGGAGGCCAAAATAGAAGCAGTTCGTGATTGGCCTAGACCCAACACCAAGAAAAAGGTCAAATCATTTCTTGGGTTGGTGGGCTACTACAGAAAGTTCATCCCGAGGTTTAGCGAGATTGCGGCTCCGCTGACCGATCTGACGAGGAAGAAGGCTGATGACCGCATCCCGTGGACCAGCGACTGTGAGGCGGCGTTCCAGAGGTTGAAGGAGGCGTTAATCAACTATCCTGTCCTGCGTGCTCCAGACTTCGACCGGGAGTTCATCATCTACACCGATGCGTCTAACAGCGGGGTAGGAGCAGTTCTGTGCCAGGAGGATGAGAATGGTGACCAGCATCCAGTGTCCTACCTGAGTAGGAAACTCCAAAAAGGTGAGAGACATTTGGCAACCGTGGAGAAGGAGTGTTTGGCCATAGTCTACGCGATCCAGAAGGCCAAGCCTTACATCTGGGGAAGACATTTTGTTCTGTGTACTGACCATTCACCATTGCAATGGTTAAAGACAATGAAAACCCACAATAGCAAACTTATGAGGTGGGCTTTGAACTTACAGGACTATGACTTTGAAGTGAAGGTGGTCAGAGGGTCAGTGAACTGTGTTGCTGACGCCTTATCAAGAAGACCTGAAGACTGAAGACGGCGAAAGAACATGGACTATATGTATATAATGAAGACAAAAAGTTAAAATGTACCTGGTTTTAAATTGGTTTGTATTAATAAAGGTAAAATTGATGTACTGTATATGGTAAAATGTTTAAATGCATATTTGCTATGGTTAACTTTGGATGTAAGTATTATTTGGTATGTATTACTGTTGTTGTGTATTTTATACAGGTTGTTTTTTGGTGAAAAGCACTTTTAGCTTTCCCCCTACAAAACAACTTTTAAAGAGGGGAGGTGTTACATAACAGCACTGATGTTACCTGTCTGTCATGGGTTTGGAGGGAAAGTTCCATCCTATGGGGAGTGGAAGGCGGGACATCAGGAGGAGGGGCTGTACTGTATAAATATGTGATGCCTGTGTGGTGAAGAGGAGATGCTGAGACAGACTGTGAGACACTGGGTTGGGACGAAGCAGCAGCTGGGGAAGAAGAAGCTGTTGTGGGAGTCTGGGTGTCTGACAGGGTACTACTGTGTGTCAGAGTACCAGCCTGAAAGGTTCAGGGGTCTGTTGGTTAGCCAGAACTGATGGGTTCAGGGTCTGTGCTTTAAGTTAAAGGTTCTAGGTGAACCAAACTGTATGCTTGTGTGTGTGAGAATAAGCCACGTTACTTTATTTTATTCACCTGATTGTTTTATTTACCCTGTTTGTATTTAAAATAAACCTTATTCTTTTATTGTTTAAAAATCCATCCCTGGTCTGTGTGACTTATTAGAGGGAATGGTTGGTGGCAGCTTAGTAACTGTGTGATATATCCCAGTAGGTCTGGGTTTGTCACAATGATAATGTGTGGAAAATACCATGATACACAAATCTCTGCATGGGTGATGTGGGGAGAGGAAACTACAATCCTTCTTCTACTTTGTTCCCTACAATGTGGGGACTTAATGATATCATATGCCTTTAACCTCCTCCTTTTATTGTAATGATAAAGTGGGAAGAAGAGTTATATGCCACATGCCTTGAGCTCAATGGCCAGAATCCAACTGAATAATTATGGTTGAATAAGGCCATCAATATCCCCTATTGAAGATACCGATAGACTGATTCAAGCATAACTTTCTGATATGGGAATTGTCATCCCCTAAATCTCAGCAGCAAATACCTGCTACTTCAGAAGTCAGTGTTTGCATTTCTTGCCATGTGCCAAGTCACAGGTCTGCTGTGCAATAAGAAATCCAATGTCCAACTTCTTAAATGGTAACATTTTGCTGCTGAGATTTATGCTAGTGGAATTATGCCAGAAAGTCCAAGTAATATGGTTTTGGACACTGGGGGAAAGTGGAGTATAATTGTCAGTAATAATTTATGTTGGACATTGGACATAAACAAGGGCTTAGCTACATGGCTTATTTGGAGCATGTTAGTGAGGACTAAATAGGGTCAGGTGGAGGTCTAGTATGCCATTTAGAATGATCCCTACAACCCCAGGACATACACACTTCAAGTGATACTATTTAGTCTGCCTCCCTTAAGAAGAAAAAAAATCCCCCTCCTTGACTCCTCCTATTTTCTCCTGCTTCCAGGTGGAAGACTTCATCCCCCCCTCAAAGTACAGTGCATCAGTGCTGTCCCAATTGGCTTTTTTAAAACAAATGTTTCCTTCCTCTGCCCATCTGCACAGAAAGGAACTGTTTAATTTTCCAATATCGTTAAATAGCTAACCTCTCTATTTAAACCAGTAATGATATTGGGAAATTGAGACCAGCTGGGAAATTAATCCATTTGGATTGATAGTTGAACCAATGTATAGAAATATATAACTATTTTATTCTCTTCTTTCACTGCATCTAATCCAGGTTTCCAAATGAAATGTTCTGCATATAGATTAATCAGACAGGAAAGTAAGCTACATCCCCAACCATTATGATTCTCCACATTCTGTCCTAACAATAATCTCTTCACAAGCATACAGGTTATATACTGTATTAGGACAATCATATGATACGCTGCAAAATCTTGAACATTATTTTGCTTGCACAGGAGATTAATACAATAGTTCTAAAGATACTGTGAAACTTTGTGTCTCCTTTCTTTGGGAGCAGAATATACACTGAATGTTGCCAGTCTGTGGGCTGTTCTTTAATTTTCCATATTTGTTGGTATATTCCAGTTAGCTTTTCATAGATTCACCCTCTGTAGCTTGAATACACCCTCTGTAACTTGAAATTGATATCCTACCTATTTCCGGTGATTTGTTTCTTCCTTATGCTTTGAGAGCAGCTTTCACTTTCCACAATGACAAGTTCTTCATCGAAGATTTTACTCTTTTCTGTATAGTTCTTCTATATATTATTTCAGTCTTCTCTTTTTTTATCCTGATCAATGAACATATTTCACAGTTTTAGTATTCCTTATTTTGTTTTGTTTTTTAAATTACTTGACACATTACTTCATATATTAGAGGAAAAATCAAACTAACATATTTAAGGAAAAGAACAGGTTCTGGTCTAAGATTTGAGCATAATTTTTTATTCAGTCAAATCATAATAATCAGCGTTTCACAATTTGCACCAAATCCCTTAAAATACTTGCCAGGAATGCACTTAATGAAAAGAATTACCCTGAGATTTCACAATAACTCTTATATGCTACAAAACTAATCCCCATAATATTCAGGAAATTGCAATGGCAGGGGCATTAAAAATTAAAACCTTTGTTTTGGCTCTGATTGAAGGTACATGCTGGAAGATTTTATTTCAGGATCATTTGAAAGAAATCAGTGGCCTTTGAATAGATATTTCGAACAAGTAACCATAATTAAGGAAGTGCCAAAGGCTTCACATGCTAAAGTACATACTACAAAACATTTTATAAAGTCAGCCTTATTACAGTAAATACAAGGCACTCCAAGTGATGGCAGAAATCTATCCGAGGAACCATAACCTAGTAAATTAACTGTACACAGGGAAAAAAGAATAAACATGTCTGAAATGCCAAAAGGTGCAACAATATAGAGCATGTGTCAGCTTTTAAAATGTGCCAGGGCACTGTTGTACATTCTGAGAGGGCTGAGTTCTCATGATAGAATATAAGAAATTAAGAAGTTTTTTTAAACAAATGTGGGATCTAAAGACAGGTAATTCCTCACTTCCTCACTATTTTCAGGCTTTCCAAGGATTTGGCACACAATTGTTTTGAAAAAAGAAGAGATTTTCTCTTTAGGATCTGTATTCACAAACATTTCATCAGAATTGGCTGAAATCTTGCTATGCTAAGATTGTAACCTTCCGAAGGGAATAGACTCAAGTTAAGAAATGCATGTACACATTACCTGTTGTATAGTGAGTTGTGCAACTCAGCCCACAATAGAAAAGGTTTACAGAGATTTCTTAACTTATGGCAATTTGCCTCAACAAAATTTCAGCCATCGTTTCCTCTTTAGCAGAGGTAATTACCCTTGTTAAAGCTAAATTATAAAGAAGGATCAAATATGACTGGCCAAACTGTAATGCTCAGGTCACATATAGAGTAAGCCTAATTTATTGTGGGCCCTAGTCTCTCTTGTTCTTCAGTTAGGCTGAGGTTGTACAGCCTAAGTTCAAAAGCACTTTGTAAGCCACCATCCCTAGCAAAAACAGTTTAGCCATGCCATAGCAGTCCATTAACCAAAAAGAGATGAAAGAGAAAGCATATTGGGCTATGAATGTAAAAACCCAATTCATCTCTTGTTCTAGCTCTGCCTAGCACTGTATGTGGTCTTAGGTTGCTTACTCAGGAGGGAATGTGGCCTTCAATATGAAAAATTTCCACATCTCTGCTCTAAACTAATAAAAATCACAACATGTTGATTTGGTGGTGGAGAGAATGCAGTACCAGATCCTTTTTTGGAATGACACTTCCTCCTGAGGCATTGGTAGAGCTTCATCACTGTGCTCCAGCTTCAGCACTGTGCTCCACAAGTGCAGGTACCTTAGTATCACAATTTACATTTTCTGTAGTGCTGCCAAAATATCGTATCTGTGGGACTCTGTGTAAAATTAAAATGGCAGCTTCTTTCTGGCTACAGATGTTGTTCCTTTGGAATCACTTCAATCTAGAACCAGTTTGTTAGTCGTCGTAAACCGCCCAGAATGGCCTTGGCTGCCGGATGGTTGATAGATAAATAAATAAATAAATAAATAAATAAATAAATAAATAAATAAATAAATAAATAAATCTTTCCAGAAGCTACAGAAAGGATCTTCTCATTTTGGTGATCATCCTAGAGTGATGAGTTTCCGTGAATAATACAAAATCACAAACTACGTATTTACAGACCTACTAATTCTGAAACTGCACAGTTTGTATAAGGAGAGCCATCTGAGATTGGTTCTTTGCAAACTTCTCTATCCAACATTTATATTGTCATACTTTCTAAATGCGTCAAAGACTGTACCTAACATGTAATTTTTATACCAATTTCTCTAATCGTGTTGATGCTAGGATCTTAACTTCTATTCTTGAAAACAGGCATTGAAAGGGTATTTTATCAACAAGCTAGGATTTCTTCAACATCAACCAGGCAGGCATTAATCATCTTAGACTGATGGCTGATTTGATTGCTTGAACCATGAGAAACCTGGTCAGGCTCCTGTTTTGTTTTTTGTTTTTCCATCTGATGCTGGAAAAAAAAATTTTTAAGGAGAATGGAGGCGTAAAAACAATAAACTAACTAACTAACTAACTGACAGACAGACAGACAGACAGACAGACAGATAGATAGATAGATAGATAGATAGATAGATAGATAGATAGATAGATAGATAGATAGATAGATAGATAGATAGATAGATAGATAGATAGATAGATAGATAGATAGATAGATAGATAGATATGATAAATTTATATCTGTTACACCAGTTACATTTTGCTTCCCTCTAGAATTTTTTTAATGAAGTGGGATTTTTTATCTGTGTCCAAAGTCTTCGGGATTGACTAAGAGTATTTTTCCTGTGCTATTCACTCTTTACAAGGGAACTCAACAGGGCTGTACTCTTTCCTCTATTTGTTTTATGCCTGGAATTTTTGGCTTATTTTAATAAACAGAATGATGAAGTGTAAGGCCCTTCCCCACAGAATGTGAGGACCATGATCATTTTCAGGCATTTCCTGGGCAAGAGCAGTACCCTAATCCTTCTACTCTGGAAGCACTGTTGAATCGATTCTGACACAAATGAAGATTAGAATGAACTATGGCATACATGGCATTCTCAGTGATTCTTTAGAATTTGCAGTAGTAGTATGTGCAGGTAATCTTATACATCTGATAAATAAATTAATGAATGAATGCTTTTGAACATTTGTTGCTCTGTTAACTCGTCAAAATCAGAACTGATGCTGGTGGAAAACAATACATCCCACAGAAATGTTTAGCAATTGAAGTGACACCCAGATATTTTTTACATACGTTGGACAACTAATTCCTAAGTACTGTATCTTCTGGAACTACTTGTTCATAAATTGATCACTGAGACATCCTTGGATTTGGGTAGAGGTACACCTATAAACCTGATCTTAGGTGTTACCCTTAACGTGAATATTGTACTTTTGGTAGCTTCTGTTCTTTATTGAATTCCTTTTCGTTTTATTTCATTGCCTTATTTTGGATGGTTGGTCACAATGAAGAATATTTCCCATTTTGTAGTGTGAGGGCTGGATGTGATTCACTAGACTCTGCTATATGGCAATAGCTACAGCTACAGTATTTTGCCAACATCCAAATACATCCCTGAAGGCCAACATATCCTTCATTTTTGTGTATAAATATTTGAATCAGCACAGGGAGGAGCCTTAAAATGCATGGGATGAGGAACTGGAATGCCCACTTTTGCCTGGTGAGTGGCTTTATAAATCTAAAGTTTATTCAGCAGAAAACATTTTTTAAAAAATAATATTGGAACTACTTTTAAGCAAAGGCTTGAATTAGGCAGCAGCCACTGCCAGGTCAGTATACCTGATGAGTCTATTAAACATAAAACCTGGCTATATGCAGAAAGAACCTCTTTGGCAGGGTGAGGTTATTACCCATATTAATTCTGCATTATAGCCATCTTTGCACTTTACAGATGTACATGTTCTGCTTAATTATCAACGTGCTTCTTTGTCATTAAGCAGTGGTCAAGAGGAATGGATGCTCCATGCCCCTTGGTGGTTGAATGATGGATACTGCAACATTAGAAGGCCAAATGCCCAAGCACTGGTAATTAACAGGTGGGATACCTTGTAAGTCTAAGATTTTCTTTCAAAGCTATTAATAGGGATTTATTTACTTTTGGTGAATAACTCAGTGAGTTTTTCAAAACATATGTAGGCATAACTCTTCAGCTTTGCAGTTGCAAAGTTACAGATCCCCTGGCACAACTATTACTGCTCCACTAATTGGGTACTTGCAGAGCCGTTAATCATGGAACTATATTAGTGTCTTTCACATGACATGGTTCTTTGTTCCAAAATTGTTATCTGAAATAGACTACCAGTCATAAACTTTTTTTTTTGAGAAACAAACCCCCCAAAAAACCAAAATCAATTTCTCCTCAGTGCAGCCAGTCTGCCTTGTAATTGGTAGTTACAACCTAGTGATTATTCTCTGGTGTTCTATTTAAAAAGCACAGTAACTGGCACATGTTTCATTTTTCTTCATTTGCATGCCACACTTTTCATATCTGTGCACTTTACCAAACTGAAATAGGTGATTTTCAGGTTATTTTTCATTCTGTTTCCAAGTGGCCTTTCATTCTTAACTCACAAAATGTTTTCAGGCTTTCCAGTTTAAACAAGTTTGTTCTTCTCACTTCCTCCTTTACTTTTAGTGATTTCTCATCAATTGAAAGAGATGTGTCGGTAAATGTCAGACACCAGGATCTTCTGAACAAGACTCGCCCAAAATATAACGCTTTACAGAAAACCCCAATAGAAATACTATGGATGAGGCTGTCACCAAATGATCCCCATTAACAAAATGAAGCTACTTGCTGTTTTGCACCCCATTATGTGCAAGTAAAATTCTGCTGGAATCAATGGACCTTTCAAAGAAGTAAGAGCAGGCGGTGTCTTCTGTGATTCAGTAACAATTAGTTTTGTGCAGCCAAGAGCTATATTAAATGGTAAATTCTTTTGACAGAAGGCAATTTCATCTCTTTAGTATAATGAAAAACTAATGAGTACCAATGGTTCCTTTGAGTTGTGCAGTAATAACCTCAAATGTTTATGATTGAAAATAACTTGTTCAGAAAATGAGAAAGGAAGGTGGTATCCATATAATTCATAGCCTCATTCTCAAAAGGGCTTCATTTGTGTAGTGGGAAAACTTCTCTTTTTCTCAAATCCATTCTTCACTCACACACATCCTGTACTTGTTACACTAACATTCATGTGCTAGAATCTTTGTCTGCTTAGGAGGAATTTTACTTTCTACATAGTACAGAAACTTGAATAATTTATTTCCATTTATTTATCCTTTTTTAAATCTGCCTGATCACAAATGTTCTCTGAAAAGTATTCAAAGCATTAAAATATATACAATACAAACCACAAACAGTAAGAAGACAAGATGTAATAACACCATGTTAAAATCAACAGCAAAAATAACCATTATCGCATATAAAACCCAAGCAAAACCAGTAAGAACGTAGAACAAAGCTAGGTTCTAAAAGCATTGAAAGTAAGTCATTAAAAAAGATGGGAGAAGAAAAATAAGGTATTTATTTGGTGTGGAGGGCATTCTACTGAAAAGAAGGTCTTTCTTTCTATTACTTGACTCCCTTCATATCATGAGAACATCTGGAGTAAGGCCTCAGATAAAGACATTAGAATCTAGATGGACTGCTATGGAGATATACCTTCCTTCTACACAGAACATCAAAGATAAAGAACAAATCACCTGACACAAGAATTATATTGGAAAAAAAGTCGCTTTTTCTATTTCCTCAATTATGAACAGCAGTTTCTTTTTACAGCACTACTACAAAGCCCATGATGCAGACAAATTGTGAGCAGAAACATCCAAAAGCAAGGACAAGTGATACCTTTAATGGTGCACTAATTTTTAAAAAAATCTAGTTTTCTACCTTCATCATGCTGTGATGAAGGTCTTTCATCCTATATTACTCTCCACCAGGCTGGGCCTCGATATATTGTAGATAGTACAGGGAAAAAACACATATTAAAGTTCCAAAAGGCATGGCAGATGTCCTTGCCAGGTCTGTTTTGTAAAGGTGAGTTCAAAAATGCAGGCTGCAAACACAAGTCAGGAATGCAGTTTTCATTTCTTTCTGTTTTCTTTTCCACATTATCAACAATGCATTGATGCACGTCCTGGTGATGACTAATATATATTGAGAGAGAGAGAGAGAGAGAGAGAGATTAAACAAATTAAAAAATGGTGGACAATAAAGGTGTCACGAGCCTTTGGCTTTGTATTATGTAATAACCACATGGCTTTGTTGTTGCTGTTTTTTAAACCAGGTATTTAATATGAAGCTATTTAATGAAAAAAATTGTGTCATGTCTAAATGCAAAGCTAGAACCTACCAACATTCAGATGAAGACAAGCTGCTTTCTTATTTGAATTTTGATGAGTTCTACTTAGTATTAGATATATCTGAAAGCCCATGTTATTGTGATACATTAGTATGTGTGTTTTTTTAAAAAATGTATTCCTAAGATTTATAAGTGGATCCCCTGAAAGGACTATGGGTTTGGGGAATGTCCACCAGAATCCTCAGGTTAAGGTTGTCAAGTGCAGAGTTTGTTTGTTTGGTTTTTTTTTTTTACCATTTCCAATGGGTCTTGCATGGTTTGCTTGCTTTCTGCTTTTTTTGCATTTCTGATGGGTCTTGCACAGTTTGCTTGCTTTTTGCTTTGCTTTTTTGCATTTCTGAAGGGTCTTGCACAGTTTGTTTGCTTTTCTTCTTCCCCCCCTTTTGGCCGGAGCAGATCAATCGCATTTCCGATAGATCTTGCAGTGATTTTTCTGTTTTGGTTTGGTTTGGTTTGGTTTTGGTGATTTTTTTTCCTTTGGCCGGAATGGATTAATTGCATTTCAATGCATTCTGATGAGAAATGGTGCTTTGACTTACGACCATTTCGAGTTACAACCAGAGTTCCAGAACCAATTAAGTTTGTAAGTTGAGGCACCACTGTAATTGGTTCTACTGTCTTGCTGCTCTAACAGTTAGAGATTAAATTAATTGCAGTTGAAATGCATTCAATGATGTTATATGGACCAATGTAATACAGGTAGATATTGCCCAGCAGAATGACCTAATATGGGAACATTGTACGTTTTCTAACAGAATGCCCCCCAGTATGAAGATTTAAGGGACCAATACCTTAAACCCTTAAAAACCACGATCAAGAACAATTCCCCTGTATGTTCAGTTTTATTTCTGCTAGCTGGCACAGACTACTATATATACTATCGGACTGCTAAATTTGTTAAATGAGCCACAGAACGGCAGAACTCATTGTCTGCTTCATAAGTTCTTCAAATGAATTTCACAACTTGATACTTATATAAGAATGCTTATTTTATTATTTTATTATTTTATGTTTTTCTGATTGTTTATATGCATCATATTAGGTGTCAAATACTATTTTTTCAGACTGGTTTAATCTCTGCTCATGCGTACAGTCTGATAGGATATGAAGCAATAAAGTGTTCATATTTCATATTTACCTATCATGAGTCATGCAATGAAATGTCACACTTTGGGCATGAAATTTCTTGTAGAATATGTACAAAGTGTATATGTCTGCAATGAGAGAGAGACGGGCACACTACAATGTGGATTTAACCTGCCATTTCTTTGGACATTATATTTGAACCCCAGTCATTGGCTGAGCTGCTCTGGGCACGATGGGGCACAATAACTGTCATTGTTTAAAGTCAACATAGTAAAAAAAATGAAAGGTTCTTTGAGATGGGGACATATCAGATTAGTCAAGAAAGAATAGTGAATTGCTTGAGAGGAAATGAGATGTTTCTGGATAGGCAAGCAGGCTGACTGCTGAGAAGCAAAGGATTAAAAGAATGGATAGGAGAAAATTGAAGAAAGATGGAGCAAAGGGAAAACAATGGAATGGGGAACACTCATGCAGAATATGAGAATCTGTTTACAGAAGGGCGCCATGAAAGCAACATGGTCCAAAGATGAAGGTACACTGAATTTCATCTGTTGGATTAAACCAAACAGCCACATCCTCGGCTGAAAGACTCTACTTCAGTAATTTTTCAGAGATCTTGATGTTCACTGTTGTAGGAGAGACACTGGAGGTGTACCTTGGTCATAAAGAAAAAAAACTCAAGGAACAAAATATAGCACATAGCTATCAAATGTCCTCTAGTAGCGTTTATAGATTCAAAGCATAGGCAAGCCATATGCAAAGTTCCTTCTCCTTGTGAGTCACACTAGTCTGAACTTTTGCTCATTTCTGTTCTACATGTTCTTCTCAAAGAGTACATGTTAGACATCTGTCTTTGTTAATATATTTTAATTAAGAGCATAAGAAGGGGAGTAATAATCAGATATATATTTTCTGCCTCAGAGACTGCAATTAAAGGGCAGGTTATAGGGGTTATATATTGGTAGAAGCAGGCAGCAAAAATGAGAAGGCTTTGATGAACTACAATTAGTAATTAAATTATTTCACTGTCTGTCACTCTGGGCTTCCAGATCCCACACTGCTTGTTTGTGTACTGATTAATATTATTTTCTGCTAGACCAGTGGTTCTTAACCTTTTTGAAAGAAACGCCCCCTTGAGCCATTGAGGAAGTTCTCATCGCCCCCCTCCCCACGGTGATGATATCTTGTTTGTTTGTTTGTTTGTTTGTTTATGTATGTATTTATTTATTTATTTATTTATTTAGACACTTAAATCCAATGACCCCTGAAAACAAAATTCAATTCCAAGAGAATGAAATGCCCCAAAAAAGTAACATTTAATAATTTAGTTGCAAGTGAATTTTAAGATGCAAAAAGAAATATAAAAAGGGCATAAAAACAAACCGCAATGCAGGAACTAAAAATTTCAAGACCAAAACTCTGAAACTAAATTAAGATTGGAGGAAAATATATATTCATGCATACTGTAAAAAGGCTGCAGCCATCTTCACAGGTTTGGCTTGCTCCAGCGCCCCCCTACCGCCCCCCTTTAGCTCCAGCGCCCCCACACCGCCCCTTTTCATTCTACTGCCCCCCTTAAAAATGAAATCGCCCCCTGGGGGGCATTATCGCCCACGTTAAGAACCACTGTGCTAGACGATATAACATGGATCATTACCATCCATCATTCTTTGCAATCTCAAACCTTTGGGTCAAGATGTCTGCATATAACCCAATCAGATGATGTCACTAAATTTGTCAGTGCCTTGTGGCTGCCATCACAAGATATGCAGCTCTCAATGGTGTCATGGTTTGACTAGATTGGCAAAATTATGCTGTGAATAAGGGTTCATGGTTGAGATCAGTGAAGATTAGCCCAGTTGGGTTCAGGGTTCAGCCCTAGATTACATCCTATTCTAAAAGCTCGGAAAGAATAAGCAATTAAGTAGCAAATACATAAAAATATACAGATATAATATTCTCCATTTATAAACAAATGAGTGAAACCCTCCAAGCTTGCTTAATTCTGTTCATGAGAAAACTACCAGAATAGAAAGGGAGAGAACAAAGTGGATTATTTTATGAGAAAATACATGAAAATACTGCCTCCAAAAGCACTATGTGAACACACAAAGTGAAGAAAGTTCCATGGTGCTGGGGTGGCTTCTTTGGTGTGCATGTGGTATTCTTATTTGGCATATGCATGAAATTATTAAGGTTGTGTCCTATTTTATTTAAGAGATTGCAGCTGCAAGGCACCAAGTCATTTAATACATCATAAGTGAAAACTGGCACCCTGGAGTTTTGCACAGATGGCAACCGGGAACCTGGGCAGATGCTGCAGTACTGGTGGAGCTTCTACTAATGAAACTAAAAACCACTAAATGATCCAAAACAACTGGGAACGAGAATGAGAAAATAGGCTATTTCTTTTTCTGGCTTTTTTTTTTAAAAAAATTACATTTTCCCCTTTCCAAAACCTTTCTTAGAAGTACTCAAACTGTGTAGTAACTCAGTCTATCTATTGAAAATTCTCTGCTCCCAATCCAAATCTTACTCTGGCACAACCAGCTTGGTTTTGACTTAACCCTACATATAGTGTGTATTGGAATCCTCCATCCAGTCTTCTCCAGGAAGTATCTTATGATTAAAGTCAGAGATAAATGGGACAAAGACATCAACTCACTCCTCTGCCATCATAATTCTACCCAAGAAACTAAAGTATGGGGCACAAGGAAGATGACCACTTGTCGCTACTGCTGCCCCATCCTCAATATCACTACTGCTCTTTCAGGGACTTGTAACAGTGCAATTCTACACATAACTACAAATGTCAAGCAGTGTTCAATGGGGCTCACTTCCAAGTAAGTAAGTAAAAACCCCAGCTTAAGACAGGTTAAGTATAAGACATCCGTAGACAGTTCCTTTCTCCCTTTGCAGCTTTCTGTAATCTGCTCAAAACAGTGGTGGGCAATTAATTTTTATAGGGGGGGGGGCACATGAAAAATCTGAACTGTGTTCAGGGGCCAGACCAACTTAACTTAAAAATAAAATGAAACAGTGATGTTATGATTCTTTACATTTTAAACTTATTAAGCTTCACAAATACTAAAGAGTTTTTTTGCGGTATGTTAAAGGTAAGCAACTGATCAACTTTAGACAAAAAGCTATAAATGGTTTTGATGCTCAACTTGTTCAGTGAGAGAAATCCAGTCTGTCTTCGGCTTGAACAAGTGCTTGAACACCAGACTGGAGCAACGACTGGCGGGCTGGACAGGAGCATCTCGCGGGCTGTATGTGGCCTTCGGTCCGCACTTTGCCCAGGTCTGCCTCAAAGGGTGCAGATAATTATGGATGGGTTCCTGAAAAAAGTAGGATGAGGTAGACAGGGAAGGAGTAGATGAAAAACTTCCAATCCAGTATCTATTTTAAGCATCTTCTTGTTCCAAGCTAATTCTGGGCATTTCCTTTTTCTCTCAGACATTCCTTGTCTCTGTTTCCAAATTTTTCAGGAGCCTTCTGATCTTTATAAATATAATTTCTTAGTAAGAAGAATTAGCAGGACATTTTCCTGTAATTAACTTCTTTCATTTTAGGAGCCAAGCTATCATGCCCCAAAAGCAAAGCAAAAGCGTGTTGCTTATATACCGCCCCATAGCGCTTCAAGCACTCTCTGGGCGGTTTACAATTTAATTATGCAGGCTACACATTGGTCTAAAACTGTAGAATTTCCAGGGCATATTGTCTCTTGGTTGCAGTCAACTACTGATTATGCGTTACAGGCATGCCCCAGAAGGGTTCTTGCATTTAAATCCCACAAAAAATTCACATGGGAACATCTAAGAAAGTGCTCCCCCACCGAGATCAGCTAGACTTAAATATGCTTCACTTTAGCTGGATAGAGCTGTACCTTTTCTGTATACTTTATTCATACTGTTTCCTTACTAGAGCTGCTTGTTTTTTAGTTTGATACATCTACATACCTCGCCACAGGTTTAACTGCTTCTAATATGATGTACTTCATATAAGGAACATATAAGGTTAAGAGGCACATCTGAGGTATAATTATATAGGAAAATACTTGTTCCTCTCACAGATCACTCTTAATGTGTGGCAGTTATAGCGGTTGGGATATCTAGCTAAGAGCAACTCAAAATATAATGCAAGAAAAGGTTATTAAAGAGGAACATTCTACTCTCTTTGCTCAAATAATGAAATGATTAGAAATGGAATCTGAACAAACAGCTCAAAAATGCAGCTCTTTTATTTAGACTAGTGAGGTTAGTTCACACCAACCCTTTCCAACAAGACAATTAAATTCTCAGTCTTGTCGAAAGAAAAAAAAAAGTGTAAGAGTGAAGAAAAGAATAGTACAATATGAAAATCATGTAACAGAGGTAAATCACCCCAAAGAAAACTCTTTGCTCTCTCATGGCCACTGAAACATAGGTGTGTCTTATCCAGTAATTACCTGAATATAGCCAATGAATTGAATGTGTGCTCTGAATATGTATTGGAAGAGAGTGTTAACACTAGTAAAGGATATTAATTAGTGGAAAGGTAAGAGGTTGTTTTGATATTGAATGCATCATATTAGTGATGGATTAATCATTATGGATTTGTCACTTTATTATCACTTTGGAAGGCCCTCCCTATAGGGATCCGCCTGGCTCCAACACTTTCGGCTTTTCGGCGCCAGGCAAAGACCTTTCTGTTTAGCCAGTATTTTAATTAAATAGTATCCTTTAGCTGGCCGTATGAGCAGCAGGATTTATTAATGATAAATTGACTGTTTTAATATAGGGTATTATTATAATACTGCCTATTTTTAATGGTTTTAGTGTTTTCTAAACTTTTAATATTTTTGTACGCCACTCAGAGACCATGGGCAATGGCACGGCTAAAAATTATGTAAAATGAATGAATGAATGAATGAATAAGAAACTTTTTTATATACTTCCGTTTCCACCATTTCATCTGCATTTATTATACAAAACCATTTAATGTCACTTCTCACTCCTAAAAAGGGCCCTGAAAGCAATATAAAAAAAGAAACAAGAAAGACTGTCAAATAATAAAAATGAAAACTATGACATTACAAAAATGATTATACATATAGTATATCACAGAAGTGAGTATCCCCTTCACATTTCATAAATATTTTAGTATATCTTTTCATGTGACAACACTGAAGAAATGACACTTGGCTGCAATGTAAAGCAGTGAGTATACAGCTTGTGTAACAATGAGAATGTGCTGTCCCCTCAAAATAATGCAACACACAGCTATTAATGTCTAAACCACTGGCAACAAAAGTGAGTACACCCCTAAGTGACAATGTCCAAATTGGGCACAAAGTGTCAATATGTTTTGTGGGCACCATTATTTTCTAGCAGTGTCTTAACCCTCTTGAGCACAGAGTTCACCAGAGCTTCACAGGTTGCCATTGAAGGACTCTTCCACTCCTCCGTGATGACATCACAGAGCTGGTGGATGTTAGAGACCTTGCGCACCTCCACCTTCCACTTCAGGATGCCCCACAGATGCTCAATAGGGTTTAAGTCTGGAGACATGCTTGGCCATTCCATCACCTTTACCCTCAGCTTCTTTAGCAAGGCAGTGGTTGTTTTGGAGGTATGTTTGGGGTCGTTGTCATGTTGGAATACTTCCTTGAGGCGCATTCTCTGAAGGAAGGGGATTATGATCTGCTTCAATATGTCACAGTACATTTTGGCATTCATGATTCCCTCAATGAACTATAGCTCTCCAGTTCTGGCAGCACTCATGCAGCCCCAGACCATGACACTCCCATCACCATGATTGACTGTAGGCACAACACACTTGTCTTTGTACTCCTCACCTAGCTGCTGCCACACATACTTTACACCATCTGAATCAAATAGGTTTCTCTTGGTCTCATGGGACCACAGGATATTGTTCCAGAAATCCATGTTCTTAGTCTGCTTTTCTGCAGCAACCCGTATACAGGATTTCTTGTGCATCATCTTTAGAGGAGGTTTCCTTCTGGGATGACAGCCCTGGAGACCAATTTGATGCAGTGCATGGCATATGGTCTGAGCACTGACCGGCTGACCCCCCGACCCCCACCCCTTCAACCTCTGCGGCAATGCTGGCAGCACTCATACGTCTATTTTCCAAAGCCAGCCTCTGGATATGATGCTGAAAACAGGCACTCAACTTCTTTGGTTGACCATGGCAAGGCCTGTTCTGAGTGGAACCTGTCCTGTTAAACCATTGTATGGTCTTGGCCGCTGTGCTGAGGCTCACTTTCAGGGTTTTGACAATCTTCTTATAGCCTAGGCCATCTTTATGTACAGCAACAATTTGGGTTTTTTTTTTTTTTTTAGATCCTCAGATAGTTCATTACCATGAGGTGCCATGTGGAACTTCCAGTGACTAGTCTGAGAGAGCAATAACACTTGTTTCCCCTTCACACCTGAGACTTGTGACATTAACAGGTCTCATGACACCAGGGAGGGAAAACGGCTACTTGGGCCCAATTTGGACATTGTCACTTAGGGATGTACTCACTTTTGTTGCCAGTGGTTTAGACATTAATGGCTGTGTGTTGCATTATTTTGAGGGGACAGCACATTCACATTGTTATACAAGCTGTATACTCACTGCTTTACATTGCAGCCAAATGTCATTTCTTCAGTGTTGTCACAAGAAAAGATATACTAACATATTTATGAAATGTGAGGAGATGTACTCACTTCTGTGATATACTGTATATTAGGAATAGGCACTGGATTCAGGAGCAAGTGTCCACATGGAGCCAAGCAGGGATGTTACCAGAGCAGATACAAGGCATTTGAAAAGTTGCCCGTCACTCTCAGCTCTTTTAGCGAACCCTTACAAATTGTTTTGGCATTCTTGAAATAAAAATGCAGAATTATTAACAAATATAATGAGTGCTGGGTACTCTAGCCAAAGAAGGAACTAATGAAGGAAAAGTAGAGGGACAGCAGCAGCCCCAGTAGGAAAGTCCAGTCATTGAACCCTTGGGAGGACTCAGATCAGCTTCATCAGATGCTCTTTATTCAACTGGACAGATGTGTTGTGTCCAGGAATGGCAAGGGGATGGTGTACATCTGTTCTTAGGCGGGCTTTATTCTAGGATTTTCTTGCTTTTTCCTTTCCTACACCATGTCTTAATTGCGTTTAGGATTAAGCGAGTATATGAATGTGGAATAGGCAACTGACTCTCTTCTGTGGGCTTTGATTTGATAGACAAACTAATACTAAGGAATATCCCTCACCCATCACTACCACCATCTTATATTTCTTTTATCTTTTAATGGTTATTGCATTATTTGTACACCCGTTTTGTCTTCTTGATGTGGATAGCTGTCTAAGTGCCAGAACAGATGGAAGCCAAACCTCTGAGCATTCTGATTTGGGCAGGGCCATGAGTAGGTACAGTTGGGGGAGCCAGGCTGTTGATTGGGAACACTTAGGGACATTTCCCCAGTGCCAGCATCTATTGTCCTATTCTTTTCATTATTTTTACCATTGGATGCATAGCAAAAGTGCCACTGAAGAAGCTCCAGTCTGAACTTAGCTGCCTTCTGTTTTTCTTTATGGTACAGGGCAACCAAGATAGTCATCCTTCTTTTTCCCCCTTGTTCCCAGTGCCTATGTATGTTCCAGAGTGGTTGCAGAGGTTTGATTTGAGCTAGACAATGAATAGGCACTCTTGAGTAAGCCAGCTTACTTACTGGTGATGCAAAAGGGACATCGTCTCCCTAATCCAACACAATTTGTCCTGATTATCCTGGTGATGTGTGGAAGAAAGGATTACAAACTGAAGGCCCACTACGTTCCCAGAGTTGATGGTGCTGTGTGCAGTGCTCCACATCCCAGGTCACAACCCTTTATTTACCACATTTTCTCAGTTCTTCGTACTGCCCAAAGAAGCAGCAGCAGAGAAAAATGGGTTGTAAAGAGACCTATAATATCCTGTTCCTTAAAGCAGAGATAGGAGTACAGTATAGTATAGTACATAGTCAATGCTATTGATTTGCTTCTACTTATACCCAAAGTGGAGGATATTTTGGCACAGATTGGGGATAAATAGAGTTGAAAAGTTTATTTTTACAAAGTAATATGTTATATGGTGCTTCCTTTCAATCTAGAGAAGCATTAGTCTTTATTCACTAGTTTGACAACGGTGCATTTGTAATGCCATTACTAATTACCCAGCCAGAATCCTATTACATGTGTCTGCCAGCTTGTGCTGAATGGCATAAACAACAGTGACATGTTACAGCTAGTTAAGACGATGAAGCTTGTATTTGTCAAATCACACAATATCAGTGATTCACCACCATGACTTGTGCTGTTTAATGTATGCTAGCACAAGTAATATAATTCTGGCCTGTAATTTTAAAGTTTCTTTTTAACCGTTATTTTACAAAAATCCAAGTAAAAATAAAAAAAATGTCCCTGGATCTTCCAAAATGAACTACAGATTAAAAATTTTAGAAGTAATGAGTAAATGTTCCTTGTTACACTGAAAAGAAGCAGTGTTACTAATCATTATGTCACTTTGCAACCTGAATATTGTTTTGCTCTTGTTGACCACAAAAGTAATGTGAGGGGTACACACAACATTACTACCAAGCTATGGGCAAAAGATATTCCTTGATTAGTGGGCCAGAAAGCATCTCTTGGCTGAAGAGATTGTTGTAACAATGGTGAGAAAGACAATGCCTTAGTTATCTCTAGTAAGGCACTTGTCATCTTAAGCAAAGGTCCATGCTCAGGATCACTTAACATAGATTAGGGATGCCTTCACTCTTTAAGAGATTTTAAAACATACTCTTGTTCCTTAATTTCAAGGCAAATCAACAATAGATGAGTATTCTAGTGTAAGACTGGAGGTCAAAGCAAGATTCTTCTCATGGGAGTGCCATTTCTCCCACCTACTGCCGATAAGGAGAGTCAAACCCTGCTAATTCCCCCACCCAGGAAGACGAGACTACCTGGACCTGACCCGGGGAGGATAGAGGAGGAGTTGAAGGAATTAACAGTCAAAGAGACTGGGAGCATTTTGGCGGGAACAGAAAGAAAACCGCGGGTAGTAGTGGAGGCAGGATTGGCAGACATAAAAGTGGGTAAAGGAGGGCTTCCACCAGGCTGGGAATGAATGTGGGTAGAAGATCCCTGAACTGGAAAGGTGGAGAAGCTAAGAGTCCCAAAAGAGGAGGCCGATGCCAGGAGGAGGAGGGGAAACACCCCTAAGCTCGTACTGGGGAGAAAGGGAGACAAAGGAGTGGCGGAGAAAAATGAGGGAGGAGAAAGAGAAGGTTGAAAGAGAAAGAAGGGAGAGATTGGAACGGAGACTCTGGGAGAGGCAGCAGACAGAACAACAGGAGGATCCTTGCACACGATCGATCCCGCTCAAGAGCTTGCCTGGGTGGACAACAGAGGCAAGGACATGATCCCATTGATGGAGGGGGAGAACTGCTATTAAACCCGGGTGCATCCCTGAACTGGCTGGGACCCTGGAACGTTCAAGAAGGAAACCCGTTTAAAGTTGATGAATGGAAACCCCTGTCAGACCCGTTGTTTGACAGGGAGAAAGTTTGGAACACGTTTGCTGATACTGGATTTTTGTTAAATAATGCAATAAATGTTACTTCAATTTCAAAACCATGCAAGTCTGGTGATTTATTCGGGGCAACTCAGGAGCCAGGAAGCGAACCCTCACATCTACCTTTTTAAAAAACAGGGGGTTGAAAACATGAGAGCCTGAAGTCAGACCACCACTTGTTTAGCATACAAAGAGTCAAAGGCCTCCATTAAATTAAAGCTATAAATAATAGCAGTGGGAGGAAATCCTTCCAAGCCATATTGATCCAAAGTAGTTAGTGTCTCATCTAATTTAAAATCTATTGTAAACTCAATAACAGACAAGTACACAGAAGATCACTGCTAAAGGATGTCATCCAGGCTTGAAAAGGGGATGGAGGCTAATGTCCTCTAATGATTGTGAATTCATAGGCAAAGATGGGGTACTTTTTTCCTACCATGATAGGAAAGCTCCTTGCTTGGGAATGGGACAACCAGTTATTATACATTAGATCAAGGGACAAGCCTACATTGCATAAAATAGATGGACGCAATCATGGAAAGGATAGGGCTAAAAACAAACAAAATGGACGAACAAGAGGAAGCGAGACAGAGGAAGAAAATCTAATTTCTGACCCATCCCTTCTACCCTGCCAGCACACATGAGCAAGGCATAGGAAAGGTCTTGTAACTCAGTTTGTCTTGTCCCCTCCCTAGGAAACTGAACAGAACAATCATGACATCAGACCACGCTGTGCTGGAAAACCTAGAAGGATCCTTCCTGCCTCTGTACTTACTAGCCAGAGGATTTATGAATTCTTGGATGATGTTGTCTTGATCCAGGTTTATTTCCTATGTCACCTCCACTACAATTATGTGATTATCTATTTAGCAGCTCTTGACATGATCTAGATCCCCACTTCAATGGCACTAATCATACGGTCTGCAATCCCATATTTCACTGGAAACTGCATTCCGTGACATGCTTGGCAATTGGCACTCTATCATTTCCTGTCATTAGCGCCACATTCTGTTAGTAGGGGGGAAAAGAACTAGCATTTCAAGGGCCATATGATTAATTTAGCTACTCAGTCTTGTCTCACACTCAACCCCTAAAGTTTAGGGCCTAAACTGTACACTTTCCACTTGTAAGTTTTAAACCCAGCTGTGTCTAGAAAACACTGATAATTTAATAATTATGTACCTGTGTGCAGAAATGTGCTAAGGTCATGCCCTGGTTTTATGCCACATAAGCAATTTGTGTGATTTCTGAGGGAAAGGGGAAAATCCCAATGAAACTAGTTTTGAAATAAATGTGTTTATTTTGTGCTTCTGACAGCAGACACCTAAAAATACATGGCAGGTACGAAGTTGTACCGTTAAACCCAGTCTTAAAGAAGCAGACCATAAACAAACATAAAGCACTTGATTTAACCAAGTGAACTGTGCATCATATTAATTATGCCCTTGTGAGGCATTCTGAAGCAGATAGTATTTCTGGAACTCTGAAGTATTGTTATGTAAAGAACAACATAGGACAAAACTCTGCAGAGAGTAGAATCTTTGGTTCTCTGTGGCCATGTAATAAGCCTACAATGAGCCATTCCACCTGTAACAAAGTAGATTTGTTGTGTTTTATTTAATGTAATGGAAGGTTTGGGGTTTTTCATTTTCTCTGATTTAAGGGAACAACACGATCCATTTTTAATAATTCATTGTTTCTATTTCTTTTAAAAGGTTCATATTTTTTAAAAATTGCAAAAAGCAGAAAGCTGTCCTAGGCGCTCTCCGGAGATTTTTGAAACTAGCAGGCTTCTCATCTGGTGCTTGGCCAAAGCTGCCTCCAAAAACCAGAATTGTTACTTAAAGAGAGAGAGAGAGAGAGAGAGAGAGAGAGAGAGCAGGAGGGAAGGAGAATGAGAACGTTTTGTTAGCAGTGAGATAGAAATCAACATGTGGAGTTGGCGGAGGGAACATCAGGAATAATGCAAGGTCTTGTACCTCTGGGAAAGGACATTTTAGCAGGGTGATTCAGGATCCAGACTATTGTGAATAACCTTCATGCAGTGACTGGTTGACTCCCTTATTAAGAGAGGAAATTCAGATTAGGAAAAAAATCTTGAAGTATTTTCACAGTGATTGCAGCACAGTCCAGTTAAAGGTCGAGCACTTTTCAGAGCCTTTGAAGAAAACAGAAATTTTAAACAGCTGCTTAATTCCTTTTCACTGAGA
Source organism: Pogona vitticeps (assembly GCF_051106095.1). Classification (NCBI taxonomy): domain Eukaryota; kingdom Metazoa; phylum Chordata; class Lepidosauria; order Squamata; family Agamidae; genus Pogona; species Pogona vitticeps. The sequence goes on along the minus strand of NC_135787.1, from coordinate 146,491,053 downwards.
TCATTAAGATACGAAAATGCTGAACCCTGTCTGTGGCATGCTCACCCTCAGCGCAAGAGGTAGAATCTTTAATTACCTGGTAGTATTAAAGAGAGTGGCAGATCTGCCAGCTGGTGGTCCTCATTGGCTTTAGGCCATTTATAAGCCTCAGAGATGGCATCTGCAACATAGACAGAGCCCACTATCTACCTCAACTGCAAGGCAAGATCTATTTTTCTGGGCAAAAGTCACTTGTACTTTTTTGTTACCCTCTCTTCTAAGTAAGACCACATCTTATATGGTGATGTAGAATGAAAAGGTCTGCTATCAACTGGGCTACTCCAAAACATGGGTTCACTTTCAAACTATTAAATCTGGCCAGAGAAAGCAGGTCCATATTGCCTACAGTGTGTTATGATTTCCCTGTTGTGAGAGATTTATATGGTACCATTTGGGCAGGCAATGTTTTTTGATAGTTTACCGAGTTAGTTTCCTTTGGCTTACATCACATTGTTTGTTTTGTAATCTTACTCTAGATTTAAAACAGTTTGACTTCTTTTCTCATAAAACACCTCTGACACCACAGCATTTTCACCAGTAATGTTGTGTCCAACTGTGCACCTGTCAGATACCCTGGTTATTTATTTATTTATTTATTTATTTGATTTATATCCCGCCCATCTGATAAATCTATACCACTCTGAGCGGCTAACAACAATATTAATACAATTATAGCAACATAATTAATTAATACAATTATAGCAACATAGTTGTCCAATGTCTCTTGAGAGCCATCCAACTTGATGAAAACATCACAAGGAGTGCTTCAGGACAAGCTTGCTCCACACCAAAGAAGTCTGTTTTATACAGAGATAACTCTACACCGTTTAAACCTCTGTTCTCTTTACACACTATTTCTTTCAGGATTCAAATTGCTGGAGTGGTAAAGATGACCTAAATCAGTCAGAGCAAGTCATGACAAGCTGAAGTATTCCCCTAACTCCTTGAGGAATAATGCTCTCAATGACCAGGTTGTTACAGAATAAAAGAAGACTGGATTTCTGAGGAAATTTTAGAAGATCTACGATAGATTTTGTAGATGTGCTACAGAGGACAAACAGAGCTATATCTGGGACATTAGGTTGCCCAGATATACAGCGGAGGAAATGCCTGCTCTGCAGACTCAGTTTGCAAAAGATAAGACCAAAACCACTTTTCTTTAAAATTAGATAACATCCAAGGGTCCAGAAAACAGATCTGCCCTCACCCCCCAAAATCAACAAGCAGGCACACTAGGTTGTTCCTGTTCTGCTAAATTTGCCAATGACATTTGTTGGCACAAAGGAAGAGACTTTTTGCTTTTGAAACATGCAGATTTATGCTTTTGGAAATCTTCCAGGAACATGAACGTATGTAAGTAGACAAAGCATGGAAGGAGCATGTGGCTTTGTTTTAAAGGCAAAAAGATGCTCTTAAAAAAGGATATGCAAAGTGTTCGCTTATGGGTCATGTCTCTGTATGGCAGCTAGTAATCTCCCTTTAGCCACTGGAATGTTGCACCCATTGAAATTTGAAAAAGGTGACCCACCTTGAACTCAGGAGTGGGGGGGGGGGGGAGAAAAGTAGGTGGTAGCGAGCTTGGGGGTTGAAATGAGAGAGAATCCAACAGACAGACAGAGCTATGAGTTGCCCAAATATGAAGAAACTGTGCAGTGCAGTTCTTGAGTCTGTGGGTATTTGTTACAAGATTAGTAGCTACACTGTTTGATTATGGGAATGTAGTTGATTTCATGATGCTCTGCTCATATATTTTGTAATAAAAGAAAATATTGCAGAGACACCATAAATCTCTGATTTATTCTCTTCCAAAGAAAACTAAACTGAGCAGCACTGACTTCTGGAATGGATCATGTTTAGAAATGGAATGCATTACACAGTGTTTTTCTTTTTCTCTAGTTCTGTTTCCCACTTCTCCTAGTATTCTTGCAGGGTGTGTTTTTCCCCTTTGAAATTTAATACATAGCCAAGTCCTTTGTCATTGTGATGTGATCATGTAGCTGGTAATGCTTGCTAAAACATTTAGGTACCTGAAGTTGATACAAAGAATTGGGTCTTAGAGGGGCTGATAGAAAAGCATGCATTGCAAGGATAATTTCCAGTAGCCAAGCTGCCAAAGAAAAACACAACTGGTGTGTTCTATTTATCTCATTTCTGTCCTTGTATGTGCATATATATTAGCTAAGGCCAGAAAGTGGAGGAAAAAAATCCAGCCACAATAACTGCTGGTTTCTCCCAAGAGGGCAATTAATATTTTGAAAGGGAGTCAAGAATATACCTTCCTAGATAAACCAAGATAAAAACTACAGAGCACTAAGCTCAGGAGAATGTTTTCCTGAATAATACCGATAAATTACAATGACTATACGCATGATTCATTGAAATGAAAAATTTCATCTAGGGCCATGCATGGGTCCCCCTTTCCTGATCCACAAGCTTATTTGGTACTTCCAGTTAGCACAAAATCAGTCCCCCTCCAATCCGATAGACAGTCAGATGCGGATCAACAGCATATTCAAAACTCTTGTTCAGTTGAATGTGGACACACTATAACTTTGGAAGGTTGTAACAAATTGACATAACGTCCAGCAAAATGGTAAATCACCAAGAGAGAATTTACTGTGACAAACTGCAGACAGGCAGCTTTTAAAGTTTTTGTGCAAACCGCCCACAACTACTGCTTGTCTCCATTTTGTTTTAAGCTGCTGCTGTTTGCTGCTCAGTCCTCTCACCTCAGGGATGGATGTCCTTTATATTGGAGATCAGGTTCCAAATTGGAGGATGGCTTTGTTCAGAGAGCAGAAGCCTAAGCTAAACCAGGCAAGTAACAAACAAACAAAGAAAACCCTAACACCTGTAATTAAAAAAAAGGGGGGGGAGGGAAAAGACAGCAGTGCTAGAACTAAATGAAGCCAGACCACTCAAAGCCCAAAGAACAAAGAGAAAAGCAGACATCAAACTCTGTCAAACACATACACACAGAGTGCTAAATCAGAGTGAAACTGCAAGCTGATGGAGTACCTATTGCAATGTCATTAGAACCTATATGAACAAAAAGGCAGTGTGGAAGACATTTTGATGCTCAAACACACTCTCACTGATTGAAGTTACTGGTGAGGTCCTCTGTTTTCACTGGAGGGGGTTGAAGCTGTTCATCAATGAAGTCCAGACTCTTTTCCTTATTTTTCATGTCACTCCATTTGAGGGCCTGCCTTTACAAGTCATGTATAGGTGGCAATAAGAGGGCCTTTGACACCAGAAGAAAAAGAAATGTTTGCATTACATGATATTCTGAATTTCACTTTTATTTGCCTTTCTTTTCGACACATATTTTAAAAATATTAACTCCTAAATGCTGGTTTTCCTCCCTCCAGTATTAATTACCCTCGAATGCTCTCATCTACTCTGGAACTGGACCAGGCTGTTCACTCTGATCTGGGGCATGCCTAAGAAGGATATAAATAGTCCTGGTTCAACCTGAAATTCAGCCTTTGGGCTAAGGTAGTGCACAGTTTTTGTTCCAACACAGGGCATCATCAAACTCAGCATGTACTCAAAGGCTCATGCTAATAGGACTAGTGGACACAGATAGAATCTTATGAAGATAAGCAACTCGGATGCCACAAAAAGCATCACATTGCCAGGAAACTGAAACCTATTTGAACTAATTAACCATCGAATGGTTTTCCAGTATAGCTACTTACCAGAGGCCTGAACCTGAGACCTCAAGAGGAAATCCCCTATTGACTTACAAAGAGTTTTGGACAAGGCCCACATAAATTGGCGGGGGTGATCTCAGGTATGAGACATAAAGCTGTCATAACAACTCCATTCACCTCTGCATTTTGAAGAAAGGCAGCAACCAAACCACCTCAGGGGATTTTTAGAAGAAAACCCTGGATGGGAGAGGCCTGTTTCCTTTGAGCAGGCAATTGATTTCTCCAGAACAGCAGCTCTCTTAATAACTCCCTTTTGTACTGAGGCTGCAGGTGGCCAAAAGGAGAATGAAAGCGAACAGCAAAACAGAAAAACAACATGTCTCAGTATATGTCAAAGTCCTTTCTTTGTATTGTCATAACGGCGGAAGATCTGATTGGAATAGTTGCTCCACAGCCCTAGCCTCACATGATGTAAGCTTAAGCGGTTGTGAAAGAAACATAGGCTTGTCCAGCCAAGCATGAAGTCAGGGCAGCCTAAGCAGTCATGTGTGCTGAGAAATGACAGACTGCAAATGCAAATATTCATTGCGTGAAATGGCTGGGATTGCTTGAGTAAAATGATGCACAGAGCTGGAAAAACACTATCAGAAATGCTAGCCCCTGATTCCACCCTCCCTCCTCAATAAAGAAAGTGCAGAGTCCTCATGGTGATATTTGTAACCATTCATCATAGTCTTTTGCTGAGTGAATTTGGGCTTGTTTCTTGGAAGAAAAGACAGGATAATTGCTGGTGGCCTCCAGAACACATCTCCAGAGCAGGCAGAGATACGAAAGGAAGATATAGCAGGTGTCAACAATCAGCTTCTGAGAAGATAGGGTGACAAAATGACCAACGTGGAAAATTCACCACATGTGACTTTTGTACAAAAGTACAAAATGTAAAAATAAATAAATAAATAATATCAGGACATCAATCAGTGACAGATTTATGAGTAGCCTTAACAGATGTTAGAAGGAATAGCCCTATATTAACAAAACATATGAAAACCACAAAGATTGAGGGCAGAATGCTATACCTGCTTCCTTCATTTTCAGCTTGAACATAGAAATGTGACTTTCTGGAGAGAGGGAATTTCCCATATCTGTCTTAACCTCTCCCCATGAGCCCGAATCCACAAGAATTAGCATTCTGACTCACCTGGAAAGGCTAGCCCAATAAAACAGTGTTTCCTTCATCAGACATGCTTCCATGTTCAGTTTGATGATGGAAGAGGGGAGGCCAGTTCATTCTCCTTAATATGAGTCAGCTTCTCACACTTTAAAAAGGATCTTGTGTTGGTAGAGCATATCAATATTCTATAAAGAAATTCTAAAAATGGGACAGCCTAAACAAAAAAAATCTAATTTTTAAAGTGGGCTTCAGATCAGCACCAGGTTCAGTTGTAGCAAAAAGTCTGTTCCTGCTCTGTGCCAAATTTGGGGAAGTTTGGGCAAAAGGTTTTTGAATTATGATTTTGTAAAATTAAAACTGTTGCACACACATGCACACACCTATTTAGAAAACGGCAACCCCGAAACATCACCATATTTAAAATAGCTCATACAAATTGCTTATTTTGAAAGAGAATGGTTGGCCCCACCCACTTTTTTATTTGGAAGGAATCTAGGCTGTAAGGACTGAAATATAGATCCTCAAAAAAGACCTTTCAAAAAGAAAAAAAACATTTGGTTATAAGAGTAAGTGTGTGTGTTACACATTTGTGAATAGGAGCTTTGAAACATTATATATACTTATAGGTGGAGAGAGAGGGAGATATTTCAGTAAACACTATCTCAAGATTTCTGAAACCAGTCTCCACACATACGTTTTCAAAGGGGAAATCAGCTCCATGTCTGGGACAATCTGAATTTTTGACTATCAGGACACAGCTGACTATTAGAGCTTGTTTACATTTATATTTGCCTTGCAATAAGCTCAGCTCTAAATATAATTGATTTAGAAATCATGTGGTAGTTACATGCTAGTTGGGTCAGTGTGTGCACCCTCTTGAGAAAAACTTAATATTCATTTTTTTTAAGCTGCGTTATATCTTGGTTGAGGGAGCTACTGTGGCTTTCAGAATCATGGCATTTGAGGCTTTGTCCTGCGCCCACCCCCTCATCCTCATACTGTCCATTTGCTGTGCTGAGACAGAGGGAGAGGGAGGGTCTGTAGACAAAGCTGCTTTTCCTTTGAAAAAGCTTGCCTACTTCTGTCCCTTTAAGAATGTTCCTGCTATTTCTGATAGGCAGAGAAGCAGCATGAGTAAGCCTGTCCAATCTTGAGGAAGGCAAATGGGAAAGCCTGATTCACAGGGTTGGAGGAGTGAACAGCTGCTTTTATTTCTAGCACCTCTATTTCTCTGACTTTCCCCCCTAAATGCTGCTTTTCTCTGCCTCCCAGGGAATAGTAGGGACATTCTTAAATGGACAGCCTCCAGCAGGAGTGCGGAATGGCTCCCAAAGGGAGGGGTTCTGTGATAGACGTGGGAAGGCCCTCTATCATCCATTGGATCTATCCCCAATATTCCCAAACCACCAATAAAGCTCTGGCATAGATAGAAAATGAGAGCTGCAATAAGAAATAACCCATATAACATGAACCTTTATTAAACCTCAGTATCTTTTAAATTTACCAAACATGGGGTGGGTGGGGAGGGTGAATGCCTCCTAAAAAGCACTCTTTTTACCTGGGGGGATCTGGAAAGCCCCATCCCCAGTCAATCCCTGGCTGCCAGCATGACCTCTCAGCAGAGCACTGTGCTCCAAGTTCCCTTGCCACCTGACACTTGGCTGCCATCATTAGAAAGCAGTGGAGGAGCATGGGAAGCTGGGCTGTCTCTCCAGCCATAACACAGTACCCAAGTGAGTCCAGGACTGTCTTTTTCAGTAGGATTAATCTCTCAGCTAGCTTTTTAACTCCTTCCTAGCCAAACAGGCTTATCAGAATCATGCTTGTAAGTAAATTTCATGTTTGGTTGTAAAAAGGGAGACACAAAATAATATTAAATGAAAAAGAGATATTGAAATGATATATAAAAGAATACAGAACAAATATCGAGAAGCTCACTTGTTTACAATGTGAAGTTACTGTTTTCTTGCTTTGTGTCTGGAGATGGTCTTACTTGCTGTTAGTACATAGATTTGGTGCCTATATCCTCTCATAATCCACTGTAATAGTCTCCATTTCACCCCTATCATAGCTCCATTTCACTCACTATAGAATTGCTTAGTAATTAAAAAAAATCCAAAGATGTTATGTGTCATCAAGTCACTTCTGATGTGCAGTGACTATACAGTATGAGTTAATGACTTTCCAAATGTTCTGTCATTAGTGGCTCTGCTCAGATTTTGCAAACCAAGAGCATTTTATGTTACGTTGTTTTCTCTTCCCACTACCCCCTTTTTCTAGCAATACTGTCTATTCCAGTAAGTTCTTCTCAGGTCTTACAGGCTAACAGTTGTATATTCCTTTGCTAATTCAACCCATCTTGTGCTTGCAGAGGCAGGCAATGTGTAGCCTGCATAATTAAAAACAATAAACCACCAGCTTTAATCGCAATCAATTGGTAAGCAGCAGATTTTGCTTTTATTTATTTACTTAAATTATTTATATGCCAACTTTCTCCCCATAGGGGACCCAAAGCAGCTCACAACAGATAAAATAAGAAATTTCAAAACACTATACAAATATAACATTTAAAAAACTATTAAACACACATTAATATTTTTAAAAATTAAGGTATAAAAATAATTGAAAAACATTTAAGAACCTGAAAGTTAAAAACCAGAATTCCTGAGAGAACGTACTGCTTAAAAACCTGCCTGAAGAGGTAGGTCTTTGCCTGAGGACAGAATATTAAGAAGGCTTAACATGGCTTCTTGGGGCAATTCATTCCAAAGCCGGTGAGCAGCCACTAAGAAGGCCCTGTCTCATGTCCTCACCAACAAGCTTGGGAAGGTGGTGAAACTGAGAAAAGAGCCTCCCCAGAAGATCTTAGAAACCAAGAAGGCCATATCAGGTGATACAATCCTTCAAATTGATCCTTTTTGTTGTAAGGATCAAATCAGAAGATGGCATAAAAAGAAACTGCTCTCAAAAGGCACAAAATGTAATGCAGTGTTTCATTTTTCAGGCTAATAAGACTGAAATAGCCATTCATTTCAAAGGCTTTTTGGAATGTAAAAATGAGTCCTCAAGTTGTTTTTTGTTACTGTATCGATAGGAAGTACAGTATTTTGTAAATAGTGCCTTGGTGGAGGACAAAAGGGAAAGAAAAAGAAAGAAAAAAAGAAAATGCATCCACCCCAGCTAAATGTTTTATAATGTCATTAAATGGATGGCACTTATATTCAATTTAAGTTACAAGTACTTCACTTTGGATGAAAATGTTTCTGTACTTTCCAGTGGGTTCCAATGCGTTTTGCTTGTAATTTGAATGGGTGGGAGAGAAATGGAATGTAAAGAAAAGCTGCTTTTGCTGATTTCTTGAATTTCTCTTACACCAAGTTAGCTTTAACACAGGGCGAATGGGAAGGAACAACCATTTTTGCATTTGTTTTAAGTAATTAATTCTCAAACACAGGCCCTGTGTGTGTGTGTGTGTGTGTGTGTGTGTGTGAGAGAGAGAGAGAGAGAGAGAGAGAGAGAGAGAGATGTTTTTCATTTCTAGGTTGCAGAACATTGGATTGGGTCCCAAATTTGTGTCCTGTGAAAAGAAAGGCTTATTATCTACGTAGATAATTTCCCTTGACTGAACAGGAAGCACTTTATTCTCAAGACACCGAGTTATATTATTAATAGCTGTTGTTTGGTACCTGACCTTATAAAAACACCGTTGATTATGTGTTCAAAATAAGAATAAATAATGTATGGTTGTTCTTTTCCTTAGTCAAGTTATTACCTATAAAGATGTAGCTTTTAAGACAGCCTTTAATATAAAATATGTATAGCTGCCACATATATTATTAACAGGCATCAAAAAATGTTAGCATCCTGGAATATTGTTGAGGCAACAAATTAACGTTCAGATGCAAAATATCAAAGAGGCGGCTTGCAGATATATTGGCATCGTTTAAATCAAAACATTTCCATTCCGTTGAAGCCTAATTCTGCTTTTCCAAATTCATTGGGAAGGCTGACTACATGGGCTTTTAGTTTGCTTTTGGATCTGCTGCAGAACGGACTGATTCTCTCCTAAAGAGGGTGATCAGATGATGTCTTTATGGGAGCAGACCAGCCCATTTCCATGACAATCCTATCCATACGTTTCTGAGCCTGCGTCAGAGGCTTCTAATTTTTTTGGTGCAGGTAGGAGCTCTGTAGCTTGAATCAGTTCCAGCACATGCGGTTGCTGTAACCAATCCAAAGCATGCAAGCCCAGTTGTGAAACCATCTGCAGTCAAATCCATGTCAGAGGCCTCAGCTGCAGGTAGTTTTTCAACCGGCCATTTAAGAAACAGCAAATAAAAGATTATTTAGGTTTTTTAAAAATTCTGTAAATAACTGATGCACTACACCAGGGTTTGTCCATATATGGTCCAAAAATTAACTTTTCTTGCCTCTCCACCCCTCTTTCCCTTTGCCAGTATCCTGGCCATTTCACAATATTGGCAGGAGTGGTTTCCATGTGAACCATTGGGCTTGAGTAGATTGCTTTAATCAAGTCTGCACAGTAGTCCAAAGTGGCCCACATTAGCTTCCTCCCTGCCACTAGTGTAGCTGTCCCCTTAGCCTCATTGCTGCTGTCTGTATTTTGAATTCAGAGGATCTGGGGTGCAAGAAATGGAAGAAACGTGAGCCTTGCTAAATGGAGAAATAAGCATATTTGCTATCAAAAGGAAAATCTGTTATTTCATTCCTTTAATGTAGTTCACATTATGATGGTCACAGTGTCAGGATTAATTAGACCATAGGGTGGTATAAATGCCAAAAGAAAAAGCCACTCTGCATCTGTTCTAATTTAGCTAGTGGATGTTCTTCTGTGAGGAAATGAAGAATGTGGCTGGGGCCATCTGTGACCCAAATAAAAAGAACAGGATGGTGTGCTGCCGTGCAGATGCCTGGACAGACGTTGTGACTAGAAGGTCAGAGGACATTGTGAGCTATCCTTGGGAATTTCTACTCCTACCTAAACCTAGACATCTGCTTCTGCATTAGAGATGGCACTTGAGACTTTGAACAAGATGGCAAAGTTATGTCTGTATCTTTTGCCATCCTCTATGCCATCCTATATGGCAGAGTTACAACCACCAGTATATTTCTCCTACACACATGCAAAACCCTGAAGTTAATCATAACAAATAACGAATTACTTATAATTAAGTCATTTTCCTAGTAATGAAGGTTTGTGATTGCATTTTATCAAGGGATAACATCACATCTTTTCAATTGTAACCGTAACTTTTTGACTACTTTTATAGTTATCAAATGTGTGTCAAAAGGTTCTCTTGTCGTTGTAGACGGGCCGCTGAGTTGCGTAGAGAAATTAGGAGTCTGGTAGCTAGGAACATAAATTTCTTTATTAACTTTTAACATAGGAGTGTCAATGACAACCTCAACGGACTCAGAACTGTCCCAACTGTCCAACTTTCTTTCTAACTGTCCAAAGGAGTTCACCACGTACTCATTCTTCAATACTGGGGAGCCGGACCAAATCGCTTCCTGTCGGTGGGCTTCCTGAGGGGGGCACTTCTCACCGCGCATATAGTTCCATAGCATGGGTGGCGTGCCCAATCTCCCTCCATCGGTGGCCGATTGAAGGTCGCATCCGGTTGGACCACCTTCCTCCAGGGACCCTGACCTCGCGGGTAGACCACGACCGTCCATTCTGTGGTTTCTTGTATCATCACCCCTTCTGGTCTGATCTTAGGATCTGGAAGAAGCCCTCCAACTTTCAGGTTAGGAAAATCATCCAGCAAACTCTTTACTTCGCGCGCCTTTGCTCTTTCCTTCTCATCTCTCTTGATGCCTGTCTTCACCTGAAAATCCCACGCACCCTCAGTCTCCTTAATAACTTCCCCTTGAACCTCCACCCATTGCTCCTCCCCTTCTCCTTTACCCCCCTCAACCAAACAAAACTCTGCTTTAACCCCTTCTAGATTAGTAACAGCCTCCACACTTTCTCTCTCTTCGCGGGCATCCACTTTCACTGGAGGAGACGGCGCACTCTTTCTCCTGACCTTCACAATGTGGCCTTGGTAATTAATGGAGGGAGCACAGCATAAGGTTCAGATCCTGGTTGTGCCTTCTGCTGCTGAATTCAGAATTTTCAAAAGTATGTATGTATTGTTACTACCAAACAATAAGGAAGTTATTCATATTATTTATGTTAAAATATTATATGTATATAACTAACAGCCCTAGGACCTTGGAATGATTGCTGTAACTGAGTATTTTCTAAAGTACCGGTAACTCACCAAACTCCTTTCATATGCAAATTATAGTAAATACGTAAAGCCACATTATTTGAATGTGCCATTAGGTCTTGTATTTTTTATCACATGCAGATAGTAAAAATCAAAGGAAAGAAGACAGAGATATGATGGGGTTCACCATGTCATCTGTTTGTAGCTGTGTCATGTTAATTTAGCAATTATAAGTGAAGACCACATCCTCAATAGCAGGGATAGGCAAAGTATAAGCCCTTGGTGAGCGTAGCTCAGTCCAGTAAGCATCGTCATCACAATCATTGTCATGATCACAGCAGCATCATAATCTAGAAGATTTTGCATGGGAAGATGAATTCTCTTAAGTGAAATGCATGTCTAATCACCTCCAATTTCTTCAGAAGTAAAAATTACATGAGAAAAAATGAACTGAAAATCATGTGACCGTAAAAGAGAGGCCATCTATAGTGGAGTTTACCCTGCTTTGTAGTATCCTCCTGGAATGATTGGGATCATCCTAAAAACACCGACCACATGATGTGCTTGTTAGAGCATTCCATTCTGTAAAATAGCATTCCTAGCTTGGTCTAGGATTGGAGCCTACTTCATTTGGAACAGTTGGGGCCAGGCCAAATAAACACAGATTTCTTGCTGTATGATTGCCTAGATCACTTCAGTGTGGGGATGGGGGAATCATCTTCCTACACATGAGTGGTGATGTGTAAAGGTGGGTGTGCTCTGGCCCTGATTGCAGGTGGCATCTCCATAACAGTAGGTTATAGATGTTGGGTGTGGGGAGCAGCGTAAAAATTAGGGATATTCAAATTTGTGAAGCTCAGTCTTTTTTTAAAAAAATGATTTTTAAAAACTAGGGATAAGGTAAGGAGTACAAAAGGTAGAGGGGGATATGGGGGGAAAAGAGGGGGAAGGAGAACACAAAATGTGTTGTCATCCAATCTGTTTGTTCATGTTGCGATATCAAGTCAACTTTTTGCCTTTCTACAATTTGATAGTCCTCCAGGTTTCAACTTAACAGTTACATCTTAGTTTAATTCTATGTTATCCAAGCACTATCTGGTGACTCAATCCATTTATATAATAAATCCCATTGTTCAGTTGCCTATTGTATTGGACAGTCTTTCAATACTTCTGATAGAATATCCATTTCTGCCGCTTCCCATATTTTCTCAAATTTGTGAAGCTCAATTTTGTCGGTTCTTGCATTTCCTGCACCAAGCTTGGTCCTTCTAGGTCTGCGATTGTGATTTTTGGGGTGTGCGTGGAGTGAAGAAACAGAAATGTGATATTTTTCTGTGTACTTTTTCCCAAACATTTTGATTTTTGTATGCATTTTACCACTGAGGTTGCAACTCCATCGGTAAGTATCCTTTGCAGCAGCTTAATTTACAGCCTGTTTTATGCTTGTTTGGATCAGATGATCACACAAGGACTGTGGGTTGTTTTGGTGCTAGTGTCTACAGTGGCCCACAGCCCACCTTCTTTTAATCCCACCCTTTACCAATCCTCAGCTCTCCTTTTATGGTTCATTATAAAGCTGGTGGACTGTTTAAAGTGTCACATGGTGCTAGGGAAGAGGGATGGTTTTCCAAAGTTCTCTGTAATGTACAAACACATACATACATAAATACATACAATGGAGACATAGTAGCTTGCTGTAGTTCTTCAGAGTTGTTTCTATTGCATATTAATCTTTTCTTTGCAAAGATCAAATGTCACCTTCCTCAAACAGCAGGATGTTTTGGGACTGCTGAGACTAAATGATAAAAAGCAGAAGACCTTTGACCTATAAATAAACATCGAAGAGAACAAGTTATTAGAAGGAATTCCTTTGGTGCTAAAGAATTTTCACAACAGGAACTTTTCGCACCATTTGTAGAGCACAAATCAGTTTGCTTTGTTTTATGACTGGTCCTCCGGATGTAAACATGGACTTCATTTGCAAGTCTGGTTTTCCAGACAAGAAGATCTGCTAGAACCATGTATCTGGAATGATGTGTTAGCTGTACTTTGGACCCTATCTTCTATTGGAGGTGTGTTTTTTAACCTGGATTGTTATGTAAGGGTGAAAAGAAAATTTTATCTCAATGCAGTGGCAAAAATGGATGAACGCTGAATTTCCACATAGCAAGAATCTGAGTATGTTGGAACCTGATAACAGAAATCAGCATAAAACATGTTTCTGGAGGTGAGTAGGTGGGAGGAGTTTTAGACATAAACTTGAGAAAATAACATATCTGATGAATGCAAGCTTTTATCAGTGAAAGAAACAATAATTCATTTAACAGGGGACAGAGTTGAACATCAGTGAAAGATTCTCCAGAACTCATTAGAGAACAGAGGAATCACGCCTGGTCACCAAACACAAGCTTGTTAGATGGGTAAGATAACACATTTAAATGTATTGCATAGTTACTGGCAGATAACTCCTCTAGGTGACCTTAGCAAAGAGGTCCTTTCAATCTCTAATTGCTATGGTTGCCTTGGATAATTGAATTAATGAATTAGTTTCCGCTATTATTATTATAAAGGACCTTGGAACTAATAAAAGCCGAGATGGCTGAAAGATGTCTCCTTCATCTGTTACTTCTATTCAAAGCAATCTTGTTTTTAAAAGGTTACAGTTGGGTCTTATAAAAAATCAAGAAAATTTGCAGCCTTATTGCAGATCTTTCGCTCAGAGCGTGATGAAAATTATCAGAGACTTATTCCTCACAACACTCACCATTCATGTGCACCCTAACAGATATGAATCATTATGCTATTGTTTTCCTTTTAATGCTTGCCACGCATCAATAGTCATAATGGATGGAAATTGATATAGAACTGAGATTGAGCTATAACTCAGCAATTAAAATGCTCAGCTAGTCTTTGTTCCACTGGTCCCCGGTGGATAGACTCTTGTTCATTAATCTGCATGTCGATTACTGTCTCTGTGTTCTATCAGTTGGAGTTTCATACTCTCCACTGGCAACAGCATTTCACTACCATGAGCATCTTCAAAACCTTGCCACTCAGAGTTTTGTTACATTCTTCATATGTAAAAAGATCTAGTTCTCTTTAAACCAATATGAACTAAGAATTATTTGGTTTGTGTAACACTTTTCCTACCCATCTGCCCCATATATTAAAAAGAAAATAAAATAAACCAAAGACAAATAAATCAGAAAGCAATGGTGTTTTAAAATTACATGTACTGCAGTTCTCTTAGGCATAGCATGTTAGGACCAGTGGTTCCCAAACTGGGGTCCCCATGCATTCTAGGACTACAACTCCCAGAGATCTTGGCCACAACTGCTAATGGTGAAAGTTTCTGCGAGTTTTAGTCCAAGAACATCTGGGGACCCAAGATTTGGAAACCACTGGTTTAGACCCACTGCACTCAAACTTCTGAAGTGTTTTTAAACATATGCAGGTATGTAGGCATTGTCTCCAATGCATTTTTGGTATCACCTGGCAGGACAAAGTTCCAAATAGAGTAGTCCTAGAATGAGCTGGAATTTTTAGCATGTATACATTACTAAAACAGTGACGTCTACATTGGCTTGGGCATGTCATGAGAATGGTTGATGGTCGGATTCCAAAAGATCTCCTATATGGAGAATTAGTGCAGGGAAAGCACCCCAGAGGGAGATCACAGCTGCGATACAAGGATATCTGCAAGCGGGATCTGAAGGCCTTAGGAACGGACCTCAACAGATGGGAAACCTTGACATCTCACTGTTCAGCCTGGAGGCAGGCGTTGCACCACAGCCTCTCCCAATTTGAAGAGATACTTGTCCATCAGGCCAAGGGAGCTGGACAGGGAACAGATTGTATTTGTCTTCAGTGTGGAAGGGATTGTCACTCTCGAATTGGCCTTCTCAGCCACACTAGATGCTGTTCCAAGTCCTCCATACAGAGCATGTTACCATAGTCTCTTGAGACTGAATGATGCCTAAACTAAGGCAGTGACTGTGATATTTCTCATTCATTTCTCAAGTAGCCCTGTTTTATAAGCTGTCTGGATAAAAGGACCATGGGATTGGATATGAGTTCCATCATTACCCATGTGTTAGGAAAATAAATTAGTAACACAAGAAGGGGCCTTATGTTGATCCTTCTAGCTCAGTATTCTCTAGATTCATGAACAGAAGCTTTCCAGACCTTCAGGCAGAAATCTTTGGATTCCATCTCCATGGAGAAGGTGCCAGGGGTTGATACAGCAATTTTGGCATGCAAAAATGCAGTCCTCTGCCATGTCCCTTCGAATGACTTAATCAAAGGCTACATTTATGAGAATCCAAGATGGGAACACATTTTGGATGACAGTGCACACAAAGGATATAGCATGGAAGAAGATTATCTCATTCCTTCAATAATCAGGCAAGTCAGAACAGCTACCAAAAATGGGAGTGAAGGGAATCAGTTCTCACACACACACTGGGACATGTAACGAGTAGAACTAAGCACAAAGCTGGAACTTTGTGTGCTTGGATACGTATATGCCTGCCTGTGTGCTAGACATACAATTTCGTGTTATTATTCTTGCCAATTGCTGACACTGCCCCATCCAGCAACCCCAAACATAGTATATTCAGTGCCAGAAGCTGGAATTCTAAGCACAGGCAAATAGCAGAGACAGCCCTGTGTAAACAACTTTATAGACTTCTGCTGAATATAGTCATAGATAATTACTTTCGGTGGTATAGCATCTACCTATTATGAAACCTGTTCATGTAATAGATTGATGTCTTCAGTGGGAATTGATATATATTATTTAGACAGCTAACCTGCCCTATTCTGAGGGCTAGGGTTAACTCACAACATTAAAATAATTCAATAAAACCAATGAGATAAACTAGCCATTATAATGTAAAATACTGTGTGGTATGTTGAATTAATATAAAATGGCTCCATAAACCGTAGCCATTAAAAGTGAACCCAAATGAGATCTCTCATGCTTCCAGAAAACCCTTAGGCTAGGAAATTTGCACAGTTTGAAATGAACGAAGCACATTTGAATGCTAATTGCTGTTTTCCACATTAGATGTTTCAGATACCTGATGTTGGGGTGAAAAATGCACAACTATTGAGCATGATCCAGCCCATGGGCAGCTGTGGAACAGCTTATAGCATTAAAAAGCCCCTTACCCTATTAGGACCACTGCCACCGTTATAGGTCCACATTTTCTCTGAGTCACTACCATTTATTCCTTGCAACATCACCTTTGGTTTCAGAGGTGGGTTAGATATAAAGGGTGCACCCTGGCCCACAGACTAGAGAAGAAAATGAGAGGGTGGAATTAAAATAGCCTGGTCTGGGAGTTGAAGCACATTGGAGCCAATGATAATGTGAGCCACATATCCTATCTTTCTTCTTATGTTTGAAAACGTGAGGCCCAGATTCTTGTTAGCAAATGTGGAGAGTAACTCCTCAATGAGCAAAGCACTCTGAGACTCTTCCTCACATTCTCTGGTTTGCTGATAAAATAGAAAGGAATTGCCCTGTTGAAAGCAATGGGAATCCGCCTTGCACACAAGTTGCTGGAGAGGAGGGACTGTGCACAGAATGATTCTTCTGGGTGCAGTTCACACCAAACAGGACACTTGCCGATACAGTTAAGAGCAGCAGGTTAGTCATGTGAAGGATTTAAAATATTCATTTTATGTTTATACTTTTCATATATGTTACTCTTTTCAATGATACAGCAGTGCTTATTTGTCAGTAAATATGTTTAACTTCAGGCGAGCAAAAAGAAATGCAGGTTCATTTCTGTAGTCATGGTGATGCTAGGATTTCAGTGAGTTCCTAATGGAAAACTGCACATATTTGGAGGGTGTTTCCCCCCCTGTTTTTTAAATAAAGATTGCTAAACCGTTGTTGCTCTGATATGTAAGGAATGTAGAAGCAGTTGTAATGTGTGGGTTTTAAGGGGCAGGTGGGATATTTCTTGCCTACCTTTAACAGAGCTTGGAAAAGTTAGCTGTTCGGGACTATATCTTCCATAGTTTTCCACCCCACACAGCTAGTGGAGATTCTGAAAACTGTAGTCCAAAAATATAACTTTTCCAAGCTCTGATACCTCGTAGCTGAAGTAATACATCTGTCCATCCAAATGGAGTTGTTGTAAGACCACTAACTCAAAAGTTTACTTTCCTGCCCCACTGTGTGAGGTGCTTGATAAAGGTCACATGCAGAAGGCTGGACCAAAATCTCTTCGTGGGAACGCATACCTCATGTTCAAAATGGGGGTAAAAAGGAGCAAATATGGCATTATTTGAAACACCAGCTCTCAGATGCAGAGGACCAGACTGAAGGGCTGAAAACTCATGGACACTAGAGGATCTTCCCAGGGACTAGGAGATACATGAAGGCCAAACTTTGCCAAGAAGAAGCTTGTCTTTCTTAATTTCTCAGAAGCCTGTTGAAGTACTATGAAAAGTAATGCGAGGAAATTAGCTCTAAATGAATAGTATTTTAGCAGATATTAGCTATGCATCCTTCCTTAGTCATCAGGTTCGAAATGTTTAAATAGGATCTGACAACCTAAACACCATTTTATATATAAGAGCTTTGAGGCTGGCAGATTTTGATCCCAGCAGACACAGACTCGTTGAGTGTTTTTTTAAAAAATCCCCCAACAAACAAACAGTGAAGCTTTATTGCTTGTGAACACTCACACTGATAAGGTGAATGTTGTTGTTCTGTGCAGTCAAGTCAGGGCCAATTAATGGCAACCCTTATTTATTTATTTGTTTGTTTGTTTGTTTGCTTATGTTCAGACAAGTTCGGAAAAGGATCATGATAAACACAGTCCCTAAAAGTACAATGATATTAGGCACAGAAAAGTTATATATATATATAAAAATTAAGGTAGTAAAAATAATAGGCAGCTGGCAAATTCAGAATGGGAGTAGTCAAATAACAAAAACAAAAGTTAATCAGTATTAATGAAAGATTACTAATAGGGCTTTCAAGGCAACTGAGATATTTAAGGAGTGGGTTTACCAGTTCCACTCCCCAGGTGAGTTTTGTGCCTGAGCAGGGAATGGAACCCAGGGCTCTTGAATCTTAGTCCATCACTCTACCCACTATGCCACATTGGGTATCCTGATAAGGTGTATACTTGTTGATATATGGACCTCCAGGCAGAACCTAGAAGAAGGTAAGAGAAATCAGATTCTGAGATGCATGCAGCTATTCAAGGGACATAATATATCTGCGTAAGGATGAAAAATGATCCTATGTATCCGCATTGTTGTTATGTGCTGTGAAGTCCCATACTATTTATGGTGACCCTAGTAGGTATATTTACCATAGTCTCTTGAGACTGAAGGATGCCTAATCCATAGGCGTATGAGGCATTTGAGTGGTTTTTCCCATGCTACACCATATTGAGTATTCATGGCCACATGAAGATTCGAACCCCAGATTCTTAGCCTATTACTCCTTCCATTGTGGTACACTGGCTCCTTAATAATTATGGGTCACCAATTCGATTTTCTAAGTATTAAGTACTCAGAAGTGGTTTATCATTCCTCCTTCTGGAGGTGTTCTGGGCCTGTGCAGCTTGCCCAAGGCCATATAGACTGGCTCTTCTCTTAGGAGGCACAATGAGGAATCAAACTCCCAGTCCCAGGGGCTCCAACTCAGTGAGGTAATCAGCCAGCATCCTTCCACGTTAGACTCTGAAAAGTTTAATAAGATAAAACACTGAAATCCTTTGTTGTACACTGAAGACTGGGGAACAAAGAGAAACCAGGAAATAAGAGGGTCAATCTGTTCCTCAACACACACACACACACCACCAAATTCTTATGGGATAGGAACCCTTGAATTTTGGCTTTCCATCTGCCTAGAATTTAATTTCAATTCTTCATTGGCACATGAATGTGGAGTATATATAGGGTTTTATTTTCCCTTAGACCCATGGTGTGCCTTTGATTTTTAGCAGCTGATCAGTCTCAAAAATCTTAAACACTGTTACCTTCTTAATTATTTCAGGTCGCTGGGAATTTATCTACCAGCTTGCAACATATTTAAATGATGCAATTTGCTCTAGAATTCAATATGTTCCTAGGATAAACACACTGACAGAGTATCCTTGCTAGAGAAGCCGGTTTGTGGGAGTTAATTGCTTAGACCTGGCAAAGCAGAGAACAGCATTAATAAATGGGGTGTACTGGCTTGTATAAAGGACAGATGTAAGTTTTATGCTCCACTGTATGATGAATTAATCTCTCTCGAACCCTTTCTTTCCATTTATATATCCCGGTGGCCACTGAATACTTTCACTGATAGCCTGCTCAAAGCTTAGAAGCTGATGATTGAAACAATAAAGCCTTGTGACCCACATAACTGACACTGAAATTGGCTTACTGGTTATGGGGACTGGCCAAAAATCCTGACAACATGGGAAGAGGAAACCTGTCTTACTGTCCTTTATTTTTTCTCTTCTTTAGCTCTATATTTGTAACTTATCCTTCAAGAAAAGCAGTAATTTGAGGCCCTTTGCAGAGAGGCAGTTGTGCCTACTTTTGGGAAACAAAAGGCCTGGGGACACTCAGCCCTACATGGGAGGTCCAGCAAGGCTACTGACAAGGATCTTGCAAGGAACAGGCTTATAGCAGGTCGGAGGCAGGCATGCAGAAGAACCTACATCACCACAAACTCATCAGGAATAGAGGGAGGGGAGGTCTCGATTGCAATTTGTCCACATAGGAGCAGGCAAAGATGTAAGTAAAAAGTGGTAGAAAGAGAGGGTAAAAAGGAGGAAGTGCTGAGAAAGAGGATGTGACAAAAAGAGAATGGAGGACAAAGGAATGAGCTGTGGAGGAAGCAGAGGTAGGAGAAGCTGCAAGGGGCCCTGTGCGGCAGGTAAAAAGGAAAAGAAAGGAGGAATCATAGAATCACTAGAGGACTTAAAGGGCCATTGAGTCTAACCTTCTGCCAATGCAGAAGTTGCCAAGAGCAACATCTTGTCACTTAACGTGGCATCATTTGCAAGGGGGAAAAATCTTGTCCTTATCCACAGGGATTCTGTAGCTTCCAACTTTTGCAACCCTGAAGAGTCTGCTCACATTAGGACCACCCAGTAGACCTCAGGGGTGGTTAACCATTTACAGCCATTTAAGTGAGGACTTGGCTGTAGCTCTCTTCCCTGTTGTGCTGTTTTCTCTATGGATAATTCATGTGTCACAATAAAGAAGCTGTCTTCCCATCTGACCAACACTCACTCTAAGTGTATTGTATACTCGATGGGGGAGACTGAGTTATTTCTTCCCACAGAGGTTGCTAGAGGCACTGTAAGCCTTGAAAAGCAATCGAAATGATTAAATATATGCTATGGTACAGCTTGATTTTGAACTTCACAAAAAATACTGTTTTAGAAAATACATGAGAATGTGTGAGCATTCTTTTACAAATACGTATTAGTATTCTGCTGCAATATGTCCTGTCTGATTTAAAAAACCTTCCCTCTCTGTGGTTCCAGCCAGCTATTTTCTGTAAGCAGGGTATTCCATTGCTGTCAGCCTTTCAAGCTACGTTCCACAGCTAATGAGAATGCTCCAGTCCATTTTGGATCGCCTTGGGAGAGGGGAAATGCCCCATTACATTTTTTGAAAATATTCGTTTGCCCTTCTACAAAGGGCAAGTGCCCCTCGGGTTCCTCCCTCCAGATGTCATTCCTTTCCTGCTGTTTCTCTGTGGTCCTGGTTTGATTAGAGTCCTGGTGGCACTCATTTCATGAAGTTGTTAGCAGAAGGACTGATATCGGTACTGTCCATGTAAGGAGTAGTGATTGGGGGTCTCAGGACTAAAGAGGTCTGATCTTGCCAGTACTGACACTTTCCTATAGTCAACAGTACCTCCAGAACTGCTAAATGGTCAAAAGGGACCATCTGATATATTTTTTAAAACATGGAGAAGACACTGAAGTTTATAGGATAGAATGTCCATACATTGCACACAACATGATATTTTTTGTGTAATCGTTCAGAATTAATCTTCTGTCCGTGAGAATTATTAGGATTGAAAAATAAATATCTGTAGTAATTGATTATAAGATGCAACATAGGATATTCTATGCATTGTCCTCATAGCGTGAGGATAAGAAACTCTCATTGTAAGCATGTAGATAATTCTTTAACCTGCTGTTTTACAACCTGGCTCAAGACTATCAATCATTCCCTTCAGTACATAAATATTATTTCAGATCACATAATAAACTTAAGATCTTGGCTAAACAACGCTTCAGTTTTTCCACTGATATGTCCCCAATGAAAACACTGCCACATTTCATATATTTTATAGGCAGTGTTATATTTTCTCATTTAAGATGAGTCAGGTTTCATCATCACGGCATAAACATTTTATTTATTTTAATTGTAGCCTCGACAACACCAAATGAATTTGATTCTTCTCCCAATATGCAGCATCTCTGTGAAGCTCACAGTGAAACAGGAAGACTTTCAGCCACCTAATTGCTAAGGAACATGAAGATCTGACACATGCACCCATGCCCTCCACACACGCACTGGGTTATTCACACCAAAATATGAACCACCATTTGTGTTAGCAACATGTATTTTGATTATGGTTGTGCTGACCATTACAACTAGAATGGAGATTATAAAGGAAGGGTTATTTCATCTTCTGTCTTGATTTGTGTATCTAACAGCTTGCAACCATCAGAGAGCAAGTGCTGGCTGCCTTTCACAGATATTTGCACTATCTAGCCCCACTACCTCAGGAATAGACTAAATAAAACAATATTTGGGAGATGCAGTATTCCAGGAATGCAATATTCCTGTTGCATTTTAGCCATCTTTTGATAGTACAGTGGTGCCTCACTTAGCAATGTTAATCCGTTCAGGAAAAAACATCGCTAAGTGATTTAATCACTAAGTGATATTAAAAAGCCCATAGGAACGTATTAAAACACGTTTAATACATTCCTATGGGCTAAAAACTTACCTTAAAGCGAAATTCCTCCATAGCAGCAGCCATTTTGGGTGCCTCTAAAGCAAGGCAAAACAGTGGTGGCCATTTTGTTTTTGCGGCAGCCATTTTGGAACTGCCAATCAGCTGTTTTAAAAAGTTCACTTTGCCATGATCGCTTCCCCGCGATCATCGCAAAGCGAATTTTAGCCATAGGGGACATCACTAAGTGATCGTCCAGCGATGGCCAAAAGTCCATCGCTAAGCGATTTCATCGCTCAATGGAGCAATCGCTAAGCGAGGCACCACTGTACTTGAAAGCCACCTGAGAAAGATTTATGATCTGAAATGTGACTTAACAGTAGTGATGGTGAACATTTTCACTATTACCTATAATAATTTATTTTTATTTATTGGGAAAGGCAAGGTTGGTGGCTTTTTCAGCTTGGGTTAATGTTTCAGTAAGAATGGGAGAAGGCAATCAGTGTGGTATAATCAACAAACTGGCAGATTAGAACTTTGTAGACCTGGGTCTGAATCCCTGCTCGGACATGGATAATCACTGGGGGAGATGGTGAAACTGGCAAAACTACTCCTTAAATATCTTACTTATCTTGAAAGCCCTATTTGGGGTCATTCTGAATTAGTTTTGATTTGATGGCTTTCATTGTTGTTATATATCATCACATCACACTTGACTTAAGGCAACCCCATGAATGAACAATCATCAGACTGTCCTGTCTTTAACACCTTTACTGGGTAACTGGAAATACAATCATGTGGACGATCTTGGTCTTGGATTCCAGTGACACATCCTTACACTTGATTATTTTTTCTAGTCCCTTCATTGATGGCACATAACATAATAGAATGAGAGAAGCACTTTTATTACCACTTTTATTGGCTCTTCCCCTTCAGTCACATACAGTAACTGATGCTGGCTTCATTAACTTTCCCACATTGAGTAGGTAGATTTCAGTAGCAAAGAGTTTTTTCTATTAGCCTCCACTAGTACAGTGGACTATTGTGTATTATAAAGAGCACCAATTTATAATAGTTCACTGACATACTTCCTGAGACCGTGCGAGAATTTACAGATATTCCATTCAGCTTTGTAAAATATAAATGTCATTTCTGCTGAAGCATTTCCGTCAGATGTTCAACATCCATTCTCATCAGCAAAAGTGCACATTTGTCTGTTAGATGGGAGAAAAAAAAAAGACTGGCAGCCCACAGACTGGTAAGAAACTCCCCTGGCAAAGCTCAGTGGCACATTTAGCCCAATCCATATTTGCTTTTGTTTCTATCTTATCACATCCTCTGGATCCTCTGGATGGAAATGCTTCAATTTGTGAATTGATTAATGTGCAGAATGAAGAAGGAGAAGCTCCCTTCATCTTGATTGCTGAGATTTATAATAATAATCTTAGAACTGCAGAGCTGCTGGAAGGGACCCTATGGGTCATCAAGTCCAGCCCCTGCCAAAGAGGGACAGTGGGGAATCAAACTCCCAACTTCTGGCTCCACAGCCAGAGACCTAAACCACTGAACTATCCAGCAGTTCATCTAGTCTGTTAGGTGACCACATCAAAATGATGCTTCCTCTGTGATTTCCTCAACATATGTACATGCAAAAATGGATTAGTACAGTGGTGCCTCACAAGACGGGTGCCCTGTTTAACGACGAAACCACATTACAAAGATTTTTTTGCGATCGCAATTGCAATCACAAAACAATGGTCTGGATGGGGTTTTTTTTTGTTTGTTGGTTTTTTTTGCTTTGGGATAATCGGTTCCCTGCTTCGGGAACCGATTCTCGCAAAACGATGATTTTAAAACAGCTGATCGGTGGTTTCAAAATGTCCACCGGGTAAACAAAATGGCCCCTGCTGTTTTCTGGGATGGATTCCTTGCTGCACAGGCAGCAAAAATTGCCGCCCTATGGAGGATCTTCACTGGATGGTGAGTTTCAAGCCCATAGGAACACATTAATTGGGTTTTAATGCGTTTCTATGGGCTTTTTAATTTCGCATTACGACGTTTTCGTTCTACAGCAATTTCCCTGGAACGAATTAAAGTCGTAATGCGAGCCACCACTGTATTCTATATGAATGAGAAAGGAATACTGCAACAAAGTTACAACACTTCCAAACTTAATTTTAGGCATTCTCCATGTTAAAACAGAAGGCAGAAGGAGTGAGATAGAAACTGAGTGAAGGGGCACATTCTTGATTGGTTGGCATGGCATATGTCAGTCATGAGGAGAATTCTGGGAGACTCTTGGAAGAGTTGCCATTCTCACATTACCTCCAGTACTGTTGCATTAGACTGCTTTGACTCCTGTTTCCTTGTCACCCAAAAAGAGCTCCAAGGTGAGTGAGGATGTTTTTGCTTTGGATAAAATTGTGTAACTGCAGTTCCTGTTTATCAGGATTTAACTACAAATGTTTTTCTTACTTTTATTATCATTGTCACAAAGAGCTGACAAGTTGCTTTGCTTGCACTAGCTTGTACTGAAATGAGCATACTGTATGCGTAAAAGATAGAGCGTCTACAGTAATTAGAATCTTTTATACACTTTCACAGATTTATGAATTGCTTTATTATGAGTTTATGTACATTTGGTTGAAACTGAAAGAAAGAATTGCTTACCGGTTTTGTGCTGATTTCAAAAAGAACTCCCTCAGTAATTTTTAGATAAAATTAATTAATAGTGTGTGCAGGATTTTGCTAAATTTGCTGCAGTGATGATTTATTTCTCCTTATTTATAACTTCCACATAAGGCTAACAATTTACAAATAAAACTGTCCAAAGAGAAGACAAATTGTAGAGAAAACAATTGGTTGTGTGTTAAATGACATCACTCAGGATTTATACACATATTTTAAAAATGTGTTCTTCCCCTGAAAGAAATCTGTTCTTCGCCTGCCTTCCATATTCATGGTAAGAACTAATATTTATTCATAGACTTAGTGGTCTGCTTGGCAACAGAAGTCCTCAAAGTGGATTGCAAGAAACTTCAAAGGTACAATCCTTCCACACTGCTTGAAATCAGTGGGTTTAGTAAAGGGTTCCTGTGTTCTGGTTCTCCAATTGAGGGCACTTCAGTTTGCATACATGTTCCAATTACTGTCCCCCAATTTGGAATTTTTATATACACAAAACAGGCAGTTCTATTTGAATAATATGCAAATTACATATTGTACTGTATAAATGATGCTATTTTAGTCTAGGCATCATTTGTACAGTAACCACTCATCAGGCAACTAGGCATGCAACCAACAGCTCTTTAATTAGTTTCAATTAGCCACTATGAATTCTACATTTTTGCTTATACTGTCATGAAATGCCAACAAGATTTTGGCCAAGAGGTGTTAAAATATCAAGCATAAAACAGCATAAATATGAAATGTGAAGGGTTGCTCCCTGCACGATGCTTGAAGTTCAGCAATTACCTGTGAGACTGAGGACTCTCAGAGGAGATTCTGGGTAAGAGTTGAAAGCAGATTTTAAAAATCCACACACAAAAAAACCCCCAATGGAATAGAAAAACTTTTTGAAAAGTTCTTAACACAACTCTTTTATTCTCACACATTCATAAAAAGCTTAAAGTGGGTGAGCCTTAGACATTTTGACTGCCTGAGGAAGTCTACATCATTCCCATGATTGTACAGAAGTCCAACTGGACTGATGAGTTTCTCATTTAAAATGCATATACACCATTTTTCTTTAAAGAGCTTCAAGATGGCAGCTGAATCTCACTTCAGCACTGAAAGAGTGTCTTGTCTGGTGCACCTGAGGAGAAGGCTCTGTGCCCAGCTGTGTTTTAAATACAATGGGGCTGATGGAGCAAATTGACTTGAGGAGTAATGTGTTGCTTTTAATCTCTAAACATGGTTTTATCTGTATTTATTATTTCAAAAAGTTTTTAAGCTGCCTTGAGCACTGTCTTTCAGGAAATAATAAATAAATGTAGAAAATTAGTTCAAATAGCAGAATAGTAGAAACAGTGATGTCTAATATACAGCTGCTCATATGGGAGGAGAAGACATTTGCTTCCTCTCCTCCTCAGCTGCATATGCTCCTGTCACCAAGACAGTTCTTATGGGTATCTTGATTTTTGCCTCCACTGTAGTCCTTGAATATGCCAACACAAAGGGTGATTTAAAAAACAAAATCAAAATTTTAAATCAAACTTTAATAAAACTTATTTCTGGGAAGGAGTGTCTCTGTAGAGCAGAAGTAGCTTGCAAACTGGAGGCAGACTCACTTCAAATATGCACTCGCTGCTAAGTCGACACATGGGCTATTGTCTGGAGAGAGGGCACTGGTGATAGATTTGCAGGAGGCTCTTGCCCCCGAGTTACCACGTAGAGCAGTGGTTCTTAACCTTTGTTACTCAGATGCTTTTGAACTGCAACTCCCAGAAACCCCAGTCAGGACAGCTGGTGGTGAAGGCTTCTGGGAGTTGCAGTCCAAAACTCCTGAGTAACCCAAGGTTAAGAACCAGTGACATAGAGCGTGAGTCAGATACAATTTCACAAGGAACTGGCTTTGTCATGAGCTACAGAATTGTTGAACCCTTCCCTAGACCATATGAGGAACTGATATGGGAGAGTTTAGTGCCATGTCATGTCATGAATTAGCCATGGAAAGAATTCCCAGAAGAAATCTCACCGCCACCCCATTCCATCTCACTTTAATAAGCTGGCAGCAGCTAATATGGTTCCTCAAATTCAGGGTGTCATTTTATATTTCCGCGAGACTAGGGTTGGAGCATCAAATAGGGAAAGGTGAAAAAACTCCTCTTGATTTCTATTTTTAAAATTTTACACTTATTTTTAGAACTGTACTGTATGACATAGTGACAACAGCATAGGTCAGAATAAAACCAGAAATAAATATTATGAAGTAAAAAGGTCCAGCTGAATTTCAAAGCTCTGTAGACATTTGAGGGACAGAGGAATTTTAAACCAAGTTAAGTGATAATCATAGGGGTTTTACTACTTGAAAGAATAGAAAATGATGCTTTCACTTTGAGGAAGAAGGCATTAGTTGCTGCTGAAGCCTCTATCATGACCTCAGTTATCAGGACGTCCTTGGGTCTGCACGGTAGAACCAGAAACCGAAAGACCCATATTCAGGAAGATAGATGTTGTTTTATATATATATACGTTGGTTATAATTAGTAAAGGAAAAGTTTGAACATAACTAGTTTTAACATTCCCCTTTTTCTCATGGTCAGAAAGGGGAATATTAAAGTATACACATTCAACAAGAATCCCAGACGTTGCTGTGGTTAATTGGAGGTAATTGACATGGAGCTCAGTATGTTCAAGATGTATATGGGGTGGTGATGGGGGCATTCATTTGGGTGCACAATCAGGCAGATGATTAGGCACCTGACGGGCAGCTCAGCTGTGGCAAGTTCCATGATTGCTGTTGTGAGCTTGTAAATATCCAGCCGGATTCTGCTCATTTAATTAGTGACTTTCCATGTACTGTGAGATTGCTTCCAAGAATTATGATGCAATAGCCATCACCCCCTTTTTCATCTGGAATTTGAAGATACACTCTTCCTATATTTAATCATTCTTTTGCTCATTGTCATAATTATTAAACACATGAGCTACCCAGCTGGAAAACTGCATGAGGCTTCTAAGAAGCCTACACTGTCCTACCAAATGAGGAAATGGACACTCAAAGTAAATTGTATGCATGTGTACATGCTGCGCCTCAGACACTTTACTGCCTGAGGTGTGGGAACTCTTTGAAAAAAGCCTTTACATATCTATGAGATATGGAAAGACTGAGACTTGGAATGGGGAATTTTGAAGGAACTAGGAAAGGCATTCACAAGTAGGGCTGTATTGCTGGAAACCAAACCCAAGATCATCCGTATTATTGTGTCCCTGATTACTGTGTACAAGTATGAAAGCTAGACAGTGTAGAAAGCTGACAGGAAAAAATGGATTCACTTGAAATGTGATTTTTTTATTTTATTTATTTTTTATTTTATTTATTTATTCGATTTGTATCCCACCCATCTGGTATATTGTACCACTGATGTTAGAAGATAACCAACAGAGACCATGGCCTGCCAGAAAGGCATACATGGATTCTGATCAAATCAAACCTGAACTCTAACTAGAAGATAGAATGACTAAACTGGAGCTATCATGTTTTGGGCATGTCATGAGAAGATGAGACACAGTGGAAAAGTGCAAGGCAGCAGGAAGACCCAACATGAGATGGATTGACTCAGTTTTTAGAAGGGCTGTTAAGGACATGGTGTTCTGGGCCTGCTCTTAATTGGTAATCAGATGTTGGCCTATGCCCTTTACTCTATGTGTGCAATGTATAATCTCTGGGATAAAGCTCTGTCTGGAGCTGCCATACAAAAGGTAGAGGTGCAATAGTCCAGCAGTAATTGCAAATCCATCAGCAGTGCTTTTTCATACCACACAAACCTCTTTCGACTTTTCCCCTGAGAATCGAAATCTGCCCTACTAGGAACCTACATGATTCTGCCATTTGTGAAGACCTCTGTTTCCCTGTTCGGTGGCTAAGTGTGGCATTTTCTCTGCCATCTTTCTACATTTCTCTGGTAGTTTGAGTTTCCATAAATCCCACCACCTTTCTGTCAACTCGAGCTTTGTTCAACTTGCAGTTATTAAGCAGTCCATCAACAACTCCTTGTTGACACAAACAGGCATTTGCATCATCATCAATTCACCCTTTCGATTTTTGTCCTCCAGAACTCAATTTATTCAGCATAGCAGCTCTTAATCTTTCTATCATTTTGCAAATCTTCACATTTCAAGACAAAAAACATGGTGTTAGCAAGAACTGCAAAAGCAATTATGACTCAAGGCACAAACACTCAAATGTATTCCATTCCAACAACTGGGCATGTTGAGATAAAGCACCTCTCACAGGCACCCATGGGAAGAAGAAACACATGCTATAACTGTAAAACCACTGTAACTGTGCCCCTTCTTCCCCCTACGTTACTTTTTCTATATATGAACATTGTTTGCCAAAATGTACTGAACCATGAAATTCATTGCATGACCTTGGGCAAGTCACTTTCTCTCCCAGCCTTTCTTAGAAGGGTGCTGTGAGGATAGAATTAGGAACAGCATAAGCCACGTATGTCACTTTGAGATCATTGGAGGAAAACTGGGAAATAAACAGAAGATGTAAAAATATCTAAATAATAGCAACTATTATTATTGGTTAACAAGCAGGTGCTAGAAATGAGGAGGCGGAGAGGTAGCTAGTAACAATGGTGGTAAAAGGGTCATCATCGTTTAGTCGTTTAGTCGTGTCCGACTCTTCGTGACCCCATGGACCAGAGCATGCCAGGCCCTCCTATCTTCTACTGCCTCCCGGAGTTGTGTCAAATTCATGTTGGTTGCTTCGCAGACACTATCCAGCCATCTCATCCTCGGTCGTCCTCTTCTCCTCTTGCCATCACACTTTCCCAACATCAGGGTCTTTTCCAGGGAGTCTTTTCTTCTCATTAGATGGCCAAAGTACTGGAGCCTCAGCTTCAGGATCTGTCCTTCCAGTGAGCACTCAGGCTTGATTTCCTTTAGAACTGATAGGTTTGTTCTCCTTGCAGTCCAGGGGACTCTCAAGAGTCTCCTCCAGCACCACAATTCAAAGGCATCAATTCTTCGGCAGTAAAAGGGTACATTCCTCAAATTACATGTGTTCCCTGAGTGTGTCTTGACAAAACATGGAGCTAGTACAACATATGATGTCTATGTGTCTGCACAGAGGATAGCCTTCTGTTGGAAGGCATTTCCTTTAAAGGGTAAGCAGAGGACAATTTCGCATACTCTCTTCATAATGTTGTTGTAGCATTCAGCCCTGCCCTCACCTGTCCATCACAGCTGGGCAGTGGAACATCAGCCAATGAGGGGACGGAAGGTGGTGCCGAAGGGGGAGGAGCTGGAATATATAAAGGGGTGTATGAGGTAAGAGGGGAGATTAGTGAGAGATTTTGTGAGACTGAGTGAGGAGTGTGTCTATGGGCCTGTGAGCCAAACAGTCAGTGAGGGAAGAGTCTGTGTGTATCAGTGAGTGAGCGACCTTGATTAACATTTTGTGATTTACTTACTTTATTTTGTTAAACCAATAAACAAGTTTAAGATTTGAAGAAACACATGATTCAGTGATTTATTGGTACTGAAACAGCAATACCTGGTGGCACCTACCTGAGAAGAATAGTGAGCACTCCTGGAGGCCTGAGTGGGTAGAGGCTTCAGCGTGCCCGCTACATTAATTGGTGTCCAGCGTGTGGGATACGTGATTGGTCCAGTAAGGCCTTGGACTGGAAAGGTGCCCAGAGCAGAGAAGATCTTTAGTCAGGGAATCTGAGTGGATGAGTGGGTAACTTCCTAGGACTTTTCTCAAGGGGAGAAAGTCTAGTAGGAGGGCTCTGAAACTCAGATTGGGGGTGGCTAAGATAGGGACCCTGGCTCTGTGGAAACCATTTCTGGAGGCCTGAGTTGGTAGAGGCTTCAGCGTGCCCACTACAGTTGTACAATCCAAGTCCAGTTTAATGTTGAAGACCCATGACAAGGAACTGCAATGGCCTTGACAATGGCCATCAACAATTAGCCCCTTCACAACAGACCCAGCAGGCACAGGAGTCAGCCAATTGTAGTCTTTCTGTATATGATGAGATGTGTTATGCTTGTGATTATAGCAGTTAGTTTTACATGGTCTCCACACTAAACATGTACTTCCTTTGCTTCCATGGTATCACTACCATTGGCTTTTCTTTAGGAATATCTCTGCTTAGGCAGAGAAGGCTGTGAGGCTGAGTGACATGACTCTGCTGCTGCTGTGCTCCTTCTGCGTCTTTGGCTCTCAGTGACCTTTCTGGGGCTCTTTTCTTCCAAATCGCAAATGGTGTGTGAAAAAGCCCATGGCAAAGTCTTCACTCTTCATTTGCATAGACACCTTTAGTTCTGCCAATAAATGAAGTGAGAGTGGCTTGAGCTTTTTTTCACATCAAAAAGTGGAATATCTTTTATAAAGGTATTCTTTACAAAGTATATCTGTTCTTCCTTTGATACTATAGCCAGTGTTTCACATGGGGACTATGGAAGAGCTAGAAAGCCAGACAAATACCAGAAGATTGGTCCTTCTAAATATTTTTCCAAAGAGGAGGCCGCGTTAGTCTATTGCACCAAAAACAACAAAGAGTCTTCTGGCACCTTTAAGGTGCTTAATTTGGCCTGGGTTTTCATTGACATCCTCCACTTCTTCAAAGGCATAGAGCAGTGGTTCTGAGCCTTGGCTCCCCAGATGTTCTTGGACTAAAACTCCCAGAAGCCTTCACCATTAGCTGTGCTGGTCTGGATTTCTGGGAGTTGTAGTCCAAGAACATCTTGGAGACCTAAGATTGGGAGCCACTGGCATAGAGCACAATATTCAGAACACAAGCTTATTTGCACACTGGTTCTAGTTATAGAGGTAGAGGGGAATAAAATGAGATACTAAAAGTGACAATTTTATTATTAACTAAAGCAGCGGTCCCCAACCTTTTTAGAGCCGTGGACTGGCTGGGGGGAGCGAGCTCCATGCGTGGGGGGCGTGTCATGCTTGTGCACATGTGCATGAATGCAACGCCCCCTGCATGTGACACGCCCCTGCAAGTGTGACATACCCACTGCGCATGTGTGTGGGGCGGGGCAGAGATCCATGTCCGTGGCCCAGTTCCAGCAAGCCCATGGACCGGCACTGGGCCCCGCGGACTGGGGGTTGACGACCCCTGAACTAAAGGATAACATGATTTCACATTAAGACACAGGTGGTATCTTTCATATGAAATAATAAATCAAATTAATAGTACAGTTAGATGGAAGTGCTGGAGAGGCCATCAGAGTTACTGTATGGCTCATATTACCCTACGTGGTCGTTGTATCCCATGCTTCAAAATTTTGGGATTTTTTAAAAAGAGATGGGGGGAAAGTACAAATCCATTAGTTTTTCACTCAGTTTGCTGACTTTATTTCAAGGAGAAAAAGCAAATTCGCTCAATTTACAGCTGATCTCAATTTTCTACTCAGATGCCTGGACAGTCACTGCAGCCCACTGGAAGGTTATGAAGGATACTACAATTTCCCACTGGTATACTCAAACATAGTATATAGGACTTACAGAAAACTACAATTCTAGCTTTGCAAGGAAGTGGTAGTTACATGTAAGGCTATAAGGTGCCCATTTATAGCCTTCATAAACTCAATCAAATACTGTATTTAGCTTTCGTAAGCTCAAATTAAGAGTACACTTCTGCACATGCATCACATGCTGACATATAGGAAGATTTACGTAGTTGATCATAATGAATTGGCCACCTTCTTTGCAAGCCTTTTGTCTCATCCAGGGCATTAGATTGTAGTTTTGTTTTCTTATGAATTGAGTGCAGTGTATGTATTTCAACACTAACAATAATTAATAAAATGGAAACAAGCAAACAAAAATAAAATCCATTGTTCATGAACTTTCAAAGAGTATGTTAGCACAAACATCCAGGCAATGTAAGGTTAGTTACATTGGTCGGTTTTCCTTTGAAGTATTAAAGCAATCCTTCTGTTTCATAGAGAATGTACTTCTTAGCTGAAGGCAGAAGTGGTGAGTTTTGTTTCATGTCCTTTTGGAACAACTGTTTATGTCACATAAGTAAGGTAATGATACAGGCAAACCTGCATGGATGAGCTGTTTAATATATACAGTATAATGATAATCATGTGCTGGCAAGTCAATTCTGACTGAAGGCAACCTTTTACAGGGTTTTCCAGGTAGAGAATACTAAGAAATGGTTTACCAGATCCTTCTTCTGGGGGCGCCCTGGGACTTTGAAGCTTGCTCATGGCCACACAGACTGGCTGTTCTCACAGGAGGCACAGTGGGGAATCAAACTCCCAACTTCTGAGAGTCAGATACTGCAGCCAGATATTGAAACTACTGACCTATCCAGGCAGGTATTATATAAAAACCCTTGTCTATATTAAATCCAGGAGACAGAGAGTTGAACCTTTTGGCGTATTCTTGTTCTGCTACAGTGGTGCCTCGCAGGACGATTATAATCCGTTCCGCGAAAATCGTCATCTTGTGAAAAAATCGTCTTGCAAGGTTCCCTATGCATCGGTCTAAAAAAAAAAAGTCTTGTGAAGCATCGGTCTCAAAAAAAAAGTCTTCTGAAGCACATAGAAAAAAAAGTCTTGCGAGGCACCATAGTGATTGTAAAAACCAATCGTCTTGCAGGTTTTTCGTCCCACAAGGCAATCGTCTAGCAAGGCACCACTGTATTTCCTTTTGATATGTCTCAATGGAATTCTTTTGTTCAAGAATGGTCACTTTAGGTGAAGGACACAGTGTTGTGGGATCCCTCCCCCTTTTCTACCATGAGATTAGACCCTGGATATGAATTTACATGTTTGTTCAGATCTGAACCAATCTGAACAAATATGTAAAACATAGGAGGCCTGAGAATCCCCACTTAATCATGGAAGCTCACTGGGGTTTGGACCTGATAAAACCACTCCTTAAGCACTGCACTTTGGAAGCCTTATTAGGGCAGTTATAAGTTTATCCCAACTTGACAGCATGTAATAATATTTCAGTTACCATGTGAGCCTTAAGGTGGATCTGACATGATGGCACATAACAGCAATACCCATTACACCCAGTCATACATGCACAAAGAGAATATGCTACCCCGCATGGCAGTGCTCTCAAACAGCAGTGCATATATCAACTGCGGAGCACAGAGGCAATCTTGTTGGGACAGAGAATTCACTCTTCCTCAGTCTCCAGTCTCTTTCTGCTTGTTTGACATGTGTACCTTCTTGAATGTTGAAGGTAATACTGGCCAAGTTTCTTCTAATGTCTGGTTCCTCCTGCCCACCAACGTAGCACAAATCAAAATTTTCATAATAGAAACACATATGTACATAATTAATGGAAATGAATGAATTTTCTTCTTGGGAAAAAAATGGCCTTCTCCCCAGCCCCATCAAGGTGAGATTTGGGTAATTTGACAGAGTGATTGGGGTGGGGTGGGGGGCACAGATAAAAAGTGGTTCATCATCGCTCTTTCATGGCATGTGCAGTAAATTCCAAATGAGATGGTGTTACCTACTCTTTAGCATCTGATCTATCTATGATATAATGTAGGTATTATTTCTGTAATATGTATTGGACTATAAAACTCCTTAGCATAATGTAATAAAAGCACTTGAATGTAGTAATGTATGCTTCTGTGCATCATTGCACTTTCCTAGACCATGTTTGGATAATCTAGCTCTGCACCTTTCTTGTTGCTCTAACCCCCCTTTGCAGGCTAATTTTGAAAGTGTGTCCGATCGGGCTCATTTAATTCATCATTTCAGTTTGATTCATTAATTTCTGTTTCTCCTTTGAAAGATAATCTGCATTTAACGACTCTGTTATGCAGTCTACAGCAGGGCGGGAAGAGTTTGCCCATTCTCATAAGGGCTGCACTGGAATGTGTCGCTAGATTTATCTATGCATCAAAATCTCATTTTTAAGGTGCCAAAACTGTTTTCAATTACTGATGTGGTTAAGCTTTTGCAGCACCAATTCCAATTTGTTCAGAGTGTGAGGATTAAAAAAAAAAAATCAAGATCTACTCACCAATTTTTCATTGAGAAGCTAGACATATTAAAAAACACACACACGAAAAGGCATAAATTAAAATTAAAAAGCACATTTAATATTTTCTTATCACTAATTACTTACCCAAAGCCATGCTTTTTAACAATAAGCGCCCTCAGATAGTGCTGTAAAATTAGATTTGCTATTTTTTTTTTCACAGTATGATGCCAGTTAGAAGAGGTCAGGGGAGAGATGGAGTCTGCCTTTGGTGTGCATACAGTGTTTCCGGTAAACTTAAAGTGCATTGGCCGAGAACCATTTGCTGGTTCCAGTTAAAGTAGATCCAGTGAATCGGTTGCTCCATGGCAACTCCATGGCAAATCAACAGATATATAAATCCTATTGATTCCTCCTAGTGAATGTAATCTGGTTGGGAATTAAAGCATTATAAAGATTCAGTGCTCCTTTATTAGTCTATGCTTTTCATTCTCTGCTATAATCCTGAGTGTATTTTGGTAGCATATCAGGTAATTAATGAGCATTTCTCCAGATTTAAGGTTGTGTTGCTTTTTAGATCCTCTTCCCAAAACAACACTTAGTAGGTTAGAGCCTCCAGAGATCGTTCAGACTTGATTTGATCTGGGACTCACTTGTTTGTCTTTCTGGCAGCCCACTAGTGGTGTTCAGAATCCAACTCTCATCTTCTGTACCCCATTTCACTCTGTCCCCACAGCCACTACCCAGTACATCGTGTAAATAAATGTGATCTCCATGTGACTGGCCATCATGGTGTTCATTTACATTCAACCTTTGTGTATTTACACTTGTTCCATTCACTTCACTTGTTGGCTTGGTACGGTATAACAATAATAGACAGTAGCTACTAATGGTTGCAAGGTGTATGAAAAGTTGCGCACCACCACATTAACTGTCTTGCTCCTTCGAATTTTAACTTGCCCAGTATTTCTGTTTAGTTTTTTCTATATATCCTATGGGATAGTCAGCACACAGAAGTAATTAGCCAGAGAGTTCCTTTGGGTCAGCACTACTACAGAATTTCTTTCTAAGTATTTCCACTCTGGATGTCCCAGACAACCCAGACAGTGTAGTTGCTGACCTTGAGCCAGACATCCTGAAGAGTGAAGTCAAGTGGGCCTTAGAAAGCTTGGCTAACAACAAAGCCAGTGGAGATGGTGGCATTCCAGTCGAACTATTT
This sequence comes from Pogona vitticeps, assembly GCF_051106095.1. Classification (NCBI taxonomy): domain Eukaryota; kingdom Metazoa; phylum Chordata; class Lepidosauria; order Squamata; family Agamidae; genus Pogona; species Pogona vitticeps. The sequence goes on along the minus strand of NC_135787.1, from coordinate 146,455,132 downwards.
AAAATCTTAAAAGATGATGCTGTTAAGGTGCTACACTCAATATGCCAGCAAGTTTGGAAAACTCAGCAGTGGCCAGAGGATTGGAAAAGATCAGTCTACACCCCAATCCCAAAGAAGGGCAGTGCCAAAGAATGCTCCAACTACCGTACAATTGCACTCATTTCACACGCTAGCAAGCTTATGCTCAAAATCCTCCAAGGTAGGCTTCAGCAGTATGTGGACCAAGAACTCCCAGAAGTACAAGGTGAATTTCGAAAGGGCAGAGGAACTAGAGACCAAATTGCTAACATGCACTGGATTATGGAGAAAGCCAGAGAATTCCAGAAAAACATCTGCTTCATTGACTATGCAAAAGCCTTTGCCTGTGTGGACGAAAACAAACTATGGCAAATCCTTAAAGAAATGGGAGTACCTGACCACCTTACTGTATCTTTCTCCTGAGAAAGCTATATGTGGGAAAGGAAGCAACAGTTAAAACTGGATATGGAACAGCTGATTGGTTCAAAATTGGGAAAGGAGTATGACATGGCGGTATATTGTCACCCTGCTTATTTAACGTATATGCAGAATACATCAGGTGAAAGGCTGGACTGGAGGAATCCCAAACCAGAATTAAGATTGCCGGAAGAAATATCAACAACCTCAGATATGCAGGATACCACTGTGATGGCAGAAAGTGAGGAAAATTAAAGAACCTCTCAATGACTAGATAGGCGGGGTATAAATAAATAAATAAATAAATAAATAAATAAATAAATAAATAAATAAATAAATAAATAAATAAATAAATAAATAAATAAATAAATGAGGGTGAAAGAGGAGAGCGCCAAAAATGGTCTGAAGCTCAACATAAAAAAATCCCTAAGATCATGGCCAAGATCATCACCTCCTGGCAAATAGAAGGGGAGGATATGGAGGCAGTGACAGATTTTACTTTTCTGGGCTCCATGATCACTGCAGATGGTGACAGCAGCCACAAAAATAAAACAACACCTGCTTCTTGGGTGAAAGCATTGACAAACCTCGACAGCATCTTAAAAAGCAGAGACATCAACTTGCCGACAAAATTCCGCATGGTCAAGGCTATGTTTTTTCCAGTAGTGGTGTATGGAGGTGAGAGCTGGACCATAAAGAAGACTGACCGCCGAAGAATTGATGCTTTTGAATTGTGGTGCTGGAGGAGACTCTTGAGTGTCCCCTGGACTGCAAAGAGTCACAAACCTATCCACCTAACCCTGAGTGCTCACTGGAAGGACAGATCCTGAAGCTGAGGCTCCAATTCTTTGGCCATCTCATGAGAAGAGAAGACTCCCTGGAAAAGACCCTGATGTTAGGAAAGTGTGATGGCAAGAGGAGAAGGGGACGACAGAGGATGAGATGGTTGGACAGTGTCACCGAAGCTACCAACATGAATTTGACCCAATTCCGGGAGGCAGTGGAAGACAGGAGGCCTTGGCGTGCTCTGGTCCATGGGATCACGAAGAGTCGGACACGACTTAACAACTAAACAACAAATTTCCATTCACTTGAAAGAAGGATGATTTCTGCTGAGACCCATTGTAGAATCACAGAAAGGTGAAGTTGGAAGGGGCCTACAAGGCCATCAAGTGCAACCCCCTGCTCAATGCAGGAATACTATCAAAGCATATCTGTCAGGTGATTATTTAAGTTTTTCTTGAATGCCTCCAGTGTTGGAGCACTCATCAACTCCCGAGGTAACTGGTTCCACTATTGTACTGCTGTAACAGTTAGGAAGTTTTTCCTGATACTCAACAGAAATCTGGCTTCCTTTAACTTGAGCCCACTATTGTGTGTCCTGCACTCTGGAGTGATTGAGAACAGATCCTGCTCCTCCTCTGTATGACAGGCTTTCAAATATTTGAAAAAGTGCTATCATATCACCCCTCAGTCTTTTTTTTTTTCAAGGCTAAATATAACCAATTCCTTCAGCCTTTCCTCATAAGGCTTGGTTTCCAGCCCCCTGATCATCCTTGTCACCCTCCTCTGAACTTGTTCCAATTTGTTAGCATCCTTCTTGAAGTGTGGTGTCCAGAACTGGACACAATACTCAAGGTGGGGCCTTACCAGTGCTGAATAGAGTGAGATCTTGTGGGATTTAGAAACTATTCTTCCATTAATGCAGCCTAAAATAGCATTTGCCTTTTTTCATAGCCGCATCACACTGTTGGTTCATATTCAGCTTGTGATCTATGACAGTTCCAAGATCCTTCTCGCTTCTAGTTTTGCTGAGCCAGGTATCCCCCATCTTGTAACTGTGTAACTGGTTTCTTTTTACAAGGTGGAGTATTTTGCACCTATCCCTGTTGAATTTCAATCTGTTGTTTTCAGCCCAGTCCTCCATCCTATCAAGGTCATTTTGAATTTTGTTTATGTCTTCTAGGGTATTAACTATTCCGCACAATTTTGTATCATCTTCCAATTTAACAAGCATTCCCTGCATTCACTCATCCAAGACATTAATAAAAAAATTGAAGAGCAATGGGCCCAGGATTGAGCCCTGGGGTACCCACTTGTTACCTCCTTCCAGTTAGAGAAGGACCCATTAATCCTCACCCTTTGAGTATGATTCTGTAGCCAATTGTGTATCCACCTGACACTTGATCTATCCAGCCCACACCTAGTTAGCTTGCTAATCAGGATATCATGGGGCATTTTGTCAAAAGCTTTGCTGGAGTCAAGATATACTACATCTACAGTATTCCCTCTCTCTCTACCAAGGAGGCCACCTGATCAAGAAACGAGATCAGATTAGTCGGGCAGGCTTTGTTCTTGACAAATAAATGCTGGCTTTTAGTTATTACTGCATTGTTTTCTAGGTGCTTGTATAGTGACAGTTTTATAATTTGTTCCAGAATTTTCCCTGGGATTGACAGCAGGCTGACTGGCCTGTAGTTCCCGAGTTCCTCTCTCTCTCTCTCTCTCTCTCTCTCTCTCTCTTTGGCCTTTTTTTGAAGATAGAGACAACATTAGCCCTCCTCCATTCCTCTGGCACCTCACCCATTTCCCATGATTTCAAGGAAATAATGGATTTTTATTGGTTTGTGTTCATCAATCGGGTGCTTTTCTCCACCCCACTACCCACAAAAGCATATTTGGGAGGGTGCAAGAGAGGCCATTCTTGCTGGTTGCTCCCAGGCAGAGCAACCTCTTAAGTGCTGATGCCATCCTTGTCCTTCTCTTGCACATCGGCTCTTTGGGAGAAAAGTGCCTTCTTCGCCATCTTTTTTTGCCCCATTGTCCTGGCTGGATTGCCCAAAGACATCACTGGAATATGTGACCTCTCCCACCTTGAACCAGAGGCTTCTCTGCCAGCTCCCTGACTGAGACACACACAAATAACCTGTACTGCTGCCTACTGTTCTTTCATAAAGTCAGTGCTGAAGAACGCAGCAGGGTGACAGATTTTATTGGGTGGGAGCATAACAACAGCCGTAGGCTATCTCTTTCTTCTCCTTTCAGTACAAGACACTGAAGTGGGTGCAGGCAGCATTCCTGAAGTCTTCCCGAAGGGCCTACTACTGCTACTACACCTATGTTTCATACTGCCTGCAGATTCTAACCAAAGAAGAATAGCATCTGATTGTGCTACAGCAGAGCACAGACCAATAAAAAGTACACATGCCTACACACAACCTATTAACTTCATATACTGTACAGTGGTGCCTCGACTTACGAAATTAATCTGTATTGGAACGGTGGGGATACCGTTCAGCTACCCTTCCAATCTGAGCTGGCTCAAAAGCTCACATTAAAAATATAGCAGTTAGTCTATAAGGTGCAGCAACATTTTAGTCTCCTTATTTATTCATTTATCGTTTTTGTTTTGCGTCTTGTCATTTAATGAAGGCTTTTGACATATCTACTTTGGCATTAGCCAGCATTATGAGTTCATAATATACTTACTCTCTGTGGTTTCATGCCATCTTTGCAATTTCTGTAGATTTTCAGCTTCTCTATTACAGCTTTTTGTTATACTGTATAAATGCTAATCTCTGGAATTATAGTTCTTTGCATTTATTTTATTTCAGTCTTTTGTGTCTGTTCATATAGAGAACTATATAATGTGTATTAATTAAATCCCCACCATTTCTAATTCACTTGGGTGTTGTGATCTTCAAAAGAAGATGTGATTCTTCCCATACTTTCATCTAGTGGGGAAATAGTGAGTGTGGAATCTAGAGCAGTCTGAAACAATGTTTTCCTGTAGGCTTTTAACCACCACCACCACCACCCACTCACACGCGCGCGCGCGCGCGCGCGCACACACACACACACACACACACACACACACACACACACACACACACACACACACACACACACACACACGTCTTCCTTTTAAGAAGTGCAATTAACTGATTTTCTCATCTCTCCTCCACTTTGATTTATCTTTGGCCAACAGAAGCTGTGAGGATAATGTATGCAGGAAGCAATCACCGAACTACTATTTTCTTATAGGCCAGACAAATTACTTAGTGGCTTAAAATCCATAACCGCATTTTGCGTCCTATTAGTGGGTTCAGCAGCTGAATACAAGTGAAATATTTTGGGTATTAAAACTAAACACTTGATAGTAATACCACAATTTTTACTGTCTTTTCTGTGTGTGAATAATATTTCGGGCTTTACCCCCAAATATGGCATGTTTTGGAAGTGAAAGTTAAGGTTTCTCTTCAGACAGGCTTTTCTTTAGTGACTGGTTTTCTGAGAGAGGCTTTTCAGATTGGATTGTTGTGTTTTGTTGCTTTTAAATGTGTTTTTAGTATTGATTTTATTTACCACTTTCAATGTGATACTTGTTTAATTCTTTTTAAATATCGGTATACTTATTGTTTTTAGCTTTTAAATATTGTCATTTTAATGTTGTAAGCCACCTTGGGTCCTTTTAAAGAGAACGGCAGGATAAAAATAAAGATAGATAGATAGATAGATAGATAGATAGATAGATAGACAGATAGATAGATAGATAGATAGATAGATAGATAGATAGATAGATAGATAGATAGATAGATAGATAGATAGATAGATAGATAGATAAGCAATTTTTAAAAGAGGATTATCTAGTTTAGTGTATAAACAAACTGTTAGGTGAGTACTGAGACCTAGTGTGCTGTAATGAAGATGTTGTTTAGCCATGGAAACACAGTAGGGGGTGGCAATGGTAAAACTACTCTTGCAATATTTCACATACCTTGGAAACCCTATTAGAATCACCACAAGTTAGCAGTTTTGATAGCATGTGACAACAGTGAGTACAGACAGACTACCAACAGGGAAGGGGAAGGGGATATATGCCAAGTGAGTCATATATGTGAGTGAAGGGTGTGGTGGCAAACTCAGGATTTATTCTATCAAAATGGACATCACAACGCCACTGTGCAGTTAGGGCCTGGCTTTGAATATTATATTAACTATTGAATTTTATGACTAATTTGACATTTGGCAAATGGAATGGCTAACACAACGAAAAGGTTAGCATAACTATTTAAACTATTTAGTTCCCTGCCATCAGGTCACTTCCAACTTAAGGTGACCCTAACAGTATTTTTGAAGTACACAAGATGCTTGTGGAGTGGTTTACCATTGCTACTACCCAGACAGCTTCCACAGCTAAATGGGGATTTGAACCCCAATCTCCTGATCTTGGTCTATCTATCCACTACGTCACTCTGGTTTTCACTGAAACTGCAATGATTCCTTAAAACCAGAAGTCACTAGAAATTACAATCAATTACTGTATTTTTTCTGTGTATTGTGTCATTTTCTGTTACAATGTCCGAAACCCTGCTGCTTAGCATAATACGTCACAGCTAGAGTAGGGGCATTGAACAACAGAGACTAAAGCAACATAAATATGATCAAACAATACTAAAAAACCCTTAATAAAGCAAGATTAATATAATCAAGCAAAGAAACAACAATAAAAAGGTCAAAGAACAAGAGAAGAAAGACAAGTGAGTAGAACTAGTTTAAATATGTTTGCTAAACAATTAAGTTCAGCACAGGGGTGATAGGAAAAATAAAAATAGGAAAAACAAGAAGAAAGCAGTAATTCCTCTTAAATAACTAAAGGCTCCTAGAATCCTTTATCCAAACTTTCTTTTTTTCCTTCACCTTTTGGACCAGATTGGATTACGAGTGATTTGAATGTATTAAAATGCATCTCCTTATCGCATAAGGATACGAACTGAAAGGGCAGTGGGCTGGAGCACCAGGGAATCTAGAATCACTGGTTTTTCTTTTCCTGAATGGTAGGAAGTAGGCTTAGTTCAAGCAGGAGATTTTCTTAGCAGTTCATTTATTTTAATATAACACAAGCAGCCTGAATGTAAAATACAGCTTTCAAGTCTAGGGCAGGAAAAACACAGCCAGAGTAAAAATTCTGAGGCTGTACATGGCAAAGTTCTGGCTCAGACTGATATGGCAAATATTCGCCACAGTGGTTTGAAGTGCAACATAACAAAACATTCTACAGCAAGACGTGCATCACTTTCCGTTTGTAACAAGGACTTTGATGCCTGATGCCATTTCAGTTTTGTCCATTGTATGGGTTTACCGGATATAGATTTTCTATGAAGGTTGCAGGATTATTCCTGAGTATCTCTGGAGAAAGGATTTGGTTATTTCCACCGGTCTTAACACATTTCCAGCTCTGGGAAGCTCTTTTGGAAGATTACTGTGGGTACTAGTCTGTCTTGAAGGTATTTGTGATGTCATTAGTAGACCACCTATGAAGGAAGGGTCCCTTTGTCCAGCGATTGCTCTTCCTATCCTACCTTTCCTGGTGTGGTTGCCTAAAGGCTGCCAGGAGGTGAGTGGCCCTGGGAGTGAGGGTGTTCTATCTTGGTTCAGGACATGGGGCCCTGGCGAGAAGCTAGTTCCTTTCTGCTCCTTGAGGGTCGGTTGCCTGAGTCTCTCTCTCTCGGTGAATCTGAGGTGAGAAAAAGTTTTTGCTGTTATCAAATCAATTTACTATGATAAGTTTCTCGAGGTATAAAATATGAAAATAACGTTGATGTTATTGTTAGTTGACCTATAGATATGTCTTATCTAGGGGAGGATTTCTATGACAAGTCATATTTTTTTCCACAACCTGTGTTTCAGTTTATTCATGGGCTTAAACATGTTTATGAGTTGTCTGGCGAGATTGAATTCCAGGAACTATGGAATGCAGCCACAATACGTCTTGCTCACCACTGTTTTCCTACATTCCCTTTAAGATTGGAAAACCAGCTGCCTTCTTTTTTCTGCTTAAGTGTCCACAAAAATGCAGGGCATTCTCCCTAGCCAGATGCAATGTCATGCCTGCAGCCTTACTATATGGTAGGTTCAAAGGAATCCCGTACCTCAAAAGACATTGCTCATGTGAGCAGGATGGATTGGAAACTCTTGACCACATGTTTCTGCACTGTCCACTCCACAAGAATGACTGTTCCAAATTTGTAGCACCGGTCCTGTTAAAATTGGAGGGGAAATCTGATGTGGACAAAGTCCGTTTTATGTTATCTGTGGAGGTGCCTGACATTTTGTAAAGAATTGTGGATTTCATCAGCTCAACTGTGAGAAAGTAAAGCCTCACTTTCAGTTAAATGCCTTTGAAGGGTTTGGTCTGCTTTCCTACCTCCTGCACTTTGTATGGGTGCAGCAGTTAATGAACCAGTTTGGTTATGGTTCATTCTCTTTATGACAATAAAGGTTTGTCTTGTCTTAACTTCTACTATAAAGTAGGAAAGAGGAATTTATGTATCAAGCCCATGGGATGATCTGTATCCTATACATGTAAGATGGCTGAGGCACTACATGAATCACTTGCACTTCCTCTCCTTACATATTGTGACTTGCAAAGACAGCCTTAGTCCCACATCACTGAATGTCATAGTAACCACTTCTACAAGCTGTTATTATGAATTTGCTTATGATGTGGAAAGTGCAATTTTCAGTGTGAACTTCAAAGGAAAATCCATGTACCAGCTCACCGTGAAGTTTAGCTATATAGGAAGTACAAAGAATGGTATGACATGCAGCTTTCCAGGCATGTATTCACATGATCTCACTATGCAATCTCCTTGATGTCAATGTGATGGGTAGTCCCATAAGCTTAATGTTTGAACTTTTAATCTTCACAATGCTGTGGAATACAATTACTGGACCATTAGTTGTCAGACACAGGCACCACTCAGACAAGCTGCTAGTGAAAGAAAATATCTGGGTCACTATGCCTATATCTAACCCAGTTGTTATTTTTTCCTTAATTGCAGAAGTGCTTTCAGCATTTTAGTGTTGAGGAAGTGGATTGCAATCCACAAGACATTATGAAATAAATTTATTGCATCTAAATCCAACTACTAGTCCCACATAGAGAAGACTTCCTTCCTTGAGATTCAGTAGTAAATTACAACTAGAGTAGGCCTATTGGACCGGTGTGGATTTTGTGGCTCAGCTCCTCCATAAATGTAATTCATTTTGTGGGCCTGTTCTACTGGTGACTTACTCCTGGATTTCAGCCACTAAATCAATTGTTAAAAGATGAGTCAACATTTATGTAAATCCAATTAATTTAACTGATCTATGAAGTGGATTCAGGGCTTAGTCTTAAAGGTGCCATAACCCCTTGTTTGTGTTTTGGTGAAACAGAGTAACACAGCTGCCTCTCTGAAATCAGCTTTTCAGTAATCATATCTGTAGCATTGTGTATAGTCTGAGTAAAATGTGATAACAAATAAGGTAATCCAAGCCAAGTTAAACTATAGAAGCTGATAAAAACTCTATTCTATTGCTATTATTGATAACAAATTGAACTCATGAAATCAGCTCAGAAATCACAAATCCCTCCTCCAGTTGCAATCATTGTTGCTTGTATTGTGCTAGTTAATTCCTCCAATTTTATTATAGCCACTTGGTAGCTTTCTTGTTGAAATCAAGATCTAATAATAAATAATTGTACTGAATGCATGCTTATCACTGGAGATGCTCTGCACTGTATGAAATGAAATAGTATAGTATGCATTCTTTTTTACTTTCCTCCACTCATATTTCTCTTTCTCCTTCTTAACCTTCTGCAGCAGGACCAAGATGACTATAAGTGATAACAATGAGGGATTTCTATGAGAAGATAGGTTAAATTACAAAAGCTCTACTTTTATATAGAAAAAAACAACATTGCAAATAAAAGGCATCAATTTAGCTTTTGTATCCTTCATTCCCATATTCCTGAGCACCCTCAGGTTGATTGGCTTTAATTATGTATTCAAAAGTCACATTTCAATCAATGGTACAGATAAATTTTCATCTTGTTATGAAAAGCCCAAGCAATGCATACAGGAGATCCCAGGTCCAATTCCTGTTGACTCCAGTTCTTTTTCCTTTTTTTCCCTTAAAAAAATATTACAAAATATAACGAAAGCATAAATGACAAATAAAATCACAACTCAAATATACAGTGCATAGTCGTGTGTGTGTGTACACACTCACACAGACACACACACACAGACACACACACACACACGTGAACTTAATCCGTCCCAGAAGATGTTCGTTAGTTGCAACATTCGTAAGTAGAAGCAGAATTTCCCATAGGAATGCATTGAAAACTGATTAATCCGTTCCAACTGTTTTTCATTCTTATGTAGAGGCGCTGTTTGTACATTGAAGCATTCCCATAGGAACTAATGCAAAGCCGGTTAATCCATACTCTACCACTAGGGGGAGAATTTTTCTTATTTTGACCTAAGATAACTTAGGTCAAAAAAAGGGCAGGAAAGGAGGAAGGGGGGGAGGGAACACCTTCTAAACAGAACACCTTTAAAAACAATTTATATGCTGTGCCCTGTCTCTTTCCAAAAATATAATGATTCTTGTGTTGGGGTATAACCTTAATGTTTTGTAAATACATATTCTATACAAAGGTTCCAAACTATTTTCCTTCAATAATCTTTTACTAAATATTAATTCACAAGTTTATTTATCATCTACAGCTAGATTCCAGATCTCATAATGCCATTCTTCCTACATCAATTATTACTTTTCCGATTCCCTGCAAATATCAATCTAGCTGCTAACATAATAACAATTAGTTCCATTTCCCCCTATCTAATTGACAGTTTCCAGTTGACTCCAGTTCTGAAAGGATTGGATGGCAGATGATGAGAAAGTCTTCTTCTGAAGACCTCGTCCCCAAAAATCAAAGTGGACAATGTATGGCTCAAAAGACAAATAATATTATCTGGTGTAAGAAAATTCTGTATGTTCTTTTGCATCTTCAGCTAGAGTACAGGTAGGGAACGTGTTGTCCTCTAGATTTTGCTGGACTACAACGCTCATCAAACCTAACAATTACGGTGAGCTGATGGAAGTTGCAATACATTATCATTTGAACAATACATTATCATCATCCACTCCTCATTTCTCAGCAAGAGGTTTAGTAACTAGCATTGCAAGCCAGTGGAAAGAAACAGTCAGGGATATCACTGACTGCTCAGGGGATTTCATGCTTCTGAATGGAACTTTTCCTACAACATATCCCCCAACGAGTTCCTGTCAGACCCTGTGAGCACCGACAATGAACAGTCTTACATCAATGCTCAAAATACATTGGATATGGAGACGGGATGGACTCCATTTGCCTCCTGCAAGCAATGTTCTTGCCTTCACAACAGGGGAGGCTCCTAGAACAGGCGATGTTCATGCAGAGTTATTCTTACCAGTATTTGCTATAAAGATGACAGTTTCTGAAATTACTGAAATATAATAGCAGAATGTAATAAACGTGTTCAAAGGCAATGAAAAAGAAGTGTCAAAAGGTTCTAGGGAGCAGGTCTAATTAGCAAGTGTGTGCTAAGTAGAACAAACTTTTAAACTTCTACTGAATATAATGTACTTGGAGGTTACAGAGGAGTAGCTATTGCAGCAAAAACAAGAGACTTGTGGCATTTGAAAGACTAATAATTCGTTAGTTGGTTGGTTGGTTGGTTGGTTGGTTGGTTGGTTGGTTGGTTGGTTGGTTGGTTGGTTGTATTGTATTGTATTGTATTGTATTGTATTGTATTGTATTGTATTGTATTGTATTGTATTGTATTGTAAGTCACTATTTTGGGCAGTTTACAAAAGACTAAAATGACATTCAAGAGCTGCATTTTCACATAAAGGTATTTCAAAAAGATGGAGGCATTGTTAGAAGATAAATGCAGATTTTAATACCAGCCTTTTAAGTAAATCATATTTCTTGAAAGGCTGCTGAGTCTGCAGTCTCATTGCATAGTCTGTGCTTGCATGTCCACAGTCAGACAAGTAATTAGATGTGCTTAAGCTCTTCTCTTGATATCAACAGGGACTTGGATCCAGAGCAGATGTTAGGAAGTTGCCTTATACTAAGTCAGACTGTCTGTTCCTCCAGTGTAGTATTTTGTATCACTTCCAGTTCTAGACAGGAATCTGCTAATTAGATCTGTTCCCTATAACCTTTGATCACCTCTTTTTCATATACATGCCCCTGAATACATTTGTTACACTCCAGTATTATATTTCAATAGTTTCAAAAACTATCATAAACGTTTACCCATTTACAAAAGACGGAAGCTGTGATGCAGCAGCAAGTTTTTCAGTGATCTCCCCCTTCCCCATCCTGTTGCAGAGGACTCCAAAGCAACCTTCCTCAACCTGGTGCCCACCAGATACTTTGGTCCACATCTTCCATTCTTCCCGCCCACTGACCATATTTGCTGGGACTGATGAGTTGTGGAGGGTACCAGGTTAGGATGAGACTGCTCCAGGGTATATAATACAGAGGAACTTGTTTTATACTGAGTCACACCAAGGACTCATATTCTGCACTGACTTCCCATGATTTCAGTATGTCTTTCCCTGCAGTACCTTGGATTGCCAAAGACTGAACCTGGGATGTTCTGTTGGCAAAAAAATGTATTCTGCTGCTACTTATTTGATCACAACAGTTGAGTTGCAACTGGGTCAAACCCATGACTTTCCCAATAATGGCTGAAATTTTATTGCTTAGAATAGTAAGTTGCAACTAGAGAATCAGTGAGGACTTGGTGACTCAAGTCCTCCATTAATTCAATGGGCATACTCTAGTTGCAATTTGCTATGCTAGGCAACAAGATTTCAGCCAGTAGATGTTAGCATAAGTTACTTAAGCAAACAATGAATGTATATATGTATTGAAATAGAACCTGAACAGAAATGGGAATATTTATTACATTCCAGCAGTTAATTAGTGAAGCTTCTCTGACAAATTTACAGGACCTACAATTAATTTGTGTCACTAATAATTATTCCATTAAACATTTTGGTTTGGATCCAGTGCTGTCAGCAACCTGGACATCAGAGGCAGAAGGTATTCCCTTCCCCATTCGAATCCCTCAGAACAGTTTTGGGAGATGGGTGCAGTGTAAGGACAGTGCAGAGGGAAAGGCAGAAATCCTGCTGATGAGCAGACAGACATAGTTCACTCATGTGATGTTTGCTGTATGCCATAAGTGGCTATTTTCTTCAGGAAGATACATTTAAATACAGAATAGATGTGCAATTAGGGAAGTTGAAGTATCTGTTTAGTGTTATATGAAAATGTTACATTCTAAGTCTCTCACAGCTGCTTATTGGAATGCTGTTGCCGTATATGGATTGGCCTGGCTAGAGGGGGCTGAGTAATCTCCTTTGAAGTTTTAAGTCCAGGATGTGCTGTCATCAAAATCTGAGATGAGGCAGTTAGTCTTTCCTTCTCATCCCAGCAACTGCTCTCAGCAATGGCTCTGAGACAGCAGTGTTACTTCTGGTTTTAATGAGAATCTCTGAATATACAAAGTTCATTTCCACAAACAAGGATAAAGCTTCAGGACTAACACTTTCCATATGCTGTGGCAAGCTTCTGTCAGTCTCCTATTGATCCTTCCGTGATAGAAAGTTTCTATTATACTCTGTCTGTAGCCACCATTTAATTATGGTTGATGATCAGTTTCCATGTTTTTTCCCAACAAAAGTGAATGGAATTTTTATTATGGCCACTTACTGAAGCTATAGTTCTACATCTCAATCCTTCTATCTTCTGAAAATGCAACAAACAATAAATAGTGGCAATTATAGTGCAAAAAATTGTGATTTCCTACTGCCACTCCAGTAGTATGAGCTTTTGGTAGAAAACATCTGATGCAGGGAAAACCTTAAGTGGCACACCAACAGTAATCATTACTGTTTATAATCATTTAATGCATTTAATTAATATTCGCATTTAATTGTTTTTCATCAGTAATGTATTGTTTTTAATTTTACTTGTTTTAACACTGTGAGCCACCTTGAGTCCCCTAATTGAGAGAAAAGTGTCCTATAAATGAGACAAAAACAGATCAAGGTAGGCATGTCTGTTTAAGAGACTCAGTTAAATAGCAACTCCTCCTTGTGAGAGGGTGAGGGTTCTGCTTTTTACTATGAGTTTGGAATTTAATTGTAGCTGTTGACTCTCTTGTTACTCATACAGTGGCTTAACCTTTAAGTTGTTCATTAAACAGACTTCCTTTTTTCCCTAACATTGATGTCTGGATTTCAGGCAGAAATGAAATTCTCAAAGAGAAAAGATCTTGAAAGCTTAAAGCTAAATGCTATGGCTGAAGCTATACCTCAGGAGCAAAGAAATTCAGGCCCCAGATCTACATCCCTTACTCAACGTAAGAACACACTGATGTACCCTTTTTGCACTGTAATCCCATTTAAATACCCAATAAGATATATGTATAATGTATCTCATGTCTTATGGTTAGTAAATAAACAAATCCTACAAGTTCTGTCCCAGACTTTAAAAGCCAGAAATGAAGACACACACATGCAGAATGTTCAAAGTCATTCATAGATGCATGTAATCCAAATCATTTCACACAGCATAAAGAACTTCAGATATGGAAAACTTAATCTAAGAGCTAAGAAAACTGTCATTATCATGGTTGGCTGGGTTCTACTGGAGTAGAGGGACAAGTAACTGGCTCAATGTCAAGCAGCTTCTTGTATTCATACAACCCTCATGCTACCACACATTCATTTGGTTACACGCTAGTGGTCCCATTACATCCCTGTGGACATGAACACAACAGGATATAGTTGTGTTTAATAAAGAGAAACAACTTCCTTTTATGCTTCATATATATTCAACTAAAGGGCTTGAAACATTTTAAGATGTGCTCCAAGCAGGAATATGTTTATAAGACTTTGTGCCCATCTTCAGTTTCAGACTTGGACATATTCCAAGTTGCACAGATCTCCATCACAGGCTCTTCTTCTTTCTGGTCTCCAGTGCTGTATTGAAATGTCTCATTAAGGTATTGAGACATTGCAGAGCTACTTCCCAAAAGGCAAATAGGAAGGAGGCTGAATCGAAATGAGTAGCATGCCGAAGCCTTGATGGATAAACAGAAGTCATCCATTTGGCTGCTTTAGAGGCTGGATTTTCAAAGTAATGACTGCAATTATTGTAACCCATCCGCATCCATAATTTCAGCCCATTTCCCATTTATCACAAGCAATCCACAATTTTCCTAATCAGGTAAAATATGATTTGTTGAAAGCTGATATAATACTCACGACTGAGGATGCCATTGTAATTGGACATTAAATTCTATTGAAACAAGTAGGTTTCATTGCTAGTGATAGATGTTGGGTAGGATTACATTTAATGTGCTGAGATAATTCAGAAACTAGACACACACTTTTTAAAAACAAATTGTGAAGTTTATGAGCTGGCTTAAATAGACCTCTTGCAGCTTAATCCTGTGTATGTTTACTTAGAAGGAAATGTCCACTGTATTAGTGGAGCTTCCCCTCTATTAAGAAATTGTGTCCAAAATCCTGTTGCACATTAAAGGAAACCTTTTCCTGATTTTTTTCAGCCCATTGTTTTAGAATTTGGATTTGTTGATGATGGATGCTTTTGTGAACTCAACTATACTCCCATGTTGTAACTCTGAGCACGAGGAAGCTCCTTTTGAGTACCAGATTTGTTTTTATTCAGTGCTACATCTTGTTGCTTTCCTTGAGTTGTCTCAGGTTTTATGAAGCTAGAATAACTACATGGGATAACATCTCTGCGTAGTCAGTTGCTGCTAAAATCTTCCAGTCAGAAGGTTTTTGATTTCATGAAATAACAATCATGCATGTGTGTGAGTTAGTGTATTATAAGCTGCTCTGTGGAGCTGCAGATGAGTAACAGAAATACATTTGTTTTGACAGAACAGGCCTAATGTAAACATAGTTCCATATCTTCAATATAAACATCTGAACTTTTGGAATTATAACAAAAAAATGAAACGATCAGAGTTGAGAGTTGATTTATCTTGTACTAGTCTTAACATGTCAGAAAATTAACACAGTGATGAATTATACATTACTGTACAAAATTTTATTATCAGAGACAAAATTCAAACTGGTTCTGCTTAAAATACAGAAGATAAAGTTTCTCATTTAGAAAAAAAATCCACTTAGTTTAGTTAGAATGATTAGACTGCAGTAAAAACTTCATGTTGAATACATACTAGGTAATTATTTATGGGACAGTTTTAAAGGCATATCATACAAAAATATTTGCAGTAAATGGTAATACAAACTCATATTTTATTTGGTCAATGCTTTAAATTGCTTAGTGATCATTTAATTTTCAGTAATATGTTTCCTCTAAATTAATCCATTCTTTCCCCCAGGATGATAAAAAAAGGTAAATGAACATTGTAACAAAGGATTTTAAAAAAATAACCTGGATCTGAGAGAGAATATTTTTATATAACAAAGCATAAAAATAGATATGCCTTTGGGCACATAAACAGTGAGATTTCTTTAAGATCAAAATTCTGCCACCAAAAATTAAGCTACAAAGGATCCTCATGGTGCAGTGGTTAAAATGTAGTACTGCAGTCAAGACTCTGCTACTGACCTGAGTTCAATCC
Source organism: Pogona vitticeps (assembly GCF_051106095.1). NCBI lineage: Eukaryota > Metazoa > Chordata > Lepidosauria > Squamata > Agamidae > Pogona > Pogona vitticeps. The sequence continues at coordinate 146,439,176 of NC_135787.1, read as the reverse complement.
TAGGCTCAGGTAGCTTACTCAGGGTTAACTCAGCTTCCTATCCTTCTAAGGTCGGTACATCGAGTACCCAACTTGCATGGGCTGGGGGCAATGTGAAGTCTGCATAATCAAATTGTAAACCGCCCATAGAGTGCTTAAGTGCTATTGGGCTACCGCAGCACATTTTGCTTTGCTGTACCTAACTCAACACTTCATTTGAATACAGGCCACCAGCAGAACTTCTGTTTAACACAGAGTTTCTGTTCTGTGCATGTGCTTATCTTTTGCAGTGTTCAGACTAAATATAAATGATGTGCTGTTCTCAAGAAGGAAGGATTTAAGGATGTGATTAAACTGGTCTGCTGAATTGGAACCTTCAAGGATAAACTGACAGCAGAAGTGTATCAGTGATGCCGACTAAGGATGGGAGAGCCTTTATTGGACAAAATCCCAAGTCAAGATTCAAACCATAGCACTGATGCTTAAGCAACAAGTCTAAGATCAAGAATTACATATTTAGCGGCTGTAATCCAAACTCTGCAAAGGCTGTGATGCACATAGTGAACTCTTGTTCAACTTGTCTGTTTTAAATCGGCTAATGCCTCCACGTGCTGAGTTCTTCCAAGAGCACAGAATCAGGACACCTTTGTTTATATAACAAATATTTTTATTTCACCACACTCTTCTGTTTTGTTTCAAAAACAATGGCTTCTAAAGATTCTTGAGGTGCACAGAGGGTTCAGTGGACACAAAGGATTTCTCTGTGCAGTGTAGACCTTCCTCTGACTTCTGTGGGGGGGACCGCTCTCATCTGCACACTGCCCACTAACTGGGGCATACAGGTACACCGCTCAAACCTGGATGGAAAGTTCTGTTTATCATGATCTGCACATTTTATGCAGAACTAATAAACCCATCTTTATATACATACATATATATGCTCATTACACTGGAACATGATTATCTGTAGCAAAAAAAAAGAGAGGGGGGGAGGAATGTTCAAGAGTAGATGGGAAAACATGCTAATTTTAAAGTACAAAGTGATCTAAATGTTCAACAGAATTACCAGAACTACTCTCTAATTGTTAGTACCATTTATCTACAGTACCTCAGAATTCTATGTTGCTAGGGGCTGTATATTTCTTAAAGAATCTGTGCTTTGTTACCATTCTACGTTGACACTGCTGCTTGCACAGCACCTGGGTTGCACAGCACTTCATCAGGAGCAGAACTAAAGGTGTCAGGATACTGTGATGCATTTTGGCTTCTTTAAAACAGAAAAACAAAACCCCATGTAATGACACAAAAGTTGTATTTACATGTTGCTTTGTTAGCTTTTTTTAAAATGAGAAATATACAGGATGGATAGAGTGTGTGGGGTGGGTGTTTTGTGTGTGTGTGTTCACAATAGACTTTTCATGTCTACTATAGAAGCCTCATGGTACCGTAGATAAACTGCAGTACTGCAGTCAAGACTCTGCTCGTGATCTGAGTTTGCACTTGATGGGCTCAGGTAACCAGCTCAAGGTAAACTCAGTCTTCCATCCTTCTGTGGTTGGTAATTTGAGTACCCAGCTCACTGGGGGAGCAACGTCTAGCCTGCATAATTAAATTATAAACTGTCCAGAGAGTGCTTTAAGCACTATGAGGTGATATATTAGCAGAACACTTTTACTATTGATAAGGGGGTATCAATGAGAGTTTCTAAAAGAAAAAATAGTAGTGCACATGTACACATCTTAGCTTGCAAAAGCTAAATAGAGCCCAAAAAAGCCCACAACAACCATCTAAATAGAGTTGTAATGACTGGACCTTCCAGGTCACCACAGGTTGGAAGTAATATAACAGCACATAACTCTGACTCTTTCTATTTCAAACTTCATAAGCAGTGGAAGTTGTTATGTTTTGAGCAATGTAGTATCCTGAACAGTAGAAACCATACAATCATGATGAAAATTAGTGGTGTTGCAGCCATGAGCGTTTGATGATTTAATGATACTGCAACATAAAAAGTGAGAAAAGGTCATTTTTAAGGGTAAAAAGTATTCTTTGTCTTCCTGAGTGTTAATTTCTCTTTCCCCTTGCCTGTTGTTGTTTAGTTGTTTAGTCGTGTCCGACTCTTCGTGACCCCATGGACCAGAGCACGCCAGGCCCTCCTGTCTTCCACTGCCTCCCGGAGATGGGTTAAATTCATGTTGGTTCCCCTTTCCGAATAATATGTGAATTCTGGGTTTAACACAAGAAGTCCATGGATCTGCTGCTTCACCCTATTAATATTGATAAGTTCTTCCATTCCACCCTAACGTTGCTTCAGAAATGCACAAATACTCCTGAGTTAGCTCACTTTTATATATTTGTCCCCAAACAATGCATATCCCTTATGTGTTCCATGTATATTAAACAGTAGTCAGGTTTCACTTTTTCCTACTCTTCATTGAAATGAATTACATGCTATGCATCCTCACAGTTCTGCCCACTTCATATGACACAGTGATGCATGAGGCACATAAAAGGCAGCAGCCTTCCTTAGCCTGGTACCATCTTATATTTAGCTCTGTAATGCCATAGGCAGCTTCAGAGCTGCAGTCCAATAGACCTGGATGGTACCATATCTGGATATAAAATGCAAATAACTGCTACCAGTAATCTGAATGTAGTGGCCATAAAAAAAAAAACTTACTGTGCTTCAGTCTGCTTATTGATGGGATGGGTTTGGGTATGAGGAATGGTGATACTTCATAATAATTATCCAACAGATTTAGGTACTCTTAGGCCTACAAGTTTTACCGATCCTAAGGGTTTTGAACACCATACTTGAATGTGTTCCATTCTACAGACATGTTAACTTTTCAAAGAAAACTGGTCTCCTGATCAGACTTTCAAGTGAGTTAACATTATCATGTAAAACAAATTTGAATAAATATTAGCTAATAGTTTGTTCACGATTTTGACTTGAAAAACATAAGTTGTTGATAGAATTCTGGTGCATCATTCACATTACAGTTAGAGCTTCACAAACTACAGTGGAAGAGCAGTAAGATTTTAAACCTTATGTGATTTTTGAAAAATGGCACTAGGGCATTTGCATCAGGTAGTGGGAAATGCACTCCTTGTAATGGTACACTTGAAAGACCAGCATGCTTTAGGGTCACAAAGACAAGAGTGCTCATGAGCAACTGTCAGCTGCCTGAGCTGTCTAGTTCTCTGAGGGAGTCTTCTGTGACCAGATGAGGAAGAAATGTTTCATTCTCAAGTGGGCATGGGCTCTTTAAAAATGATGAAGAGTGCTCTCATTTGAGTGCTTTAAAGTGCGGCAATTCAAGGCACTATAGAAACCCAGTGTGAATGCACCAAAAAACATTTAGCATTGTTTGATGGTGTTTTCCTTCTACTCTGTGGCAAAAATGGTTAGTTTTTGATGCTGTGTCCTTTAGAGAAGTCTTAGGGATAAAATTCCACATGGGTTACATCATAATCAATTCAATACTTAGTTCATGTTCACATGAATGAAGGGGGATCCTTTTTCTCTTAATTCAAGAGATTATGAGAATATATTCATGTCACATGTATTTGCTTGGTTAATTAAAGGCTCAGATTTGGAACTGTGTACAGTTAAGTCTTATTCTTGATAAGTAATTGTTTCATCCATACCAAATGAGAAATTAGGCATAACAATAATCATGGTACCACATGACCACAATTTGATAATTTGGAGGGCAAAATTTTTAAATAACTCTCTTCAAATGCATTATAAAAATCATTCCTGTTTTCATCAATACAGTGTTTCTCATTAAGGCCAGGTTTATTGACTAATAGTGGATGAATAGGTCTGAAATGATGGAAGGTTCTCCCTGCCACAAGAAAAAATGCTCTATCATTACAAAGTGAGCACAAGAGAATTGGTCAATATATCTTTCTCGCTCAACCATTATTAAATGTGCCTATTCCTCAGGATGTTGCATCTGTTCACTCAGACTCCTAATCCAGGAACCTAAAGACTTCAGAACCCCTTCTCTACTGTTCTGCAGTGCCTCAACCCAATGTCCTTCACAACAAATGGATGTATGCCAGTGGATATCTGGAGCCTGTACTGGGGCAATGTATGTGTGGAGCTCTGCTTAGATAGGAGCTCCTGATTTATGAGAGGGAAGTGCCATGAACTTGGTTTCAAGTGAGGCTTTTAGGACTATTAAAGAGGAAGGTATTGGGAGCTGTGGCTGGGAAGAAAGTTTTCAAAAAATTTGGTCTAGAGATGGACACAAAATGTTGCTAAATAGAGTGATAAATTATAGGATTGGAAACCTTCACTCCTCCAAATGCTTTGGACTAGGCATGTTGACTGAAGCTTTTGGGAGCAGAAGTTCAAAATATCTGGAGGGCCAAAGGCAGTCATGTTGACTTAGCATGGTCATGTTTGGCTCAGGCTTTGAGGAGTAGAATTTTGAAATATTTGGGAAGCCAAACATTTCCCAATTCTGGCATACTGTATGTGTAACAATAAATTCAAAATACAGATAGAGACTTCAGACTGTTCATCTGTTTGTCAAACACAAACGAGTGTTTTTAGTCCAAAAAATTCTCACCTATCTTGTCAATAACTTCATCTTCTAGAAAGTGGAAGATACATGGAAAAGAATGACTACTGTGGACCTAATGGACATCAGCAAGGTAGAGGTCCATATATATATTTTATATATGTATCGAAAACTTTGAATTACCTTTCATGCCTCTGATGGTGACTATAATGTGTAGAAGTTCAGGCTGCAATGGATTTGTTAAATCTTCCACTGGATACTTTGTTATTTCTGAGAAACCTTTCTGAGAATATTTTACTGTTATGGAAAAGTACAGTCCTTAATATTTCATTTGCCATTCATATAATGGGTGTGTGGCTTGCAGGAGACTATTTGAGGCATGGTGTTTGTTAACTCACCACCTTACAGGTGAAATCAACAACCAGCGCCAAGCCCTCATGCTTCATCTGCCATTTTGTAATATGCAAACGTACAGACTCCCTCTTTAGTGCTCCAGGGTAGATCCTGATAACCTTTAGTTAATTGTTTCATAAACTGTGACTAACTATTATAGTGTTGGGGATATTCCAATTATCTGATACCCGTTCCCTTTATCTTACAAACTCAGTTGCAAAACATCTTGGAAATTCATGGCATGTACTTTGGAATAAGACAACTTAAGAATATGTCCACATGGTTTCTTTCTCTTTTTTAAAGCAAGCCTAATTTTTGAGCCACTACATATTTACTGTTTTTCTGCATTCATGACAAGAGCGCAAACTGGCACAAAAATACATATGTCCCTCAATGAATTTTTTAAAAAGGTACTTTAAAATTTTTTTTGGAAATTTGCCATATACTGTGTTTGTGACTAGGAGTGTTAAGAATGAATACCCAGAAACCCAATGCATCTATCCTACTGCATGATGATCTACCATCCTGCACAACAGCCAGAAAGACACAGACTTGGCTTTCTAAGAATTGAAAACGGACTACAGTGCATCTAGTATTTGATCCTGTATCAGCAAGTTTGCTGTGCAAGGATATTTATTTTATTTTATTTTATTTGTTTGATTTATATCTGTATCTGTAGTGAAGCAATATCTGGAGGGCCAGACATTGCTTACTCCTGCTCTGGCTGTGGGTCCATGAAGAAAATGGCAGATGAAGGGCTATGCAGTTTTAACTACTACTTTATATATTTACTCCTTCTTAGACCAACATGAAAAGGAATGTTTCAAAGCTGTACTTCCAAGGTTGACAAATTAACTGAACAAAAGTACTTAGGGGCAGGACGGGAAAGCACAAAAAATGGAGTTAATGTTAATAATGGTCTATTTTTGCTTTTCTTTCCCACACTCTCCTGGTCATGATCTAGTCAGCAGCACTATCACATTGCACAGCCTGGCTTCCAATCAACTTCTTATGTCTGGTTCATTTACATCAGAATGGAATGCAGAAACAGTTTCCTTTTTTCCATAGGCAGCCTGTGGCCTAAGCAAAGGGAGAGGCTATGGTGCCAATTTGTGGTGAAGAACCCCTCTCTGTACAGCGGTAGCTTATGGTGTGAGAGCTTCTGCTCTCCTGCCATAAGATGGTCTTGCATGGATGTTTTCTAGATTAAACAATATAGTTCCTAAAATGGATACTCATTCCTAAGAGGAAGAAACTGCTTTGGTTCTTATGATAAAGAAATGGTCTATACCAAATTTGATGAGGTGGGCTGAATTCTAGTGAGTTCTTTAGGTCTCTGAAGAAATCCTAAAGGAAAAATAATAAAAGACGTGCAGTGCAATCCTATGCATGCTTACTCATAAGTTAAGTCCAACCATATTTGTCTGGGCTTTCTAGCAAGTATGTTCAGGAGTACAGCTTTAGGAAAGCCTTCACATGAATAAAGAAATTATAACAGATACAAGAAATTATGTTTAAAGTAAGCATAGGTTAGTTAGCATAGCCTTAACAATCACTCCAAATGTCATCCCATTTGATGTTAATCAGATTTCTGATTATAAAGCAACAGGATTCATGCTGGCGGAATGATGGAAAAGTGAATACTCAGTATTGCTCATAATGAAACCTCTATCTAGGAAAATCATCTAGTTGACAGATTTTTCTTTTCCCCTTTGTATCAATCTTGTATTTTTTCATATCACACATCAATGTATGTAGATCTACTTACCATGCTAGCTTAGTAGTACCTACTACATACCTTTTGCTGAGTAACAGAAACTAAAAACAATGATGTATGGATGTGGGGACATACATGAAACCGCTATCAAAACATAGGATCAAAGAAGTAAATTTGTTATTAGCTGAGCAACAGAAAATAAAATCAAGTTTCAAAATGACAAAATGGTATGACAGCATCCGGTCTCTGCTGCATATCTGTCCATTGACTTTCAAGGGGCAGCATATGCACTTTAATTTATACCATCATTTGCAACTTAGAAAGAATGTTAAATTAGATGCACTATAATTTATACCGTCATTTGCAACTCTAAAGAAGAAACACAAATGAGAAACAATCAGAGTGCTGATGTAACTGCCCTACAACATAGGAAGATGGCACATGTTGCTTGTGTGCCTCTTTTACCTCCTTCGTTCTATTCTATCTTGCTGTTGAAACGCTGATTGTCATAAATAATCTTTGTGCTTTTGCATAATGCCCATCTTTGATGTAATGGAAATTCACATACAAAATGTGGACACCTTAGGTAAGCATGCTGGAATACAGGCAGGAACCATATAACCATGCACAAGTATTCTGCAACCCTGCCCCCCCCACAAAAAATTGACATTAACATTTACATGCACCACTTAATATCACATTTGGCTATGGTACATTGGGGGCTGGGCTTTTGTAAGCATTCATGACCTTATTTCTCTTTGTCAGAGTTTTTTTTTTCTCCTCTCCACAATTCTGAGGAGACTGGTGCAAAAATATAATATCTCTGTATCTTTTTCCAGTATGAACTGGTCTTCACTGATTTTCCAGTCAAAGTTTCCTGGAGTTTCATATTGTGCTTCTCCTCTTGCACAATCTGGTACTTAGTTTTTGCTAGAAACATGTGATCTTCTCAACCACTGAAATAATTCTTCTTTATAAAGCATTTGCCACCGAACATTTGCTTCCACTGTTTCCACAGCTCGGGAGAATGAGGCGGCAGATCCCTCCTCATAGGTCTTTATAAAGTTCTTTAGCTGGAAATAACAAATTCAGGTATTAATTTGGACTGAATGAAATAAGTTCTCTCAAAGCAGACAAACAGGTCATATGCTAAAGACAAAACTGGAGAGATTCTGATCAGATTTTGCAGAGATTTATTTTAAAAGAGACAGCAAGGCAACAGACTGCATCAAATTGTGCTGGAAGATATTGACATGCCAGTGCCTGATTATATTAACATCACTTCCTCCATCTCTCCTGCAGCTCAGCTGCTTTATGTTGCAGACAGCTGGGCTCTTATCAAGTTTTACTCCTACATAAGCAACTAAATAGGGAAAATTGGAAACACTCCTAATGTAGCTTTTAGAAGCTACATTAAGCTAAAACACCCAGACTCTTCTCTGAAGTGCCTTAGTTTATCAACTGTTATAAAAGATGTGTTCAATTAGGCTTGAGGAACATATTTAATTCTTTACTGTAAATGGCTGGGTATTTATGCACAAGTCTGAGAGGTTGCTTGACACTGTTACAAGCACTATCAGGAGAAGCAACTATTCTTAGATGTTTTAATCATACCCAGATTCACTCTGTGAAGCATACTTACTTTAGAATATGTTCCTACAGAACTTGGTGGGTTGAACTTTGACTATCAAAACCTTTGAAACTGAACAAAATTTCTTTACACTCTTGTGCATCCATTCTATAAACTTGTCATTATTAGGTGTAGAAAATATTTAATAATACAAATATGCAACATTGCAGGGTAAGAAGTACAACCTTGTTGCTTTTAGGTATCAAAGATTGTAAAATATCTGAAAGAATGGAATCTGCATAATATTTACCTCATTTAGTTCACTTTCTGTATTAAGGAATTCTGTAACTCCACTGATAAGTTTTGAATTCATAAATAATGCTTCTCCATATCTGCAACAGCAGGTTGGAAACACAAATGTGGAACATAGTGAGTGACAATATCTTTGATTATGCAAAACTGAAATACTTTTATTACACCAATGTTAACAAGTACAAGTTTCTTTCCTAGAATTTCTGGCCTATAAATTCTATCTAATTTATAAAAAGCAGAAAGCAGATCACCAAAAGGATAGGTATATGAATAAAAATTGAAATTAACTTTGTATAACATTTCCTTTTTTTTCAGCATTTTTTAAAAAATAGTTCCTGTTGTTTAAGTGACTTCATTATAGAAAAATGCTAATTAAAATCTACAGTATGAAGTGGGAAGAACTCAGTCTCCCTATGGCCTACTGGATCTAGAACCTGCTCAAAAATGAAAGGATTAACAGTGGCCATGTGATACTCATACCAAAAAACATCCAGGTAAGGTGTTACCACTTTATATAATGTCTGATTTATTTTTCCTATTCTTATTCTTGATACCAAGTCAGAGCATTGGTCTATCAATTTTAGTATTTCCTATACTGACTGATAAGCAGCAGGAGCTTCTCCCATCCCTTCTTGCGTCTACCTAGGACTGAAGATGGGACACTCTGCATTCAAACATTCTCTACCAAGAGCTAGCTTTTCATTATGCCTTTATTATACCCAGACAAGACGGAGGTCCTGAGGGTGGGCGGACCTACCATCAGCAGTTTGGGAAACTCCCTCTCTTTTGGGGGGGGTGACTCTCACCGCAAAGATTGAGGTTTGCAGCTTGGGGATCCATCTGGACCAGGCGCTTACCATGGAATCCCAGGTGGCGTCCGTGGTCTGATCCGCCTATTTCCATCTGTGATGGATTGCCCAGCTGCGTCCCTATCTAGATGGGGGGTCGCTCACCACTCTGGTCCATGCACTTGTAATCTTCAGCATAGATCACTGTAATGCTCTCTACATGGGGATACCTTTGAGATCAATACGGAAACTCCAAACGGTGCAGAATGCGGCAGCCATCATCATATCTCCCCCACCCTGGCCACCTTTCATTGGCTGCCCGTTTGGTTCCACATTGATTTCAAAGTTCTAATGATTATGTATAAAGCCCTAAATGGTTTAGGGCCTTGATATCTGATGAAACGCCTCCTCCCACCCAAATCTACTCGTATCACTCGATCTAGCCAGGAGGAGCCTAACACCGAGGAGGCCCGGAAGGAAAAAAACAAAAAACAAGAAACCAGGCCTTCTCGGCAGTGGCTCCTCGCCTTTGGAATAGCCTCCCTTCTGAGATTTGTATGGCCCCTTCACTGGGCATTTTCAAAAGCCAACTGAAAACCTTAGGCAAGCCTTCCCTCCAGCCACCTCTTGATTTATTTTGTTTTTCGCATCTTGAGTCCTTGTCTAGTGTTGTATTGCTTGTTCTATATTTTAAGTGGTTTATTTTATATGTTGTTAGCCGCCCTGAGTAGTCAGTTGACTAAATGGGCGGGTTATAAATAAATAAATAAATAAATAAATAAATAAATAAATAAATAAATAAATAAATAAGTAAGTAAGTAAGTAAGTAAGTAAGTAAGTAAGTAAGTAAGTAAGTAAGTAAATAAACAAACAAACAAATAAATAAATAAATAAAGGCATTCCAGATATGACCATTCCTAACAAAGCTTAGCAGAGCCCTGTTCTTACCCCAGCCCTTGGCATGCGCACAGACACTGAAGCAGACTTTTATGGATAATATGTGGCCTCCTATATCCCCATGCAATCTGCCCCACCCCATAGTTAAGGAACATATTTATTTATTTATTTATTTATTTATTTATTTATTTATTTATTTATTTATTTATTTATTTATTCATTCATTCATTCATTCATTCATTCATTCATTCATTCATTTATTCATTCATTTTATTTAAATATTTCTATACTGCCTTTCTCCCCGAAAGGACTCAAGGTGGCTTACATCATTGAAGCAGTATTTAAATACTAAAAACAGTAATTATACAAATATTTAAAAAGAATTAAACAAGTATTATATTAAAATGGTAACTAAGATAAATATTAAATCACATTTAAAACAACGGAGTACATGTTTGAAGTTCAAAGGCCTCCCATTTGCTGGACATAATGAATGCTTATGCAGGTGTATGAAAGAAGGATGGGAGCATGGCACTGTTACCTCTACTGGAGAGCCCTTTGCATGTGTGTGTTGAAAATGGGAAGCCTTTGAGCAAACAACCATCTGAGCATCAAGTTTAAGTTATTTAACTGGGAGGGAGCAGACTGAATGAAGATATGGAATATTTGTTCAGACAGAGTCAAAGATCATGGCCTTGGTTATTCAGAATTTGCCATTTCTCTTTTATGTTACCTATTACACACACATTTTCCCCCTCTGTCTTCCCCATGGGAGTTGTACATTGATTAAATGTTAAAATCTATTTTCTGTCTGACCTTGTTAAAATGAAACATTTTAGTTACAAACTTTTGACAGTCTGTTTATTAGTTTCGCAAGATAACTGGGATGGAAAGAACTCTTAAAATCAATCAGATCCTCTGGTTATTATGGTAAAATTTGGAATGGGTGTTTCCCCCACCAACAAAGCAAAGAAAAACAAAACAAAACAAACTATTAAAAAAAACCATGTCAGCAATTAATAGAATTTAGTTTGGTTTATTATTGTAAGATTGAAGTAGATAGCTCATAACTTTTAAAAACTAAAATAAAGCACTCTGATATTGAAAAACTCAAATGAGTAGCTCAATTCAGATTACTCTCCAAATTCTGTTTTAGAGCACTGTGAAGAAGCTACTGCAAGAGTTAAACTTAAGAGGACCCTTCCTTTCCTCCCCAATTCTTTGCTAGCAAGAAGAGGAAATCATGTTTCATATGAATACTAGTTTCATCCTACTATGGCTAGTTATAGCATTTACAAATCATACCTGACAATAAAACCAAAGCTTGCTAAAAAAAAAATCTACTCCTTGAGTATAATAAATCTGTAATAAAGTTCTGATCACAGAATATGCCTCTACCTAATGTATGGATATCCTTTCTCACCCCCCACACCAGATCTCACTTCATTCAACAGGGTATTTGATGGTCTCTTTAGAATGTTAAAGTTAGAAAGACGGCCATGAGATTGGGTGGGGTAGTTTGCTACTTCCTGTTTAGTGGCACCTGCCCAGACCTAAATCCCACTGATTAGGTACATTAATTTTAATAATTAGAACTGTAATGCATTTTAACTGTTGTCATAATTATAACTCCCTGTTCATGGTAATGCTATTGTGCTTTGTATTATTGAAACTGGTCCATTATTTGCCTCCCTTTAATGTTTCATAGACCACCACTGTCTGCAGAAACAACTAAAGCGCAAATACCAACAAATCCTGAACAACTGCATTAATATTTTGCTCATGCACTGAGGTGTACTGTTTACTTATTTTCCCCCATGATTCAGCTCTTAGTATTATGTCAGAGAGAAAATGATGGATGATATTGGGGGAAACTGTAGGGAGTTAGATCCAGACCCTTGTCTATTATATCTGTGTATATCTGCATTATGGCACACTAGCTACATTACACAATATAGTGCAATAACAAAAAACAAATGATTGGATAAGCATCTTTATGAAGGATTAAGAAGGAAACAATTCATCCTAAACATAATTTATTATCTTCACTTGGACCCCATCACCTTTATTAGAAACATTTCCCTTTCTCTCCTATCCTATGCAATTTAAAAACCTGTTTCAGAGGATTGAGAAACCCTCCTCGTTATGGTTTTGTTTGTTTGTTTAGGCACTATAGAGAGCTACAAGGGGAAGGGAAGAAAATCCAGCTCCTCTGCCACTGGACCTTGGCCATTCCTAGGAAACGGGAGGAAGTGGACAGAACACAAAATAGAAATGAACTGTGCAGTACTAAGAACAGCAAAAACACTTATCCTTACCTTGCATTCAATATTTTCCATTTTTCTCTAAAAAACTTCCAAGCAAGATCTCTTCCATGTGGATTTCTAGCCACGTGGATAATTACATCAATTGCATCCTGATCCAGGACAACTTCTGAATTGAGAGACAGGTTAAGAAGCCTTGAATAATGGGAGAAGGGAGGGAAAATATTTAGTTTTTTATTAACATAAATATTTCAGTATTATGCTGTTTGATATCTTGGCATTTCCAACAAAGACCAGATGAATGTACTGCTACATAGTAACTGAACTCTTGCACAGCATTCTGTTAGTGTTTGTAATGTACAGAAATCAAACTAGGCACTGAGACTGAAAAAATACATCATATTCTCCTGTTGGCCTATGTATGGCCCTTGGTCCTTATATCTTGTTTGCATTAATTGACAGCAGGACAATTTCCCATGCCTGTCTGCAGATATCTGGAATTGAACATGAGACCCTCTGTATCTATATCATGTGCCTATTTGATTTTAGGCTTCAACTTAAATGCTACTCTGACATCATATTTACTCCCAATGTAAATATTGTTCACAATCATTTTAAGTGCAACTAAAACACAATTGGAAGAAATGCTATGTGAAGGAAAGAAGGAGGAAAGTGAGCCATCCTCACCGATAGAGACACCAAAAGGGAAGATAGAAGTCTGTCTGGTAGAAGAAGGAGAGGGAGGAAAAGGGGAGGAGCTAAAATGTCAGTATGGGAGGAAAGTATAAAAGATCAAGGAGAGAGGAGATTAGTCAGTAGATTTGAGAATGAAGGAGTAGATTCAAAGTATGAGAGAACGCATGGTCTTTTGGAAGACTTTCCTAACCTAAAGGTCGGTGGGTTGTTACCGGACCCGGAGGTGAAAGAGAAGGAGACATGATGTTTGAAACTCAAGAATGGACAGTGATTGTTTTCCCATAGGGACAAGGAGGTAGAAGGAAGGTGATCCGGCTGGATCAGAAGCCACCGAAAGAGGGAGACTGGGCTCGACACCCATGTTCTGGTACCATTTATGAGGTATGGAGTCCCCCTCTGCGGAATCCCATGGATCAGGAGCGTTTTGGCCCAGCCCCTCAGTGAGTTATCCTAATTTTCAAGAAGAACTATCCTCATCTAGTTATGGACCTCTGCCTGATTTGTCTTGTTTCGATCCAGTTGCGGTGGATTGTTGAAACACTGAGAGTTAATAAAGTCAAAGTTGTAAACAATATGGACAAGTCTCAGTCGTTATTTCCCGCCAAAGTTGAGGAACTGCCGCAACTTTCAAATGAACCCAATCACATGCTATCGTTGTGATATATTTTTACAGCTTATATTTGAAATGAAGTCCTTGTAACACATTTTTACAGCTTATATTTCAAAGAGAGAGAGCATGAATATTTGGCAAATATTCTTTGGCAATCAATTAATATCAACTAAATTAGCATACCTGTTTAACAAATTTCTGTCATCACTACAAGTTAAAGCTTCTAGCAATATTTTCTTCTCTGATACTGCTGCTGTAGAGTGAAATTTCATCCAGATGAACTCCCACACGTCTTCATCCATGAGAGAGACTCCTGTGCAGTAGACGATGTCTCTTACATTTAGTGGTATTCTTTGAAAGTAAACACAAAAATGTATTAATCATAGAATCATGAAGTTGGAAGGGGCCTACAAGGCCATCGAATCCAATTCCCTGCTTAGTGAATCAAAGGATATCTGCCAGGTGGTTATTTAAATTTCTCTCAAATGCTTCCAGTTTTGAAGCACTAACCACCTCTCAAGGCAATTGCTTCCATTGCTGTACTGATCTAACAGTTAGGAAGTTTTTTCCTGACATTCAACTGAAATCTGGCTTCCTGTAACTTGAGCCCATTGTTGCATGTCTTGCACTCATGGATGATTGAGAACAGACCCTGCCCCTCCTCTGTATGACAGCCTTTCAAGTATTTGAAAAGTGTGATCATATCATATCATTTGAATATATGTTATTCTTCAATCAAAATTATCATGGAGAGTGCGGGAAGAGCCCATCTCCCTGTTGATCCCATTCTGCTGCTTACTGATGCAATTAATAAGCAAGCAGGAATCAGCTCATAGAATTCCTTTACCAATACAGTAAGCTTAGATGGTTCACATGACAGTACTGGAAGTACAAGGTGGGACCTTGTCACTGCTACCAGGTAATCCTATGTCCCTATCTGGAATTGAGCTTGAAAGGCCAAAGCAAAGTGGGAGTGCATGGAGGGATACGCTGTAAACAAGCACAGTTTGTGACACTGTACAACATTATTCTTTATCACTGAGCCTGTCAAAGTCTATAGCCTTTGCTTCTCACTTATTGGCTTTGTGGACATTCTGCCACATGCAACAGCCTTGTCTCTGCCTTGGAACTTAGAATTTTTGAATGTCAGTAAACTAGGATAAGTTAAATAATAAATTAAGAGACAATACTATGCTGTTTTCTCCCTTCTTTATTTATTAATTTAATTTATTTATTCGATTTGTATCCCGCCCATCTGGTCTGGTCGACCACTCTGGGCGGCTTCCAATAAAAGTATTTGTCATGAAACATACAAATATTACAATCAATTAAAACACATACAATAACAGAACAATAAGGAAAGGGGAAAAGAAGAGAGAGAAAGTTAAATATTGACAGGAGGGAAGGCCTGAACATATAACCATGTTTTTAATTGACTCTTGAAAGTGCCCAGCGTAGGGGCCACACAAATCGCCGGAGGAAGTTTATTCCAGAGGTGAGGAGCCACCACCGAGAAGGCCCGGTTTCGTGTCCTTTCCTTCCGGGCCTCCCGCGGCATTAGGCTCCTCAGCCTCACCTCCTGGCTCGTGCTGGTGATCCGAGTAGATCCCTAACCTGGATCTATAACCAAAAATGACCAAAGAATCTCACAGATTTATTTACCTTATTTCTATCTATCTGCATTAAAAACTGGAAAAAGTAATTTCCCAGCCAGCATGACCAATGGGAGCTGTAGTCCCAAAAAGCAATTTTTAAAAGTACTGACCTGCACTATAACAGCATAAGTAGATCTAAAATGCCACCATGAACCTGGATTGTACAAGTAGTTAAAATAATAATAGGCTGCTGCCCATCTAAAACTCCTTAATCAGGAAATGATATCAAAGGAAAATCATAGCACTAATTCCAGTCTCAAATACTTACTTTTCTGGAGTAGTTATTTGTTCGTATGAAATGTGCAAGTACGTTTTATATTTGGACTACAGTCAGATTTCATTGTTGGAAGACCCACATTATTTCCATTTTTATTAAACTGCTGAACCCTGTTTTTCAAAACGTTTAGGACTGAAATGAGCAGCCAGTTTTTTCATTAGCTTTTGAGTACACAATGACCACTTCATCGTTGGGTACAATAAGCAGAATATGAGTGGAAAGACAGATCACTTCCTACAAGGAGGAAGAGCTGATTATTCCTTGCCTTCAAGTCTGTGTCTATGGAAATTTATCCAGGCAAAATCCAATGAAACAAAACAAAACAACATTTTGTTCCTTATTGTGGCAATAACAAAGTTAGAAAAGTCTGAGTAACATGTAGCTTCAATCAAGGAAGAAATCTTGCACATCAATGGCACTAAGCCCAAGTCAATAGCCTATACAGTGGTGCCCCGCATAGCGACATTAATCCTTTCCAGGATTAACGTCGCTATCCGGATTCGTCGCTATGCGGGGGGGAACCCATAGGAATGCATTAAACTCCATTTAATGCATTCCTATTGGGGAAAAACTCACCAGTAAGCAAAGATTCCCCCATCCAGCCGCCATTTTTGCTGCCCGGTAAGCGAGGGCAGGGCGCGAAAATGCTGCGCGCAGCCATTTTCTGCACCCGGCAGCCATTTTGGAACCGCTGATCAGCTGTTTTCTAAACATCGCAATGTGAAGATCGGTAAGTGAAAAAAAACACGTCGTTATGCGGATTCGTCATTAAATGGTGCGCTCGTTAAGCGAGGCACCACTGTATCCTGTTTTGTTCTGATTTATGAATCACTTGTAATATCAAAACCATACATTCATGTCAAGATCTACTACACATACACTATAAAATGCCTTAAGTATGCCACTGTTGCAGTATTAAAAAAAATCCTTAAGGACAAGAAAAAAAACTATTAAATATACTTAAGAACAAAGCATAAAATAAAGGGTGCACTTGTAATACAGATTACAGCCTTGTACAACAATTCTAAGTGGACATGAAGTAGCAGACCTTTTACCACTTTTAAAGCCCTGCCAGTCAGGATGGGAGTTAATGTGTATATATTCTGTATGTGAGAGGAGGCAGCTATGGCAGGCTTTTTAGCCTAGCAGATTTTATTTTCACAAATAAAATCTGAAGGCAATGGAGAGATGGGAATTAGTTACACCAGCTCTAGACTGGCTTCACAGAAGTACCCAGTTGAATCTCCTCCGGAGGGGATGCAGGACCTTTGGATTCAGCTCTGCTCTAAGAGAAAAGGATCTGTTTCACTTCCTGGCCCCTCCCTGATAACAATTTGATGGGGTTAAAACTGCTCTGCCAGCTGACATCCTATTCCTGTTTACCTGGGGGGAGTCCCACTGAACTGAGACAGGAACAGGAGTGAGGTTATTTTAACATTAAAACTGCTGAATACACTGAGTCTGCATTCTTTTTTTAAAGGAAATGGCATGATGAATACTCCAAAAGTGTATGTAAGCATTAACTTTGAAAGCATCATTTTAAATGACTTTTATTTGAATGCTCTTGTGATTTATTTGACTGTATTTATCTCGCTTCGAAGACATGGTGAGGATAAAATATGTGGCTAACATAGCTGGTGATTAAAAATTAAACACTTTGTAAAAATGTTAAAAATTAAACAGAAAAAATAATTAATATCCTGCTGTGCCTTCACAGAGAAATCTGTTTTTCCAATGATTAATAATAAAGCTTTACAAAGAATTAACAATAATCTTTTACGTTATAATTAATTAGTACATGCTTGTTCTTGTTTAAACTAAGTTCTAACAAATGGAAATACATTTATAAAATAATCCCTTAATTATTTATCTTTCAGGCAAATGATGTTCTAATTTCTTGTAATTCAATTAGATACTGCTTGGGCAGTGTTTTGATTTAGTAACACGTTTCCATACATTTAGGAAAACATTTAAGAAAAGAAATTGATCAAATGTCCCAATTCTATTCTGATAATTTGGTTGAAGCTTATTTTTCTCAATGAGTCTAAATACAGAAGTATGTGTGTGTGCTCCTAAGAACAAGAATCACCTTTCCCAAAATGCTCAAGGTATATAACAGTTGCTACTTTACCTGATGTGATAGTCATGTTTACATGAGGGATATGTTATGTATCTCAAACAAACTGGAGTTTGACCTGAGACTTTGCAGGATGCCCTAGGCCACCCAGACTGGCTCTATTTGCAGGAGGCACAGTGAGGAAACTGAACTCCCAGTCTCTGGCTCCACAAGCAGATACCCAAACCACTGAGCCAGCTGCCACCAAGAAGAAGGAAATGGTGAATCACTTCTGAGTACTCTTTACTTAGTAAACCCTGAAAAGGGTTGTCAGAAGTCACAATTCATTCTTCCCATATCTTCTGAACACTTACCTAAGTCTTCCCTACTACTATATGAATCTATTGGCCAGTATCCTGCCCAAATTACAGCATGTACAATAGTCATTGTAAAATTAGATGCACCTCACTAGTGAGGTGCTGGTCACACATGGCAAGGGTCAGACATGTCACCAATTATCCACAATTGCTTCTATGATTGCTGCAGCATGCCCAGTAGTTTACAATATGATCCTGGCTATTGTTTCGTCTACTTTTCCTTTGGTGTCTCTTTTGTTTATGAAGACATTAAGGCAATTAAATGTTCAAGGAGTGACAGGGCAATCTGCTATTTCTAGTGGTTTCTGCCTCTCCTGAGCCTTGAAGTAAAGAAATAATCAACAGTGATGATGACAGGAAACTCCTCCCACAGGACAACAAAGATGCTTCTAGCACTGTACAAACCAACAAATTTACTGTGGCATAGAAGTGGGAGTAAAGAAAAAAAAACATAATAGATTTCTGTAGAAGGAAATATTGTTTATTGATCTTCTTTCCAAGACTTAAAATCAGATTCCTGCTCGGCCATGCTCCGGTGCAAATTAAGCCCTATAAAAGAATGCGAACAAAGAATAGCGCCTGCTTAAGTCAGGGGAACTGGAGAGTTTGAGAAAAAAGTACTTTTTTAAAAGAGTCTGAGGGTTTTATTAACTGTGCACATTATACTTCCAAGGGATTTAGGGACACTACGTAATTGCTAAAAAGAGAAGTGCAGGGAACTATGTTGGAAGGAGAAGAATTGTCATTTGTTCTATAAGCCCTCTTTCCTGCTGGGCTTTGTATTTGCATAGGGTAAGGGTGCCCATTTATTGACACCGTGAGGGAGCATAATGCTAATACAATTTTTAGAAGCATGAAGAGTCAACTTTCTTCTTTAATGAAATAGTAAATCAGCATACCTAATATTTAGCTTGTCACATGATTAAGCATTGTTTTTGTGCTTTAAGATTCTATTTGCTGGCAGGCTCTTTTCTTCCTTCCTCACTAGAAAAGAGGATTAATAAGGACAATTCACAAAAATACTTTGTATTACATTATCCAGCAATGCCCTCCTTTGTAGGCAAGATCCTACTACCATGTTTACTTGCTGCTAAGTCTTGTTCAGAAAATGTATTTTCCACAATTAATTAAAAGCTTCTTGCATGCTCAGCCTGCTTCCCAGACTGATCCTTTGTTGTGATTCTGAGATTAGTGATGCACAGCCTTTTAAACTGCCTTCATTTATATTTTTCTGTACCTGTTTGGGGATGAAGACCCTTATTTCCTTTTTTCAAAGAATTAATAGCTATATTGTGATATTTAATTTTATATAAATAGAAAAGGCAAAAATCATGAAACACACCAGTCAGTGATGACCCAACGCCTGCAGGAATAGATACTGCACAAGAAGAGTGAGTGAAACTTAATTAAAGGCACAGTAGGCTCCCAAAGCCTCAGCTGCTTTGCTGAACTGCAGTACCTGAACAGATGCATTACACACATCATATACACAGACTTTGAACAAAGTATAGTTATTCTACAGAAAAGACCCTGTGTAGTTTTAACAAATGTTATATAAAGAATCAAAACATTCTATTGGTTTTGGCACTTAAGATACTACGTTTAGTGTTTATTTTTAAACTACTTTGCCGTTTCACATAACGGGATACTAAATAGAAGCAAATCTTTTTATCTTGTATTGCTTTAAAAGCCCAAATCTACCTGCAGATTTCCACTTCCCCTAGCTGACCATACAATGTTGCACTCAGTCTTCTGCAGAAATAATGGATAGTGTGACTACTCCAACAGAAAAAAATGACTGCTGATGCTCAGAGTACCCGCCTAGAGTGGTCGGAAGATAGATAGATAGATAGATAGATAGATAGATAGATAGATAGATAGATAGATAGATAGATAGATAGATAGATAGATAGATAGATAGATAGATAGATAGATAGATAGATAGATAGATAGATAGATAGATAGATAGATAGATAGATAGATAGATAGATAGATAGATAGATAGATTGACTGATTGATTGATTGATTGATT
Organism: Pogona vitticeps; assembly: GCF_051106095.1. Lineage (NCBI taxonomy): Eukaryota > Metazoa > Chordata > Lepidosauria > Squamata > Agamidae > Pogona > Pogona vitticeps. The sequence goes on along the minus strand of NC_135787.1, from coordinate 146,419,018 downwards.
GATTGAATGAATGAATAAATAAATAAATAAATAAATAAATAAATAAATAAATAAATAAATAAATAAATAAATAAATAAATAAATAAATAAATACCCTGTGAGATGGTAGTCAAAGGCTATCACTTACTGCACCTGAATTCTAAATGCAACCGCACTTTACCCTAATGACCTAAGTTGGCTGCCTTCTGTGGGTATAAAAATGGAAAATATCTGATAGGAACACCAAAACTCCGGTTAAACTCTATACAATTTTAGTCAATATCTCTCACTTAACATCTCTGTAGGAAGATGGAGCCATTTTAAACCCTTCCTTAACACACCAAAACACTGTATTTGAAAGGACAGTTAAATAAATACATTGTTTCATTTTGTAGCCTTTACTTATTAGATAAAAATACATCCATCCTCTGTCCATACCACTCAGTGTGATAGTTACTGGTGGAATGGAATTCTCCACTAACATACCACAACAATTCATCCTGAAAAAAACGGTTAAAATGTTAACTTCTGTTCAGATCTGCACTTTTTATTTGCAATGTTCTGGGCTATAATTCCTCACCTCTATGGTGATGATGGGCATTATAGGTTACTGTTTGCATTATTAAACTCTGAGGAATGAAAAGAACTGTCCTGGCTACCTGGGCAGCAATGATTAATACTACAGAATACACTAGATTTTCAGAATCTCTGTGTTGGAAGACACAGTGTTAGAAAACACATACAACAGAATGTTGCATCTTCCAAAGGATATCAGTACTATTTAGTGAGTAATGGAATAGTATGAGAGTTGGTTGAATCAACAGTTTGCATCAAAGCAAAGCAAAAAGCAAAGCGTGCTGCTTATATACCGCCCCATAGCGCTTCAAGCACTCTCTGGGCGGTTTACAAGTTAATTATGCAGGCTACACATTGCCCCCCCCCCCAGTGAGCTGGGTACTCATTTTACTGACCTCGGAAGGATAGAAGGCTGAGTCAACCTTGAGCCGGCTACCTGGGATTGAACCCCAGGTCGTGAGCACAGTTTTGACTGCAGTACAGCGGTTTCTAAAGAACAGAATTATTGTTATGTTACTTATTATCTAGTACAGCGGTTCTTAACCTTTGTTACTCAGATGCTTTTGAACTGCAACTCCCAGAAACCCCAGTCAGCGCAGCTGGTGGTGAAGGCTTCTGGGAGTTGCAGTCCAAAACCCCTGAGTAACCCAAGGTTAAGAACCAGTGATCTAGTACATGAACTCAGCCAACTCTTATGCTACAGACATGCCAATTAAAAAGCCTATGAACAGCATGAAAAAGAGTGGTCAGAATCCCGTTGAATATTTATGCAAATACAAGGGGAATAATGGAAATTGCCATGGCTAATTGCAGACAACTGTCAAAATGCTGGATGCATGCCATTTGTGTGCCAAGTGCTCAGTCAGGTTCTTGATAAGGCAAGGTATCAACGTGCAAACAACACCTTATTAATCAGATAAGGAAACTTCTGTAATTACTGTGCATAAAGATTCTGAACAAGAATGGACTCCCCATAAATTCCTACTCAACATTAAACATTAACTAGATAAATTCATGCCACCAGAGGAAAAGTGCAGCTGTGTGTTGGCACTCAAAAATGTTCTGATCAGCTTTACAGGGTCGGTCAAGAAAGAGAATCAGGACGTTGTGTGGCTGGCTGTGATTGGGCAGTGTTCTCACAAGGAAGAGACCAGCCAACAGCCTTCATTCACTATTGGGGGTGGAGGGGGAGTTCTGCTGGTGGACTACCCCCAACAGGGTTCAACCATCAATGCAAAATATTACTGTGTTTTACTGATGAAACTGAGGCAAAACATCAAGGAAAAATATCAAGGAAAGCTCTCCAAAAGTGTCATCCTGTTGCATGACAACGCCTTGTCACACACTGTAGGTGAAACAATGGCAAAACTGACATCCTTAGGCTTTCAAGTGATGTCCCATCTACCCTATTCTCCCGACCTGGCTCCTTCTGACTATTATCTATTCATCAAACTCAAAAAACACCTAAAGGGACAATGATTTGGGAGTATTCTGGAGGCAACTAATACTGCAAATGAGTGGTTACACCAGCTGTCGGAAGAATTTTATTTGCAGGGACCTAAGAAGCTGCAGGACAGATGTCACAAGTGCATTGACTTCCTGGGGGAATATGTAGAATAGTGTGGCAGTTACAGCTTCCTACCTCAATTTTTTTTCTGGGAAAGGCTCAATACTTATCAGCACCCCCTCATGTGGAACTGTTCATAGCAAAAATGAGCAAATTCTTATTTAACCACACCAATATTGTTCAGAAAAAATCCCCAACTTAAATAGAGTATTCCACATATCCAATTTAGTTATTGCGCATGCTGAGTACTCACTGGACTGTTTTATATGCAGTTGTTTCCTACTTATGAGGACCCTGGGGTTTACTTGGGCTTTCTGATACCTCTTTTTCCCACTGCCTGCATTTCACTTCCATGCTGTTAGCATCTATCACCTCAGTTTCCTACTGCAGGGAGTGATACTTCAGTACTTAAGTATCCCCTCTGGTTTGAAAAGAAAGCTTGCACATTTCCTTTTATGCTTGCATAGAGTTGCTTTGAGCAACATGCATTATGTTAGAAGCAACCCTATCTCTTAGTAGCATATAGCACATATCCTTGTCTAAGCATGATCCTGATTTCCTTTAAAAAAAAAACCCTGAAATAAAAGATCTCAATCTCTTTTTCAAGAGGCAGACTGGAAATGAAATGATCAAGAAACATTCTTCCATCTATATTTGGAATATAAGGTTCCAATCCTATATATATATAAGATTCTGTTGATCTTCAAGGTCAACAAAAAACAGATTTACTTCTACATTGGACTGTGTGCTGCGGGCCATGGTGGTGCTGCACGCTAAACCGCAGAAGCCTGTGCTGCAGGGTCAGAAGACCAGCAGTCATAAGATCGAATCCACGCAACGGAGTGAGCTCCCGTCCCTTTGTCCCAGCTCCTTGCCAACCTAGCAGTTCGAAAGCATGTAAATGCGAGTAGATAAATAGGTACCATCTCGGTGGGAAGGTAAAGCAGCACTCCCTAGTCATGCTGGCCACGTGACAACGGAAACTGTCTTCAGATAAGCGCTGGCTCTATGGCTTGAAAAACGGGATGAGCACCGCCCCCTAGAGTCAGACACAACTGGACTAAAAATGTTAAGGGGAACTTTTACTTGGACTGTGCTTTTAAGGTTCAGTTTGTAATTTGGACTAAGGATCAAACCAGGTAACATATTTAGCAAGTTTTTAGAAGAGCAGCTCCCTTAACTGTTGAAAGAATATCAGGCAAAATCCAAAGGAAAAAGGAACAAAAAAGAGGCAAAAAAACACGTGGCACTTTAAAGATTAAATATTGTATTTTAATGTGAGCTTTCGTGGATCATGTCCACTTTTTTGGACAAAATGGACTTGATCCATGAAAGCTCACATTAAAATATAATAATCTTTAAGATGTCACATGTTTTTGTCTTTTTTGTTGTTCTTTTTTCCTTTGGATATGCTTGCACAGACTAACACGGCTACCTCTTCCAAAACTACAGTGCTAAAAAAATGTCTGGCAAAGCATGCGATTTTTCCGCACCTACTGTACATATCTTGCATTTCAGAGAGATTTGTTACATGATTAGTCACTCTAAGATAAAGACAAATTAAATTTACAGATCTGATCAAACTGTGGCAAGGAAAATGGGCTAATCATAAGAAATATTCATACCATTTAATACAGTATCTAGTTTAACCTTCAGTGACCTTTCCCATCCTAATGCTCTTTTAAATCAAGCACAACAATCTTAAATTAATAGATAACACATAAAATCTACAAAATTTAGTGAAAATATCTTCCTTTTACTCAACTATCTAAACATGCGAGAACTAACTCTTCTTAAATGCAGTGCCTGGACAAGAAAACTTTCATTTACTTGTTATCATGTTAATCCTTAATTCTATTGAATTCATGCCCTGGGTCTTCTTTCACAACACCAAAGTCTTGATTAAGCTGTACTCAGCACACTCTTCTTTCTACTTAAATAGCTTTATTGATTCCACTGTAAGATTCCCCTTCATTGTTGCAATGGCCTATTAATTAACTAAATCCAACAAAACTGGTTGCCATCATTTTCCTGGGTTTTTTAAAAATTAGCATAATATATAACTATATTTCTCCCCATAGAGATTGTATAGTTAACATCTCTTTAAAGTAGACTTAATCCTTAAAGTTTAACACACCTCAGTGTGGAAGGTGTCCTGTTTGCAGATAAATGTTGATTCTCTGAGACATCATGTGTTTACGTATGTAAAAATATCCCGCAGGCTCAGTAGCTTTCAATACTCAGGTACTTCTAACTCCTTATTAAAATTACTTTGTGGACATTTTTAAAATATGGTCAAACTAATGCACAGATGGAGGTGCGAAGGCAAGCCAACCAGCAAGGAAAGGATAATCAAAAAGTATTTGGCTCTGTGATCCACTGGCATGTTTGAATTATATAATTTTTATGTGATAATAAACTGTCCTTCTAACTATTCATAGAAATAAGAATTGCCTGTTGGATCAGACCAAAATCCGTTAGTTTGGAATTCTACTTACACTACGGCTGACAAGATATCTGCGGATTTCCAGGCGGCAGCCATTTTAGTCTGTGCAAACATATTAGATGAGAACTAACCTGGATGTCAGCTCTGTCACCACATCTACTCTGGCAACATGATTATAGGCTCCAACAATCCACTCACAATATCGAAGGCCTTTTCACTTGTTCCTCTGCTAATGTAATCCATGCCATCCTTTGCCAACAATGCCCTTTTGCACTGTACTTAGGACAAATGGGACAATCTGTGCTCAAAATAATTAAGGGGCATAAATTGGACATCAGGAATGGCAATGCACAGAAACCTGTTTCAGATCATTTCGATGCACCTGGACACTCTTTACAGGATTAGAAAGTTACAATCCTGGAAAACAAACATTACAGAACAAGAATCCAAAGAGAGATAGCTGAGACTAGATACACACCTATACTGGGTACTCATCTTAAAGCATTAAATATTAGTCAAGAGTTCTTAAGTGATTAACAAATGTAAATACTACAATAATTATGTTCTTATATGTGGTTATTCTCCATAAGGCTACTTTATTAACTCATCATTGTCACTTTTTACAGAACAAAAATTCAAAGGTAAAGTCAAGGATTCTTAACAAATATGTAATGCCACAACAATTATGTTGTATTTGCTGCTGTTATCTATAGCCTGAGGTTCCTTTACTTCCTAAATATTGTGAATTTTTACAGAACAAAGCTTCAAAGGAAAAGAACTGAATATCAAACAGGGGACTTAAGTCATTACTGGGTGCGAAATGCTACATTGACTCACACAAAGTGCAATTTGTGCCTATTAACCAACCATTGTCACTTTACCCTGGGGCAATGTATAAATGATTGCCCTGTAGCTTCACTCTTTTTTTAAAAATCATTTTCCATTGCATAGGGGAAAATCATGGGAAAGGGGATTCAGAACAGGGTAAACTGGGGTAAATAAAAAATACAGAATGTGATAGGGAACAATATATATCATTACTATTGCCAATATGTTTTCTTAAAACTTTTCTTAAAACAGGCTTAAAATTTTTTAGAATGTCTCACCAGTCAGTCAAAAATTTCACCAGTCAGCATGACAGGACTACAGCCTTGCAATTTATTGGGACTGGGAATCACTGATTTATACCCTCAGACTTGGGTTGCATTATTAGGTGCATGCCATGACGTGAGGTCATGAAGCTTGTATTTTCAATGACTTTCTTTTGAATATCTCCTGCAAAAATAAAACTGAAAGCAAAAGCCTCTTAAAGAAGCCATGGTTCCCTCCCACCCCAGGATGTGTCTTCATTCAGTTGAAACTGGGAGCAGGGAATCTCCATATTCTCCAGCATGGGACTACTCTACATCCTCCTGCAGAGCTATATCTCTATGTACCGCTCGAACTCTTTTCTCATGAGAAGAGGGCAGTTTTCCTTTTGCAATCGGAGGGGGAGGGGTGGACTGCGGGATTACAAAGAGAGAGAGAGAGAGAGAGAGAGAGAGAGAGAGAGGTGGTGGGGAAGGAGGCAGGCAGGGAGGGAGCTGTGACTTGTCCAGCAGCATTTTTTACTCGTCACAGATGAGTGAACGGGTGCATTTTTCAAGCCCTGTTAATAAGCTTACTTCACACTTATCTTGCCATTTTTTCTAAGCCTTTAAAATCTACAATTATATCTTTTATCTTCTTTCTCGTAACTTTAATTCATTCATGTTCTCGTCTGTCATTAAATTATATAAAGATCCCCGCTTTTTTCTAGCCTCAACAATTTATTTGCCTTTTAATATTTCAGTTAAAATATTCATATCTGCGGCTTTGAAAAACTTTTCTATTAACTCCTAGATTGTTGGAGTTTCCTCTTTTTTTCCAGTATTTGGCATATAAAATTCTTGCTGATGTAATTACATGTATGATCAAGTACCTTTTTTCTTTTTCTATCAAATCCGGTATTATATTCAACAAAAACAGTTAAGGTTCATATGGAATTATAGAGGATAACATTTTTTATAAAAACTCATGGACTAACTTCCAAAAGTTCTTAACTTCCCTACCAGTCCACCACATATAATAAAAACTACCTTCTTTTAATTTGCATTTCCAACATTTGTTAGAAGTACTTCCATATATTTTTTATAATTTTTAGGCATCATATTTCATTTATAAAACATCTTATACATATTTTTTATAGTTGCTCTGTAGCTTCACTCTTATGTCTGAGGAAGAGGTTTTGATTCATGAAACTCACATGGAAATATAGCAGTTAATCTTTAAGGATTTTGTTCTCTTTTGTTTTGTTTCTTTTCTAAGATCCCTGTGGGAAGCTAATAAGCAAGGGAACACAACAGCACTTTCCTATACCTGTTCTCCAGAAGATCAGTTAGCTACCTTTAGTGAATTTACAAGCAAAACAAGATGGCAACATTATCCTATAGTTTCTCTGCTTAGAGGTAAAGGGGCTTTAAACAGTTTGGCTCCACTTAGTACAATTGTCAAAATGGGGCTTATTAAGAATTCAAACGGAGGCATGAAAATGTGAGATTTTAAGATTGTTTTCATCATCTTTAATAAATTTCTATAATTAGATACTTTACTAGATTATTCCAGATTTTCTGGATTATTCCAGAAAAAAAGTTCATTCTTATTTTCAATCTAAAATATTTTTATTAAGCCTTGTGTTTACTTTTAATTTTAAATTAGTTGATTTTTGTTGTTGTTAAGGCGATGTGAGGAGACATTACTTCTCCTTATTCTCAAAAAACATACAGAAAATATAGAATCACAGAATAGTGAAGTTGGAAAGGGCCTATAAGGCCATCAAGTCCAGCCCCCTGCTCGATGCAGGAATACAAGTCAAAGGGCATCTGCTAGGTGGTTGTCAAAGTTTCTCTTGAATGCCTCCAGTGTTGGAGCACTCAACACCTTCAAGGTAATTGGTTCCACTGTCTTACTGCTCTAACAGTTAGGAAGTTTTTCCTGATATTCAATTGAAATCCAGCTTCCTGTAACATTGTTATGTGTCCTGCATTCTGGGATGATCAAGAACAGATCTTGCCCCTGCTCTGAGTGACAGACTTTCAAGTATTTGAAAAGTGTTATCATATCACCCCTCTATCTTCTTTTCTCAAGGCTAAACATGGCTAATTCTTTCAGTCTTGAAAGAATGTCCGAGATCGTTTAGCCAAGATACACGAAGTCATGAACAGCTTCAAATTCTTGTGTAGAGGTGGTAATAGAGGGAGGTGAGTCCATGCCCTGGCCAATGACTTGTGTTTTCTTCAGGCTGATTGTTAATCCAAAGTCTTGGCGGACCTTACTAAAATGATTCATAAGTTGTTGGTGGTCTTCAGCAGAATAGACAACAAAAGCTGCATCATCGGCAAAGAGAAAGTCCTACATGTATTTCACCTGGACTTTGGTCTTCACTCTCCATCTGATCTAGTCTGGGGATAGACACTTTCTGTTGTAGTTCCAAAGGTGTGTTTCAGCATGACAGAAAAAAAAACACACCCAAACAGGGTCGCCCTGAGGATACAGCCCTGTTTCACTCCACTTCGTATGTCAAAGGGATATGATGTTGAGCCATCAAAAACTACAGTACCCTTCATTTCCTCATGAAAGGACCTGATGATGTTAAGGAGTCAAGGTGGACATCCAATCTTGTGAAGTATTTTAAAAAGGCCATCCCTGCTAACCGAATCAAAGGCCTTTGTGAGATCTATGAAGGCCACACAGAATGGCTGTCGGTGTTCCCTCCATTTCTCCTGCAACTGTCTGAGAGAAAATACCATATCAATGGTGGATCTATTAGCTCAAAATCCAAACTGTGATTCTGGATAGACTCTTCTGCAAATTTGAAAGATGCTCCAAATTTTGAAGCATGGACTATAAATGATTTGCCACGGTAGCTCTGGCGCTACAATTACATTTAAATACATGGAGCAGTACAGCAAGTATTTGGAGTGCAGACAACATGTTCTTGGTTTTCTTTTTGGAAAGTTCTTTCTTGAGCTTTTAAAGTCAATGATACATTGAGTGAATTCTGCAAGGTGTAATGTATTATAAAGCACGTTTTGCTTTCAAAATTGATGCATTGTAAAGGTTAAAAAAGGTTAACAAGGCTGATTCTCAAGCTCAGGCAGAAGTATGGTAATTCTTTTAATTTTTTCAGCTGAGCCACTATGCTGTCATTAAGTAAGGGATGTGAATAATGTACTTCTTCACGCATGAAAGGGCTGCCGCAAACATCTTAATTTCCTGAAAGCAATAGCTCCCACAGAATAGTACAAGAGGTGAATTTCTGAAACCACATTTTAACTCACAATACAGATTTAAACAGCTGTAGATTTAAAGTATCTCAATAAATTGATACCAAATGCAAAGGACAGACTTGGACTCTTCGACTAGTTCCACAGCTACGAACACTACACTGATGCATAGGAAAATATGAAGTACAAGATATATAACCTTATTTCCCTCTGTTTTCCCTTACGCCTGTCAGAGCAACAGCATTTTCTAAGAACATGACTGCCTATCTGAACACTGGAGTGGCTATTCTGAGGTAGAAGAAGTACTAATATGATGCATATTTGCAAATATTTATCGCTTAGGCTGAAAGCAGGGGAATGTAAAGGAATGATGGGTGAAGCTAGGATCAATGACAGATAAGGAATGTTTACTGTTTTAATTGCTTACTGAGCTATGGGTTGGACAGATGCTTGCAGTAGTATGTTATGCTTCACAGGCTGGCTTTCACATATAAACAAAGTAATTGCCATCATCCTTGACTATAGCCACAGTATGAATCCTCACCTCGTCACACCCGGTGCTCTTCCTTCCTTTCTATCTTTCTTTCTTGTCAATATAGCACTAGGGTGGCTAGCTGACCAAAGAAGAAGAAAAAAGAGTGAGGAATCAGATGAGAGAGGGGGAGGACATTTTAAGGTAGCTCAATCCTAACAGCACCAAATCTAGACAGCCAAGCAGCTATCTTAACAAGCCAGAAATAAGGCTGAACTGAAAACTCCCTCGTGTCTCTCTGATGATTGCTCTTCTTTTTCTTCTTTTTTCTTTGGTCACCTAGCTCTCTTAGAGCTAGAACAGCCAGCCTTTAAAAGACGAAAGAAAGAAAGAGAATGGAACAGGAAGGGAAGAGGGAAACTAGGTATAAGGAAGAGAAGATTCAAACAGTTAACAAGCTGCAAACAAGACTGATTCCCTCCCACTCTCTGTTGACTCCTGTGTAGTCAAGCTGAAGAGAATTCATCTGGAAAAAACTAACTTCCTGGGTATAATGTCACCGTGAATCAATTCACATTCTTCCCACTGTGTAGTCACACTTTTTTGCAGTTAAGAAGAAACGTCAAGCAGATCATTTCCCCTCCTTTAAAAACAATCATGCCTATGAAATGCAACAGCCACCTCTTTTTCCTCCTACTGTTAATACTAGTCTTAGGGTTTTTATGTGCCTTTGAAAAAAAGAAAACAATGTTTTCTTTTCCATCACAATGCATAAATGCTTTTTGAAAAAGGGGAGATGCACACTGCCATATTCTTTACCTGTTTCTGTTGCTAGAAATCCAGTCTGAGATTAGAGTTGCAGCCTGCTGGTGGCAGTGCTTGTTACCAAAGCTGCAGGCTAGCATAATCACTTCACGGCGTAACTCCCTAGGTATCCCAAAACACAAACAAAAATAGCATTAGGCTCAGTTAATAAATATGTTCAAATTCTCAGATGAAAACACCTCATTGCTTACAAGATCTAAACTAATATTTAACAAAGGTAAACATACTAACAGTGCTTTAACAGTACATTTACAAAATTGACACATCACCTAGTAAGTAATTACATTTAGTTTACTACAAAACCTGTCAGTTACAGCCAAGCATATTACTAATCTTTATAATTTCCATTTTGAAAAAGCTCCAGAACTTAAGTTGTAACAAAAAGAACTAGTCTTTTTAAGTATTAAGATGAGATATAGGAACAAGATTCCAACATTAATTCAGTAAGCAAAAGGCATCAAATTGATTTCAACAAGATAAATAAAAATGTACTTAAGCAAAGGGAGATGGCTAATTCATGCTTAATAATAACCAGCACAGATGAAAGATAACTCACACTCTTTAAGCTCAAATCAAGTGACATTTTGATTACTACAACTATTTTACTACAGAAAAAAATATTAAAGGTGTAACAGTACTCATGTTGGTAGGAAGCCTGAACAAAGGATTTATCCAAACTATTTGTTGGCCATCCAAGTTTAAGATACATTGAAGCAACTTGTCTTAAAATATATTCCTGAAACAGAAAAGGGGGAGGGGAGAGACAGCCAGTATCATACACTTTCAGTTAAACTTAACACAAACCATATAATTTAAAAGTAGTTTAGAAATGGAATATTTATGTATGTTATCCTTCTTGCTATGGATGCTAGGCCCAACATATGGGAAGGTGCTACATGGTTGAACACAATGCATGCACCCTCAAAACCTTCATTCATTGGTATGGTTTTGTGCACAGAATTCAAAAACAGGAAAATCTGATTTTATACTGACCAAGACTACATGGCTTCCTGTCTAGGAACATTACAACATCATGTTTCTAATGTCATTGGCGATATACCGTGTTTCCCCAAAAATAAGACAGGGTCTTATATTAATTTTTGCTCCAAAAATGCATTAGGGCTTATTTTCAGGGGATGTTCTATTCTTTCATGCACAACAATCTACATTTATACAAATACAGTCATGTCATCTGGTTGCTGCACAATGGTGGATGGTGGAGTTTCACTTAACTGGGGCTTATTTTGGGGATAGGGCTTATATTACAAGCATCCTTAAAAATCATACTAGGTTAGGTCTTATTTTCAGGGAAACAGGGTATGTGTCATAAACTGGTGACACATTAAGAATAAAAGATTAATCAGCAAGATTACTTTATTATCATACTGAAAACTAGTGGTTGTTGATGTATACAACATAGATCCCGAATTCTCCTCTACATTCAGGGAAGGCCTGGGACTTCCTCTGTGAGAAGAAGAGGGAGTTGCAACATTTTTTTGATTTTCCCTTTGCATCTCAACTCAACAATTTCATGTTGCCCTCCAACATCCGAGAGCAGATTTTTTGAGGGTTGGGAGTAGGGGCTACAAAGGAGAAAATAACAAAGTCCCCTAAGAGGTTCCTGCTAGCAGAAGAGAACTAAGCTGAGAGCATTAGTTACAGGTGAGGTGCAACCAAGGTTAAACACTTTTAGGTCCCACTGATTTCTGCAAGAGAGAGTAAACCAAGCTCTTAAATGTTCTTCTTTAATAATGAGATTGAACAGTGCTTAATAGTAGTTGGATCATGCCCTGCATTTTAGAAATTTAATGTATACTTGACACAAGTATGAAAAGCTGCTTGTGCTTAGACAACCTAGCATTTACCTTGGCAGGCTACTCTTGACTTAAAAATGCATGTTTGAGTAATGTCCATCATTAAACATTTATAAGTGACACATTTAGGCCACACACAGAGATGAAATTGATAGGCTTGGCTGTCTTTATATGCCCAGATATGGGAAGGCCATTACACAAGCAGAGCCAATTGATGTAATAATATTGAATAATGTGAGCAGCATTTCGAGAGAGGACAATTTAATGAGATCTGTATTTCAGTGTCCTTTTAGTTGTTGGCATTTTTAAAAGCAAAGGTAGGGTAATATGTTTTCTACTTTTGACCCTTACACAAAAGGAACCTTTTACTTTCTATGTTGGGTTACAAAGTATTCCACTGTCATTATCATAATTTTCTTACTGCCAGATTTCTATATTTAGGTGAAATAAAAATGAAGCCTTAAAAATGTATTTCACATTATATTAGCACAATATAAAAGTGATGATTTTTATTTACATGATAACATATTCAGCTGCATGTTATGACAAGATGAAAGGAGATACATATATACCTTTCTATGGCAGGCAAGTTTTTCTTGCGATAAAAATGACTATTATATCTTTGTTGTCAGTTCCTACATTATGAAGAATCATCATCTAGCAATATTTTTACAATTCTTATTTATTAAAATAGGATTTTTAAACAGTAAGACTCAACAGAAGTCAGCAATGAATGAATTATAAAAATTCTTCAATGTAGGCAGAAGCAAGTTGGCAACCCAGTTTTCCATTTAATTCAGCATCATCTGACAGAGGAATAAAGCTTACACTGCACAGAATTAAGTGTCTATTGATAGCCATTAAAAGGACAAAGGAAATGATTGGAGTGAGTGGAAAAATTCAGTATAGCATAGACTTGCATTAACTCATTGCCTCTCCTACTCCACTGCTCCCTATGCTAGAACCTAGTGTAAAAGATGGGTGACAGTGCTTTTGACAAAGTGAGGTAGAAATACAAGACATATGAGTTAGGTTCCAAAAATGAACTAAAACTTTCATGGGACTTATACATATTCTCCTCTGTTCCTGACTGGATCAATGCAATATAATACTTAAGGTGGAAGATTTTAATATATAGCGTTAAGCACCCAAAATATTTATCATGGACAGAGCATATGCCTCATTCAGTCCCTGGCACTACTGGAAAGGATTGGGTCCAGCTCTGTCTGAGCCTCTGGAAGGTATTTTTTTTCCTTCAGGAATCAATTTTTAGTGGAGCTTTGAATAACCTCCTGATCCTGTGTGCAGATTGCCCACAACTAAGAATGGCATTAAGATTCTGTAGAAAGTAAAATGTTATTACTATGAAAGATCAGCATTAGTAATCCATTGCATTGAAAAGAAGTGAAATGAATTCAGAAAGTTTTTTTTTTTTTTGACAAAAGCAATAGTAACAGCATCACTGCTGCCCTTGGATAAGTCTGGAATCAAACATATGTGCAGAACATTATTGGTCTATGTACTGAACAGCTCATCTAATGTTGCTATTTAAATACCAGTTGAATCATACATTCCCTACGATATAGTAAGGACAGAAACAAAGAGTATGACATCCCCAATGTTAAGCACATTTAAATCCCACTTATTTGTGGAGGGAATCTGTGGAGGTAGCATTCAAGAATAGGCCTAGCCCTCCTGTGGAAATCAATGAGCCTTCAAAAGGCTTGCCCCAATGAAGTAAATTTCCATAAGGTTTCCTACATTTTAAGAATCTCATGTATTAAATTAAAATTTCTCATTTGTTGCACTGTCTGCATATTTTACCTTAATGCAGCAATGTGCAATAGGAAAAGGCAATTGACCTCCCAAGCTGCATATTCATTGCTTTTGCAATTTGGTCTTTTAGCTGGCAGTTTTGTGACAAAGGCCAAGATCCTGTAGTATATATCAATATCTAGTCATAGTGGAACTGGGACTTTCTTCTCCTCTCTCTCTCTCTCTCTCTCTGTTGCCATTCACAGCACCAAACATTTGCTGCAGAATTTTCTATTCCTCTGGAGCAGTTTTTTAAGGCATAGTGGGGAGAGGGCCTGTAGGAGAAAGGGAAGATTGCCAGATCCCATGGAAGCACTGGAATCCATCACTAGATCCTGGCCACAATCAATAATAGATTATGAAACTTTAAAAAAAAACTTTCCAATGTGTTTTACATGTTGATAACACATTGCCCCCTCCATTTTTTAAAAAAAATATATACAGGCAATTTGTCCATAGTTATCATGGAAATTCATTTAGGAATTATAATAGTAAGAGTACAGCATTTTGGGTGTTGTTACTTACTTATTTAAAACATTTGTTACCTCACCTTTCTCCTTAAAAGGGATCCAAAGCAGCTTACATCATTAAAAGCCAGTATTTAAAGCTAACAACAGTAAGTATAGAAATATTTCTATGCAAGCACCTTGACTGATCATACAGGAAGGCCTTAGCCAAGTTAAAGAATCTTAAGGGGAAGGACAATAATAGTACAGCCAGTAGTAAGAAAGAAAGAAAGAAAGAAAGAAAGAAAGAAAGAAAGAAAGAAAGAAAGAAAGAAAGAAAGAAAGAAAGAAAGAAAACAAACAAATCTTTACATTGAAGATGTTGTAGTTTTCTGTGCGGTCCAGCAACTTATCTAGTGGGTAAAGAGCTCGGCTGGCAGCATGCCAAGGCAGAAATTCCTTTTCCTTAGATAGATATCTGATGAGCTCCAGTGGGATATTTTGAGGCAAATAGCCAGCTCTGTATGATCAAAGAAAAAAAGAGAGAGTGAATTATTTCTTGGGGGAAAGTTCTCTGATGACAGCAGAAGCTAAAGCAGGCTTTTATATAAACATACAAGGAAGGAGGTATAATCATTCTGTCACATTATACAATAACGTCAACACTACTTTTTAAAAATGTATACATGCCATGTGCTTTTTTTTAAAAAAATATGCAATTTATAATAATATTTGCAATTTGAATGAATCCATATCCACAGACTGAAGTAAGTTTTAAAGTTTTGTAATTCTTTTAAAAGAGATACATACAGACAAGTTTCTCTTTGTTCTAAATGGGTATATTTGTTGTAAAAACATTCAAAAAGCCTGAAAAGAACAAGTCATCTGTCCAAAACATTTCTTGCAGAAAATCATTACATAGACAAGTGGGATAAACTGATTCAGGGTGGCATGTATAATTTTGTAAAATATATTTTCCATTAAAGCTTCATCTTGCTTCTGCATTAGCCCCAAACTGCTTTGCTCAATCTTTATTGTGCCATTTGCAGGGACGGCCTTTTTAAAATACTTCCCAGGACTGGATGTCCACATCGACTCCTTAACATCATCAGGTCCTTTCATGAGTAAACGAAGGGTACTGTAGTTTTTGATGTTTCAACATCAGATCCCTTTGACATCCAAAGCGGAGTGAAACAGGGCTGTGTTCTCGCGCCAACCCTGTTAGTGATTTTTTTTTTTTTTTTTTTTTTTTTTTTTTTTACTGTCATGCTGAAGCACGCCTTTGGAACTGCAACAGAAGGTATCTATCTTCGGACTATATCAGGTGGAAAGCTCTTTAATCTCTCTAAATTGAGAGCAAAGACCAAAGTCCAGCTGAAATGCATGTGGGATTTCCTCTTCACCGATGATGAAGCTGTTGTCACCCATTCTGCTGAAGACCTCCAACTTATGAATCATTTTAGTAAGGCCTGCCAAGACTTTATACTAACAACCAGCCTGAAGAAAACACAAGTCATGGTCCATATGTGTTGTCTCTGATGCATTTTTGGTATCACCTGGCAGGACAAAGTTCCAAATAGAGTAGTCCTAGAACAAGTTGGAATTTTTAGCATGTATACATTAATGAAACAGCAACGTCTACATCGGCTCGGGCATGTCGTGAGAATGGCTGATGGTTGGATTCTGAAAGATCTCCTGTATGGAGAATTAGTGCAGGGAAAACACCCCAGAGGGAGACCACAGCTGTGATACAAGGATCTGAAGCCCTTAGGAATGGACCTTAACAGATGGGAAACCTCAACCTGGAGGCAGGCGGTGCATCATGGCCTCTCCCATTTTGAAGAGACACTTGTACAGCAGGCCAAGGCAAAGAGGCAATCCCGAAACCAGCAAAATCAGGGAGCTGGACAGGGGACAGATTGTATTTGTCTTCAGTGTGGAAGGGATTGTCACTCTCAAATTGGCCTTTTCAGCCACACTAGACGTTGTTCCAAGACCTGTATTCAGAGCGCATTACCACAGTCTCTCAAGACTGAAGGATGCCTACTACTACTATTGTGCTATTTGAGGAGATACAGATGCACTGAGAAATATGTCTGAAGCTTTATAAAACATGGTTTAGAAACCTCTTCCCATCATGCATTGCTTAAGTGTTTCCATCAAGCTACAATTCCTCATTATTTCCAAACTGGGAACTTGGATGAGTGGCTGTGGCCACACAGTCCTCCCTTTGACTTCCTTGTACTGATTTCAACTCTACTTTCTCTGTTTGTTTGTGTCAGCAGCACCCACAGTACTGTTAACAAATGTACCACAGGCAACATTAAGAGTATTTGGAGCAGCAAACATCAAATCCTTCCCTGCTCTGCCTCCTTGTCTAAGTGGGCAGAGAAGGGTAGCATGCACTGCAATTGGTGAGTGGGCAGTCAAACTGAGGTGGGGATGGAAGTGCACTTCACCTAGGGAATGGGCAAGCATGCAGAGGAGGTGGGAGGGGGAGTGTGCAGTGACTATGGAATACCTATGCAGTGCTGTGCCAAAGTGGGCCGAACTGTGGTTCATGCCCATCTCTAGCATAGGCTGCAGTTCTTAGTGTGTGCAGTTATGCACCCCAACTTGTTCTCAGTAGGGTTCAAAGAACATTAGTCCTTGGGGAGACTTTTTGTTTTGTGTTTTGACAACATGTTTTACAGTTCAGTGTAAAACCCAAAGTAATGTCTAAATATTTGGGGGCAAAACAATTATCTCATTGGACTCCCTTCCAGGTAACTTGACGTTTCTGAGATGCCTGCTTATTTCTCAGATGAAAGTCATATATTTGAATCTTAGTAGGGCTGGATTTAAGTTAGGGCTGACTTGCATTAACACAAATATCTCTGTTGTACCAGGGAACTCTTGTTTCACATTGGTCAAAAAGCCAAGACAATAAGCCAGGATTAGATCCATGCTTTATCAATATGTGCTGTAATAGAAACAAAGTCTTGTGCTATCTCTTGTAACTTATTTCAGGGTGAGCATTCATAGATTATAATTGACTTCTTCAGAAACATGAAGTAAAATATTGATGCGAGAGGTTTCTATACTGAGTGGCCATGGTTGTAAAGGCAGGGATGGATCTTCTGAGATACAGAACTTCCAAAGTGTTGATCACTTACACATTCTAGCAGTAAGAAGAGCAATTACTGTACTTAATGCAAAAAAATTGTAGGCCAATATGCAATGGTCAAGCTCTTGCCTTTGAACTACTGAAGCAATGAGTTTTGCTTTCAACAAAAAGTTGGTTGTGTTGTGGACAGTGGACAGTTTTGCTAAACAAAACAATGCTGCTTGTTGAATCAACTCCTATGCAAGTTCCAATTGCTTCAAATGAGCTTATTCTAATTGCAGCTTACTTGCTTAATACATTATATTCCACTGGAGTGGGTCCACTGAATCAACAGGGATTTGATGAGCCAACTTCTCCATCCGTTCCACTGATTCAAATAGTCCTACTGTAACTGCAACTTACTTTTAGCATAGTCCAGTAAGAGCTGGCCTCTTTGAATCCATGCAACTTACAAAGGAGTAGACTCACCAAAACCTAATTGATTCAGTGGGCATACTGAAGTGCAATTTACTATGTCAAGCAACAGGATTTTTGGACGGTGAGTTTAAACTGAAGCAATGGAAGCAGCATGATTGTTCCTCCTCAGAATTTTCATAATTGATTTTTTGGTTCTTTTTTTTTAAGGAAGGCAACTTGTAGTCTAAATGGGAGGGTGTTCTTTTACTCCACAGTGGCAAAAACCAGTGTCCTATGGGTCACAATGGAAAACAGGATACAGTATTTTCATAAAATTTGGAGAAAACTCTTAATATTCAATTTCCACATTTTAGCAAAATTAGCATGGTTGTTGCAGTTTGGAATTTTCAAGCCTCAAGGTGGGTGATGTTTGGGAACTAATTTATCATATTTCTTCCTTCTCGAAGTACCAGCACTCTAGCCGCCTAGAGTGGTCCTGACCCGACCAGATAGGCTGGATATAAATGAAATAAATAAAATAAATAAATAAACCTATAAATAGTAATGACTATTTTCACTGAATACCTTAAAACACCAATATGTTGCTATGTCATATTGTCCTTTTCATTATTTCCACTTATTAGCAAGAAAAATACAGAAACAGCATCCAGTTCTCATCCATCACAGCTGTTACAATTCATCTTGTGTACCCAGGTTTTCAATTGAAAGTGATGCCAATATTTTCTGGAAGAAACTGGGGCAGCAGCACTAGTCAATGCTTGTGTGACTGGCCAATATTGATGAGAAGAACAACACCAAGAGGCTTCTTTATTTTCACTGCATATCAGTTTGACAGTGCTGGGAATATACCATGTACAGGAAGGTCAAGATAAATTGTTGCTTATATGCAGCTATCAATACTTCTTTTGCTTCAGAAACATTGTCAAAACAATGAAACAAGCAGACTATGTGTTTAGGGTGGAGTTTCAAAAATTAGTAACAGTTTGATATCTTTCTATGATGTTCTAGCTACAAAATATTTACATATGACACTGCAATGCTGTAATGATAGTTCACACACTGAATAAAACTCAAAATTTTCATATTTATTAGCTAGGCACTAATAACCACTGGAAGATTTAAGGGATCTTAAGATTTAACACCCCATGAGCCAGTGGAGAAGTATTCCACTCTTTCAGAAAATAATACGAGACACATATACAAACAAAAATAAAAATTCTACATACAATTTTTGATTCACTGACCAAAATGGAATTATTCAAGATACAATACCATGGGATTTGCTATATTCCACGCTGTTTGAAACAAGTGTTAAACCTTAAATTATTGAATAATCATTTTTTAAATTGTAGAAGCTTTCAATAAAATTAGCTAAAAACTACATAAGTAATTTTATAGACCGCATTTGCGTGTTGTATAGCTGCTTTCTGACCTTGGTTTGTTCTTTCACACTGAGCCACTGAAACCACAGATAGACCCAACACATTCATTTCCCCCTTAGGGACAAAGTACCAAATGTTAGTGTAATTGCCAAGGGAAAATTATTACTCTATTCTGAATTATTTCCTTCATAAATCCAAAACCAGTCAAACAGATCCTGTCACAAAAACAACAGGGTTGCTGTGAAGCGCTGCTAGTCCCATACAGAAGAGCACCGTAAATCCATGAGCCCACCGCCCACCATAGGCATTTTAAATCAACATTAGAAAACCCAAGCTGGCCACAAACTGGCTGCCAGTGTTGAAACAATGGAAATAAGGTGATTTAGTTGCCACAGCTCTTTAAAAAACACACTGCATCATCTGGTTCATATGAAATGTAGAGGACGTGACTAGCTTATTACTGTTTAGATTGTTCTAAATATAGGAGGCAACAACTTATACCTTTCCTGAAACAGAGCTGTTTCATGTCCACAACTTAATTTCTGTCTGCATTACAGGGGGATTGCAGGGAACTACGGAACATAGTAGTCAACAGAACTTTTTTAAAAAAAAGTAATTTCCATTTCAAAACAAAATAAATGATAAAATAAGAGTCATTTTACTGTAATATATGCAGCTTCATAGTTTGCTCTGAGCATAATGTGAAGGGATCTGACATTTCACTTTGATGTGCCACTATTACACACAATTGACTTTATTTTCTTTTAACAAGTCATCACTTAGACAATGGTGAAAATGTCTGAGAATAGTGAAACTTCATATGATTAATCAGTATGTTGTCAGAATGTTACTTTGCTACCTAAAACAGGCAGTTACAGAACCTTTGGTCTTTTATTTGTTTTGGCCTATACTGCCTGACGTTGAGGCTGAAATACTTTGGCCATCTTATGAGAAGAGAAGACTCCCTGGAAAAGACCCTGATGTTGGGAAAGTGTGAAGGCAGGAGGAGAAAGGGACGAGAGAGGACAAGATGATTGGACAGTGTCTTTGAAGCTACTAATATGAATTTGACTCAACTCCGGGAGGAAATGGAAGACAGGAGGGCCTGGTGTCCTCTGGTCCATGGGGTCATGAAGTGTTGGACACAACTTAACAACTAAACAACAACAATACTGCATACAATTCTGTGGCTAAACCGTGTAGCTGAAAAGACCTGAATTGGGTCTAATTGCTTATATAATTAGACTACACATTAAACAAATGGGATCACTTGCATTCAATTGTTTCAATATGTCTATTCTAATCTAATTAGAATTTCACTTAGAAACCTAACACCTAAGTTTCTAAGATCTAGAGTGTGAAAAAATTCTTTCCCTGAGCTACAGAAATCATGGAAAAAAGTATATACCTGCAAACTTGTGGAAGATGAGCTCAAGAATATTTGCTATTAAAGGATGAAATCAGTGAAATTAATTAAACTCTCTAAAAAATATTTGACTAAATGATAATGGTAATCAAACATGGACATTCATTTTGGGAAACCTCTCTTTTCTCCCACTACTAATCCCTTTCTTCAGAATTTAACAAGAGAGCAGTTAAAAAGGTATGCTGAAGGATCCTCTTTCCCCCCAAACCATGAACCTTGCCCTATTGGTATGTCACAGACATTGAACATTCCTTTCCCCTTGCTAATTTACAACATATTTGCATTGTTTCAGGCAGAATTCTATCTAACACAGACAGAAAAACAGACAGACAGAGATGTTGGTGTTTTTTTTACTAAACATAGTCATACTTAAAGTAGATATACCTAGGTAAGAGGACCAAATCTTACCTAGCTATGTTACTATAGCATAAATGGTGTAGTTTTTGGAATCCTTTAGAGTAGCAATATTTTGAAGAGAAATTGCCCCAAGTTAAGAAACCTTTGTAGACGTTGATTAAAATCCTATTGCTTAGTGTACTAAACTGCACTAGAGTAGGCTCCTTGAATTGGTTGGGATTATATAGTTAACCTCTTTGTAAGTTTCATTGATCCAAGTAAGTCACAACTAGAATAAGTCCACTGCATCAATGGAACATGTGAAGGAGTTGACTCACCAACGCTGCACTGAATCAGTGATCCTATTATACTATGCTGAGCAACTGGACTTCAGACAGTATCAATTTCATATTGGATTGTATGACTCAACGTGCAACTGGTCATGTCTACATTGATTTCTTAACCTCGGACAATTTCTCTTCAAAATGTATCTACTCAAAAGGATTTTGGTAGTTGAAATCACTGGGACAAGTTAGTCATATTAGTCCAAGCATGATTAGGTCTAAATCCCAACACTTAAATAAGAAAAAGACAAAATAATAATATATCAGCTGATTCAGCAATGGTTCATTGTGAGAGTTCACCCTTAGTACAGATAACTGAAAGAAGAGTTTGGGTTTACTTGCCTTGCCTTCAGTAAAACAAACAAACAAACAAACAAACAAAAAAAAACACCATCATTCCTCACATACTGGGGATGAGGAGAGGCTGCTTCCATGTCAGATATGTGCTTTCTAAGCAGCAATTAAGCACTGATCTTAACTCAAACTATTTTGGTTTCTTGGAAAGCACATACAGTACTATGGAGAATGAATTACTATTGCTAATATGTCCTCCAAGAAGTAGACATACCAGCAAAGCCATTTTGCCATTATCTGGCTTTATTGGCATAACATGTCCTTTCTTAACATTAATTTATTTACTTCATGCCACGTATTCTAATAAACATTTATGTATTTATTTTATTTATTTATTTAATTTATATGCCGCCCACTCTACCCAGAGGTCTGAAGATTCTGCTGCCAACTTTATTCGACATTATATCATGTTTTTGCCATACAATGAACTAGAAATGAAACAGCAATGGCAAAACTTTTCTGTTGTCACATTTACTGTATCTAGGTGCAGAGTACTCAGAAGTACTTTATCATTCCCTTCTGTCAGTGCTCTGGAACTGTGTAACTCGACTTAAACCACAAAGATTGACTCTTCTTCTACAAGGCACAATGAGGAATATCAAACCCTGAAGTGTCAAATTCCTTAACCTGGGTTCAAACCATTTGAAAACTCCATCACCAGAATAACATGTTTTAGTGCTGGGCTCTCCACTTTCAAACACGTTCAAAACCTCTAAACTGCAGAGTTGATAATAATCTTTTCTTAACTTGCCCACAACTAGTAATAGTGTCTCCATATCCAAGCATTTTGTCTTACATATAAACTCTTAATATAAACTCTGTTATTACCTTTTGTAATAACAACTCTGTTGTGTATAGAGTTGTTATTACAAAAGGTAATAACAGAGTTTATATGTAAGACAAAATGCTTGGATATGGAGACACTATTACTAGTTGTGGGCAAGTTAAGAAAAGATTATTATCAACTCTGCAGTCTAGAGGTTTTGAATGTGTTTCAGAGGCTAAGACTGAAACTTTGACTTCCTCAATTTATTGTTTTAATTTCTGGTGCTTACCCTTTACTTTTCTGGACATTAGTCTAAACAGAGGTTTAAACAACATCATTAAAGATAATATGGATCTAATTATCTTGAATATGCTTGAAGACTTTGGATGTTGTAATGAATTAAATCAAGATCTCTGGGGAAGGATTAGTGTGATAAAGATGATGACAAATTTGCACTTTAATTTTGCTTCACAGATGCTCCCAGACAATTCAGGGAAGTATCATTTTGAAAACATAAAGAGCAATTTCAGGGGTTGACTGTTGCCTTAATTAAAAGTTATAACATTTAACTACTGTGTTCAATGAGCCACAGTGAACCAGAGGGAAATGTGATGTACAGTACCTTAAAATCTTAAAGGTCAAATATGAAGTCCTAAATTATTGGTCGGTGCTTTAAGTGTTGTAGTTAAGTGGAAGTTACCCATCATGCATTAGTAGAGACTGGGCTAAGAAGAGTTGGTGGGAAATAAAGGAGTTATTGACATAGGAACTTCTTCTATTGACTCTTAGACAGGGTGCACTTCCAGACACCATGCAATTCTGCCTCATTAAGAAGAGTTCAGCTTTGTAACATTTCTTGATTTCCCATGGGATCATTTATCTTTCTATTTCCCCTCAAACATCACTAAACTCCACCTATGAGTATGCCAATGAATATTTAACAAGGGTCTTGTTAAAACTCTTGTCGCCTTTAACAAAGGTCACACAGTATTAGTATTAAACCAGAACATACTGAAGTTGACAAATGTCAGATAAAAATCAACAGTCACAAAAACACAATCCCTAAATCATTTTAGTATTTTGTTTTAAGCTTGCTGATGTCACTAAGAAAAAAAACATGTTCACATTTGATGGAAGAAAGAAGCTATGAAAGAATAGTGCTCACTAAAGTAAGAAAATACGAAATGTAAAAATATTCCTTCCTATTTTATTGATACTATGTATGTTTTAAGACAGTATTATGTTGGAGACATTAAAGAGAGATTGGGAGAGAGAAGTCTTTAATTACCAAAAATTGCTGCCACCAGATGACAGCAATCTCTGCAGGAGATTTTAAGTAATTAAGGGCATTGTCCTTCTATCCCATGATTCCACAGGCTTCACAAAAGCTGTAGGACAGAAGTTGGAGGTTTTTAATTACTGAAAATCACCCCCTGTCCATGACATCTTCATCCTTCCACATGTGTTAAGTTACACAGCAGAATTTCAGCCAATATATTTCCTACATTTTATGCTGTAGGTTGATGAAGAACTATTTGAAGTATTTTAAGGGACTAAACATTTTCAGAGTTACAGAATATTTTGGAAGGGTCACATTATTGACAGTTAGTTAAACCTGAAGAGTTTCGGAAGAGGGTTATTGATATATCACCTGTACACAATCATGATAAAAATCACTAACTACAGTTAAATATATGTGAATTCTGAGAGAATTGATATAGATCAGGTAAATATGAAATTTTGCAGTGTGAACATTTGATGTTGTTAAAGTCAGTGGATGATTTAAAATAATTTGCCAAGTTCCCTTAAGGGCTTGTGTACAGTATAAGGGCTTAGATGTGTGCAGTATGTTTATACCTTAGGATGAGGCTTCATTCAGGACATGCCATCTGGATTTAGCTAGGCTTACATTGGGCAGTTAACTCAGATCCCCTTTTTTGTTACCCTTTATCAATGCAGTTACCAAGATATAAGCTTCCACTGCTCTTTACTGAGTGACAATATCAGGCACATTTTGGTCCCTTTATGTACTTATAGATGTTATTCTTCTACATGAAAGAAAGATAATGTTTGAAGTAATAAGTTCTCTAATCAAAGGACTTCAAGGGATAGAGGGTCAGCAACCATATGTGAAAATATCATTTGGAAGATCAGCAGCCTGAAACAAAGCTGTCCTTTGGCTGATGTCCAGTGTTTACAGTAATGTGTGCTATGTAGGAAAATCGTTACCTTTGTTTGCATGTCCATACAGGTCAGAATGCTCTACTTTCTACAGTACTATATATACTCCATGGCTCTTAGGTCAAGAAGCTATTAGATAGTCATTCTTTTTATGCCAATTTCAAATACAGTATAAGCCTTTGCTTAGAACATCTTGGACACAACATCCAGTTAGTCCTTGCAGCTACCTGTCCAATATAGATTCTGGACAGAGTTCAAAATGGGATTAAATGGTGAATCTTTTGTGCCTTGTCTTTTACACGAGTTTCATTGCTTATTTCTAAATTAATAAACAAATCCAGTTTTTCTTACAAAAAACCTGTATAAGTTTGGTAATATAAGGTAAACACTTCTTCAGCCTTTCTCAGCAACAAAAATAGGAAATATATGTGGCAATAGTTTTTCACTGGATTGTGACCATATATACCAAAGCATGCTGTGTCAAGAAAAATCACCTCCCTCTAAGCATCTGTAGCTGCTCCAAGATTCCAGCTTTATCACTGAAAGACTGGAAAGTTTTCCCTGAAGGTGGTTGTTGTGGGAATGAACGCATACTTACACCAAAGCTTCCCTTCCTTCCTTAAAGCTGTCTTAAAACCTCCTTGGCAGGCCCTAGATCTTGTGACATCTTCTCACCTGTGGGCCAAGAAAAGTCTTGAAATATTGTCCCCTAAGGTCCACCCCCCACATTTATCTTGACCTCTCTGGGGCCATTCTGTGCCTGGGACAAACTGAGTTGATTAACAGCCACATCCAGCAGTTAGATATATTTGGCTTATAGTCAAGTGTCAGCTACTGCATTTCAGTTAATTTGGGAATGGGAAGATGCTTTTCTCTTTTCATTCTTATAGCTCGCTATTGTATTAGAAGTAAAAACTTCATGTTTTCCCAATCCACTTGTTGGAACATCTTTCCTCAATGTCATCTGTCCGGCCCACTAGATCATCACAGGTGAAGCTCCTCTGGGTCAACACCTCAAGGGAGGCCTGTAAGCCTTCTAGAAGAGATAGGGCCTCCTTTGTGCTGGCTCCAAACTTGTGGAACCAGCTTCCAAAGAAGCTTCATTTGGCCTACTCTCTGTGGATATTTAACAAGTGACTGAAGACACGGCTCTTTAGGGAGATTTTCCATACCAACCCTAGTTGACTGCTCATTCTTCATCCACTTTTTGTCTGTGCATTTTAGTTGGCACCATCTATTTTTATAGTTATTTTTATAGCTATCCTCTCATTTGTTTTTATTGTCTTTAGTGTGTCATTTTTATTTCTGTGTGATGTTCTATTTTAAACCTCATAAAATACTGCCTTGTGCACTAATGGAAGCAATATGCAAGCTAAACAAAAAAAAACTACAGCCAGCTTCCAATAAATTCAGCCCCCCTCCTCAAAAAAGTTTTTCTCTCTAACTCCCACCACATCACCTACAAGGGTACATGTTTACAAAAAAGTGTATTTAAATTACAAATACAGTGTAAGTGGAAAAATATGTTGGCCGAAATTCTGTTACACAGTTATGCAAAAGAGGTAACTTCTGGCAGCTAATTGCTATAAGTTAAGAAATCTCTGTAGGTGTTATCTGTTGCATGCCAAATTCTGCAGTTCAGTATGCAACAGACAATACTTACAGAGATTTCTTAACTTACAGCAATTCATCACTAAAAGTTACACTTTTTCTGTAACTGCACAACAGGCTTTAGCCAATTAAATATTATTTCCCACCCCTTTATTTTCTAAGATTGAGGAACACGAAACATCCAAATGTATTTGAAAAATGAGTTATACCTTTAATAGGCTGGCAAACATTTTTTTCTCAAAGATGTGCAGATGCTGCATAAAATTTCCTGGATAAAAGAATACTATCCCTTTCAGACAACACATAACTTTGCAAATAATATTGTCTGATAAAAATTCAAGTTTCTCAAATCTTCACTCTTCACAATCCTCTCCAAAGCTTTCATAGGCTCCAAAAATCCAAAATCGAGGACAAACTAACAAAGATGTTAGGGTTTTTTTTAAACAGATACTCTTAAGAGATGTTTTTTAAACTTAAAGAAACTGGCAGGAGATATTGGGGGTGGGAGGAGGATGTGATTGGGTTATTTTCCCAATCAACACCGTAGCTTAAGCTTAAATTCCCACATCTTCCCTAGTTGTTCTCTGCTTGTTTGGAAATCATGCAATACGGCAATCTCTCTGTATAGGTTTAAATCGGTAGTGTTCCTCCCCCCTCCTTTAAATTTTTTTTATGCAGGCATACATCCACTTCCATTTTTCTCACTATAATCCATAAGATACAGCTCTCTTAACAATGTTATTCCTTCATCAGATTCAAAGGCAGTTAGTGAAACAATACCTGTGACGTTTCAGTCATAAAACTCTAGAATCTGTAAAATCTTGGCATTTAAAGGAAACAAGGGCTTCTTCAATTTGGACTGACATTTTCAGCTTATGGTGAAATTTTTGCTACCTTTTAGAGTCTTTATTACAATGTCACTACCATAGTCTCTCGAGACTAAAGGATGCCTATGATGACCTAAGTGACTAAATAGCATCAGATGACACAATGACAGAAATATATCCACTGCTTTAACAACTGAGAGAGAGAGCAAAGTGATGCTACATTATGTTCTATTAAAACTGAAGATAGAGGAACCAGTATTCTGAACTTATTATCAGATAGAAAACAGCCTACAACTTAATTAAGGAATGGTGGAAGTGATGTTTCTGTACAGCTGATGCTTTTTTTTTGAAAATATAATTCAAATAACTGCTCAATTTGAATAATACACTTGATAAAATACAAGGTTAATATAATCTTGTACATGTACACACTCTTAAATAGGTAGCACACAGAGAAAGAAAACATATTCACCAAAAAAGAGAGATCTCATTGCCACTATTTTTGCTTTTGTTTCTTTTTAATTGCTTTTAATTAAAAGGTTACATTAGAGATCACAAAGAATATTCAGCCTTCTTGGTCCCTATATTTCTGTATTTCCCTATTGGTGAGAGTGCAAATATGCTGAAAGACTCAGAAAGACTGATATTTTACTGAATACAAGACAGCAGGGGATAATGAAGCAGCTGCAATCCATGACAAGGGCACATACTGCAACCTCCCCTTACCTAAAAGTTTGTGAAGTTCATAGATCTTTGTTTGGAATGCTTCTATGCACTGCAGAAAGACTGTGTATATTTAGAATATTTTTTCTTACTTGCCTTTCAATCACAGAATTCTAAAAAAGTATGCAGAATGTGAAGCTTATAAAACTGATACAAACTTATAAAAACAGTGTATTAAAAACTAAAAATAGTTACACCAGAAGCAAATTTAAAAAAAAAAACAGACTAAAGGCATGCAAATAATGAGAAATTTTCATAAAGAAATCATTCTTCTTGTTACAGCTGCCTGACAATAACTCTGATTACACTATTAGACCACTTTATTTTGTCAGGACACCCCAGAGCACTGTGTTCATTAGAGAGTGGTCCCCTAGAACCAATAACAGCAGCACATGTGGTATCCTGAAGACAGTTCAGAAATTGCAGGTTTAGAATAACACAGTCATTCTACTTGTCAAGAATGGGTAGGCACTGCAGAACAAGGGCACTGACTACTGGTTTTACTACAAGAGTAATCCAACACATTGTCGACAACTAGAAATGGGCACGAACCATGGTTCGTAGGTTCGTGCTGGTTCGTACGCATCTCAGATGCCACACATTCCTTCCCCTGACCAATGGCCCAATTATGAGCTGGGGAAGTGGGGGAAGGGAACATGGCATACGAACCTCCGAACATACGTTTTTGCCCATTTCTATTAATAACATGTTGGCTGAAATCCTTTTGCTTAATGTAATAAGTCACACTAGAGTAGACCCATTGTATCAATGGGGATTGGGTGAGTCAACTCCTCTGTAAGCTTCCATTCATTTCAGCATAAGCAAGTTGTAGGAACATCTGAATCACCTGTTGACACTCAACCAAACATCTGGTGCCCAGTGGAGCTGATAGGCAAAACCAAGGGTCTGCTCTACAGTAAGAATCTATAGAACAGAAAGCATATGAGTCACACACATCAATTTGAAGACCATGATTTCAAAGTAAAGAGATGAAGGGAGTCTGCTCCACATAACAACAGGAAGCAGGCAATCTATCTTCTCCCTGCAGCTAATGCTGAGCATTCCTCTTTAATCTTCCTCTAAAAAGGGTCAAGCAGGTGAAAAAAGAAAACAACAGATGATTGGCACCAGGCGTCAGAAGAGCCACTCATTTCAGATACAAATACCTTGATTCTGATTAGAATCACAAAGCTTTGCAAAATTTATTTATTTAGGTCAGCTTTCAGAAGCTGTGCTGAGAATTGTCTTTATCGTACACTGCTTAAAATAACTTGCTGTCTTATATGATAAGCACTTATGTGGGAGTAAATATAGTACTGTACTTCTGAATTGAATTGGGCTCAGAAATAAGCTTGGGCTTATTTCTGAGTAGACAGTGTATATGTGTATGAAAATATAATGGCAGGAGGCAGAATTTTCCCTTACTATTAATATTAGTGTTGCTTTGTTTTCTGTATCATTAGGTAGAGCTTTTTATTACTGTTTTGTAGAATGTGGCCTTATCAAATGTGAAGAATAGATATATTTTGAATAAATGAAACACAAAATAAGAATGTGGGATGATTTAACTATTATTTTTGTGGCATGGACTAGTCACATACTCTTGTAGTAACACCAGTTTAACATGCGATGTATCTGTTTCCAATATTTGTGGCACAGCCTCTAGTGCCAAACAACTGCTGCATGAGAAATAACCACATAATTCCACCCAATTTTACAAATATTATTAGAGCAGTAGGGGAATGGAGTCTGTCACAAAGGCCAAACCTTTGGGGACCTTCTGGAAGTTGTTGTTAAATGCTGAATTAACAGATAGCCCAGAATATATGCACTAAATCTTGGAAGCATTTTAAAAAATTCAAAATGGGCAAGACCTTACATAAATTTTCATAAAGAAGACACTTCTAGCAGCATAATGCTCATTAGTTGAACTAACTGAGATAAAATAGACTCTTTACTGAATGGCAGCAGAATGTCTGCTTTTTCCAACTGGCTACAGTATTTTAAAAAAAGACCATCTTGGTTGTGTTAAGGTGAACATTCCTATGTTTGCAGTCCCTCCGTTAATAATCAGACCTCTGAGGTGTATGTAACTAATTGTGCCTTGGCAATTCAAGATACTACTTCTTCACAGCAAGTGCCAAGAAGTGAAGTCAAAATACAGCAAAAATCAAAATCTGCAGAAATCAAAATCTGTATGAGCCTTCTTTCCACCTCATTCAGAATTTTATTAGAGTTGCACCTCTCTAATAACCAGGGACAAGATTTTTGTATAGAAGCACATACAGAAAAAATTGCAAGACACTCCATATATTTTCTATAATTTTTGAAAGAGAGCCTCCAAAATATGGATTTGTTCAAACAAAAGAGGGACAAATGAAAATCTTCTTTTTCAGAATCCCTCTTTTGTTTAATTCTAAATTAGAATTTCTCCACAGCAATGATTCAGTTCCAACTTACTCTCACCTGCACAAGCCACTCCATGACAGCCCCTCTTAGCCACTCACTGAGCTCCTCAGTGCCTGCCACAACTGCCCCCAGCATAGTTAGCACCTGTCACTAGCCAGGTCTGTGATGGCAGCAGGGGCATGTGTGCACTCCTGCCCAGAGGTGACTCGATGCCCTCTTCTTTCTCCTGAGGTACAACTATGCCATCACAGGTGGTAGGAAGGGCAGTGGACAAGGCAAAAGGCAGCACATCAAAGAGCAGCCACTGCTGCTTAGTAAGAATCAAGTACCTCCATAGGAGTCACCTCAGTCGCAGCAGCACTGCCTCTACACCAATCTCATCATCTTCATTTAGGATTCTAATATAGTACTCTACAGAAAGGTGTTGAGATGGGGGCAAGAAGTGGT
This sequence comes from Pogona vitticeps, assembly GCF_051106095.1. NCBI lineage: Eukaryota > Metazoa > Chordata > Lepidosauria > Squamata > Agamidae > Pogona > Pogona vitticeps. Next base: position 146,388,445 of record NC_135787.1, on the reverse strand, counting down.
TCCCCTGGATGCCTTGAGGGAAAAGAAGAACCTCCTTCTACACCAGGATCCATCATGGTTGCTCAAAGTACCTGCCCAAAGGTACACATGTAACACTTCAGAATACCACTTCATCCTTTCCTTTTAAAGGTTCTTTTAGGACTTTAGCACCAGAAAAAAATCAAATGGGGAAAATGAAATGAAATGAAAGAACTGGTCCCTTTCACACGAAATGAAAGGAACAGTGCACAAATTGAACAAAAACGATAGAGGCACCCCATCCTGAAATGAAAGAAAAGGACACTTCTTGTAACACATACCCCTACCAATAACTCCTTACATAAAAAAAACCCTGAGAATTGAAAGGAACATTTAAAACTATGACTAATGATCCATTTTTACCTAAAGATTAAATTGGACAAAGTAACAGTTTTACTAAAATGTGTAAAACTCACAATCTTGATACCTTTGCTTTCTAATTTAACAACCACACCAAAAATAACAATAAACTATGGTATAGAACTTATTCCAGCAGAACAGATGTGAGAATGTGAGGATTAGGAAGCAATTCAGATTTGGAAGGAGGATCTGACTGGCATAAAGACTCAAGAAAAGAAAGCTGAACAAGGTAATGGGGCAGTAATAGGTAAATTTGGAAATGGGGCATTTGGGAATGACATAGGCAGAGTTTGAAACTTTCAGTCTTGCAATTAAATAGTTGAAGATACAGTAAATGTTAGAAATTGGGAAACTAGTTTGTTACTATCAACATTCTGCAGTGAAAACATATAACTCATTAAATTACCTTTATTAATACAATAATTAAAATGTTAGTCTGGTGTTTCCTCTGCAGTCCACACTCTCTCCCCCCAAGAGGAAAAACACCTATATCTCCCTTTCAAACCTACATCTAGATGTCCCTAGAAACATATTTGGAAAATAACACCTAGAAGCCTTAATTAACATACTTAAGGACCTATGATAGGACCTCTAGGAATTATAGTCGGAGTTAAGGACAGTCCCCTGGGAATCTTTGCTCTATAAAGAGCCAACCGAATCCATGCTGAGTTAGATTCCTTTAGTAGAACAATGTAAGAATCTTTGCCTGAACGTACAGGACTGGTTAAAAGATGGCTCAAATCCTGCACACCTCATCTAAGGTAGCTCCTGAGATCAATTCCTTATTGCCCCCAAATTAGTTCAACATGACTGTCCAACAACTTTTTTTTTAAAAAAAAAAGGGCTTCAGGTGCTCAGGGATGACATTTGAAAAATTATGTTGTTGGGAACAAAACCCCAAGTCAACATCCTATGCACGAGATAAAGATGAGATGACCTCCCCCACAGGTCTTTTTGTGGAATGGAAAAGAATTGTCAGCCTCTATTGAACTGGTCATCTCACAGGATGGTGGCAATCTGGCTCTAGGAATGAAACAGAAAAAAAGAGATGAACATAAAAAAAGAAATAGATTCCATGAAGCCAAGAGGAATGAATGAGACAGATGTAAACATGAGGGGCCATAATCCAGTCTAGTACTTCTGTAGTTACAGAAAAAAGAAGCTTCATCTTACACAGAGGCTGCAGATTTCTGGCTTTCTTTTAAATAACATTATGGTTTCCAGATGGTCTTGAACTACAAATGCGAGAAGACCTCAAAATACTATAGATTGTTGGCTGGGCTAAGTAGGGTTTATGTGTATTGTACTCCAGATACTTTTATATGGCAAAGGTTAGGCTATCTAGCGTAACTCTATCTTTGAAAGGGAAGTATAGGCAAAATGGGGTAACGTGCCCTTTATAGAAGGCTTACCAGCTGGTGTTTTTTAACAAATAAAACACTTGTTCATTTTCGTTTCCCTTCTGTTTTGTTTTTGTCTGATATACCCATTAATGTTATTTTTCAAATATTATTTTTAAACACTGTATTCTGACAGCACTTTTCTGTTTGTCCACAAAAAGTAAAGAATTTAACATTAATGCATCAATTCTAACATGCTATACCCTAGCTATGTCCATTTGGTAATTGAAGAATAGTTTTGGAAAATGCTAAATGAGGGAGGAACAGGACTACAACAGTGGATGGAAAACAGCTATGTATACAGACGAGTCATCAGAATTATTAGGATAGTTGTGGAAAGGCAAAAGTGTTTATGGCTTTTAAGACAGAAAAATGATGACTAGAGGGAGATATGATGAGATTTATGAAACCATACATGCTGTGAAGTAAACATGTAATGAATACTCACAAATGTTCTCATTCTTGATGAAAAAGGATGGTTTGATACATCAGACAACTTAGAGAACAGATCAACTACTGTGAGATTTTTGTTCCTTTTCTGCATGAGAGTGAATGGACTGCACTTTCTTTCATAATCAGCATTTTCCCAATCCTTTTTTTGATCAAAAATATAATCCCTATATTGATGTGGGGGCACTCACCACTTTGGTCCATGTGCTCACAGTCTCAAGACTAGACTACTGTAATGTGCTCCACGTGGGGCTGCCTTTGAGACTGACACAGAAACTTCAGATGGTACAAAATGTGGCAGCCAGACTTCTTACAAGGGTGAAAAGGTACCAACATATTTCCCCCACTCTGGCCACCTTGTACTGGTTGCCCATTCATTTCTGTATTGATTTCAAAGTTCTTACGATTACATATAAAGCCCTAAATGGTTTAGGACCTCAATATCTGGCAGACTGCCTTCTCCCAACCAGTTCCTCCAGAGTCACTTGTTCCAGCCAGGCTGGGTGGCTGAGGGGCCTAATGCTGAGGCAGGTCCTGAAGGAAAGAATGTGGAACAGGGCCTTCTCAGCAGTGGCCCCTCACCTTTGGTACCACTTGCCAGTAGAGATTCGCCTGACTCCCTCTCTGGGTGTTTTCAGGAATAAACTTAAACCTGGCTATTTGGGAAGGCTTTCCCTCAAGCCATATCTTAATTTTTTATATGTCACCATTTTGGACCTATAATATGTTTTTGGTTTTATTGTTTTTAAATTTGTAAATCGCCCAGAGTAGACACTTGGTCTAGATGGGCGGGATAGAAATAAAATGAAATACAATAATAAATAAATAAAAAAATATTTTTTTCCCAGAAAAGAGGGGGTGCTGATATGAGAAACATCTGGCCAAACTCTCCACAATCTCGTCCACAGAGAAGAAATCTGAAATTTCCATTCTCATGCAAAAGAATTAAATGAAGAATAATTTCCAGCTGAACTACAGGATGAGTGGGCACTGAAAACAATTTGTTTCTACTCACAAAAATTTAAAATTCCTCCTATAAAATCACATCTGGCAGGAAATTCAAAACAGGAAAGAGGAAGTTCTTCACACAACACAGAAGTGATATACAGGAATTGCTACTGAAAAACACAAAGCTCATTCAACACTTTCAATGGTATTTAAAGCAGACCACACAGATACAGAGATCAATACTGTAGTCATGAGATACGAAAATTATGGAGAATCTCCAGTTTCAGAGGCAATATTCTGTCACACACATGAAGGCCAACAACAGTGTGAAAAGGTGTATTGCCTTCACTCCTGCTTGAGTTATCCCAAGACAACTGAAGGCATGACTAGAGTGAGCAATTAGGAGCGACCAGCATCATATTTTAAAAAATCTTAGCTTCACAGTGACCTATTTTACCTTGCACTGGAGCAATTTTTCCATTCACATAGGAGATATTTCATCTCCTATGAGAAAGAGCCAGACAGCATTTCAGATTGCACCTTCCCCATCCTTTTCTCAGTTGTCATTCCACAGGCCATGGCACCTTCATTTTTGTTGTTGTTTAATTTAGTAAGTTGCACAGAGCTATGGCAACACATTAACCTAACATGAATGCTCCTTTATCTCTGAAACTGCATCATTTAGGATAAGACTAAAAAAAATGAGAACAACAGAGGATAGGGTTTGTGTGCCATCCTTTCATATGTCAAAATCCACTGCATACTGTACATCAGAGGGTTGCCACCAAAGGGAATGCTGCCCATAGATCTATTTGTGAGTGAATTAAGCAATCACAGGATAAGCAGGAATGATCCCAACTGCACCAAAAGAATTGCAGCCCTAGCACTATGCCAGAAAGGAGTGGAACAGCTCATTATTGAAAACAAATTTGGTCACCAGAAAACACACCAAAAATGAACAAAATAGCAAGCTATATGCTCATCTCATCACACCCTGACTAGAAACTATCAGAAATTGTATGCTAAACTGAATGAACCTTTGGCCTGACCCAGCAGGGACGCTCTTACATTCTCATGATGTTGACCTCCAATATCAATACTGGGATGAGAAATATTAGTGAGGGTTTATAGATGCTTCTCTACTTGTTTCTCTGTTTGCTGAGATGGTAAGTCTTCTATGTTTTCCCTAGCTCCTTTCCTCTTTTGTGTGTGTGTGTGTGTGTGTGTGTGTGTGTGTGTGTGTGTGTGTGTGTGTGTGTGTGTGTGTGTGTGTGTGTGTGTGTGTGTGTGTGTGTGTGTGTGTGTGTGTGTGTGTGTGTGTGTGTGTGTGTGTGTGTGTGTGTGTGTGTGTGTGTGTGTTTTCATTGTATTTCCTTTGTGTTTTCTCACTAGACTTCAGAACCAAGGGGACCCTTGAGTATCTAACATCAACCTTGTGATAGTCATTTATTTCCATAGTGGTAGCAGCAGAAGTCATGATGATAATAATGCACAAAAACATTAACTCTAAAATGGCTTTACACTCCTGCAAGTGCACATATACTACTCTGGTCTGAATAACAATATACTTGAACAGACCAAAATTCTGAAGCATGAACAGTCTTAACTTTTGAAATAATATATTACAAAAGGATCATGGTGGAAAGGATATATTTTGTAAAATGGGAACAGATTATTAATATCCAATATATTAAATTGACTTTAAAGGAAAATTAATCAAACATCTACATTTGGAAATACCCACAGGCTTTTATCAATGACTAAAAGTGCTGCAGACAGTGTTTATGCTCCATATCAGGAAAAGACAGAAAACTGAGGAAAGCAAGATGGAATTTGAAACAGTTTTTAAATAGCTTCAGCCTCAAAGCATGCAGATACACACAATGCAGGCAACAGTTGAGGGCTGCAGGAATTTATATTAGACAAGATTATCTACAGAAAAACATACCTGGCTAAATTGAATGCATCATCGATCAAACCTGCACGATTACTGACAGAGATTACCTATGAGGGCAAATGAGAAAAAAAAAGAGAACACTTCAGTATGATAAAAGCAGCAGGGCTTCCATACATAGGACAAATTTCAGGCAATATAATCAAATGAGCTTACCTTATGGTTTCTCATTAGTTGGTCAATTAGCAGTCTCCAATTTCTAATGTCATAGTTAACCCTAAAATAGCCAGTTTGATTGATGTTCCCCAGAAGCCAGTTTCCTTCATGAAGAGAGGCAATGCTATGATGCTCTGCAAACAAAGCACAAGGGAAAAGGAACAGCAAATTATACATTCGAAAAGTTTTACTATCCTAAAACAGAATTTTACATAAGGTAAAATAATTCTATATATCCTTTTCCATATATAAGGACTGTTGGAAACAGTTTTAATGTAAGTATACTAGTTTTCTTTCTTTTATGAAACTATGTAAACAACAATCCTCTTTTCCACAGAAGCAATATTTTTTGTATTAATGTTTTCTTTGACACTTCATTTAGATGGGGACAGGGATTAACAATTCCACCACCCCTACATTTGAAAATACAGAATATACCTATATACAAAAAGTATGCATTACTAGAAAAATGTGATGATCATGAATGTTCTTGATCAAAACTGTAGCTCAGTGTTACTTCACATTCTTTCTACCTAAAAGATTATCATGCAGTCTGCTCTCCAAAGTAGGGTAGCTGGATTAATAGTTTAGAACAAATTCTTACATTCACCTCAGATGTGATAAAGATCTCACAAGATAAAGCTCTACCTCATCAACTCCATGTGGTGAATATTATTTTATGAATGCACCCCTACATGGTGACAGCTAGTATTTATCACATCAGGATTTGTTAGAACTCAAATTTTCTTCCAAGGTGGTAAAGACTAACTGTTCCTGTGATAGAGCTCATTCACAATAAATGCTCATGACATGAAACTAACAAAGCAAAATGATCTCATTAGAGTTTATTACATCCAAAGTGAACAAAGAAATCAGGCCATAGTCATCAAATCCACACAACAATACTTGCCTAATTCTAAGTATTCTGCTTTGTGGATCAGACTCCTAGACTGCAATCCACAGAACAATACGTCGCCCAAAGAAAGTGGAACATATGAATGTCAAATAAAATGCAGTTCTGCCCATTAATCTATGTTGTATGACACACACACACAAATCTATCTCTATCTCTCTATCTGTCTGTTGGGCCCTTAAGTTATGGCCCTTAACACTCTCACAAATGTACCAGACCATAAATATATGGTCTGATTAGAAGAAATGTGAATGACTGGTCTTCACCGAACCTGGGTGCTATTCCTGTATTTGTATTTATTCATCACTGAATAATACCGTGTTTCCCTGAAAATAAGACAGAGTCTTATATTAATTTTTGCTCCAAAAACATATTAGGGCTTATTTTCAGAGGATTTTTTTTTCATGTACAACAATCTACATTTATTCAAATACAGTCATGCCATTTTATTCCGGTTGCAGAACAATGGTGGGGGGGCAGGGTTTCACTTAATAGGGGCTTATTTCTGGGGTAGGGCTTATATTACAAGCATCCTAAAAAATCATACTAAGGCTTATTTCATAGATTTTCAGGGAAACGGGGTACATGCTTTGTTTTTCTAACACAATACCTATCCAAATTGTTACGGTCAGGTATATTAATGTAAAGCAGAAACATGCTCAACATATTTTTAACATATCAGAAAATACATGTTTGCTTCAACTAGGGATATAAATACTTGCCTATTTTGTTCTTGAATGTGACAATGAAAAATTTAAAACATAGTCTTCCCAGTGGACAGGATTAGAAGAATTTTTGTATCTCCCCCCTCCATTTTGGGACTCCTTTGCAAATTAATGGAATTGTTCTTTGCTCAAATAAGCAAAAGACTTTTATGAAAAGAAAAGATTTAAAACACAAAATACAAGATTTTCTTCTTCCAGATACAGTATAAGGATATTTTTGTACAAAATCTGCACACACACCCGTAACACTGCTACGTAATGACAAAAATGAGTGTTTTTTTTCCTCTGGTGCAGGAGTAAAACAACTTGCAATGATGGGGAGACTTTTCAACATATTTTTAAATAAAGGATGAGGAAAATCTGGAAGTATTTATTACACTCTTAATATGAACAATTATGTCTAAGTTTGAGAGAGGTACTGAGCACAAACCCACCTTCTGATCAATATAGTCTAATACTGCTAACATTGACTTGTAGCAGCATTCTAGGGGTTTAGATAGAATTCTTTCCCCCACAGATCAACCTAGAGATCCATGAATTTCCAAAATGAAGAAGGTATTTATGACTGACCTGAGAAATCTATATGGTAAAACATGAAAGGGCACAGACTTGTAGACTGAGGTAGGCTACAAAAGTTAAAACCAACTTTCTATGTTAAAAATGATTCAAAGAATTGTGCTTAGAACTTGACAGTAAAACAGAACAGATGCTGGAATAGTGGTGTAAGGTAGACCTTGGGGCACACATTTATCAAACAAACAACAAAAAAAGACATGTTATTATGAGCAATATATAATTTGCAGCGTTAATATGACAGCATAAGTTCTCTTATAATGGAAGCTGTTACACAATCCATGGCCATATCATGTTAAACTTACTCAGTTCACTTTCTTGGAATGGTGGATTGTTCTAAAAAGCATACAAAGATTTAACATCTCTGTTTGTGTCCCTCCTTGTGTGCATGTGTGTATGTGAGTGAACATAAGAAAAAGCTGGTTGATGGATTTCAACAGGATTCTTGTTAAATAAAGGAAATAATGATAGGAATGCTACAGTCTGCCATGGGGAGAGAAAAGGAACTGGGATTGATGGAGATAATTTGTGTGTGCATTTAGCTGCAATTACTATGTATACATTTAAAATGAAATTTCACACATAACATAGCTAGGTGATCCCCAAACTGTGATGCAAATTTCACTGAAAATAAGTTTCCTAAAATACAAAAAGGCTTATATTCCAAACACTGCATAAAATGAACAATGATCCAATTTTAAATAAAAGCACTATGAATGCAAAGCAGTCCTATAAGAAGGAAGTTGAGTAGGTCATGTTCTTGATTTTTTATTAAGTTTTGATTTTAAAACGGTATGTCATTCTTTAGTTACAAAAGCTATTCAAACATATAAATTGCATTCTTATTGGTGTGCTTGCAGTCTTTATTTCTCAAATTCTGCTGCCTCTGTCAGAGGGATGAGGTACAACAGCAGCAGGGGAAATTCTGAAGCCATCAATTCTACTTCTTTGGTCTTGTTTCTTAGGTTTAAGTTAGAATTTGAAATTAATCCCACTTAAATTATCTCATTACATTAAAAAAAACTGTGGATAAATTTAAGCTCCAATTTAAACCTAAGAACAAATGATTAAATTACAGCTTGTTTCCAGTGGTTAATCCATAGTTTAAGTTTAAATAACATTTAAACTAAGTACTCTCTCAATACCTAAACAAATCTTAATTTGGTTGGCTAACTCAATTCATTCATAACTGAATGTATCTGTTTTCAAAGATTAAATACAAATTTCATAGATAAACACAACATATAGTACTCACAAATGTTGCATTCTAAATACAGTTTATCAGTATGACTCTTCCTAAGAATTATCTTTGTCTTCAGATGCATCAATTCCAAATCAAACATACCTTCATATTTCTCTTTGTTCACTACACAAATACATCTCAGTGTTTGATAGATATGTACTGGGACATCTAATATTTCTTCTAGAGCCAAATTCATTCTTCCTTGAACACTTCATTAGACGTGGGATGTATTGTGGTGCATTCGTGAACACCTGCCCTCCTCACTGCAGTTTGCTGTCCTATATATCCTTACTGTTTACCTTCTCTTTCAGAAAGCTTTGCACATACCTTTTAGATATCAGTCTTATTTCATGACATTTATTTGCTATTTGTATAATTGTTTAGTAGAATTCTGGTATGTTTTCATAGGATCTGCTCCTCCAGTCCTTCCCGGCAAAGGTGCATTCACTGAGGCAAATTCAATATATGCCGCTTGGTGAACAGTTTCAGCATTTTTTCCAGAAGGGACATGACTTTTGAGTTGTGGGTTGTGAGAAAAATGCTTCCATTTTCCGTGAAGAGTTGTCTCAGGAGCTCTAGGAACTCATATTTCCCAAGTGCCTCTTTGAGTTGACATACGGCCAACATCTCATTAGAATGATGCATCTAGTGATAAGACCTCTTTTCTTGAAGCTTAACAATCTTGTCCCTGACTTTGGCCTTGATGCATTTGCAGCGAGCTTTAAATCGCTACAAGGAAGCTTTTAAAATTGGGATAGGGATCATTCAGATGTCATGCTGTATTGGGATGATCCCTTCATTCGCCAATATTTTTTTGTAGCATCTCCCCAATTAAGTCCCCATTCAGACCATTATGCATAATTTTTCTTTGCATCACTACCTTTATTATGATATTCATAACCTGGTACATTTGAGAAGAAAAGTGTTCCCTGTGTTGGTATTGGGAAATCTCTGGAGATCCATGGGCCACAAATGAAACTCACTGGATTAGGGGAGCTGTATCAGTTCCTATGATTTCTATTCTCCAGGGTTTTGCTCTTTTACTGAACCAATAAATTAGTGACACATATCATTAGGGTTTGTCAAGCTTCTAAGCGTGCTGGGACTTCTCAAAATATGGCAAAGTCAACTCCACACCACCCAGAGAGGACTGAGATAATAATTATGTTTTATTAAAAAAATTAAAATGTGGGTGTACTGTACTTATGGGCCCAAGAGGCACTTTGGGTTCCATTTCACCCCTTGGGACCAAATGTTATCCACCTAGTTTTAGAATAATGTCTTTCGTCTCTCAAATATTGGTGAACTCCTACAGTCTTTTGGATTCTTCTTGTTCTGTCATGTACTCATCTGTCCAATGCAGTCCCAAGAGTTATGGAGCTTAAAGGAAACATTTGTTAAGGTTGAATTTCGGGTGGGTAACACCAATTATTTCTCCTAGCACCTAGATGTTTCAAGTTTCATGTTATATTCCATGATCAGGGAACTGACAGGAGCGTTGCTTTTGTTTGCACAGAATTGTCTCAATTCAAGAGCATGCCACATGTCAACATGGGTACATTGAAATTCATGAACTTCTGCACAGTACAGCAGACATCTGTTGTTTTAGCTTGCATGGCTGCTGGCACAGAAGCACTTTCATTTCATTTTATTTTTATATATATTTAAAGGAACATGTTTAAGTTCTTTTCTGGACTCAGAGATGCAGCTTCCAAATGGGTTGCCTTAAAGCTCTCATTTGCCATAAGAGGATCTTAAACTCCTCTCATGTAATTTAGAAGAAATGCTGCTTTTCCTTGGCTCTTGTTCTCAAACTCCAGCATCCTGTCAAGTAGATTGTCCTTTCTGTTGTGGCTGTCAAGCTTTTATGCATCTCTGTTGCCAATTGAGCCTTTTTTCCCTCTTTTCCTCCACATGCTTGACAAAGCACTCTTGGGTCAGGAGGCTTACCAAGTGTGTTGCCACAGGTAGAGCTTGCCGCTAAGTATTTATTGAAATTTTATATGTATTTGCTTTTAAATTGGCCTTTCATATGACATTGGAACATATATTCTGTTCTTTTTCAGGTGATGATTATGGGTACTTTGGATCTTGCTAGTTTGGTGATTATGCATAAAATACAGTTTCTCATCTTTCCTTTCTACAAAAAAAAAATCTGAACAGCTAGTCTGGATTTCTATCTACATTCTAGGCTGACATAGCCCCACACCTGGGCAGCCATACCAGCAGCAATACTGCTAATTATTGAATTTTCCTTTTCTGGGAGCTGTCCAGAGTCCAAAAACTGTATATTTGGATGTGGAAGAAATTTGCCTTATATTTCCTTGGGTAGAACAAAGAGTAAATATTGACCCAAACCAAGACGCTTAGGGAGTCTTTCCACTGAAAGCTGCTTTAGAGGGTTAATTCTAGGATCCTTACATATTTAGGTATCTAATGACCTTTTTGTCTATTTCACTTTAAATAAAGCAGACTATTTCTGTGCTTGGTTATCTAACAAATATACTGAATTGGAAACCAGAGCTGATTTTGACAGTCCTCCAAGTTTGGAAGTTGGCTTTGCTCATGTGGTGGCCATGTCAATTTGTCTGGGGACTCCGAAAAGGAAATTGAGCCCATTTGGGTTTAGACTCAGTTTCTTTCATACAGGGCAGATGTGATTTGAGTCATGATTTAAATTTTAGAACATAACTGTTTTTTATTCACCCTGCCCAGGATATAATTAATCTTAAAAATGATGCCAGCAGCCGATCTCCAAGAGTTAGAGAGGAATTGTGTCCTGCAGCAGGCAGACCATTTTATCTCAAGCATTTGTGCTGGCAAATACGATGATCAGGATTAGAATACCTATACTAGTTTTCACTTTAACCCTAGGTACAAAAGAGTTGCATGAAATTCTAAGGTAGAGGGTTCTTCTTCATCATTGTTATGTTAGAACTGCAGAGTGGAAGGGAGCTTATGGATCATCAGTTGTCTATGGTGTTGTGCACTGCTCTCAGTTTCTCCAGCTATCTGCTATTATGTTCAACTGGTGCATCACATCAGTGGTTTCAGATATTTAGAAATTTAACTCACTTTCAGAAAACACAATTATGTAATATGTCACATATGAGCTATCAATGCTCTTCCCTACTTTTGAATTCCCTGTAATAGGCTCCCACAGTCAAAGTACCCATGCTAAGTATTTCCTCTTGTGCTATAGCTTGGCATTGTCCTAGAAACTTATGTTAAAAAATAGATTTAATAATCATACAAACAATCAAAAAATAGATTCAATAATCATACAAACAATCAGTAGAGTAGAAAAAATTAAAATGTTTATTAATTACAGCTGACTAGTTCCATCAAATATGATTTGCCTTGTTTTTGAGTTTAAATCTTGCAAAGCATAGAAGAGGTGCTCCCTGGGGTTGCTGCAACCCGAGTAGGACGGTGCAGTATTTTTGCACAGATGTGTGCTTATAACATGCCGCTCCAGGTACCATATCTAAGTACCTTATTTTGGCATACTTCCTAATTGGCAGCTTATCCACGAAAGAACTCCCATGGCTGGTGAATGATAAAGTTCTTCCTACATATTAAACAATAGAAGCAACCATAGGGAGAACTCATCTGCCGGCATGCGCTGGGCTTCATGTCCTAAACAAGAGCATAACTCTATGTTGGGGAAAGGGAGAGAACCTCCTTTTTAAAAACAGCTGTACTCTCCTGCAGACCATCCTTTCATTGTTGGGAAGGGTGTGGAAGAGAGGAGAGAGTTTGTAGATGGGGCAATGAGAGCAGCTGGAATGGCAGGGACAAGCAAGAGCATTTTCCCCCCAAGTTCCTTACTGTGGACTTTAAAATGACTTGGACAAGAAAACAGTATCAATTCTCTCAATTTTAGTGTGACTTAATCTATATCAAGTTTATGTTTTTAAAAAGGGGGCAGCACTGGACAAGCTGCTTCTCTCTCTCTCTCTCTCTCTCTCACACACACACACACACACACACAGAGAGAGAGGGGGGGAAGGTTGTAAACTGATTAAAGGACTAGCGAACTTCCAATCTGCCAAAAAAAAAAAATTATCCAAAATCAAATTCATACATTTTACAAATAAACTAAAACACATTCCTGCAGTCGCCATCACCACAGAACAAGCTTAATAATCTGTATACATGGGACCACCAATTATGAGCATAATAGCTCTCACTATAATCAAAGCATAAGCAACAGTGTAGATGCTCTCCCTCCCTCTCTGTTTTGGTGGCACCCACTTTTAGTGTAAGACATTTCTATTTTCAATTGTCTTCTAAATGCACCAAATGCTTTACTACAAGGGTGGACAGAACTTTATTAGGATCTACTGGTGCATTCTCTGTGAACTGCAGTAAATCAGCAAGGCTCTTTCGGCTTTTGAATTTCTTAAGCATAGTGACAAGAACATCCTGCCACTTTATTACACTGGTGAAATGAAGGAAGCTTGGGTAACCTGGAATTGGTATTTGCATGAGCTCCATTTAGTTTAGATACTCAAAAACAAATCCCAGAGCTCAGAATTCTGTAATTCTAACTGTATATCTTCTTTACCAGGCTCTGACTGGTAGATCTCAGGTATCTAGTAAAAAAATAAACAAGATTCTGAAGTGTGACACATACATTGGAAAATATTTTGTTGTGTAAAGCTGCACCATGCAAACTGGATATGGGGCCAGTAATATTTAATTTAATTAAAATATCATCCTATTCTTTTTCCCTGGGGAAGCCTTTGGGAGTCTCAAGACGTGTGTGCATGTGGGAGCCTTTACTAGTCAAAACTTTCTGCCAAATCATCACCACTGGGATCAGAACTCTTGGCAATCACCTGGAAAAGATTTTTTTTTTTTACTATTAAAGACCCCCCCCCAACCCAAGGTTCTCAATTAATTTAAAATAAATATTACCAGTCCTGGATCTGGTTTGCAGAACACAGTTTTATGACAAAGAATTTTACTCTTTAATTTATATATTTCTGAAATGCTATGAAACCTTCAAAAGTTCAGAAACAAATAATCAAAGCTGGAAAAAAAAACTAGCCCTTTAGACAAAAAAAAAACAAATCACAATGACACTAGTCTGTGAATATAGTTGTTTCCAAGGAAGATGATTCCAGCTGTGAGAATTTGTCACAGACTACCTAGGACTGTTTTCATATATGACATAATAAAGTATGAAAACCTGCCAGTCAAAGATGACAGCCTCGAAATATCTAGATATTTCTTTGATAAATGAACAGAAGTAGTTTTTTAAAAGCACAATCACAGGCCCTTGTTATTACTTTTCTGATAAGGGCATGGGTACTTTGACCTTTTTCAACAAAGGAAAGCTGGAATCTTTTCAACAAGTGGTTATTGTAAAGGAAATCTGATGAATGCTCTTCACAAAGTTCTATACCAGTTATTATTTTATGTCTCAGCCTTTAGATTTCTGTGATTTTCTATAGACAAGATTTCTTTTATCATACCTTTCTGGCATAGTTACATCACTGATATGGTATGCAGTTTCCTTGCTTATAAAATATGTACTGAAATGTCATGATGGCAACAAAAGAGCACAGGCTAAACCTTATTTTATCTGGAAGCAATATTTAACTTTAAAGGTTTAGCTGAAATCTTGGTGGTAGAAAAATCTATTTTTGCTATCCAAAATCTCTATTATTTGAGTTTGCTCAAGGTACAGAGTTTGTTGCTGAATACTGCATAGTGCTAACCTTAAAAAGACATCAAATCATATCCACTAGTTCATGCAGAAATATATGAAGAAGCTACTTGGATGACTATTGAAACTTTTCAGCCTAATAAGAAAGAAGCCCAGTTGCTATTACAGTGGGGTCTTGACTTAAGAACGGCTTGAGTTAAGAACATTTTGACTTAAGAACCGCTCTCATAGGAAAATATTGACTTGACTTACATACTTAGATTTGAGTTAAGAACTGAAAAAAAAAACACGTGGGAGGCAGGGAAAGTGCAAAATGTGAACTTTCAGTTAACTGTTGGCCATTGAAAAGGGTGCCTGTCTGCTTCCTCATTCCTCCCAGCGTCTAGAGAGTGGATTGGGAGACAGTCTTCAGACTGCCTGGTACTGCCTGGACTGAATTTTCCCTGCCTTCCCTGAACCTTTCTTGACCTAAGAAAAAAAGAAACAAAATATCCCCCTCTATTGGTCGAAGGCGGAATAGCACCTTCCCATTAGTTTCTATGGACGGAAAAGAGCAGATACAGATCAAATGGTTTTCAATGCATTCCTATGGGAAATGCAGATTTGACCTGAGAACTTTTTGACTTGAGAACCGCCTTCCAATACGAATTAAGTTCTCAAGTCAAGACCCCACTGTACTCAGCTTCCAGATAACTTCACCTGGATGACTGAGAATCTTCACAGACATCAAGATTATGTGGTCCCTTCTGTCATGTCTTCTATTAGCATAAAGAGTTTCTCCCTGATTTCTGAAATCCCTTCGTTTTCAACAGCCCTTCATGATACCACACAACTTTGCCCTTCCAGAGAGGATTTCTGGGGGTGCCCCTCAAACTTCTGCTTAGAAAACCTCTGGGCCATGTAACTCTCTGTCACTTAATACTTAGCCACTACAATCATATTCATAGTTACTGAATAGTATCTATGTGGTAACTCCATAGTAAAATAAAATACACTTAGAAGTGCAATACTAAACAGGCAGAAAATGTTTGTCACATACGTGTAACCATAACTTGGCCATTTTGTGTTCACTTTGCATTGAGACAGTGTCACAAAGGAATCTCTATTTAAAGGAATCTCACTTTTCCAGCAGTGGTTACACAGACACTATTTCTTGCGTTCAGCTGGAAGTCTGATCAGTAAAAATGAATGCTTCTTTTCAATGTAACTGAAGAATTTTCATTAAAATGAATGCTTTCAGTGAAACTGATTTTTTTCAGTGAAAATGCATGTATTCTCAGACTTATTTTCAAGATCTTCACTAGATCACCAAACTAATCATAGAGATCTTCCCCTATAATTTCCCACCTATTCCTTAGTCAAATAAAAGAAAAGATAGAAACAGGTAAAGAATAGAAAGCCCAAAAGCTTGTCCCTCTCATATCAGATGACTTCACAATAGTAAGAATGGGCTATCATTTGCTGCTAACAGTAATAACCAGCTTGCAGAATGCAGCCACTTGTACAAGTAGAGGTAAAGAAGGTAAAGGTTCCCCTTGACATTTTTAGTCCAGTCGTGTCCGACTCTAGGGGGCGGTGCTCATCCCATTTTTCAAGCCATAGAGCCAGCACTTGTTTGAAGATAGTTTCCATTGTCACGTGGCCAGCATGACTAGGGAGAGCCATTTTACCTTCCCACCGAGGTGGTACCTATTTATCTACTTGCATTTACATGTTTTCGAACTGCTAGGTTGGCGAGGAGCTGGGACAAAGCAACAGGAGCTCACTGCGTCTGGTGGATTCGATCTTACGACTGCTGGTCTTCTGACCCTGCAGCACAGGTTTCTGTGGTTTAGCCCACAATGCCACCATGTCCCATGGTACTAGTAGAGACCTAGTACTAAAGAAAGGGATCCAACATAAATCCCTTCTTTAGTGGGCTTTATAAGAAATGATGAGTTGTTATATCCTGTTATTCCCCTTATTCTGGCAGTATTTCTTAAATCGGCTGACCAGGCAAGTGATGTGAGGCTAGCTAAGTTTCACATTTTTGAGCATCTTTATGTATAAACACCACAAAAAATTTAGGATCAACTCATTATGAAGAAATAATACTTTGTTAAAAAGCAGAACACCATGACCATTGCAAAATTTGAAATATTTAGCTTATTCTGCAGCTCCAATGAGATACTGGACAGTGTTTGAACTGATAGGGAAAATGGATTATTTCCTCCTTCTAGCCCCAATATTTTTAGGTTTTGGGTGCTGTCACTCAACTGTGATGGGCATTTCTAGACTCTGAGCCATTCTTTAACCAGAGACAGATCCAGACAAAGCCAGACATACAGCTGCCAATTTCACTGTGGTTCTCTCTGGTTAAAGATTGGCACTCCTGGTGGCAGAGTCTAGAAATGCCTGTCACAGTTGAGCTTCTCCAGAAAGATCTTAGATATTCCACAGTACTGAAGGAAACTTATCAGTTATTTAACTGAAGTCTTTGCAAACATCTCAGCACCAAAAACCTAAAGATATTGGGGGTGGAAGGAGGAAATAATCACATTTTCCCTATCAGTTCAGACACTATCCAGTATTCCATTGGAGCTATTTACTGTAAAGGTAAAGGTTCCCCTTGACAATTTTTTTTTGTCCAGTCGTGTTCGACTCTAGGGGGCGGTGCTCATCCCCGTTTCCAAGCCGTAGAGCCAGCGTTTTGTCCAAAGACAATCTTCCGTGGTCAAATGGCCAGTGCGGCTTAGACACGGAACGCTGTTACTTTCCCACCGAGGTAGTCCCTATTTATCTACTCGCATTTTGCATGCTTTCGAACCGGTAGGTTGGAGGGAGCTGGGACAAGCGACGGGCACTCACTCCGTCATGTGGATTCGATCTTACGACTGCTGGTCTTCTGACCCTGCAGCACAGGCTTCTGCGGTTTAGCCCGCAGCGCCACCACGTCTCTTACTGTAGAGTAGGCTAAATATTACACATTTTGCAATGTTTTCCAGTGTCACAATAAGGGATCATACTCCATGCAGAACATCATCTCATGAGGTGGAGCAACTCAGGCTTTGCCCCAATCACCCATCTGGTGGGACAAAACTTTAGAGAGCATCAGAATTCTGAGAGGAATCTGTTGGTGGGTCTTTCTTAGGTAAACAAACAGAAACACCTTCTGGCTCTATTCACTCTCCTTTTTTGTGAAAGCATAAACTTTTTCTTTTGGGGTCACGCTACATTCTGTTCCTGTTCTCTTTCCTCATTCCCATGCCTCACAGCAGAGTGGATAAAAGATGGTGTCACATGTACCAAAACGTCACATGTACCAAAACGTCTTTTGCCACATGTACCAAAACGTCTAATGTACATCTTCCTGCCTTATACCTGCTAACCACAGTGGCCTTTCTTCTATCAGGATACAGCATTCTTATTTTTTTAAAAAAGAGAGAGATACAAATAATGTATTCTCAAAGGCTTTCATCACCGGCATCTAATGGTTGTTGTGGGTTATGTGGACTCTTTGGCCATGTTCTGAAGGTTGTTCTTCCTAACATTTCGCCAGTCTCTGCGGCTGGCATCGTCAGAGGACAGGAGTCAGAACTCTGTCTGTGCTATCCTTAAGTGCAGTTTGTTTGGATAGTTGAGTATTTATAGCTGTGCGGTCAGCTTTTGTCCTTTTCAGGAGATGGGTGATTGTGGTGATCAGCATGTTTTTTTGTTGTGGGTGTATTGTTGTGATAAGAGGGAGAGATTATCTGTCACTGTGATTGATGGGTGTCATTAGCTGGTCTTTTGTGTGCAGTGATCACCGGTCCTTGTAGCTCGGTAGACTTCGCTGACCTTTTACAGGCTGTATAATATAAATACTTAACTATCCAAACAAACTGCACCAGAGTACAGACACAGTTCTGACTCCTGTCCTCTGACGGTGGCCGGCCACAGAGACTGGTGAAACGTTAGGAAGAACAACCTTCAGAACATGGCCAAAGAGCCCGAAAAGCCCACAACAACCATCAAACACAAATATTCCTCTCTCCCAGGCAGGTTATAATCTCCTGCTTTGCTTCCAATATTGTGATTTTTTCCTCAGCTACTGATGATTATCTAGCTATTTCAGATAATACTAGCCCGCATCAGGCAGAAATTCATTGAACTCACACATACATATTAGCCACACCCAACATTTGCAATACACTCACTAGTATCTACGAGTATAATTGATGTTGCTATTAACTTTTTGTGTGTTTGCACTTAAGCCCTCTTGGCACTGGACATCATCCAACCCCACATTCATCCCCCTATCCATCCTGTCTGTATTTTGATTAGCATATAAATAAAGTAAAAGCAATTGCTCATGAATAGATACTGTTTTCAAATGAATTAGCTATATTCACAGCTTGATAATTTGATAGACTTTTTTGGAAGTATATGTAATAGTTGATCAGTGACTGTTCTGATACTAGCAACTGTTGGCTCCCCCATCCCCCCTGATATTACTAACGAACCTAAATACAAAGAATGAATGTGAAAGATGTATGGTTTAAGTAAAAAAATAAAAGCACAACAAAGAAAAAGAAACAGATTGATCAAAAGCATCGAGGCTAGTATCGGTATGACATGTAATGGTTTTGTAATTTGACTCAACCAACTTTTAAAGCCAAAATCATGTCTTACACCTTACACTAGAAAAGTGGGATGCTGTAATTTTCACATAAGGAAGATATATAACATTCCAAGATGCTAAGCTTGAAGGTATTGTCACTTGATGGTCTATTAAAGAACAAAAAGGAAAAGACACATAGGCTTGGTGATTGTCTCTTAGGAAGAAAATTTCATAATTTCTATTCTTGGGAATCCATTCAATTTTTCTTTGTCTGCTAGCTATGGAAAAAAAGTTCTCTTTATTTCCTTGTTTCTTTTCATTCAAACAGACTATGTCACTTCATCTGTGATGTAAGATTTAATAGTGAAAGTGAAAAATATAGCTATGAGAAACAGTATGTCTTGTTTATCAAATCAGTTTCTCGCTTACCCCAGAGTAATCCAAATGCATATAAATGAAATTCTAAGAGCACAATCCTATATATATATACAGTATGTATATGTATAGCATGTGTTTATATATATGGTGTGTGTGTGTGTATCTATCTACCTATCTACATACAGTATGTATGTATGTATGTATGTATGTATGTATGTATGTATGTATGTATGTGTGTGTGTGTGTGTGTGTGTGTGTGTGTGTGTGTGTGTATGTGCGTGCGTGCGTGCGTGCGTGCGTGCGTGCGTGTGTGTGTGTGTGTGTATGCATGCATGCATGCTGTATATAGGACTGCAGCCTAAAACATCTGACTGGTTGCTATGCCCATGTCAGAACAAAAATGGCTGGTGGTAGCAGATAGGGGCTATTAGTATTCTTCACACAGCCTGATTTTGCCACTTATGCCAACTTTAAGGAAGAGTACAAAAATCCCTTTTTAGACTAATATAGAGATTGTGCATGTTGGTGGTTTTAAAATTATAATATTGGACTGAGTATGGGCTAAATGTATTATTTTACATACTTGAAACATTTTACTGCACAGATTTTATCCTATCCCTGTCTTAGTTGTATTGAGTTATTTCATTTGTGAGATAAACATACAATTTTAGCCGCTTGAGAGTTCCTTAGTGTTCTACAGAATTTTCATGTTATTCCATAACTTTTTAAAAAATTATTAACACTCTTCTTTTCAAAACAACAAATCAAAACTGCCTTTGTTATTATTCATTTTTAAGATGCAGAAGCAAGGTTTAACACAACTAATCAATTTTCCAGGATCAACTGTGAAGAAACAGTTCAGGAAAACACATGAATGCTTTACGAGATTCCACTGGGAGGAAAGTTTATTTTTACCTGATTTGTTAGACACCCATATAATTGCCTCTGATGAGATGTGGCTCGTATTTCCTACTGCAATTGTTAATGGAATCTGCCACAAGTAGCTGCAAGACAAAGGAGGGGGATCTAAGAACAAAAATACTGAACTGGTTCTTCTCACTTAACAGCAATCAGGGATTACATCAAAGGAATCAAACAATTTCAGCAGCAGAGCAAGGATTTTGATTCTAACAAGTTAACTTTGCCTTTATAGTGAATTTGCTACTGGCAACAAAGCAATGAGAAAATCATTCATTTTTCCAAAGAGATACTGATGCCTTCTTTTACATGCTCTGATTACAGGATAGTTTCTGTTCAATTAAAGTTACAAAACAGAGAGGAATTACTTCCAATAGCAAGAAGAGTACAATTCAAATTAATATAAGGAGAATAGAGAATCAAACATAAGCATTTATTTTGGTTTAAGTGACAATATACATTTCTAGTAATTCTATTTTTAGTATCTTCTTAAAGCCTTCTGACAATACAATTTCATCCTCAAATGCTTGCAGCCTTGTATAGTTAGTGGTAACTCTATAAATCAAGTGTAAAATGATACAGTTTATACCCATTTTACACAGATGTACCATATTGGAGAAATCAAATGATTTGTTACAAGAATGACTTTTTACTGATTACCCTTTTTAATGTGAGATAGATCCTGCAGAATGAACTGTAAGCTCCATTCTCAGCTATAAAGATAAAAAGAAACTCACACATCTACAGCAGTTGTTCCTTTCAAAGTTGCTGCAAACTAAGTCTGACATATATTTTGATGCAGTTGGTGGTTACATCAACACTATGACTAGTATACTCGGGTTTAATGCTCATTTGGAAAGGCTTTCCCCAGATATGGCTCTGGTTAGTGTTTCTCATATTATAGGTCATGAATATAGAGTGCTACTCCACAAACATACACATACTGTACTGTACAGCCACAGAAGTTACAATTTCAGATTCAATTTGGTGGGGGCAAGGAGAAAAAGGTTTTAGGAGGCTGAAGGCAGGATTCTCAGCAAGGTTCAAAGGCTCATTTTAAATACATTCAAAATGAAATTGAAAAAAGTAATGTATTTTCATTCTATTTGTTGAGATTACTCTTATACTGCATGGTAACTGCAACATACTATCAAAGGTCAAACAATAGCAACTGATTTGCGTCTTCTGTGTGTGCAATAAGTACAAAGATCCATCTGGCTGTGTTTCACAAAAGTGACCTTTTCAATGGACACTGCACTGCCTAGATGCAGGTGCTTCTGAGAATAAGAAGTCATGGAAATTGGGAATTTTTCATCCCTGGCGCAAATGATGCTACTGTACTTCTAATGTGCCCCTTCTTCTTTCAAAATATTCTTATGCCCTGGATCATACTTGGCACTAAACTTCCGCCAACGTAATTCCTATAGGCCAACATAAATCCAACAGGTCCCTTCCCGTCTCTTGCTCTACCTGAGAATGTAGGAATATTTAGATTGGCAATCTGTCTGGGAATGATGGGAGTTAAAGGTCAGTTTCTGAGAAGACAATGAGTTACAGAATCTAGAGGCAGATTTCCCAGCCTTCTTGTAATGCTGTAATAGACGTGGCATTTGCAGGGCAAAATCAGGCCAAGCGAGACAATATCTAATCTGTTCTTTTTTAACTAACCAATTTTTTAAACTCTAGTAGTACAAATAAAACTTTTAAAAATATAGGGGAAGAAGAGAAAATGCAATCAGAAGACAGAGAAGGCTGGGATGGGATGAAATATAATGAAAAAATATGTGGAAAGGGTTCCTCCTCCCACCCATTGATATTACCTATAAATGATATGGCCAACCTACATTCTCCAAGCAAGCACAAGTTTGGGGGTGGCGGAAAATGTTTTGTTAAATTAAATTGTTGTTCTACGCTGAGTGACAGAAATCTGATTTGTTGTGATGATTTTTTGAGCATTAGCACAGCTAAGGAGAAACTGATTAACCCTGCTGTGGGGAAATGTTCTCAAAAGGAGAAATAACCCTTCCAGACTTTGACTCTTTGCCACTAAAAGGGAAATATATGACCATATTATTCACATGTGCCCTGCCCTCCCTGCCAAATGGAAAGGATAATGACAAGCCAAGTAGGATTCACAGAAAAGAAGCAATGCTATTAAATTTATTGGGAGGTCAGTGGCTTTAGATTATTAGGAAGGTCTGAAAGAGCTAACTAGTCAGTATATTAAAATACAAAGCAGTAAAAAAGGAGACATGATCACATATTGGTATGACTGGCCTTTTATTATGCCTGAAATTCAGAACATGGTAATGTGTTTAAACTTCATTGATTATATTGGATTCCAGCCCATCTTTTATTGCTACTTCAAGATAAAGTACAATGTAACAGATTTTAAATTGCATCTAATTATATGATAAAATGTGTACCACTGTTCTAAATTTACATTAAAGTAAATTTTACTTTTTTAAAAAGATGCTTATTGTGACACCTGAATAAGAAATAGATCTGCAGTAATGTACATACTCGAGTATACCAGCTTCCATGCTGACTATAAACAATGGTTGGGGAAGCTGTGAGTAGTTCTGCATTTTCTGACAGATGGCCATCACACATATGCCTCTTTTCTTTTTTTCTTGTCTTTTTACTCTAATTAGTATATTATACTGCACTGTGACATGGGGTCAGGAGCAATCTTGTGCTCCACGATCTGCCAGCAGTAGTCCCTGACAGACACTGCAACACAACAGATATACTTAAGAATGGCAGACAGAAGGGCCAAAATGGGATGCGTGTGATGTGGCATAGGGGAGAAGTACACCTATACAGTATTCTTTGCATCTGAAGACCACAACTTCATTCCCATCCACAACAGAATTTTGCAGCAGCCCCTAATCTGAAGCCAGGAATTTCAGCCCAATTAATGCCAACATGACAAGGGAAGAAGAATATGGTATAATGCTATATTCAATTACAGCACACTCCTACTAGTACACATAAACCCCATACAGAGACACCATGATTTATATGACAAGAGATATGGCACTGTGCTCCTTTCTCCCTAGTCCCATTCCATATATGTCTCAAGCTCACACTGGAAAAAAATTGATAGAAAACAATGGAGCATGGGCAATTTGCATGCAAAGGAACACCTTGGTTGCACAGCATGGATAGGAACTTCAGCACACTGCTAACACTTCTCTTCCTAGAACTTTTTCAGGCCCTGTGCCTCAGGACTTCAGACACAGACACCCAACAGCAACTCACACCCCACAATTTCTCTGTTGGAGATGCCAGAATGTAACAGTCCACATAGGCAAGCAAGGGAAGGGGAGGCACTTGCTGTAAAGCATAACTGCTGTGATGGTTTATTAGTGGCCTTGCCTTTGCTGCAGGGGACTACTATGTCCTATCTAAATATATTTCTCAAAAATGGAGAGGAGCATCCCCCATACTAAAGGGAGGAGAATATCCTTGTAAACAACTAAGCCTCTTTTTTTGGCCGAAGGCTTGCCATTATTCCCAACAATTGCCACTGCTGCTGAATATCCATGAGTACCTACAGAATCACAGACACAGTAAGCAGAAGAGTCAATACACAGTGTGTGGCTGCATCTTGCCCAAAAAACCAATGTGAGTACAGATTTCGATAGTTTTTTCCCCTCAAGATCTTAACCCCTTTCTATAATATTCTATGAGGACTGTGGTGCTCCTAGCTCTGCTCCTGGGAATTATGGCATATGGGTGCTATCGTAGAGTGTGTGTTTAAACTGAGATGTGTGCTTAGGATGAGTCCCCAGCATTGTGACTTCATTTACCCTTTCTATGCCTGTGCAGCATGTGGGTGGTTTCACATAGAACCTGTTTGGGGGTTTGAAATCCTTCCTCCTGACTGCATTGACATGATGGTACATCCCAATGAGGAATTTTACAGCTCTGTAAAATTCTTTACCGCCAGAAGCAAGGTCTTCCTGATGCAAAGCAAAGCATAAACATATACTGCAAAGCCAGGACTGGATTTCAACAATCCATGTAGTCTTCCAAGTACTTTAATAAAGCAGAAAACATCTTAATTTTGGCCAAGCCACATAGTTTGTACAATCTATGAATGCCATGGTTATGTGCAAAATTAAATGCAAGTACGCTTTCCAAAGTCCCAGAAAATTCTTCGCCATCCTGACTAGAAAGGTGAAGAATGTTGCATTTCCTTATACTTTCCCACAAGGATGAAACAAGTAAAAATTTACACCTCTAAATAAAACAACTGCTGTAATCTGAATAACTCATAAAAACATGTGCCAGTAGAAGAAGGAGTAAACAGAGTTTTTACAAGAGACGGAAGTAAGTAATTGGATCCCTCAAATATCTGCAGTTGACTCAGAAGCCAGATAAACAAGGAAGTAATCAGGTTTGTAGATGTTACCACTACATTACGGAAATTGATGAAACCTCAAATGGGCCGTGTACACCCCCTCAAATGACCCAATCTGCGCAAACACATAACAAATAGTGAATCAAGTTTCAATGCAAAGTACACAGGGGGGCATATTGGAGGAAATTCTGATGTCACCTGTATGTATATGTATCCCTATTGAGATCATAGTGATATGATTGAGAGAGAGAGAACTTGCTAAGTCAAGATGGGTACCTAAATGAAAGTAGGAATGAAAAATAAATGTATCCAGTAAAGTCACCAGAAGTAGATTGAATAAAAATATGGAGATTCTGGGATAGGTTTCTGGCAAAGCAACCGTTGTAACCAATCTAGTAATACAAACCTCACAGGGTGAATAATGTGAATTGCTATTAATCAGTTTGCATTTAGACTTGCATCTCTCATAAATTTTATCAATAGCTATTATGAATCATTAAGAAATATTACAACTTCACTAAGGTTAGATTTTTCAGTTCAGTGATAGCATCAATTCTTGAAAACAAAACAGTGCAAATGAAACAGAAACAAGTATCAGCAATTTCAAAAGATTCATTGTATGGCATTCTAACAAATGCAATTCATTTAGTAGTCCTTGTCATCTCTACCTAGTTTTTGAAAATCAATTAGCTTCTGCAAATAAATTATTTATTACAGTTATTTAAAAAACAGATTAGAAAAATACAGTATTAAAATCTGTGTTAGAACAGCTTTGCTATTTAGTTCCACTTAATTATATTGTAACCAGTTTTTCTATAACTGATCAGTACTTTTGTCCTAATCTATAAATATTATTACCCTAATGTTGCTATAGGTGAAGGTATTTCAGTTGTGATATTCCAGATATAACAACTAGTTCCTCTGTATGCTCAATACCTAATATTTGCAGAAAAGGTACTCACCTTGTTTCCCCGAAAATAAGACCTAACCTGAAAATAAGCCCTAGTATGATTTTTCAGGATGCTCATAATATAAGCCCTACCCCAAAAATAAGCCCTAGTTAAGTGAAACCCTGCCCTCCACCATTGTGCAGCAACCAGAAAATGACATGACTGTATTTGAATAAATGTAGATTGTTGTACGTGAAAAAATAAAACATCCCCTGAAAATAAGCCCTAATGCATTTTTGGAGCAAAAATTAATATAAGCCCCTCTCTTATTTTTGGGGAAACACGGTAGCTAGTTCAATAGGATTCAGATTACCACTGTACAGTAGTGTAGATGGATAAAGGCATCTGCAGCTCAGCCAAAAGGCTGCATGCATGCCCCAAGCTTTCTTGCTAAGTTGAAATTGCTTTTTCCTTTGAAATTATTATTCTCACCAATCTTTCCCCTTGCTTTTTATTGAAGCTGCTCTATTTTTCACTCTTCCCAATTTCCTTCTTACTGCAAAGCGATTTTCTTCTAATTTTTCTGCTTATTAGAGCACATAGCCGTAGCCCTACTTATTATAACCACTTCAATAAATATGACTCTTCAATAGTCAGTGACATAAAATTCTAACATACATAAAAAGGGGAGTGGGTTATAATGAATACCATTGATCTGTTTGAATCAAAAATAGTGACATCCTTTATAAATAACATTAGAAGTCATGAAGGATTCCTAAATTGGGGTCTTGGGTCTTTTTTTAGATTTTAAAACTTCAAGAGAGGGGATTTCAAATAAGAGAGAGGCAGAGAGAGAAAATAAGACAGGGAGGGATAGGGAGAGAAAACCAAGATGGTGTTTGCACATTTATTATTTTTCATCAAACAGATTAAAAAAGTAATAAAACTAGAATTCAGTTACTTGCTAAGCTTTTATATCTTTTTCGTCCTGGTGGCAGGTGTTTAAAACAAATAATCCTCCATAAAGAAGTTTTGTTTTACACAAATGATGCTTTTTCTTTTGAAACAAAGTTTCTAGATCAGTGAGCCCGAACCCTGGGGAACCCCGTTGTTTACTACGATTCCTAGAAGCCTTCACCAGCAGATGTGTTGGTTGGGGTTTCTGGGAGATATAGTCTAGGAACATTTGGGTTCCACAAGGTTGGGAGCTACTGTTCTCGATAATGCAGAAGCAGCAGGAAAGCAATCCAGATGCTTGGATTGAAGTGTAGATAAAGTCAGCTCTACCTCTTCTCTAACTTCTGCTATGGTGCCTGGATGCAATCTTGGGCTGGATTTAGTTGACCAAACTGCACATGACCGCTGGTCAGCTGATGCCCACTAATCAAAAACTCCATAGGTTCTTACAGAGAGTGAGCTCCATTTTTTACTTAGGACACTTCAGGAATAGTTTATATGTATGTTATACGAAAGTATCTTAAACATTTCCATGAAAAATAAGTTCCTAGGCATACAAGGAATCTCTATCTGGACTGGAAAGGGAAACTTTCATTCTAATACAAATTGATCTAATTCATCTTCCTAAAACCGAAATAATTTTCTTGTAGCTTTTGCACTTCTGCAGATTTGACAATGCAGTTGTGTAACAAAAGTGTGTGCAAAAACAATATAGTAAGAAAAATTTTATATGCAGCTCCCTCAATTTATGCATTGTATGTGCACAGTTCTAACACTCAAAGGTACCCATTAGAAGAAATGCAAACAGAAATACAGTGGTGCCTCGGTTTACGAAGGCCTCGGTTAACGTAATTTGGCATTCCGGCTTATTTGATCTTTTTTCTTTATTTTTTTCTTTATTTTTTAAAATTCTTTCCCATCTTGTAGAATTTGTCGTTTAATGTAATAATTTTGGTGTTATATTTATTTGTCATTTTTATGTATGTATTTGGAAGCCGCCTAGAGTGGTCGCAAGACCAGATAGGTGGGATATTAAATAAATAAATAAATAAATAAATAAATAAATAAATAAATAAATAAATAAATAAATAAATAAATAAATAAATAAATAAATAAATAAATAAATAAATTTATTTTTGTTTACAAAGCAAAATCCATTGAAAATAATGCCTTGGTTTACAGGCTTTTTTTCAGAGTATGAAGAAAGTTTCCCCAGGATGAATTGTGTCTGAAGGCTTGTAGCACTGCCCCCTGTTCCTATAGCAATCCGTGTTTCAGTTTACGACATTTCCACATTACGTAATGTCCCGTAGAACATATTAAAGTCATAAACTGAGGTACGCCTGTATGCATTTTTGCTTTTTAAAAAGAAAAATCTACCAACTGATGCAGAAATCAAGATGGAATGAATGTGTGCTTCATTAAGCTGAAAGTTATGGAAAGAAAGAAAGAAAAAGTAGCGCTGACAATCCCTAATCAGGACTGCTTTCTTAACAAATAATACAAATAGACATAGAGACAAAAAGGCTTTCTCAAAACACTATCAGTACAGAAAAACATAACTGACAGAAAAATGGCTAGAAAAACCTAGTGAGTATATACAAACATAATAGCATTCTGGTTTATTATATACATTACTAGTTGACCAGTGCCATATTAAATATGACCTGAGATAGTGGATAAGATGTTGAATAAATTATAACCTGTTCATGACACAACAAATGCCAAGGATTCACTGGCTGAAATCCTGTTGCTTAATATAATAAATAAGACTACAGTGGACAGATTGAATCCATGGGGATTTGGTGAGTCAGCTCCTCCATAAATTCCATAGAGTCTAATGGGCCTACTCTAACTGCAACTTACTGTGCTTAAATAAATTACAACCAGAGTAGGCCCATTTGAATCAATGGAACTTACAGAAGGGTTGACTCATCAAATCCCCATTGATTCAATGTACCTATTCTAGTCAACTTACTACACTAAACAACAGGATTCTAGTCCCTGAATATATTTGGTCAATTTTTAAAAAAAGAATTAGGTATCAGGAGAAAAAAAAGTACACAAAAAGCAAAATAAACATACATGTTCATGAAGGAATCCTAGCAACAAATCACAGGAACATCATCATCCTCACCAAATCACAGGAACATATGTACAGATAATACAGATCCAGCCCGTTATGCTGTCTAACCCTGTACTGTTAATTGTGATTGGCAGCATCTTCCCAGGGCTTCAGACAGAATTGTTTCCTAGTACTACTGAAGATTCTGGGGATGAACCTGAGACTTTCTGCATACACAGCATGTGCTCAACCATTCTGGATGGCCCTTTCATTCACATTAGTTTGATAAATTTAGGAAGAAATCATTTTCAGCTGGTATATTTAGATGATAACCTACAGTGCATTGATGAATGGCAAAGATTAACATCTGGACATGGTCTAAGTATACATGATACAGCTAACTTCCTAACATTATGTGGGCCTAGATCTGGTCACCAGCTAGAGTTTCTTGATGGGGAAAAAGTGGGATATAAATTGACTTAAGAAACCAACAAGTTAAAATACAAAGCAAGTAGCTAATAACAGGGTTGCGCAGACATCCCAACAAAACTCTAATGGGTTTAAGTTTTATTAAAATGAGATAATATACGGTAGCTACACCAAAGGAAGAAATTACTGTTATTATTTAACCTTCATACTGCATCCAGCTTTAAAGGGTATGATGACTCCTGAAAATGGTTGTGTTATAAAATATATATGCATATTGTTTTCTTTCACAGAAACCAGCTTTATATAGAATGTTGTAGGTGACATATTATATTACCTTACAGCACACAAAACACATCCTGTTTTCAGTCCTTACCTACTATCCAACACATGCAGTGGCAACATGTTTTATGAGACTCAACATGATAAATGATTTGTGAAAGACATGCCAAAAAAAAGCAGAAAGCCCTAAATTTATCAAAAATTTGTAATGTCGTCTATTTATTGAAAAAATAATAGGAACTCTAAAAAAGGACAGAACTGAATAAATACAGGCTGGTTATCACATTTCCTAAACACAGAATCTACAGCTGTGATATTCCAAAAGACTGGGCATTAAATCTAGAACTGTGATTTCAAATTACTAGCATTTGTAGGTCACAGCTGAAGTATATCAGGTACAAATATATGTATATACGACTAAAAATGCAGAAGCACATGTAGCAGAAGATTCATAAGTGATAGTGGTTGAAATTAAAACAAAGTAATGATAATTTCTACAGGCTTCCACTGACAAGAAATCCTACTTGAACCACAGCATCCCAGCATTTTAATAAATGCAGACATATTCAAAAAGATGGCACACCCCAATTTTGGTAATCAACTGCCTAAATAAGCTAATTAATGGATTTATCACTTACATATCTCTGCAAAGCTTAGTAGACCTTCAGTAATGAAACACCAAGAAATCTTTCTTGTCCTTGAGCTAATGATGAACTGTCCTTACTACTGTGCTATCCCATTAGTATAAGTTAACACATGGTAAACTAACTGGGATACAATACAAGAATGGATTATTGACATTCTGAATTATAAGGCCTTAAGATACATGCAGAAATATGCATTTTTATATCTCTATCTATGTAGAAATGTGCAGATTTAAGAGGAAATATAAATTAAAAATTAAATGCTGGAAATGTTTAGACTTTTGTTATTTTCTCAGTTTTCTAATATAACATCTCCAAATAATCTAGCAGACAATATTTATTCAAACAGTATTACTTAATATCAATAGCCATAGTTCTTCATTCAACCATTTACGTGAATATTTCTGTTTACAAAATAATTGCACTATGACAACTGAAAATTGCAGTACTTATACCAGGACAAATACATACCTGTTGTTTCCAAGACCAGCATCTTTGGCTTTAATGCCAAGATCATAAACAAAGTGTTCTTGGGAGATTCCCACAATATTGTCTGAAGTTTCATTTCCCATGATGGTGATAACAGGATAACCCATCTGAAGAGTCCATTGATCCATTACTACTTGGATATTCACAAATTTTCCAACTTTGCGAAGTGTCTTCAAACAAAACACAATATAAAACTGATTTAATATACAGGTAATATACTTCCAATATTTCCCTACCTTTTAGAGATAAAGTGATCATCGTTGTAATATTATGAAGAACAATGGTACAGAAATTCATATAATGTGCTCTATGCAGATGTATTAGAATGTTTTAAAAGAAGCTGTTCCATCTTAAAGTCTCTTATAAAACAAACTAATGCAACTGCTTTAAACAAACTTTAAGATTTCAAAAACACATCAAAAACTTTCAAGACAGGATGCATGATTAAAATAGCTCCAAGACATAATATGCTTATATTCCCTTATACTCAGTTTCAACTAAAAAAACCCAAAAAATCTAGTAACAAGTGAAGCTCCAAACAATTATATCTCTATATATTTTACTTCAACATCAGAAACTGACAAGAAACAAGAGCAGCAAACTTGACTACTGGATTTAGATTAAATATTAAACAGAACTAAATAGTATATATAAAGAAAACCAACATTAAAAAATAGTAGCTCTGCCCTTTGGGGATATATGAGAAGGGTTTTTTAATGGCTTCTGACATCAGAGCTATTCAGAATCATCACCTGCTCTAGGGGAAGTGGCCTTTAGCAGGCCAAATCATAAGCTGCTTTTCTAAACACTTCAAGAACATATTGGCATGTAATTTTCCAGTTAGCCTAAAGTAACAACCATCCTCATCTCTTAGGTACATTAAATTCCTTTACCTCTGAAAGAGTGTTCCATAGGTCATTTCTAGCAGCATTGCCATACTTGTGAATGGTTAAATAATCCTAGAAAACACATACAAAACATTTGATATTACACAACAGTGAAGATATGCTGAGCCAGCCTATGGACAGTCATTGATAATAGCAATTAAAATATGTGCTTTCGGTATTTTGTACATATATTTTCAATATAAATTAGAACACAAATTTTTCTGAAAGCAGTTTTCAATATGTAAACAAAGAGAGCATTAAATGATGCTGAAGTACTTCCACACTAAAATTTTTCCCCTCTCTAATTCATTCTGTCTTACATTTTTGAAATATTCTTCAGACATTTGTACCAATTCAGTATCTGCTTCCAGTAAATCCTGGCATTGATGGGAAAGTTTCCAGAGATAAGCAGCACTTACTATTTTAGTAGACGCTTCTGTGGTTAATGTCAAGAACCCACATATGTACCTATTTAAAGAAGAGGAGGTTTGTTCAAACCACAGCCTTACCTCTGATCAGGTTTTGTGGGCATCTGTCTTTCCTTCAGATTAAACAGAAATATATAATGCTATCAAACTGTGCTCTATTTATTCTATTTTGAAGCCTTTCCCAAGAATAGGGTTCCTTAAGGAACAATAACAGTTGTTCCACCTATGTGTGCCTCCTGCCATGTTCTAAGATCAGCCAAATGTCTTTCACAGAATGTAATCAAAATATTGTACAATCCAATTATAATAGTAATCAAGTTCATTGATATTTAAGCAGTTTTTTTGTACTCTCACCCTCAACAGAAGGGCAGGAAATCTTAGGATGGGTGCTACAGAACTGGGTATTGAGTGAGATATTGCCCTGGACTGGTCTTGCTCAATGTTCTTGAACTCCATAAACAGGAAGTGAGAAACCTGTGGCCCTCCAGACATTGTTAGATTTTAGTGCCCATCAATCCCACCGAATATGACAAATGGTCAGAGATTATGGGATCTGCCATTCAATGAATCTTTTTTTTTGGGGGGGGGGAACAGATCTCAGCCCTGCCATAAGGTCTCCTAAATCAGTTCTACAAAATGATAATGGTTTAAACTTAGACATAAAATCAAAACACATTGAAATGCATTCCATTTATCAAGTAGGACACAGATTTGTCTTGCATCTTGATGCTCATCGTCTTCACTTTGGATAAACAGTAACAGACAAGCTCTCATACATAACAAAATGATAAACATGGGGAAACGGTCTTGATTGTATTTTCCATCCTATATGTGAACTAGGTATTCCACTAATAATTATCATTTACAAAGCAAATTTTCTGATGTAGAAACTGTAAGTATTTGGGACTGATTTAGCCTTCTGTCTGCCAACTCACTGTAAAAGAAGCAGGAACTCCCATATAATCACAGGTTAGAAAAGCTAAAAGAGAACACTGACTCACTTAACTACAATGTATAGCTTTAACAATGTCACGAAAGTGAGTGTTGGAAAAGACAAGCGCATATGTATGTGCTCCTCCAACATATAACGCTGCTAGCTCTCTAAAAATAAACTACCATAGAAGTCTGTACGACATTCAGTGTATTAGTCAGGAGGTGAACTTCTGAAATAATTTTTAAAACTATAACATTTAATCAAACTGAAGTACCAAAGTCAGCCTTATTTCTCTCATACAGGACACCACAATTAATTTTGATCCCACAGTGGCACTAAAGCTTAGATTGTGGAGCTATGTCAAAATTTATCTGTCTAAAGCAATAATGTTTTACCCCATCCTCACACTCTCAACTGCACAAGTTACTTTTCTGTGATGAGCTGCGCCTGAGAGGGCAGAACCAGGAAGCTGGCACTCGAACTTGAATCCAGATTCTACATTGATGATTGTAGTAGGGATTCTTCTTCAGGAAGTGCATTTTAGATGAAACAAATGTTACACAGCCCTGAGGAATCAAATCAGTGTATAATTTGAAGTCTTTAATGAACAATGGCACAGTTAAAAGCCAGATGTGTTCTGGAATTTACAATGAACAACAGAGAAAAAATAATTTCAAATGGGAGGGTGAGAATCTGCCTTAAAAAATTAACTTTGATATTACACCATCATACAACCAGGATCCCATGGAAATTCCATATTTTATGCTCACACATTTACTACCAGTAATGTTCTATGCATTTTCAGAGCCATAAGTATGTCAGGCTGCTGCATTTATGGGGACATAGTAGATTTCATAATCTTCAATATGCCACAAGACTATTTAATGTTGTATGGATAACCAATTCCAGTTTTTCTTCTAAATACAGTGGTACCTCACAAGATGGTTACCCCTCAAAACAATGAATCCGCATGATGACGACGTTTTGAGGCAGCCATTTTGCTTTGCAAAACAGTGATTCCTATGGGGGAATTTAGATGGATGACAATTTGGTCGCGGAGAGTTTTTTCGCAACACGACGATTTAGAACAGCTGATTGGCGGTTTGCAAAATGGCTTCCCTAGGGGCAATCCTCACAAAGCAGGTGTTTGGGGGCCTGTTTTTTGCAAGGCAGCGATTAAAAACAGTTGATTGGCTGTTCGCAAAGCGGCTTTCCTATGGCCGATCCTTGCTATACGACGACAATTCTTCCCCACTGGAACGCATTAAACAGGTTTCAATGCATTCCAATGGGGAAATGCTTTTCGCTAGACAATGATTTCACTAAACAGCAATTTCAGTGGAACAGATTATCATCGTCTAGCAAGGCACCACTGTATGGCATTACTGACGTATTTAAACAATGCATCTTTCTTAACTCTAAATATATTTGAATCATCCTCTACTATGCCAAAGTAAGAAAGAACAGGTCTTGAAACACATGATTCCTCCCTCCCAAATCCCAATAGATCACAGTGCCTCTTAGGAATTTATAAAATTCAGTCATGAAGCTAACAAGAGCTCATAAACAACATAAACAGGTATTTCACTTCTATAATTACAATTCCCCTGATGCTGGCACAATCCTGAGCTATATATTTTACCCTGTTTTACCACCCACAAGTACGAAGAAGATTCTACATTTACTCTATCCAGGGAATTAATTATTCTTAGCGGTCTTCTTTGGCTATATTATAGTTTATTTTAATTTTGCATGGTAATTGTTTCTAACAAACAGAAAATGTTTCTGCATTTAGCTTTTCCTTTACAACACATACATTGGATTCTTGGATCCCCCTTAAATTTCAGAATGTGTCATTTTAGTAAAAAATTCTGAAGCTATATAAAGGAAAAAAAGACATAACACTTGAAATAAATTGCAAGCTATAAAACAATGATACAAAACATTATTCATTGTAAGACATAATATTTTGTACTATTCAGCTACTCTAGGGCTAGATTGATTGTTCCATACACTGCCTTTCACAATGAGTGGCTTGCAAAATGAGCAATTGTATGATTGTGATTCTTGCTTCTCAGTTTCTGCCTGGCAGTGCATAAGGACAGTATAATGAAAGAAACATGGATGTCTCCTACCATCAATTGCAGTTCAAATGTCTTTCAGTTGGAAAAGTAAGCATGCAAACAGTGCAATCTTCAAAACTCAACTTAGCAAAGCAGGCACTTTGGACATTGGCTCTGTGAGCACATGCAACCACATGACACATTTTGTTTAGTCTATAGTTGAGACAATATTCTTTTTTTACATTCTGTTTGACAATTTCTTCAGAAAGTCTATTACTCCAGCAAGAAGTGTGGAATAGCAGAAAGCAATCAACTCAGATTACAGTATGAAATCTTTTGAGAAGAATGGGCACAGCTAAGTTAACAAATACTTCAAACAAACAAAAAACATTTCTCCAGAACAGAAAAAGTAATTCTTCTATTATTCAAACCAAAGTGCTATTGTGCCTTAATGCATTAATATGCATTAATACACAATGCTATTGTGTATTAATGAATAAAAATAGAACAGGGCATATCTAGCTCATATGATGTCTTCTTTGAGTCACTTTCATTATATGAAATAAAAGCAAAACGCATTGGGATGCTTGTACCTCACAATGAAGCACAATTTATTATCATATGCATGAACAAAACCAAACTATGTATTTGCGAAGGCTTTCACAGCCGAGATCTAATGGTTGTTGTGGGTTTTTCGGGCTCTTTGGCCATGTTCTGAAGGTTGTTCTTCCTAACATTTTGCCAGTCTCTGTGGCCGGCATCTTCAGAGGACAGCACTCTGTGCTCTGGTGTAGTTGGCTTGGGAGTGGAGTATTTATGGTTGTGAGATAGACTTTTCTCCTATTCAGGAGATGGGTGATTAGTGTGTCTTGTTGTGGGTGTATTGTTGTGATAAGGAGAAGAGATTATCTGTCACTATGATTGATGGGTGTCATTAGCTGATCTTTTGTGTGTAGTGATCCCCGGTCCTTGTAGCTGGGTAGAGGTTGTTGACCTTTTGCACGCTGTATTTTTCAGAGCTGGAAGCAAAGTTTTGTTGAGTTTCAAACTTTCCCCTTTTTTGTTGAAGTTCTGCTGGTGCTTGTGGATTTCAATGGCTTCCCTGTGCAGTCTGACATAATGATTATTGGTGTTGTCCAGTATTTCAGTATCTTGAAATAGAATTTCATGCCCAGCTTGTTTTAGGGCATGTTTTTTCTGGTTGTTTTAGTCTGCAGTGTCTCTCATGTTCTTTGATTCTGGTGTGGATGTTTCGTTTTGGGGTTCCAATGTATACCTGGCCACAACTGCAAGGTATCTAGTATACTTCTGCAGTGGTGAGGGGGTCCCTTCTGTCCTTTGCTGACTGTAACATTTCTTGCATTTTTGTGGTGGGCTTGAATACTGTTTGAAGGTTGTGTTTTTTCAAAAGTTTCCCCATGCGGTCTGTGGCCCCTTTGATGTATGGCAGAAATACTTTATTTGTGTGTGGCTGTTTTCTTCTTCAGTTTGGTGTTGTTTTCTTGGTTTGATAGCTCTTCGGATTTCATTTTCGGAGTAGCCATTTGCCTGTAGAGCCCAATTCAGATGGTTGAGTTCAGTGCTGAGAAACTGAGCTTCACAGTTCCGATTTGCATGGTCTACCAGTGTTTTGATTATGCCTCTTGTTTTGCTGTGGGTGGTGGTTGGAATTTTTGTGCAAATCGGAACTGTGAAACCACAGGAGCCATCAAACTAAGAAAACAACACCACACTGAAGAAGAAAAATAATTTGGCCATGGTATTAATGTTTCCATCAATTGTATGAGAATGGTTAAATACTCCCAGGGACGGGCACTTGAGTTGCAAGACTCGCTGTAAAGTCAGACTTAAGTCACACTGGTGACTCGACTTGGACTCAGTTGTTGTTTTTTTTATGACTTGGACTTCACTTGCAACTTGGAGCCCATCCATCACTCCATTTTTTCCTGGGGGAGGGAATGCCTTCTTTTAATCAAGACTCAGACTTGGGGCTTGGGACTTGATACCAAATATTCAGACTTGGAACTTGGTACCAAAGACTCAAACATGGACTTGGATCCAAGGACTTGACAACATCTCTGGATCCTGGTACTATAAAACTGCTCTGATTAACTGCATCTCATTAAGTTTATGACGTGAGGGGATAAAGACTTGTTTTATTTTAACTAGTGCTAGGTACCATAAGGAATTTATTTTACACAAAATTTAAAAAACATTAAGTAATACTGACTATTCTGAGCTTTGAAACCGTATGCTTTTTCATTCCTTAGGGTGACTTTTACCTTTGAGTCTTTGTTCCAGTTGTATAACCAAGTAGTTCTTTGTTGTAAAGCAACATAACTGATCCAACTGGGAAATCAAGCCCTTGGAGTCCCATATTAATTAAAATTCCACCAAACCTCCAGAGCTCTGAATTGTAAAAGATCTCTAGTTGAGAAATGATTAAGTTGTAAAGAAATAAACCAAGTAATATATGTAATTCCTGCTCCAGTTATTTAGAAAAGATTGTTACAAACAGCCACCAGTCTAGAAACACATTATCTTTCCAATATATTTATTAAGATCATCATTAGTTTTACGAAGAATAAATAAATAAATATGCAATTCATTCCTGGTAATAATTTAAAATCTCAAGCTTTCTAAATCTCTACTGTTGATTAATTAACTGGATCAGAGACTAAAGGAACAATGTAGTAGCTTGG
Organism: Pogona vitticeps; assembly: GCF_051106095.1. Lineage (NCBI taxonomy): Eukaryota > Metazoa > Chordata > Lepidosauria > Squamata > Agamidae > Pogona > Pogona vitticeps. Next base: position 146,351,017 of record NC_135787.1, on the reverse strand, counting down.
TATCTGTAACAAAAAACATGTTCTATATTGCTTGGATGATTTCCCTTCCAGTGATACACCACGTTTGGGACAGGTGGGTGGGGTATCTGTCCTAAATTTAAAGGCAGCTAGATTAAATCATACTACATGTATACATGTGAGACTGTTAAATCTCCTGAACTCTCTTCTAATGGCTTTTATTTCCAAAAATGAAGCCAATAAGTATTTCTCTCAAACTTTCAGTCTTTTTTCTGAAACTGATAATTTTTTGAAATGAAATAATGACTCAAGATACAACATTCATTTTCATGGTTGCAATGGATAAGAATCTCAACATCTGCTACCTTCCCTTATTTGAGCAAACAGCTGGCTGTTCAGATTCTGAACCATTCTGATTTCCATGTATTTCTAAGTATTGTTGATAGTTTGCAGAAATATTGTTCTGGCCATTAACAGATTAAGAAAATTTGCATTGCTGTTGGTTCTAGAACAGTGTCTCCCAGGTTTGGATCCCAGATATTCTTGGACCACAACTCCCAGAAACCCTAGGCAGCACAGCTAGTGGTGAAGGCTTCTGGGAGTTTTAGTCCAAGAACATTTGGGGACGCAAGGTTGGGAACCATTGTTCTAGAGGGCTTTATACCTGCTTACAAGGTTAAAGCCACCCCACCCAGGAAACCAGTTCTTTTCTCTCTCCCCCCCCCCAAAAAAAATAAAGCTCACTTTGCAGCCTTTTCTATGTTTTATTATCATTCTCTCATTCTGGAACATTTCTTACAGGTCCAACAGAGGCAGGGATTGAACCCTGCTAGCCTGCATTCTATTAGATGGGGACACGAACTGACAGAGGCAATACACTAGAAACTGACATAGCAGTTCAAGAATCCATTGATGGGTCAGAAAAAAACTTTATAAAGAATCAGTTGAAGAGAATGGGCTATGGTTCAAATGTTTCTAAATCAATGCACCAGGCATGGAAACAAGAAACATTTGAACTCTTAACACGGGCAAATATGATTTATCGGGCACTATAAAAACCTGCTGCTGCGAGATTTCTGGCAGCAATGTGATAATTGAAGGGGAATATCTAGTTGTAACAGGAGACTTCAACTATCCTGACATTTATTGGAAGTCCATCTCTGCAAAGAATAGAAGGTCCAGCAAATTTCCCACTTGCTTGTGTGGCAATTTCATCTTCTAAAAAGTATGAGAACTGAAATAATAAAGGAAATACCTATCCTGGATCTCCTCCTCACTAACAGGGAAGAATTGATCAATGGCGGTGAGAACTTTAGGTGGAAATGACTATGAGCTCCTGAAATCCTTCATACAGAGGAAAGTGAAAGACGAGTGTAATGCAACAAGAAAACTGATTTCAATGAACCTATGGAAAGTCTGCGTGAGAACTGAATCTAAGAGATCTAAATTATATAAATTTCAACTAAATACAAGGTTTTAGGTTGAATTTTCTGGAAGTACTATTCGACAAGAGAGGGAACAAGCTTTCGAAGGTGGTGAATCCTCCTTCATGGGTATTTTTAAAACCATGAATGGATGGTCACCTCTTAGGGATACTTTAGCTGTGTATTTTCTACTTCAGCAGGATAACAGAGCAGATAACCCTTGAGACCCTTCCAGATCTATAGTGCTATGTTCAAAATTCTGCAAATTAAGCCCACAGAAGTGTGATGTCACTAATGGTGACTTTCCATAATTAAAGATTTCCCCTTCACTCTTGCAGCTAGTACAGCTCATAAGTAATCCACTTCATTGTATGGAAGTTGTAGGACAGAAGGAAGAAGTCTTTCTTGCTAAAAAAACATTACTACCAGATGATGTAACCAGTAGGGAAGATATTTCAGCAATTAAATATTCCCTTCTGCCAGAGTTCTGGCAGCTTCAACACAATGAAACTGATTAGTTGCCAGTTAGACATGATAGAGAAGGAGAAAGTTGTTAATTACTAACAATCTCCTCTTGTGATGTCATTACCCTTCCTCATGTATAACTTATACAACAGAATTTCGGTCTGTGACTCAATAACAAAGATTCAATTCACCTCAACCATGCTATCTTTTGTCTTTAAAATATTGATTTCCCTGTAACATAGCTGTACGTATTTGATGAATTGTGCTTTCAAATAATCACATGAAAATAAAGACCTGCTATATTGTACAGCAGTCACTTAAACTATTATCACTTCAAAGAACCTTTCTGTCACTTACCTGCTTCCTGTTTCCAAAATTACATTGACAGCTAGTCCCTATCCATACTGCCATCTCAAGTTCTAGAATCTAGATGGATACCTCAAAAATTATCATGGAACAAACAGCATGATTCTGTGTGCACAACAATGCAGAATAATTTGTTAAAAGATGGATCAGCCTCACAATTTTGGAAACTTAAAGAATCTTTTGTCACAACGATCAAAGACTAAAATGAACTAACTACAAGAGAAAAAGTACCATTCAAGTCAACAACACATTATTTAACTATCTTCTGAGATACAAAAACATACTATAATATGTTCACCCACCTCCTGGGCCAGCTGTCAAAAACATCCTGTCTCCTCAAGACACCATCCTAGCAAATCTGGCTTCCTGTAGCATAACAATGGCCCAAAGATACTCATAATTAGAAATGGGGACAAATAAAAAAATTGGCGATTCGTTTGATCCATTATTCATCAAGGTTAATGGATCAACAAATACAAATATACGAATATTTTTTAACGAATTGATGGATCAATCTGTCAATTCATCTGCATTTTAAACTGCTATAAGAATGGACCCTAAGCACCTAGAGACACCAAATGTGCAGGGAAGCTTCCTCCAATGATTTTCTACAAATCCTGAAAATCTGGTGAACATTGGATCAAGGGCCCCTGAGTTATATAGTCACAAACACCCCCCCCCCAGGAAAGCTGCCCCCAGGTACCTAGAGACTCCAGAATCACAATGGAGCTTCCTATGTTTTTCCCCAACATGCCTGACAACTTTGGTGAAAATTGGATATCGGACATCCAAGTTATTCACCCACAAACTGGGTCCCCACAGGAGAGTTTACCACATGGCACAAAAGCCCATTCTGCCTACCGGCCTCAGATCAACTGATCAGAATCCGATAGGCAACCACCTCACACACACAGACAGCCACCCCAACAGCTTACCCCCACACCCCCTTCCTTTCCCTACCTTAGCCCCCACCCCACTCCCACCAACACCCCCTTACCTTAATAGCTGCTGCCAAAATCTCCATCAGGCCTTCGCAGCCACAGCGTGTAAAACGGGACACTGACTGCCCTTTGCAAAGATGGTGGCTTTGTCTTTGTTTAAGGTAGGCAAGCTGCAACTGCCATCTTTGCAAAGGGAAGCCTGGATTCCCTTCAGGCATGCTAAGGGAATCCAGGCTGCGCTTTGCAAAGATGGCAGCTGCAGCTTGCCTACCTTAAACAAAGCCAAAGCCACCATCTTTGCAAAGGGTAGCCAGTCTCCATTTTTACATGCATGGCTCTAAGGCCAGAAGACCTCAGCGGCAGCAATTAAAGTAAGAAGGTGTTGGTGGGGGTGGCGTGGCATGGGGCCTAAGGCAGAGAAAGGAAGGGGGTGGGGTAGGCTGTGATATTGGGTGGCAGTGTGAGATGGTGGCTGCCTTTCTGCCACCAATCAGCTGATTGGCAGCCGGTAGGCAGAATGGTTTTTTAAAAAAAATACGAAGAACTAATAAAAGCGGGTAAATATTCGTCACTTTGAATTCTTGGCAGTCTCTGGAACCCACAAATGCGGATCAATGAATATTTAACAAATTGGCTATATTTGTCAGAAAAAGCGATCCGTTTTCATATTCGTCCCCATCTCTACTCATAATTTTCAGAAATGGGGCTCATATCAATAAAAGGACAATACTCTGTAGTTCAATTCACTGTAAGGTGCAAAGGGGAGGTTCCTACTGTGTAATCTAACTACAATTAAGGGGGCTTTCAAAAACTAAAACAGAGGAAAGGAACTTTTGTTCAGCCCAATATATAGAAAGAAATCAGGAGGAAAGAAAGTACTGAAGCTGTGCTTAATTATGGTTCTCCTAATATTTTTATATCTTCTTATACTCAAAGGAGAACAAAGCAATGTTGTATATGTTCATAAGATTCTATTGAGGAAGATTAGATTAAGACCTAATGATTTGTTCAAGGACACACAGAGATGTATGTATCTAGGTAAGTCTCTAAACCTGGGTTGCTCTCTCTCAAATTGAACAGTCCAGGCACTAGTCTCTCCAGCTGGGACACATCTGAACACCAGAGTCTGATGAAAACAAAGACTATAATCCAGAACTATGGAACTCAGGATAATTGGTTTGTAAACTGAATAAGTAGGCTCACCTCCATGTTGATGGGAGAGTATTTCATGGGCTGCCTGTGTATGATATTATCTTTAGGCACCTAATGATACTTTTGGTGCCTCTCTCTCTTCTTCAAACAGCAAATTCTTAAATTACATAGCAAATCGATGGTTTGGTTTATAGCATGCAGAAAAAAGTAGAAAAAGAAACATATAGCTCACTATATAACATGAAGACTTCTGAGGGCCTATCAGTGCCAACATTCATATGGAGAACTAACAACTGCATGAACATTGTTCAAAACAGAAATGTAGTGCATGAGCCCTAATCTCAGTTGGGAGCCTAGTGTGGAAAGGAATAGGGAATCTATTTTAGCAGTGTCCATTAGAAGAAATCATATCAATATTAAGAAACCTGGAAGCAAAACAAGTGAGAAAGGTGATACCATTTTTCCAGCCTATTAAGATATTAGGAATCACATTGAAAAATGAATGAAATAGACTAAAGGACAACAGCATTTTGTGAAAACCAAGAAATGTCAACATTCTGTCACTATCTTTCATCACCACACATATACAAAATAAAATTGCTAAAGCTTGTCAAAGCGTTGTCAGTTTCTAGAGAAAATTTAAAGGTTTACTTTAACTAGAAAGTATGCTAACTGAATATTGAAGCAGATGGCTTGAATATCTGAAGTGAAAACACAGTAAAATCTCTTAAAGCTTTCTGACAGATGCTTATAGTAACACTGATATTGCTTATGCTTGTAAGTTCTTTGTGGCGTGTGCTTGTTTAGAAACAGAAGAGTGCTTATGCCAAAGAGGTCCCTTGTCCCCTTGCAATACTTATTCTCAGCATATTTATTTATTTAAACATATATAAAAATATAAAACATATACAGTAGCATATTGATGGTACTTAACCCCAACACTCTGAATGACCTCACCCAGTGGTTTCATATAGAGAGAAGCATGAGAGGCAGAACTGAACCCTGCAGTATCCCACAGCAAAATTGCTGTTGGGATCACCAGACGTCCCCCCATGCCACTCTTTTGAACTGGTTCTGATGATGGGAATGGAGCCACTGTAGTACAATGCCTCCCACTCTCGTTCCATAGAACCTGTCCATGAGGATTCCATGATCAACAGTATCAAAGGCTGCTGAGAGGTCCAGGAGAATTAGTAGGGTCACACTCCTCATCTTTAGCCCAGAGCAGGTCATCAGTCAGGAAAACTAAGGCTGCTACAATACCAAATCCTGAACTAAAACCAGACTAAAGAGGGTCCAGACAATTAGTTTCCTATAAGAATATCTAAAGCTGTCCAGCTACCACATATTCATACATTTTTCCCAAAAAAGGGGGATATTTGCAATGAGGCAGTAGTTGTCATATATCTCTGGGTCCAGAGAGGGCCTCTTCAGAAGAAGGTGAACCATCACCTCTTTCAAGTCAGAAGGTGCACCATCACCTCTTTCAAGTCATTCCCTGCTGTAATGAGGTATCTACTACTTCCTGGATACATCCAATCATTCCATCCCTTCTATATCAACCATGATGGGCAAGGATCATATACATAGATGCTGGGACAGACTGATTCAAGCATCTTGTCCGTATCATCAGGTTGCAACAGCTGAAACTGATCCCCAAAAACTGACTAGGCGGTGCACTAGACATCTTCTTAGACACTGTTAAATTTATGGCATCAAATATGAATTATCCTCTCTCCTCAAATTGCTTAGCAAACCTCTCACAGTAGATGACTGAGGGTTTCACTCCTAGCTTTCTTGAGTTTGACCCCAGCAAGTGCTTAACCACTTGGATCAATGCTGCTGGGTAGCAGGTGAAGGATGAAGTAACAAAGTACAACTTTTCGTCCTCTTAACTGCAGAATAGTAGATACAACAAGAAGTCCTCATTAGTTTCTGATCATACTTGCTTCGAGACCTGTGCCACCTGCACTCTAGGCATCATCTGGTTTATTTCATGTCCTGTAGATCTTGTGTAAACCAAGGGGAGTTATGGACTCCACTACACTTGAGTAGGAGCTTGGGAGCAAATGTTACCAACTGCCCTTTCCATCTCATTATTCCACATTGAGACCGTGGCCTCAGTCAAATTACAGTGGGGTCTCGACTTACAAACTTAATCCGTATTGGAAGGCAGTTCTCAGGTCGAAAAGTTCTTAAGTCGAATCTGCATTTCCCATAGGAATGCATTGAAAACCATTTAATCCATATCTGCTCTTTTCGTCCACAGAAACTAATGGGAAGCTGCTATTCCGCCTTCTGCCACTAGAGGGGGATATTTTTTTCTTTTTTCCTTTTAACCTAAGATGACTTAGCTTTTAAAAAAAGAAAAAAAAGAGTTCGTAACTCGAATCTAAGTTCGTAAGTCGAGTCCATATATTCCTATGAGAGCGGTTCGTAAGTCGAAACGTTCATATGTCGAGCCGTTCGTAAGTCGAGACCCCACTGTAGCAGTCCTAGCAGCCGGAAATTCTCTCAGAGCATTCAAGAATCCTTTGTATTCCATACATCTCCAAGGCCAGAACATTTTATTGTGTCCCCCAACCCTACAGAGAAGGTCTGATGGCAACAATTAACATTGATCTGTGATGGTCATTTGTTATGCTTAAAATATTTTGGCCTGCAACCCTCTAATCCCTCATCATCATTGGCTGTTCAGGCTTGGTCTTGTGGTCACAATGTAGGCCAAAAAGTATATGGAGGACAATTGTTGCTAATCTCTGATGGAGGAATTTAAAACATTGCCACACACTTCCAGAGCTCTCAAGTAGGTATGCAAGAGGGAGTTTTCCTTCACTTCTTATAAAAGAAGCTGGCTTCACCTTTTGATTTGTTTAATTTCTATTGAATTTTTCCTTCCCCTTATTTGTTATATTACTTCTATCCCATCATTTACTTGCTCTCATAGACTTAATACGTATTTGTCCATTGGTCTTCCACTGAATTATTATCCAAATCTCTAGCAGCTCAGTTTATATTAACTGCTTATTTGATTTTAATTACTGTTCCACTTACATTTTAGTTATACTTTTGCCATGTAATATATTTCTTTCCCTAGTAACTTCCCTGTGAGTCTCATCAGTTTCTGTGAAAAGGGTGCTGAAGCTAATAACCACAGGACCTGCTTTATTTTAGGTTCTTGGGCAAATTACTTTTCATTTAGCCTTACCAGTTTACGCTCTGGAAAAGTGGTGTTTTGTGACTGGCGAAACTTACCATGCTACCTATTTTGAGAATGGGCAACACCTCACCACAGTAGCCATTATGTTAGACTGTCTACAGTACTTGTAACATTCCAGATGTCCCTTCCAGCAAAAAGTTCTAGAGTTACAATTTAAGCATAGTGAGACTGAAAATCACTATTTAAATTCATCACAGATCTTTTTAAGAAGGAAAGGGGGCCATTCACTTTCATTTAATACAATTTGGTTTACTTGCAGTAAGACTCAAACTACCACAAGACTATAGAGGCTTTCAAATACCATTTCTCCATTTATAATTGTATCTATTTTTAAAAGGGGTGGGTGGAAAGCAGCAGACTTCTTCCCAGCGCCTGCATTGAACTCTTAATTGTATTTTTTCTCACGTGGATTAAATATTGAGTACTAAAAGGCACAGTGCTTTAGACTTTGCCTTTTGGTGTTTTTAAGCTTTGCCTTTCTGTACACAAATGGCCTTTTGTTCTTGTCATTGCACTTATTGTAATTACCTTCTTTGATGAACCACAATTGGCTAATGTTTAACATCATTTGAAACATGTGGGTCATATAAAAATGGCAAGACCTCAACATCACAGAGTACACATCAACCAGATATACTGGTTTAATACTTGTTCTGCATAGTTTATTTTAGAGAGATTTATCCAGCTCTGTAATGTATTTTTGCACGATATAACGGGTCACAGGAGCTCTTTTGCATAAGAAGCATGTGGTAATTCTTGTTTTTTACTTTACTCACCATGATACAACACCTGTTACATTGATGTAGAATTAAAAATATAAAATGTGCCATATACAAATAATCCCAAACATTGCTGGCTGGAATACTTATTTGTATACAGGACTGAGACTTATTATTATAATCTGTATAAATAAGTAAACCAAACATGTAAGAGTTGTTCAGGTATTACATGCCTGGGACAAATACCAGCACTGAAAGAGTCACGGGTATACAATGTGTTCCATCCCCTCTTTATGTGGAACAAAGCAATGTGTGCACTGGGCTGAACAGGTTTATTCACAAACAGTAGCATTGCGAGACCTTTCTTCCTCCTCCCCCCCAAAAATGGGAAACATGTGACTTCCTGTATTCCCTATTACACACCCGTTGTGTGAGTTGTTAAGTGACTAGGGATAAAAAGAGCAATTTCTTCAATAGTGGCAATTTGCCACTGTGATGCATGCCACTGCATTTATACTGGTGTAATTAACCAATGGGATTCTGGCCCACTGTATTAAAACACATATACTACAGCCTAATTCAAATGTCTTTTTTTCCCCTCCCAACTGTAGGTAGAAGAACCATCCAGATGGGTATTTCCCCTCAAAAGCAGTTCTTAACTACACAGATTTTACTCACCCTGAACTATACTGAGATTAATAGTTTAGATATTGTAAGACCTGCTGCTGTATGCAAAAATACTGCTAAAATATGAATAAAAATGTAGTATTGTTTAAAACAGGTAACTAAACAGCAGATGTGTCAAGTTTATAATGAATCCAAAACCATTGGATATTACTTATAAATTGCATCTTCTAGCTATTTGTTTATCAAAACTCAGAGTGGCAGTACTGCGGCCCCACTCAGTATTATCTCTTGTGCTCTTTTACACGTGGAGGGCAATTTGTCTGCATATAAAAGTCTACATACTCCATGTCTATTGAAACTCTGATTTTCAACTCACATGTTAAGTGGACTTTAGAGAGTTTCAGACAGTCATCTTGCATGAGTACAAAAGACAGGGGGCTTAGACTGTTGCCCTCTGCTTATAAAGTCTATTTGTAGCTGAAAACTTTTAGGCAAGTTTGATTCCCTATTGTGCCTCTTGGTGGAAAAGCCAGCTGTCTGGCTTGGGCAAACTGTTCAGTCCCAGACAGATCAAAAGAACACACTGGTAACTTTGTGGGTAATAGATAAGCATATGAAAATCTTAAACTAGAATGTCTCATGTTAACTATAACAATAGAATTGTTTGAATATAAGATCAATATAGGTCTAAGTTTATATTTTAGATAATGTATGTATATTAATCATTATAAAGTTAGGAAATCACATTTTGATCTTAATAATGGTCTAAATATGTTAGTAGGGTAATATGGTTTATGTAGACAGAATTATATACTAGATAGATATATGGAAATTATCTCCCCGCATATATGTTTGTGTTTGTCTTTTATGTTTGTTTGTGTTATAATAAAAAATGAGAAAAAAAGAACACACTGGTAAGTTACTTCTGAGTACTTCATCCTTAGGAAATCCTGGGTCACCCTAAATTATAATAAACTTGATGGTACACAATTCAAGTTACAAAAAGCCAGGTTTCAGCTGAATATCAAGAAAAAACATCCTAACTGTTAGAGTAGTATGATTATGGAACCAGCTTCCCCAGGACGTTGAGCTCTCCAACACCTGAGGCAAAGTTAGACAGCCATCTGTCAAATATACTTTAATTTTGATTCCTGCATTAAACAGGGGGTTGGATATGATGGTCTTTTAGGCCCCTTCCAACTCCATTGTTCTATGATTCCTTGAATTAATTAAGTAAAAATAACAAGAGATGAGAAAGAACATCCCAAAAAAGGAATTGTGAAGGCTCTACTGTTCTCCTGAATCAATTAGCTTGTAACAGACCTATACAACTTTTGAACTGCCACATTTACAACTTGTATTGGTTCCTGCCACAGTCCTAGGTAGCCAGTAGAAAAATACTGTAGTGCTTTCTCAGTTCTGTCTGGAACTCATAGATGTGGCTTTGTAAGCTGTACAGACTGACAAAGTCATGCTACAGGCCCATGCCAAGATATGATAAACTAAAAGTTAGAATATGATTTCTCTGAGATAACAAACCTGCATGTTTACTTATTCATGGATTTCAAGGAGTAGAAAGCTACTTAAATAGTACATTGAAGCTACTTAAATAGTTTTAAGTTAAGCAGTCAGTGAACACTGAAAACATCAATGCAATAATAAAGTAAAAATCTGAGTTAAGACTCTGGAATGTAGAAAAATACAGAATGCATAATTTATGAAGTCATATCAAATGTGATTTAAATAAAATTACAGCCATTGTGAAGCTCTAAATTAGACAGACCCAGACCTTGACCTGAATGAAGTATCTGGGTCTCTTTCCCAGAAAGAGTTCTACACATTCAGGTAATTCTGCAAAGGCCCTTTTCTATTAGTTTTGAAACTCCTGAATAGCTACTGCTGTGTAAAAAATAATAGAAACAACACTAGATTTGAATATGATGGAAGAAACAGTATGGTTGAAAGAAATCTGCTTTAGAAACCTGAAGGAAAAGCAGAGCTGCTGCTGACGGAATCGGATGCCACTTTATTAACCTGTTAACCTGCCAGAATGTTGTATTTACTTTGAGATAAATTTTATTTGCTAGATAGCCAATAAAAATGATGCTTTTTTGAAAGAGGTATTGTAATGGTACTGTATTTAATTATACTGATCTAGCATATGTACATAGCAACAACATCAGGTCTACCTTTAGTAATAAATGTTTGTTCAACTGCTTTATGCTTGTTTTCTGGTGTGTGCGTTTTTAAAAAAAAACAACCTTTAAAGTCAGGGGTTCTCAAATTCTTCCTTCAAGGCAAACAGCTTCTGCTAGAAGACTGTACTCAGTAACCCTCAGAAGCACAGAAAAAGCCAGAGAAAGGCAGATTAAGTTAGTTGAAAAATCAACAGGAAATTAGTAAAGTTTAGCATGCTCAGGCCATCTCTGGCAAACTATTTCAGCAGGCAAAGGAACTCTGGCTTCCTTTAGAGAAAATATGAAGTAGTAATACTGAGGATCAGTATTACATAAAGAAAACAAACACTCCTTCTCATCCTCATTTTATATAGCCACAATGGGATGGATGCCACTAACTAGTGAGCAAGCCAGGTTTTAAACAGTGGTTTATGATTCAGCATGAGTGGGCAACCCCCAGATCATACACATCTATCTGTGCCCTTTGGAGGGCTGCAGCCACCCCCCTGACTCCTATCCCCCCTTTTATTTTTTCTTATGTTACACTGGTAACTAAGTGCTGTTAAGGCATTCCTGACTTGCAGCAACTGTGAATGGGCTTTCAAGGTATGTAAGATGTTCAAGCTGCGACTTCCTACTACCACACTCAGTGAGTTTCCATGGTCAAGCAGGCACTTGAACTCAGGTCTTCAGTGCCCTTGTCCCACGCTATATACACAAAACCACAACAGCCTCTGATACTGGAGGTAAGATAAAGCTCTAATGATAGCTGACAGTCTTCTTGTTGTTGTTTAGTCATTTAATCATGTCCAACTCTTCGTGACCCCATGGACCAGAGCACGTCAGGCCCTCCTGTCTTCCACTGCCTCCCGGAGTTTGGTCAAATTCCTGTTTGGACTTTTGTCAGCAAGGTGATGTCTCTGCTTTTTAAGATGCCGTCGCTTTCCTCCCAAGAAGCAGGTGTCTTTTAATTTCGTGGCTGCTGTCCCCATCTGCAGTGATCATAGCTGACAGTCTTATCTGCCATTTGTTCAGCAAAATGTCTTAATGACACCCAGGATGTGCATAGGCAGATTCCCAAACAATCTTTTAGAACAGTAGCAGAAACAGATCTCTTGTCAGAAAGTAAAGCCTGAGAGTTGCAGCAATGGGGTTAATTCTTTGAATTATGCAGTTATCATGTGTGAGCCAAATAATTTTGAGGGCCTTTGAGTAGTCTTTTTGAGGCACACAAGAATCAAGCAGACTATGAGAAAATGAATGAAGTACAGCACATGTTCCAGTGTATCCATGAAACAAATAAAGAATAAACCAACCAAATGATTAGAAATAGTAGGATCATATCCCTTGTCACATAATGATTATGTCCTGAAGAAACAGAGCAGAAAATGATTTATTAATATTGGACTAAAATGGAAACCACCCATGCACGGCATTTTACTCAACCAGCTCTTCTTTTTTAATGCAGCTTTAGTGTCAAAATTTACTACATCTTAATAAGCAATTGAGTATCTCAGCATATTATCATGCGTTCTCCAAAATCCAGTCAAATAAAAAACAAATTTATATATTGACCTTTGTGTCAGTTTTGTTCTGCTGTTCAACTCTATTGTGGTACACTTTCGGAAATACCTAAATGATGAGGGGATTATAAACCTTATCAAATTTAGCCCATGCATTTCTTTCAAGGAATGCCTTGTTGTTGCTGCTGCTGCTGTTTAGTCGTTTAGTCGTGTCCGACTCTTTGTGACCCCATGGACCAGAGCATGCCAGGTCCTCCTGTCTTCCACTACCTCCCAGAGTTGGGTCAAATTCATATTGGTAGCTTCGATGACACTGTCCAGCCATCCCATCCTCTGTTGTCCCCTTCTCCTCTTGCCTTCACACTTTCCTAACATTAAGATCTTTCCCAGGGAGTCTTCTCTTCTCATGAGATGGCCAAAATATTGGAGCCTCAGCTTCAGGATCTCTCCTTCCAGTGAGCACTCAGGGTTGATTTCCTTCAGAATGGATAGGTTTGTTCTCCTTGCAGTCCAGGGGACTCTCAAGAGCCTCCTCCAGCACCACAATTCAAAAGCATCAGTTCTTCAGTGGTCAGCTTTCTTTATGGTCCAAAGCTGTTTTCAAGATTCTTTAGTTTTTCCAACGGAGCCCTCCACCATCTTTTTAAAAAAAGGCTGATTACTCTTGGAAATGGTGCTTCCACTCCTGGCCACTTCATCATCATTCTTATTATTCGACCATGAGGATCTATGCTGATCAATGGAATTGCCTTGGGCTAATGGGATAACTGCTACTATGCACTGTCTCCCACCAGAAGAGCTAGACAGACTTGTTGGTTTTCCAGGGAGGTTGAAGTGATAAAATATTTGAAGAAGTAACTACACAAGGAATCTGACTAAACTGTAGCTTTCAATACCTCCAACCATGGAATGTTTCTGAACTAACTGGCTGTTATGGGACTCTGTCTAAAATCCTGTTGTCATAACGTATTTCTCATAAGGCTGATGATGTCATATGCTGTGGCAATGTTTTGGAAATTATGAATTTCTAACTTCTCTTTGAAGGCTCCTGTGTAATCCCTTTCATTGTCTGGAAGCCTTTGGGGCTGTAGGATAGGAGGGGGAAGTTTTAATTACCAAAGATTGTGGAGATAACTTTACCACTGATGCCGATTTTCAGTAAAGAAAGACTTCTCCTTCCTAACCCATGGCTTCCTATGATGAAAAGGATTACATGGAACCTGCGGGAGCTTCACAAAATAAGCAGAAGTGGTTAATTCCTGAAAAATCGCTGCTGCTAATGGCACCATCAGACTTGCACAGCACAAGTTACGCGATAGGATTTCAGTCTCTGTTTTCTACTGGTTCTAGTTCCCTTCAGACGACAGATTTCAGAAGATCTCATTGGGGTATTAAAGTTTAGTATCAAGGTTCTGTTTTGATTCCCATGTGAAATTGGTGGCAAAAGGTGAATTGCATTCTGTTCTCTTGATGCCTTGATGCTCTTTTATTTTCTTTACTGATTTTGGATTGGTTGGTTTGAATTATGTTCTCAGTTTAAGCTTGCTTAAGTCACTGCATAACTTACTACAGCAAAGTGGGACTTCTAAATAATAAGGCATGGCTCACATTACTCAGCATCTGTCTCTTGTGCAGTCAGTTATGCACAAGGCAGCATAACCAGCAGTCCATTAGTTAGTGGCAATTTGCAATTTAACAAATTACACAACTGAAAGCATTTTGACTTATGCATGTGAATATCACCAACAAGGTTCTGAGCATAGGATTTTAAAACTGTTTGCTACGTGTCTGTTTCTCTTGCTCTTTCATGATTTTACTGCTGTTTCTTTTTCTATTCAGAACACAGGTGGGAAGTGTCATATGAGTCCTAAATGAGGAACTGGCATGCCATGGATGGCTGTTCATAAACAAAACCTTTGATATGCTTCTGTCCAAGTGGCTGAACCAATGAAATGCGGTATGACCTACTTGAAAGTTCACTGAAAACAGTTCCCAAGCAGCTAGGCTAACATTTAAAGGGTCTTTCCATATCAGAGCTTTAAATGTCTATCTAGTGGTGTGGATAAAAGGTCTTTGACATGATGTATACAGTACAACATAAAGTACAAAAGGTGTTAATTTATCACGGAGACAGAAGATCCTACCATAAACCAATGCAAACTGCTGATGATGCACTAAATCAAAGTGAGTGATGAACACAAATATAGCAGCAACTGAAGTTCAAAAGGATACAGATCTACATGATCAATGAGCTGTCAAACGGCAAATGAAATGTAATGTAGACAAACTCACAGAAATACACATTGGATTAAGAATTATCCGTCCATGCAAAAAAAAAAAGGCTGAAATACGACAGAAATTGCCTAGTTAAACAAAGCCATTCTAAAATTTGAAACTCTGTACAGTACTTGCTGTTCACATTTACAAAAGCATTCTTGTATAACACAGAAAGAAATCTTTTTATACATATAACTATTAAAATAACAATATTTTCAATATTTTAAAATAGATTTATATTCTTTTCTTATTTGAAAACTTTGTGCTGAAGGCCAATGCATATTATTTAAATTGAAAGTCACCAAATTTGTGAGGGCACAAATACGAATAAAACAACTCAAAATGAGGAACCTAGATCTCTCCCGTGCAACATTTCACATGGCACCCACTAGGTTATTATCTCTGGTTTGTATTTCAGAAATCAATAGGATTTACCTTAGTTTTGACAAACAGGTCTACTTTATTTTGGATTAAAACTGAATTTACTACTCCTAGTAACAATTCCCAAATATAGCCAAGTTTCATTGTCCCTAAGAAAGACAGTGCTTAAGATTCAGCTTGTAAGTTTTTGCACACAAGTGCTGGTGAAAAAGTTTTTGTTTTCATTTTTTTTTCCCCTTAATAAAACTTGACTAGGGGAAAAACTATGGATGACAGGTTAGAGAAACAGGAAGAAAGTTCAAGGCAATTCAAAAGCAGTGTGAATCAAAATTCACATAAATTTTGGGGAAGTAAATGGTTCTTTGATATCATTTCTGTCATTGTCACATTAAATACACCTTTAAATACACCATGATATGTTTCTTTAACTTTTGTTTTATATTTTACCTTTCAGTCTATTGTGTTGAAGACAAAATTACCATGTTAAAATATGACCTGATCCCAGATGTAGTTTATTTAAATTTCAGATTGAAAAGCTTACTGAGAACAGATAAGATTGATTGCTCTTTCCATCTTAGCATAATTGTATTTCAGGTGAACATCAATTTACTTTAAAGGACACCTCTAAGTAACAGACTGCATCATACATAATTCATCAATCACAGCTGCCTGTTACATGACTTACTTAAACAGATTTCAATAGAATAAAAAGAGTTCCATTGTTTTTCCAATTTTGGCATCTTTGCGTTTAAATTGTTTTAGAAACATTAATTTACTCAGAATTATCGCTAAAAAGAGCTCATACTTGGCAAAGAGCAAAATAAATGGTTCTGAATTCAAAATGTCTTACTTTTCATCCAGATGTGCTAGTTATTAAAATCACTGTTAAATGCATTTTCAAACATCATTAAGACAACAAAGAAATCATGGTAATTAAGAGTATAAGTAAGCCACACACAATAAAGGAGGGGAAATTTTGTCATAATAGGAGTCTCTAAGATGATACAGATTTTGTTTTGTTGTAAAGGTATGTTCATTTATATTTTTAGAAAGATCAGAATCTACTGTAATTACCCTAAAATTACTTTTTGAAGTGTAGCAAACATTCCCCCCCCAAAAAAAAACCTTTGAATATTTTGCACCATCATCATCTGTTTATTTTTATATACAAATATACATCTTATACATGGAGAGGGTAAACTACAGGTCTGAGGGTTCTACTTTTATTTTTTAAAAATAGAATCCTGAAGTCCATCAACAGCAGCATAAAGGCAGCTAACATTACAGGCCAAATAACACCTACTGAACCTTATCAGTCATATACTCTGATGCCTTATAAAATAAATATGAACATCTGTGTTATTACAGAGTAGGTGTCCTAGCCACCTAATTTAGACCACTAAGTTGTTATCGTCAAACCAGTTTGGAACCTCAGAGCCTTCATGTAAATCACCTAGAGCACTATCAATACATCCTTATCCCATTCTCTGCCCACCTTTCTGTTTGTATAATTTTTAAATTTTGCCCATCATTTTAAATGATTCATTAAAAAAGTTTATTTTAAAAATATTATTTCCCAACTTCACAATTTTAGCCAATACTTTATTCCCTTATTATCACAATCTAATATGCAGGGTAACTCTAAGCCACTCAGGGAAGAGGGCAAAGAAGGCTTTAGAAAAACTGAAGCATTCCCCACTAGGACAACATGCAGGCTGATGTCAGGTTGCTTAGCATAAGCTAAATTGTTAACATTCACTCAGTTTCTCCCCAGTTAACAAATGGTCCCTGCTATGATTCCTGGGAGTGGGTGCACATACTGGCTTAGTACATATGTACACCACCCCCTGAGCATCACAGTGGGGATACTTTGTTTATCAGGGAGGAATGGTCTGAAAGTTATTTAGCCTACTCTAAGCAACAGGATTTCAGCCACAGATTGCTGGAATGGACAAATACCACAAGAGCCAATCAACTGGAGACATTAGGGCAAAACATATCGTGGTTAAGGTCCTAAGCCTACACATTATCTCAGTATGCCCTCTCCCTAAGGGTCATGAACTACAGTAGACTAAGAACAGATGAAGTAATTTCCATTTGATTGGAAGCAAGAGAAAAAGAAAAATGGAAAATGGAAGTGGGGAGGAGAAAATTCACTTTCTCCAGTCACCTGCATATTATACCCATATACTTTCCCTACATTCACATATTACAAGATTGCTTTTCCCACTGTCAAATACTTAATAATCAGAATCCAATTTACATTCAGGGGTCAATTTAACCACTTCCATTTGCTGGCCACAGTTTCCTTCAAAGCCAAGTGCTACTTGGTTTTGTTTGCTTTCCCAGTTTACAAAAGAAAATATTGGATTGTTTTCCAGTTTCACATTAATGCCAATATGGTTAATTAATTTGGTTTATTAATTAATTTGATTAATTATGATAATAACATATCAAACTTGTACTTGCACATCTATGGGTACTAGCTCTTCAACAAAGTATGGGGGAGGGGAATTGGATTCATTACCAATTCACATCCAAAATCTGGCCAATTATCTGCAACCTCATTTTCCAATCTTTTACTACCTTGTTCATTACACATTACACATTGAAACATCTCCCTGAATTAAGATTAGTTAACACATGCCATACTATCTAGCCCATTCATTATCTTATTTTCCAGGCACACTTGGAAAATAAGATAACGAATGGGCTAGATACACTTCGTGGAGAAAATTATTGACATTTTAAATAATAGTAAACTTTGCACATCTTCTGAAATGTTTATATTTCTTTACTATATCTCCATATTATGTAACATACCTTTACAATAATTTACTTCCACCTGATCTCATCAATATTTCAAAATCTGCTATATCGTATTTTTGTTCTTACATAAAAGTGATTTTATCTTCATATGCTTATACATCAGATATTCTTGCACTTTTTCACGAACCTCCCTGTAAGTTGCAATGGAAGTATTACTCAATTCATTCTGGTATTTATCCATTCTTTTCCATTGCTGCTTTTAGACAATACTGAAAGGTCCATCTAAGTTAAACTTTTTGTGTTTTAAGTATAGACATTAAAGCTGAGGGGGAAATGATTTGCAAATTCAAAACTGAAGCAGAATGGATGCAAAAGAGCAGCCTCATGCCACTTTATAAACTCAACACGCCATCTCCATTTTCTAGAGTGACATTATCCTTTACATAATAATCTACTTTTCCTGCTAAAAACTGTCTCAAGCATGGTAGAGCTTTCAAAAAATGACAGAAATGGACAAGATAAAAAGACAGTGGCACAAATATAAACACAGGTACACACACACACACAAGCCACGTTTTCTACATACCTGTAGACCCATCTGAAACACTGAGTGACCCATAAAATTAGCCAGCATTCGAATTAAGGCTGCACCCTGCAAACACAATTCACAAAAGAAAATGTTGGATTGTTTTCCAAATAGTTTCACATTAATGCTAATATGGCATGCATTTCATCCATTTGTTCTTTTCCAGATTATTATCATTAATAATCACACATAAAGAGAAAAAAATGAAAATACTTTTCATTCATCTTATATACCATACAAATCGTAAAACTTAGTCATTGCACACACAAAAAGGAGGAAAATGATACTACAATGATTTTAGGAGTTCACAAAACAGTTATCTGGTAGTGCTGAAACACAGCACATACAGGTGAATATTACAAAATGCAGTAACATCCTACCGAAGCCCACAATTTTCCTCAACTAGCAGTACCACGGTTGCTCATCTCAAGAAAATCATATATAGCATATTTGATTAAATAAAAAGAAAAGGAAAAAATGAGGAGAATATATCACAAATGCAAAAAAAGTGACATGGTACCACATTTTTCTGGACTAAGGAAATACCACTGGGTTGAAGTCTGGTCACAGTGGGGGGTTGCCCAATCATTTTTTTAAACAAGAAGACACACTGTTTACACATGGCCATGGGACACTAAACTAAGATCTACCATTGTGTGTTCAATGGGAGGGAAAATAAATTTGTCGGTTTCAAGTCTGATATACTTTTATGCATGTTCAAGTGGCATCTGTAGTCCCCAGAGCATCCTTTTTATTAAAAAAAAAAACCATAGAGCACCATAAGCAGCCAAACTAAGGCTGTAGTATGGAGATGACATTTAAAGTAGGGTTCCCTCCTTGCTCATTGAGAGAGAGAGATCTGCAACAGAACTTGGCAATGACACATGAGTAGAGATGGGGACGACTCACCATTTTGGTGAGTCATCCCACTTTGTGAGTCGTTAAAAGTTTCATGGGGGCAACTTCAAAGCACAAAGTTGCCCCCATGAAGCAGCGAATAACAAAGTTATTCATCAATTTGTAGGCAGGTATTTTAAAAAACCAGCCCTGCTGCCCCCCACCCCCTCCGTCATCATCTAAGGGAATCCAGGCTGCCCTTTGCAAAGATGGCAGCTACAGTTTCCTTACCCGAAATCAGACCTGGGCAAAGTGCAGCCCTCCAGATGTTGCTGAACTGCAAATCCCAACACTCCTCACTATGAGCTGTGTGGGCTAGGGTTGCTGGGAGCTGCAGTTCAGCAACATCTGGAGGGCCACATTTTGCCCAGGTCTGATTTTTACATGCCATGGTTGTGGAGGCCAGATGGAAACCTTGGCGGCAGCAGTGGCAATTACAGTAAAGGGGTGTTGATGGAGGTGGGAGGGGTTGAGGAAGCAAGAAGAAGGGGTGGGGGTAGGCTGTGGGGGTGGGTGCTGCCTATTTTTTTTAATTATGAAGGATGAATAAAAATGGGAAAATATTCGTTGATCCGTATTCGTTGAGACTTAAAATTTGACGACTACAGATCGAGAACTATTTAACGAATTGGCTATTTTCATCAAAAAAAGAGATCCATTTTTATATTCGTACCCATCTCTACACATGAGCATTGATATGGCAATATTAAATTAATTTCTTTTCTTTTATGGGGACAATGTCAGAATAAGTCTCTTTTAATACTTAATCTTATGAAAATAATGCTCCAAAATGATGTAAGCAATTTTTTTTAAAAAAAAAGTTTTGACATGTCCTCCTCAGAAGGCACAAAGGGAAAAGAGCTTATATCTCCTTTTGAAAACTAGGTGAATACTAAGTAACTTAACACAACCTTGGTCCTATAAATGTCTTTGGGCAATAACAGACAAAACTTGATGGCACCTTGAAAACTAACTGCTATGTTTCAATATGAGCTCTTAAGGAAAAGTCCAGTTCTTCAGAAGTCTGAGGAAAGTAGTATTAAAATATAGGAGTTATTTTTTAAGGCACAGCAAGGTTTTTTGTCTTTTTTTATTTTGGTTTTGGTCTGATATGCTAGGACAGATTAACATAGTTACCTCTTCTGAAAATGTAAAACCTTAGTTGGCACAATCAAGACTCTATAAAATCTCAAAACTCCTGGAAGTTGCAGTTCAAGACCATTAAGAACCCCAAATTTGGAAGCACTGCTCTTTAAACAAGCAACTAACCATTTTCTGTTACGTTCCTTCAGAACAGCACTATAAGAATCCTTGACTTAAGTGACAGGCCGGTGAGAATGTGGTCCAGAGCTTGCCTACTTCTCCTAAGGCAGTTGCTGAAGTCATGCCAACCAATTCCTATTGTATCCATATACTGAGTTTCAGGACTGTTCCACAGCTGAAGAAAAATTGTCTTCAAAGCTATGTTAAGAGGGGCATATAGATAGACATGTACACGCTGCAGAGGGCACATTGCAAACTAAAATTTAATCAACATATTAATAACATTAATTTAATGAGTTTAGTTAACCATTTTTAGCTTTCAATGTTAATAGCAGCAAATTAATTTCCCAATTTCTAATTTTTAAATATAACTAATTAATTTTCAGGCTTCAGGCACAGTTTGACCTAGAAGATCTGGTAGATTAAGCACAAATTCTCATTAGAAAATGAATAAACTGAGACTATTCTACTCTGGCCATTACATGAGAAAGTAAAACTCACTGGAAAAAAGTAACATTAGGAAAAGTAGAAAAGTAACGTTAGAAAAAGAGAAGGGCCATCACCTTTAGTTTACAAGATCTCAGTAAGGCTGTTAATGATCATATTTTAGAGGTCACTAATACGTAGGTTTACTTCAAGTCAGAAATGTACCAATGGCAGTTAAGAACAATTTTTAAACCTAATGTTCTAAATTGCAGGTTGCAGCATCCTATGATCCCTAGAAAACTCTCCCAGGGACTATTAAGAATTAAAACCTTAATGTCCTACATTACCATAAACATATGAATCCAACCCAACTCCTGCTTTCTCCTGCAGACAATTTTCTAGTTTGCTTTTATTTGGTCACTACTGACATGAACTAACCCAAATCTACTTAGATTAGAGTATTGGCTAAGATGACAGAATGGATCCATCATAAACAGTTTACTTATTTCCCATTCATTTTTAATCTAATTGCAATTTTCACTCAGGTAAGCTAAAACAATAACTTCACCAACAGAAATCACACCTATTACAGGAAAGCAAACAACAACAACAACAACAACCCTGCAGCACTTCACCATAACAAACACAATAATTCAGTTGCACAAAATTGTGAGGAAACTGAGTAACGAACTTAATAACAAGACAGCTAGGAAGAAGGGACTGAAGCAAGGCTCACTGGCTGAAATCCTGTTCAAGCTGGCAAATATAAAGTGCTGCCTGTGGAATACTGCAAAGCCTTATGCCCACGCAGCCAGCACTGTTCAGTCAATCACAAGGTTCATACCATGGTTGTGCAACTGATTGTGCAGTTTATAAGAGGACTGTTATGCAAAATGTCTGTGGAAGTACTTTGTGGATATTAGAGTGGTTGCAAGGCCAGATAGACAGGATATTAAATAAATAAATAAATAAATAAATAAATAAATAAATAAATAAATAAATAAATAAATAAATAAATAAATAAATAAATAAATAAATAAATAAAAACCACCACACGTCCATGATTTTTTCATAGAACTTCCACAGGTTTGCTTTACGCATGCACAGCTGCATAGCAGGATTTCATTCATTGGGCTGGACCTCTACTCTTCGAAATACTTCTGTCTCGGACAGAAATACTTCTGTCCAGGACAGTCGTGGAAGCATCCTTTTCTGTATCTCTACAATCCACCCTGGAGGGACAGAAAACTTACCAGAACAGGTTTTTGGTGGCACAGTAGGCTTCACAGAGGAGCAACATAGATTAAATGATGTGGATTTGAATGGAAATTGATTTGGACCAGGAAGTATGAACTAACCGATGTTGTTAAGTGCCTAGGCCCATGCTTAGATTGAAATCAAAAGAAATTAGCATGACTCACTAATACTGTTCATTTCAAGTAGGAAGAAATATAACAAACTTAGTCTGATTTTAACCCAACAATGGAATATATTTACTGTATTTTAAATCAGCCTTACATATTTTGTAATATGGGGTGTTGTGCGGATTTCTTGTTGTTTTCATAAAAGGCAAAGCTACAAAATTAGAATGAATCTAAAGATATGAACTCATAAGTCACAAGTGATAAATCATCTGAAATACAGTTCACAAGTGATAATCCATCAACTTACAATGACCCTTCCAAAGATTTTCTAAGTGCAGACTACACAGAAGTGGTTTACCATTCCTTGGCACTTACGTTCTGTCAGCATGACAACACCATCTCCCCTGACACCATCTTCAACCTGCAGTGCTAAATATGGCTCAGAAAGGGACTCAGAAGCATTCACCAAATCTTCGGAACAAACTAATCAAGTATACAGGAAAGAGGATAGCAGTGAGATGGTGAGACTGCCCCCTCTTAATACCAGTGGCATAAACCATTCCACCAATGGACATACCTTGTTACACACTTGCTGTAGAATATTACATTTTTCACACCTTGTTAACAACAACCAGTGAATTAACTTGGCATAAATTTCAGATTGTTTTGTTGTTGTTTAGTCATTAAGTTGTGTCTGATTCTTTGTGACCACATGGACCAGAGCACACCAGGCCCTCCTGTCCTGCACTGCCTCCCAGAGTTGGGTTAAATACATGTTGGTCGTTTCAATGACACTGTCCAGCCATCTCATCCTCTGTCATCCCCATCTCCTCTTGCCTTCACACTTTCCCAACATCAAGATCTTTTCCAGGGAGTCTTCTCTTCTCAGGAGATGGCCAAACTATTGGAGCCTCAGCTTCAGGATCTGTCCTTCCAGTGAGCACTCAGGCTTGATTTCCTTCAGAATGGATAGGTTTGATCTCCTTGCAGTCCAGGGGACTCTCAAGAGTCTCCTCCAGCATCACAATTCAAAAGCATCAATTCTTCAGTGATCAGCCTTCTTATTTACCAGGAGTTTGTGGGACCAGTGGCATGATTTTAGTTGTGCTTTTTTTTTATGTTGAGCTTCAGACCATTTTTGCACTCTCCTCTTTCACCCTCATTAAGAGGTTGCTGATATTTCTTCTGGCAATCTTAATTCCGGCTTGGGATTCCTCCAGTCCTGCCTTTCACATGATGTATTCTGTATATAAGTTGAATAAGAAGGGAAACAATATACAGCCCTGTCGTACTCCTTTCCCAATTTTGAACCAATCACTTGTTCCATATCCAGTTCTAACTGTTACTTCCTGTCCCACATATATATTTCTCAGTAGATAGATACAGTGATCAGGCACTCCCATTTCTTTAAGGACTTGCCATAGTTTGTTGTGGCCCACACAGTCAAAGGCTTTTGCATAGTCAATAAAGCAGATGTTTTTCTGGAACACTCTGGCTTTCTCCATAATCCAGCACATGTTAGCATTTTGGTCTCTAGTTCCTCTGCCCCTTTGATATCCAGCTTGTACTTCTGGGGGTCTTGGTCCACATGCTGCTGAAGCCCACCTTGTAGGATTTTCAGTATAAACTTGCTAGCGTGTGAAATGAGTGCAATTGTACGGTAGTTGGCGCATTCTTTGGCACTGCCCTTCTTTGGGATTGGGATGTAGACTGATCTTTTCCAATCCTCTGACCACTGCTGAGTTTACCAAACTTGCTGGCATACTGAGTGTAGCACCTTAACAGTGTTTTCTTTTAAGATTTTAAATAGCTCGACTGGAATGCCATCACCTCCACTGGCCATGCTTTCTAAGGCCCACTTGACTTCAATCTCCAGGATGTCTGGCTCAAGGCCAGCAACCATACTCTCTGGGTTGTCCAGGACCTCCAGATCTTTCTGGCATAATTCCTCTGTGTATTCTTGCCATCCCTTCTTGATGTCTTCTGCTTCTATTAGGTCCCTACCATTTTGTCCTTTATCGTAACCATCTTTGCATAAAATGTTCCTCTAATATCTCCAATTTTCTTCAACAGATCTCTGGTTTTTCCCTTTCTATTATTTTCCTCTCTATCTTTACACTGTCCTTTTAAGAAGGACCTCTTGTATTTCCTTGCTATTCTTTGGAAGTCAGCATTCAATTTTCTGTAACTTTCCCTATCTCCCTTGCATTTTGCTTCCTTTCTCTTCTCTGCTATTTATAAGGCCTCATTGGACAGCCACTTTGCTTTCTTGCATTTCCTTTTCTTTGGGATGGTTTTTGTTGCTGTCTCCTGTACAGTCCATAGTTCTTCAGGCACTCTGTCCACCAAATCTAGTTCCTTAAATCTGTTCTTCACTTCCACTGTGTATTCATCAAGGATTTGGTTTAGATTACTCCTGACTAGCCCTGTGGTTTTTCCTACTTTCTTCAATTTATGTTTGAATTTTGCTATAAGAAGCTGATGATCACAGGCACAATCAGCTCCATGTCTTGTTTTTGCCGACTGTATAGAGCTTCTCCATCTTTCACTGCAAAGAACATAATCAATCTGATTTTGGTATTGCCCAAATTTCAGATTAAAAAGTCATAAATGTTTGGCTTTGTTAAAGTTAAGATGTAATTTATAATTGTTAAAATAAACTGGGCCGCTTATTCCCTTTCACTTTTCCATAACTAAGGTTTATAATGTGAAACATTATAGAAAGTCCATGTTTCATCCAGCAATTTTAAGTTTAAGATGGTTTCTTATTTTTAGATTTTGATAGCTATTCAAAGGCAGCAAACCGATGGAAAGGGAGCAACAGGGCAGAAAAATTCTGCTGAAGCAAACAAGTTCTCTGAATGGCTTCAGAAAGCCTCAGTAAATGGGAGCATCACTCTCTTTTGTTCTGGCATAATGCATTCCTGTAAAGTATTACAGGATCACAATCCCTATTAAAGAACAAACAGGCATGCTGGATGATACCTCTTTAACAAATTGTTAAACTGGAGAAGAAGAAATGAGGCACAGCCAAATAAAAACTATTAATAAAATACAGGTTTGGAAACATTCAGGATCTCTTTCATTTGCATATCATTGCATTTTACGAAAGCAAAGAGTAAACTAGCTTTCTAAATGAAGAAGGGTGGGGACGAGAGATAAATGAGACCACATTATGAAAACTATGCAGTGTATTCCCTACAAAGAGACAAGAGCAAGGTATGTGGTGCCCATCTTGTGAATACTGCAGTACACACTGAGTTTGTAAACAAAGAAGCAGATTTATGCACAAAAACACACATTAAAATATAGCAGTTATTCTTTAAGATGCCACAATGTCTTGTCTTCTTTATTTTTTCTTTTTCTTTTATTTTTGCCTGACTTTTTAAGTGAATACAACTTTGCTAAATCCACTAATTAAATCAACTTGATTATTCCACCAGAGCCCATTCTTAAGACCATTAGGTAAAAAAAAAATACAGTGGTTAATTCAATGTTAATTCGTTCCGCGAAAAACGCTGTCTTGCAAAAACATCATTTTGCAAAACACGGTTCCCCATTGGAATGCACTGAAATCCATTTAATGTGTTCCAATGGAAAAAATTGTCGTCTTGCGAAAATCGTCCATAGGAAACCATCGTCTTGCAAAGTGCAACAGCGATCGCAAAAACTAATTGTCTTGTGGATTAATCATTTTGTGAAGTAATCGTCTTGCGAGGCACCACTGTACTTCCTCTCTCTCTCTCATGAGTGTGAGTGTGCGCATGAACAAGATATACAGAAAGATATAGAGACATCCTTTCTTCTACCACAGCCTTCTGCAAGTAAACCGTAAATTTTAATATGAACTTGTGCCAACACAGCTATCATTGCTTTTATTTGCTATATCTTAGTCTTTGCTTAAGATGTGACTGACATTGGAATCACAGGTTTTTCAGTCATAATTTCAAGGTTGTGTTATTAATGGGTTAGTATAAGGAGGCAGAGGAGAGGACTCCAGTGGGTGGACCATCACACCTCCCCTGAGAAACGGATTTGTTTCCATTTCAGCAGCAATAATGGATCAGGAGAAACCATTGGTCGTGTTGGGGGAAAATGTTGGTGTTGCAGAAGGAAGTAAGAGTAAAGAAACGAAGAAGGGCATCCCCTAGAGGAAAAGGTGAAGGGAAGGAGCTAAGCAAGGAAGAAAACACAGGAAAGGTGGTGGTGGTGGAGAAGGAGATTTGGAGGGGTGCAGTGGAGGAACTGACAGTTGAGGGATATCTGGTAGATATAAATGAAAGCATTGAGAATAAAACAGTGGGAGAATAGGAGTATGTTGTTAAAGAAGACTCCTGGACAACCCAGTGACCTTTATGCCCCATAAATCAGAGTCTTACAGTATGCTTTCCACCCAGCCCTTAAGATAATCTTAGTATTAGCGAGAGAGGGAACAATGTGAGATAAGAAGACACTAGGCAGATGAGCAAATAACTGAGGGAAGAGCAGATGTTCCAGTTATCCCCTTGCCAAAGACCCAAGACAAGCATAGTAAAATGGTATCCCGTACAGCACATGTGTCAAACTCAAGGGCCACAGGCCAAATCCAGCCCACTGGGCCATTTCATGTGGCCCTTGCAGTGTTGCCTGCTATTGGGCGGCATACAATATGCAGGTGCTTAGTCACCCATAATGCTCTGCAAGGATGCTGGGAATCTACCCAGCAGAACTTCTAATCCAGTATTCCAAGCAGCAAAGAGTCAGATAGTAGAGCTGCTTGGGCAGCATACAGCACTTTGGGAAATGTAGTCCTCGCTATTGCCCACTCCCATTCTTATGACTCCCAGCAAGAACTGTTTGATGGTGTTGCCTAGCTGCAGCCATCACCTCCTCCTCTCCCACATCGGCTACGGAAGCAAGTGAGGAGCCAGGTGATAAAGAGGGCCGAGGGCCATGTCAAATGTGAGGGAAATGCAGGAGACCTCTGTGAATAATTAAAAAAAACAAACAAACGTGGAGGGGGCTGTGAAGCACGTGTCAACGGGTGTACCTAAAACTTACTTTTCAATAAATTGTACAATAGTTGTACAATGTGCACTGCCCTTAGCAGTTGCCATTGCTGGGTCCTCACCCCAGATGTTCAGGAACAAAAGAATGCTTTGGGGTGCCAGGCAAACAGTTTTAAACCCACCCCCCTCCAGCAGACTGGATATGAGAGCCGAGCACCTCCTGTCCACCTGGGGAACAGCTCCCACCCATTGCCCATTCCTATTGACCAATTTAAATCCCAGGCAGGAGCAGCTCAATGCAATGCAAGGAGTCCTGAGAAAAAGGATCACCACCAAAAATTGTGTCTACCACTCTGTATGGCCTGGAAAACATTGCCACTTACAAAATGCAGCCCCAGAGTTGAGTTCAGGATGGGAGCTTCCAAAGAGTTTAAAGAAAACCCTCAAAAGGCCTCTACTTCTCCACATGCCCTGATTGAAGTATTAAAAATCTAGATGGTGGCAGTATCTACCATTCAGATTTTTAACTGCAAAAGACCATGAAGAACAGTTTGCAGCTTGTCTTATCTCTATGGAGAAGGGAAGTGTGAATACTCATCAACACAGTTTCTCAGTCAGAAAGGGCACTTCCAATGATAGCTGCATAGTATGTAGTCCCTCAGGTATGCCTGAGGTTTGCCCAGCCACCAGAGAGAATTACATCAACTCAGTGGAGCACACTTGTACATCATATTTCTCATTAAATAAGTATTTGCATGCTTCTTTCAAAATGGATGGTGATATTACCAAGAACTCTACTCGTATTTCACAGGAGGAAAGATGCTGCTGTTGCTGGAATAGTAAAGAGAGTGCTCTATGATTTATCTGTGAAAATGCCAAGAAATCTATCTGACACAGAATGAGAAAATGCAGCTCTGCCTCCTGGTACAGTTTACAGTAGTGAACAATTCTTCTCTGGGATGAATGTTGACATGCTAAAGATAGAATAAATCTTTGACAAAATGATCAGAAGGGGAAGCTTCATGAATACAATCTGACAGTGTATCTGCAGGAAACAAGTCTATATTTTATATTTCTTTATCAAGTTCCTAAAAAATACACTCTTCTGGCAGAAACCCCCCCCCCAAAGAAAGCTGTGTAGTCCTTACACAGTACAAATGCAGAAGAAGGTGATACCTTTATTAGACCACTTTTTAAAAAGTGAGCTTTTGTGGGTGAAGTCCGCTTCCTCAGGTCATGCACCAATATTTTGTGGACAGTGCAGAAAAATTATAAATAAAAGTCCAAAAAATTCATGGCCGGTGGTTGTGCCAGGCTTGCTTCTTAGAAGCCAGTTAGAAAAAATACAGGCTGCATTGGAGGTGTGCTTTTCATCCCAGGTAGCTGTTGGTTGGATATTACCACCACCCCAGTTCCTCAAATAAGGGATCACCAGGTGATCTGCTGTGACACCTCCCCCCCCCCCTTAAACACACACACTGCCTTATTTTGAAACTGAGCGTTCCTAGTTAGGTGGTTAAGGACTGCAGTTGTGAGTTTGGTAATAAACCCAATGAATGGCCTTAGCCAAATACTGAGTCAAAATCCAAAATTGAATATATTTACAATAACCTATTTGACTGGGATCTTGAAAGGATGTGGGGAAAGCTTATGAAATTCTTTACATACTAGTTATCACACAGTGATCCACATTCAATTTTTCATGTATCACATATGTATATCACATATGTTGGTTTTGTTGAAATGAAAGGCTGTAGTTTTTATATCACGTCCTTCATCTCAACTGTTATCTCTTTCGTTCACAGAGAAAGGTAAGCTTGTGTGTTGGGAGAGAAGGTGACACACCATTCCAATGCAGTGTATCAAATTTTAGACCTGAATCATGACATCAACAAGACTGATCTGGGCATAGGACATAAAGAAGAAAACTGCAGGATATGCTATTTTAATACCGTGTTTCCCCGAAAATAAGAGAGGTTCTTATATTAATTTTTGCTCCAAAAACACATTAGGGCTTATTTTCAGGGGATGTTTTATTTTTTGCAGGTACAACCATCTACATTTACTCAAATACAGTTATGTCATTTTCTGGTTCCTGCACAATGGTGGAGGGCAGGGTTTCACTTAACTGGAGCTTATTTTTGGGGTAGGGCTTATATTACAACCATCCTGAAAAATCATACTAGGTCTTATTTTCTGGTAGGTCTTATTTTCAGGGAAACAGGGTTGTTGTTGTTTAGTCATTTAGTCATGTCCAACTTTTCGTGACCCCATGGACCAGAGCACACCAGGCCCTCCTGTCTTCCACTGCCTCCTGGAGTTGGGTCAAATTTATGTTGGTAGCTTCGGTGACACTGTCCACCCTTCTCATCCTCTGTCGTCCCCTTCTCCTCCTGCCTTCACACTTTCCTAACATAAGAGTCTTTTCTAGGGAGTCTTCTCATCTCAGGAGATGGCCAAAATATTGGAGCCTCAGCTACAGGATCTGTCCTTCCAGTGAGCACTCAGGGTTGATTTCCTTTAGAATGGACAGGTTTCTTCTCCTTGCAGTCCAGGGGACTCTCAAGAGTCTCCCCCAGCACCACAATTCAAAAGCATCAATTCTTCAGCGGTCAGCCTTCTTTATGGTCCAACTCTCACTTCCATACATCACTATTGGAAAAACCATAGCATTGACTATGTAGACCTTTGTCGGCAAGGTGATGTCTCTTCTTTTTAAGATGCTGTCTAAGTTTGGCATCGCTTCCCTCCCAAAAAGCAGGCGTCTTTTAATTTTGCGGCTGCTGTTACCATCTGCAGTGATCATGGAGCCCAAGAAGGTAAACACTGTCACTGCCTCCATATCTTCACCTTCTAGTTACCAGGAGGTGATGGGACCAGTGGCCATGATCTTAGTTTTTTTGATGTTGAGCTTCAGACAGTTTTTGGCGCTCTCCTCTTTCACCCTCATTAAGAGATTCTTTAATTCCTCCTCACTTTCTGCCATCAGAGTGGCATCATCTGCATATCTGAGGTTGTTGATATTTTTTCCGGCAATCTTAATTCCAGTTTGGGATTCCTCCAGTGCCCCTTCACGGATTGCTGCCTTGTTGTGGCAAAGGGGCTTGAGTAATTCAGAGAAGTTATAGGCTATGCCGTGCAGTGACACCCAAGATGGACAGGTCATAATGGAGAGTTCTGACTAAACGCAATCCACCTGGAGGAGGAACTGGCAAGCCACTCTAGTATCTTTGCCAAGTAAACCCCATGAACAGAAACAAAAGGAAAGGATAGCAATGTATTCTCAAAGGCTTTCACAGCCCGAAAAACCCACAACAACCATCAGGGTAGCAATGATTAACATAAATAACCCAGAAGCCCAACCTGAGGGAAACATGCAATATTTCTAGCTAAAATACCAACAGCAATAATTCTGAAACTATTAGGACATATATCAAACACACAATCCAAATGGAAATTCCTTGCAATCAAAATGGTTATGAGAGTTCAGAAAACTATTTGCATAAGACATTAAATCCTAGGACCTACAGTAAGCAAAGAAGGGAAGAGTTTTCACATTTCTCAGTTACCAGGAAAACACTGATAGCTAAGCAGGGAGTATCTGGTTGGCACTTCGGTAGAAAAACATCAGGGAATATCATGAGACTATTAGTAATGGCTCTCCACAGGTTTGGACAGGAAACATCAAGTCCTTCCTGATAAAGCCTGCCTGAACTCATGAAGAGTCACTGCCAGTCAATTTTAATAACAGTGAGCTAAACAGACTAATGGCCTTACTCAGTTATATGGTAGCTTCCTTTGTAATAGTCTCAGCTGCCAGAATGATCAGCTTCTAAACTTTCATTTCAGACACTGCTTCCGAAGAATTATAAAGAACTACATAACCACTTTCACTTGGAAAACAAACTATTTGATAAGAAGCCACACAATATTGTTGTTATATTAATGGGATTTGTGTTTCAAGAGTTTGCAAGGAGTAACAAAATTACTTCAAAAATGTTGAGCTACAGGGCACAATGTGATAATAAAAATAATATGTTTCCCTTCATACATCCCCCTTACTACATTCTCCCTTCTAGAATTACAGTGAAAGAAACAGAAAGAACAGAGAAATAGCCATGCCTTCTACCCTACAAGTCTTTTTCTAGGAGTTTCATGAGTGCACATTGCCAAGAACTGCAGACTTCTGAAAAAATATTGAGTTTATTTCTCTGTTTCCATTTACAACCTTCAACTCCAACCGTATGCAGCTCTTATGAAACTGGGCTTAACATAAAGAGTACTGCATATCTGCACTTTTCCCTTTCAATCTTTTCAGAGGGGTGGATTGTGAAAAATCGACTCTCCCTCATCCAAGGATGTCATTTAGAGTCTTCATAATAGGGACATAACCTCAACAGGAGAGGGAATTTAAACTGGATGGATGGATGTTTGAAGAAAATGCCAAACCAGGAGTGCAGCTGAATGTTAAGAAGATAAAAAATCATGACTACAGAATAACTCCATAACTTTTTTGTTGGCAATTAAAAAATTGATATAATTAGAGACTTTGCATACCTTGGTTCAATCATCAATCCAAATGGAGACTGCAGGCAAAACATCAGAACAAGACTGAAACTAGGGAGGGCAGTAAGGAAGGAATCAGAAAATACCATCAAGTATAAGGATGTGCCACTGGAGATCAGGACCAAGATCATCCATACAATACTCTTGTATTTCTGATCACTGTATATGCTGGGCACTTAAGAAAGCTAGCTTGAAAAAAATATTTGTTTGAAATATGGTGCTGGAGAAGAAGTATGCAGATACACTGGATTGCCAGAAAGATGAATAAGTGAGTCCTAGATCAAGCCAAGCAAAAATGTTGAAGCTGAATACTGTATGTCATTATGTCCACATAATGAGAAGGCAAGATTCACTGGAAAAGACTGTAATGCTGGAAAAACTTGAAGGACGCAGAAAAAGAGGAAGGCCAAATATGAGATGGACTGACACCCTAAAGGAAGCCTGAGTCTACAAGAGTTGAGCAGGGCAGTTGAAGACAGGGCATTTTTGAGACTGCTCATTCATAGGGTCACCATAAGTTGGAGGCAGTGGCACATAACAAGAAAGCACGTTTCCAAAAGTCTATTTGAATAAAAGGACTTTGCCTGCAACTGGAAGGATGGCAGGGAGGGGTAAAACCTGATGCCTCCTGGCAAAGCATTCCAAAGTCTGGGAATGGCCACTAAGAAAGCCTTCTCTCATGTCCTCGGAATGGGTCTCTGAAAGTGGAAGAACCATGAGAAGGGCCTTTCCAGCAGAACCTAAGACCTGCGAAGGCTTGTATGGGAGGATACTATCTTTTAGATAGCCTGGACCCCAGATATATTTGGATTTATAGGTCAGAGAACCAGAACTTTGAATTGTTCCCAGAGACAGACAAGTAGGCAGTGTGGCTATTGTAGAAAGTGTGACTATTGTAGAAAGGGATTTGTATTTCAAGGGATTTGTATTCCCTGTAAGTGGCCCTGGTCAACAGTCAAGCTCCACTGTTTTGGATTTCCCAAACACTCTTCAAAAAAAGCCTGACATAGAGCATGCTACAGTAATCCAAGCAGGATATAACTAAGACAGGTGTCACCAGCGCCAAGTCAGATATCTCCACCATCTGCCCCCTTTAAAGCTCTTATTCACATGCAGGAAGCCATTATGTGTTTTAGTCTATTATACGCCAATGCTTTTCTCGAGTTTATTTGAGCACATCAAAATGATTCAGATTCATTGGGAAATAAATATAAACAATCTTGTCCTTCGAATGGACTTGAAATATCCTCCCACCCACTGTGGACGTAACAATGAAGCACAACCTGTTTAGTCATGAAGACAAAACATTGCTAGGATCCCATTTATTTCAGCAGTATCATTTAAGCCCCTCCACTAGGATCTTTCTTATGTATTCTGACACCACTGACAAGGACAAAAGCACAATATATTTTTTCATTAAGCATCCTTATGAGAATATCTTCAAGGACGGGCAAATGCGGAAGGCTGATGAAATTATTTCCACAGATGGGCCACTGCTGAAGTTCAAGTGCAATACTGAATAAGAATAGCACTTAAATGGTTATCATCACAACTTCCCCTGCTTCATTGACTGGTTTTGGACACTAAACTAGCTCCATGCTATATTATAATCTCCCCGTGCCAAAAATAAAATAAATTAAAATAATGTATATAAAAATGCCCATGTTGGGCTCAAACTAGCAAAGCATGTATTGACCATATTCAGAAGAAGAGAAACATGCATTTCAAGCAATATGAACTTGGAAACTTCCTTATATAATGTTCAAAAGTTGTGACCTTAACAAATTTTACATCGTACAAGCATTAAGCAGTCATAAATGAAAAAATTCTGATGTTGACAGCTAAAGACTCATTGTTGCTAAGAGTACAAGCTTAAAGGCCCTGTAAGTAATGCATGGGGTTTAACTGTGGATTACTACAAACCCCACAATACTGATTCCAAATTGTGAACCACAGTTATGATTTGAAACACACTTACTGCCCCTTGGTTCTTATGTCGAGGCGCCTTTCGTACGTCGAAGTATTAGTTCCCACAGGAACTAATGCAAAGCCAGTTAATCTGTACTCTACCACTAGGGGGAGAATTTTGCTTCTTTTAACCTAAGATGAACTTAGATTTTAAAAAGGGCAGGAAAGGAGGGAGGGAGGGAACACCTTTTAAACAGAACACCTTTAAAACCAAGCACCTTTTAAACCAAGCCAAGCACCTTTTAGGTTAAAAAAAGGGCAGGAAAGGAGGGAGGGAGGGAGGGAAGGAAGGAACAATGGGGAAAGAAAGAAAGAAAGAAAGAAAGAAAGAAAGAAAGAAAGAAAGAAAGAAAGAAAGAAAGAAAGAAAGAAAGAAAGAAAGAAAGAAAGAAAGAAAGAAAGAAAGAAAGAAAGAAAGAAAGAAAGAAAGAAAGAAAGAAAGAAAGAAAGAAAGAAAGAAAGAAAGAAAGAAAGAAAGAAAGAAAGAAAGAAAGAAAGAAAGAAAGAAAGAAGGTCATCACTGGGGGACACAGACCCCTCAGACAAAGGTTTGTGCTTTTAAGCACAAAAAAAGAGATGACAGAGAGAGAGAAGACGGTGGGGGGGAAGAGACTTGAGTCTACAGTAAACTCCATTTTAAAGCCTGCCTGCATCAACAAGCACCACAGCCCCTCACAGAATATTTTCTGAGTTTAAAACAGACTTTGGAGCCACATTTTATACAGACACATTTTAAAACTTAAGCAAGGTCACAGTACAAAAACCCTAGAAGCCACAGAATGCAAAAATAAATACTGTAAATAAATTTTACATTTTAAAATTACTGTAGTCTAATTTTCATATTTAATTTTAATTTAATATTAGTCTTCTACTGTACTTTTTACATTTTGGATCCACACTGCAAGACCCATCAGAGCACAGAAACATAACCCCCGCACCTAGTCCTACCCCCCACCAAGCTGCAAAAAACCCTGTACGGTACAGTAAATACAGTGTACTCACCCAGAACAGGCAGTCTATCTGTTTTAAAAAAGTAAAAAATCCAAAACACAAAAATTAAAAAAGCCCCCCCAAAAAATACAGTCCGTACAGTACAGTACCAGGCAGTCTGAAGAATCTCTCCCTATCCACTCTCTAACCACTGGGATGAGCAAGGTAGCAGACAAGCAGCCTCTTCGCTGGCCAATGGTTAACTGAAAGTTCAAATTTCAAACCTTCCCCGCCTCCCCCGCATTTTTTTCCATCTGTAAGTTCAAGCTCCAGCCGCAAGTTGAAACAAAAATTTGCCAGAGCTTTTCGTAAGTCAAAATTTTCATAAGTAGGGACATTCGTAAGTCTAGGCACCACTGTACATATTTTCAATTCCTACTTACTGCATTTCTTTTTTTAACATTTAGATAAATGAGCCTGCCTTGGAAGTAATATAACAACGTTCAGTCATTAGTATATCTCTTCATCCTACTTGGGCAGTCTCCAATTAGTGTTTTACTCCTGGCTTCCTTGCGTGTGTTCTCTGCAGATTGACGTTAACACTTCATTAAAGACATATTAAGCACTTCAGGTTTGCATCCAAAGCTAGTTTTTACATTTGCAGAAAACACTTTGTCAATCTGTTCCTCATGTACTTCAATCCCTCATGTGTTCCTTGAAAAGCTGCTAGATGGGGAGTCCTTTGGAAACAGAATAACTTTGACAAAGAGAGCTGCAGTGAAATGGACAAATCCGCAAAAACAGACTGTCCTATGTCACATGAGTAAGTGTTAGGATCTAAGTATACAGATGTAACAATGCAAACTGCACAGAATCACAAAAAATGAAAGATATTATTTTGAGAGAACTATGCAGTAATTAGTACCAAGACAGGAAGAAGCAAAGAAATGGAAGTGAAATTTTGTAACTGACAGACCTGCTCCTGCATCCCTGAGGATTGTTCACAGGCCACACTTTTAACAAGTATGTGTTGCAGAACTTGCCCTATGTTAACACGTGAGGCAGATATTACCATTTATTTATCATATCTGTACTGTAGAAGGATATGGCTAAAAGATACAATAAATCCCGGCATCTTGCCACATATTTTTGCAATAAACATGTCTCTCCTAAAGCTGCAGTTAGCATATGAAATAGCTTTCCATTTTCCACTAAGTGCACTTGTAGACTATCTACCATTCTAAATAAGCCATTACTTACAAGCATTCTTCATTGTTCACTAAAACACTTAAGTTATTAACCTAACTTATTACCATGTTTCCCTGAAAATAAGACCTAACCTGAAAATAAGACCTAGTATGAATTTTCAGGATGCTCATAATATAAGCCCTATCCCAAAAAATAAGCCCCAGTTAAGTGAAATCCTGCCCTCCACCATTGTGCAGCAACCCGAGGAAATTGACATGACTGCATTTGTATAAATGTAGATTGTCGTAAATGGAAAAAAAAATAAAACATCCCTTGAAAATAAGCCCTAATGTGTTTTTTGGAGCAAAAATTAATATAAGACCCTGTCTTATTTTGGGGGAAACACGGTATATAACACTTATTATAACTTTCCTTAAAGACCATTTTTTACATTAGATATAAGAACTTTCAACTGCCAGTTTTAGAAACACTAGCTTCTGGTGCTGTTTCTAAAAGATTCACTGAAACACAATTGAAAGATGGAAAATGCTATTTTCCAGTTCTAGGGTATTTGTATCACTCTGCTGCTGAACCAATGTTACTCTCCCTGGGAGCTTTTGCATGTAGCTATGGAGAGCATAAAGGAGAATTGACAAATACATTTTGTCCCAAATACATTTGAGCAAGAAGAATATTAATATTTTTTTTCCAAAGTGTAAAAAGGAAAGGAGAATCAAGAGAATACCTTGCAATATCTATAATGGACTATTTCATTCAGAACATTTAATGGGAATGTTAACACCAACATTCTTGACAGGTTATTTACATTTTTTTTAAAACATAGGCAAACTGTCTTACAGGGACTTGAGAAATAAATACAATTAACTAAAACTTAAAACAGAACTAGAAACAGAAACCTAGGATTAAAAGTATTATTTTAAAGGAAAGAAATCTTAAGATTTGTAAAGAGTCTGAACATTCACTAGTGTAAATTGCCTATCTGGGAGTTTACACATCCGACTGATTGACCTACTAAGATATCAAGGTAGTTTATGGTAGCCTGAGTGCCAGGAGCATGGATCAATTCACAGAATGTTGACTGACACAGCATCTTCTGTAAGGGAAATGAAAGTGGATGGGCAAATTTTCACACAGAGCTTTGGGGACAGGACAAAGACAATGAAGATGAAGGAAGAAATGAAAGGTAGATAAGAAGGAAGAGAGGTTTGACTTTAAGACAAAAAGTTGTAAGACATTTTAAGGCACTCAGACAACCTGCATCACGTAGCAGTAATCCCACCTATAAGAGTCAGACAACGTCAAAAGGCGATTTTGTCTGGGTATAAATCCAGAGCAATATTTTCGCCTAAAAACAAGTGGCAGTCCCAACCAGAGTAAACTCAATGAATTAACTGCTGAATGTTAAGACAATTCTGGTACATATTTCACTGATTCTGTTGGCATATTTTCTTTAACACAAACAATTTAGCTCTTTGTTTCTACTTTTGATAGCTCTTGTGTTTTCCAGAGGCAAGGGGAAGAAGTTCTACAAACATCACAGACTGGGGCAGGGAATTTCTGGTCCTAGTGGACCAGCTCTGAAGCATGAGAATAATAACCATATTCTAGCTGCATTTTTCCCAACGTGCCTGTGATAAGATTCCTTTTTTAAAAAATTAGGATCAATAACTGCATTTCCATTTTGCAGAAATACATACATACTTTAAAACTATTCAGCAAATATTAATTACTGATATTAACAAGTTGTATTAACAAGGAAAAACAGATCTGAACCTTTTGTGTTCTTTTCAAGTAACTCTTTTAAATAAAGGTAAAGGTAAAGGTTCCCCTTGACAATTTTTGTCCAGTCGTGTCCGACTCTAGGGGGCGGCGCTCATCCCGCTCTTCAAGCCATAGAG
The DNA here is from genome assembly GCF_051106095.1 of Pogona vitticeps. Classification (NCBI taxonomy): domain Eukaryota; kingdom Metazoa; phylum Chordata; class Lepidosauria; order Squamata; family Agamidae; genus Pogona; species Pogona vitticeps. Next base: position 146,312,923 of record NC_135787.1, on the reverse strand, counting down.
CCAGCGTTTTGTCCGAAGACAATCTTTCCGTGGTCACATGGCCAGTGTGATTTAGACACGGAACGCTGTTTACCTTCCCACCGAGATGCTACCTATTTATCTACTCGCCTTTGCATGCTTTCGAACCGCTAGGTTGGCGGGAGCTGGGACAGGCGACGGGAGCTCACTCCGTCGCGTGGATTCGATCTTACGACTGCTTGGTCTTCTGACCCTGCAGCACAGGCTTCTGCGGTTTAGCCCACAGTGCCACCACATCCCTACTCTTTTAAATATCAAATGCTAAAAGCAATAGTGAGAAGGCCCTTGAACTGATATACCAATGAGTTCCTACATTTCTTTTGTGCAGAAATTTAGAACTGTATTTAGTCATAACATGACACAATAACGAGTTTAAACAATGTGAGACTGCTTTATGGTTTGAGGTTCTTCATAACTGAGAATTGTGGCCAGACTTTACAATATATTCTATTACATCATCTACTATATAGTGATTTCCTTGCTGTGGGGGAATCAAACTTCAATGTTACAGTATTTCCAAGCTGTGGACACAATAGGACATCGAAGGAATACAAATTAAAGAAATCAAAACACCTAGAATTGTGTTTTTTTCTCTCTACTCCCACCTTTTTATAGGCAATCCAGTCAAATACTCTGTCGATGTCTGTGGCCTGCTGCACTTCTTGAGAAACTGGGTGAGAACTAGCCAGACCGTCAAGCAGCATTACTTCATGCAAGACATCTGTCAGGAACCTCTGCTTTTCCTGCAACGCAGCAAAACACATTCATAAATTTTGAATTAAGTGGATAAAATATGAAGCTGAGAAGACAGTGTTTCAAACATTACTTTTAGAGAGCACAACTACATACTGACACCCAGTGCTTTTAGGAGCTGGCAGACATATTCAGAATGCAAACAGCAAAGCAGGTGTACATTAGAGTTCCAGAGATCTTTGAAGCAGAGCCTCTACATTTTGAGAAATACATAATAACAAGATATACAAATATCTGTAGGTACAAATGACACCATATAGCTGGAGCAGAACTTAGCAACGTAATACAGAGGAGCTTTGTACGGTCTAGGTAACCGTACTGTTCATTCCTTGATACATTTTCAAAAACTGCAAAAAATTAAATGTCTCTTGGATACCACTTTCTAATTGGTTACATTTTTATCATACGCACTCTCTCATAGAATGGGATATTTATTATTGTGAGTTTTCAAATCGTACAGAGAGGGGAAAGTACTGTGCTAGTTACATCACCATCAAATTACACTTCTCCCTTCAATAACATTGGGGTTAGGGATGTCATAGGGGTTAGTGATGTCAGATCCCTGAGTAGCTCAAAATCTGTGTATAAATTCTTATGCCCCCTTTTTTCTTGCCCACCCACCCAAGTCTGTCATGTGCATGTCTGAGGAAAGAAAACCTGTCTAAAATGCATGCCATGTAAAAGGCAACAAGTAGAATAAGTTAGTAAAGGGAGGAGGGAATTTTGGTTTACATGTAAAGAGGATTCTCACATTATATAATCCACTTGGAAAGAAGCAGCAACCTGTCCCCCCCCCAAAAAAAAACACACTTACCCCTTATGGAACTGTTTGATCCAAGCTCCGTAATACCAGCCCCTGGTCATGCTACGTAGCTGTTGTTACTTATGGAAAGAAGCCACGAGGTAGGGTGGGGCAGGGCAAAGGGAATCCTACTTTGTTTGCATACAAGGGCTTTCAATATGGTGCTAGGGACTGCCTCTGTCCTTAAAGGGGCATTTACAATGACTACTCTGGATCCTGTTTGATAGTTTGCGAGTAGCTTGCAGTTTGGTAGTTAGCACTCACTGTGATTGTTAATTAGACTGCTGATCCTTCAGGGTTAGCTAGGTGGACCTAGCCACATTCCAGAGAAGAGGCCCATAGTGAGCCCACTGAATTCAAATCAGTATTTACTGCATATTTATTAATTGGAATATTTATTTATTTATTGAAAATAAATCCATGTATAACCAAAAATGTGCTGTTTGGACCCATGCAATTCAAGGGAGAAGTGTATTTAATTTAATGTTTAACTGTACTACGCTAATTTCTGAGCTAATGCAAATCCAGTTTCTCTCCAGAGTTTTGATAAAGATTTTAATTTTTTGATAAAGATACATAACAGAAAGTTAAAATGACAGTTTGATTAGTAGCTGCTTCATGTGTTTGTACATAGGGAAACGAACTGGTTTTCCATATGCCAATTTGAATAATTTAAAAAAATAAACCAATCTATCTGGAAGTTAACTTTTATGTAAAAATGCATCAAAGTGCAAGAAACGTCAACTAGAGCTTATGATATATTTGTACTACTAAAACATCAGGCCTAACGATCAAACACCCATATGAAGCTTTATAACTAGGCACACCAGATTGGGCCTTGAACAAAAATGTAGCAGCTTGTTACTTATTCTTACTGCAGAATTATCTGTACAAATTTTTATTTTATGCATTTCAGAATAGATTATGCTTCTATAGATAATGGAGATTTTGAATTAAAATTAAAAAGTGATAATATATTAATAATAATGTACATGCATTAAGGAAAAGGTCATTTAATTTGAATATGCAGGAAAAACAAAATATGGCTTAGGAAAACAGAATTATTGAATGTGTGGTACAGATTAATTCTGAGAATACATTTTTGACTCTGTTACACAACTTTAGAAGTTCACTGTAACAATATGAAAGACCTACCCGAAATCTTGTACTTCCCAAGAGAAACCAGGAATTACATAGGGGCAACACACTGCTTTTGGCTTGAGGAGACAGAGATCCCAGCCTAACAGAGCTCTATGAAGCTCCTTTTATTAAAGCCCCCTTTATTTAAATACCTCTTAAAATATTTGAAAAGCAAAAAATCTGATGCTCTAAGCTGCACACTTACACTGCTGAAGCATTTACGACTCTAAAAAGACCAATATGTATGTGAAAGAGAGAGAGAGTATGGCAGGGTGGAGAGGGGTACTGTCACTAGTTGCTCTCAGCTGAGGCTTGAAGTCAGAAAATTGATCAGTTTTCACTCATTAAAGAACAAGCAGAAGCATGGTTTGAAATTGCCTGATGTAGTAGAACCATTTTTTCCCCTTTCCCCCCTCTTTTTTTCTTAGCAAATGAGGTGTTGGTGCTCTTCGTAATATAGAGCCCAGCCATCTTCTCAGGAAGCAAAACAGGATCAATATTTGTAGCATAATGGTTGCCTACCAGTATTCCATTGTTCAGACACTGCACAGCAATCTATGGAACAAAGACTTCTTCCACTAAATTTCAAAAACATTCACATTCTGCAGTGCCTTTAAAAACTGTGAAAGCAACAATGGAAGACTCTGACAGTTATATTTCAGCAAGGAAAGAGAAAGTAGCTCACTTATCTGGCTAATGCATTTGCTTTTCTTATCACACGTTACAAGTAACTGCATTTTAACAATTAAAAAAACACCATGCACCACAATATGCTAACAAAGATTTTTGGCAACGATTGTTTCTCTAAGGAAAATTAGGAAAAGGCTGTGTGCTCCTTACACAAATGCAGAGGCAGGCAATACATTTACTAGACTACTAAAAAAAATGGACAGCAAGCTTTTGTGGGTAAAATCTACTTCTTCAAACTATGCTCCAATGTTTTCTGGATGGTACAGAAAAACATTGGCACGTAAAATGAAGAAATGGATTTTACCCAAAACAGTTTGCTGTTTGATCATTTTTTAGTGGTCTAATAAAGGTATTGTTGGTTGGACAGCTCAGTGGTTTAGGTATCAACTGAAGAGCCAAAGGTTAGGAATTTTATCCTCCACTGTGTCTCCTGCAAGCAGAGCCAGTCCCAGGGTGCGTCCAGAAGAAGTAAATGATAAAACACTTCTGAGTGTTCTTTACCTGGAAAATCTCGATGGCACATGATTATTACCCTGTTTCCCCGAAAATAAGACCTAACCTGAAAATAAGCCCTAGTATGGTTTTTCAGGATGCTCGTAATATAAGCCCTACCCCAAAAATAAGCCCCAGTTAAGTGAAACCCCACCTTCCACCATTGTGCAGCAACCAGAAGAAGATGACATGACTGTATTTGAATAAATGTAGATTGTTGTACCTGGAAAAAAAAATAAAACATCCCCTGAAAATAAGCCCTAATGTGTTCTTGGAGCAAAAAATAAGACCCTGTCTTATTTTTGGAGAAACACAGTATTAATAAACGTAACACTAGCTATTGCATTTATCTAAGGAAAATGAAGCACTTCAAGTTCTTATCATATCTTTTAGGAAGGCTAAGAAGAACTCTATAGTTCCTTTCCACATTTGAGAACTTATTAAGGATTATGCATCGAAAACCTACTTTTTATCCAGGAAAAATTGAAAATCGCTAAGCTAAATCCTGTGGAAACTTCCTCTCCTCACCCTCTCTTATGCTGTCACCATGCATGCCTAGGAGGGCAGCAGGACCAAAGGAAATGCCTCTTACAAGGTTCTTCAAAACCTGGGAGGCTCATACAGAGAGATACAGTCTTTCAAGTCATCTGAACCTCAATAATTCAGGCCTTCATTGGTCAAAACCAGCACTTTGAACTAATGCCTGTAAGTGGAGCGTTAGACACTGAAGCTACTGTAACTAGGAATGGGATTCTCCATGTAATCAAGAGCCTAGCTTCAGTCAAGAGCCTAGCTGCAGCACTCTAGATCCACTGGAACTTCCAAACACTTCTAAAGGCAGTCCCACAGAGCATACTGTATTACAGCAATCCAATCAGGATATAACTATGGCATGTATCACTAACGTTTAACTCATGAGCCCAGTTCAGGCATTTCCAAAAAAAAGACTTAATTCTTTTTTTCTTCTTTCTTGTTTACTAAATGCCTGAGTAGGACTAGGGTATTTCTGTGAACATAAGATAAGCCACACATCTGCAAAATTTCAACTTTTGTCTTAGCCACTGATTTGATGGTTACAGGTTGTACCTGGAGTGATTCTCCTTGCTATTGCAGAGCAATGTTCTGAGAGTGGTGGGTTAGGTTCTGCTATTTTCTGTTCTTGTGCATGGAAGCCTGAAGAAAGATACTGTTGAATCTCATCCATTAAAAATATTTTGCATGTTTTGAAAAAGTAACTTAGACCCTGATCACCTGAGGGAAATGTTCTCTAGTTCATGCAATACTTTCAATACCTCTGTTTTACTGATTCTCAGTCATGTGTTATATATACATTGGGGCTAATGTCCCAATAACTTTTAGTGGTGACAATTTATTTCCTCCTATTTGGATCATTATGGCCAGCTACACCATGGTACTGGTTTATTTGCTCTCTTGCTTCAAGGGGCAATTCAGCCCCTTGATTTATAGACAGAAGACAGACAGACCAATCATCCATTGATTGATATACTGGGAATGGGTTTCTGTTTGGGTATATGTCCTGTGATGTATTGGCTGCTCCTGCAGAATAGCATTGGTCCGTCCACTTCCCCCATCATCTCCTCTGCATTTCAGCTTCATCTACCTTTTCCTTTTCCCCACTGCAACCCCCTCCAACTTTCTCCTCACAATGACTGGCAAAAAGCGGTGTATCAAAATGCACTGGCTCAAATTGCTCTGTGACATACTTTTACCAATGTATCAATGTGCCAGCTGAGAAAAACATCATCATCATCATCATATGCATGCTGCAATTATGGTGACCACCTTACTGGCTTTGATTCTGGAAAGAAGTGGGGCAGGTTGTGCTCATAGGCAATTCCAGTAAGGAATGCACTGATGCAACACAGGTACAAAATAACAGAACCACCCCATGAAGTGGGAAATAAATTGCAGTTACACTAGCTGGTCAACAAAATGTTTCGGTCTTGACTGTGCACCATGTGATGGGGGGAAAGCAACGATGTAACTGGGGGAAAACTAGAGAACATTTCCTTTGTGTGACCAAGGCCTTAGAGTATGTAGCCAAGCTTAAAAGCAAAAGAACAGGGGTTAAAATAGGTGTGAACATATGGCTATTCTATCAATTTAGATCTAGTTATGCGTATTAATAGGACTCAAATTAATACTTATACACTGTACATGGGGGGGCAAAAACAGTTATTTTTGTGTGGGGTTCATTTAAAAAAATCTGCTCTCAAACTTCAGGAATATTTATTATGTATGTATCTATGGCAAAGTCCGCATAGTCAAAAGCTATGTTTTTTTCAGTAGCGGTGTATGGAAGTGAGAGCTGGACCATAAAGAAGGCTGACCACTGAAGAACTGATGCTTTTGAATTGTGGTGCTGGAGGAGACTCTTGAGAGTCCCCTGGACTGCAAAGAAAACAAACCTATCCATTTTGAAGGAAATCTACCCTGAGTGCTCACTGGAAGGACAGATCCTGAAGCTGAGGCTCCAATACTTTGGCCATCTCATGAGAAGAGAAGACCCCCTGAAAAGACTTTCCCTGATGTTGGGATGAGATGGCTGGACAGTGTCATCAAAGCTACCATGAATTTGACCCAACTCCGGGAGGCAGTGGAAGACAGGAAGGCCTGGCGTGCTCTGGTCCATGGGGTCACGAAGAGTCGGACATGACTTAATGACTAAACAACAACAATGTATCTATGGCAAGGTGAGTATTATTTAAAAGTCATTGCTGGCTGTTTTATAATGCTTATTGAGACATAAACAAGGTTTAAGATAGTTAGCATGACAATGATGCAGCACATGAACCAGAAACATGATATATAGTTTCTAAAACAGAATATGAGACAGCAGGAAAAAAGCATTTAAGAGCAAGAGAAAAACTGGCTTGTATCCTACAATATAACAAAAGGAATAGCACAATGTAAGTCATAACTGATAATTAGTATACATCAGAGATCAAAGGGCTGAGTGTTAAAAGAATGCTTTTGTTCTGAGACAACCATTCACATTGTTCACAGATTAAGAGACCTGTGTGAATAACATTTAATAAGATCATACCATTCTCCAAATCATATTCCTGACAAAATATTGGGTTACATCCTGCCTAAGACAGATAGCTTTTATTCGACACTGCAAGAACGAAATGATTATATACACTGTCTGCCAATATTGTATTTTAAGCAGAGGTAGACTAAAGTAGGATCCCATTTCTTTGCAGAGTCCAAGGATGAAAATCCAGACATCTTGACCAACAATTTTCAGCGAAGGTAAGCAACTGTGGCTCTAGCTATGTGTTTCAAAGATTTCTTATTGTGAAACCATCTTTTAGCTCTCTTTTGCCATAATCATAGAACGTTTCAAGATCATTAATACAGTGTGACCTGTATCATTCATTTTCTCCAGACATATTTAGTATGAAAAACAGCAAATAAACTGAATAATAGAACTGTTGTACTGGAAGGGACCCCAAACATTCTCTAGTCCTATCAGCTGTCAATGCAGGATTCAATATTCACATATGTCTTTGTTTTTAAATACCTGTCAGCTACTGCAAGAATGCTGGGAGTTTTGGTTCCTGGTGGGAAACCTAGTAAGACTAAGAACTATAATATCCAGAGACAGTACCAAGTATCATCATCACAATAAAGAAATCAGCTAACTCAGGTTAATCCCACTGCATTCATTCTCTGCTGAATTAATCTTTAAAAAAACCCACACAGAGACAGGAAGCTCCCCCACACTGATTCAAACTATTGCTGCATCCAGCCTAACGTTACCAAATCTGATTGGCAGCAGGTCCTCAGATTTCAGGCCTAATCTTTTCTATCCCATCTGGAGATCCTTGGTAGTTCCTGCTGACATTCCATCTAATCAGGTTTGACTAGGTGAGACTATGTGTAATTGGGGTGCTATAATGGCACAGCTGGCTAGATAGCTCAGTGTTTAAAGTATCTGGCTGTGGAGTCGGAGGCTAGAAATTTGTTTCCCTATTGTGCCTCCCTGGAATACAGCCCACTTGTGTCGTCATGGGCAAGCTGCAGAGTCCAAGGGCACCCCCAGAAAAAAGGAATGGTAAACCACTCCTGTGTATCCTTTAACTAAAAAAAAAAATCTGGAAAAGATTGCCATAATTTGCTATCAAGCTGACTGCATACAATTATTATAATGGCATAGGAACTAGGAAGATGAATCTTACAGTCTCTTATTCTTTGTAAAAAAAAATAATAATAACAAGGAGGAGAAAAATAATCTCTTTTCTGCTCACAGTGAGATTTCTCTGTAAAAGTTCTTCCAACCACCAATAAGTCTTGTAGGAAATCTTATGGGTTTCTCTGATGTTTCATGATAACTTCTTCCCAGGGGAAATACCATTCTGTACAGAATTATTACAATTCCTAAACAAAATAGCATATTTGCTGTGTGGATACCTTGGGAAGGGCATTGAGCTGTGCAGAATTTGGCAGTTTCTTGCACCAAAGAACAGATTAAAAACCAGAATAACAACCAGGGTTGTTATTATGTGCAATCAAGTCAGAACTGATCTACAGAGATCCTAGTAGGGCTTTCAAGGCAAGTGAAATATTTAAGGAGTGTTTTATCAGTTCTACTCTCTCATTGAGTTTCCATGTCCAAAGGGTGGGTGGGATTTAGACTCAAGTCTCCTGAGCCCTAATCCATCACTCTGTTTACTGCACCACACTGGATGTCCTAAGAGTCGGGGAAGGGATAGGAAAAAATAAAATCAGACTTCATTTTTGAAAGAAGCTAGGAAATTTCCATAGTGCAGGGTGATATCTCTGGAAAGGAGTCTCAGTTTGTTGAGACTTGAAAAATCACTGAGAATGAACAAATTTATGAACAGTCTTCACATTGCTTGTACAGTCTCAGTACTCCAACACTTGAAAGTGAGTCAGGGCAACAGAATAGGAGCCCTTCACAACAGCCCAGCATCTTCTCTTCCATTATATTCATTCAACGCATTTGTAGTAAAAACAACTGCAGCCCTTCTATAGTCAAGCACTAAAAAAGAGATATGAAACAAAGCTAGTTAAAATAAAATATAACAGCCATAATGTTGGTGTTTGTATATGGTTTGTCTAGCCTGCTGCAGCCAATTGCAACTAACTGACAAGTTTCCAGATGGTGTCTCAGTTACGCAGTCGGCCACATTATCAGGTGCTTTAACAACACTTGCCCTGGCAACAACATCAATTGTGTGAAATTAGCCTTATCCAGTTACACAAAATGTACACAAACATCATTAGGCCATCATAGGAAAATAATTCATTCATATTCACTAAAATATGGTCATGGTTGTGAAAAGTACTGTCATTGTCAAGAAATGTTCTCATTTTAGCAATTGGCATTCTCTTACAGTGTATGTATCCTTATTCCCTGCCATAACAACTTTGAAACAGATTCTTCCACCCACCCCCACCCTAAGGTAAGCTTTCTTTCTATGGTTAAACAAAATAATAATAATAAACTACAGGCTTATTTCAAAGCATCATTGCTAGCAAAAGACAGCAAACTCCATGTGGTATTAATTAAAAAATTCCTTTATACAATATTTTGAGCCCTTAACCAAGAATGGAAAGATGAAAGGGGATTTTTTAAAAAAGGAAAGGGAAGAGAAAGAAAAAAATAAGCCAGTGCTCTCTCCATGCTGAGACAGCATGATATTTCAGCTGGGTTACAAGAAACAAGCAGCCTTTAGCTACAATACAAAATTCCAAAGCTGAAATGAAATAAATTAAGATGGTCCGTATCTTGCAATCTACTTCTAGAAAATGTCATTCTTTTTTTCCTGATCTATCTTGTGAGTCTCACAGTGTCAGAACACTTTGCTGAAGATGATACATGTGTTAGAAGGCATTTTAAGTCAAAGATATACATGAGCCTAATCATAGCCTTCATTTTTATTATTTTAATTCTGCTCATGAATGAGATATGCAATTGAGAACATTCATCAGGTTCTTGGGCTGCATACTCCGAGATGCTCTGAGTATTTAGTCTAATGAACTTTAGTTTAATGACTTTCCATTAATATTTATTTTTATGCTTAAATAAGTCTGCTCAGCTCCATTTTTATAAAATGAAAATGATGATCTGTAGATATTTTAATGTTAAGCTAGTTTCGGTTTGCAGGAGAAATGACAGAATCATCTAGAGCATGGAGCACTATACTGTGATGTATAGCTTTAGATAATTTAAGGAAGGATATTCACATGACTACTGAAGCTCTAAACTTAATCTTTGATTAAAAGTTTGGCATTCCTACCAACTTCACTGGATGAGTCAAACTAGAGTACCAGAGTGATGGCTGTCATATTGAATCTTCCTTCCTTCCTTCCTTCCTTCCTTCCTTCCTTCCTTCCTTCCTTCCTTCCTTCCTTCCTTCCTTCCTTCCTTCCTTCCTTCCTTCCTTCCTTCCTTCCTTCCTTCCTTCCTTCCTTCCTTCCTTCCTTCCTTCCTTCCTTCCTTCCTTCCTTCCTTCCTTCCTTCCTTCCTTCCTTCCTTCCTTCCTTCCTTCCTTCCTTCCTTCCTTCCTTCCTTCCTTCCTTCCTTCCTTCCTTCCTTCCTTCCTTCCTTCCTTCCTTCCTTCCTTCCTTCCTTCCTTCCTTCCTTCCTTCCTTCCTTCCTTCCTTCCTTCCTTCCTTCCTTCCTTCCTTCCTTCCTTCCTTCCTTCCTTCCTTCCTTCCTTCCTTCCTTCCTTCCTTCCTTCCTTCCTTCCTTCCTTCCTTCCTTCCTTCCTTCCTTCCTTCCTTCCTTCCTTCCTTCCTTCCTTCCTAAGAAAGTTGGGCTGCCTTTTTCATACCTATCTCCCTTTGGAAAAAAATTAAGTTCACAGTTTCTGAAGATAAATGTTAAGAGATGTTTGATTAAAATACATATCCCCAGAAAGAATCACTTTTTTAAAAAGAGACAAATATATGGGAAAAACAAAATAGGCTTCTTCTTAATTATTTTGTTTTGAAGACAAATGAGGAAGGAAGAGAATTCAATGCAACTGCCATCACTGATGTTCACTGCCTTGACTCATCCAATAAAGTTGTCAGGAAAGCCAAACTTTTAAAAAGCAAATGAAAGGGAGAAGGCCACTGAGCCCTGTGAAACGCTTTCTCAGCCCTGTGTGAGAGAGTGACTGCTAAAGCATTTGACACTTGGCATTTTATAGATGAAAAGGAAAATCACTCACCAGCAATTGCTTTTGTTATAGTCTTTTCTGCTTTGTTCTAACACATACATTCAAGGACAGAGAATATGTCAACTCCTCCTACTTGTTAGTAGCAATAATACAAAAAGTATGGATAGGCCTAGATCCCAAACCACAGCTTATATTATCAGATTTGTTAAAAAAGAAGAAGCTCCTATGCAGCTCCTATTTACCAGAGAGTAGGTCTCATTGACCTAAGTGAGACATATAATCAAGAAAACATGCGAAGGATTACTCTGTAATAGATATAGAGAATAATAGACAAGAAATAAGAAAATTGTGTGTGTGTGTGTGTGTGTGCGCGCGCGCGCGCATGCGTGCGTGCGTGCGTGCGTGTGCATGCATCTGTGTATAAATTTCTGAAAACGTACAGCTAACATTGCAAGACTTGTAAGTGTCAGGATACTGGACTATCACAGCAAAAGAAGAGTTCCTTGACAGCTGTGCATGCTTTCCAGTTATCTAGGCAGCTGCATCACTTGGGTCACCATGATGCAATTTCCTCCTTCAAGAAAACTTCCATGGGGGGAAAAAAATCTAATTATCCTTTACAGATCCAACTCAAAAGAAATGTCAGAAGATGTGAAAGGGAAACAACATAAGTAGAAGTAGTTGCAGTTCTCTGTACTGTTCATGGAAGGAAGCCAACTTCATCCAGAAGATTTATTTTTGTTAAGACACTCAGGAGGGAGGCATAAAAATGAGAACATGCATTAACAAGCTACAGGTTGTAGATGTCTGACACCTGAAATAAGAAATAAGATTCCAAGAAACTTTATATTAGAACTGAAAGAAAATGGTCTATACATGTAAGGTCTCACTGATAGGAGTTGTGGACCTCAAATAATAATGTGTCTCCATATATATCTTTTTTTATATTAAAAATACATGGGCTTCCTAAGTTAGAGAAACCTAAATAAGAAAACATGAGCCTCTAACAGTTTGAAAATCAGTTGAATCAGTCTGAAATAACAAAGCCACAGTTTGCTGAACTATCCTATAAGTTGGTTAATTTGTGAAGGGGTCCTTTTGATCCTTTAACTATGCTATGAATATTTGTTTTCTTGGTACAGACATGGAAAAGTATCAAGCAAGACCTTGATATTAAGATTAGACATGGGTGCTTTGTATTCATTTTCCCAATGAAGCATGGCACCACAGGTGATGCAGATTCCCTTCCCCCACCTCCCAGAGCTGGCTGGACCACTAACCAGCTCCAGGCATTGCTGGGCTCCTTATATGGTGGCAGGACACCAATCAAGGCAGGAGCCGGACCCACCTGCCCAGCTGACTACTGTGGCAAAGCACTGCTTCGTAGTCAGAGTGATTGGCTGCCTGGGGAAGCAAGGCTAGGCTAGCCAGGCTCCTGCTCAGATTGGTATGCCAAAGAAGATTCCCAGTGATACATGGAGTGGCCCAGCTAGCATAGAGGGGTGGGTGAAGAGAATCCACACCACCTATGCCACACTTCATCAGGAAAATGAATATGAAGCATCCATATCTGATTAAGATGTGTTCCCTAATTTGAACTGTGGTTCAGATATAAAGGAAGGGTGATATTAAAGTTTATGCTAAAAACAATAACATCACAATTCCTAAACTTATCATCTGGAAAACTGGATGCTCTATTACATGCACTATATCCAGCTGGTAATATATCTGAAGTTTGAATTCTTCTCAGGTAGCCCTGAACACCTGTGGAGCTAGTATGAAAGTTCTTTGTGACAGGAAACATGGAGCTGAAATTCCCACAGGAATGTCATAGAAAAGAAGAGTCCTATCACAGGATATTGTCTTTACTGCATAGTATGCTTCATGAGCTAAGCATCAAGATAGATAGTTTTGTATCCTGCAGTCTATGTATTTAGTAGAAAAGGATGAGTGAATGAGCTGCCTAGATAATTACAGTTCTACAGAGAATAGGGCTACAGTTCTCCAGCAGTGGAGATGGGGGGACATTTAAGCATCTTATAAAATGCTACTCTCTGCGGTACATGTCTCAGGTCAGGATAACCATCCTTTTTCCATTTAGTCTTTTGAAGATTGAAGACTGGAAGACTTAAGCTCTGATCTACATTTTTGTCATGATCTCCAGAGGAATCCTCCACCTTCTACACCACAGATGATGTTCAATGTGGGTAAATCACAAGATGAAATCCTTCTGTTGATTTTTCCGTTACAGCCAGCATCTTCCCTAAGTTTCTGCCAATCAGCATGTTGATTTTTATCACATTTAAAAATATTTAGATTATTGCTTGTCTTTCTGCAAAGAACTCCATGACATAAATGACCATTTGACTGAATATTTCTGTGAATATTCCCGAGAAGCCATGACTGATCCATTCTCACTAATGGGCTATGTGGGAATTTTAACCCACTTTTCCATGACCTAGTACCTGACATTCTAACAACACACTGCTGGCTCTCACTCTTTTCACTGTCAGAGTGCACAGCATATTGTGATCCTGCATTCAGCTATAGGAATGCACTGTATTTTTAAAGGCCTGGTAGACTCAGTTTATTGTGGTCATTAAAAAATCATTTCCAGGAACAGAAAATTTCTGACACTGAATTTTGAAGATTTTTTTTTAAGGATTAGTCATTAAATAAAGTTGCTTTAGACAAATACATGGAAATGGGAGGAGTACCTCAACTGATTTATTGAAGCTTGTGCCAGTACCATAACTAATTTGCAGAGGCTACATTCTTTGGATTAGTAAAGACATATGTACATTTCTGAAATGCGGCAGAATGCATGCACTAAATCCCAGGCTCACAGACTGTATTCCAAACTATCTGTTTGAAGGAGAGATGTTAGAATCTCTGTATTCCCTTTTTTCTTTTGCAGTATTTATTCTCTTCACATAAAAGCATACCAGACTATAAAAACATAATCAGTAGGCACATTTGGGAATATGAATAAGCCAGAATTGTAAACAATTATATCTAACTGTTAATGAGCCAGTGTTGATGCACACTGTTCAATTGATCCCACCTGGTTGCTTCTGTAAGTGGGAGCTGCTAAACCAACAGCAGACCTTCTGCTCATGTTATTATCATGACACACAGACCAGGAATTCTGGTTTGTCTTTCTCTTCACAAGCCAGGATCAAAAACCATGAGTTGTTCTTGAACTGTGTCTATAGGTTGCTTAAGAAAGAGACAAGCCATAGTTCCTTCTTAAACCATCATGATAAAGAAACTAGGGTGTCTGATTTCTTTTGTCATTTCTGCTGAAGGGATACCATTGGAGAGACTGGCTCGTCCAGAACCCTGGGACAGGAGAATCTAGCCAGAGTCTTCCTAAGACATCAGAACATAAACTTCCATTATACCAGCATGTAATTTTTTTAAAAGCCTATTTCCTGATACACAGATTTCTGTTTCAGATTACCATTTATTGTTTATTTCTCAAGCATAGGATTTTGGCTTTCCTACTTTTTAATGTGAATACCATGTTTTTAATTTTTATTTTGTCCTTTGTTCATTTCACATCCAGCAAGATTGTTTTTTCCAGGACTGCTCAGTTACATCAAACTGAATATGATAATTTGATACCAATGTTCAAATATGCTTTCTCTGCAACATAGCTTCTAAGGCAAAATAATTCTTTTTTGTTAAACTGGCTATAAGCAGGACAAATGACTACAGTACAGCAAAGATAAAATACAGAGTATGACCAATTTAGTCTTTGACATTTCTGCATGCTGAAATCATCAATAGCTGCCAGATTTCATTGTATTTATAATTAGAAAGACTGCATTCTAAATTAAGATTCATGCTTTATGGGGGAACTTCAAATAATAAATGTTATTACAATGAGCACTTAGGTGAATCAAACATATGGTTATATCTAAAACAGATGTCAGTTTTGATAGCAGCTGATTTTTTAATATTTCATAGCACTGATATAAAACAATGTATAGCAAAACATAAGAAATCCAGTGTTAACAGAAAACAATACTGTACTTGAAACCAGGTAATATTTCTGCACACATAAATGTGTACTATAAAAAACATGCATTTTGAAAGAAAGCACTACCAAATATACCAACTGCCAAATAATGACTTTGAAGCATTCAGAAGCCTGAATTCCACAAAGCTTTAAAGGGATCTTCTTCTTTTTTACCTGTTTCTATCATCATAGCAACTAAAATGTGATAGAACGGTAAGAATCACAGAAAATGTTACAGACTAAATTTATAAAGGGATTGCAGTTTGTATGAAAACTTGTTGTTTGGGGTGGTATCCAATGACACATTACCATCAGCAAAAGCCAATAGAGGCCAAAAAACCACCATCATTACTACTGCAATGCCGCCACCACTCAGAAACTAGGTAACTGCAGTGATAATCTAGGAAACCTTCTGAAGGAGGTTTTCAGCACTGCAAAAGGCTGAAGAAGGCATCAGGGATGAACGTAATGATGCTACTGCCAACTTTACATTTGATTTAGCCCTATGACTTTAAAATTCTTTACCTGAAATTCTCTTGAACATAGAGACAATAGTTATTTTAACTGTCCCTTACTAAAGCCATAGTCATTTCTTTCGCACTGCATGGAAGCTCACGCTGGGACACTGTCAATTGATTTCACACCTTTTTATTTCCCTTTATTAAACATCTGATATTTATGCATACTCTTTGGCATCTTTCAGCACTCTTTAATAATATGCCAGGAATACACCTTAAATTAGAAAAGTAGTCAGTTACATCAATTACTTTTTATTCTGTGACCCACATTGATTCTGTTGGGTCTCAGACGAATATCTTACCATCTGAGTTCTTTCACTTGGCAATACTATCACCTGAACATGAGATCTCCTGCATGCAAATATGTTCCCTTCTATTAAACTATGGCTTTTCTTACACAGTGTAAAAGTAAAATCATCTTTCAGCGGATCTTAAAAAATAAAGCAAAAACACAAAGCTTACCAAATTCCAGCCTGGATAGAGATAGTCAGTTCCAATAAATTCAAAATAGTGAGCAAAGCCTTCTTTTAGCCATACATCTTCCCACCACACTGGAGTCACAAGGTCACCAAACCACTAAAAGAGAAATTCCATTAAACCATGTTTTTATTGTTACATTGTAAAATAATTACATGCAATTTCTATAAGGAGGATGGATCAAGTCTCTACAACACAGAAAAACCCCTCAATCATTCTCAGGCATTCTTCCATTACATGCCTCCCTGCTCTACTTTCTTGAAAATGCTTCAGGCTGTTCTCTTTGCAATCCAGACAAATGTGTAAGTTGTTTCATGGTAACAATCAAGGAGGAGGAGAGAAACTTTGAAATACGAGATAGAAAATAATGGTAGAGAGATGAATAAAATAGTGAAAGGAGGAAAAGCTTGCCGATGGAGAAAATGAGGCAAAGGAAAATTACCAATTACTTTATCTCAGAACTTGTTAAACAGGAAATAACATTTAAAACTGTTATTGTATTGAGGACTACCCAAGCATTTATTCCAGCACTGCAAAAAGACACACAATTTCAACTGTTCAGTACTGTAACACAATTTTTCTTTTTAAAAGAAAATTTATTTTTTCTTTTATCATATATATATATGAGAATAACTAAAGATGAGAAATATTTCTGCTGGATTAAATGTTTCAGACACAATTCAGTTAGTTTTTATCAATGGACATCACAAAGCATCCTATTCTCCAGAATACACTCCAAATTCACTGAAAGCTAGAGACAAAAGAAGAAAGTATGAATCCATGCAAATACCCCCTACAATGTGCTATGTGCATTTCATTAATCTCTTTTGTACCTAACCAGTAGCACTCTGGCATTCCTTGGTACTGTATCAGTGGCTCCAAAATTTTAGTCTCGAAGTGTTGCTCAATGACAACTTCCATTATCTTTGAAAATTGGCAATGCCATATGGGGAAGAAGAGAGCCAATCTTTAACAACATGAAGAGACCCAAGTTTGAGACCCACTGTCTTAATTGGTTGCAATTCACACTGTGTTCAACTATGCTAAAATAATTAGTTATTTTTGGCTAGAAAGAGACTGAGTAAATTGGTACCAGATCAGCATTAGATGTTTTCGTACCAACAGTATTACTAGTATCTGGGAAGTATCACAGCCTATAACTATACAGAGACACTAGTGTATTCTCTTCTCTCTCAAACACTGAATGCAACCATCCTTTCAGAATAAGCCTTTGTTATGAATGAATATATTTCTGATTTCTAAGATGAAAGATTAAACAGGATTATTTAAGAACAGCTTATTTTATCCAAAATATTATCCAAATATTTTGGATCACATAGAGTTACAGAAATATGTTTAACATACATATAAGGGCTTCATGTTGAACACCAAGACCCATCAAAATTCTTATCCAGGCCCAAACCCAGTAAACCTTGCTCCCAAACTCAGGGTAAATATGAAAAGCTAGAAAATCAAGTGCCTTGTACATTTTTACTCGAAGATATGCATATACTGTGACCCCACAAAGCTCACAAAAAATTAAAAATAATCAACTTTTAAAAAATTTGCTCAAGAAATGATATGATACCTTAGCAGTTTATCATTCTATTGTAAAATAAAGTATGGAGCATACCTCTTGTTTTGGCAGAATAACTTTTAAAAAATCAGGATTTTTTTAAAAAACTAGACGTGAACTTTCTGCTGCTAGTGAAGCTCCCAGAGGATCCTGGATAAAGGATCCTGGATAAAGGGTGTTATTAATATTAATTACTGGGTCTATTGTAGTTATCAATAAAAGCTGGATTTCGTCTAGTAATAGTATTAATAATGTGATCCATGAAACAATTCTATAGTAATAAAATGATGTATTAAGGAGGATGAATGATCCCATTATTTCATACAACTATTTTAAATATATGTGCAAAATAAATATATTTATGCTATGCATATACATTCAGTTTAGGGCAACATATCTTGAAAGCACAAGAGACAATTCAGACAAAACTAAGCATTTAATTATTTTGTAATTCAAGGGGACAGCTAAGCATATCCTGAAGTCTCTCTACCAAGAAGTTAATGGAATTTAAAATTCTTAGCTTTACCTACTTCATAAGATTTGCTGATTCTCCATGTGCTATTTTTCATTCTTTGTTTAATTAAAAAAATAAAAATAAAATTTCCATTCAATGCTATTTTCGTTAAACTCAGATTACTAGAAACTTTCAACATGTTTTAATGTAAGAGTAAGAAGACAGAAAGAAACGGAGGTAGAATAAGTGAAAAGCATTTAGTGGAATGAGGCCCAATATATGTAAGACTTTCATAACACAGAGAAATAAAATACACATGATTTATGAACCAAAGGCATTGGATGAAACACAAAGAAAAAAACTGCTAGCAAAGTATATGTATGAACAACAGAGGAGCTAAAAATTGATTTCAGCCAATGCAAATTTTGACAAAAATATAAAACTTGGCTTGAGATTTTTCTAACACTATAGCAAATTATTTCCAGAGACCACCACCACACTGAACTATATAAAAGTCCATTAACAATTATTCCAAAGAAAGCTTGATATTGATTTGATAACTGCTTCATGAAGATGAAGCAGTGATAATGCTTATGATTAATATAACAAAATTTACTCATTTTGAATAATTCCAATCTGTTCACTGCAGTAGTCTCCCAAATTAATGTGTTCAGCCTTTAAGCTTCTACATATGAGAAATGGGTTAGTCTAATTATTTCCGTGATAAAATATTCAGCATGGGAATGTTTAAGACCCCCCCTTTCTTTTTTGTAGCTTAATCTTGCATGCTCATAAATGATAGATTTGTCTCCTACCTGATGGCATAGCTCATGTACAATGACCATGGTGACATCAAGTAAGTATGATATGGAAGAAATGCTTGGGTCCAGTAGTATCCTCTGCTCCACAAACACACTTAGTCCCCAGTTCTCCATAGCAGCATACGGATGCTTAGGCACAGCTAATAGATCTAGAAACAGAATGAAATGTACTTTTAACATGCTTGTGGCACCTGTTCTGTTCTAAAATCTCCTATTAACTAAAAATGCTGAACTATCATTAGGAATTTTTTTCAATATTTGTGCAAAAATGAAAGCATTTACGTTCTTTAGCAACAATACGTATTTTTTTTTTAAAAAAATCAATTAGCAAAGACACTTCTATCTTCATTGCTTTCTATACATCATGCCTTAAAGAGTCCCAGAGTTAACTCAGAGGACTTTAATTCAAAACTAGAGATGGACATAAATGATTTGTTTTCTGATTGAAGAGCTGATCCATGGTTCAGTGCCCTATACACTCCAGCAGGCACCCACTCAGTGTTTCATACCCATATCTATTCAGAAGTATAATTACTGTACATCTGATTTTAGTGATTTTAGTGTTATTATATATCAGTCACTGGGGGAAAACACTGGATTCCATCACTGACTAGGGTGAAACAGATGTAGGCTTACCCAAACCTAGCATTCATAGGATCACATCTACTTGCCTATGTATCCACACAAAGAATTCTTAAAAGGAAGCTCCTCGTTGAAAGGAGGATGGGCTACCTACACAACATTCATGCCTCCAGTATATTAGAGAATGAACTCTCCAAACACCAATGGTATTCAGCATAAAACTACAACAAATCAACTTTCAAACTGTTTCATCCAACTAATCAATAAAGTGATGCAACTGCAACATGTTCTGCAGCTTGTAGTTCCTACCCCAATGTACTATTTCTTTAGTTTACAAGGATTCTGTTTTCAATTTAGGTAAGCAGTGTGCATAAGAAATTGTACCTATTAAAACATCAGGCAAATGGTTTAGGGGTGGTTGTTGTTGTTTTGTTTTAAGCCTGCAATTATGCATACAATCACATTAACATTTACAGCAGTTAATGGGAAAATATGACATTAGTTTGAAGATTAGTACGGTTAGGTGCACATTTTCCATTCCTTTAATTACACAAAAAGGCCAAATTTCTTAGTTCACGTATTATGTTAGAACACATGTCGGTGTATATTGTTCTCCGTTCACATAAGACGGAAGAGACCTTTTACATCGTGTTTCGACAAAAAGTAAACCGTCTGTGCAATTTTAAATAAGCCGAGAACGATATACACTTGCAAGTCTTCACAAAACAAAAAGTTGCATATTGTTCTGTTTAGAAAACCGGAGTATAAAAATAGGAAACAAAATATTTTAAATGTTGTTGTTTTGTCGTTAAGTCATTTCCGACTCTTCATGACCCCATGGACCAGAGCATACCAGGCCCCCTTATCTTCCACTGCCTCCCAGAGTTGGGTAAAATTCATGTTGGTAGCTTCAGTGACACTGTCCAACCATCTGATCCTCAGTCATCCCCTTCTCCTCTTGCCTTCATACTTACCCAACATCAGAGTCTTTTGCAGGAAGTTTTCTCTTTTCAGGAGATGGCCAAAGTATTGGAGCCTCAGCTTCAGGATCTGTCCTTCCAGTGAGCACTCTAGGTTGATTTCCTTCAGAATTGATAGGTTTGTTCTCTTTGCAGTCCAGGGAACTTTCAAGAGTCTCTTCCAGCACCACAATACAAAAGCATCAATTCTTCAGTGGTCAGCCATCTTTATGGTTCAGCTCTAACTTCCATACATCACTACTGGAAAAACCATAGCTTTGACTATGTGGACTTCTGTTGGCAAGGTGATGTCTCTGCTTTTTGAGATGCTGTCTAGGTTTGTCATCGCTTTCCTCCCAAGAAGCAGGTGTCTTTTAATTTCGTGGCTGCTGTCATCATCTGCAGTGATCATGGAGCCCAAGAACGTAAATGCTGTTATCCATGTCTTCCCCTTCTATTTACCAGGAGGTGATGGGGCCAGTGGCCATGATCTTAGTTTTTTTTTATGTTGAGCTTCAGACCATTTTTGGTGCTCTGCTCTTTCACCCTCATTAAGAGGTTCTTTAATTAATCCTCACTTTCTGCCATCAGAGTGGTATCATCTGCATATCTGAGGTTGCTATTTCTTCCCTTAATCTTAATTCTGGTTTGGGATTCCTCCAGTCCAGCCTTTTGCATGATGTATTCTGCATATAAGTTAATTAAGCAGGGGGACAATATACAGCCCTATCGTACTCCTTTCCCAATTTTGAACCAATCAGTTGTTCCATATCCAGTTCTAACTGTTGCTTCCTGTCCCACATATAGATTTCTCAAGAAATAAATAAGGTGGTCAGGCACTCCCATTTCTTTAAAGACTTGCGATAGTTTCCTGTGGTCCACACA
The DNA here is from genome assembly GCF_051106095.1 of Pogona vitticeps. Lineage (NCBI taxonomy): Eukaryota > Metazoa > Chordata > Lepidosauria > Squamata > Agamidae > Pogona > Pogona vitticeps. Next base: position 146,291,575 of record NC_135787.1, on the reverse strand, counting down.
GTCAAAGGCTTTTGCATAGTCAATGAAGCAGAAGTCGATCTTTTTCTTGAACTCTCTGGCTTTCTCCATAATCCAGTGCATATTAGCAATTTGGTCTCTAGTTCCTCTGCCCCTTCAAAATCCAGTTTGTATGTATGGGAGTTCTCGGTCCATGTACTGCTGAAGCCTACCTTCTAGGATTTTGAGCATAACCTTGCTAGTGTGTGAAATGAGTGCAATTGTACAGTAGTTGGCACATTTTTGGCACTGCACTTCTTTGAGATTGGGATATAGACTGATCTTTTCCAATTCTCTGGCCACTGCTGAGTTTTCCAAACTTGCTGGCATATTGAGCGTAGCATCTTAACAGTGTATTTGTTTAAGATTTTAAATACTTCAACTGGAGTGCCATCACCTCCACTGGCCTTGTTCTTAGCCAGGCTTTCTAAGGCCCACTTGACTTCACTCTCCAGGATGTCTGGCTCAAGATCAGCAACTACATTGTCTGGGTTAACCAGGACATTCAGATCATTCTGACATAATTCCACTGTGTATTCCTGCCACCTCTTCTTGATGTCTTCTGCTTCTGTTAGGTCCCTACAATTTTTGTCCTTTATCATGTCCATCTAAAGCACAAAAGGTTCCTTTAATAGTCAGTTTTCTTGAACAGATCTCTGGTTTTTCTCTTTTTATTATTTTCCTCTTTGCATTGTTCATTTAAGAAAGCCCTCCTGTCTCTACTTGCTATTCTTTGGAAGTCAGCATTCAATTTTCTGTAACTTTCCCTATCTTGCTTGCGTTTTGTTTCCCTTCTCTTCTCTGCTATTTGTTAGGCCTCATTGGACAGCCACTTTGCTTTCTTGCATTTCCTTTTCTTTGAGATGGTTTTTGTTGCTGCCTCCTGTACAGTGTTACAAGCCTCCATCCATTGTTCTTTAGGCACTCTATCCACCAAATCTCCTTCCTTAAATCTGTTCTTCGCTTCCACTGTGTATTCATAAGGGATTTAGTTTGGATTATACCTGACTAGCCCAGTGGTTTTTCCTACTTTCTTTAGTTTAAACTTGACTTTTGCTATAAGAAGCTGATGATCAGAGCCACAATCAGCTCCAGGTCTTGTTTTTGATTTTATAGAGCTTCTTCATCTTTGGCTGCAGAGAATATAATCAATCTGATTTTGGTATTGCCCATCTGGTGATGTCCATGTGTAGAGCCGCCTCTTGTGTTGTTGGGAAAGAGTGTTTGTGATGACCAGCTTGTTCTCTTGACAAAACTCTATTAGCCTTTGCCCTGATTTGTTTTGAACTCCCAGGCCAAACTTCCCTGTTGTTCCTTTTATCTCTTGGCTCCCTACTTTAGCATTCCAGTCCCCTAGAATGAGATGAACATCTTTCTTTGGTGTCAGTTCTAGAAGGTGTTGTAAGTCTTCACAGAATTGATCAATTTCAGACTCTTCAGCATTGGTGGTTGGTGCATAAACTTGGATTACTGTGATGTAGAAAGGTTTGCCTTGGATTCGCATTGAAATCATTCTATCAATTTTGAGATTGTATCCCTGTACACCTTTTCTCACTCTTTTGATGGCTATAAGGGCTACTCCATTTCTTCTACAGGATTCTTGCCCATAATAGTAGATATGATAATCATCTGAACTGAATTCACCCATTCCCATCCATTTTAGTTCACTGACTCCCAGGATGTCAATGTTTATTCTTGCCATCTCCTGTTTGACCACATCCAGCTCACCAAGGCTCATAGATCTTACATTCCAGGTTCCTATGCAGTATTTTTCTTTGCAGCATAGGACTTTCCTTTCACTTCCAGGAGTGTCTGCAGCTGAGCGTCCTTTCAGCTCTGGCCCAACCACTTCATTAGCTCTGGAACTACTTGTCCTTGTCTTCCGCTCTTCCTCAGTAGCATGTTGGATGCCTTCCACCCTGATGGGCTCATCCTCCAGCATCATATCTTTTAGCCTTTTGTTTCTGTCCATGGAGTTTTCTTGGCAAAGATACTGGAGTGGCTCGCCAGCTCCTTCTCCAGGTGAATCGCATTTATTCAGAACTCTCCACTATGACCTGTCTGCCTTGGGTGTCCCTGCACGGCATAGCCCATAGCCCCTTTACCACGACAAGGCAGCAATCCGTTAAGGGGATTTTAACTGTAGAAGGGGATTTTAACTGTAAAAGTCAACAGTTTCTATTTCTTATATGTGTGTTATATGCCATCAAGTTCCTTCCATGATTTGGAGACCCTAAATGGACTTTCGATATATGTGAGGCATTTAAGGAGTAGTTTTACCAGTGTCAACCCCAGTGATTTTTTATGGCCAAATGGACTGAGTCCTCGTCCATCATTCTATCCACTACATCAGACTGGCAATCATCATTAATAATTTAGTTCTCAATTTAAACCCTTTTGTTCAATTTCTCTTTTTGTCATATAGAGACTCAAACTTAGAAAGGTAAGCATGGGTTTAATGTGCATGTCCAGACAGAAAACAAGTCATTATAAATGCATATACACAGATGAAGAAAATCACATGCTTTGAAAGACTTTGTTCTTCATTCATGGGAGCACCTGTTCTAAATAATGTGCCACACATGTACTCTAGTTTGATCCTTAGAGAGAAACACAATGGAATGGCAGCTGCAACTGCAGTTTTTCACTGTGCCTTCCTATTGTATTCATTTAATGTTTGTAATTCTTTCATCTGCTGGTAGATGTGATATATAAAAAAGAATTTTATGGTGCACTTCCTCCTTCCCCCCCCCTATTTTTTTTTAATAATTAAGCCTTTAAAGAAGATGCAGAGTTTGGCTATATTAAGTGTGATTTACACTATGCGACTGATAAAATATTCTTCTGAAATATCTTTAAGTAACTTTTCAAATTACAATACCATCAAAACTTCATACTTGTAAATGTTGACCACTGACAAACAGAACCGTATGTGCATGCTAATTTTTTTTAAAAGCTTTTTGTCTTCTCCTCTTCTAAATGGCTAGTTTGACAAAAATCTGCTTACTCAACAAATCTGCCTAGTAGGAATGAAGATATAATAACTTCTGAACGTGCCCTTTTACACCACAATTTGTATCAGCAACCCAGAAAGAAGTAGATTCTTCCTGCAATAAAAGGAATTCTGTCTTTTTCATTATTCTGTTAAGGTAGCAAATTTTCTTCCATCTTTAACACATAGAAGGAAACATATGGTGGAATTCAAATCTCTTATTGGTCTCTCTATAAATGCATCAGTATTTTTAAAATGTATTCTACTCTGTATCAACTGTTATTTGTCTATGATCATAATAATTTGATACTTTAGATACCTGTGAGAGATATCTAGGTAGATAGACTCTGTTTGTGTGTGTGTGTGTGTGTGTGTGTGTGTGTGTGTGTGAGAGAGAGAGAGAGAGAGAGAGAGAGTGAGTGAGTATGCTTGTTCTTGTGTCTATGCATGTTTCTATGTCAGTGTGTGCATACTGTCACACTTCTAAAGAACGCTTAACCTATATGTGGAGACTAGGGTGTCGTTATGGCTGTTGTTTAATGGAAGTTGAACTGTTAGAAAGAACAGATAATCTAAAAAGTAAAAAAGCAAAATCCCCATTTATCAGATCAAAGATGTATCATAATAAGCCTTAATGCAGACAGAAGTGTAACTTAAGCAATTTCTTGGCCAACAGTTTTCATTTTTTCTAAAATTACTTAATACTCTTTATAAAAACCTTTTGAGGAACTGAAAATGGAAAGTTTTAGAGGTAATGTTAAGATGAGTAATGCTACTCAAAATTAAATTTCATATTATTTCACTGAAAAGAAAGCCTGACTGTTCAAAACCAAAGTTATCCCACGTTTACTCAGAGTGTACACAAAACAGGAAGCCATTGTTGATGTCTTAACATACCTTCTATACCTAACACACTTTGCCTTGAACTTTCAAACACAAATCCAAATGAGGAGGATAATGGCAGCAAAAATGTCCCACTTTGTCATTATTCTGAGGAAGACTTGAGGGATTGGAATTTTTGTTGCGATTAAAATATTCTTGATAGTAATTCAATATTAACTGAGGAAGATATTTTCATACAGTATTTATTTTTAAACACCAATTAGAAATGAGCATGATTTCATACCACATTGTCACAAGTTGTCAGCACAGCACTACAGCACTAATTCCTGATCCCCTTCTCTTTTCTTTCCTAATGTTTTAACCCAATTGTTGAAAGTTTTCTTTTATGAAATTCTGTTGTTTTTATTGTGGTACCCCATGTTGTAAGCCGCCTAGAGTGGTCTATCGAGTAGATAGGCGGGATATAAATAAAATAAATAAAAATAAATAAAATAAATAATACAGGTGCTGCATGTCCCCCTTTCCCCCCCACTAGCTTTCCCACTCATCAGCCAGTGTGCGCTGCTTGCCTCCTACCCTTCACACGACTATCCAGTCATAGCAGGAGCATGGACTTCCCTTCTCCACCTCCTCCAACAGCTGTACACTCATACAAGGAGGTCAGACAGGGATTCCTGCAGCGCTCCTTAGAATGGGCAGCTGCTGGAGGAGGCAGAGAAGGAAAGTCTGTACTCCTGCTGCAATGGATGGTTGCGTGAAGAGCAGGAGAGCAGTGCACCCTGGCTGGTGAATGTGGGAAAACCAGCCAGGGGGATGGGAGAAGAATGTGTAGCACCTTGTCACGTTCCCAGGGGTTTCAAGAGCAAAGTCTGATAAGCCAGTCCAAAATCAAAAGTTCAGAGGATGCAGAGCTGATACCAAAATGCCAAAGCCAAATCACAAACCATAAGCCAAGGTCAGGGTCCATTAGGGGGTGATGTGTTCAGAGCCAGGAAAGTCCCAGGATGAGCGGGAAACGGGGCATGCGTGCAACGTTGAATTGTAGTTGCTCCTGATGGTGTTGGACCTGGAGAATAACCAGATGGGTTTCCTGGGTCACTGGGCCAGAGCGGAGAAGACACCCATCTATGGACTCAACTAGGGTTGGGGTCTCTTTATCCTGTACAGGGATCCAGTGCTGTTTTACAAAGGCCATGTCAATGAAACAGCTGTCGGCTCCAGAATCGACCATGGCGTAAATAAATAGCCAGCGTACATCCAGCAAGCAAAGTTTCACTGGTCCGAGGAATGGACCAGGGATGTTAACATAGGGTTCAGGGGACCCAGCTAAGTGCCTGGGGGTCCACTCAGACATGGGGCAAATCTTTTACTGATGGTGGTAGCATGGAGCTGGGGTTACAGTGCTTAACCAAGCAGCCGGAAGCGAAATGTCCTGCTCCCCCACAGCAAGGCAGAGATTCTGGGTGGGTCGTCATGTTTTTTCCTCAGGGTGAGGTGTGGCCAAGCAGCCCCTAACTGCATGGGCTCAGAATCCTCTTGTCTAATGTTGGTGGCCATTGGGGGTGGCTGTGAGGAACGGGAAACGCCCTGTGCTAGGTGTTGGCTCTCCAAGCAGTCATCAATATGAACACATAGAGTGATTAATTCTTGCAGCATATTGGGTTGATCTACATGTGCCAGCTCATCTAGGATCCCATCAGCCAACCCCCTCCATATATTGGTCTATGAGAGCTGCCTCGTCCCAGATCAATTCTTGAGCCAAGAGTTTGAACTCAGTGGAATACTGGGAAACTTAACCCTTACCCTGTTTCAGGGCCCAAATCTTCCTATTGGCAGTAGCAGCTTGCAAGGGATTAGCAAAAGCTGCTGAAATATAGTCCAAAAAGCCCTGGTAACTGGTTAACAGGGGTGAAGGAGCAAAGAGTAGAGAAGTAGCTCATTTAGCTGCCTGTCCCTTGAGAAGGCTGACTATGGAGCATACCTTGGTTTTGTCCATAGGAAAGTCTGGCATGCAGCTCAATATACAGTTTACACTGTGCCAGGAATGCTGGAAACTCCTCCACCTTTCCTCCAAACTTTTCGGGAGGAAGCACAGGGCACTTGACCTGGGAAGCAGCATTGGCTTGGGATTGCAGTTGTTGCTGCTGAAGCTGTGCCGCCATTTTTGTAAGAAACTGCACTTGAGTAAGCACAGCATTCAGCTGTCCCGAACCTTCGCTTGCTTATCTCTCCATCTTGTGGGGGGAGTGTGGGTGGAAGCAATCTGTCACGTTCCCGGGGGTTACAACAGCAGAGTCCGATATGCCAGTCCAAAGTTCAGAGGATGCAGAGCCGATACAAAAATGCCAAAGCCAAGTCACAAATCATAAGCCAAGGTCAGGGTCCAAAGCCAAATCACACAACGTAGTCCGGGGTCAGAGTCCAAAGCCAAGGGTCCTGAGAACAAGGTTCAAGGTAATCAGGAGCGTGGATGAGAGCCAGAGATTTGACTTGTTGCTTCCACGAGCTTTCCAGCTGTTTGGGAGATGATTATATAGCAAAACAGTCATTGAACTTCTGGAAGCCTTTCATCCTGTCAAAACTCAGGACTAGCTGACCTGATGTTTCTACGGGCAGCATTCAAGCGATCCTCTGACCTTTGCATTATAAATCTTTGCCGAAGTCTAGCCCTCACCCTGGCTACTGGGGGAGGAGCATCTGGTGGTGATTCAGCTGTCTGTGCTTCTAATCGCTCAGCATTTTCTTCAGCTGTAGTAAACCCCTCAGGTTCTAGAACTTCAGCTGAACTCATGACACACCTGTGGTGCCACACCAACAACTTGCAACGACATGGCACAAAGCAAGTCATGTGCATCTCTAGCGCCAAACATGATTGAAGATGTGAAATTCAAATCTTAAGATTTAAGGTTCACATTTCATTATTTAAGACCATTACTTCTGAAATGTTTATATAATGAATAAAGTATAAAATTTCTACAGCAAACAATGTCTCCAATTTATTTCCAATTTCTTCCACAATTGTGTTCAATGGTAAATCATTGTGGACAGATCCTTGAGAACTTGAGATCCTTAATTAACTGGGCACACTGAATGACATCCAAAGAATACAGTAATAAATTCAATCTAAAGAATAGTAGGCATACATCAGACTGGCATGTACTAAAATTATCTTGGTCTGCACCAAGAACAAAATAGCACATAATGATGTTATAAAGGGTATGAGAAGAGAGAAGACAGAAAAAAATAGAACCCCTTTCTTTTATGAACCATCCCTTTTTCAGCTCAGCTGAAACACAACCTTTGTGATTTCTCTAAGGAGATTGCAAACTTCTAACTTCATTCTGGGCAGAAGGAGAAAGAAAGCAAGACCAGAATATGGCCTAAAAGAAATGGCAGGATCTTACTGATGCCAGTCTCACTGTCAGCTATGAAACCATTCTCAGAGGTCCAGCTTCAATTCTGGCTCAATAATGTCATCACCAGCAATTGAAACCAGATAGAGAAATGAACAGATGGATGGTATTATGTGGCACTGTATTCATTATATGCTAGAGTAAGTAGCTGGGAGCTATTGATGATAACAAATGTTCTAGGTTTTTTGTTTGTTTGTAGCTTATTCCTGGACAATAGCCTGGACTTCCTGATCACCCTTTTTACTTCACTGAGTGAAATCTAGTCTGATAAATGCCTGTAGTGAATCTTTAAGCTGAGAATCAGCAAATAATGGTTTTTCAAAGTAAAATGATACTTAGATACACATTAAATACCTGCACAGGAGTATCTGGAAAGTGAACCTCCTTTGTGAATTGTCCAAGGCTCAGATCAGGGGTAAAAACTGTTGAAAATCTTCTGGAATTTCCCTTAAAATCTAAAATAGCTATTCGCCAGCTAATAACAAGACACACATAGATTTGTGTACAGGGACCCAATATTTGCAGGTGCGCAGTGGTATAGTCAATAGTGCAGGATCCCTCTCTCTCTCTCTCTCTCTCTCTCTCTCTCTCACACACACACACACACACACACACACACACACACACACACACACACACACACACACACACACACACACACACACACACATCCCTTCCCACATTTACACACTCCTTATTATGACTTAGCTGCAATTATGGGAAGTGGGGCACAGGAATTCATGGTGAGGGAAGGGAGAAGCTGCTAGCCTGAGTCCAGCCCCCACTCCTTCTTGTGAAATATGGAGGCAGAAACTGCTGCCAGTTTTCCCACTGTCCTCTATATTTCTATCCTGCCCCCTTCTTTTCCTGGGCTCTGCAAAAGAAGACTGCAAAATGCATACATGAATACATGCACGCACACATAGACGCAGACGCAGACGCAGACACACACACACACACACATTGGAAGATGTCGACTCTCGTGGATTTTATTTGACATGTAATGCACACATGCCAACAAGGATTGGGATGCAGAAAGCCAAGCAACACCTAAGCCAACCCCAATAGGCATGCAGGCACATGAGAAAGTGAGCCTGTTCCCTCAGCCTTGGACAGAGCAAAAGGCAGGACAAAACTCCTTCCCAACCCAAAGAGGAACCTATTTAGGGGGGGAAATTCCCTAGAAAAAGGAAATCTGGGTGCTAATGAAAGAGACATGAAGTGGAAACCCACCTGAGAGGAAGGGATGGAAGGAGTGATCTGACAGAACCAACAAGGAGTGATCCTTTAGGGTACTAGCTGCAAAAAGACTTCCAGTGCATCAACGCTCTGTAGTATGGCACAACTATCACTTCACATACGAAACTATACAATTAGTTACTGTTATGTCAAAACTCATACAATGAATTGCTAAATACTAAAACTCAGCCAGGGAACTACTAAGATAACCCATCTTATTTATTTATTTATTTATTTATTGGACTTATATACTGCCCCATAGCGCTACAAGCACTCTCCGGGCTGTTTACAATCTTTAATTATACAGGCTACACATTGCCCCCCCCCCAGCAAGCTGGGTACTCATTTTACCGACTTGGAAGGATGGAAGGCTGAGTCAACCTTGAGCCGGCTACCTGGGATTTGAACCCCAGGTTGTGAGCGCAGTTTTAGCTTGCGGTACAGCGTTTTAACCACTGCGCCACGAGGCTCTTATCTATGAGAGTCTTCTAACACCAAGGGACTCAACTGGCTTTAGACTTTTTGGAGAAATTAACTGTTGTCTAGTCTTATATTTGGCTTGTGCCAGAAAAGGAAGAACAATCGTTTTACTCTGAGCAGCTGGATCTATGAACACTATTAAACCAAGACAGAGACATATCCAGACACACAGAGACATACATATCATTTCAATGAAATGCTATTTAGGTACTGTAACTTTAAGTGACCTGCCCAAAATTTTTATGTAAAGTTTCAGCATATTTTCTGCTTTCAAACGCTCAGTGAAGGTACCAAAACTATTTGAGCACTGCAGAAATATACAACCTGCATCCCTTATTATTCTTCGCCATATAACCATGATAGAAAACAGAAACCTTTGATGTAATGGCTACCATTTTTAAGTGAACTCAGAAAAATCTTTTTAACCTCACACTTAATTTCATATACATGTTGTTTCCACCCTAATTTTAAATAATGGACTATTTTCAGTGTTCAGCTTGCTTACTCAATTACATAAATCCCTTGGGCACCTCTACCTTGAAATTATCAAGTGTGCATAACTGAAAAGAAAAGCTTGCAAGGCATCCACCTGCAGCAGGTGTGTCCTAGATTTCATGCTCCTCTCTGTGTGTCCTCAGGACTTCTGTTTACACAGCTGTTGTTTACCCACCTTCTCTCTTCCTTTGATACATTAGAAAATACCAGTTCTGTATTGTATAGGATTGGACTAGCTTCCATATAATCTACAATTCCTGATCAAACTTTAGTTTTGCTTTGTTTATTGTTTTGTAACATAATAAATTATTCCTTCCATTCCTCTTTAGTAAAATTATTTCCTATAACCATATTAAAATTCAAGGAAAAATACTTGTCATATAATTTTTCAGTCAAACCAAATTAAATACTATACATCATGATCATATGTAGACCTAGGTCAACTATTCTGCAAAATAAACTACAAAACAGGAGTCCTTGCTGTCCTCTAAGCATCCATTTAAATGTTTAAAATGCATCCTATTCCATTAAAGGGGCATATTGTAAGGCTACTTTTTAAGCAAATGTAACCTACACTGTGGTCCCTTTCTGTTGAACATCAGTTTGGAGTGGCTGTTACATCCACACAAGACAGGAACAAATTGTTGGACAATGGAAGTAATAATCACAACCAAGTCTAACAAATTATTTTTTTAAAAGAGGAAGTATAGAAGTTACTTTCTCAAAAGTAAAATATTGGGTGTGGGTGTAAGTGTGATGAGTAACATTATCTAGAAATTTTAAAGGGAATTTCAAGGTATTTTAATTTTTTTAACCATTATTTTACCAGTAATGAATGGTGTCAACAAGTTAGTTTTTGCAATTTGCTATGTTACTGGTTTTAACACATTACTTTAGAGGCTTTCTCCTAGTATGTAATTTAGAACACAATTAGGTGTTTATATTTTAATGTTAGGATTTTCCAAGACAAAAAGGAAGCTAAATGAGAACACTCATGGTAGAAACATGGTGGAATGGGGGGCATCAGCAGGATAGATATATCTCTAACACAAGTCACAGAAATGACAGAGAAGGACATATGAGGTCCTTCAGATCTATGTAAAAAAGCTAACAGTAAAAGTTACATAAAGTTCAGTAACTTCAGCAGGTCCATAACATGATAGCCAGATTGTTTACTGGGGCTGATCATAGGGACCACATCATCACCCCCACCCCCATTATAGCATCTTCACTGGCTGTCAATCGATTTCTGGACACAATTCAAACTGCTGGTTATAACCTCTGAAGCTTTAAACAGCTTGCGTCCAAGCTTCCTCAAGGACCTCATTTCCTTTATGAGCCTGCCCAGATGTTAAGAAGATAAGGAGAGGCCTTACTCTCAGTCCTACTGTCTTCACAGGTGTGTTTGGTGAAGAAATAGGAGAGTGCCTTCTTTGCAGCTGCTGGTAGATTTTGAAATTCCCTCCCACAGAAGGTCAGGCTGGACCCATCTTTGCTGTCCTCCCCCAAGCAAACAGAGACCTTCCTCTTCAGGCAAGCTTTCCCTTAATGAATGGCTGCCTGAGTAGAATTTTTAAATGGATAGTTGTGCCTTCCTGCTTTGAATGTGCTTTTGATGTTGCTTTCTTTTACCATTTGTAGTGTATTTGTTTGATCCTTCTTAGATTTGCATACTTACTATTTTTAGCTTTAAATGTTATTAGAATAATGTAAGCCACCTTTCTTAAAATTATTTATTTTAAAGAAATAAAATAAATAATAAAATATCAAGACTGCACACAAAGACCCACAGCTTAGATGCTGAAGTTCATGCACCTGGAAAAGTGGGCCATCTCCACAAAACCTCATACAAAATAAAACCTATTAGACTTAAAGACACTGCAAAAATCTTTATGTTAGGACCACTAACAGACTCAACAGTTGCAAAACAATTCAACATGGAAAACCATTTGTGATTATGAAGAATACCTCTGTCTCCTATGAAAAATTTTGTCCTCTGTATTCTTCCATTATTAGACAATTGCAAAGTCTATTACTTACATTTATCATACTTCTCTCAAAGCTTTCAAAGCTAAGAGGGCAATTTAAGGAAACTAGAATGTGTGTGCAAAGTTTTAAAAACTGCTCCCTTATAACAGAAAATGCTAGGCAACTTAATAAAGAGTATTTCAGACTCCTTGTGCCAGTTTACAAAATTGACAATAAGAACAACGTGAGCGTGATCAACAATAATAGCTCTCTTGTGTTCTGTTTTTTTTCAAATGTCATCACAGAAGCCAAGGATTGCCTGAGTGATCAGCTGCCTGGGGAGGTGGGGCCTGCCTGCCTGGACTCCTGCCTGGACTGATGCACTGCTGCTGCTGAAGAAGGACCCCAGCAACATGTGGAGCTCGGTTAGTGGCCTGGCTGGCCGGGGGGGGGGCGGGTGAGGTTTCGTTCACTGGCCATCCTGGGAGGGAAAGTTTCCCTCAATTAAATTCTCTTCTTTTGAGGAGGCCGTTTCTCTCAAGGTATCCTTCCTTGCAGGCAAGCTCTTTGCCTAGATGCAGTGGTTCCCAACCTTGAGTCCCCAGATATTCTTGGACTAGAACTCCCAGAAATCTAGGCCAGCACAGCTAGGGGGTGAAAGCTTTGGAGTTTTAGTCCAAGAACATCTGGGGACCCAAAGTTGGGATTTAGAGACTTCCAGTTGGGCTCACACCTTGATACTGTGGCACTCTTATAGGCTGGAATGTAGGTCAATCTTTGGGTTCAGGGACACAGCTGCTATGTTACATGAGTTCAGCCTCTTGGGCCCCAAAGAGTACAAGCTATACAAGATTCAGCAGTGTCTCTACCTGTCAGGGTTGAGGGGGGCATCATTCCAGCTCACCCTCAATGAACTGAAACACCTAGGAAGGGCATGACAAGGATAGCTTCATTCCTGCCATAAGAACACCCATACTGGATCAAGCCCATATCTCATCCAGCATTCTGTCACATAACAGTGCACCAGTTAACAATGAGATGAAAACAAGGTCATAAGTGCAGAAAGAGCCTCTAGTTCACAGCAAGTGATATTCAGAAGCAAGACAATTCTCCAGAAGTGAACTTGTCCTCTCCCCACATGTTTTTCCACTGGATAACTCTGGTTTTCTCTTAGATCCTTGCTAGAAGGAAAACATATAAACAAAGCAACTGAACTATAGGAGTTCCTATTTACCCCTGTTGCAATTCTTCCCTCCCTCCCACGTATTTTGTAGGGAACCAACAGCAATTCTATACACTGGTCTGCTGTCATCACATCCACTTTGGTCCTTATCTGTGAAAGACTGGGGCAATGAGATAAGCAATCTGAGTCTAAAACTGTTTGCCATTATTTCACTCACAGCCAAATGGCATGTTAGAGACCCAAAGGAAAAATAACTGACATACAGCAGTTTACTGTTGACTTTTTTCTTGCTTTTTATTGCACAACAATGTATTTTCTAATATTAAATGACATAAACAATGGAAGGCTTTTGATGTAGCAGATGTGTAATGCATTGTAAATTATAAGATCCCAAGGGTAGAAAATAAAGGAAAGAACTAGGAGTGGGGAGGAAGAGAAAGTAAAAAGAAAGTACTGCACTGCTAACCAGAAAGAACATCCTAGTATAATATTCAAGCAATTAAGCTTCCATGATTACAAAATACAATCTTTTCTGTTACATTCAGTACATGGCATAAACACTCCTAAACATCTTCCTATTTTCATGAGACCCATCTACTGTCCATAATATTATAATTCTGAAAAGGACCAAATTATTCAGTAATGAACTGAAACATGAGATACATATAAAATACATATTAAATGTATTATATTTGTGTACAAACAGAACTGAAATTACAAGAAATGCTCTTTTCTGTTAAAACAATGCCTGAAAGAATCCATCAAAATTGATTCATAATGTTTTACGAGAGCAAGCATCTTTCACAAAGTTTCCAGTGAGACAAGCCATCGCGGTACTCACATATTGCAGTACTCACACATAAATATTTCCTCTCTGCTTCACTGCTTATGTTCTTAATACACACTCTAATTCTTTCTCTCTCTCTCTCTGCCTATGTTAGATCAAAGAATGACACTGACAGAATGCATAGAGACATAAACGGAAGCCAGATTCTTGCAGTTGTTAAGTTGCAGTGGCAGTACATAATGTACAGCAGGCACTATGTGTAAAACATTCATCAAGTGAAGACATGCACTCTCATTCTGATCATAAAAATATTTGGAAAGAGAATTTACATTGCCCTCCAAAAAACGGCGTTTTTAGTGCAAATCCTAAGGGTAACAACAAGATGGAAAATGGCCAACAGCCATTTTCCTAACATCACAGTTAATAGAGCATGAAGATTCTATAGCTAGAAACAACATGTAACTGATTACATTTCCAACTACAAATCCAGCCACATGGAAAATGACCGAGTAAATCTAGATCAGTTGCCAAAATTCTTACAACTGATTACAATTGTATGACTTAATGGTAGCAGCTTCCCTATCATAAGCAAATAAACTTATTAAGAACACTGAACTGAAATAAATTTAACAAGTACTTTAAAGACTGACTTATAAAAATATTTCAAACTCACAAAATGTTTTCATTTACAAGTAAAATTTATGAAACACCTTTTTCAGGAAAAAGTTATCTAATCAAGCTAAACTGAGTAACATCAAGGGAAGCACTAAAGGAATTTTTTACCACATAATAACACAGTTAAAGGTAATATAATTATTTATAATTTATAATAAATAATTTATTTATAATTATAATTTATAATTTGCACTCTCTCACACACACCAGAGTATATATACTCTGCTACACTGACAACGTCCATTCCTCTAATCAGCAGAGGCAATCACAATGCTGGAAATTCCAGAGGTGGTCCCTACATCCTCTCAGAATGACCATTTAACACTAGTGCTGTTATGTTTCTTTTCAAATAAACAGAAAGCTTATTCATTAAAACCAGTTACAGTACTGTAATTTATTCTTTGTCTCATTCAGCATCCCCTTCTCTCTCACCTCATGGCATTCAGCCATTTTCCTTTATTTTAATTGCACATCTTAAAATTGTAGAGATGGCTATTCTGTTCCTTAAGCAACTTCATTCATTATTTTTGCAATATAATCCTCCCCTTACTTGGAATAAATCCTACTGAATTTAAAGAGACCTACTACTGAGTAAATACCTACAGGACTTAACTGTTAGGAGCAGAAGACTGATGGTAATGTATCTACATATTACACCTGGATGGAAACAAAGCAGTTTAAAACAGGCTGTTTCTTACACACTACCAATGTGGATCAATAGGTTGCTTTCAAAAACTTCATTTTCCCTATTTTTATCTACTTTTCAAAAGTTCATCAAAAATAAACAAACAAACAAACAAGATTGATGTTTTCTAACTCCTGCAAGTTTATGTTTAATCACTAGCCTCTCCTAACATTTCCCCAAAGAAAGGCAGGACAAGCAAGTCTGTCTTGTTGCACATTGCAAGAAACCTTAAGGCAGTTCCTCTTTCTCTCTCCTCTAGGAGGGGCAGGACAGCAGGTGCTTTCGGCCACTCCTATCTGAAACTGTAATGAACAATCTCCATCTGTTGCCTTTCCTCCATTGGAACAAGAAAATACAAGCCAGAATGACTGCAATTTTCCTCAAGACTCTTCAAGCACACTGGGCACAAAACACACTGGTCACAAGAATTCCCAACCTCCTCTCACCACCCCCAACTATAGTGTTAGAAAGCAGACAATACAGAGAATGTCCACCCACATGAGCAGCTTTAGAGTTTGTAATGATGCCCAGCTACCTGTCACACTCAGCAAAGGACAGGGCCATGTCCTTTGTGGCAAATGGCCCTGATGAAGTTTACTACATGGCTATTTCTAGTCATTCTTGTGTACAAAGCAATTACCTCTTGAAGTGGTGCTGATCACTTAATTGAACATTAGAAGGTCAAGGAGACCTGGTTCAAAGCTCCAATTCTGCAGCATGTATTTCTGGCAGGGGAGGCACTAATCTAAGTTCACAGTGTTTTTTACTCATAATAATTTGCTTGTTTTAAAAAGATTAATACGTTTCAAGATGCATCCATCTTCATACTACCTTCCTAGGAAACGAAAGTCTTGATATGAAATGGAGTTTTCTAAGGTCATACACACATGACGGATAATGCCAATCTATTTTAGCATGACTGCATTTACCTTGAAATAAACTATTATACTGATGCATCACTATCAGCAAAGTCATAATACCATAACTAACCCTTTATTCACATTAGCCAAGTCTGGATATATGCTATGCTGATGTTTTTAGGATATGTATGAAGACTTCCTGTCTTGTTTTTGGGGTGGGTGATGTTGTACAAACTCTCCAGCCACACACTGGCTGAAATCTTCAATGATGACATAATCATCAGCAGCAAATTTCCATTGATTTAAGGCAATTTCAGGATTTGTGCAATTTGTACACAATGCAAAAATATCATGTGCACTCCAAAATCACCCAAGAAAACCTTTAATGAGTGGTGATTTGGCTTTGCTGCTGCTCGCATCACCACTGCACTCATGGAGTTGTACAACACAAAGTTACACACTGAATATAAGCAGTAATTGGTCTACATTTTTGCAAATAATGGACCATGTTTTGGGGATGCAAATTTACACTTTCATTCCACAGAACAATATAAGACAATTGAATTCACAGAATCAATTTTTAAAAAATACAAAGTTGAACCATTTCAGGTTTTCCTAACTTTTCAATGTCATTTATTAATTTAAGCATTTTTATACCATAATTACATTATCAGGGCAGTTTACAAAAAAAAGAATCAAACTATTACAATGCAAAAGGGTAAAACCTGCAAAAATTTTAAAAAAAGTATGATACTGTGTCTCAATCATTAATCTTCTTGAGTGAATTCTTTAAGTACAGGTTAACAACATCAAGCCTGTCCTTGAGTTAGACTATTATCCATAGAAATTGTTTAAATGCAAGTATCAAGGACATCAATTCCTAGAAAACTGCTGACCATAAATAATATTGATGAAACATGATATTACTCCTTGAATGTATTTAGAGAGATCAAAACTCAATGGCTGAACACACAGTTCACTATGTATAAAGTTCTGGGGTCAACCAATGGCATCACTAAATAAAGGATCTTACATAGTGCTGTCAGTAAAGACCTCCAAGAAAGCTGCATCCAAACAGAACAGACAGTACTGGGAAAGATGGCCCAATGGTCTGGATAATTACATGACAGTCCCTTGTACAATTTATTGCCATGCTTTATCCTGGGCTTTGTGCCAGGTCTACAACAGAGAAAAGGACCATAGCTCACCATTAGTGCACAGTTTTGCATGAAGGAGGTCCCAGGTTCAATCCCTGCACCCCCAGGTAAGTCTCAGAAAGATTCCAGTTTGAAACACTGGCTGTCAGTGTAAACAATACTGAGAGAGATGGAACAATGATATACAGCATATATAGTATACCCATATGTCCTCTATAAATTGTAGATGCAATCTCCAAAGACAGTTTAAGCCAAAAGAATACAAAACATTCTGGAATGTGTTTCCATTCATCAAACCATTGGCTGTCAAGAAAAGACTGGGGAAATACAATAGAAGGGGAAAACATATTTTTGTGAGCCATATACTTTCCAGCTTCTTTCTTGCTAAACTGCTTAAATAAAGAAGTGTCTTAAGATCCTTGAGACCTACGGTTCCTGGATATTCAAGATACAACAATTGCAATCCCTACCAGTCATGCACAAAATATACCATAAGTCATTTTCTCTTTACACAGTGGAATCCATCTGGAGCAACAAAGTGATGGAGGATGCTATTAGACAACATAGCATATAGGGAAATGAACTCACAGACAAAGGAGTTTATTAGAATCTAGTTTGAAACTATGGGTGAGCCACTATCCATCAATTTATACAACACTGAGCCAGATGGAACAATAATCTTTCCTAGAATAAGACAGCTTCCAGGTGTGTTGGAAAGGAGGGATTTTCTAATACTTTGTTTGACATATTTTGTGGAATAAGAGCCTGAATTGTGACCAGAAAACCCACAAAAAAGTCAAGAGGGTAAAAAAAAAAACTGGTTTGGTTGCAGAAGAAAGTGGGTTGAAGAACTTCCTCTTAAGGGAAAAATGAGGTAATTTGCTTGAGAAGCTGAAAGATACAGCCTGGGGAGTGGGGGCTTTGGAAGAACAATGAAGCGGATGAGAAGTCTGCTTGACAACCTAAGACATGAAACAGGAGGATGAAAAATGTGGCCAGGACAGCTGATAAATGACACCTTAAGAAACTAGGGAGAAGTTGCCAAAAAGGGACTGCAAATACAACAGTCAGCAGCACTTTTGAAAAGAAAGGAAAACATAAAAGTGATGGGGTTTTAGGATGCAGTGTATAGGGTTTAATTTAAGATACCGGATTAACTTTTATTGGTTTGGGGGATATCTTGTTGCAACAGCACATTTTCAGTGCTTCAGCATCACTATGGCTTAGTAATTGTACATCATCTATTTACACAACAGAGTGAAAGATAAATCCCCTTGAAAATCCTGTAATTTGCACTGCTCATGTGAAAAATGTGGAAATAACAAAGGGGCCATTCACAATAGGTTGCTATTTTAACTTTTTTCATTAATTTGATATTGAATCAACCCTAAAAAGTCTATACTTCCAGGTGTAGCAAGTCTCTGCTTACACATATGGATGTTTCCTTCCATTTCGGATACACCTTTACCTACTGAAGCAGATTCAAAATGGTTTGCAGAAATTAATTAAACTCTCCACACTTTTGCCTTTCCAATGCTGTTGCTACCTTAAGTCATCAGCTATGAACACTGTCCTACATTCCTACTTCATGAAGGGTTTGTTTTTTGCCAGCCCCATGACAGCTTTAAAGACTATATTATTTTTTAGGCATGGGTTTTTCAGAATTCGTGGACTATAACCCCCACATGTCTGCAGGAATTCGTCCAGCCAGGCTTCTGAGGACTGTAATCAAGAAATTAAAGTCCTAAAATGTGTTCACAAGTTCTCAACCAAATGAATTCAGATTCCAGAAGCCGTTCTTCTTCTGGGAAATGGGTGAGGAGAGCTAAACTCTATAGGAGTTGCAAGGGAATATGAATGTGGTAGTCTCTGCCCATTTGGCTCTGCACAGGAAGGTGCAAAAAAAAAAAAAAAAAACCTACCAAACCTACAATACCTCATGGCTCCCACAGAGTTTGGTTCCAAGTATTTATTTCCCCCATTTTCTCCGCAGCTTGAAAATTGCTGATATTCATTAGAACAAGAACAAATCTGGCTGGGGAAATTCTTGCATAGATTCCATGGCAACTTATTTTCCTTAATTTTCTTCATGAATAGATTTCAGCCATGATAGTTTTCCATGTTCAGAAATAATACATCATTGGAGTCAATCTTTTGAAGGTTACTTTTTCAGAACAAATCTTCTTGAAGCAGCCCCAGTATGATTAATGTGATTCTGACAGTTGTATCCAAAATAGTAACTTTTGTAGTCCAAAAGGTTTTGACTAGTATAATTAAAAAAATTATTTTCCAGGATCTGCGCTGGAGCAAAAATAAGAGAAATAAAACTAAATCTATCAACTGTGGTGGAAAACATAAAGTACAAGAAGGACAGGGTGAATTTTTTACTTCCTAAATGGATGTAAATATATGTAAGTAACTCAGTGTGACTACATGTGTTTATATGCAATCAGAAATCAACTATAACAGAATGCATCAGTGTGTGTGTGTGTGAGAGAGAGAGAGAGAGAGAGAGAGAGAGACAGACAGACAGACAGACAGACAGACAGACAGAGAAGGGAGGAGGACAGGTAGGAGAAGAAAAGACAAATCAAAGGAAAATTAGAGGTGACAGATTGAACAGCCATGTCTACACCTACCACCAGCTCAGACTCCACCCACTGGCATGTGTCTCTCAAAACAGTGTCAAATATGACTTCAGATACAACCTCTCATACACACAAAGCCCACACCTATGATTTATCATATGGATAATTTAGAATATTATGTTATCATTACATGTAGTAATGAAACATGGATCTAAAGAGACCATGTGCAGCCAAAACTACAGGTACCCCGTGGAAAAGTTAAGGGAACATTCTAATTAAACCATTACATTCTAATACTGACAACAGTCATAACTAATCCAAATAACTCAAGACCACTTAAAATCATGGCTGTGCTTTAATTTTTTGACAGATTTGGTAGAATAAGAGCTGGAATGGTGACCTAAGTAGAGAGAAAAGTAGACAGAATACTTAAGTCAACAGAGAAGATAAAACTAGTTTGATTGTAGCAGAGGCGAGCAGCCTGAAGACTTCCTTTTAATAGAAGAAATGAAACAAATTACCTGAAAAGCTGAAAGATACTGCTAGGGAGGGGGGCTATATGTATATTACTGGAGCAGATTACAAACTGGTTCAAGAAACTTCAAGTGGTTACGATAGAAATTAATGAAATTTCTGCCAGCATTTGAGGGGTTAAAATGCTGAAATTTGAATCAAAATGCTTGGTACTACTTGCTGTGGCAAAAGAAGAGAGCAAAGGAGCAACAGTTCTACTGGAAACTCCAACTGTTGACCCTTGGAAGTACTGGAGGTTGTTGTTGTTGTTCACAACCTTGTCAGCTGGCTTCAGTATGTTTGGCTGGGAGGGACCTTTCTGGACTGGGATGATTTATCAATCTATTCAGCAGTAACAAAGAATTCTTCCCTGCCTCTGAACTCAAAGCAATCCCCATCTCTCTGTTCACTCCACACACACTCTTCTCTGTTGTCTATTGGAAGCAGTCTGTTTAGGCCTACTGCTGAAAGCAGTCATGTTGTTTGCTAGCTTGCTGTCACTGCAAGTAAATGAAATGCTTTTATTCTTTCTTTCTTGTTTGTCTGTCTGTCTGTCTGTCTGTCTGTCTGTCTGTCTGTTTGTTTGTTTATTTATTTATTTATTCAATTTATACCCCGCTGTGACCTGGTTCCATTTGACAACTCCTCATTTTGCGCGGGAAATATCACAGGAGACGTCTTCTTAATTCTAACATCTTTATCTTTATTATTTACATGGTGATCGGCACTATTCATAATTGGGTCAACAACACTTAACTCAGGCAACATGCCATAACTGTCCATCACAAATTCCCTTCCAAAGTCTGTTGAACTCACAGGAATGCTGGGCCAAACTTCTCCGTGTCAGTGGGTATCCAGAGAGGTGCGCTCCTTACAGCAAAGATGGTGCCACAGCATCAGTGCCAGGCCCAGTCTCCCTCGGGGGGGGGGGAGAGTGTTGTATCTGGAATCCAGGCTGATCACCTGTCGTCCTCTCCCTTTATTCTTGGGAAACACGATTACAGACCATTCTAGAGTCTCATGTCTTACTTCGCCCAATTCCTTCGGGGTAGGGTCTGGAAGCAATTCCCCAACTTCACATTAGGAAAGTCTCTTAATAATTCCTGGGTCTTTATCCTTTCCTATTCCCGCAGCCTTTCCAGTTCTCTCTTGCGCTTCCACAATTCTAATTCTACCCTGAACCGTCGCTGTCCTTGGCTACTTATACCTTCCTCCCAAACTGACAACTCTTGCTCCTCCCCCCCTTCTGCGCACCTCTACCAAACATATTTCAAACTTCCCACTTCTTTCTGCTCTTGCCCCCTCCTTGGTCAAGTTCTCCTTTGGGTCCATCTCTAAACTGGCACTTTTGTCTTCATTCCTCCCTCTATGCCCTCTGTCTCATCAGACGGCACACTCTCCTCTGGACCTCCTTCACAGCTGCCCATCTAGACCAAAGTCTACTCTCAGAATGAGAGATAATGTCTCAGAATGAGTTATTGAGACAGTAAGTGCCTGTTTATGAGACAAAAACGTGGACTAATCTGGGAAACTTTCAGTTAATTCTGCTCTGTGAATCTCTGCACTTCCATTGCACAGCTAGGGGAATTTACCAAAATTCAAAACTGTGAAGCAGGAAGGGCTCAGATAAACTTCGCCATCCTCTGTTTATTCTCCAACCAACCCACCAAACAACCGTTTTGCATCCAGGCATGGCAAGGGGAAGGAGGCACATAGATTTTTAGATTGGCTATTTTTTAGAATTTTTTATGTTTTGACTGACTGATTGCATGTGTGAATGTGGGATGGACAGCTGACTCTTTTGAGTGGACTCTGACTTGAAAGGTCAAAGTTGTACTAGGGAGTGCTGCTCCTTGCCCCCAAAATCTTTTCCTCCCTCCCCTTTTTAATGCCTGCTGCTGGCCTTTGTTTGCAGACTTTTCTTTTTTCTTGCTGTGGGTACCTATGTATATTTTAGATTGGATAGCCGAATAGCAAGCACTCTAATTTCAGCTAGGCAGAAACTGAATATACTTGGGCAAACCAGATTTCTGATTACTGTCTTCAACACCCGGAATACACATTTTCTATCAGCACAGATCCTTGGGGGAGGAGAGGGAAGGAAGAACAAGATAGTAGAAGCTTTGCCTACAATTTAAAAGATCACCATATTCTCAGAGGTGATGGCTCTGCATAGCATTCCCACATCATAGGTGACAGTCTAATTATAGTGACAAATATATAAATAACCATACTAAACAGTGAACAATTTGATTTTCAAGTTTTTAATGTCTCAATTTGATATAGAGCTAGTGTAGTGTAGTAGGCAGAGTGATGGTATTCAGTTCAAAGTTCAAATTCCCGTTGGCTATTAGAAACTCAGAATAAAAACGGCATACCAACAAGTGGATTCCAACTCACGGCAACAAGTAGATTCCAACTCATGGCAACCCTTTCCAGGGTTTTCTAGGTACAGAACACTCAGAAATCATACGATAGAAACACTCCCTTAAATATCTCAATTACTTTTAAAACCCTTAGATTTAGATTAGGCATCCTTCAGTCTCGAGAGACTATGGTATCATGCTCTGTATGAAGGACTTGGAACAACGTCTAGTGTGGCTGAGAAGGCCAATTCGAGAGTGACAATCCCTTCCACACTGAAGACAAATACAATCTGTACCCTGTCTAGCTCTCTGATTTTGCTGCTTTTGTGACTGCTTCTTTGCCTCAGCCTGCTGGACAAGGGTCTCTTCAAATTGGGAGAGGCCGTGATGCATTGCCTGCATCCTAAAAACCTATTAAGGCCTTTATAGGTCAGATATAACTCAACAGTATATAACAAACATGCACTTGATTGGACTTTATTCTAGAGCAGTGGTTGGTCTGAGCCCAACTAGAAGCCTCTAGTTCCCAACTTAGGGTCCCCAAAAGTTACTGGACTAAAACTTCCAGAAGCCTTCACCACTAGCTCTGCTAGCCAGGATTTCTCAGAGCTGTAGTCCAAGAACATCTGGGGACCCACGCTTGGGAAATACAGTTTCAGAGATGTTAGCAGCTGAATCCTCCTTTGCTCTGAAGGATCCCAAATACTCTTCTCCCCAGTCCCTACTGTGTTCTCAACTTAGAGACAAAGGTTATTTGGGGATACTAAAAGTGATGCTTTTGGCAAGAAGACCTCCTTGTGAGCCAGCTTTTGTTGGTAAGGAAAGAGATGCTTGGCCATTAGCCTTCAACTACTTCTCAAGCAGTCCTCCAGGAAAACAGATTATTCTAGGATCCTCTTCGAACAACTAGACTACAGTGGGGTCTCTACTTAAGAACGTCCCTACTTAAGAACAATCCAACTTAAGAACAGCTCCATTTGCTAAATTTTGCTTCTACTTGAGTACAGAAATCCAAGATAAGAACAGGAAAAAAAACCTTTCCTGCTCTTTTTTTAACCTTAGGTCATCTTAGGTTAAAAAAAATTCTCCCCCTAGTGGTAGAGTACGTATTAACCAACTTTGCATTAGTTCCTATGGGAACTAATGCTTCAATGTACGAACGCACCTCTACATAACAAAAAAACAGCCAGAACGGATTAATTGGTTTTCAGTCCATTCCTATGGGAAATTTTTCTTCAACTTAAGAACGTTTCAACTTAAGAACACCATTCCAAAACCGATTAAGTTCTTAAGTAGAGGTTCCACTGTAGTTTCTATGGACGGAAAAGAGCAGATACGAATTAAATGGTTTTCAATGCATTCCTATGGGAAATGCAGATTCAACATAAGAACTTTTCAACTTGAGAACCACCTTCCAATACGGATTAAGTTCTTAAGTAGAGACCCCACTGTACACACGACACAGAAATGTGTTCTGGATGATATTTTCAATCACAACTCTATGTATAGCTCAACAGTAAATCTTCTAAGATTGATAATTAAAAGTCGACATAATCTTTTCATGGCCTGTAAAATTTATTCTATCTGCATTTTTTATGACATAGCTGTGCTTATAAGATTATCAGTTAAACCAAAGGCCAAAGGTGAAATCTCCAACACAATACATATCCTAACATACAGAACAAAATGTTCACGCTACTATCATCGCACTATGAACCCTGCATACATAGAAACATTTTCGAATTAGCCACATATCAAAACTGATTTCATTAAGTGGTGCTTCATTAGCTTAAGTACATACTCCACATTTCTGCTGAAGACCAGTAACGCAGACTGAGGTTATAACCCTCTTAATTTGTCATTTTTAAACCAATTAATATTTACTTTAAAATAATATACTTATTTAAAATGAAAGTTCATTTCTTCATATTTTAAAATGAAATGGCTTTGAAATCACACTTCCTCATTACATTTATTCCACAACAATTAAATTCTCATACAACTTATTTCAAAATCTGTTTTGTCCATGATGTGCCTCTAGCAACAAAGCTTTATTAATTTGCTTATGTTTTGTTCTACTTTATGTTCTGTTTTAACTTGTTTTATTTCAGATTACAGTACACCCATATATCCTCTACAAATTGTGAATGCAATCTACAAATTCACTTTTAGCCAAAGGAATATGAAACATGCTAGTATGTACTTCCATTCATGAAATCATCTCCAGAAGGAGAAAATAATTTTTTGTAACCATATACTTCGCAGCCTTTTTCTTTTTAAACTACTTAAATAAAGAAATGCCTTAAGAACCTTGAGGCCTATGCTTTCCCAGATACTGTACTCAAGATACCAAAGACTGCAGTCACTACCAGCCATGCACAAATTATACCATTGTCTGTTTTCTCTTTGTACAACAGAATCAACTGGAGAAACAAAGTGATGGAGGGTGCTACTAAAAGACAGCAGACATGAAAGGGAAATTTACTCACTGGTAAAGGAGTTTGTTAAAATCCTCTGTCTTCTCCCATCCTGCTTACGCACTGCAGGAAGAGCCAGGAAAATTAAAGCAACAATGGGAAGCCAGGGGAACAATGGGGCAGGCTGGAAGAGGAAGAGACGAGGACACAGAATCAATTAAAAGAAATGGAGGAGAATGGTACTACCTATCAGGATGCTAGCCTAGCAGCAAATACAAAACTGGAGCAAAATCCACTGTCTTTCCTCCAGACCATATAAATTCCAAGTTGACAAGGAGATAAAGGGTCATGAAATGAAAGGCATAATGGAAAGGTAAGTAAGTGGTGCTTAGCTGAACTGAGCATATGGTCAGAAGGACTCAGCAGCTGCCGTTCTTGCTGCCACCAAAGAAACATCAAGCCCCAAAACATCCCAAAGTATAGCTGTCCATAGCAGCAGTAGCTGTAGCTTCTGCTTTTCCCTTTGTCCTTTACGAAGGAGTTCAGCAAAGAACAAGGAAGTGTGTGGGACTGATAATGAAAGAAATGTCAGGATGCTTCTATGCTTCCATGCCTGCATAAAACTGTCTGTTTAAACTAGACCTGCCAACAAATATGCAGTGACCTTGAATTAGTGAGACAGTATCAGACGTTGCAGCTAGAACACATGTACAAGCAAATGGCCTACTTAAATTCACTCTTTCCAATCTTTCACAACATTCCAATCTCTTCAACATTCTCAGCCATCTAGAATACAACTACAAACAGCTCACTTGCATACTCTATGGTTTACCTGTGAAATAAAAGATTTTCAAGTCAAACTGCCAATGAATAAAGGCACATATAAAGGTTCCTCCTCTGGTGATATGTTTTGTGTACAGAGAGGCCGAAGGAAAGAGTGAAAGATTGAACTACAGGTGTCTGGGCTGTTTGGACAGGTGCATGAATCTGGTAACAGAAGGAGGAAGATGAATACAAACCTGTATGAAATCTCTTTTCTGTTACTCAAACTAATTCAAACAACATTGTGCAAGGATTTTCAGGTGGCACTCTGGTAACTGTGGCTGAGCCAGTTGAATATGCTAATAGTAAGAAGAAAGCTATAACTTATACACACTGTAAAGTTTCCTACTGCTTTACAGAACACTTTGAAGTACTACTTTTAAAATATTTTTGCCCTTTTCTCCATCTCCCTTTTAAATGCACAATCATATTCTGAAAACCCCTAATCCATTTTTACTAAAGATACCTGTTGTTGGTGGCTGTCATCATATATCAGAGTCTCAAAAACATGCATGACTCATTTTGTTCCTTTACTAAAAGGTGTCACACCTCCTCTAGCTATCTAGAATGAAAATCCACACACAATAATGCCTTCAAGCTTTTAGTTTATATCAGTAGCATTTTTCCTTACGGTCCTCCTCCTTTTTCTGGATTTCAAAAGCTGCTACAAAGAACTATCAGAAGAATACTCTTTTCATGAAAGATAAACAGAATTCTATATTTCATATTAATCCCTCATCACACCTCCTGTCATTTCATGCTTCCTGGTATGTCCAGCCTAAAGTCAATATACTAGAAGTATGGTGAATTATTCTGAGATGTGAAACACCAGGGGCTTCACTGTACAAGTACCTTGTCAGACAACATTCAAAACAAAATGTGGATTTATTAGGACTCAATTGCATTTCTTGTTATATATATACCTCTGGGGCTAGATTTACAATGCCTTGTCATTTCAGCATTTGTTCACCTGCAGCAACGATAACATAAATTCATTTTTTAAAGAAAAAGAATAAAATAAAATAAATATAAACATTTCACAGAGGAAAAAAAGAGGAATATAACTATAGTTTGTCAATAAAGAAAGTGCAGGTGTTAGACTAATCAACTAAAAACAGAGAGGCATACTGAAAGGACTCACTCCCTCTGTCATAATTCTACTTTTAGAAGAACAAGTGCAAATTGCCCATTGCTAATAACCTGATACAGTATCTGTCACAGATACCAAGAATATGTATGATTAGTTGAGCCTCAAAGAAAGGTGGGGTGTTATATATAATGTAAATTAAACATCAAGGCCCTTTCTGCAAGGGTCGTACAACAGACCCAGGACAGCAATGATAGTAGGAAATGAGTAGATAAATTTGACGGCATGGTGCACTGAGCTTCAGTGCAAAAGATCAGCTGCAATAGTCAGATATGCAAGTGTGAACAAGTGCACATAAAATGGTTCAAACACAAAGTAACTGGGCTTTTCAAAAAGTGCATAAGATATTCAGTGGCAAATGTATCATGACTTCATATTAATTAAACAGCAGGCCTAATATAAGACCTTTATTGTAGCCAGTTGATTAAGATCAGTTCAATGTAATTAATTTATTAAGGTTTAATTTCACATTAAAATAATCCTAACTGATATTTACTTTGGAAAATAGCTTTTCCAAAGCTCTGGATTCTTTTGAGGTTTCTTGCCTCAGCTATTTTGTTGTCCACTCAGGAAGAAAAAGAAATTATTCTTACTCCCAAACCCCGAGCTAATAGAAAAACAGTGAAGATTCAAAAAGAGATACCTCACAACCATGAGATAAAAATAAAGCAACAAGTATCAAAATGCTACTACAAAAATCAATGAGGGAATGTTTATATTTTGGGCTGTCCATCTCAAAAAAGTTATACATATAGGTGGGAAAATACAAGGAACATTTTAAAGTATTCATTTAGAAAAGAAGTATGAAGTATACAGAAACTATGCTACGAAGATTACAGGTGGCTGGATTAACAGTAAAAGCAAATAAATGCCAGATTGGTAGTTCAGAGCGAAAGTATTTAGGCCATATAGTGAGTGGAGGAGTAATTATACCTCTAAAATCTAAAATAGAGGCTATCAAAAATTGGCCTATTCCAAAATCTAAGAAAAAACTAAGATCATTCCTAGGATTAGCGGGCTACTACAGACATTTTGTTCCCAATTTTAGTGAAGTAGCTGCCCTTTTATCCTTCTAACCCACAAACACCGATCTGAGAAAATCCATTGGACAGCTGAGTGTGAGGAGGCCTTTAACAAGCTAAAAATGCATTAACTTCTGGACCAGTACTGCGAGCACCTGACTTCCAGTGTGAATTCGTCATCTTTACAGATGCATCTAACATCGGGCTGGATACCGTGCTGAGTCAGGCAGATGACAACGGAGACCATCACTGCGTGACTTCATTAATAAGAAACTGCAGGTGGGTGAAAACCATCTCTCTACCATCGAGAAGCAGTGTCTAGCCATTGTGTGGCCATTATAAACCATATATTTGGGGGAGCCATTTTGTCTTATGTACTGACCATTCCTCACTTTTATGGCTGAGGACTATTCGTGCCAACAACAATAAACTGCTGAGATGGGCACTACTTCTACAGGACATTGACTTTGAGACCAGAACTGTGAAAGGAACCCAGGACGTGGTTGCAATGTGCTGTTGCGGAGACCAGAGGACTGAGGAGAAAAGACTAATAAATATTAATGTATTAAATGTTTTATTGTTGTAATGGTTTGCTTATATAAAGTGATGTGTTGAATATATATAAATGAGTGACATAGAGATATATTTATGTGTTAGATTGGTTTAGATCCTAAATTGTAAGTATATTATATGGCAAGTGCATTGGTTTAAAATGTACCTTGTGTTCCATTGTTCATAAGGGTAAACTGTAAAGTTTTCCCTCATGAGACAAACTTATCTTAGGGGGGAGGATTGTGGCAATTGGCCCTGTCACTCCTGGACTCATGCTAAAGCACTTGAGTCAATGGATATATGAGACTTGGCTGAAGGAGGAACAGTCAGATAGGGATCAGAGAGGAATCAGAAAAAGGAGTGAGATAGCAGTGAGATAGGGATGAGTTAGGAACTGGTTAGGGAATTGATGAGGAGATAAAAAGAACTGGCTAGAAAGAGACAGATTGGTGATCTGTTTATGAAACTGTAAACAAAGAGAAACAAAGTAATGAGGGAACTGATAAGCTAAGACCAATGAACTTTGATTACCTGAAAGATTTCTAATACTGTTTGAAATACTGTTTCACTTCAATAAATATGTTTTGGTTGTTCACCCAAAAAAAATATTCTCTGCACTATTTCTCCATACAGGATATCTTTTGGAATCCGACGATCAGCCATTCTCATGACATGCCCGAGCAAACGTAGACATCTCTGCTTCAGTAATGTATACATGCTAAAAATTCCAGCTCATTCTAGAACTTATAACTCATTCTATTTGGAACTTTGTCCTGCCAGGTGATACCAAAAGATGCGCCAGAGATAACACATATGGAACGTGTTCAGTTTCCTCTCCTGCCATGCAAAAAGGATCCAGGACTCCCTGCAGTACAGGAGTATACTCAGGACACAGGCTCTATAGGCCTGGATCTTGGTATGTGCCGTCAACTTCTTATGAAGCCATACTCTCTTTGTGAGTCTAGAGAACATGGTAGCTGCTTTGCCAATGTGTTTATCCAGCTCGACATCTAGGGAAAGGGTGTCAGAGATTGTTGAGAGAAGGTACACGAAATCATGAACAACCTCCAATTCTTGTGTAGAGGTGGTAACAGAGGGGGGTGAGTTCACGCCCTGGCCTATGACTTGTGTTTTCTTCAGGCTGATTCTTAGTACAAAATCTTGGTAGGCCTTACTAAAACAATTCATATGTTGTTGGAGCTCTTCAGCAGAATGGGCAACAACAGCTGCATCGTCGGCAAAGAGGAACTCCTGCATGCATTTCAGCTGGACTTTGGTCTTTGCTCTCAATCTAGAGAGATTAAAGAGCTTCAAGTAAAGAGAAATCAAGTACAACTCTAAAGAAAAATAAAATTGATTCACTTGAAATATGGTGCTGAAAGATAGGTTTGCAAATACCTTAGACTGCCAGGAAGAGGAATAAGTGGGTCTTAGATCAAATCAAGCCTGAATTTTTTCTGGAGGCAAAAATATTGAAGCTGAGCCAGATGATGAGAAAGGGTTTCTCTGGAAAAGACAATAATGTTGGAAAAGGTGGAAGGCAGTAGAAAAAGAGGAAGGCCAAACATGAGGTGGATTGACTCCCTAAAGGAAGTCACAGGCTTGAGTTTACAGGAGCTGAGCAGAGCTGTTGAGGACATGACATTTTGGGAAAAATACTAGCTTTTTTCTTCCTAATATTCCTTTAAGTTTTTTATGAATCTCCCATCCATTCCATCCAAAAAAGGGAAGAAAACTATCTGGATTCATGTTAGGGCTGCAAGTGTGTTTCTTCATCCCAGGGACATCTCCAGATCATGAGGATGTTTTGGATCCCTCCCAAAATGTGCCCTTGTTGGCCACCTCACCAAGAGAGGAGGCACAGCAGTAGCTGCAACACCATTCAAGAAGAAATCCTTTCGGGTATCAGAAACTGGCCTCCAATATAAAATACACTGATACAACATTGTGACCTTAACTCAGTGTGCTTAACTTCCTAACCTGTGATCCTTTCAAAGACATATTTTATTTTCCAGAATGCATAACACACTACAGAAGGCAAGATCCTGCAGTTTTTTATCTCTGTCTCAAGGATACGTTGATGTGAAGAAACAAAAGGACAAAGTATGTGGGTGCTCATGTGCACATGCTGTGTAAGCTCTAAAATGATTTGCTTTGAGCAATTTATTTTGTTTCGTGTTATCAGAAAGAATTTTAATTACAAAAGTCCTGCGGCATTTGGGGCAGGTATTGTTTCAGCGCACCAGCAATGTCAAAAGGATGACACTCCTCAAGTTCTAGGCCAAAGCAACACACAGGAAAGAGGAAAAAAACAGACATAAGAATAATGGTACACAGTCTGAACTATTAGATGCTGATGCATAGAATAGCTATGAGAATTGTGTTTATTCGCGAAGGCTTTCACGGCCGGGATCTAATGGTTGTTGTGGGTTTTTCGGGCTCTTTGGCCGTGTTCTGAAGGTTGTTCTTCCTAATGTTTCGCAAGTCTCTGTGGCCGGCATCTTCAAACTTGCAGCCCTAACAAAAACCCACAACAACAATTGTATTTATTCTTTATAGCATGCATAAAGATAGGATAGCATGTAAAATATCTTAGGATAATATTAAAACTGGATATGTAACATTCAGTGGAACAGGTACAGAATGAAACTGTTACTGCCCCGCTCTTCCAAATTCCAGACAACAGCTTTTTTTCTGGACCAAAGGAACTTATAACTAGAATTGTCCAAGAGCCCTGCAGTTGGGGAGGGGGTGCCATATTTCATTAATAAAGGAATCTCTGTCTTTATTTCCACTGAAGATAGATTCAAAAATGAATAATCTGCATGTCTGATCAATTCTCTTGTGTGAAAAATTAAACCTATTTGCTGTACAGGCTTCAGGAAAGCAATTTCTAAAAATTCTTTGACAGACACATACAGTTTTCAATAAAGCATGTCTGCTAAATTTGTGGTACAATCAGCATATATGCCTATCCTCACTTGCACAGATTTCATCTTCCTAATATGTTAGGACCTGGAACCAAATTCTTTTTTCCTCTCAAACCTGTGACCTCTCATTTTGCTGATCAAAAGTTTAGCTTTTTCCACCTCTTTCATCCACACAAATACATTAATCCATGTCCTTCCATGTATTTGACTGTTAGGAGGGAAGCAAAATAATCCCTTGAAAACAAAATATGAGAGGTCACCAGGAACATTATGTAACACGTGGTTTGATCTTGATCTGCTTTCACAAGGGGTGAATGTACAACTTTCCACAATTTTTCATGTAAGCAGAAAAAGACACTCTTAACCAAATTTCAGTGAATTTGCTTCTCTTCACAGTCTACAGAAGAGTGTGCAAACACTCCTCTATGTCTCCTTAACTACAGGGCTAAAATAAATCAGTTAAAATAAAATGTTTTTTTAGTTTTTATTTATCTAAAACATAAACATAAAATACACAAATCAAAATACAATATAACTGTGTTCCCCACCACGGTAGACGGGACCTCTTGCTATGCAACGTGTGGTACCTAGTCAGTCTATCAGATGCATAAATAACTGCCTACTTGACACTCCTACACAAGCCATATAACTGAGGAACCTGAGAATGTGGAACATGTAGGATGAGAGCATATCACAATCATTGAATGATTAAGTAACACTTTTATTTAGTTCTTAGCTTTCTTACTGGAACGCATGGAAACAGGAACACATGGAAGACAGTTGTCATTTGTTGTCACCCAGCACATCTGAATTAAAATCTTACTGATACACTGCAACAAGCAAACTACAGGGATTCAAAATGCCCGAAAATGAGTGTGTTTGAACCAGACTGATCACAGCATATCTTAGGTTTAACTTGGCCACAAACCATCGTATTTTCTCTCTGGAATACCTTTGCTCATGTTCAGCCAATTAACTAAATATATTCCCCTGAACATCTGTGGCTAGAGACATGTTTGGGCATGTCTACACTGGCTTTTCTAGAGCCAGAGTTGGTGCAGGGTAAATAGATTCACTTGGCGCTGAGTGGAAGTGCAATATGCCATTTGATGCAATCCTTAGGACTCTATTTAGTCAGGCGACTTCCAATATCAAGAAATAGCTTAATAAATGAGCTGCTTCTGAATATCAACTAATTGATCACTTCTGTTCCTCAGTAGAAGAGCAGGAGAAGTGAAATGTTTTTTAAAGACTGGTAGACTATCACTGAAACACTGCATTATTTTAAAAAAGAGGGGGAATGCTTGCATTTGTTTGAAGGGCCAGCTGAGAACCTGTCTGCAGCCAAATCCATGGAAATTCAAACTGGAAGGCACCCTGACATTCAAAGCAATAACTCACACTGGAAATGGACCAAACTGAAATGATCCTACACACATAAAAAAATTAGAATCCCCTCAGAGAATCTCAGAAAGGTGTGGGTAGGAACACTCTGAGGACGATTTGGGTTGCTCCAGCAATTTTATCATGTGACTACTGGGGGGGGGGGGAGAGCAAGCCAAACCATTCCCACAGTGGATCAAACTGCAGGAGAAATGCCTCTGATCAAAACTAATTTTTCTTACCCCTAGTTTTTACATAATTAAATGCTGTAAAAAATCATCTCCAAAAAAAATCAGAACTTTTCAATGCAAAAGTAGTTTCAGACTAAAGACCAAGAACCACAACTACTGCCAGATACAGAGCAGATCAATAAATGAAATAAACATGCAATTACTTATTTGATAAATTTCCATGCATGTCTCTTGTAACTCATATAAGATTCTTTCAAACCGTTTTCCAGTACCTATTCAAATGTGTGACGGCAGTCATTAAATAGTCCCTGAGAGAAAACCCCTAAAATCAACTTCCATTATGCCAGAAACCATTTTTTAAAAGTGGCCTGGAAAAGTCAACACTAATTACACATCGATGGTCTTCTTTAGCAGTCCTGAGCAACAGTCCTCACATGAACAGAGCAGTGAACCAATTCATAATAGCAATAAATCAAATAGTAACAATATTACGACATATGTGGATAAAATTTTACTCAGGTCTGGCTAAAGGAGGTTGGGCAAGACATCCCAACCTGATACAGTATAACAGTTATTTCAACTAATGAAGCTGTAATCTTATATCTAGGTACCTAGACAAAAACCCCATTAAACTCAATAGATCTTGCTTCTGAGTAGACACATACAGGATCACACAAATAAAACTGCAAACATTCCAGCATGGAGTCCCACATTCAGACAACAGGAATGTTTTTATTTCAGTACTCCTTATCATATTCAAGCTTAATCCCTGAGGTCCTGACATAAACTAGCAGATAGCAAGCTTTATGCACAGGGCTAGGCTTCTAAATCCCCCTTTTCCTTAATGCAGCCTACCAATAAACAGCTCTTCAAATTCAGATGAATTCCAGAAGTGTGGTCTGACACAGCATAAGGAGCAGCAAATGAAGGAACAAGACAGAGAAAGCTCAGCATTGTCATACAATTCCTTCATGTATTGAAAGGGGCATTCTGGACAGAGGAACAAACGTGTAAATACTTCTCAAAGAGAAAAGGCCCTTCAGGTTTAAAATTAAATATCGCACTCAATGCTCTAGAAAGCAAAGCAAAGAAATTTAGACAAGTAGTATTATGGAAAAGTTAAAATGAAATATTGTATGGGCTTTGATAATATCAACATCTACAAACAGCAGATTTATCCAGTTACCTTTTTACCTGTGCAACTAATTCATATTTGCAAAATAAAAATCTCATTGTTAACATGTTTGGTTGCAAGTAAACTGGTGTGTGCGTGTGTGCGTGCCTGCCTGCCTGCCTGTTTGTCTGTCTGTCCATCTTCTTGGATTCCAAATGCTGCATAAAAATAGTAATCATCCCCATATTTTGAATAAAGATGACTAGTGACATGAATTTCTTTATTTTTGTGGGTACAGTTTTAACCATTTTTTGCTTTAAACTGAAAGCTTTTTTCTTTGAGAGATTCGTCTGCTTTTTACAACACAGGAGTGCATAGACATCAATTCTTGTCAAAATTTGTATTTATTGAATGACTCAATATAAATGAAAAATAAAAAGGCACTACATAAACAAACAAACCAATAAAGAGCAACATAAATCACTCGACAAAGCAGATCAACCCCTTTCACCTAGTTCTAGCTGGATCATTCCCAAAGGAGGAGGACTTTCTTTTTAAATGTTTCTCTTGAAAGAGATAGGTCCTGCATACAAGTTGTTACTCACAAATCAATGTGTTGGTATGCTGATTAAAGTTGTTTGCCAGGAAACACATTCTTGCACCAAATATGTTTCACAAAAAGCTAGTTCCCATTATCAATTTGAGTAAAAAGCACAAATCATTCTCAGAAGATAGCAGGACAGAGACAGACAAAAATCATAAGTAAATAACTGGTTTAATTTAAAAAAAAAATAACACGAGAAAAGAGGGGTACTTCTATCATTCCAGGGGAAATGAATATGGAAACTAGCCATCAACTATAACTATTTGATAATTAGAGCCACTGTGTAAAAACCTGAGGACTTAGTCAAATATCATTTAGATGGTGTTTTTCCACTTTGGAGGAGGAGGAGAACACAAGAAAATTTTAGAATCTACAAATATAGTTTCAGCACTACAGGTATTTGTTGCGTGCAGAATAGCTTTCAGAGCAGATACATAAAATCAGAAAGATACAGTACTATAACATGGGCTCAATATTCCTTGCATCAGTGGAAACAGAAAGCCATTTACTAACTGTACATCTGCAATGTTAAAATATTCCCTGTGGCAACTGTTACCACACAAGTTGATGTACTTGATGATTATGGTCAAATAAGTATCAGCCAAGCTAGGGCTTTTAAAATCCAGTGGTCTAATATAAGTCAACATATTTGATGGTACTGACAGCTGAACAGTTAGCTGGTAGCTAAGTATGTGAGTGAGCTCTTAGTGCAGCCAATGGTAAAGTTTGTAATGCAGAAATAATCATATTGTTTCAAAGCAGGAGGCTTGCCTAAAACTGCAGGATAGTATAATGATACAATAAGGCTGTTCAAAGCAAAGATCAATGTAATCATTATACAAAGATGTATGAGGTTGTGAAAATTGCTGTAAATACAATGTCCGCCATACCCTTTGTGGTTATGATCGTGTGACATGATGGCATTCTAAAAGTATCAAAGAATTAATATTTACCCTTGCTTATTTCCCTGCCTTTCATATTTCATGTTGCATAGCAGAATTAAACAATTTTGCTATTTACATGTGTTGCTTCCCCCCCCCCCAATTTGTTAATGGATTTTTATTGTTTCACTTGATTATTGCTATCTGCATGCACACTTTTTTTGGTCACTGAATAAAAAACCAAAAATAGCAAACTTTCGGGGCAGATAAAAAAGAAAATTCTGATTCATCTGCAAAGCCCCCATTTTTTGAGGTGAGGGGGAAGCAGTATTTTTATGGGCTGATACCTAAAGTTGCTTCCCCCCCCTCCTCTCTTCCTTTCCTAGCCTTTTCCCTTTTTCTTGTCATTATCTATAGGAGACTAGAATTCTCAGATAACTCCTACTCTCAAAACTTCAGGCAGAGAGAAGTTTATATGATACCAAAAAAGAAAGAAGTCATCCAGCTTCTCAGGCTTAGTCAAGCAAGCCCACTCAACCTTTTTAAACATATCCAGAAGAATTCACTCCAACAAAACATTGAGGAAAAGCTGTTAAGAATAATATGATGCTATGCCACTCCTGTGAGCTATAATGTCCTGTTCTCTTAGACCTCAGAATTGAAATGCATGGTTCAGAAAAGGTAGTGAACAAATGCTATAATCTACCAATTTCAAGTATCTTATATGTGATGTGTCCTTCAAACACTATTTTTACCTCCAAAACTACAAAACACATTTTCTTAAGAAATAGACAATAGCCTTGGGACATGAGAAATGACTCATAGACTGGGCATATGTATTATTTAAGCCATCTGGAAATTATGGATTTCGGACACTTTCATCCATTGCAAGGCAAATTTGTGAAATCAAGATATCACAGAACTACTCAGCTGGAGCTCCACAATCTTGTATATGTGCTTGATCAATGCCCTAATCCTGGATCTGAAAGAGTTTCGATTTGTCATGAGCTCTTCCTCTTTCATCTCCATGTGGAAGAAATAGTTCTTCCATATTTGTCTAAAACAAAATATGATATGGAGGTGCTAAATACACAGAACCTTAAAAGAGTAAAGATATGAAGAGAATTAAGCCAAACCCCATTTTTTTTAACTACACAAAAATACCTTGCTTCCTAAATCCATTTCTCGTCTCACCTAAAGCAGACTGGCTGCTTGAATTGGATTTATGTAATTATTGACTTATCACTCAGCAACTGATTCAGTGGGTGTACTCCAGTTGGGACAAACAAGTGAATTTATGACTCCAAATAATCCAACAATATTTCTGGTATATTTTAAAAATGCAAACATTTTATAACTGAGCCCATTCATATTATTTCTCTCTGATCTATCCAGACACCATTGCTTACTGTAATGAATTATTAAACTAGAAAGTTAGCTTCAGCTTCTCTGGTACGAAGTAATATTCTCTTCTAATAGCTCATGCTTCTGATAATCAGGATCATCTATTTGACTGAAGGGTTTATCTTTTGACAGCTTTATGAATAGGAGGTTTGGCAAGTTCTTAATAAAGTCAAAGTTCTTAATAAAGGACATAATCCAGTGCAAGCAAAGCATCTTTTAAGTACCACTGATTTCATAAGAAGAGCTGGGCATATGATTAAAACTCTCTTACTGAAATCACTGCAATTCAGAAGTGTCTCACCTGTAGCTGGATCATGCTTAGTCTTCTTTTAATAAGCTTTTTGTAACTTAAGTTTTAATAAGCACACACTGAGCAAGCTCCTTGGAAACAGGAGCCTGCCTCTTTTACTTATGAAACTTTTCATAAATATAAATTTACAAAACTATACGTTTAAGTAATAAATATTAATAAACATTAGTATTGGTATTATTAGTATAATAGTATTTTCCATGATATTATTCTCTTGTTCATTAATTATATATTAATTATATATTATTGAAACTCAATCCAGACAAGACGGAAGTGCTGTTAGTGGGTGCTTCGCTGGACAGGTTGGAGGGCCATTTCCCTGCCCTGAATGGAGTTACACTCCCCCTAAGGGACAGGGTCCGCAGCCTGGGGGTGCTACTGGACCCCAGTCTAACTTTGGAAGCTCAGGTGGACTCAGTGGCCAGGGGTGCCTTCCTTCAGCTGCGGAAATTATACCAGCTATGGACCTACCTGGATGAGCGGAGTCTCGTGACAGTTACACACGCACCGGTAACATCTTGTATTGATTATTGCAATGCGCTCTACGTGGGGCTGCCTTTGAAGATGGTCCGGTGACTGCAACTGGTCCAGAATCGAGCTGCGTGGCTGGTGAGTGGTGGGGCTGCTAGAGAGCACATCAAGCTGATTCTGTATAATTTACATTGGTTACCAGTTGCTGTCCGGGCCCAATTCAAAATGCTTATTTTGACATATAAAGCCCTAAACGGCTTGGGCCCTGGATACTTGAAGGACCGCCTCCTTCCATATGAGCCTACCTTGCTGTAAAGATCTAGCCAGGGGGCCCTTTTGAAAGAGCCATCCCTCAAGGAGGTAAGAGGGAGGGCTTGTAGACAAAGGGCCTTCTCGGCAGCTGCCCCCAGACTATGGAACGCCCTCCCGACTGAAATTCGTCTGGTACCGACACTGATGATATTTCGGTGCCAGGTCAAAACCTTCCTGTTCCAGAAGGCTTTGAACTGAAATAACATTAACTGTGGGTCTTGATGATGGCAATTTTAATTGTATTTTAATCGTATTTTAATTGTATTTTAATCATTTTATATTTTATTGTATTGAATTTTAATTGTTGTAAGCCGCCCAGAGACCTTTGGGTAGAGTGGGCGTCTAATTAATTAATTGTCTACAAGCCCTCCCTCTTACTTCCTTGAGGGATGGCTCTTTCAAAAGCATTTTGAATTGGGCCCGGACAGCAACTGGTAACCAATGTAAATTATACAGAATCAGCTTGGTGTGCTCTCTAGCAGCCCCACCACTCACCAGCCGCACAGCTCGATTCTGGACCAGTTGCAGTCGCCGGACCATCTTCAAAGGCAGCCCCACGTAGAGCGCATTGCGCATTAATTAATTAATTAAAATATTTACATTATCTACAAAACCTTCTATGTGTACAAAAGAGCAAGGACTTACCTGCTTTCTCAACCTGCACTTGAGAAACACCTTTGTAGCCTGTCCCTTCAAATAAATCTTTCCAAATATACATACTACAGAAGGAAAGCTAAAGCTGGGGGCATTGGCTGTATTAAAAAGTAGTCAAGCCTTTTTAATACAGCCAATGCCCCCAGCACACTACTGTATTCATACAGATTTACATGATTTCAGCTCCCACCAGCAACAAACACTTCAGCTGAATGAATAGGTGAGGCAAACCACTGAGCAATCTCAGCCATGATTCAGCCTTTTAATATCAACTGGGCTAATTCTGCAGACATAAAGGAACCATTTGCCCAGGAACATATGGTATTAGGTGGCTGAAGGGAATAATTACAGAATAACTCAGATCAACCAAAATAGAACAGGAAGTATGTTAGAAATGGTTCAGATGATGCAGAAAGTCAAAGCCAAGGAAAATGATAGAACTAGCAGGCCTTAGCAAGAGGAAATAGTGGACACAGCCAGGAGAAGATGAGAAGCAAGTAAATGAAGGTGAAGAAAGGAAGAAAAGGCTGGGAAGAAATTAGCTGGGAACAAAGCACAGAAATACAAGCTAGCATTTACTTATCCACTGCATCAATGGCTGTGAACATTCCTCTCCACTTGGTCTACATCTCATCAATGTTCCATATTTTATTTCTTTTCCAAGTTAGTGTGTGTCAATGTTTTCAATATACTTATTTTGAACAGAACAAATATCCTTTCATTCATATAATTATTTACTCAGCCCTGCACAGACACTATTTAGTGTCACACGACTGAAGCCAACATCATTATTCTGTATTATTTTTATTATTTTGCATGTTCAAATGTATGGGTAAGTCTGTTATTTGTTCTGTGGCATAATGATCTCCCATTTTTAGTCTACATTTATTTTACCCCGTTTTCAACAACTCAGCAATAAAAATGGAATGGGAATATAGGTTTAAAAATAAAACTGGTAAATCCTTAAACAGGAATTATGACCACTCTCTTTTCTTTCAATATTATCATTTTGAAAACACTACTAACACTATTAGCTTTGCAAATACCTTGAACATTAAACAGAACTTTTCCCACAAAAAAAACCCAAAAGGTTTGCAAGAGATTTGAACTATTTTCTAAGCAAGGATAGTTATAGTTTGTTTCATACTTCCGCAGAAAGACTGGGCTCAAATGTACAAATGTCTTTCTGAAGAAGAAATAAAACTTTTTCTTTTCTTTTCTTTTTTTTACCCCTGATGGAGTACATCCATGTACCATTAGATTTTTCTTATGTGTTTATATCCTCAGAAGAATTCTGTGCTGGAAGGTTTTCAGACTGCATCATTTGCTATTTATCCAACCAGCAAATGCACAGAAATGGACACCAGGAATTGTTTCTGTGTTGCTGCCTCTGTCAAGGATCAGTTACACTGGCCATCAAACTCCTACCTATCAAATATACAGCTGTTGCTGAGAGCCTCTTGTGCAAAATGGTCCTCTTTTATCATTTTAGTTACAGGACTAAACAAACACTCTTATCCAAGCTTTGGACCAAAGATGGTCCTCAATGATTGAATGAATAACTGAAGAAAGAATTGTTCACATTAACGAATTCTAGTGACCTGTAATTTGGCTTATTCTAATGCATTATACTGTACATGGGGCTGGTTTTGGAAATAACCAGGAAAGTAGCAGAAAGAAAGGCAGCAGGATTAAAGGTAAAGGTAAAGGTTCCCCTTGACAATTTTTGTCCAGTCGTGTTCGACTCTAGGGGGCAGTGCTCATCCCCGTTTCCAAGCCATAGAGCCAGCGTTTTGTCCGAAGACAATCTTCCGTGGTCACATGGCCAATGCGACTTAGATACTGAACGCTGTTACCTTCCCACCGAAGTGGACCCTATTTATCTACTTGCATTTGCATGCTTTCGAACCGCTAGATTGGCGGGAGCTGGGACAAGCAACGGGAGCTCACTCTGTCGCGCGGATTCGATCTTACAACTGCTTGGTCTTCTGACCCTGCAGCACAGGCTTCTGCGGTTTAGCCCGCAGCGCCACCACGTTGCAGGATTAGTACACTGCAATTGGTTACCATCATTTTAAGGCTACTTTAAGATCTTCAGTATTGAAGTTCTCCTGTTTTACCGCTACTGGTTTTATTCCTTTATTTCCATACAGTACTGTGTTTCTCAAATTCAAATCAATTTTTAGAATTTGCATTGAGAGGTTTCAGGATTTTTAATCTTTATTGTTAAGCATCCAGATGGCATTGCTAACTAGAGGATATGCAGACGAGGTAAGTAACATAACTCGATCTAAAATGTGTAACAGAAGTTTTAAATCTATTTTAAAGTTTAAATATAATTGATTAGTTGAATTCAGCCTCATCCCCCATGCCAAATAACTGATTTAGTAAGTTTCTAGCATCTCCTGAAGGGACTGTGTAAAGTGCAATTCCAGGTCCTCCTGCATTCCTGGATCACTACTCTGAAACGTCCTTGACTGAGCATGTATATTCTTATATATTTTATCCTCACACACAAAGAACCACATTTTCTCCCTGCCCAGCAAGAGGGTAAGAGATTTATTTGTGCTATCTATTACAGCGCTTTGAAATTCTGTGGTTAACTTTCCTCAGCTACACAGAAAAAGTGCAGAGACTCACAGAATTATAATAGTTGTTAGTTGCCAGATAATCCACCTCATCTCTCATTAACTGCCACTCTGAGACATTACTAATGAATAAAAATATTCCATTTTACTTACAAATGTGACTATAGTAACAGCAAACTAACTAACAATATGACTGCTTTTAAAAACTCAGTTTCAATATATTTCAACTGAAAAAAAAAAAAGAACAACCACCATCTACAGACATTTCTGAGGGGAAAAAGACCCTCTCAATTAAAGAGGCAGGGCTGTCATTAAAATCTGGTACACCGTAGAGAACAGTTACTATAAAGATCCCTCCTAGTCA
Source organism: Pogona vitticeps (assembly GCF_051106095.1). Lineage (NCBI taxonomy): Eukaryota > Metazoa > Chordata > Lepidosauria > Squamata > Agamidae > Pogona > Pogona vitticeps. The sequence continues at coordinate 146,250,168 of NC_135787.1, read as the reverse complement.
AACAAGCTAGAAGGTAGAATGTGAGATTGTAAACGGCAACATTATCTGCCACATATCTCACAAGTGTGAGAACAGTGCTTTTTTGTGTAAATTACTGTATATTCCAGTGCAATAACTGCTACTTTAATACATGGAATTTTAAAAATTACGGCCATGGAATGGGTCGTTTGAATCATTTTGAACAATCATCTGTGCCTCTTATATGTGCATACAGTATACTGATTCCCAAAAGGGTAGAATCCTAGTTTTTCAAAAACTGCTGCTGAAACATTGTTGCACAAGGAGCAGGAATCTTGATGGGTGAAAAAGTGCTGCTCTTGTTTTTATGTTATAGGTGAGGAGTCTCAGAAGCCCTGGAAATTCTTCCTGGTGACTTCTCCTGAAGTTGATGAAAAGAGGAATTTAGTGAGTATTCTTCACATTCCTCTTTCTACCACTATTTTTCCCTAACTACCAATAGATCAAGTAACCATTATATGTTGCCATTAGCTTTTTATGGTTAACACATTTCATAAACAAAAAATGTTAAAAGGAAAAAAATCTAGTCTGAAGAGTAAAACCTTAAACTGATTTTTTTTAACCTAAAGGCAGTCTCCATTTATTCTCATTCCTAGGAGAGTAGCTATCCACTGTACAAGACTGGGCATAACTAAATATAATCCCTACATAAAAATATCCTAGGGAGTATTTAATTAAAAGAAAGCTTGAGGGGCTATTTTCCCATGTAAGCATCTGATTCTGTTCCAATGTTTAGAAGGCACATATGAGAATTTATTAACTTACTTGTGTATGACAACATTTCCGAAGAAGGAGAAGTAGACAGAGGGGCTCTTTTACCCTAAGGTATCTATACTCCTCCTGTTGCAGAAAGCTGCTGGTAAGGTCCTCTACCAAAAGCTTCAGAAGCCTAAGCTGTTCATGCACACACAGAGACATACACATAAACAAACCCCACACCGTTTCTAAATCACCTGCTCATTTTAAGATACATATTCAAAGAAAAAAATTTAATCCAGTTTCCCACCAATATGGCTCTTCACACAAATAGTTACAAGGCATGATGATAAACCAAAAATATAACAAGAAATGTAGATAAAAATGCAACTAATTATGGATTTAATTTACAAAAAAATATATAAACTTTCTGCCTAACAAGTTGTGTTACAGACTTTTCATCTTCTAAAATATTTTTAAAAAATTGTTCAGGGGAATTCCCTTATCAGACACATCATTTAATATGGATATGGCACGGTGTCCTATGCTTGGGTCAGTTCTATCTTTTCTGCTGCTGTGCAACTGGGTGGCAATCACAGAACTGTGGGTCATGTCCCAGATTTGTCTGTTCACTGGACAAGACACCTAGAACCTCTGCAACTGAGGCTATCATATGTTCTAAGCCTGACCAGCAACAGACAGAGTTAAGGGAAGCAAGTCCTTTCCTCCTACAATGCCTTCTGTCTGAAGGTGCTTCATAAATCTCCACCATTAGGTAGCCACTACTGGTTCAAACACTTTGCTCAAACAGTGGAGATTATCTGGAAAAAACATTTTATTTCAAGTACATTTATATACAAGAGTAATTTCACATGTACTGCCTTCTAATTATGTGGCATAACTTCCTCCCTCAAGGTGGCATTCATTTCTTCTTCAACCCATTCTAGTCACTCTTTCTAGACTAAATCTTACTGGACAAATGAACAAGATTTAGAATACAAAAGAGAAACTTCATCTCCTCAAGAACTCTGCTAGCATCCTTATAGCTCAACAGCTGAAATTAATTCCAGCAAGAGAGAACAGGGGAAAAAAAACTTGGATACTTAGAAAGTATCATCAACACAAGTCAATTTTCTCCAAAGAGGAAGAACAGTATGGTATCCTGATGACTTGCACAGAGTCCCAACAAGCACAGTAACTAGATGTGGGTCTGTTGGTGTCGTGTATCAAAATGTTGTGAATTCCACCTTCTCTGCCTCTATTCTTCTGTTCCTGGCTCACTTCAACAGATTATGTAACTCTTAAATTTGCATAACTGAAGCAAAATAATATAATAACAAAATCAGTCTTTTATTGTTAACACCACTTCTCATTTATGATTTCACAGAAATCAAACTGGCCTGCACTTGTAAGCAAGTGTTAGGAAATAAAAACTCAGAGTAGAAGGCCATTTAATAATTATATTCTGTCAAGTTTTTTTTTTTAATTTTTTAATTTTTTAATTAACATATCCATACATAACCATTTCTCTTATCTTTACATAGTCATCATTTTCCTATTTATTTCTACCCCCTTATCCCACCCCCCCAAAAAAAAAAAGACCATTTAATTTTAAATCTGCAACCATGAGCACACCTTTTGGAGTTTAACCAATATAACATTATTGGCCCCCCCTTCTCTTACCCATCTTACATATCCCGACCATTTCTTTCTTATCTCTAATGTTTTTTCTTCCCATACCTTATCCTGTGTCAAAATCGACAGTATGTCTGATTGAATCCATTCATATAAATACCAATTCCATCTTTCCAAAGTCCATTTTGATGCATCCTTCCACCCATAAGCTATTACTGCATGTGCTGCTATAATCATAGCTTTAAATAAATTCTGTTTAGGTTTTTTTACTTTATTATTCCCCAGAACTCCCATAAACAAGATTTTCCCAGTCAGCTGCAATTTAATATTACACACGGCGTTCACCTTTTCTAAAATCAGCTGCCAAAATTCAATAACCTTAGGGCATTCGCACCAAAGATGTGCATAATATCCCTTACTCCTCTTACAATGCCAGCAACTTGAATTCAAACCTTTTATCATATAAGACAACTGAGGGGGTGTCCTATACCATTTCAATATTAATTTCATCTCCAATTCTCTAAATTTATCCATTTTGATTTCCAATATGCCTTCCATTAACCCATCTATTTCGTATGCTGACAATGTCATTTCTCTTTCCCACTTCGTTTGTATTGTCCCAATCATATAATCTTTATCTGTATTTATCAAGTTGTACAACTTCCTTGCAATACCCTTCTTATTATCCTCTTTATTATTATATAGTTTTTCTAGCGGGGTATCCTCTTTATTTAGTATTCCAGAATACCTTCTCTGTTTCAAAATATTATATAAAGCCATAGTCTGTAACCAGTATTGTCTTCCAACTTGTCCTACTACATTTTGTGCCGGAATCTGTGTCCCCTGAGGGTTATATAAATCCTTCACTCTATAATAGCCAGTTTCTTTTAGTTTCTTCCAAAAAGTTTTCTCAATTTTCAAATCCTCACCTAGAGATTCTAGTGGGGTCCATTTGGAAAGACTTGGCATCCAATTAAGTTGCCTTTCCCCCCATATTGTTAGTGCTGTCTGTCTTGGGCCTATTGTATTTTTAATGTCGTTTTTAACCTTCTGTGTAAATATTCCAAATTTACCTACTCCTTTATTTATTATATCCTCCCATCTTACCCATTTCTCCACACTTTTCCCATCTAATTCCAATAGCATTTTTATTTGAAAAGCTTCGTAATAGCTTTCCAAATGTGGGAGACCCCACCCTAAATCTTCCTGTGGTGAATATATTACCCTCTTTACTATTCTAGCTTTCTTCTTCCCAAAAACCCAATTTTTTAATTCTTGATCCCATACAGCTAATTGTTTTTTTGGGATGTACTCCGGGAGTACCTGAAATAGATATAACATCTTTGGTATTATAAACATTTTTATTGCCCTTATTTTCCCTAAAATACTTATATATCTATTATCCCATTCGTTTAGTTTTTCCTGTATCCTTCTCCAAGTTATTTTATAATTAGTTCCCATCAAATTTTTAATACTTTTTGTTATTGTTATACCTAAATACTTTAATCTCCTAATTCCTAATTTCATACCTGTCAGCTTTGCTATTTCTTTTTGTTCCTTTAAATCTATCCTTTTAAACATTATTTCTGATTTCGAAATATTTACTCCTAAACCTGAATATTCTTTAAACTCTTCTAAAATTATCAGTAGTTCTCTTATTGCATCAAGAGGATTTTGTAACACCAATATTATATCATCCGCATACAGATTTAATTTAATTACCTCTTTCCCTACTGTATATCCTCTTATCTTACTACTACTTCTAATTTTTTCGGCTAAGGGTTCCATAGATAACACAAACAGCATTGGGGATAAGGGACATCCCTGCTTCACTCCTCTCTGGAGCAAAATTTCTTTTGTATAATTATCATTAACTTTAATCATTGCCTTCCCTTCTCTATAAATTTCTTTTAATGCTATCAAAAAGGGACCGTCAAATCCAAATTTACTTAGTACTTGAAATAAATACCCATGACTTAGAGTGTCAAATGCCTTATATACATCTAATTTTAAAAGGGCAAATCTTCCTTCACTGTTTCCGTGATGTAGAGTATTAATCACATTCCTTATAGGGTGTCCAATATATCTCCCTTTAACAAAACCATATTGATCCTCTCCTATTAATCTTGGGAGTGTTTTCTCTAATCTATTTGCTAAAATTTTTGCAAAAATTTTATAATCCTGGTTTGTTAAACTAATAGGCCTATAAGAGTTGGGGTCCGTCGGGTCTCTCGATTGTTTCAAGATTATCATAATTTCTGTTTTCCTCCATGATTCAGGGGCTCTCCCTCCCTTCATTATCTTGTTAAACAAACTCTGCATTTCTGGAACTATTAAAGGCCCCACCATTTTATAAAATTCTGATGTAAAACCATCTAAGCCTGGTGATTTCCTACTTTTTAAATTTTTAATAACTGTCAAGATTTCTTGTTGTGTGATTTCTTCATTTAAAATTGCTAAATCTTGTTTCTTAATTTTGTTCACAATAGCTTCTTCAAATTGTTTCTCTTCATTTACTTTAAATAACTTACTATAAAAATCTTCAAAGATCTCCCTTATTTGTTTGTCTTTAAACACCTTACTTCCCGTTTCATTTTTCATGCACCCTATCTTTTGTTTTTCCTTTCTTTTCTTCAAATAGTTTGCCAATCTTTTCATCGAGTTTATATTTATTCTCTGATACTCATTCCTCACCAATAAATCTTTTTTCCACAAAAACAAATTATCTAACTCTTGCAGCTCCTCTTTCACCCTATTCAACTGTTCCTGTATTTGTCTTTCAAACTTCACCTGTAATCTTCTTTGTAATTCAACTATCTCCTTTAATTTTTGTTCCCTTTTAAAATTCACCTTTCTTCTAAAATGAATTTCTTTAGAAATACATATTCCCCTGATTACTGCCTTTGCAGCATCCCAAATTATATCTTCCTCCGCAGATCCTTTATTTTCTTTAAAATATTTTTGTATCCCTCTTATTAAATCCTCTCTATCCTTTTGTTGCAAAAATATCCTAGAGTTAAACCTCCACCTTCTAACTTTCTGTTCCTCCTCCAAACCAATCTCAACAAGTAATGGTGCGTGATCTGAAATCCATATAGCTCCTGTTTCCACACTATTAACTTCCATATCGTTAGTTTCTTTCACTAAGATATGATCAATACAGGAAAACTTTTTATACCTTTTTGAGTAAAAGGTAGGATGCTTTTCATCCTGCAGGAGACTAAATACCTCTTTAAGTTTCCATTTTTTTAAGTTTAATTTCTTATTTTCCCTAATATCATTATTCAAATCCCCTGCAATTAACAAGTCTCCTTCATAAAATGACTGCAATCTTTGAAAGGTTCGGTTCAAAAATAGGGTTTGTCCTTTGTTAGGTGCATAAATACATGCCAAAGTATACTTCTTTCCATTCATCCTGAATTTCACAAAAATAAATCTTCCATCTCTATCTTTACATTGTTCCAAAACATCTATATTCATTCTAGAGTGCAAGAGAATAGCCACACCCCTTGCTTTGTTTGTTCCCCTTGACTCTATCTGCAAACTCCAGTCAGTAGACTTCATCAAAGGTCTTACGTCTCTCTTACTCTTATGCGTTTCCTGCAAACACAGAATATCAACCCCTTGATCCTTTATCATCTTATTTAATCTATAACGTTTCAGATCTGAGGCCAAACCATTCACATTTAAGGAGAGTACTTTAATTATCCTCCCCATTTTTTGTCTATCTCAACTCCCCCTGGTGTGCCCCTATTATTTACTATTTTTTGATGGTCTTTCCCTCCCCCATAGCCCAAAAATAACCCCTTCCCAAGGAGTTGGGTAAGGATACTATATCCCCCCATTTTCGTCTCTATACGTGGAGATCTGTCTACCCACATACTCCCCCCCCAAAAAAAATTTCATTCTTTTCAACCAACACTAACCAAAAACAAAAAAAACTATTTTCACGTGGTATAAATTTTACATTCCTGAAGGAAGCTTATTCATATTTACAGTCACATATAAATTCCCTCAATCTTCTTCTTCTTCTTCTTCTCCTCCCTCCTTCTCTTCTTCGGCCTGCTGAGTAGTACGTTGTATGTTAAGTCTGTATAGTAACTTCTCCGCCTCTGCTGGGTTGCTAGCTTTCAAGAGTTTTCCATCTTTAAAAATTAAAATATTGGCTGGATAACCCCAGGAAAATAAAACACCATTCTCATGCAACTTCTGTGCAAAGGGTTTCATAAGTCTTCTTTCATTCATGGTTTCTGGTGATAAGTCAGGGCGAGGAAATATCTTCTGTCCCTGAAGTTGTAAGTCTTTAATTTTCCTGAGTTTGTTCCAAACATAGTTCTGCGTTTTCTCTCTTGAAAAAGCTATTATAATGTCTCTAGGCCTGGCTCCAGGCTTTGGTTTCGGTTTCAGAGATCGGTGAGTGCGTTCAATGTCCTCATCTGTTATATTTATGCCATGTTCCTGAAAAAAAGCAATTACAGTCTTCCCAAGGTCTCCTGCAGCAATGTCTTCTGTTACTCCTGAAAGTCTTAAATTCCTTCGCCTTTGGCGGTCTGATAATATGGCCAGCCTTTTTTTTAATTGCTGTATTTCTTTCTCGTTGTTTTCACTTTTTTTCACAGCACTATCTGCAGCTGACCTTGCTGTTTTAACCTCTTCCACTAATTGCCCAAACTTAGATTGAAGCGTTTTTAGGTCTTGTCTAATATTTTTCTCCATATTAGTTATCAACTCCGACAGTTCTTTAACTTCACGTTTTGTCGCCATTATGCTTGTTATGTTGTTTTGTTGTTTTCGCGGTGAGTATTATTGCTTGTAATTAGCAAGGAAAAACTCACCAAGTCAAGGGAAAGTTTGTAGCTGAGTTTCCGGAACCTCCTCAAAAGTTCCTTCAGGCTTATCTTTCAATTGTTTGGTTGTATTATAGTTTTATCTGTAAGTTTCCTGGAGGGCGATGTAAAGGCGTCTAGCTTCGTCGACGCATGCGCAGATCTCATTATATTCTGTCAAGTAAATTCTGACTTATGGTGACACTTTTCAGGGTTTTCAAGGCAGAGAATACTCAGAATTTATTTATTTATTTATTTATTTATTTATTTATTTATTTATTTATTTATTTATTTATTTATTTATTTGATTTATACCCCGCCTATCTGGACTGATGGACCACTCTAGTGGTTTATCATTCCTTCTTGGGGCATCCTGGGATTGTGTAGCTTCCCCAAGGCCACACAAGCTGCCTCTTCAGGGATGCAGAGAGCCATTACGGATTATAATTAAATATTGTATTTAAAAGGCCTCTTATCTAGCAGGACATCTTTTTAAGAGTATCATACCATGAAATACATTTCATTAAAGTGATTAGAAGCTACATATAAAAACATTTACTTTCAATAATGGAAGACAGAGAATGCAATACAGATTTCAGATGATGTCTATTTTCCTATCCAGCCCATGTTGCACTGAGAGGTTTTACAGGAAGCAAAGTCCCTTTACATAGGCAACTTTAAGCAACTCATCTTTCTAAAGCTTATTATTATTATTTGCAAACTCAAACATCTCTCCCCTTGCTATTATTACAATATAATTAGTACTATCTTTGTTAAGACTTGGATGCATCACTGTTCTTTTTCTCAGTGGGAGACTAGTTGGCAGAAGCTAAACCATCAGCAGTTGTACAGCGTTCTATTAGATGGCCTTAAATGAAGAGAAAGTAAACCTGGGTTCTTTTGACAAGCTACAGGACAGCAGAGGGCACCTGAAGTTATCAATTCGATCAAAACTTTTAGCACTGGCACTATTAAATTCAAAACAGTTCTGTGTTAAGGATCTGCATGGATCCGGAGTCAGATAACTCCAAGTACACTTATATATGGATCACTGTAACCATCCACCATGTACTCACAGGAAAAAAAAAATGAATCAATGTGAACAGCAGCTACCTGAAATTTCAAGCAAAATGTAGGCACTGACATGGGGAAAAGAAAAAGCATAAAATATCTACACCTATCTATGGCAGTCACATATGAGAAACAAGAGATATGTGAGGGGGAAAATCCCCTTCCCTTCTTGGCATTCTACACTCTGTTCCTGCTTCATCTGTGAGAAAGGTACCTTAAAACAGTGCTAAGATTTGGACATGGAAGAAATCTATCTGCACTCTACAGATTCCTCCAGTAATTTAGATCTGTCCACTGCTGAAGAAGCTACTGAACTATGTGGAAGTCGACCACAGTTTTGTTACCCCGTTTCCCTGAAAATAAGACCTAAACTGAAAATAAGCCCTAGTATGATTTTTTTTCGGGATGCTCATAATATTAAGCCCTACCCCAAAAATAAGCCCCAGTTAAGTGAAACCCCACCCTCCAGCATGTGCAGCAACCAAAAGAAGATGACATGACTGTATTTGAATAAATGTAGATTGTTATACATGAAAAAAATAAAACATCCCCTGAAAATAAGCCCTAATGTGTTTTTGCAGCAAAAGTTAAAGTAAGACCCTGTCTTTATTTTTCCAGGAAAACATGGTAGAAGTTGAGCATCAACACCTGTGACAAAAATAACCTGAAATACCATCAGGAGCAGTAATGAGGGTAGCCAGGAAGACCTAGACCTAAGTATCCCTCCTTATCTCCTTTCTTATCTTTTTAAATAACTACTTGTTTCCTCTCTTGGGCTCTAATTCCTTCTTCTTTCTTCTGCAAGAGGCTGTTTGTTGTCTTTCCTTTGTCACAAAAAGAACAATATCTCCCATTTAATGGGTACAGATGCACCCCACACTCATGAAAGTTAGCCTCTACAGGCTTTCAGAAATGAAGTTAGTCTCTTTTCTCCTTCTAAATGTCTGAATGGATCCCAAAATAATAAAGGGTGTGTTTCTTTTTCTATTGACCAGTTCTCAAAATATTCTTTTGACAAGCAAAAGGTCAGCACAACCTTCAATGGCCAATATTTTCCTAAAGGCCTCGGTGAGAACACTTTTTCTTCAAGGAAACTTCCTGTCAAACAGAACAGTGCAGGGAGCAGAACAGTGGCAGTGGGCAGCACTAGAGTTGATGAGAGAAACAGGAGCCACCCAGGATTCATATCCCCCTTCAATTATCACCCATATCAATAATCGCAAGAGAGAAAGAAATATAAATTGTGGGTTGGTGATGACCCTAAGACAGAAATGATAGGCAAGGATAAGATCCCAAGATTGCAAATAGCCTCTTTCTCATTCTCAGTCTCCAGTTCAGTCTAAACACAGGCCGTGGTCAGACCAGCAAAATGTCCCTCTGGGATTACACATGTTTTAATTGTATTCCTTCATGCTTTGAGGTCATATGGCATTTATTCCAGGATGTACACATCAATATTTTTCTGGGTTATTTCCTTCCAGTTCAAGCACCTAGAGCTTCTTCTTGAGACCATCTGACAGAAATTAACTGACGCATCAACACAAAGGGACAGATATTTTTAAAAAAAAAAAAAATTTTAAGACACTTTAAAATGACATGCACAGTGACAGTAGTTCAAAAAAGTTGTGATAAGATCATTCACACACAGCAACACAACATTTTTTTTAAAAAGATCTGCAACAACAAAAAAGTAGAAGCCTCTGGCCAGGCAACAAATTATCTGCAGTTACCACACTTGCTGGGTAACGGCTGTGTGTCATCTGACCACAAATTTAAATTGTGAAATCGAAGGGGAGAACTGGAAAACCTCATATCTCTGCTCAAAAGGATCGCTTCCTCTCAACATAGGTAAGGAAAGCCATTGTAAACTTTATAAAAGTCCATCAGGAAACATACTTACCAAAACTGCTTCTTCCTCTCCTCAAGAATGAAAAGAGGGGTTGCAGTCTGCACCCACAGATTGCCAATGGATGGCTGAGCTAAATGAATTTTAAGATTTCAATAGTGCTACTGGACCTACACCTTGGAATACTAAGCAGATGAAAAATAAAAACAAACCAGCAGCTGTAAACCATAATTTTCCTTTATATTTGAAATCTCCAACTATAGTTTGGCTTCTTTTTAAACTATGGTTGATCAAGCTACCATTTAGTATATCCAACTTGAGATACTGGATGAAATCCTGTTATTTGGTGTAGCAAGTTGCACTAGACTAGATCCATTAATCAATGGGAATTTGTTGAGTCAACTTACCTGTAACTTCCATTGATTCAAATGGACCTACTCTAGTTGGAACTTATTTTACCATAGTAAGAAACTAGACTAGGCAGAGGAGTTGACTCCGTAAAAAACATCAGACTTTCAAAAAACCAAGCTTTTTTTACCTTCCTTGTATTGCAAATGAAGTAGCTTTGTTCGGTGATTAGTTGCTGGAAGTTAAATGCAGGCTGCATTTCCAATGTGATTGTTCAGATACAATGCTATAAAGAAAGAGAACTGCTACAACAAAGAACAATTTATCACTTTATCATTTTATCACTTCTGGACAGTTTCTCGCCATCTGGGGATCAACACTAAGCTGGCTTTTAATGCCTCCTTGAGTGCTGTGTCCAGAGAGTTCAGACTGGGAATGTATTGTCAGCTCACTGGACATTTAATTGCGGGGTACTCTTTGTTGTTGTTTAGTTATTAAGTCATGTCCGACTCTTCATGACCCCATGGACCAGAGTATGCCAGGCCGTCCTGTCTTCCACTGCCTCCCGGAGTTTGGTCAAATACATGTTGGTAGCTTCGATGACATTCTCCAACCATCTCATTCTCTGTCATCCCCTTCTCCTCTTGCCTTCACATTTTCCCAACATCAGGGTCTTTTCCAGGGAATTTTCTCTTCTCATTAGATGGCCAAAGTATTGAAGCCTCAACTTCAGGATCTGTCCTTCCAGTGAGCACTCAGGGTTGACTTCTTTTAGAATTGATAGGTTTGTTGTTGAGTTGACTCAACAAATTCCCACTGGTTTAATGGGCCTACTCTACTGCAACTTACCACACTAAGCAAAAGGAGTTCAGCCATTACATGGGAGACATAAAAATGCTTCTCTGTATTACTTGAAAATAACACACATAAAATAAGGTTAATTTGACATGATTCCTCAGATTGAAATGAGAATTGGGTTAAGAAAATATCTGAACATTCATATTATAAAACAACAAGCAAGCCAGTAAGCTGGCTGTTGCTTGATGACAAAATGACTGTTTATTTGAACAATAACATGTGCAGAAAAACAGATTCAATTCAGAATCTTTAATAAAGGGCTGTTTCAGCTCAGACCTCAGATAAGTATTGCAATTAGGTTCAGAAGTGAAGCAGCCTCTCTTTGTCTGTTTCTGAAAGAACTCCCACTGACTATAATGGAAAATCAACAAACGGCTGCAACATTTTTATGTTATGTCAGAGTGGGTGATGATGGGATGTAGTCTAAAATTTGGACAAACAACTTCAAGAGGTTTATATAGAGCATCTTCAAAGTTTTCTGTTGCATTAAAAATGTGGTGCCCTACTTTGATTTTACGGTCAAATTTCATGAACATTACCTAACACAGAGCTGCATTTCTAGGTGAAATACCTACTCTATGTAACAAGAACAGGTACAAACAGAATGGAAAAGTCCTTATGTCTTCTTAATTGTTACTTTCTGCTCAGTTGGCAGCAAAGTTACAGTAACTGCACAGGCAAGACTTGATGAGGAAGACAGCAAGCTTTAACAAACAGGATGCAAACTATATATTGGATAGGAATAAGGAAATATTACATAGCAAAGTACTCAAATATCAACTACACAACACAAAGAGCACGCCAGGCCCTCCTGTCTTCCACTGCCTCCTGGAGTTGAGTCAAATTCATGTTGGTAGCTTCGATGACACTGTCCAACCATCTCGTTCTCTGTTGTCTTCTTCTCCCTTTGCCTTCACTCTTTCCCAACATCAGGGTCTTTTCCAGGGAGTCTTCTCATGAGATGGCCAAAGTATTGGAGCCTTAGCTTCAGGATCTGTCCTTCCAGAGCACTCAGGGTTGATTTCCCTTAGAATGGATAGGTTTGTCCTCCTTGCAGTCCAGGGGACTCTCAAGAGTCTCCTCCAGCACCACAATTCCAAAGTATCAATTCTTCAGCGGTCAGCTTTCTTTATGGTACATCTCTCACTTTCATACATCACTACAGGAAAAACCTTAGCTTTGACTATGCGTACTTTTATTGGCAAGGTGATGTCTCTGCTTTTTAAGGTGCTGTCAAGGTTTGCCATCGCTTTCCTCCCAAGGAGCAAGCGACTTTTAATTTTGTGGCTGCTGTCACCATCTGCAGTGATCACGGAGCCCAAGAAAGTAAAATCTGTCACTGCCTCCATATCTTCCCCTTCTATTTCCCAGGAGGTGATGGGACCAGTGGCCATGATCTTGTTTTTTTTATGTTGAACTTCAGACTGCTTTTTGCACTCTCCTCTTTCACCGTCATTAAGAGGTTCTTTAATTTCTCCTCACTTTCTGCCATCAGAGTGGTATCATCTGCATAATGGTGGTTGTTGATATAGTTATGGAACATCATCAAAATGCAGAGTTGCTTGGATGCTGATGAACTAAGAGGTGTATAGTGATGGTAAAAATATTGGTGAGTATCCTTGTTGATGTAAAGGTAACATAATGTAATTTGTACTGATGTAAATAATGTAAGAGGTTAATAAATCTTTATTAATGCAAAGGTAATGTAATGTAATTTGTATTAATGTGAGTAATGCAAAAGGTTAATATGTCTTTGTTGATGTAAGAGTAATGTGATATATCCTTAGTGATGGAAATAATGTGAGAGATTGATATTTGTCTTCTTTCACAAACCTTCATTTCTATGAAGGCAAACCATTAAGTTTCCCCTCCTAAGACAAACTTATTAAGGGAAGAGGAATGTGGTGTTCGCCCAGGTCATGAATATTCATATGCTATTTTCATAGACCAATGGGAGTGCTGGAGGGGTGATGTCATGAGGACTAAGAGAGCAGCAGCAGGAGGAGTTTAGATAAGGTTTAGATAGGGCTTGGAGATGGAAAATTAGAGAGAGAGCTAAGAGAGTTGTGAAATTTGGGCAGGAGAATGGTAGTTGAGGGTGAATACAGAAGAACGTTTATTTAAGAGTTAATAGCATTGCTTGTTCTGTCAACACCTGTGTTAATAAACAACTTCTATGTGGTTCTTTTAAAATGACCAGATGGTCTGGACATCCATTATTAATCGCTGTGGGTTAGACCTCAGAAGCCTCTGTGCTGCAGGGTCAGAAGACCAGCAGTCATAAAATCGAATCCATGTGACGGAGTGAGCTCCGGTCACTTGTCCCAGCTCCTGCCAACCTAGCAGGTCAAAAGCATGTAAATGTGAGTAGATAAATAGGTATCACCTTGGTGGGAAGGTAATGGCATTCCGTATCTAGTCACGCTGGCCACGTGACCAGGGAAACTGTCTTCGGACAAAAGCTGGCTCTATGGCTTGAAAACGGGGATGAGCACCACGCCCTAGAGTCGGACATGACTGGACTAAATGTCAAGAGGAACCTTTACCTTTACCTATTGTTGATGAAATCAACTGGTGGCAGCTGAGGGTCACGTAGTGTGAGCTCTTTGGTTGGTGAAACAATCAGGGGCCACGTGGAATCATGTCATCTACTAGCCAGAAGATGTAGAAGTAAACATTCTCTCAATACCAAATATGAACAGATCTTCTGGTGCTATAAAAAAACATTTTTGGTTACCCCCAAATATTTATAGATTACTGTAGGTTTTATTCTGTTGTTGCTGCTATTAAATAATTAAAGTTAGAAATCTTTGTCTATAGAAACTATTCAGGTATCTATCAATAGATCCAGATTTACTATCTGCCAGCCACTAACATAGCAGAACATAATATGCATGAATTGATAGAAGAGGAAATAATATTGATTGATTGATTGATTGATTGATTGATTGATTGATTGATTGATTGATTGATTGATTGATTGATTGATTGATTGATTGATTGATTGATTGATTCTATTTATATCCCGCCTATCTGGTCAGTTACGACCACTCTAGGTGGCTTACAACATAAAATACATGAACAAAATACAAAAAGATTATCATACAATAGACAAATTCAACAAGAGGGGAGCAAACAAAGTAAATCACAATAGAAAAAGAGAAGGAAACATCAGGAATTGGCTGGAGGGAAGGCCTGCCGAAACATCCACGTTTTTAATTGATTTAAGTGTAATAATGCTTTACACTGTAGTAATAATGTGGTAGTGCATCAACAATGAGCATGCTTGTATATTAAAATATATGTGAAGGAACACATATATTTTTCTATTATATCCAAAGTGACTTTAAATAAATCTTCCTCTAATGTCGAGATGTGTAAACTGTCAATGTATATTTTCCTGTGAAGAATTACTTCAGCCCTGATTGGCTAGTACTGCTATTTTATTGAGGGATTTTTTCCCCTTCTTCTTCTCCTCCTTCTTCAACAACCTTTCCTCCTTGAAGTTGGAAATCATCGAGAGTATTTTGACTTTGGATATGAATAATTATGTGCTGCATTCAATCTAGCTTCCAAGGTTCTTCAGTCAATAAGATCTTCTTCCTAGGCTTATTTTCCCATTTTCATTCACCCTCAATTACCAAGTGCACTTGTTGTTTCTCATTATGTGATTGCAATGTTATACCTTTCTACATTTTATGTATGTTATGATCTCTCAGTCTATACTCATTTACTTTAGTGTTTCTTTACACTCTCTCAGTTTGAGTGTTTTAACATTTTGCAGTACAAATGATATCAACATTTGCTTCTGGGAAATGCAAAAAACATAGATTATGAAAAGGAACTCCTGAACTTTCTAGATCCCTGTATATCTGAACAGTTAAAGCCACTGACAGATCAGAGATTCTGACGCCTGAATATCTCTAAAATGAAA
Source organism: Pogona vitticeps (assembly GCF_051106095.1). Taxonomy (NCBI): domain Eukaryota; kingdom Metazoa; phylum Chordata; class Lepidosauria; order Squamata; family Agamidae; genus Pogona; species Pogona vitticeps. The sequence goes on along the minus strand of NC_135787.1, from coordinate 146,234,936 downwards.
TCAGACAACCGTTCTGAATAATATCAAATCCATCTGGATATCGAGCAACACCCCTTTAATTTTCAGCCCTGTTGGGCGGAGATCTGCCCCTTATGTGTGTGACTCCGCCCCCCACAGGATTCTGCTACAACCGGAACCAAAGGGGCTGGAAATACTTGCTGGCTTTTCCAATTTTATAAGCTGCAGTGATCTACATTAATTCCATGTTCCATGTGCACGAAAACACCTCAAAATTGTTGAAAACATCCAAAAGTCTCACAGCTACAAAAAACTGTAAGCACAAATGGTTTAAAAAAGGTTTAAAATATATGAAAACTAAACTTAAGTTGCAGCAAATATTTGTCAGAATTCAGTCTAAAATACAGGAACATAAAAGGTACAACAAAATAATGAAAAGGACATTTTAATTAATTCTAAAAATGCAGGAGCTTATAGCTTTAAAAAGGCACAACCAAAAACATTGTAACTTTGAGCTATCTTTAAACTTTAAGTATATTACTGGACACACATGAGAAATCATTCTAATTGCTCACCCAGCCAAATCAGATTAATCTATGGAGGAAAATTCATGATGTCCTCACCTGCTGCCACTGCTGCTATATGATGTCTGATGATCCCTGGAATCAGTGGTGCTGTCATTCAATGTGTGTGACATGGTGACATATGACGTTGCATGTATGTGTCTCTTGCCTCCCTAGATTTATATTTCTCTCAAATGTTTACATTTCCCCTTCAATTGTAAAGAACTGAATTTTCTTGGTGTAGTAACTTACTGGGGCTTGATACAGTCAAAAAATTGTAACAAAAATGTCTTGCTTTTACTGGGATGGCAAAATACAACTCTCATAGATCAGAATCATTCAATCTTCCAGCATGATGATAAGTGTCATTATTTGGACTAACAGAGGTTCACACTTGCTAGGCCAGCAGGTTAACCTGGGACTAAATTACTAGAAGACGTAAAATAAGGGTAGAGCAAATTCCTGGATTAGCAAACATACCTCCTGCTCATGTTAATACATTGCAATATTTTACATAATATAAACCAACCATTACAATACCCTTTCAATTCTCTCCTTTGTCTGGGTTTTTAAAACATTTGTAAACATGTTCAAATGTCTGGCATGAAAGAGATTATTTTGGAAGGCAACGTTATTGTATAGTGACCTTGCTTCCAGACATGGCTGAAGAGTTCACTGATTGTTTTGCAATGACTTTTAGTATACAGCTGTTCAAACCTCATTTTAAAAGCACAATGCACATTTTCAATGTTGCATTTTGGATACACCCCCTTAATTTTTTAAACACTCTATAAACACAAGTGCACATGCTGACTCCACCATAACTCTACATTTATTTGAAAAGCAATAATGCTTTATCATAAGGAAAAAAATAAAACTAAATTTTGGTTTCAGTTTACATTTTGTTAAAAAGTTAAACAGAATGACAACAACTGAACACAGGAATTATGCTCTGAAATCAATAGGTTGAACCAGACATTATTGCAGGGTCAGAGCATACAAAGTGCTCCAAACCTTGACAACAGAATGAAATTATTGAAGACTGAACTGACTCAGTGGTTTTAGTGGATCTACTATAAGTATCATACTAAATCTGGATGCAGCATTAGCAGTGCAAGTATAGATTCAAGTGACAGCATTAACATGTAACATTTTACATATAACACTCTCCCTGTATGCTCACAAAAACCATAAAAGATGAAGTGAATACAAAAATCTTTTATTGAATGGATACCCAACTGAAAGTTACAGAAGAGGATTGTTATTTTTACAAAGGAGCCAAATCAAAAACTTACATTGTTTATGATTTTTTAAAAGGTAGATGAAAACTCTCTGAGCCATCCTAACACATTTAATTCTGTACCTCTCTTCAGTGCAATAAAGAAGAATCCCAAGGTAAGAGGCCACATATAAAACTATACTGTGCCTTCAGGAACACTTTTTCACTTACAGTATACTTAGCGAAAGAAATAAAAACGAGTATATATGCCCTCTTGAATTGCCAGAGAGATCTGAGTACCTAAGATTTAGAAATCAGCAAGAAAAATCTACAGACTACAAAAAGGTTTATTCAGTTCTATGGTTTTAATCTTTCTCCATTATGTCTTTTGTAGGACAGAAGTGTAGATCATTTTTTCACTTCTTTAATAACGTTGTAGTTTGCTCCACTCACACTCCTTCCCTCAGGCAAAGCTATAATCTCTGGAAACTAATTCTACTGACAGAAGGCTTGATAATATATGTAAATATATCCACTGTAAATTAGGGCACATATTTGTTTAGTAAATATTCGTGAGAGCATGTGTCTGTAGGCAGTAACATTAATACTATTGGGATATGCTATTTCTACTTATGAGAAAAATATTCTAAAAATAGTAACCCAACAGTTTATCAGAAGACACTTAAAAATATATAAAGAAATAAATGTGTCTTGAGAAACTATTAATGGTAAATAATTTAATCTTCTGAAGTAACTTTCCAATATATTTACCCTAACAGACATTATTATTGGAGAATTTGGTTAATTCTTTTTATAGTTAGAAGAGTATCGGGTACAAACAACAACTGCACAGAGAAATCATGAGATAATATCTTAAGCGTCAACGGCCCATCCCTTTTCACAGTGACTAGCACTTTATATGTTAAGAATCACTCTGGAAGCATCTTAAATAGGAAAAAAAAGATATCTTTACTTTTAATTGTAGCCTATATTTACAGTAAGTAGGGAGGAAAAGGGGGGCGGGAAGGAGTCTCCACATGTGGGTAAGAACTCTCCATGCTCCTTTCATGCTTGGAGGTCAGAAAAGGGGAGAGAGGGGGGATTAGCACAACCAGGAAGCAAAACAAACAGGAAGAGGGGAGAGGAAACCCAGAGGCAGGGGAAAGAATCTTATCAATAGATTAGTGGGAAGGGAGAATCCCCTTAAGTCAATAGTGCCCAACCTTGGGTCCCCAGAGGTCCCTGAACTAAAAGTCCCAATCTGGGGATTGTGGCAAGGGTTGCCGAGTACTTGACTATTATAAAAGGAGGCTGTGACTTAAAAAATGTTGGGAAACACTGTTCCCTACAATGTGACAATATGTGCTTTCAATCATGCCTTGAATAGCACCAAACCAACTTTGTGGGGCTTAATCACTTCCAAAGCATCCTGTCCATGTGATAACTGATATCTATCCCATCCTTCTAGACACTGTCACTAACTGGCTGACATAAGATAAGCTTTGTCAGAGAACTTCCAAAACATATTACCCCAGAACACCCTATTAGGTATTCTTTCAAAAGCAGAGGCATGAAATCAGAAAACCCCTTTTCAGACTGAGCAGCAACATATATTTCCTCGAACTCCTCCACTACCTTCAGGGCAACCAATTGGATCTCTGGAAAGGACTGTCATGTTCCTATTTCAGTGTATGATTGTCACAACAGAAGTGTTTCAGATCTTCCTTAGTTGATTTGCACAATTTTTTTCATCTTCATGAGGTAAATATATACTTCATTTGCAAGTCTGATTTATCAGAGGTGATAATCAGCTGGAACACTAGCATCATCTCAGTTTCTAACTGTTAACTGTTACAAACAATCTGGTCCTTAGCACAATTTAAGCCAACTCTGATCTCTCTCCTTACTCCTCCTGCAATGACAATCCAGCATAAAGCTAGTTTTTATGCCCATAATTAGGATCAAACAGACGTGACTCTTTTCTTTTGTCATTTTTAGAGTTCTCCCTCCTCCACCTCTCTCTCTCCCAAAAGCCTTCAAGCACTAATTTCCTAAATTCCAACCATACTTGTCTTCTGACAACCACAGTCCAGACCTCCAGGCTTATGAAAACACTTCACATCCTACTACTCTTATTGCACAGCCCCCGATTTGGAGATCAAGCATGCTCATAAAGTGAAGTTCCCCAGAATACAAGTTTGATGCATGCCTTTCTATGGATGCTTAGTATGCAAAGGATGGCCTTTTGCATATGAGTCAATCAATTCCCTATTAGAGTTCACAGAATAACATCTGGAACTTCATTCTTGCTTCAAAATAAGCTAATTCCCCATCTGCTAAAACATGGCTGAATCAGATGCTTCCTTCATCTCAATAATAATAATGTTAATAATACCAAAAACATCTGAAGTGAGTGGAGAAAGAGAGAACTTGCTAAGCTACAAGAGGTTTATGATTTTGCCTGTCACAGTCTCTTATTTTTCCATTTTCAAAGAATGTGCTGAACAAAGATGTGTAAAGCTAAGTTAAGAGAAAGTTTTTAAAAAGAAGGGGAAAAGTTTAAAAGGCAAATTAGAAACACTTCTCATTTCTCATTAACATAAAGGTGGTGTGTGACCACAGTCAGCCATAGCCAGAACGGCCTCAGATCTAAGGAAACAGGCTAATGTGCACCTCACTCTTCCTTTTCCTGTCTCCTTTGCATATTTCTGTATTCCAAAGGGAATCTTCCTTGGCCAGCCAGTTACCAGACTTTATATACAGTCTTCCAGTCCCTGCTATTGTCCAAAGTCTTGTAAAATAAATGAGCCCAGCTGTCGTGTTCCAGGCAAGACCAAGATTGGATTAGGTCTGGAAGCAAGTCAAGACAGTTCAGTGTCTATGGCAGTAGAGTCTGAGCAGGGATCAGATATCTAGACAAGAGCAGCTCCAAAAACAAGGTCAAAAAGGCAATGCAAGGTTAACGCTAGTTGAGTCACTCTAAAGAATAGGTGAACCCAGTAGTAGTGACCCAGATCAAGAGCCAAGAGGCACAGCAGAGTTCAAGTCAATAAAGTCTGGTCAGAGATCCAGTGAGTCAGTCAAGAATATTCTATGAGCAGGGGCAAACACTGAACAGAAACCAATTATATCATTCTACCGATGGAACAGAATTCTTTACTGGAACAGGCAAACATCAGCTGTCACTTTAGATAAGCAACTGAATGGTGTACATAAGCAAATGAATGAGCAATGACCTGCCAGTAGATATCATCTAGGAAGAAGTCTTGTCTGCAGAAGCAAACGTCTGTCTGCATGGCACTGCCACCTTTTGTCACAAGTAATTGTCCACTTACGTTTGGACAAATAAATGTGCACACTCAGTCTTACCTACAATCTGCCTATCACTTTTCTACAATGAATACCAAATTGTGTATGTGCTACTATACTTGTATTTGTACTTATACCATATTTGTAATATATGTGTGCATATACTTCGGCTTCTTCTTCCTGTGTTTCCTGTTCATTTTGTGTCATTTTACATTTTGGGATTGTAAGCCTAAAGGGAAGTGCTTTCTTAATATCTGTACTGTAGCCAATTCTGGGAGCCTTTTTTGGCTGAAGTAAAGAGTAGTAATGAAATAAGTACTGTACATAAATAGTGTAATGCAGGCTGTGTAACATGTGTAATGTAACAAATGAATCAAATATGCAACTTTTTTCAGCTATAGCTCTGTATCTATTACCAAAGCTCGCAAATGAACAAGAGCCCACAAAAGATCGATGCATACCGTGTTTGCAAGGCAATCAAATTTCAAGTATGTCTACAAAGAGTAACAGATAAACTATTGCTAAATATTTGAAGTAAGTAAAAATAAATAAGACTAACCTACATGAAATATCTCAGGTAACCTTGGATAATTAGAACAAATCTGTTATACATAGATCAACATCCATGTTAAACTAGTCTTACATTTTTGACACTCTGAATTTCAGGAATTCCATACATACATACATACATACATACATACATACATACATACATACATACATACATACATACATACATACATACATACATACATACATACATACATACATACATACATACATACATACATACATACATACATACATACATACATACATACATTCAGTAAAGGAGCAGCCTAACCCTTCCCCACTCCACCCTCAGTTTTGCTTGTGACAAGCTAAATCTATCCTGGGGAGCAATTCTGCTCCTTCTCTCAGGGCTCCTCTACAAATACAGCTCACCACGTGGTGGAACTAGGAAAGAGGAGAAAGTGTATCCTGCTCACTCTGCTCAGATATTACAATAGGCTCCTTTACTGAATGACTGAATACGAGTAGAATGTTTGTGCTTCTAGTTTGCATTAGTTTGTTACTAGATTACAAAAGTGTAATCAAAATGCTTCAGTGTTTGTTTTTTAAACATTTATTATCTCTTGAGTAACTCATAAATCATTTTAGCAAGTCCTGCCAAGACTTTGAATTAACAATCAACTGAAGAAAACACAAGTCATGGGCCAGGGCGTGGACTCACTTCCCTCTATTACCATCTCCACACAAGAATTGGGCGTTGCTCATGACTTTGTGTTCCTTGGCTCAACAATCTCTGACATGCTCTCCCTAGATGTCGAGCTGGATAAACACATTGGCAAGGCAGTTACCATGTTCTCTAGACTCACGTAGAGAGTATGGCTTAATAAGTTGGCGGCATATACCAGGATTCAGGTCTAGAGAGCCTGTGTCCTGAGTACACTCCTGTACTGCAGTAAATCCTGGACCCTTTGTGCATGGCAGGAGAGGAAGCTGAACACGTTCCATATGCATTGTCTCCAACACATTTTTTGTATCACCTGGCAGGACAAAGTCCCAAATAAAGTAGTCCTAGAACGAGCTGGAATTTTTAGCATATATACATTACTGAAACAGACGTCTATGTTGGCTTGGGTATGTCATGAGAATGGCTGATTGTCGAATTCCAAAAGATTTCCTGTATGGAGAACTAGTGCAGGGAAAGTGCTCTAGAGGGAGACCACAGCTGCGATACAAGGATATCTGCAACCAGGATCTGAAGGCCTTAGGTATGGACCTCAACAGATGAGAAATCTTGACATCTGAGTATTCAGCCTGGAGGCATGCAGTCCATCATGGCCTCTCCCATTTTGAAGAGACACTTGTCCAGCAGGCCAAGGCAAAGAGGCAGTCCAGAAAGCACTAAAACCAGGGAGCTGGACAGGGGACAGATTGGATTTGTCCTCAGCATGGAAGGGATTGTCACTCTCAAATTGGCCTTCCCAGCCACACTAGATGCTGTTCTAAGTCCTCCATACAGAGCATATTACCATAGTCTCTCGAGATTGAAGGATGTCCAATCTAAAATCTCTTGGGGTAACAGGTAACCATAAGGTATATTCACCATTATTCTGAAATACTATTTATATTTTGGAGAATAAAAAATAGACAGAAAGCCTTTTCAATATACCCTTAATAAGTACAGTGGTGCCTCGCTTAGCAATTGCTCCGTTGAGCGATGAAATCGCTTAGCGATGGGATTTTGGCCATCGCCAGAGCGATCGCTTAGCGATGGTCCCTATGGGTAAAAATAACTTTGCCATGATCGCGGGGAAGCGATCATGGCAAAGCGACCCTTTCTAAACAGCTGATTGGTGGTTTCAAAATGGCCGCCAGAAAAACAAAATGGCCGCCTGCTGTGTGTCCTCGCTTTAGAGGCACCAAAAATGGCCGCCCCTATGGACGATCTTCACATAAGGTCAGTTTTGAGGCCCATAGGAACACATTAAACACGTTTTAATGCGTTTCTATGGGCTTTTTAAAATCGCTTAGCGACGAAATCCCTTAGCAACGTTTTTCCTGCACGGATTAACGTTGCTAAGTGAGGCACCACTGTAGTTCAATCAACAGCAGTTTAGTATTAGCAGATTGCTACTAAAAAGCTAGAAGTACTTTATTCAAGTTGCCATCTAAGATCTGGAGAAGAAAACAGTGTTTATAATTTGGAAACAGATACTAAAATTTTGAAGAAAGTATCCTCTACCTGCCTCTGGTCAAGAAGGATGAAATCATATTTTTTTTCAGTCTGGATATACAGTAAATGAGATGGAAACCTGTACCAGTTTTAACTTCACTAAAAATATCACACAGACACTGTGTAACTGAGATACTTTACAGAATCTATTCTTACAATACAGAAATGTATGTGGAAATAAACTTTGAAAGTGTCAATGCAAACCTCATGGCTGCTTCCAACATTATGTACTCAGGAAACTGAATGATCACAGCAAAAAGTATGAACATTCCATCTTCCAAATCACAGCCACAAAGATGTGTCACATCCATCTCCGGACAGGGACTGGTTTCCAGCAACCATATACCCTCACTGAGTCTTTGGATATTCTTGGATTGGCCAGCTCCTAGGCCACACAGGACTTTAAAGCTTTAAACCAATGCTTTGACAAACCACCTACCAACAGCACAACCTGCTCTATATAATGTGGACTGTAAAGTCTGTGTAATAAGACTTAGAAAGCCTGTTGAAAGAGCACACTTTACCTGGGACAGACAGAATATGACACATTTATACTTATCCACTTTACCCTACGGCTATGTTCAGTCATCTAAAGTTAACAACTGCAAGTGTCTTTCTGCTAATTAAGAAGAAAGACATTGTATCTTCCTTTCAACTTTTGTCACTACTAGCTTACTTCCCAAGAAGCAGACCTCCACCCACCCACCCATACCACGTTTATGACTCACATCACATTTTTCCTAACAAGCTCTTATACAGGACAAATTCCAGAGAGACATGAAATTACAAAGTGATAAACTGGAGTTAGTGCAGTGCCATGTTAACAAGCTCCTGTGTAACTATTTTGACATTAACAGAGTACTGCATGCAACAGATCAATTAAAAAAGTTTAAAAAAATGCCACTCCATACATATTGAAACTGCATAAAACACCCACTGTAACAGTATCAATTAACATATCTCCTGCTACATCATTAGTTGCAACACTAAGAATGATGCTACTCAGCAGGTAAGTGCTTTAATGAAGGAGGCCCTGAATTCCAGGAAAGAACACCTGGGGTTGAAAATCAGAAAACTTGTGATCAGAAAAAAGCTACTTAGTAATATGTTTTCTAGGTCTTGATACCATGCATTCCTTAAAAGGGTAGATACAATAACATAGTGTGAAATATCCAGTATGTGAGAAAAGAATGTTAACAAAAACAAAGGAAGAATATGTATGTTATTACTGGCTTGGGCTGCTTGCTCTGCAAAGTGAGTTTAGGGTAATTTACTCCAATAAGCAGGATTATAATAGAACACACATTCACTACTATTAAGAAAAACATGTTTTTAATTCAAATGCTGAACGTACTTTATTTTGTAACTGATGAAGAGTAAGGACATTAATGTGACCAAATGAACATTGCCTGAAGGTATCTAATGGAAGTGTAACCCTACGCAATCTAAAAACAATCTAAAAACAAATCAGTAACATTTCCTCTCTAGTGAATCAATGCCTGCACCAATTTAACTGCTGATTATGACAAGGCTAGGTGCAGACTAGCCTCTTTTCACCCGAGTTAGGAAAATGAATGTTTAATACTCACTGATTTGGATCCAAAAGTTCACTGAAAGGAAATTCTCTCCCCTTCAGGGAGCTGTTTTATGGAAAGCCCTCTTTTGTTTCAGACCCCCTGAATATGTAGAATGGGTCTTCATGGGAAATCACCACAAATCCAGCCAAAGTGAGGTCTGTCTATTTTGAGAAAATTCTTCCATCTCCCAGCAGCTTCCAAATATCCCATAGAATTAAAGACTTCTAGCAGGGATTTTCAGGTGGTGTGGTTAGAGAGGCAGCCCAAGTTCCCCTGTTGTCTCCCCCTGTGGGAGGCAAGTGGCACCCTTCTAAAGAACATCATGGCAGTAGCACTCCCTCAATAAAGGGGAAAGAGGAGCAAGGAACTGTGGTAATGCCGGCCCATCCCAAAAATAAAGACATGCTGCTGATGATTATGATGAACAGGAAAAACTGAAGAAGATGTTGCAGCAGCTGCACTGTGACCACCATCTGAGGCCAGCTCAACTGTACAGAGCTGACTCTTTTAACATTTAATTTAAAGTTAAGCTGCGAGGGGTCCTTGAGCCAAGCAATGTTATAGAAATGGCTCAGGAAATCACCTGTTATCCAGATCAGCATTAAACTGCAAGTAGAAATAAGTGCAGCTAGTTTCCAACTAATTCAGGGTGAGAGTGTGGTAAATGGGGGTTCCTCCTCTTCTACTCTTCTTTGGGAGGAAAATAGGAGCCACCAAAACCAAAATCCAACTCCATAGAGCTGCACAAAGTAACAGCAAGTTTCTAGAGCAGCAGGAGTCCTATCAGGAGAAGAAACAGTGAAATAGCCATATTTCCCCATGCTCTGCCACTAAAAGCAACCCAATGTAGGGTTGGCCCTGTGTAGATAATTACAGAGGGAGGAAGAGGGTGAGAAATTCTCCTTCTACTACTGATCTTAACTTATTTTAGAAATCAAGTCATTATCTCTAACCTTACTTTCAAGTCATATATCATTGAACCCACTGATCTTGACAATCTGTTTTGCTTTCAAAAGCTTACCTAATTTTGGCAGGGAATAGGGCATTTTGAAGTAGTCTTCATAAAACTCGATAAGCCTCCGAGTAATATTTAGAGCATAATCTCCAGATCCTCTTCTGATGGCATCAGGTCTTGCATACAATCGGATCTGTTTGGAAAAAGAAACAAATTTAAAGAATTAGTGGTCATATTTTCTACAGTTTTAAACAAACTTTGGAACTGACATTATTTAAGGCTGATGTCTTTCTCTCTCTCTTTTTTAAAAATCTTTAACTTCTAATTCCAGCCATTTCAGATGGCTCAGCTGAGAGAACAAACTAACTTTCACAATCAGGAAGTGATAACATTTAAGAGTGCCACCACTCCAAAGCAGTAGTTTAGCATGAAGCCAAATACACAGATTTTTTTTAATACATCTTGCATCAAATATGAATATTCAACACAATCATTTACATGTGTTTTCTGAAGATAAGATGACACAATGGATTAGTATAATGGTTCTTTGCTTACTTCAAATACAGAAGCTGAGGTGGCTCCGAAGGAGAGAAAGTTCGTGGTAAGTTAACATCATTTTCCATCAAGCTCTGAACAATTTAAAAGTCTAAGTAATATAATAACTCATCAACTTTTTTCCCGATGAGCAAAACAAGCCCTCATAAACAATCATTTATAAGCTTCCTCATGTACACAAACAATTAACATTCCTGAAGCCCAGCCATGACTGCTGCAGGACTGCTTGAGGCCCCTATTTCTCTTCTCAGAATGCAGTAAGTATATTAAAACTGTTCATACTTGTATAATTTAGATGTTGATGCTGCATGCAGCATAAAACATTTCAGCTGTCTTCCTGTATGAATCACCAAAATGACACAGTGTTTCTTCATCTAGTGAGTACCGATTTCAGTCTTTATTATTTTCATAATTTGGGTCTGCTACTTAGGGCTGAAACAGACATTACAGATAATCTAGCATTAGAAGAGGAGATTCTCTCTTAATTCACAAATCTGAGCATTTGTCATGTGACTGGTTTTCAGGTCTCAAAAATAGGATTCCTTGGAAGTCTGATTTCTCAAACGCAAAAGGTACTTGAATTATGTCTCTCCAAAACTAATATTCATTTAGCTCTTATTGAAGACTACATATTTGATAGGATGCTAAGTCTGAATTCTCCAGAATCCTAGCTAATCATTTATCAGTAAGTGTCCTGGTATCCTAAACCCAATTACTTGTGCCTGGCTCCTGCTATAGACAGGAGCAGCTAAATCAATACCCAAGTTCATCCAGATACTAAACTGTTAGAATCTAGCTTTACAGCCAGTTTCAGACTTTGGCTTCAAACTCTGCCTTGTTAGAGAAACAACAGGTCAGAAGTTCCAGTTCAAACATAACATTAAATCTTAATGTGTATTATAATATGATGGGATGATGAAGAACTAGGGTGCTGTTACAAATAAGAAAGACATCTCCTTAACTAAATGTTGGAGTCTTAGATGCAAGTACTGAAAACTATTATTCCACAATGGGCCTCTATGCAATGACAAAATATGTAGATTAACCAGATTTACATCACCCCTTATTGTTCGCACTCCAATCCCCACATTAGTTTTCCAAGGCTCTGCCTAGATACAGCACTTGTTCCAGCTTTATTTGTGCACTTATCTTATCAGAACTGTGTCCAACAACTAAATTACATTTTTCCCACCTTGCTTTGTGCAGATTTGCCCCCAACAACTTCCTGATCTCTTTTGTTCTGTCTGCTCCATTTTGTACTGACAAACTCCATGCCTTTGTTTTCTGGTGTGCATCTTCCTGTGGTTCCACCTAACCTATAGGTATTCTATCATTCTTAGGTCAGCATCCACATCACCATATAGCTTCCTCTTTTAAATGGGAACAGCATAGTTAGAGAATGGGGAAGACCAAATAACTTCCCCCAAGCTTTTCTTGGTGTTTGAAGTGTTACTTTAAAAAAAAAAAAACAAAGCACAAGCATAGTTAATTTTCAAACTTGAATTGTAATGTGTCAGTAGAATACCTAATGACTGTCAATTTCTAAGATAATGTGAAATGGAAAACAATATAATTAACCTAACAGTTCATGTAATATAATGGGCTTTTCCTCTCTTGAGATCCATTTTCTAGGAGAAGAATATATGTGGATTAAACAAAAATTAACCAACAAAATTTCTTACTCAAATCTAAACTTAAATTAGACCACATCCCACACAGTGACGTTTACCAAACCCCACAAATAGTGACAGTGTATTTTAAAATACACATATACACTTAGCATTACAATTAAATGTATTTTTTCTGATAAAAACTTAGTGTACACTTCTACATGTATATTATAGTAATCCAATGCATTAAAGTGGCAATAAATAACTGATCAGCCAACGAAGACTTTGTTTGATCATGGCTGATAAATGTTGCTCTAATAAGTGAGTTCCTGTACACCAGCACACTGTACATTAATTTCAACCTGATGGGTGCTTAACATACGTTTTATTTTATAGTATCAATATGCATCACTGAAAGTGACTATAAACCACGAGCTTTGATGTTAAAAATTTAAGTAATATTTATAAACTAGTAATTATGCCACTTCACTTTGGATATAACATAATGAGCCACTTCAGATTATCATGTCTTACTTAATAAACTGAGATATGATGGTGCATTTTTGCCATTGGGAATAAATCCACAGAGCCCCTAAATTAACCATACTTTCCTTAATTACATGATGGTAGCAGCTCTACTTCCAAAATATGCAAGGTGACTGTACAAACAGTTGTGTTAATATTTAAACTGAGTTTAAACATACTTCTTCATTTGACAGTGCTGATTCCCTTTTGCTACATCAGGCAAAAGGCTCATTCCCACTCTTCCTTATTAAGCTGGTATCATGACTGTTAAAAGATGAACAGAGGTCCCTAAAATATGTGGCCCATTGTATGTTGATGGACTGCAGCTCATTTGACTCCTCATCACTAGCTATGATGGCTAGGTCTGATGGGAGGGATTGCAATCCAACTTGCAGCTGAGTCGTAGTTGGGTGGGCACATATTTACCACCCCATAGAAAGACACTGAATTTGTGCTCTGCTTGTATAGACAACTGTTGCCTTATAGTTTTTCTTCTGTTTCCCTTCCTTCGTCTATTCTCATTTTATATTGCTTTATATTGCCTAGTAAACTGGTTTCCTATCTCACAAATAATTTTTTTTGGTTGATGATTACATAGTTCCCACCAGAGACAGAGGGAGAAAGACAGAAGAGACAGAGGGAGGGCAAGACACCATTCTGTCTTCAAAAAGTTGCTCCTAAAAGTTGCTTCAACTTCCCAGAGATTGGTTCCTCTGAAGGAGAAAACAATGGCTGATTCATCACAAGCAGATGTTACATCTCCACATTCATGAAATGAAAATTCCTTGCAAATGTAATCTTACACAATGACAGCTAGTATTTATCATGAATGAGTAACAGAGTCAAAAATAACAAGTTCCCAAATATACTGAATATACGTATGCTGTCCCTCCCAGAAGAATACTGCCAACAAATTTCACCAGGTGAAACTGTTGAGATAATTTTTCCCCATGATAAATTTACTGTATGAAATCTTTGCATGTGAAGAGGATGAAAAACAAATACCGCTAGAGAAACCCAGCTGCCCTGGATAATACCACTCCTATAGATGTAGAGCAAAGTAATAATTATGTAGCACATGGGGAAACATGCATAAAAAGGAGTGGTTGAGTCATCTGAACAAAAGACGGAAAAAGCAGGAAACATTGGTACACATGAAGCTCAATAATAATCCACAAGATACCCTAAGAAAAAAATTCAGATCACTACCAGAGAATACAAAAAGTTGTCAATAAACATTTCAAAATGGTAATGAAAACAATGTTCACTCTGTCTTCATGGCTAAGAAGTTTGACTGACAGATATGCAACAATTTCTCATATCCCTCCAAGCTGTTTGATATTCAAACTAAGAACCTATATTAGAATAATTTTAGAAAAATTAGATGTAGGATAGTTTTGAAGTTTTTTCAGAGCTGAGTCAAAGTCAAGGAAAACATAATTTTCACTGTCTACTTTCCATTTTAAACAGTATAAACAAACTGGTCATGAACCAGAATTAATTCAAGGGGACTTTCAATGAGGTGACGTCAAAAAGACATGACTGTCTGTTAATCTACTAGAGCCAAAAGCAACCTAACAAAGATACTTTGAAAATTTAAGCTACTGGCCAGAATCCTAATAGGGATTTATACCATTATTAAATGAATTTATATGACTTGCAGTGGCAATTTAACACCAATTAACAAGTTGCTGTTTTTTATTCCTGACTGTGTATCTGGCCCATGGTTCAGAATGCGACAAGCAATTTATTAATTAGCAGCAGATTTGCCACTACAATGATTACACTGGCATAAATCCCTAGTAGGGTACTTCCCATTATATACAGTATATATTAACAATAAGTAATTCCTATTGGAATAAGAACATGATTCCAAATGATCTACAGGATAAATCTAATCAAAACAGGTAACATCTCTACATGGGTGCAAAAATCATTCCTGGAGATTGTACCCAAGAAGTTCAAAATTAGTAAGAAGATTTGGGAGAAATGTATGAAACATGTGACCCTATTCATTCTTTGAGACCTTCCAGCAATGCTCAGTATTCTCAGCCATGGTAGCCTTTTAGACAGGTTCTTCAATTTTAGGTTGTGAACAGAGCATATTGATGGTTCTGTTCCTACCTAGTGGTCCAATCCGAAACTTTGGAGAAGTGTGGTTATCATTGTTCAACCCCATTACACTATATACTTAGGGCTCCTGCAATTTCTCACACTTTCCTCTGTATCATTTCAAAATCTCACTGAGTAAGTGTGAAGAAACTACTCTTGCTAATTTGTGCTTCTTAGCAGACTCTCCACCATTACACCTTAGGTGAGAGCACCCACTATTTGAAAATGGGATAAACTACCTCTGATGATGATCAACTCTCTTCCATTAAAGATTTTTTTAAAACAGGGGTTGGATAATTATCTGTCAGAGATGTTCGTGCAATGGGTTTCAGCAAGGGTTGGACTTAAAAACTTTTGGAATCCCCCCCTTCAAGCCTTACAATTCTATGATTCTGCAAAGTCAAGATGGTGATGGACAGACATCCTCCATTAATTTATTTAATCATTTTTTAAAAAATAATCTAAGGTAGGGATAGTCAGAAGCATGAAATTTAATCAATTAATGACACAATATGTGAAGAAGAGTTTCTTTCTTTTTTTTCTGTCCTGATTAACCCAACAATCAATTTCATATTGAGATGGAACAAAACATTTCCACATCCACTGTCTTCAAAACTGACTTAATTTTTTAAAAGCTCTCTCATTTGCCCCATTAGCCCACCCCTTTTCTTTTACATGAAAAGCCTCACATGCAGCATAGGTAATGTGATTGAAACCCTTTATATTTTTGATTTTCCAGCTCTATAATATCTTATTTTAAATATGCTGACCAGAACTATGCAAAATAATTTGGAAAAGCATTGAAGTAATAAGTTATAAATGACATAACTATCTGTAAACTAGTTATGTTTCAGACATAACAAACAATATAACAAACAGGAGCAATGTTACTTTACTGGTACACTGAACAAAACTTCCTAGATCCTTTCAAAAGTTATTTCTCAAGGGCATTTTAAGGCATAATTAAATTTATTTTGAGAGGAATTCACAAATTTTATGCCATTCTCTTATCAGTCATAAGGGGTTTTCTCCATTAAATAAATAAATAAACTCACTACTAATTAACTAACTGACTGACTGACTGACTGACTGACTAAACGGCAACAAGCAATGTACAAGTTACTTTCCCAACATAATATCAAGAAAATTAATTCTCAATCACTCCAAGTACCAAAAATAAATTATTTTTCGAAAGTAATTTTACACACTCTAATACTACATATATTCCAAATTAGCTCCAAACCATAGATGGCAATTCAGATTTCCAAAGTGGTTGCAGTTGGGAAGTGTTAATCCTCCCCTCTTGGCATGCTGTAAACATAGTAATTGTTTTGTGGAGGCAGAATCTTTCCATGCTCTGAATAGCTTTATGCATACAAATAGGTTTTAGGAAAAGGAAAGATTACATGTATCTTTCTAAGAAAATAAAGAAAACGACCAGCCTTCTAAAGGAATCTGGCTATGTTTGGTATTTCAGGACAAATATCTGCTTCTAAAAATGTACTATTGAAATGTTATTTATTAAATACAAATTAGATTAAGTTTATATTGCTCACATTTGCTAGGTGAGTCTTAAAATGTTTAAAACAATATTGGCTTGCTAACTGGCAGAGAAGTAGCATTATCATCATTCTGAAGTCACATAAAAATGAAGTTAAAATATGCAGCTGCATAAATTGACATATATCTTCCATATTTCTACCAGGTCTAAGTAATACATAACTACAACTGACAGGGAGTTATATTTATGGAACATAACCTATAATATCTAGAGGTAAAGTACTGAAAAATTTTCAAAGATGCTTTCTGAAAGATATCAAAATATAGCCTATCAGAAGAGAATCCATTATTTTGCTTTTCAATCCTTATATTGCAACACCAAAGAATGAACAAACACACTAACAGCACCTTTGAAATCACAGCCACCACTAGCAGTTTTGGTGCCTGGAACCTTATTGCCCTGTTGGTTAAGTATGAGCCACATAACACTGGCAACTGCAGGGAAAGGATGGAGGAATAGGGAAGAACATCTAGGTTTGAGCATGCGGTGGCCATATTAGTATTTCACAGAGCCCACTTGTTCTGTGATTCTTTGAGTTCAAGGCTCAGAGACTGCAGTAGTATACCTGCTTGGGACAAGCAATTTCACATCCTTCCATCAGCAAATACTAGCTTATTGGTTGATGCCCTTCCAGTAGGAAACTTCTGTATCCTCCAAGTTTCAGCACCCTTTTACAATTTACACACAAGATATAGAGTAATTTCTCTGAAGATTTTCATTAATTTTCAGATTTCAACAGTCAGTTGTGTTTATTTATTTCCAGCTTCTATTAATAACATTCAATGTAATTACTGCAAATGGGGAATGCTGATAAAAACTATTGCCTACAAAAGAGTGGGCTACTGTTTATTGCTAAGGTATGTGTTTGTCTTCAACTTGACTTTTTAATATTTGTTATTCAAGACTTCTTTTTTTAAATAAAAGTGAACTTTTAAAAATGAAAGTAAGAAAAAGGGAGTGAACAAAGAACACAGACAATAAGATAAGATCAAGTGTAGAAACTTCCTGATTGCAATTCTTCATGTACAGTATCAAAGTTATGCTAGAGTTACAACATCCAGTATAACAGCTTTCAAGTTTGAACCATCGCTCCATAAGGGACATCTAAAGGTATTTGAAAAGCAGGATGCTCAAAGTTTAACTGCTTTTGCATTTCCTTTTCTGTCTCCAATCACACTTTTCATCGATAACACTGGGATTTCCCTACAAAGTGCCAGAGGGGAAAGGGACAATGCCTATAGAGGTAGCAGGTGGGTGGGTGTTTTTTTTTTTAATAACCCCCTTCATGAATTCCTCAACTGCAGATCAGTTGAGGAAAGAACAGAAGCCAAAGCTTCACAATCTCGTATTTACACATAAGACCAATGGTAACACACTTCCATGAAATTATCTTGTTGTGACAAGCGTATTGTAATATAACTTCTGTCCCAACATGATTTGCCAAATTTCCCATATCACCCCTTAGACCTGGTTGTTATAACTAACAAGACACCCAAAATGTTGTGACGTATGTTAGTCCATCCTGCATTCCAACAATACAAAAGTATGGTCTAGGAGGGACAAAACAAACCTGCAGAATTCATTAAGTTGCTCTATGATCATTTTTGAGAGGGCTACAAATATCAAAAGGAGATACTAGTCAGAGACCCCTTCCATTAAAGAAAATATGTTGGGGGGAAAAACTGTGAACTCTGTACTTTGAGCACTCTTACCCCAGACACTGATGTAATGTAAGGCTGTTAGATATTAAGGCAAAATTATGGGTGGTTTTATCTCAAAGAGCCTGAAAGACTTCTCATGGTGTGTCTAAGTCCATACTTTGATTTTGTGCTATTAATTGTCTCTTTTTCCAAGATAGTCTATCTAGAATCATGCATATTGTACAGTGGATGCTAAATCATGTTTTTGAGAATGGAAATCGGAAAGAGCTTTTCGAAATAGACAGGATGAAATTTAAATAAAACAGTGCATATTTACACCAGACGGGGTTGCTATTTCCTGGTTTGTTAACAATCAAATAAATATCTATGTAGAAATGACTGTACAGACTTTGATGAAAGTTAATTTAAAGGTGTGTGGTGCCTGTGGGCCACATCCTTTGCCCTAACACCCTACGATGGCTGTTATCCTTAAGCGGAACACCTCTAAATTTATAATGATTGCTATAATGCTACTGGCAGTCCTGTGAAGAAGAGCAACACGTAATAACAAAATGAAGTATGGTAACAATATTTGCTATAAAGGCATAATGAAATTTCCACTGGGCCACATGAATTACACTAAGCATCTATTTCTTCACTGATTGTCTGTGATAGGCATGACAATATTGTCCTACACCACTGTTGTGCAGGATGTGCTTATGTGTTGTTCATCCACAAAGAGAAGCAGAATGAATACAATCATACAACAAAACAGAAAGAACTTACTAAGAACAATACTAGGAAACCTTTCATGCATGCTGATTTTGATCAAAGACTCCTGAGGACTATGCAAAAGGTAAGTAAGCCCAAATGGGTCTCTGCTTGTGTGTCCATACCTTTTAAGACTATTAAATCTAACTGACTTCCAATCCTAGTCCTCAGCTCTTAAAAGGAGAAAATTACTATGGATAAGAGAGTTCATAGAAAATCTTTCCTGTGAGAATATATAGGAAATGTTGCAAATATTTCTGTGCTCCCAAAACACACAAGCATCTAGCACCTCCAGAACCTCTATGACCATTACAATACAGTG
The DNA here is from genome assembly GCF_051106095.1 of Pogona vitticeps. NCBI lineage: Eukaryota > Metazoa > Chordata > Lepidosauria > Squamata > Agamidae > Pogona > Pogona vitticeps. The sequence goes on along the minus strand of NC_135787.1, from coordinate 146,215,516 downwards.
GTGCCTCACTTTACGACGTTAATTCGTTCCAGCGAAAACGTCGTAAAATGAAACAAAAAAGCCCACTGAAATGCACTGAAACCCGTTCAATGCGTTCCAATGGGCTGAAAACTCACTGGTCCAGTGAAGATCCTCCATAGGGGTGGCCATTTTCGGTGCCTGTGCAGCGAGGAATCCGTCCCTAAGCACAGCAGGGGGCCATTTTCTTCAGCCGGCGGCCATTTTGAAACCTGACGATCAGCTGTTTTTGATTGTCATAAAGCAAAAATCGGTTCCCAAAGCAGGGAACCGATCATCGCAAAGTGGAAAAACCCCATTCAAACCATCATTTTGCGATCGCAAAAGCGATCGCAAAAAACTCACCATCAAGCGGATTCGTCGTTAAACGGGGTAATCCTAAAGTGGGCCATGACTGTACAGAGTTATATATTCACTAAGAATATAATGAGCAGACTGGATAACTCAGTTGTTTTGGTGTCTGTCTGCAGAGCCAGAGGTTGGGCATTCTATTCTGTACCAAGCTTCCTGAGAGTAGAGGCAGTCGGTGTGGCCTTGGCCAAGCTGCACAGTTCCAGGGTGTCCCCAGAAGAATGACTTTTAAACTACTTTTTAGTACTGTCTACCTGGAAAGCCCTAAAAAGATCACATTTGACTTGACAGTACATTATTACAATAAAGAATACAATATCTACTAAAAACAGTCCCCTTCCAACAGGGATTATTGTTCTTGCAAAAATAATAAAGAAAGAGTTAATGCTGTAGACAAATGTCTGTATAAGAAAACACAATGTATAGAAAACACCCAGTCAATCAAGCTATACTGATGATATCGCTATCACAAAATTGGTCTTCTAACAGTATAGAATGTGAGTGAAGCTACAGCTAAGTTCTTTCTCTATGGTTACATATCTTCATGAGTAAGTAAATCAAACAACTGCTCTCTTCATGAGATTATTGTCAAGTAGAGAATCTAGGCACAGAAGTCATTTCCTTGACTTTAGAACAATTCATTTCACTATACGTATCTTACCTTTCTGCTCTGCTAAATACAGTGGACCCTCTACTTAAGGAATTAATCTGTATTGGAACGGTGGCTGCAAGTCGAAAAGTCTGTAGGTCGAATCTCCATTGACCTACAATGCACTGAAAACCAATTAATCCCATAACTGGCAGTTTTTATTCTATTTTTGTTCCATTTTGGTTTTTGTCTGGTCTGTAAGTCGATTCTCCGGCTGCAAGTCGAATCTAAATTTTGTGGCCAGAGAAGTTTGTAACTCGAAAAGTCTGTAAGTCGAGCCGTCTGTAAGTCGAGGGTCCACTGTAATAGGCATCTAATTGAAAAGTGTGGCTTTCTTTATAGTGCTTTCTGTTGACACATCCGCTTATTTGCAAAGAGAGATTCAGAGACCAAGATACCATCTAATCATCTTTTTTGTCCCCCTCCATACCTGATGTAAAATTTTCACATCTGTTCAGAGAAGTCAAGAAACTGTCTACATATTGTGAGTTTGAAAATGCTGTCTACCTCTTAGCTGTAATTTCAGAAATTCCCTACTGAAAGTACTGAACAAATTTAATACCTAATGTTTAATTTACAAGAATAAGATGGGAATTGGTAGACTGAATATAGAGTTATATGAACATCATTAATCTGTAAATAAAAAGCATAATTAGTGATAAGAAAATTAAGGAAAAAATTAAAATCCCAGTGCCTGGGATTTACAATTTTAATAGTAAATGCTCCCAGAATGTGTATATTGAGGTATTGATAATGAACTCTAAAAATATTCAGATCAACTGTACCTTGAGTACAGATCTACTCAAAAGCAGGTCCCAGGTGATTATGAAAATATAATTGTAGTCTAAATGTCAACAGGTTTTATTTATTTAAAACACTGACATTGTACTTGATATCAAAAAATCTCAGGGGAAGGTTACAAGAAGTAGTAATGGAAAGTAATAAAAATTTGAGTGATTTAGAACATATAAATAATTTAAAACCATTTAAAACATACAAACAACTTAAGAATGTTAAAGCACTTGAAACTATACGGATGTAATTAAACTTCACAACCTATTCCAGATATTTAACTCCATAATGCTTTACCTAATTTCTTTTCCTTTTTAATGTTACAGTAAAATGTTCTTTTCTTTAACAATTCATTGAACACAATCCAGAAGACATCAACTGATGCTAAAAACAGATGGGATCAATACTTAACTGTGTATTCAAGTACAGTTTTTTACAGGAGTTCATTTATCATTTCATTTGGGATTGCAACCTTCCTAATCTCTAAAGGCTAGAGCGAAGTAAGCCTCATGTGGTGCACTTTTTAAACTCTTAGTTGCAGTGAACTTCCAATCTGCAACATTTCAACCCAGTCAAAGGACAAATGAGAGACTGTTTCTTCCAATTGTTCTCTGCAGTTGCCTCTCCATGCAGGGAATGACATCAGAGGTAATCAGTGCCTGAAGCTGATGGTTTGGCTGCTCAGCTGAAGAGCGAAGGAGGCAGCACCAGCAAACTGTTATCTCCTGTCTCCTCACCCATCAGCAATTCATCAAACTTCCTCTCTGCCATTTTCTATGTTCAGTTCACAATGGAGGCAGATTAAGAAGAACTGACAATCTTTTTCTGCTCCATGCCAAAGAGGGGGATCATGTAGCACCCTAGCCTAGCAAATTATTTCCTCCCAACCATCCCTTGCATTCAGCTTGGAATTAGACCGGATTAGTAACAACAATAATGATCCTTTGTACGTAATATAAATGTACATAACATGTGGAGAGGAAACCCTATTATTGAAGAGGCTAATTAAAGCAGTGGGGCACCTTTGGCCATTCAAACATCTAGCATGAACAACAGTAGGGGACAACTGGGAGTTGTAGTCCAAGGCATTCCATCCATGCATTAATTTAAAACAACAGAATGTGGAATAAACACGATATTACAGCAAGAGAACCTATGAGTCAGCTGCAAAATATCAAATACTTGATTGAACAGAAAGTTCTTTCAGTATCTACAGAAGGTGCTAGGGTGTATACAAGACAAGTGTTCCACAAATAGGAACTGCTTATTCAGTATGATATGAATACAGAATGGAAACATTAGTAGCATTTTGTTTTTTTGTTTTTTAATCCCCATACAGTGGACCCTTGACTTACAGATGGCTTGACTTACAGACTTTTTGAGTTACAGACTTCTCTGGCCGCAAAATTTAGGTTTGACTTGCAGACTGAGATTTGACTTACAGACCAGAAAAAAACCAAAATGGAACAAAAACAGCCTGTTACGAGATTAATCGATTTTCAATGCACTGTAGGTCAATGGAGACTTGACTTACAGACTTTTTGACTTGAGAACCGCCTTCCAATACGGATTAAGTTCTCAAGTCAAGACCCCACTGTACATCTGTAGATAGAATATGTGTTTTCTCCAGGAAGATTTATTCCTTCAACTGCTGCATCACATGTAAAACTATCCAACTTCCTGGCTTCCCATGCTAGCAAGTTTTATGGAAGGCACTGTTACTAGACCACTTGAAGAAGACTGTACAGGTAATATAAGGAAGAAACTCATGGGCTCAAAGGTATGAGGCTCTCAGCTGGCCTGTCAAACCTCAGATCAACTGGTGGTACAATGAGGTAGTCCAGTTGGTTGACAGGATTGCTCCCAAATGTCCTCTCTCCTTCAGAGCACATCTCTGGTTCACAGTTTAATGCTATGAAGTTAATGATGAGGTGGGTGGAGAGCCAGTGTAGGGAAGATCTGTTGGAGAATAATTTAGCTTCACTAAGGGGTTTGACCAGGGGATATGCCAATGCCTTAGGCACAAAAGGCTTTTAATGTTAAGATCATTGGGGAAGCTGTGAATCAACACGTAGAACATTTCCAGGCGGTTTGCAGCCTCATTAACCCTGGTCAAGAATGGCCTCACTCTGGTGATTTCACTGGAGATCAGTCCGCAGCATTCTTTAAATCAAAAATTGAGGCCACTCCACAGTTAGCTTAGCCAATCAGACTGGGATCTCTGGCATATCCTGTCCATAAGCCTAATAGGTTGAGATTCTGCCTGTTACACTGGAGGAGGTCTTCAGAGTGCTTGTCCTCTGTAGGCCTGCTGCCTCAGTGCCTGATCCATGCCCATCATGGCTTCCGAAAGCTGCCAATGGGGTCACCATGGATTGGGCCATAAATATTATAATGCTTCACTGAGGGAGGGCCATGGCTGAGTTTAGCAACAAATAACCTAAATAATTTTAGGTCCTCTTTATGAGTAAATTGATAAGAGCTGCTGGTGGCAGCACAGCTTCAGATGCACCTGAATGAGGAGAACTGCCTAGATACATTCCATGCCAATTTTGCATCAAGCCATGGAACTGAGACAGCACTACATGATGACCTTTTAAAGGAAACGGACAGGGAGGAATGATGCTCTAGATGCCTTGATTTCTTAGTGCCGGCCACAATATCCTCCTGGGCAGATTGGTGAGGATGGGGTTTGGAGGTCTGGCATTAAGCTGGTTACAGTCCTTCCTCAAGGGTCAGGACCAGAGAATATAGCTTGGGGAGGAATTGTTGGCACCATAAACCATCAAGTATGGGGTACTTCATGGGTTATAAATCCCCCATGCTATTTTAACATCTAAATTAAGCTGCTGAAAGAGGTCATTCAGATATGTGGAATGCACTGCCATCAGTAAGTTGATGACACATAACTTTATTTCCTCATTATATCTTCTACAATGGATGCTGTCCAGGTTCTTGAGCACTGCCTGGCCTCAATTCTGAAAAGGACAAAGGCGAACAGGCCTGAATTGAATGGAGATCCTCTTTCTAAAGGGCCTTCCAGACAAGTTCAGAGGTTGTCTCTCCAGACTGAATGGTGTAACTCCACCCCAATTGGGGACTGAGCATGAAACCTAAGCATATTCCTGGTCCCAGCCCTTTCATAGGAATCATAGATTATGGCTGTGACAAGATCAGCCTTTAATCAGTTAAGGATGGTCACCCAGTTGCATCCCTGCTTGGTGTTGGTTCTTACCTATAAAGCTCTCCATGGTTTGGGACCTTGCTACTTATTGGAATATGTTTCCCTAAAACATACTCCATCTACCTGCACCTTGTCCTCCTCCTCCAGGATGCCACACCAAGGGAGGCCAGGAAGTCATCTCCTAGAAACAGAACCTTCTCAGCTGTGACCCCACTCAGACAGAACCGGCTCCTGGCAGAGTTAATCCTGGCCCCTTCCCTCACAGCCTTTATGAGGATGCTCAAAACAAGGCTGTTTAACAAAGCCTTTGAGAGCATCCTCTCTTAATGTCTCATGGATTGGCCATCTTATTGTTTCCCATTTGCTATTGTTTGGTTTCTCTCTGATTTATTAGAGAACCGTTTGTTTTATGTGTTTATATGTGAGGAGCCTATTTCTTAGTATATGATCTGAGATTTACTTTATCTCTACCCAGATTAGTGCCTAACATTATAGTATTGAAGTTTAACAAATAAATAAATATTAGTCCTCCGTAGGTTAAAACTAGAGTCTTGAACTCTTCTTTAAACATTTCAAGTAAGATGTATTATGCTCTCCATTCTCAATTTTTGGCAGATATAACTTTGCTTTACTTCCAGAGGAACACTGCATTAATAGAAATTGGTTCCTTCCATCTTTAAATAAGCAAATAAAAGAATTATTTTTCTGTGCACAGAGCACAGGGTAGGGACCATTACTGGATTACAATGATGATTCATCACAGCCTTCAGTTTAGCTTTGATTTTCTGATTATTAAGAAACAATAAGCAGAAGAGAGTCTGGTACTTGTGCTACTTTTTCCTCACCAGGTCTCCTCACTGGGAGAAAAGTCACCTATAAATGAAACAATTACATAAATAAAAAATATGAATCCCACTATACTACATTTGCACTGCCATGATAGAAAACTGATAAGGTTATATTTGGTTGGCGGCAACCCTTCCTGTACTGCTTGCCCTCACTTCTTCAGAGCCTTAGTGTTCATTTCAACTATCCAAAATATACATTACTTCACTAATACTTAAACACCTTATAACCTCAGCCAGAACAATTATACCTACATTCTAGATGGTAGCTAAGAATCAAAGAACAGCAACTTATCTATAGAGTCTGTGTCTCCTTTTCCCTACATTATGCAAGCAAAAAATGGTTTTGCACCTGAACATAATCTTTCAACAAAGCAAAGTTTTGTTAATGGAAACCTGAAAAATTTCACACAATCTCTCAATCTGGATAAAAGCCCCCCCCCACTGCTCTTTTTCTTTGTATAGCATTTAAGTAATAATAACTAGCTGTTTCCAACTATTCCACAAGTAAAATAACTGGCTCCCTTTATCACAATGCTTAAAATAAGTGCAGTTGGTGGGGAAAAAAACAGTGAGGCAACAAACCATTAACTGAAGTCTGACAGAAGAAGAAAAAAGAAGGGCGGGGGGGCATTTAAAAAGTTAAGCAAGAGATGCCATAGAACAATAACAGAGTACAAGTTTGTGCAGAGATCTTAGATTCAAATTCTCTGACCGTCACTGGAACAAATTTCAAACTGCAGGACAGAGAAAGACTTGTTCCCGAGATGCTTGAGAGCTGATAAAATACGACAGTTTCCCCAAGTGTTAGATAACAACTCTTATCTAGGGGGAGGATTTCTTCTGCAACCTACATTTGAACTCATAAACAAGTTCAAACATGTTTATGAGTAATCTGGCCTTTCTCACCGGATTACTCATAAACATATTCAAACCTACCCATAACCTAAAAAACAGGTTGCAGAAAAAATATATACAGTGGTGCCTCGCTTAACGAGCGCACCGTACAACGACGAAATCGCATAGCAATCCCTTTTTTGGGATCGCTAATGCGATCGTTCAATGACTTTTAGATAGGGCAAAACTCGCTTTGCGAAGATCGGTAAGCGTTTCGCTTACCGATCTTCGCAAAACGAAGCCCCGACGATCAGCTGTTCGGCGGACAAAATGGCCGCTGGAAGCCCCAAAATGGCTGCGCGCAGCGTTCTCGCGCCCTCCCCTCGCTTACCGAGGGCGCGAAAATGGCTGCCGGCCATAGGAAACTTCGCTGAACGGTGAGTAAAGGAGCCTTTTGGAACGCATTAAACGATGTTTAATGCGTTCCAATGGCTTTCCCTGTCCCGTTCAGCGATGTTTCGCTATAGCGAAGGTTAATCCAGAACGGATTAACCTCGCTATGCGAGGCACCACTGTATCTCACCTAGAAACCAACAAGGCAGAATTCTGTTTGGTAAAGTGCATATTGTACACACTAGTTCTGTCATCTCCCCACTCCTGGCTGGACAAGATTGTAGTAGCAAGGTCCTGCACCATAAACAGTTGGATGGATTTATTTATTTATTTAAAATATTTTACCCCACTTTTTTCCTTAAAAAGGACCCAAGGTGACCCACATCATTAAAATATAATATTTAAAGTTGAAAACAATGAGTATACAATGGAAAATATTTAAAGCTAAGAACAATCAGTATTAAGAGGAAGCTTAAAAGACAATATTAAGGCTAAAATAATAAGTATGTAATATTAAAAAGGAACAAACAAATACCACTCTGAGAAATGGTAAATGCAAGTAGCACTAAAGATCCAGTCAGAGCAGCAATGCATAGCAATCCAAGTAAGAGTCACACTCATGTAGCCAGTCAGTGAGAGAAAGCCTGCCTGAAGAGAAAGGCCTTTGCATACTTGCTTAAGGACAGCAAAGATGGGACCAGTCTGGCCTCCTGTGGGAGGGAGTTCCAAAGTCTGGGAGCAGCAACAGAGAAGGCTCTCTCTTGTGTCCCCATCAGATGCACCTGTGAAGATCAGCATCTCTTGATGACCTTAACACCCAAGCTGGTTCATAATGAGAGACACAGTCTTTGAGATAGCTTGGACCCAGGACATTTAGTGTTTCATAGGTCAAAACCAGCACTGATCAGCAGCCAGTGGAGCTGCTGTAATGGGGAGTTATGTGATCCTTGTAACCAGCCCCTCTCAGCAACATGATTGCTATATTTTGGACCCACCAAATTTTCCTGACACTTTCCATCGGCAGCCCCACATAGAGCATGTTACAGTAACAGAGGCAGGAAGTAACTAGAGTATGACCATATCGGATCTCTCCAGAAATGTACATAACTGGCACACTAGTTTTAATTGCACAAAGGTATTCCTGGACACCACTGAAACATGAGCATCCAGGCTCAGAGATTAATCCAGGAGCACCCTCAAGCTGCACACCTGTTTTTTCAGGGGGAGTGTAACCCCACCCAGTACAGGCTGCATCTCTATTCCTTGATCTGCCTTTTGACTGACCAAAGGTACCTCTGTGTTGTCTGAATTACGTTTCAATTTATTCACCCTCATCCAGTCCATTACTGATACCAAATACTGAATCAAAGAAGGAAAATCCAGAGACCAGAACCAAAGTCAGGAAACATGGCCCTAGCAGAGAATAAAATAAACCAAGCGATGAAGTTGCAAAAGCAAAGTGCAATAACAATCCTAGTCCAACAAGTTCAGTTGCAAACAGATAGCAGGTTCAGAGATTCCAGAAGGTTATGTTAGGTTGCAGCCTCTTATAACCCAAGGGCTCAGATCTGTGGGGCCAAGCAGTTTCTTGCCATCTTCTGATTTTGGGAGTTCCAATTTATCCCCATTGGAGGAATCGTCAAGGAAGGCCATGCAAGTTTTGCAGCAGAGTGTTTTTAATAAACTTTATTTCTGTTGTAGGTGAAGTTAGAGGACCTTTTAACCTACCCTATGTAAAATGAATACAACATTTTGAATTGAAGGGTATAATAGCATCTTATCCAGACATCATAATCACATACTGAACAAATGCATAATATCAGTGCAAAGTGGCAGTTCGCACTTAGGACTGTTGGGCTAAGGAGTATTGAAAGAGTGTGAAATGTGCAGTGTGATGAAAGGAAGCTCTATCAGACATTTCTGGCTTTACAACAGTTACTTCCACTTTTGGCCCCAAACAGTGATAGTTCTGCAGAACTAAGCAGTCAGTTCACAATGGTTTTGCTGCTGGAGTCTTCTTTTCTGATCTCTTTCTCTCATACACAGACAAATATATCAACAGTAAATCTGAATCTCTCAGGTAAAAGGCCTAATACAGTAAAGTACAGAGCACTTATCACAAGGCAAAAGGGAAACTTTCAGATGTTAATCTTGAAAGAAAGCTCAGCACTACTGCATGATCAGGCCCACAACAATAAGAGAATCAGCCCTGGAAGGGGAAGGGGAAGAAAAATCTGTGCATGAAAAGTTTTCCACTCTCACTGTGGAAACAAAAACAGGGTTACATCAGTGAGAAGAGCAAGAATGTTAATGGAACCAGAGGGGGCTGGTTTCTTGAGGCTAAAAGCATGTCAGAAGGAAAAGACATACATTTTGGCATGAAAAAGCAAAATCATATACCCATGAAATAGAGAAACAAACAAAAAAAATCACACCTTTTATGTAGCCTGCCTCAAAAAATATTTAATAAAGGACAGAATTCCACCAAGTGAACAGATCACAGGACTGTGAATTTCTTCTCTCCCTCCAATAAAACCTACATTAGAAACAATCACAATTCTTCAAAACTACATAACTACACAAAGATCATTGTGAAAACAAAATCAAGTATCAATCAATAAAACAAAAATCCATACAACAAAAATGATGCCATGGACGCATACCTAGAAGTTTTTGCTATCTTATGGAAATCTAAAATCCCTATGGAGTGAATCACTTCAACCTGAGAGAATGGAACCTGTATACAGCCAATTGAATGTCAAATTATAAAGAGAATTTAGGAAGAAACTTCACAAACGCAAGATTATAAATAAGAAGGGGAAAATACAAGCATTGGATCAATTACTGTACTGTTCATATCTCGGGGACTCCCTTTTGAAAAAAGATCAAGGCTTCAGCTAGGGATCAAAGTGATTAGCTGACTAAACTAGCAGCCAACAGAGATGGAGATAAGAAGTGGCAGATTATATACACACAGGGAATTTAAACTGGCAAACAGAGGCTTGCTATGACATGTGAGGAAAGTAGCAGCATAACCTAAGCTACAATATGCGCAAACATTGACAAAGATTATAAGCAAACCCTTAGAAGGCGTGGGTTGTCATCTTGTACAGCAGGCATCAGTATAACCAATTGTGAATGGCTTCAGTTGAAATTGAAAATGTTGTACATTTCCTGTATAACTGGAGGGTTATTAATCAAAAACTTCCAATATAGGAAATGTTCAGATGTTTATAACTGTGAAAATTACGTAGAGCACATTTTATCATTTAAATTGCATTACCCATAAGAAAACCTTCAATATCTGGAATATATTCCCTGCTAGAAACATGAAAAACTGTCACTTCACCATTACTTCACAATACTTTTAGTAGATATGATCTTAAGTTTAATTCATTGTTATGTATAGCATTTTGTACTGCAATTGTTACATTCTTTGGTTTTTTATTATTAGGTTGCTCTCTCTCCCCTCCCCCCCAAAAAGAGATCAAGATCGATACAAAAATGAAAAAACAGCTGCAACAAGTAAGGTCTGGGGCTTCAAATATGGCTTTCCAGTGTATAGACAATGAGGAAGAAAAGCAATACAGTTTGTAGTGCTTTAAGACAGGAAGATTTACTGGATACTCCACTTACGTAGAATGGCTGAATGAAGCAGGAATTACACCGTGACCTTGAAATAAATGCATTCATTTTTGTGCCCGAAGGGAGCATACATGTATGAGATCTTCATGTAGGAACCAATTCCACAATGGCACTTCTCTATGCCAAAAGACCTGCTTACTTCTCTCAGACTATAATTATTTATTAGCTAGTTCTCATAACATAATGAACTATCTATACCAGGTAAGTGCACAGCTCCTTTTAAAGGTAAAGGTAAAGGTTCCCCTTGACAATTTTTGTCCAGTCGTGTTCGACTCTAGGGGGCGGTGCTCATCCCCATTTCCAAGCCATAGAGCCAGCATTTTGTCCGAAGACAATATTCCGTGGTCACATGGCCAGTGGGACTTAGACACGGAACGCTGTTACCTTCCCACCAAGGTGGCCCCTATTTATCTACTTGCATTTGCATGCTTTCGAACTGCTAGGTTGGCAGGAGCTGGGACGAGCGTCAGGCACTCACTCCGTCGCGTGGATTCGATCTTACGGCTGCTGGTCTTCTGACCCTGTAGCACAGGCTTCTGCGGTTTAGCCCGCAGTGCCACCACAGCTCCTTTTAGGTGCAAGCAATTTTGCTTCAGAATGTTCCTCCTTTTTTTTCTGATTCAACTTCTGATTCGTAACATGCTCTTATCGTTTTGACTTCAGTCCAAATGGAGTGTGGAAATGTGACTTGGATGCAAGTGCTCAAGTCCTTATACAACAAGCAGAAAATAAGAGGCTTGACATCCTGATAGTCCTGAGGTCATTTGAATATCACACAACTGGGCATCCAGACAGAAGCAATGTTAATTCTTGCTTGGCCACATTAATTACTAACCATTTATTTTTAGGTGTGTTACACATGGCATTTATTGCTATTTGTCTGTATACTCTCTTCTCTTGCCCACTCAATCTGTTGGTTTTATATTTCCCCCAACATACTGTCCCTGCTTCCATATATGCTGGACTACAATGCCCATCATCTTCAATCAACATGGCCACTATACTAACAACAACTATACTACAATAAGCTTTAAAACAGATATGTGGATTGGAGCACCTGTCTGCAGAGCTAGGGCCAGGAGTTCAAAACTCTACAGTGCCTCCTAGAAGAGGAGACAGCTGAAATCACTACAACATTTGTTGCTGGGGGATTATATGCCCCACCACCTGTGTGGCCTTCTGCAAACTTCAGAACCAAGTTGGTGTAAGTGAAAACACATTATTATTAAGAATGTACAGAACTTGGTGTCACACATAATTACTAAGAATGTAAGAGTAACTGTCTGTGAAATGAAACCCACCACAACTATGCAATCAATTTAGGAACATGGACTGGACCGCACATAAAGTGCTGCCTGTTATAGAACCAGAACTGTTGGACAGCTCAGTAGTTTAGGTATCTAGTTGGGAGTTTGATTCCCCACTGTGTGCCCTTGACAGGGACTGGGCTTTGATGATCCATGGGGTCCCTTTCAGCTCTTCAGTTCTAAGATTATTCCAAGATTTTTAAAAAGTTTTGCTGTGTATTTCTCTATAGTCTACAAACATCTTACAATTATACAGTGAGACTCAAATCTTCAGGAAAATCATATGCCTTTCCTGTAAGAAAAAGTGGGAGTTTGAAAATAGAAACTCTGGCATCAAGGGTAGAGAACTCAATGCCTCCTGATTATGGATGCCATGGCTTTCTCAAAGAAGGGTGTTGGGTGACAGCAAAACCCATAAATGATGTCTTCACCAATGAAATCACCAGAAGGTATTTTTTCACATTGTTTCTTTTCAAATGATTGGGGGGGCATAGCTTATAAATGTCCCCAAGCATTTGCTGTTAAGATATGCTAGTCTGAACCGCAGCAGTTTTCTTTGTGTCCTTTTCTGAACCCTCAGCTCACACTGACATTCTCTACATTTCATTATATATTGTTGAATTAATATAGTTAAAAATAAGATTTAGGATTAATAGATTTATAGGTTAGTACATTATAAATCAACAGGAAAATATTATACTAGATTTAGACTCCTTTGGGGTATATCAGGCAGGAGAATAAGATTTTGTTATGTATAGGCAGGTATATTAATAGATTTTGTGTCCATGTGTATGTGTATGTGCAGTTCAATGGAAGGGTTAGTATTCTGTTGTAGCAGATCCTGTTCTACCTTGGATAAAGTCTTCAAGAAGTATGAAAGGGGTACGTGGTAGAAGAAGCAAGCACTTGAGGAAGGCTTCAGCAATGCTGCTTGCATCCGCTGCAGCAGCTTCTACTGAGAGGGGAGGGAAAAAGAGAACCTACAACCGCTTATATGAGCCCCCTCTCAACAAAATCTGTCACCCCACTGCCTTGTTCAGCACTGACACTATGAAAAAGCAGCAGGCAGCAATAGAGGGAGGGCAGAGAAACCTCTGGTTCTTGATGGGAAAAATATGAATACACCACATACACGTTCCAGCAATGTCTCTGTTCAATCCAGCCAGGACAAGGAGTCAAAAAAGATGGTGAAGAAGGCACTTTTCTTCCCAAGAGCTGATGTGCCAGAGAAGGCCAAGGATGACATCAGCACTCAGACTGACACTGACAGCTGGGCAGCAGCAGTGCTGCTGCTCTTGTGGTTGGGAAATAGATTTATGAAGATCACCAGGCATTGTCTTCCATAACCATGCAGCTCCATTATATTCAAGGAAGGGTTTGCACACCAGCACCCATTATCAGCAAATCTCTCCTGTGCAAAACAGCACTGTCGTTTGTGGGAACTTCCCTTCAAGTACATACACATCTGATATGTGGCAGGAGGAGACTGAGAGAACTCAGATGGGCACTATTTCAGAATCATGTGGCACTGAAATTGCCTCTGTCCCTTCAGCTGCCGAAACTAGTAGTGATAACAAGTCAGCAATCCTCACGAGGAACATGCAGCCAAAAGCTAGAGCTCCCAATAAATCTATAACCTGGAAGCATTTTCAACAATGTGAAACAGATGTTCGCATGACGGAGAGCATGCACTACAAGAAGACGCTGAAGTGTGGGCAAGACTTAAGCACACACACCCTCAAATTAAACAGTGGGCAATGGATATTAAGCAGCAGTAAGAGGAAGACAATGCAAATCAACTTTCCATCCCATGTAAGGTAAAGGTAAAGGTTCCCCTTGACATTTTAGTCAGTCGTGTCCGACTCTAGGGGGTGGTGCTCATCCCAGTTTCCAAGCCATAGAACCAGCGTTTGTCCGAAGACAGTTTCTGTTGTCACGTGGCCAGCGTGACTTAGGCACGGAACACTGTTACCTTCCCACCAAGGTGATACCTATTTATCTACTCACATTTGCATGCTTTGAACTGCTAGGTTGGCAAGGAGCTAGGACAGAGTGATGGGAGCTCACTCCGTCGCATGGATTCAATCTTACGATTGCTGGTCTTCTGACCCTGCAGCACAGAGGCTTCTGCGGTTCAACCCGCAGCGGCACCACGTCCCTATTCCATCCCATGTAGCAACAGCTAATGAAGAAGGTCTAGCAAGCACTGAGAGCCATACAGAACAAAAAGAAACTAGTAATGTTCATAGCACCCCAAACAGCAGTACCAGCAGTTGTACTCTAGAGTCCAAACCCTCATTTCTGCAACAACAGGGCAAACTTTCTAAGACATTGTCTTGACAAAGATGGCAGGGGCCTGTCCTCCAGAGACACTACCCCAGATGAGAAATGTACATGTAGAAGTCTTGCAAGCCAAAAGAGACAGATTCCCTGGCATTCCCACTGTTCAGGGTTTAATCAATATGCCCATTACAGTCATTTCCTAATACCTAGTCATTGCTGGCTGTTGGTGTACTCTTTTTTTGTTTGGCACAATCACTAGGAAGGTGTCAGAGGACACAGATAAATCCTTCAAAAATGTTTTGCCTCTTTGTGTTTTTTAAAGGGTAAAATAATGATTAAAGTATATGGCATTCATCTTGACTGTAATGGATTTCTGGGTATCTGGAAATTCTGAATTTCTAAAACTGCAAATTCTGGATCCAAAGCACTATAATTCCAAATCTGAATTCCAAATCTGAATTTTGGTTCTAGTGTACCAAGATACATTTGAAAGATTAAAACTGTAATTATGGCATAAACTTTCAAAGATAAGAGTCCACCTCCATGAAAGCTTAAAGTGTAAAGAGCAAATATGTTTGTTACTGTTAAGTGTAACAGGGAAATTACGAAGAATAACAGACTTGACTTTCCGATATTTTTAACATGGAAATGAACTGGCCATATATCTAAATGCAGAATATATGTCACACAGGAATGACACTGACTTGTAACTTTCATTTATTACTCTCAGTATATCCATGCAAAACAGAAATATCCACATAAGCATACCGACTCCTACTGAAGCAAGTATCTCTGCTGAACAGATGGCACTACATGACTGAACAGCTACAGTTCAGCTCAGTTCAGTTTGCTAACTGCCTTAGCCTTTGGGCATAATGTCCAAACCATAAAGGTTAGTTAGGCATACTTTTAATATAAATCTGTTCTGTCACAAGTGCATATGTGGCTACAGCCCTAACAGCTGATACGGACATCACAACCACAGCAAGTTGCCCAGGCAAACTTCAAGCTCACACACTCATCATCATCTTCCTTTAGCACAACCACAAATAGTTCAAAAGCTTTCTCCTCTATTTTTCATTAACTGCAACATGTCATTTCATTGCTTGAAGATGACTTGCTTTAAACATTAATATATGATGAAATAAATATTTCACTACATTAACTCCACAGAGACACAAATTGAGTGCACAAGTAACTTCAGAAACATCTATGGAGAACACCTGGTGATACAGTCAGAAATCTGAACATAGAAAAAGCTAGTTGTCACTTTTTGGGCCTGGTGTCTTCTGTTTTGATCTGCTATCTTCCATCTTCTTTGGATACATAAAGCTGCTTCAGTGTTTTCCTGCCATAAAAAAGGGTCACAGATGGTCAGGCTGCCTTAAAGAACCTTTGGCAGGGAGTCACAGAAACATAGAATAATTTAGTTGAAAGGGGTGTTTAAGGCCATGGAGTCCAACATGGAGTAGAATGCAGGAATCCAAATCAAAGCAGATCTGACAGACGGTTGTCCAACTTTCTCTTGAATGTCTCCAGCGTTGGAGCATTCTCCGCGTCCTTGTAACTGGTCCCTTTGTCGTGCTGATCTAACAGTTAAGAAGTTTTTCCTGATATTCAGCCAAAATCTGTAGCTTGAGCCCATTATTATGTGTCCTGCACTCTGGAATAATTATTCCACTCTAGAATGATCAAGAAGAGATCCTGCCCCCCTCTGTATGGCTACTGTTCAAGACAAACTAAGGAACAGGCATGAAGAAACCACATACTAACTTGTTTATGTTATCCCATATCAGTGCATGCTAACTAACTTGTTTATGTTTTCCATTATATTTTGGCATCAATAACGCATACCTTGGCTTATCATGGTGGGAATGCTTTGCTTATCAGTAACATTATCCTGTGCCAAGTAGCAGTGCTAGGCTGTGCCATGCAGAGAATATTTCACATGTCACTTCTGCTTATTATACCAACTCAAATCAGTGACAGATTATCCTGCTGCAAGTTATAGATGGAACCATCAAAAATGTATTTTAAAACTGCTTGATTTGCTCAATAGTTGTTCAGACTATTTGGGGTGACAAGAAGGACCTCTGTCATCACTTCCAGCTCACTTAGTACAACAAAGCATTGTTAAGTTACTCAATAAACTTTCTTCTTGTAAGCAGAGCTGAATCTGACTTATTGTTTCCTTGAGATTTTCCACAAACCTGTTAGGTCCACAGCCAGGTCACACAACACTCACCACTCTAAGAAATAAGAAATGAACACAATAATCTTCCCATATGTCAAAGAGACACTGATACTGTTGAGACTGAACACATGTTCAGTGATAAATGGTGTTGTACCAGGATGCAGGTTTATTCCTTTGCAAAGAATCTTTGTTGATGTTGTTTAGTCATGTCCGACTCTTCATGACCCCATGGATCAGAACATGCCAGGCCCTCCTGTCTTCCACTGCCTCAGAATTGGGTCAAATTCTTGTTGGTAGCTTCGATGACACTGTCCAACCATCTCGTTCTTTGTTGTCCCCTTCTCCTCTTGCCTTCACACTTTCCCAACATGAGGGTCTTTTCCAGGGAGTCTTCTCTTCTCATGAGATGGCCAAAGTATTGGAGCCTCAGCTTCAGGATCTGTCCTTCCAATGAGCACTGGAAGAGGAGAAAAGAGGCTGGAATTGCCACCTTTGTTATGCTAGTTCTCTTCCCCAGCCAGCTTTCTGTGCCTCCGGCAAAGATTAGGCTGCTGAAAAGTTTATCTTTTCCTAAGGCTCCACCAGCTTTGCCGGTAAGGCAGCTTGGCTCTCCTCTCCTAGACATGCCAGGTTTTTGATGAAAAATATAAGCAGAAATTGGCATGCTCTGGTCCATTTAACGACTAAACAACAATAACAAATAAGCACAAAGCCTGTATATCTTAACAGGCTGACAAGCCTGGAGGCATTTGGTAAGGGAGCCCCCATCAGAACCAGTGGGAAACGGGTCATTGCTGGAGCGGAGTGGGGAAGGAAGCGGGCATCGGCTGAGGGAAAGATTGAGATGGATGGGAAGAAAGAGGGCAGCTGAGGCTGAGGAAGGGAGTGTCTGACTTCAGGGGCAAGGGAGAATCTCAGCCCCTCTTCGGCTCCAAAACGACTGTAGGGACTATGAGCCCCCCACCCCGCGCTTCCTCCTTCTCCTTCGCCCTGAGCGTCCTCAGTTTGGAGAGTAAGGGAAGTGCTGGCTCACCCTCCCGCACTCCTTCCTCACAAAGAAAGGCCTCCCTTGTTCTCCCTCCCCGCCAACCGTGTCCCCACCCACTAACAACCCCCCACTATTCAAAGAGGAGGAGAAGGAAAGCTGTGTCTTTTTGTTTTGGGGCCTTCAAGTTTCCGGCAGACCACTCTGTCTCTCGCCTGCACAAGCGCCGCGCCGCTGTTCGTGCATGCGCACAAGCGCGCGTGCGCAGGCGCAAACAGCATTTGCAGGGGTGAGTGCATGCAGGGGGGCGGGGGTGGTAGGTCTGTTTCGCGGCCCGGTCGGGCTCAGGCCAGGGACCAGTACCGGGCTGGGGACCAGGGGTTGATTACCTCCGCCCTAGAGTGAGAAAAACATCTTTCTTTGGTGTCACTTCTAGAAGGTGTTGTAGGTCTTCATAGAATTGGTCAGTTTCAGCCTCTTCAGCATCGGTGGCTGGTGCATAAACTTGGATTACTGTGATGTTGAAAGGTCTGCCTTGGATTCGTATTGAAATCATTCTATAATTTTTGAGATTGTATCCCAGTACAGCTTTTCCCACCCTTTTGTTGACTATGAGGGCTGCTCCATTTCTTCTATGGGATTCTTGCCTACAATAGTAGATATGGTAATTGTCTGAATCGAATTTGCCCATTTCCATCCATTTTAGTTCACTGTCGCCCAGGATGTCAATGTTTATTCTTGCCATCTCCTGTTTGACCACCTCCAGCTTACCAAGGTTCATACAGCTTACATTCCAGGTTTCTATGCAGTATTTTTCTTTGTAGCATCGGACTTTCCTTTCACTTCCAGGCGCATTGGCAGCTGAGCGTCCTTTCGGCTTTGGCCCAACCACTTCATTATCTCTGGAGCTACTTGTATTTGTCTTCCGCTCTTTCTCAGTAGCATGCTAGATGCCTTCTGACCTGAGGGGCTCATCTTCCAGCGTCATATCTTTTATCCTTTTGTTTCTGTTCATGGGGTTTTCTTGGCAAAGATACTAGAGTGGCTTGCCAGTTCCTCCTCCAGGTGGATCGCATTTAGTCAGAACTCTCCACCATGACCTGTCCGTCTTGGGTGTCCCTGCATGGCATAGCCCATAGCTTCTCTGAATTACTCAAGCCCCTTTGCCATGACAAGGCAGCAATCCGTGAATGTGAAAGCATCTTTATCTGTAGGTAAATCAGTTTCAGAAAGATGAGCTATGCAACTGTCCACTCCAAAACTCACTAAAACATCTGATCAGTATGGGGAACAACAAGTGTTTTCAATACACAGGGACATAATGAGCACATTTTTATGATCCAAACTTGCCAGGAATTCCACATTTACCAGGAGAATGCCTAATCTGCATCATGTATGCAGTTCAGAGGTCAGTCATGGGTCATTCTAAGTGGATCATAGCAAATGTCTTGCAGGTTGCAAGTGCAATTTCTAATCTGACACTATTTACTACATAAGTGTGGAATCCTTACAGAAAGGTTAAAGCACCCTGGGATACTGTCTACATTAGGACAATATCACAGGGTGCTTTAACCTTAGGACAATATAATTAGATGTTTCTCTGCTGGTTTATCTCAAACTCGATGGAACTTTCTAAGCAACAGTTACATGATACTTCTTCCTTCAAATCGTATTAACTTTTGGTTTAAAGATTCTTGCGACCTGGCTGAGTACAAAGGCTGGTATGTAGTAATTGAATGTAATCAGCATCCAGGTTGAACAAGGCAGAATGTTACTACATGTGCACGCACAGAGAGACACACACACACCAGTTGTAAATACGACTTGAAATGTTTTCTCTGTGTTAATGTTTACAAACAGAAGAGACTGTTGATGCCTCAAAGTATTCAGCAGTTCTTACATTTCCAACATTGTTTTGTTTGGGGGTTTTAGTTTTTTGTGCTATTAATATTGCGTAGTGCAAAAAAAAAAATCTCCACTCACCTCCCCATTCAGAAAATGAATTCTGCCAAGAATAATTATAATTATTTTAAAAATGAACTCTTCTAAAATATATAATTTTAATAACACTTGAAAATACAGTTATTCATAAGCAACTGTTTTAGCTCTTTCCAAAACATTTTAAAGGATATGATAGCATGGGAAAAGGATCAGCAGCAAGCTTCTGATGTCCTAAACTTGCACATCACAACTTGCATACCTTCCTGCAACTCAGACAAGTGGGCTGCATGAACAGATGTTTTGGACTATATTCTTAGATTTAGTCAGAAACAAATATAGTGGTGCCTCAACTTACAAACGTCCCGACATACGACCATTTCGAGTTACGACCACCTCCGGCCACAAAATTTTGCTTCGACTTGCACCGGGAGCCTCCACTTACAAACAGAAAAAGGCAGGGGGAAAAGGCGGGAAATTCAAATTACTAACTGTAGGTTGCAACGAGTCTGCTTCTTTGTAGCTCTTTCGCCCCAGCAGTTAGAGAGTATGCGATCAGAGGAGGCTGCCTGGTAAGATAAGGTGCTGCTTTATGCTTTTAAAAAATTGTTCTGGGTGTTTTTGCAGTGTGGTTTTGGGCTGCGGGGGTTAAGTTTCTGTGTTGTGATGGGTCTTGGGGGATTTGTTTGGTTTTGGGTTTTTTTTCCCATTTCCGATGGGTCTTGGGGGGGGTTGGTTGCATTTTGAAGTGTTTTTCCCCATTTCCTATGGGTCTTGAGGGGTTTGTTTGTTTGTTGGGTTTTTTTCCCATTTCTGATGGGTCTTGGAGGGGGTTGGTTGCTTTTTGGAGTGTTTTTTCCCATTTCCGATGGGTCTTGGGGGTTTGTGTTTTTTCCCCATTACCAGTGGGTCTTGGGAGTTGGTTGCTTTTTGGGTTTTTTTCAACATTTCCGATGGGTCTTGCACAATTCCCTTGCTTTTTGCTTTGTTTTGTGTGCATTTCCAACGTGCTCTGTTTGCTTTCTTTGCATTTCCAATTTGCTCCCTTTGTTTTCTGTGCATTTCCAATCTGCTCCATTTGTTTTCTGTGAATTTCCGATCTGCTCTTTGTTTTCTGTGCATTTCCCATCTGCTCTCTTTGTTTTCTGTGCATTTCCAATGTGCCTTGCATGCTTGATTGCTTTTCTTCCCCCCCCCTTCGGCTGGAAGGGATTAGTCATGTTTTCAATGAGTCTTGCAGTGATTTTTTGGTTGGGGGGGTGATTTTTTTTCTTCAGCCAAAACGGATTAATTGCATGTCAATGCATTTCAATGGGAAATGGTGCTTCGACTTACAACCATTTTGAATTATGACCATCTTCCAGAATCAATTAAGTTTGTAAGTCGAGGCACCACTGCATTTTGCAATGTTATCATAGCTGAGAGCAAAGTATATGTAAAATGCAGCCACTAAGCCTTTGTGTGTGTTTGAAGATTCTGACTAAACAAGCCTAAGGAGGAGATCTGATGCAACTCAGCTGAATTTTCCAGTACAAACACTCAAAAAACCCTACATTTGTGTTCATTCACAATTGCCAGAATGCCCCATCACTGGCCATGTCACTTAGATTGTCTGAAAGTTGGTTCATGTCCAGATTCAGAGCTGGAAACCACTAGCCACCCAGAGACCTTTGGGTAGAGTGAGTGGCATATAAAATAAATAAATAAATAAATAAATAAATAAATAAATAAATAAATAAATAAATAAATAGTCTACAACACAGGCTTTTTTCCAACATCCAGGTCGTAGTAGTGGCAAAGGACTGTCTGCTCACAAATTAATGAAGAAGGTTCTGTTCACAACTTTAATATCAGTTACAATGGCTGCCTATTCATTTCCACATCAATAACAAAATGGTGCTTTGGGCCTTTAAAGCCCTGAGTGGGTTATCATCCAATTATCTGAATGACTGCCTACGTATGAGTCTGACTGACCAAAATGACCAACACAAAAACCCCCCTCTCTGGAGGCTAGAGCTGCTAAGCTGGCAGAAAAAAGGGATAAAGCTTTCTCACTGGTGGTCACACACTTCTGGAATGCCCTCTCCAAGGAGCTATGTGCAACCTCATCGTTGCTGACTTTTTTTTAGAAAAAGACAACTCTCTGAAGACTTTCAACTCTACTTTGCATCTAGGTCAGTTGTGCTGTACTAGGTTAGGGGGCACACTATTATATTCTAATTCATGGGTTACACAATAGGATTTTAATTATATTTTACTGCAGGTTTTAAACTCTTGAAAAGTGCCATATAAGACTGATGCAACTTGACTAGATTTTAGAAAGCTTTTAAATAACCTTTAAAAACTGCAGTGAAAGTAGGATCAAAATGTCAGCCATAGTCACATTCTTAGCAGCAGCCACTCAATCAGAGAGCACTAAAGTAGGCAGCTATGGGTGGATACTTTTTCTTTTTATTGAAATGCAACAATCATCACACTTCCAGCAAAACAGAATGCCAGGGGTACAGATGTCCAAACAGGCATACAACAAGACACCAGATCTTTCAGTCACAGATTGAGCCAACCATGTGCGACCCAACACAAGAGTTCGTCATCTTTCATCCAACATCACAAAACATTGAGACTTTAACTAGTCTTGTGAGATTTGAGCAAAGTTTTACCAAAGCCTCACAAAACTTGGGGGCAACTGCCATTCGGTCAGATGCTTCAGTTGCTAATCAGACCATATGAGTGCAAGCTATTTGCATTCACTTAATCATGCATGAACAAGTGCACATTCCTGCGTATAAACATGCATCCATGTTCACATAACATCGCAAACAATACCATGTGCCACTCTGTCATCTCTTTCGCCCTGGATGAATTGTGGACTTAAACCGCAGACACTTGTGGTTAAATATATCCTTCTTCATTATGTTTTTGATAGCCTCTTATTCTGTAACATTTCACAAGCTAAAAATATTTGCAGCCAAAACATTTTGTAAAACAGAGGTTTCAGTTTATTTTTAGACTTACCCCTCCCATTAACTAAATGTGACTGCTAAAATTTCCAAATGAGCCAAATTGCTTTTTGCCCTAAGGATAAATGTTGGATGGTTTTAAGCAAAACTATTTATACTTTAGAAATTTTTCAATGCAAAAATGCAATCTCTCTCCACAGAGATCACGAGTTAAATATTAGGGTTTGTGTAAAATTAAATTTCAGTTGTCTCGCATAATAAACTTTTATTTTTAAGAACCTAGATTAATTATTAGCATTTTTGTTCTAATGTTTATTTATATCAACAAACTATGCTCTGCAACATGATATTCAAAGTCCTGTTATCTAAAATAAGAGAACCTTTGTGGAAATTGAAGGCAATACTTTGTGTTGATGAAGTGGGCAGTCTACTGTCCAGGAAAATGGGCAGACATTGCCAAATAACGTCAGCTGTGGTGCTGGAAGAAAAGATACTCCTGAATATTCAGGTTCTAAAAATCACCTTCTTTCAGTCCAGACACACAGGTTGAATTTGGATTTAATTCAGTGTTTTTCATTTTCTTGGTGTGATATATTCAGTAGTTATTCTCAGCTGCTATATTTAATTGAATCAAGTTTAGTTTAATTTCTTGCTATGTTCCACCTTTAATTTACTGTACTTCCATCTTGGTTTTGACTGACATTATTTTTGTATTTTGGACTTTTAAAATTTGTTATCCATCTTTAAATACTTGTGACCTTTAACTGAACATTAGATGTACCGTAGCATCAACAAGGGCTACATCCAGCTATAAGATCACAAGTCCCTTCTCACTGGTTAACATTAATTTTCTGTCTCACCTCTTGACAAAGGAAATATATACTCATAAAGTCAGATCTGCATTTTAGCAAAAAAGACAGAGAGAAGCAAAGAGATCTTCCTTCGCCCTGTTCCAGGACACGCCCACTTCGATCTAGTCTCCTATAAAGATGGAATCAAAAGCAAGTTTTGTCCAATCAACATCAAAGGAATGTTGGGAAGGAATTCAGGAAGAATTGTAACTAAAGGAGCACTGAGATTCAAGTCACTGGGAGCTTTAAATATTAAAACTAGCACTTGGAATTAGGCCCAAAACATAATCAGCACCTGACACAAATAAGCAAAAAAATCGAGTAAGATACAAGTCAGTAAGAATGGAAGTTCTATGTTTTCTGCTGCCCGTCCCTCAATAAAAGATAAACTGCAGAATTCTGAACCAGTTGCAACTTCTAAGTCTTTCAAGGACAACTCTATGGAAGGGAATTAATTGAATTATCTAAATGGAGGTTGCAAACAAACCTGATAGTAACAGAATCTGCATCTATGAGAAAGGGGTGTAGGCAAAAGAATCAGCTCATCCAACTGGGGATGGGTCACCATTCATGGCTGTAGTCACACAGTAGAGACAAGGCTAGGACAACACTCAGCCGATCAACTTGGATAATAGTACAATCGTATACATAGGAAATTGTATCATCCTTGCTTCACACACACATACACAACCGGTGTGGCATAGCAATTACAGTGTTGGACTAGGTGGAAATAACCACTTAACTTGAGAGACCTAGGTGGAAATATCCACATTCTGTCCCTGACCTACCTCCCAGGGTTGCTGTAAACATAAAATGGGGATGAAGAAGAGAGCTAGTATGTCCTCTGCCTTGAACTCCTAGAGAAAAGGCAATATATAAAAGTAGCAAAAAAAAAGATGTTTCAATCTAACTGTATTGTGTAGATTACACATCGGTCCCCCACCCCAGCTCATCAAGTACATAGCAGAGTACAGATAGTTATACAAAGAATTAACTGCTACTTCTGGTTAAAAAATGACTTATTTTGCAATCATTCCTAACAGCAGGAGTTAATGTGTTATTCTGCAGTACAGCAACATAACCCATAGCACAGAGGAAATGATCACCCACTGCCATCATTTATGGACAGATAAGCAAGCATAATCACCTTAAGCAGCATCTTCAACTCCTTTGTTTGTAAATAGGAAGATATTGAAGCAGAAATAATGGTAACAAGAATTCTGTCGAAGAAAAAGGTAGCTACTTTTCAAGTACTTGTTAGCTGTCCCAAATGCCCTTGATGTTTCTTGTTACTGGGCAAAATTATCTCACAGTTTTATTTATTAATTCTATTGTGATGATTCTGACAGGAAGCAAGCAAGCAAGCAAGCAAGGACTGTGCCATCTGAATGTGAACTTTTCTGGATGCAATCTGAAATAGTGGATTGTACCTACAAAAGTTCATTAAGACACTTTTTAGCCTCAAAAGTGCCACAATACACTTGTTTTTGCTTCTTTTCCTATTTTGTTTTGTCGTTTTTTGCATTTGTCAGTACAGATTGTAAAGCACACTTACAGGCGGAACTTGGAAAACTTACTTTTATACTACAACCCTCAGAATTCCTCAGTCAGCTAGGAGATGTTCGGGCAGTATAACAGAAAAAGTAACTTTTTGGGGATCTCTTCCAGCCGTACCACCAATGTTATTAAGCCCAGGACCATATGCAGGCTCAAAATCTCTGTAACCAGTTCAATATAGATGCCACTACTACTGCAAGTTCAGTGGAGATGTTGTGTTTCTCCTTTTACACTGGATCAATTTCGGGTTGCTCAGCAGCACGACCACCAAAGATAATGATATGGAAGAGCATGCTCAATCTCCTACTCATTTAACTTTTCAACCAATATGGCTTTCTATGCTTTGTCTGTACAGTAGACGGTTTTTACTGTACATCTGTACAAGACAATTGTCGAGTACCTACAGTCTAAGTCTAGTAATACTGGCAAATAACAAAGATGAAATCAAATGCATGGAGGAAAAGCATTTTTTTCAGTAATCAAGTGAAAACGTAAATCTGTGCTTAGATTGCAAACAGTGTATCCCTCAACGCAATCAAAGATGCTACAAGCTTTAAATACTGGTAGACAACTGCAGTACAATATTCCCGACAAGGACGCAACTTTCTAGAAGATATTGATTGTGGATAGAAAAGTGACTTATGTACATTCTTATCAACTTCATTCAGGCTATAATCCTCCACTCAGTCACAGACAAGTACATTTAACTGATTTCTATGGGAATTATGAACATGGAAGAGAGCAAAGCATCACATTCTAACAGTGGTATCCTGGGCAGATTCATGCTTTGATCAATCAATTTAAATGGGATTTGCAAAACAGAACTCTGTAAAGCTAACAATTGTAAGCAGTCTCAGTTAATAAATGCTGAAACCTAAACATCAGCCTAGCCAATGCCCAGGGGAACCAAGAAAATGTACCTTAATACACAGATGAAAAAGCTCAGAAAGATGTAATAAATGTTGCAGCAGGAGACACTGTGAACTAAGCAGGTGAAATCATTTCTCCTAAACCAATGCTCAGCATGTATTATTAAATGAGCTTTTGATGGCTTTACTGAGAAATCATAGTCTCAGTTGTTTGTGATCATTAAAAACCCTTCTGCATTTTGTACATATGTGCACAACAGGGAAGAAAAGTGGACTCAGACCAATCGGACCTTTATGCTTCTTATATGCCCCAATAACAACAAATATTTTGCCATTACAGGCTTATACAACATTATCTTCAACAAACTATGCAGAACTATGCAGCCCCACTCTGTTTGCCTTGAAAAAGAAGCAACATTTAGTCCTTCTTTTGCACTTACTGCTAACACGCTGTCAAAGGCACAAGCATCTTTATAGTCTTCACAATATCATGTTAAAAGCCACATTCAGATCTGCCCTCCCTCCCTTCCTGCATAAGACGACTTCTACAGAAATATCATCTGCCTGAGTAGCTGTATACATGTTCCAAAAGCCATCCTTGCACAAGACGACAACTGGCCTTCAGGTCCAAAGTACAGAACAAAATTGTTTCCACATTAGATCTTGAAAGTATAACATCTGATCCTGCACTCTGCTGCATTATATATAGGATCAGGATTTGCCACACTATGTTCCCACACAAGATCGTCTAAACTATCAATATACAAGATAATAGACTTTTGTCTGCACTTTGAAGTTTTTAATTTGATGTCATCTGTTGCTCTGCTGGGTACCACACCTAACTGTGTTGTTAGTGCTGTTTGTAAATGAATCTTCTTTCTTACCATGGAGTGATTTTCTGCTAGTAGGGAGGTACCCCAGAACACCCAGTGATGATCATGACATCCAGTACCATTTATGCTCATTTATCTTGTCTAATAAGACTCTCCTATATAAAACAGTCCTGCAGGTAAATTCATCCATTATGCTACTTGTGTGGAGATGTCATCTTCAGTTCAAAATTTAAATCTGCAGTCTTATGTACAGTAAGGAAGTAGCCCTAAATGAACATAATGAGGTTTACTTCTGAGTAGACATGATTCCCAGTGTGGTTATAGTGGATAGATGATGGGCGAGAACTCAGGAGAACAGGGATTGGATCCCTGTTCAGCTATGGAAACTCACCAGGGGAGCAGAACTGGTAAAGCCACTCCTTAAATATCTCACTTACCTTGAAGATCCTATTAGGGTCATTATAAGTCAGCTTCCACTTGACAGAACATAATACACATAGAGAGAGAGAAAGGATTGGGTTGTAGAAATCCTACATTTTAAATGAAAAACAGCAGCACTGATTCATCATCAGGCATCTTCCCAGGTCCTGAAATTACATGAGTGACTACACAAATCAAAAACAGATCAGGTGCAAAGCTTGAGGTCAGGGGAAGGTATTTTAAGGGATGACATTTTAGTTTAAGAAAGCATTACCAGGCCATGATTTGCAGGATGTAGTGAAGCCAGGCTTGTATTCAATGCACCAGCATCAGTTCTGAGATAGGCTTCCAGACAGATACATCTTATTAAGCAAGGATGTCCCCAATCCTGCCCAACAATACCAGTAACTGATTTACAGTCCAGGGATTGGCTACTGCCCATCATAAGTAGGCCAACCCTTCAAGAAAATGTGTCAACTCATCTTCAATTTACCCTCTTCATTTCTTATTGTTTTTCTTAATGAGTTCCTTTGTATTAAGAGCCCCCTGACACACATTAAATCTAAGAGCTGGCTTCATCAAAAACATCAACAAAGCAATTGAATATATTCTAAAGCACGCATGAAGGGACATGGTGGCACTGCAGGTTAAACAACAGAAGCCTCTGTGCTGCAAGATCAGAAGACCAGCAATTATAAGATTGAATCCACACGACAGAGTGAGCTCCCATCGCTTGTCCCAGCTCCTGCCAACCTAGCAGTTCAACAGCATGTAAATGCAAGTAGATAAATAGGTTCCACCACGGTGGGAAGGTGACCACAGAAACTGTCTATGGACAAACGCTGGCTCTACGGCTTGGAGACGGGGATGAGCACAGCACCCTAGAGTCAGACACGACTAGACTAAATGTTAAGGGGAACCTTTACCTAATGCATGCATGAAACCATTATTCCCGTAGACATTGTCTCCTCTGTTGAAAGTACGTATGTAAAAGCACATGCACAGCTGATTTTTTCCCCTTTTAACCTAAGCACAGCTTAAAAAACCTTACTCAACTGTTCCCTAAATAAATAAAAGCACACAACACTTTCATCTCTTGTAAATACTGAATCTGTCACTCAGACAGCTGTCAACCAACACAATATTGCCTGAGTAGTTCCATTTTCACTCTTCAAAAATGATGCCGTTGTGGTAGATGTCCAGAAAAATGCAGGACTGATTGACATGTACTCATGCTGCTGCAGGAACAGGTTCACCTTCCTGTGATTCTAGGAACAACCTCCTTCCAAATGTAACATTTAGCTTCACACTCCTTTTACAGAAACTATTTTTATCACGCAGAAACAATGTAAGATAATGGATATGAAGCTTGTCTGTAATGCCAGTAGCAAAGGTCATACTGATAGAGCAAAGCAAGGTTCAAGCATCCAAGAAATAAATCAGGGTGTCAAATACTGCAATAGAAGACTACAAAAGAATTAAGGAGGTATTACACTGTGAAGCAAAAGAATTATATGACACACATTTTTCATGGTTAGGTAGTCAGTGATACATGTAAAAGTACAATACTTGTAGAAATGTGGATCAATAGGAGACAAAAGCAAGCATGGGTTTAAACTTCATAAGAAAAGAATAGCTGTCTTCTACAACCTGGAATCTTTCAGATGTTTAGAACTGCAATTCCCATTATTCCCAGGCAGTACAATCAACTGTCAGAGATTATGGGTGTTGGTACTCCAAAATACCTGGAACGTGCCAGGTTATGGTTGTTGCAAAGGAACACACAATGGCAGAAGATCATGGGATATTCTCCCATGGAGCCTTTTGAAAAAGGCAACAGAAACTATTGAGAAAAGAATCAGATTTCTAAAGACAACAACAGACAGGGCTCATATGATCCATCAAATCCCTTGGAACTCTAATTCTACAGGAAGACACAAACCAAGACAGATATCTGAACTCTTTCTTTTTTTTTTTTTTCAGGTAAAGAACGTACAGTAGCTATGTACACACACACATATAAAAATCAGTTTCTTCAAAAATAAAATGTCAGATGCAAGAGATATTTTCAAGAAATAAAACATTATATTGATACTTGTTCTAAGTGTTGACACATATACTTGCATTTCTGATTAAAATAAATCTTTCACGAACTGGCTAAAATACAGCTAAAACTATCACAGTCAGCCATATTTGACCTGATATAATTTTCCATCCACAATGCCCTGAATGACTCTTTGGCTGGGAAGCTCTAACCCTGCAACAGGAGGACTCATCTTTCTCAATGCCTCTGACCCTCTATCAAGGTAGAAGACTTTGTTTCTCTCCTTTGAGCACTGAGGTTTCAGATAGGCTTACGGCAGAAGCTGACAAGATGCTACCTTAACAATTAGAATGTGATAAAACAGTATTCTTCTAAAGATGCCTTTCCCCAAAGCTTTCAAGTCCCAGTAATCAATTTGCAAATGACTCCCTAGCTTATCTACTGGCAACTCATCACCACACAAAAGCAAATTAATTTGTGACTTGCAAAATCTCCTGGTAAGAAAAAAAAATGCCTCTACTTCCAAAGCTGGCATCTGCCTATTTCTTCCTCCTGCTACAGATATATACATCAAAGTAAAAAACAGGAAGATTTCTCCTCACACTGACTTACTGTGCATTATTCATATCTTCAAAAATCTATTTTAGGATAGAATTGTGCCAACCCTTGAATGCTCCTCGCATGATGTCCTATAGATGTCCAATCCTACTAGTTCTGTGAAGGCCACAATCCACTACCACCATCCCAGTCTGGAAAAGAAACACATCTGCTGGGTCCATGAATAATTAGAGTTGGGTAATACCTTTACTGGACCACTAGAACATCGTTGTTAAAAAGTGAGCTTTCAGGTTCTTCAGAACTCTTAATTAGGCTGCCTGCCAAAGAACTTGGGTGGGGGTCCCAAAATCATCCTGGCCAGAGGTTAAAGCCATAAAATCTAAAGTTAGGTTCAAGATCCAAGATGCGGGGGGGGGGGGGGCTGCAGGCTTGAAGAATCAACTTCAGGTGCAAAGATAACTTCAGGAACAACTTAACTGTTAAAGCAGCACAACAATGGAATCAATTACCTTGGGAAGTGAGCACTCCAATGCTGCAGACTTCTAAGAGAAAAATGGACTATCATCTGTCAGATCTCCCTTGATTTGGATTCCTGCATTGAGCAGGGGGTTGGACTCCATGGCCTTAAACATCCCTTCCAGCTCAATTATTCTATGATTCTACGATCTCAGGTTATCAACCCAAGTGATGGAGAATCAATTGCCATTGTTTATAAACAAAAATCTGCATCACTTACTAAGCTATCCACTTCCATTTAGATGAAGCATATGACTCTTCTGTTTGTCAGACTTTAAATGGCTATGGAAAGCAACTCTTACATGACTTTACACACATTCAGGTTTCATAAACTGCTGACCCCTGAAAATTCTTGTTTCTTGATTAGATTCCAAAAAAAATGCCAAGGGCGACAAAACCAAGAAACAGATAATTATTATATCGTTCAGACATCCAGTTCACCATGAGATGACTGATTTTCACAAGATTAATATAAAGTACTAAGTCACCTTTACTTAAGGCAGGTTGGAAAGCCCTGTTCTGCTATGTACATCTGTAATACTCCCCTCTACTTATGGCTGCTTGCAAAGTAAAAAATTTAAATGTGGCACCTATTTCTTTCTATGAAATACTATTCAATTCATAGAGTACCACAGAATTTATGGTAATAATTTTATACATTTAAATAATGTGTGTACCACAACTGCTGACTGAGTATATTTTTTGAAAGAGTAAGCATTCTGTATGTATAGTATTTTCCTAGTGCATTCTGCTTGCAAATTCAAATTAAGATCAATAACAGGCTGTACTTTTGCAATTCATGGGTTTTATGCTCTTCAGTTTTCTGTGGGTTTGGTTGCTTTTTTTTTTGCAAGTTTGATACTACTTGCTGTTAAACACACACAAAACTGCTTTATATTAAAAATCATAAGTATTAAATGTACTAAAACTCATTGTATTTTATTTACTGGTATTCAGATTTGTACCTATCCTTTCCAAAAAACTAGACCAAGTATCTAAAAAGCATCCAAATAGTTAAAATATCATTACAACAAAATAAAGGTTGCTTTGATCAGAATGTTAAACACACAAAAAACTGCTTTATATTAAAAATCATAAGTATTAAATGTACTAAAACTCACTGTATTTTATTTATTCAGATTTGTACCTATCCTTTCCAAAAAAACTAGACCAGGTATCTAAAAAGCATTCAAATAGTTAAAATATCATTACAACAAAATAAAGGTTGCTTTGATCAGAATGACGTGCAAGTTTTCAACGCCGCCAGCCATATGATGGTTTAAGCTCAATCCCTGAAACCTACTCCAAACTGATATGTTTTAGTGGCAAATGACATGCAAATTAATATAAAGATGACAGCTACATTTTGTACGAAACATCTTCAGGAGGTAACAATTTTGAATAAAACAGCAATGGTAAAAGGAGTTGCTAAACCCTTTCCCTATCAGCTCTAAATCCTACACTTCCTGCCTGGGATTTCTAAAGCCCATTTCCAAGAATGTGATGCACATGTGAAATTCCACAGAGTCAGAACAGTCTAGAGCGTGATATGAAGCAGAAAAATGGATGGAGTGAAATAGTTATACACCTTCTCCTCCCCACGTATCCTCTTTTATATACTAAGGCCCTGGTCACAGGAGAGAAATATTCTGTAGTTCTCCCGATACTTTCCATACCTCTGTTATACTGGATTATGGTCATGTGATATATACT
Organism: Pogona vitticeps; assembly: GCF_051106095.1. Classification (NCBI taxonomy): domain Eukaryota; kingdom Metazoa; phylum Chordata; class Lepidosauria; order Squamata; family Agamidae; genus Pogona; species Pogona vitticeps. The sequence goes on along the minus strand of NC_135787.1, from coordinate 146,183,774 downwards.
TTTAGCAGCAGCGGTCTATTTCTTTCTATCTGCATCGATATGGCCGGCTACACAATGTCACCAGTTTCTTTTCTCTCTATCCTCAACAGTCTGTTTATGCCCTCAATTTTTAAAAAAATCATTTTATCAATATATTGATGTAAGTCTAAGGGGTTTTGTTTTGAGAAGTGTTCTCCATTGCAATGGTTGATCCTGCAGATATGCATTGTGCACAATGGACACTGGACCACTGTATGTCACTGTATATCTATCTCCTGGACACTGGAACACAGAAGTCAAGCCGTGCGGGTATCATCTATCTAAAAACCTAGGCATAAATTCACCCAATTCTCAATTTACGGGGCCACAAATACAAAAAAAAAAAGGTAAACTCCTGGCAGGAAGGGCAGCAGGCTTCACCTACACAGATGAAAATGCAGGCAGTTAGGAAGGGGTGACTGTAAAACTTTTTTTTCCACGCAGCCAACAATGACAACTACCCTCAGCTCGCTATATCATTGATATAATGTACTTTAAGGAATGTATTGATGTACTGGACAGGATGGGTGGGGAAATAATATGTGAGCTGCAGTAATGGCGGTGACTTACAGTCTTTGCCTCAGAAAAGAAGTGGGCTGCATTGTGAACACAGGTAAATCCAGTAAGGAATGCACCAGTACAACAGAAATACAAAATAACACAATTCTCTCAGGGAGTAGAAAATAAACCAGTTACACCACCAGGAGAGAAAATGTTTCAATCTTGACTGTGTGTCGCATGACCAGAAAAAACAACAATGAAATAACTGGTGGATAAGTAGACAACATTTCCCTCATGTGACCAGGTCCTAGGTTCTTTCCTCCCAATACTGATTTGTTGTTTAAAAAGCAGGGTGAATGCACAGCTATACACATTAACATGCAGTTATGAACCAGCTCTAATGGGTTGGTTAAGAACTTTGGCTTCACATAAGTACAGCTACGGCTTTCAGCCTGAAAAGACAAATATGCTTGCACTTGCATTTCATGAAAATAAAAGGCATGAGTGGCTTATTCTTGGTTGTGACTTGTACTTAACCTCAGTCACATGTTGACAAGCTGTAACTGGTGTTGAACTAAGCAGAAAAGGGCTGTGCAAATTGCTAGAACTTGGAAAAGGCACCCTCAAAGAGGAAGTATAAGGGGAAATGAGAGAGCGATGGGAGAAACAGGGAGTGGTGATGTGGTTTATTTCATGCTTTGGGGAGGCAACTGCTTTCACTCCAAAGCTGGTACAGCTTTCTATGCATGCATTGCCTACTCAATATAACCAAAACATCACCTGCCCCAAAAGGTTGTTCAGTGATACTAGTGAGATTCTGAAATTTTGGAGGCAGTAAAAAAGGATAGAAAAAACAAAGAAAGGGTGCACATGAGAGAAAACAAAAATGAGTTCCATTTCTGTTGAATCAAAACTTCTTAACTCTGAAAAATGGATCCTTGACCATCAATGTTAAAAAATAGTTATGTCTGTGTGTGAGCCCTGATGGTCATTGCCAGGTTGGCAGGTGCTGCCCCTTCCAATTTTTTGCTTCATAAATGTGGACACAGGTGCTTGTAATGAAACTAGGTTTATTAAAACACGGGGGGTCAACAATAGTAACTTGCTGGACCTATTTTGGGTGTGTTTCAGGCACTGCTCAAGTTCACCTCTCAACTTCCTAGCTCTGAGTCCATGCCCTTCCAGTTAACACCACCAGAAAAAGTTTCTGCAGAGTTCTCTTCAGCAGGGTCGACCCAATGACCTCCGTAACAGGGAGGATTTATATGCCCACACTGGAGCTATTTGCTGAGCCTGGTGGACTCGCTACAGCTTCCTTCATCAGCGTCATGCCCAGGTTGCCATCAGTTCTCCAGGAGCTCCCTCCTATACTCAGCAGCAATCTTCTTCCATTCCCATTAACCCCCCCCCCCATAGGAAGGACATGGAGGAGGATGGGAATTAAGGTGCCTCTCCACTCAAAGCTGAACAAACACCCTGGCTGAAGTGCCCTTCTAAGAGAAGTTGCTGGTCGGCACCAGGTCTGCTGGGAGGTCTGTATCTAGGTGGTAGGCTTACTCATCTGGCTTCTCTACTGCAACTCCACTCAACTCCCTCTTCCTCCACCACCAGCACATCAGGGAACAAGTCTCCAGTTTGGATCACCTGATCGACCCTCGCTTTCTCTCCCTATTTTTCCCCCTTGCTTCTGTCTCCAGTCCTTCTTTTATACCTCTTGGATACCAGGGATCCTTTTTCCTTCTAGGAGCTACTCCTCCAGGCCCAGATACTCTGCCATATTCACTCCTTTCCGGGTTCCTCCTTGGGTTTTTATCTTCCTGGTGGCTGGGTGTCTCTATCCAAATTCCCTTGAAGACCCATCAGCCAGTTATAACACATAACATATTTTTAAAAAAATTAAAATCCAACAACACAGAATTAAAACATTAAAAACACTTTACTGAAATCTGTGCAGGTCCTGATCTTGAACTCTCAAAGGCTGTAATAAATAAGTACATCTGGACCTGGCATCACAATGATGTTAATGTCAGTGCCAATTGAGCCTCCAAGAGGATGCCATTTCAGAGGTGGTTTACTACAGCAGAAAAAGCTTTTCCCCATGTCTCTACATAAAGAAATGTCCTCAGTGGTGAGACACAGAGGACACCCTCCCCAGCAGATCCTAAGTGACTGGGCACATTTGTATAGAGAGAGGAACAAATATACAGGTCCCAAGGCATTTAGGGCTTTTGTCAACACTTTGAACTCACACCAGAAGCATATTGGCAACCAGTGCAAATCCTTCAGAACTGGTGTCATGTGGGTTCTGACGGATGTTCCTGTTAGCAGTCTAGCTGCTTAATATTACACTTGCTGCAGCATCCGTACCATCTTCAAGGGCACGCCACAGAGAGTGCATTGCATAACTTCTAACCAGGAAGATACCAGGGCATGGACAGCTGTGACCAGGAATGGTTGTAGCTGGAAGACTAGTTGAAGTTGAGCACAGGTACTCCAAGACACTGAGCTCACATAGGCCTCCATTGACAAAGATGAATCTAGGTGTACCCACCCCCCAAAATACCTGCTCCTTCAGTGGGAGCACCACACCCACAAGTAAAGCCAAACCAAGATAGGTTTGCCTGCCAGTTCTAGCTCTTACTCTAAAAGTCTAACTCCTATAATAAAATTTTATCATCAACATCCTTATGTTTAAAAATAATTGTCAATAGACAGAAATAGATACAGCTAGTTTTTGGATCATCTATTTGCATGAGTGGTTTAGATCAATTGAGGTCTCCTGCTGGTGCTTATTTATGCTTTCACCTTTTTTACAGCTGATTTGTAAGATCTGAGTAAGTGCTTGACGATTATTGTTGGTACTTTAAATTGTTTCAAATGGCTTCTGAAGGCCACCGTCAGAAATAATGCTGTAGAAAAGTGGGACATGAACCACTTTTCTGTTAGTGCATTATGTTCTACTAGAAAAAATTCAGTGCCACTCAAATGTAAAATGAGGGAGCACAAGTATATCGGAGGGAGAGAACCAAGCCAATTGCTACTTCTGATCTGAGAGAATACACACCCTCCAATATTATAGAAGCAATAAATACACCAACAAGAAAATAAGAATAAGAAGTGTTCCATGAAATAGCACAGATGAATGTGGAGGACTGCTGGTGCTCTCCACTTCTTTTTAAGAGCTACATGGCCAACACCATGCTTGAACAGTAAGAACAGGTATACTGCTCAAACATGCCAATCAAGCAGATTTTATTATAATGCTTATGCAACCTTTCAGAACTCTTTTTATCTGCTTTCCACATGATAAAATTAGAATGACAAATATGATGATCTTGTAGCACTCAGTCTCTTTCTCTCTTCCTAAGCACTCCCTACGAATACAGCATAAAATACAGCTAAGGGAAGCCAGTACGACTGTCCACATACTGCAGATAAGATCTAAAGCTGAGTGATGTACTTAAGACCATCATATCCATGTGTGACAAAAAGGCTGAAGAAACTGGATGTCTCTAGAGGTGATGAGGGGGTAGAGATGATGAGAGGAGCAACATTACACTTTCTGAAGGACTGTTACATACAAGAGAACAAAGTTTTGTTCTCTGCCATTGCAGTGAGCTGGACTAGATCTAATTGGCTGAAGTTATGAGGGGTTACTGATTTCAACTAAAAATTAAGGAAGCCTACTTCAGGATAAGAGTAGTTCAACAATGAAACTGATTAGCCAGGGGCTTAGTTACCTAGAAGCACTTCTTCAATGGAGACCTTCAAGCACAGGTTGGATAACTACCTAAGGTTTTGTTTTTATTTTTAATATACCATCAAGTCATTTCTGTGTTACACTGAGCCCATGAATCAATGACCTCCAAAAGGTTATATCATTAACAGCCCTGCTCCAGTCTAGTAAACCAAAGGCAATGGCTTCTTTTATTAAATCAATCCATCTCATGTTTAGTTGTCTTTCTGCTACCTTTAACTTTTTCCAACATTATTGTCTTTTCCAGCAAGTCTTTTCATGAAGTGCCCAAAGTATGACAGCCTCCATTTTATCTTTTTTCTTCTTCTAGAGTTCAGGCTTGATTTGATCCTGTACCCACATATTTGTCTTCTTCATAATCCATGTCATCCATAGAGATCTATTCAGACACCACATTCCAATTTTTAATTTTTTTTACTGTTAGCTTTCTTTACTTTTCAACATTTGTATCTGTACACAGTAATCAGGAATACCATGTATGATTAAATTTTGGTCTTGGTCTTTCTTAAGGAACTAGTTATTTCATTATTATCCTTCAAAGTCTCACACTTCCTCTGATTTCTTGAATCCAGTCTCCACTCTGATTGAGGCTAAAGATTATTGAACCAAAGTATACAAAATATTGTAACTACTTCAGTTTCTTCATTGTCAAGATGTGTTATGTAACCCATCTTTACTCATTATTTCTGTCTTCTTAATGTGGAACTGCAATCCTGCTTTTGCCCTTTCCTCTTTCACCTTCATCAACAGTTGTTTTAAATTGTTGCTATTTTCTGCTAATAATTTGGTGTCATCTATATATCTTAAATTATTGATATTTCTTCTCCCAATTTTCACTTCTTCATCTGAATCTAATCCAGTTTTCTTATACAATATGTGTAGCACATAGATTGAACATACAGGGAGATAAAATACATTATTGTGTGAATCTGTCAAAGTGCGCAGTGCTGTTGATAGTGTTGTTTGAGTTCAAGAACTCCAAACAGAGAGCAGTGTAGAGGCAAAAATGAAAAACACAAGAGTCAGGTGTGTTCCCTTCACCATCAGAACTATATTTACAAAATATACATACATATAAGCACCACTTCAGAATCAGCAGTGCAAAAATGGTAATCACAGTCCAGTACACTCCAATATTCCAAGATGCTGACTGACAAAGTGACACGCTGCTTCTCCATGAATAACCCAATAAATATAGGTTTGTTAAATGCCTACCTATATACTTGTGTATGATGCAATACTTACTCAGCAAATTGAGCATTGCACATGTGCAGACATGTCACCTGTTCCAGCTAAATGCCAACTAGAATGACTCAGACTTTCTTCCTTTGCTTAGACATTCTCCCATAATTCAGACTGACAATTCCATATTTTTCTATCATATGTTAACAGAAACCTTTGCCAATGGTAATTCATTCCCTTTCTCTATATTCTGTCTTAATAGCAGCCTCTCATTCAAAACGTAAGTAACCCATGAGGACAATCAAATGTTTTGGCATAACAGTTTTTTTTACAATGACCCATACATGCCATGACCCTGTCAAGATATTCTACATTAGAAAAATTAGCTCAGAAGAAGGAGGTACAGAAAATACTGTTTATTACACTAGTAAAGAAAACATAAACATAACTCAGACATGAGTATGTAAGTAGGGAATCTAAAGTGATAACTTACAGGTAGGTTTTTATAGGGAAAAATGTGAAGCTCAATTACAAAAGTATAAAGACATGCTTATTTTAAGTAAGCTTAGAGCAGAATGTTACTTAGAATAGAGCAGAATGTTACTTAGAATGATATATTTCTTAGCCATTTGGCTATCAGCCCAGACTGTGATGAGCTTTGTCTTTTCAGTTCCCAGGACCAGAAATGCCCTTTACCCGAAACAGAAAGCAGATGTGACAATGGTAATTTATTTGCTTACAGCAGAGAAAACAGAGAGATCATGTTTATGAGGGCCCATTGTGCTTTTTCATGAATTGGGCTTGCAAGTTTTCAATGGCATTGGGTATATATTAACACACTATCTATATTCATTGGTTTAATACTGAGTATGCTAATAAGGTTAAGTAAGGAGAAATTCTTCATTTTCTATTATCTATACTTGTCACAATCCACACAGTCAAATGTTTTGCTGTAATACATATATCATAGACTGATTTTGTTCTTAAATTCATCACTGCAATCCAGTAGTCAAAACATATTTGCAGTATGATCTCTGGTGCCTCATCTTTTCTGAATCCAGCTGGAACATCTGTCATTTATTGCTCCATATAAAGTACAATAAAAGTTTTGAACATCCCTTTGCTTGTATGGGAAATTAATTCATAGTTCTATAGCTACTTCACTCTGCCATTTTCCTTCTCTGGGATTCTTATTTCCGGTCTGTGGGCTATAATGCACAGTACAAATGCAGAAAATCTAGCCTACAAATTCCCCTCCGATTCCATGTTTCTCACCCATATTGTGAACCAATAGATGGTCAAACTGAATATTCCCAGATTTAATTCTCCTTTATACCAGTATTAAAAAACATGCTCACTCCTCTATGCAAAACTGTACTCATTCAAAGAAGAAAGCTTTATCAGTCTGCCTTAGTTTATCAACGATACTCTTAAGAGGTATCTGGGACATTTTTACAGCCATATCTCATGCACAACTTAGAATTACTACAGCTAACAAGTTGTGGAAAGAAACGTATTTCTGCAACAGAAATATATTTCTAGTTTTCAAGGCTGAATTATCTGTATCTTAGAAAAGCCCTGGAGATGGCCATTGCTGTAGGCTGAAGTATAAAAATATTGTTACTTTGCAACCTCCACCTAACTTTCTAGGTCTGGCAAAGACACTGCTATAAAACTAAGTATGTCAGTCACTGAAACTAAGTGTTCTGCTTACACAGATTCAGTGAAGGGCTAGCATATCTCCTATGAATGCAACATCAGTATAAAAATATCTGAAATTGATTGAGCACAATCCAAACTACAATATCTAGAGCATAACAAAGTTAAGCTAAGAAAGCTTCAAGCCAACACATTAGTAACTCTTACAACTCCATGATACTCTGCTGAACCAATTAATATAATATATTACATTAACAAATGTTTTCATATATACATTAACAAGGTTCAGACTCTGTTTCCTGGAGGTTAAAAAAATAACACTTTTTTGGTGTCTTGCTGAGTTTCTCTACTGCAATGCACTGAATTGCCCATGCAATTCAGCATTATTTCAGCATTATTTATTTATTATCATTGAAGTAATAATGACTGATAGAAAAGCTATTTTTGGACTTTTAATAGCACAACAGCTGGCAGCAAAATCTTAAGGCAAAGCCTCAGGCCTCTAAAGCAGCCCATCATTAACAAAATCTCTTATTCCTCTTTATCCACCCACCCAAAGTTACAATTCTTTTTGCTTATTTTTTTCAAAATATAAACATCACATTTTTGTTTCACGTTACTAAAAAATACACCGTAAAATGACATGTTCTCAAAAATATAGAAATGTATTTGGAGATATAATTTACCAGCATTTTCTTCTGGAGTCTGCAGACATAAACTTATCCTATACATATTCAATGTCAACTGCAATAAGTAAAATACATGTTACACTACAGCTGCACATAACAAAAACTCTGACAACCCTAACTCCCCTGCAAAGGGATGTGAAAACTTTTGTCAGAGACAAACAGGAGAGGAGGGAGTACTTAACCATTCTTCTGCCAATCATTCTGTCACTGGAACCTCTACCCTCTTCCAATTGTTTTTATCCACACCAGGAATTTTAAAAAACAGGGCATTAAAAATACCCTAAAGATAAAACCAGAGATCCATGTGCTTATCAGCCTGTTTGTGGTGACAACTTTTTTTTTTACTCTGGTGAGAGACTTCTCTCAAAACACAGTCTCAGTGAGTTGCAAGAAAAACAATGAATCCACCTCCTTCCCAACTCCCTACCTCAGAAGAACAAAATAGGGCTCCATTTTATGAGTGAAGTGGCTCTTGATGAAAACAGACCAAAGCAAAGCAGACAGTTATCCAAAGTAGCTGAGTAGCTTAGAAACTGATTATCTGTGCATTCTCTCACCAGATAATTACTCACACCTAGTTACATGGACATCTTCTGTACAAATCCAGTCACTTCATCATGAATGGGACCTCATAAGAATGGATTTTGTAACTGGGTCACATAAGCCCTCTTCAGGTATTCCTCATTGTATGATGACCATCACATGATATGGAGTAGGTCTGCTCTCTCCAGTGCGTATATACTGCACTTTTCACATATGACCTTTACAGTATCTGCAGCACAAAACCTGCTACACTACAAGTCTGTAGAAACCCTATGCAATTTAGAAGCAAACAAGCTTTCAAATTGTTTGGAAGGTTCCTATATGGTTTTAGGAGGCGCTGAAGATACAACAAAAAGAGTGATGCCAATAAGTGATCCCCTTCTGACTACATTCACATGACCATCATAATCATGAAAGAGGCAATGTATGAATAGAGCTACAGGTATAGAGGCACGGATATCCAAAAGATGATGTTACATCTCTTTGATCAAGAAAGAGTTCTAATGAATTAATGAGACTAATATTGACATATACAGCCATGAATGGTTTGGGACCTCAGTACCTGTCAGAACGCCTCACCGTAGCATCTACCATCTATACCAGTGGTTCTTAACCTTTGTTACTCAGATGCTTTTGAACTGCAACTCCCAGAAACCCCAGTCAGCACAGCAAGTGGTGAAGGCTTCTGGGAGTTGCAGTCCAAAACTCCTGATTAACCCAAGGTTAAGAACCAGTGATCTATACCACCCACACCTCCCCAGGCTTTGATGCTGCAGGTAACCACCCCAAGGGAGTCCAGGAAGTCCATAACCAGGGCTGGGCACTCTCGGTGGTGTTCACCTCTATGGAATGCTGTACCTATGGAGGTGTCTCAAGCCCACATCCTCCTGACATTTAGAAAGCACATTAAAACCTTGCTTTTCAGGGAAACCTTTCAGGACATTCTCCTTTTGAAAATGTATGATTTTCTTAAAAATGCTTACTGTTTGCCCATGGTTGCCACCAACATTTTCTCTAAATCATTCTTAATATTGTTGTAGTATGGCTGGGAGGAGATGATTTATTTCTTTATATCTGTTTATGTTTTTGTTGGAAACCAACCAGAGTAGTGGCATGCCACTATATGGTGTGGTGTAGAAAACAAACAAACAAACAAACAAACAAACAAACAAAAAACATCAATGGCAAGGTTGTTGTTTTCATACTATCACCTTGTTTTCATACTATCACCTGCAGGAAATGATTTCTCACGTTTTACCACCTATTTACAACATGCTCAAAGATATAGTATTAAAACAAATCTTTACTTGTATTTTATCATATGTGTATCTTATATTTCCACCATGAAGCTCAATTTAGTTATGCATAGATACAGTATTCAGCAATCCTAACAACAGATTAGGATGAAAGAAAACAAAATGCCCAAGGAAACCAAATCAGGTTTATGCTGGAGTAAGAAGTTGATCCTGCTTCTCCCTAGTCACAGACCAAAAGACCTACCCACACAGGTCTCATGGTAAATCCATTTCCCATGCTACATTGGCATATGACAGTGGCTGAAATCCAGTAATAAAATAGAATTGGAGTTGGTCCATTGAATCTGGGGATTTTGTGAGTGTAACACCTATGTAAATTCCATTGATTCAATGGGCCTACCCCAGCTGTAAGTTATTGCTGGATTTCAACCAATGGGTTCTAAAAAATAAATGCATGTATAAAAAGGAAAAGCATTTCACATGTCTAATCAGGAATTTCTGCTAAACAACAGTATTATTCCACAGAGAGTTGTATGTGACCTAAAACTTAGTCAGAAACTGTATACTACAGCAAAACTTGGTTAAGTTAGAATGGTTATTAGAAAGCTGGCTTTGTATCAAAGTGCAAGGCAAGTTTGTGGTTTTTTAATGACTTCAGAACTCACAGGAGGACCAGAATGACAGTAACCTGTGCCTAGAATTCTTTATGCACCTATAAACAAAGGCAGTTATGATCTGCCCCAGAATAAAAAGTGCCCACTTATCTTCTCTACACGTACATGGATTGAATTTATGTAAATATTCATTTGCTTTTCACATTAATTTATTTTACCAATGAATACACCCCTTTGGTATTCCCCTTCCATAAAGTCACATTCCCTTCCATAAAAAACTTTTATTGGCAAAAATATCTAGGGAAGCCAAATTGCAGTGCTACAGAAATGTGATTTATCAAAGGACTCAGTATTACCCCAAACAGAGTTCAAGCACAGAATATCTGCAATCAGCCTCAACATGCAGAATAATTATGTTACAGAGTTTTGATTTCTTGTCAAATTCCCTTCTTACTATGCAGCAGAAGCACAGAGAACCACAGTGGAGAATAGCTATACGTTTTCCAGATAGTCCTCCTTTCTCATCAACTGGCATTTAAAACCTCAATAACTCACTCTGAGAAATTTGTAGGAGAAAGAATAAAAACATTTCTTTACTTACAGTTGCTTGAAATTACAGACTTGTGTACACTTCTTTCTTTACTGCACACATACTTAGCAACAAACCCAGACAATCAACAGCAAACTAACAACTGACACCAACCAAGGAAGGAGGAAGGATGTGGTAACGAACACTCAGCAGAGAAGTGAAACTCTCTGAATTCAAAGGCTGGAAGGAATGATTGGTTAGTGCTGGATAGATAATCACCCCAGCCCAGAAAAGTTCTTCCCAGTCAAACAAACTACAGACAGCATGCAAGGCTTGAAATAAAATTCCAACAAATTGTTGAGTAAATCTGCAAAAGAAACGAACTGAAAAATATTACAGCTATGGAAAAGAAGTTAACTTAGGTGATCAGTTATGATCATTCCTCTAGAAATCATGTGTCCAAAGAAAAATATAGACACCACATGGGGGAAATATCCATGAGTTCTGGACTAGCAAAATATTTCTGACTTTTGAATTACTTAAATGCAGTGCACCACTCTGAAGTCTTTCTACTATGTAACTGCTATAGATATAATAAACTTATCTTTCACTTGGGTTTTGCTTTTGAATATAAAAGGGATTAAAATAGTTGAAGAATTTTTAAGTTTACACTGGTTTCATAAAGCTTAGATCAACCTAGCCTTTCAAAAGATACCATATCACTCTGTACCACAAGGAACAGTCCAGAAAGAATGCCTTGGGCAGTTTCTCTCTCAGTATTAAGGCCATGGTAAACATTAACCATACTAAGCCAATGTTCAAGAAATGAGTGTCACAGAAGCATCTGTAAGTGTACAGGGGGAAAAAATGATTATCCAATCATCCTCAGAGTCAGAAGCAGCACCATAATTCTACTACTGCATTGTGAAATATGCATACCAGGGGTTGAAGAGGATTAAGATAGCCAGTTGAAAATAGCTGCATGGAGAGGAACAGCAATTCTCCTGCCTCTCAACTTGCAAAACATGTGCCTTCCACACCCCATATATAAAAAGATGTGTTCTTACGGTGGGGGCTTATAGTTTGACAGAACCATCTCCCCCCTTTTCTTACATAAGCAAATTTGCTAGCTTGAAGAATGACAGCTGGAGGTCTTATCCTATGCCTGTTATCTCAGGACGTCTTCCTTTTCTTCTACTGCTTGAAAGCAGCATCCACAAAATCTGGCACATGGAAGAGAGTGAAAATGCAAATCTTCTAAGAAAGTTCTCTTTTGGTCGTTATCAATATGACAATCTTTTACTAGGTTCAGAATAACTGGTGTAGAAGGAATGTTCAAATTGGACGACTGACTAGAAAAAAGAGTGACCATAAAATCCAAGTTTCCCCATAAGACGTGGATCTATTCTCTGTTCCGTCTAGATTTCAGCTGCTTTTAAACTAGGCAGTTCTCTGAAACAGCACCTGTGCTACAATTCTCTTGAACTGGGTTAATCTTTGAGGATCCTCAACAGACAAAAGATGTGTTGGGACAGGGGGCTGAATAGATTTTCATACAACTTATTATTGTTCACAGCTGGCATAGCTGTAATGTCTGATTATGAAGCCAGACTCCAGAAGTTCAAATCCCCACTGTGCCTCCAGGGAGAGGAGACAGTCAAGTTCACCTGGCAAATGTATCCACCTATATGGCCCTAGGCAAGCTGCACAGTCCCAGAATCGGAGGAAATGTAAATGACTTTTAAGTATTTTATACTTACAAAACTCTGAAAGAGTTTCCATAAATTAGGTTCCACTCAACAGCACATAATGAATTATTATAGTTCATCTCTGTAAGGCACCTCAGCTCTGTGCCATTCCTACCTCATTTTGTGGTTATCATGAACTATCTAGCAACCACATACTCATTAACCACTGCTTCTAAGTTCCACTTCATAGTAAAGGCCATGCATTCATACTGCTCAGCGACAAAAACTGTTCAGTGTAAACCAAGCAGTCCCTTAACACTGCCTCAAAGTACAGTGGGGTCTTGACTTAAGAACGGCTTGAGTTAAGAACATTTTGACTTAAGAACCACTCTCATAGGAAAATACTGACTTGACTTACATACATAGATTTGAGTTAAGAACTGAAAAAAAAACACGTGGGAGGCAGGTAAAGTGCAAAATTTGAACTTTCAGTTAACCATTGGCCAGTGAAAAGGGTGCCTGTCTGTTTCCTCACTCCTCCCAGCGTTTAGAGAGTGGATTGGGAGACAGTCTTCAGACTGCCTGGTACTGTACTGCCTGGATTGTATTTTCCCTGCCTTCCCTGAACCTTTCTTGACCTAAGAAAAAAAGAAACAAAATATCCCCCTCCAGTGGTCGAAGGCGGAATAGCAGCTTCCCATTAGTTTCTATGGACGGAAAAGAGCAAATACGGATCAAATGGTTTTCAATGTATTACTATGGGAAATGCAGATTTGACCTGAGAACTTTTTGACTGGAGAACCGCCTTCCAATACGGATTAAGTTCTCAAGTCAAGACCCCACTGTAGAATGATGTGACTGCCGCCCATAATACAGTATTACAAATGCCCTAACTCAGTGGTCCCCAAACTTGGGCCTCCAGATGTTCTTGGACTTCAACTCCCAGAAATCCTGGCCAGCAAAGGTGGTGGTGAAGGCTTCTGGGAGTTGTAGTCCAAGAACATCTGGAGGCCCAAGGTTGGGGACCGCTGCACTGATTCAACAGAGAAGCTCCCGTTCCACACAGATACTTGAAATCTTAGAACTTAATGTCTCATTCATTCTTTGAGGATACATCTGTGCACATGCAGTGAGTACTACAATATCTATATGCTGGCAGGGCACAGAATAGCTGCACCTGGAGTTTTGTTTTATATAAACCTCAATGAACCAAAGACCATTAAAGATGAGCTTTGTTAATCTACAATGTTTTTCAATGCTCCCCAAAATTAATGCCCATGTGCATCACTGCTCTTTACTTCACAGAATTTGGAGCTTATTCAAGTGTAAGCCATCCACTCCTATTCTGATTTAGGTAAAAGAGTGTTAGACCAAGCAGCAGGAATGCTTGATTTCTGAAGCAATTAGAGTTGGGTGTTTTTTTCCCCTGACCCGAATGCAGCAGTGTCATTACAAGTGTGATGTACAATTAACAGATGTTTTTAAGAAAGAGATAAAATAAAATGAGGCCACCAAATCAGTTTAGTAAAAACAGTGAATATACCTGCAAACCATCTTGTTTGATTATTGATGTTTTGGGACAATCTTCAGTTATAACTCAATATGACTAGAATAAAACTGATAAGTGCCATGTTCATACCATATATCAAAGTGTCACAGCCATTTGTTTATTTTCCCCACTACAACACAGCAGGTTATGATTATACTTTTGACAGAATTCCAAGCTTGAAATAAGAACTACAACACTGAGAGTACTGTTCTCTCCAACAACTCTACTTCTGACACAGAATTCTTTCTTTTCCTTTTCCTTTCCATTTGATAGTCCAGCATAGCATAAATCTCCTGCTGCTGGTTCTGCTCTGAACTCAAAAAAGATGAAGGCTGCAATCCTAAACACACTTACTAGGGAATATGCCCCATTTAACACAGTGGAACTAATTGCATGAGCTACGTAAGTAAGAAGGGCAAACCACGGGTTCTTGCTTTTAAATAACACTTGCCAACAACACAGGTACAAAAAACAACAGATATTTTTCACATAAATGTACTGAATTCAGAGAGACTTTTCAACTCTTTCGCAAAAGCCACACCTAATTCTAATATTTCTGACACAAACTCTGTGTTCGTTATGTGGATTAAGTGTGGTGCAAAGGAAACAGATTTTTAATTCCCTGAGCAGTCAAGAAAAATGTGAACTGGCAAGAGTGTATTTGTGTTTTTTAACTAAAATCTTCTGTTGAACTGGCAACATTCTGGTTCATATATGCCTTGTTACACAGTTCTGCATATAATATTTGTAAACAAAATAAACATTACACAGGGGTTTTTAATGCCTATTGTAACTCCTGGAACCTTGTCAATAAGCATAGGCTTCATGTGAAAGGAACCGAATACTTCCTTTGTAAGGAAATTGAAGCAAAGGATATGGATGGCTCATACTTGCAAACCATCTCATGGAAGAATCCCTCTTCCACGTTGTACACTACAGCCATTACACCCTTACAAAGCCACTCACAAATGAAGTGTAAGCATAGCATTCTTTAAGAATACAGCCTGGTCTCTAATACTCTGGCTCTAAGTATGACCAAAGAAAGACTCAGTGGTGAATTTCAATGTTCAAAACATAGTTTTGGTGAGAAATGCTATTTAGTGGACAGAAACTTATTCCTGATTTACATTTGCGGAAGGAAAGTGGTATAAGTCTTGACGGTCAATTACTACTCATTAAGAAGGCATTAACAAATTTTCCCCAATCATGCACATGCCCTGAAATCCAAAGCAAGTTGTTAGCATGTGGCAAAATATATGCCATTTAACCGATACAAGTGAAAATCACCAATAGGATTCTGGCAATTGTTACTTACAGTAACTATTTTTAAGATAATGATTTGTATAGGAAGAAAATGGTGCTGATCAAAAAAAATTTAGGGACATCTTTTGCCATTCTTAGTCTACTGTTACATTTGAATGCAGCCACTGTCATTTTTAAACTATCAAACATATATGGCAGATATCTTGAAGATTATGGACCTTAGGAAAAAAAGAAAATGTGAATACCAAGAAAACAGAGTAGCTGGATTAGGAAACCACAGGATTTGGGGGGACTACCATGGGCCTTATGCATTTTGAAATTACAGTGGGGTCTCTACTTAAGAACTTAATCCATATTGGAAGGTGGTTCTCAAGTTGAAAAGTTCTTATTTTGAATCTGCATTTCCCATAGGAATGCATTGAAAACCATTTAATCCGTATCTGCTCTTTTCCGTCCATAGAAACTACAGTGGAACCTCTACTTAAGAACTTAATCCGTTTTGGAATGGTGTTCTTAAGTTGAAACGTTCTGAAGTTGAAGCAAAATTTCCCATAGGAATGGACTGAAAACCAATTAATCCGTTCTGGCTGGTTTTTTTTGTTTTGTTTTGTGTTTTTTTTCTTCTTTTTTTTCTTTTTTTTTTTGGTTATGTAGAGGTGCGTTCGTACATTGAAGCATTAGTTCCCATAGGAACTAATGCAAAGCTGGTTAATACGTACTCTACCACTAGGGGGAGAATTTTTTTAAAACCTAAGATGACCTAAGGTTAAAAAAAGAGCAGGAAAGTTTTTTTTTCCTGTTCTTATCTTGGATTTCTGTTCTCAAGTAGAAGCAAAATTTAGCAAATGGAGCTGTTCTTAAGTTGGATTGTTCTTAAGTAGAGACGTTCTTAAGTAGAGACCCCACTGTAGCAAGTACATGTTTGTATACTGTACAGAACTGTTTCATGTCTGATTTTTCCATAGAGTATTCACAGAACCACAATACTTCCTGAAAGTGTGGTTCTGTGGTATGCGTACATGCAATTTACACAGAGAAAATACAGTATCCTATAGAAATCTCTACAATCTAATTCCATATCATTATTTTTTTTAAAAATCCCCCTTACAAGAAACACTAAGGTAGTACAAAAAGTATGATCAAGACAGTCCAATAACTAAACAAAAGAGAGAGAAAAATCATATCAACGCAACAAAATGGAAAAACAGCAGTAAATACAACAACAACCAAAATAGTATGTCAGCCAATTAAAATGCCTGGACAAAATAAAAAGTTTTGGCATCCAAAAGGTTTCACAGCTGTCACCAGGCATACCTCTATCAGGATGATTTTTCTGCAATCAAGGCTTTACACCAGAAAAGGCTTTTCTCATCTCCCTACTATCAGCTAAAGTAGGTGAAGGGGAAATGCAGTTTTAATGCACTCACTTTTAAGAGTGGCTTAAGTATCTGAGTTAACATCTGTATAACATCTGTTTGTCCATAAAACTGGCAGTGGAAAGGTAAGCCTTCACAAGGCATCTTGACATGCTTGAATATAGGCTGTTGAAGACTATACCATCAGCTCTTGCCAGATGTGCTCAAACTGGTGACAGATTCTACCAAACTAGCAAGGCTTTGAGAACAGCACTGCTGGAAGTCTGCATGCCTGATATATGAGTACTGCCCTAACTAAGTACAGAGATGCTGCTCACCAAAACGCTGGCCATCAGGCAATAAATTATCTAACCTATTTTCTGTTGTAAAAGATTAAATAGGATGTGAGAGTTGGCTGTAACTGCAATATCTTACTCCCTGTACAACAAAAAAATTAAAATTAAAAGAAATCACCACTTCCTCAGGAGAGGCAAAACACACTGAAAGTTAAATATATGAGCACTTTTAGACTGTCCAAAAAAAAAGCAATTAATTTTTAGTGAAACATAGGTAATCTCAAGGCTTTGAAAATACTTACCACAACACCATTCTTTGTGGTAGTCTCACGGAACGTGAAATTGCAAACAGCCCAGGCAAGATAATAGGTGGACATGAGTGGAGTCTGTGAAAAGTGATCTGTAACCCATCCATCTTCTTCAAAAACAGAAGTTTCCACGGGCATATTGGACAAAGATAAATAGGTTGCTTGGTGTTTGATGCTGATTTTGAACGTGGCCTTGTAGATAGGCTCGTCAAAGCAAGGAAAGGCTTTTCTGGCATGAATAGGAGAAAACTGTGTTACCGCAAGGAACCTGAAAAGAAGCAACAGTGACTTGATTTGCTTCAGACCTTAACTAAACATTGCCTGAGAAACATTGCAGAATTTTAAAAAAAAATGACTGCAGCACAACATACAAAACAACATCATTGTGAAGCATTCTGACCCACAGGAGGCCAGACTGACCCCATCTTTACTATCCTTCCACAAGCAGGCGAAGACCTTCCTCTTCAGGCAAGCCTTCCCTCGGTAAACATCTACCTGTGTGTAATTTTTAGATAGACTGTTATGCATTATTGCTTTGAATTGATTGTTAGTACTACTTGTGCTTTCCATTTCTCAGAGCAACATCTTTAACATTTTTGTATACTTATTGATCTTTGCCTTAATCTTGCCTGTTAATTGATGTAAGATGTCTCCTTATTCATTGTTCATAATTTTTAAATATCGCATTTTAATGATGTTAACCACCACTGTATACTCATTGTTTCCAACTTTAAATATTCCCTTTCATTGTTGTAAGCCACCTTGTGTTCTTTTCAAGGAAAAAGGCAAGTTTGCTTTTTTTTTTAAATCAATACATTTGCACATATGCTTTAAACTAACTTCTGCAGTTCAGAATGACTTTTAATTACATATGTGATGGTACAGAAACATGTCCCTAAAATATAATACATTCTGCAAGAAACATGTCTAAGAAACGGTTTTGTTTTCTTCTTTTAGTTTATTTGCTTGCTTGCTCTTCTTGGTTTTTGGAAGAGGGCTTTGTGTGTTTTAATCACTTTCTTGGGGGGGGGTGCTCTCCCAGTTTGAGTGGTGTTCATATTGCTATTTGTTTAATTTAGTGTGCATGTGTTCTGTCAAAGGTGCTTTTCTATTGCCTTGCCTCTGATTTTTGGAACAGTTTTTAAAGGTTCTTTAAGCATGAATAC
Source organism: Pogona vitticeps (assembly GCF_051106095.1). Classification (NCBI taxonomy): domain Eukaryota; kingdom Metazoa; phylum Chordata; class Lepidosauria; order Squamata; family Agamidae; genus Pogona; species Pogona vitticeps. The sequence goes on along the minus strand of NC_135787.1, from coordinate 146,165,401 downwards.
AGAAACATGAAACAAATAACCCAAAACAAGCTTTGTAAAATGAAAGGGCAGTGCATGAAAAATAAAAAATAGAAGAAAGCAAGAAAGCATCTTCCAAAAGAACCTGAAAGAAATATGACAATGTTCACCACTTCCCTCTTTATAATATCTATCTTCAGCTCTCTCCTCAAAGTACTTTTAAACTTCCCTGTATGTTACTTGTTATCTGTCAGCCTCAAAATGATTTCTAGTCTCAATTTATCACTCACTTTGTGCTACATTTCCAGACTCTTCAAATACCTGATTTTTAAACTACGTATACAGAAAACTGTTATGGTAACAAGATACTATTGCTAAATTGTCTTCTACAATTAATTTTAACGGGCTCACCCACATACTGTGCAGTGGTACTGAAAAAAAATATAAGCACTGGAAAAAAATTCATTTTTCAACTCTTTGCAACCAAAACACTTTTAAAGTCAATGTTCGTGTTTTCTTTCTAGGCAATCTGAGATAGCCTGTTAATCTGCAGCTCATCCACAAACCACTAAAGCAGAATGCTTGGACTGGAGCCAAACTGACATCAGTGATTAGTTCCCACATGAAACTGGGTCTTCAATCCAAGTTATGTGCTCTTTAAATTTAAGCTGACTTAAATCCATAACAAAATATCAGAAGGATTAAACTTTTATATTTTCTGTTTTGAATTATTTATGAATGCAACTAGTTAAACTTAACTAGTGATACATTCTGCTTTCTGCAAGTTTTCAAGCTGCCATTCTTAATCATCTACAGCCTTATTCTGTGAAAGTATGTGTGGTTCCCCACAAACATTGAGGGGAGTGTGCTAGCAATGTCCCTTTCCATGGTCACAGTGAACACAGGAATTGGACTATCTGAAAAATGTGTGACTGCTCTATCCAGATAGTTATCTCTGTGTGAACCTGAACCCAGAAGGGACTGAATAATTGGAAAAGTTTTCCCAGTCCAGCAGGCCCTCCCATCTTCAGACAGTTCTGTTTCCATGTTCAACATGACAACAAAGGAGGCACATCTAGCACTTCCCCTCAATATGTGTAGCCTCCGCACACTTCCTTAACAACTGAGTAGGTCTTATGTGTTAATACTAAACTATGTATGCCAGAGACTACTCACTTCTTTACATTAAAATCCCTACAAATCACAAATATTTATGTTGTGTGTTTTCCATACTCATGAAGGTTCATCTACCACTACACAACATCACAAAAAACACCTGAAGAGGGGATAGAGAGGTAAAGTTTGTTCATAGCTATTGAGCAGTGAGATCTGGAATACATGGAAACATCAATATGCAGTAGCATAGAAGATGTACAGCATACCCCATCTATGCAGAATGGTAGTTCTCTGTTAAAGCACTATAGTACAGTGGAATTGATAGGTGCACTGAAATGCTGTAATCCAGAAGATGCAATACAATTCAATAAATGGGTTCTCAAAAATAAACCCCAATGAACTTGGTAAGACTTATTCCTGTCTTTTGTTGTTGTTTTTTTGTTTTTGTTTTGGTCCAGTACTGCAGTCCCAGTTATTGGTATGTAACTGCTTGCATACATATCAACTGATGAGACGAATACATCCTAAATGTGTAATTATAGGAATGAAAGCCTTGCATGTTGGCTTCTTTGCGTAAAGATGACAGTAATTTGCAGCTATTTTAATTCCACTCTTCTATTAAGAAGGTAGGCATGTTTCTTCAACAACTTGTCTGTTTTGACACCTTAGGAACTATAATAAAAAAAGAAAAGAAAGTGAGGCTGTCAGGATCTAAGGAATTACTTTGCTCTACTTTGTACAAGGCAGAATATACAGCTATGCTGTATGAAGCCATTATTATGACAACAATTTCTATAAGATAACCATTAATATTTTTATGTTATCAGCTTATTTCACTGAATGACTAAAATCTTTTTTGATTACAATTTTTTTTCCATTATAAGATGAAATTACTTAAGAGGTAAATTAGGATTTCCATAAGGCAAGCAATGTTTGAAAGATATTTTTGGCTTTTTTCTAAAAAGTCAAAAGGTGTGTTCTATTATGTTTAATGAAAATGCCCTTTAAATATGTTAAGAAAAGTTAGGAAAACCATTAACGGAAATCACACTGTGCTTGGCAGGCCACAAGAAATAATAAAACTATTTTGGCTTAAATGCTAGCTATACATCATGTCTGACATACCTCCAGGCGTTCAAAAAAGTTTCAAAACATTTAGGCGAAGTATGGCTTGTCTAACTTAGGAAAAACTATCACATTACTAAAAAATGCCTCATCAATTGCTATGGGAGCACAATATGATAAGGACCAACAGCCTAGTAATCAGAGACAGACTAAACATACTGAAAAAATGTTTTTACAAAGTTTTTATCAATACACTGGAGACTAAAATTATATAAAAAGGTCAACACTACATTGAAATGTGCATACTGATTTGCTAACTGATTTCATAGTCACATGGCAACTGTGAAATTATTTTAGCAACAGACAATATTACAGCAAAGCAGGAAGGGCCAATGGGTAGATGGGAATCTACTGGTTGATCTCTTCATAACCTACAGGAGAACACCATGGGCTTCTGACTTTCACCTGTCTAACAAGCTGTTACTAATAATAACAATACGCCCTCAAGTCAATTAGACACCTGCAAAACCTAAAACACCTCCTCATGTGTTTTTCAGAGGAAAGAATACATTTCTGGGTCGAACATTTTTTAAAGCCACTCTGTTCCTTCAGTCCTACTATATGCTGATCAGCCTGAACCATTATTTCCTAATTGTCTCTGTCTGGGGGCTCTAGTTAGGATTATAAACAAAGCAGCTCTCAAAAGACTGGTCTGCTCACGTGGAGCAGCCACACTTTCTCTACCCACTGTCTTGATGATGAGTAGATTATGGTGTTACATTCAGATTTGGACATTTTAGAAACAAAAACATGTAAGGCAAACTTCTAACCCAATCTTAAGTATATATTTTTAAAGTGTTGTTGTTCTGTCAAGAAAAAAATAAAAAAACACTTGGCACTTACTACAGGTGATTACGTACTGAACTGGACTCATAAGAGTGGTCCCAGTTTACAATATTTTAAAAAATTGACTAATATAAATACTTTCTTAACATTACAAACTGATACATGTATTCTAAAAAGCCACACTATGTTCCATGGGACTTACTGCTCAATAGCTGTGTACCTAATTGCAGCCTAGATGTACAATCAGAAACAAACTAGATGTAAACAGTTGTGTTATGAGTACAACAGAAAAAGTTATAGACAATGTTCCTACTTTCTCTTTGCTCTGTAATACTATCTTCCCATTATTACAACTTCAGACTGGCTGTAATTTGTACTAAATGTACAGATGCATTAAATGTTGACATGGTTCTCGTACTGCATATTTTAGCAATGTTATTTATGCCGGTCTAAAGATAAAACAAGTAAAGTTGGGTATTTTTTGTATGAGATATAATATATTAATAAACACATAATAAACACATTAATAACATAATAATTGCAAAGTTTCTAAGTACATATTGTTGATACCTTCATTACTCAGTTTTTCTAGGTTAAATTCTTACATGCATGTACAGTATCTAGGAGTATATCCTACTAAACTGCATGGGACTTGCCTCTAATTAGGATCAAACTAGTAACAAGATACAGTGTCTGCAACCAAACTTTGCAAAGCAATCATTTTATGAAAATTTCTATGGTCAGTTAGACAAAATTCAAACATAACCCATAATAAAAACAGCAGATTTTTAAAAAGTAAGGTGTAAGGAAGAAAATGTTGAAATAATTGAGCGGGATTGGTTTGTTCTCGCTTCTAACTTTTCAGATGGCAATCACTTAAGTAAACCATTTACTCAGCAGGGATTCACAAAGAAATTATGAGGCTTACAGAATAAGACTCTGTGGATGGATTTTCAATGGCTATCAGTTTAAAAAATAAATTCATTCTAGATCTTTGCTAACAAAGCTATCTTTGAACTATTGCCTGATTTTTGATGTTTGACTTGCTGCATGTTTAAGAAGCTTAAGCCTGCTCTCACACAGACTCATGTAAACGGTCTGTAACTGAACCACAAGAAATAGAGTAATCCCAGAGCCCTTTCCAACTCTAACAGCATGCAGCCAGTATATAAATAGATGAGAACATACCACTAAAGACCTACTGTTTTGAAAAATAAAGTCATGAGCGTATACATTCTGTTTATATTTGTAGGAAAGGTTTTAAAAATCAGACTTCCATTACCCTAGTTTTGTATTTCTGCAATATTAATATGCTATTTCCCATCAGAGTTCAAAGGCATATATTCTTCCATCTGTGCAGTAAGATACTGTACAACATTGTTTACTAACATACCTGAAGATACTGAGTCAAGCTGTATTTTCAACTACTGTACTGTATAATATTATAGTTGAAAAACTATATTAAAGCCTACTTAACTTGTGAATATGTTTGACGAACAAGAACCAACAGCCCCTTAATTTTAGGGGGTACAGAGCAACGTGTAGATTGCCCTGCAGCCACCTGTACATCGACTCAGCCTTACTTTTACTTTTAACTCTTGTCCTGAAACTTCCTGCTCACAGTGCTTCCTCAACACCACCAGTTTTCTAGATCCACACTTACTTTGGAAATACAGATCTCCAACACCATGTGTAAAATCTTTCAGTGCTTCCTGACACGTGGTTTCTCACTAGCATGCAGCTTGTTCCTCAGCTGTCAAAGGTGATTTTATGGCAGCAAACTACGATAGAATCTTGTCTACTTGACAAAGTGAGTCATCTGTGTACATTTGCTTCCAATAGCCTCCTCTGCTGGAAGTCCGCTTTACAGTTCTCAATAGAAACTTGATCTTTGCATTCTCTCCAACTACAGTATGTCTTTTTCAGATCTCCACCTTTCCCATTTTCCTCTGTTTGTCAATGTCAGCAGTTAAATGATATGGTGTCAGTTTTAAAGAATAAAAACTATTAAGGGAATTAAGTGTTCTCTCATGCTCAGGTCCACAGTCGATGGGGGTAAGGCTAGTCAAGTACTGCTCTTTTACACACTTCAGCAACAACTACAACTGATTCTTAGAGCCTTATAGTTAGTGTGTGTGTGTGTGTGTGTGTGTGTGTGTGTGTGTGTGTGTGTGTGTGTGTGTGTGTGTGTATGTATTCTATGCTGTCAACTTGGAGCTGACTTACAGCGACCCTAATAGGGCTTTTATGGTAAGTGAGATATTTAAGGAGTGTTTTCACCAATTCCACTCCCCCAGTGAATTTCCACGGCCAAGTATGTGTGGGAATTCAGTGTCCTAGTCCCTCACTCTATCCACTACATCACACTGGGAGTTCCTATCCTATTAATTATCATATCCTGCTAATATTGTCTGAGACGCAAATGATCAAGGTATATACACAGGTGAGTACAAAAAGCAGCCAAATCAGCCATGCTTATGTAGAACCCCGTGGCACACCATCCATTCCCTGGGGAAACTAACTAAAAATTGTTGCAGGGTTATTCTCCCCAACTGCCTTGTGTTTCTTCCTGTACTTGCCAAGCCAATGTACCTATGCCAAGTATTTATTTGTTCCAGATTCATCTTCCTACTAAACAAAAGCAGGCACAAGGGTATAAAGATCACAGCCTGTTACCCACACAGGTTATAAGAATGCATAAACAACCCTGTTAGCATTTCCTATGATGCCATGATGTCTCAGGAGACCTCCTCTCTTAACTAAACCAAAGCATCTTAAAGGGTAGGAGTGTCAGTAGTAAAAGCAACAATGTTAAAAGAGCCTATAAGGCAGTTCCAATATTTTGTTTTCCCTTTCCCTGGATTGCAAGGTCCTAGCTTCCCACAACTACCTGGCATTCTTCTGCCAAGAAGGTTAAGAGAGATACAACTTAAAAGTCAGTAAATCCTATAGGAACAGGGTGAATTCCAATTTATTTTTAGTATCTCACCTAGATTAAGTATGGACTTTACTGATGGGAAACTGCATTTAAATATTGACAGGCAGAAACTTTTGCAGAAGTTTGGGTGAATCAGATTTCACTTCATGAACTTCTGAGATGTTTTTTTAAAAGCACCACTATGTGAGCACACATATATCGAAATCCTTGTCTTTTTAAACAGGAGGAAAGTTTTAAATTAGAGATTAAAATGAGAATTTTTATTTCTACTTTATTTTACTTTTCTGAAAAAGATTTCGTGGATGCTAAGATGAAAATGAGTTAATTTCTATGCTCATGTATTATGGATAAATAAGAAACTGAACAGAGCATGAAGACGCATTTTGCGACTGCAGACTGCGGATAAGGTACCTAGAAGCACAGCATTCCGCCTTGCATTGGGCAACAAAGAGGGGAAAGCCCTGGCACTAGAGAGACCAAGAGCGAAGGTGGGCCGGGGAGTGGGATCTGATACCTTCTCTCTCCATAGAGGACGTAAGAGCTGCGGAAGAAGCCCAGCAGCTCGTTCTCGATGGGCGCGTGATAGAGGATCTTGACGTTGTAACTTCTCAGCTCCTCCAGGCTCCGGTTGAGAACGATCACGAAAACCTGGGTCTGCGGGTAGAGGAAAAAGCCGGAGACGCGCAGATCGCCCGCCAGCCGGTCCTCAGCCACGCGGGCGGCTTCGATGTGCATGCGGTGGGCGTGGAGCACGATGTAGCGGGTGGCGTTCAGGCACTCCACCTGCACGTTGACCTCGCCGCTGAAGGTGAAGTTCTCCATGAAGACGTTCAGCATCAGGTTGTAGTGGAGGGGCCGCAGGTGCCCGGACAGGCGCAGCTGAGTCCAGGGCGCCTGTTCCCGCCGCCTCTGCCACTCCTCCTCGTCCAGGTCCCCTCTTCCTGCTGCTGCGCCCAGGGCCTCCGTCTCCACTCCTCCGCGGCCCGGGGGCTCGCCGACATGGTTCTGGTTCAGGCGGGCACTTCCCGCCGCGGCTGCCGCGGCGGCCGGGACGCTCCCGTTGCCCGCCCGGCCAGCTGGGCCGTCCGCCGCCGCCGCCTCGCCGCCGCCGCCGCCGCCGCCGCTACTGCACTCCTCGATGCGCACGCTGAGCAGCACGGCGATCATGGTGACCACCAGCAGGGCCAGGATGGAGATGGCGAAGCCCAGCACCAGGCGCTTGTGGACCGTGATGTGGCGCTCCGTGGTGCGGGGTCGCGCCGCGCCCGCGTCCGCCCACTGGCCCGAGAGCCCCCTGCTACCGTTCCTCAGGGCGGCGGCGGCGGCGGCGTCCTCCTCGATCATCATGGGCGTGAAGGAGAAACTGAGCTCCCGCTTCTCGGCCAGGGACATCAGAGGAGTGGCGCCACCCCCAGCTCCTCCCGCGGGGCTCTCCTCGCCGCCCCCCGCCGCCGCCGGGGCCAGGAAGGCATGAGGGGTGCCTAGCCGGAGAAAAGCGAGAAGGCGGGGGGAAAAAAGAAGAAGAGGAGACGGGAAAAGGGAAGGGGACCCACGGGCTCTTGGCTTGGCTTGGTCCCTTCAGCCTAGTCCTGCTGCTGCTGCAGCCACTGCGGGGGTCCCTCGCGCTCCCTAAGAGCAGTCCCGGCGGCCGAGGGAGGGCTCCTGGCGCCCCATGTGGGAGGAAGGCAGGACAGGGGCCGCGGGGCGAGGGGGGGGTGAGGAGGAGCCTCCGGACCCCCGGGCCGGGCGGCGAGAGTGCAACTTGGGCGCCTTTCGTAGAGGTCCAGGCGCGCTCCCTTCACGGGGCCGTCAGGTCGCTTCCCTTTGCCATTGCCGCCCGCCGCGGAGTCGGAGCGAGCCGGCGGGGAGGAGAGCAGGCGAAGAGGCAGCCGGGGCCGAGGGGGAGGAAAGGGCTCCGGGTCTTCGCGTTGTCACCCCGTGGGTACTTATTCACTCCCTCAAACTCGCCGCGCCACAAACTCTCCTCCCACTCCGTCCTTGTTTAGCTTTAAAGCGGCCGGGGTTTGCTTGGCGGGTTCCCAGTTTCCACTCCAGCAGCCTACGCGCCTCGGTTGTCACGCGGAGGAGGAGGAGGAGGAGCGCGGAGGGGGCAGAGAGAGAGAGAGAGAGAAGACGAGGGGGGTGGCTTGGGAGCGCCAAGGCGGTGCTGGTGCTGAATCCTTATCTCCGTGTCGCCGAGGCTCCCGGGCACCTGCGGGCAGCGCAGAGCCGCTTCCTTGCTGTTCGGCGCCGCTTCGCACGCTTCGCCGGAGAGGCTTGAAGGGACCCGGTCGGCGAACGAGCGGCTCGGCTCAGCGCGTGCGCGGGGGGGGGGGGAGAGAAGGCGGACGAGAGAGAGAGAGAGAGGCGCGAGGCTCGCCTTGGGGAAGTAGACGGGCCGCCCCGCGCTCGGCGCCTCGGTGGGCGTCTGTGGCTCAAGAAATGCTCCCAGACCGCTAGAAGAGAACGAACGAGAGCCCTCGTAGTGAGAGAGGGTGCGGACGCGTGCGTATGCCTGTGTGTGTGTGTGAGTGAGTGAGAGAGAGAGAGAGACTGTAAACCACTTGAAAAGGCGACTGAGGGAAACTCTCGGGAGACACCACAAGGAGCGGGAGAGCTCCGAGCGCTTTCTTTGGGGCTGTGGCACGCAACAGCCCAGTGAAGTCGCTTTCTTGCTTCTTCCCTTCGAGTCCTCCTTTGGGTGTGCAGGGAAGGGGGGGGCGCTTGCTTATCGACAGGCGGGCACTTATGGAAGGCGGGGGGGGGGCTCTCCAGGTTATCATCATAACCCCCCTTCCGACGGAAGGGTAGGAAAGTGGAAAGGTTTGAACGGAAGATGTGTTTGTAGCGGGAGTCTGCAGAGTACATGCGATGACAGGCAGCCTCGGCTTTTTTTTCTTTTTCTTTTCTTTTTTTTTCTTTTTTTGGCAGGTCCTGTTCCGATGATCTGGCAAATGTCAGATTATAAAACTGCCTCGCCGCAGGATTTGTAAACGAATCTGTTCCCTGCATAAATATTGAACATGTACAGCGTATTCTGTGCTGTACATGCTTTAGGGATATTGAATGGCTGTCTGTTCCGGGGAGGAAGGCTGCTGAGCTTACCCAGGGCAATGCCTGTGCGCAGGAAACCGAAGTGGTTTTCTTTTCTTTTTTTCCCTTTTTCTTTTTGAGGGGCTGTTTGTTCATATGGTGCCCTGAAGAGTCAAGTGTCCTGTGGGAAGAAAGACATCTGCTTCAAGTTGTTCGAAATAGGTGAATGTTTGATCATCCTTAGATACACTTACGTTTTGTCTGTTATCCTTCTTACATGCCATCAAATTATTTCAGACTGATAATGACCATAATAGAGGTTTTGAGGTACGTGAGTTCTTCAACCAGTGGTTTAACATTGCTGCCATCCCCACCCCCATGAATTTCAGTGGCTGAACTAGGATTTGAACTCACATCTCCAGAGTTCTCCTCTGAGAATCTGTGCACACCAAACTGGTTCTCTGTCTTATGTACACACTAGCATTCACCTGTTAACTTCCAGCTGTGACTGTGTGTGCAAATGCCTCTTGACTCAGTATCAAACTGTGCATTCTGTCATTGTCACAGAGTGTGCAAACTGAGTGTGGCTGAGGAATTACAGTTTGAGTTGTATCACGCCACGGCACATTATACCTGATTCTTGTTATGTGTCATCAAGACACCTCCGACTCCTGGCAACCCTATGAATGAGCACTCTCCAAAATGTCCTGTCCTCAGCTGCTCTGCCCAACTCTTGTGGACTCAAGTCCAGGGTCTCTTAGGGCGTCAGCCCATCTTATAGTTGGTCTTCCTCATTTCCTGCTGCTTTCAACCTTTCCCAGCATTATTGTCTTTTCCAGAGAATCCTGCCTTCTCATCATGGGCCCACAGTAGGATAGCTTCAGTTTCAACCCCTTTGCCTCTAGAGATAGTTCAGGCTTGATTTGAACAAGGACCCACTTGTTTGTCTTTTTGGCAGTCCAGGGTATCTGCAAAACTCTCCTTCACCACCAGATTTCAAATGAATCATTTTTTAACTGTCTGCTTCCTTAACAGTCCAGATTTCAAGAAGTAAAATATGTCCTTGGTGCTAGAGATAGTTCTTGGTCCCCAATGACACCAACATGGCCAAAGATATCCCTTAACAATAATCACAGAATATCTAAATTCCCATCATGGTGGGTGAGCCCCATCCCACAATTGATCTTGGACTCTGGGCCACCATTGTTTAAATCAAAGATGAGCGAAATGCAGCCCTGCAAATGTTTCAAACTCTAACTCCCAGCATTTCCATTGGCAGTGCCAGCTAGGATTGATAGAAGTTGGTAGTCCAACTAATTCTTCTGCAATTCGTCCACAGCTGGCCTAAACCATCATGCACCAAACAGATTTTCCTCAATAATAGTAATAAGCAGGAGAATGCAGTGATAGTAGCCAACTGAGTGACATGTGCCTATCAATCAGGACACATTTGCCTATTTTTAGTCAGCCTGTACATAACATGAAATAAGCTATTCATCTAAGTAGCATACAGTATATTTATGTGAGATAAGCAGCACAAGGTACAATTCCATATGCCACACTGAAAACTTAAAATAGTAACCCAAGACCAGATTGGAAACAAACAGCCTCACTACAAATATAACAAGAGTATGAATTGGCTTGAAGCCCTAGCACAGACTTCAAAGGTTACAGCCTCCTGCTGTAAGAACTATATTTAAGGACACTATTTCTATAAAGAGGTATATGTGGTTGACTACATACTCATCACAGTGCCCATATTAACAAGGGATTAAATCACATCATATGCATGACCCTTTAATAGGAATATTGGACCTCCTAAAATATCTTTTCAGATAATCCCAGGTAGCCGGCTCAAGGTTGACTCAGCCTTCCATCCTTCCGAGGTTGGTAAAATGAGTACCCAGCTTGCTGGAGGGGCAATGTGTAGCCTGTATAATTACAAATTGTAAACCGCCGGAGAGTGCTTGTAGCGCTATGGGGCGGTATATAAGTCCAATAAATAAATAAATAAATAAATAAATAAATAAATAAATAAATAAATAAATAGTACATGCAATTGGTGGCTGTGTTTTTTTCTAAAAGGGGCGGGAGAGCTTCAATTACATTTCATAGTCAGGTGTCAATACCAGAGGTTAAACTATACTACAAACAGTTGCTTTCACTGAAATGTTTAACTAACCCAGTACAATCAGCACCTGCAAATATAATACATATTATGACAAAGGATGTATAGACTACCATGAATGTGTGATTCCCAAACAAATTGAAGTTTCAGCAGTTTTCTTAGTAAGTAAACACTGGAAGACGCACACCTCCATAGCAAATGCAGCTGCTGTTCTGGATAAAGCAATCCCTTCTAGCCTCTGAGGATGAAAACATTAAAGTTGCCAAGGAACTGCCTTCAGCATGTGTGTAAAACTATTCACAAAAGCATTCAAGAACATGTAAAAATCTCACTTCAGTCAACAGAGACTTGTACAAGGACTGAACATAAATAGATTTCCAGAACTTTCATAATAGTTTTGCTGTTTGCTGACAGAAAACCAAGGAAGAACAAGGAAAATAAGTAAAAGTAGAGAAAAGGTAGATGAAGTGAAGACTCAGAATTGTTAGAAAGAGTCTGAGATAGATGTGTCAAATCTATACACAGTAAAGGTCTAATCTGCCAGATGTAAAATTGGATTTTAAAACATACAAGTGTTCCTGCTCAAGAAAACTCAGGGTTCCATTTTAAGAGTAATAGATAGATGTTAAAAATTCTTTCTCTATCTGAGGTTTATAATTTAATACTTGCTGCACTCCTGTCTTGTCCTGAGTTCAATGGTGTGGCTAAAAATATTGTAAAATAAATAAATAAATAAATAAAATTTATAGTGTCATATACATACACATGATATTTTGCAAAGAAGAGACCTGCAAGGGCAGCTTACAATTCAAAAGAGACTCATGAAAATATAGAGGAAAGGGGAAACAGACATGAGTTAGCAAGGAAAGAATATGTAACTGTATTTCCATTACACTTAAATGGCTTAGTTACAATAAATACAAGGGATGGCAAACCTTTAGCACTCTTAAGTGCTTTGGACTGCAACTCCCACAGCACTGCCAATTCAGGCTTGAGATTCTGTTAGCTATAATCCAAAACATCTGGAGTGCCAAAAGTTTGGCACCTCTGGATTAGTAGGACAATTGAAAGCTTTCTGGAAATGGTGGCTCTTGACAAGACACTTGAAGTAAGAGAAGAGACTGCACAGGAGGATTCTGGGAGGCAGTTGCAGGCATATGGTAGTAAGGAAAAACAGTGGTTTCAAAAAGCAAAAGGCACTTAAACAGCTGAAGATGGTAGAGATGGATGGACAAAATACATGAGAAATAATTGGGATGTAAACATGGGAGCCAGATGAAGGGAAAGATCACAGTGGATCTCAATGTTAAAAACAAGAAGGTTTTAAAAAATCAGGAAGTCAGTGAGAGGATTTAATTTTTGGCAGCAAAGTGCTGAATGGATGTGATTGAGTGAAAACACAGGAAACCTCAAGAGCAAAATGTATATTGCTCATTTGTTTAGACTACATTTTCTTGCCTAAAATGTTTTGCATGTCATATCTACATAGTTATAAAGCTCCCTTGATTGGGACACTTAATCAAGGAGTTGTGCAACCACATTCAGCCAGAGATACTTACATAGTCCTCTATTTGAAGGTGTTTGATTTCTTGGTGTGCAGCAAAATTGAGGCTTAGATTTTCATTTGTATCCTACCCTCAGTTTAGCCTTGCACATGAGCAGCCAATCACTTGCACAGCATTTATATGTTAGCACATTATATGAAACATGTCTCTATCATTTTGTTTCCCTGTCAGAACACTACAACAAGATGTACAATTGAATGTGCAAATAAATTAATTAAATTTAAGTGAAGATTTCCTGATATCTAGTTATATTTGATTTATTTACTACATCTCAGACTGCCTGCACACAGAGTTTAATTAGCTTTGAGATCTTAGATTTCTGCATTCTGATTTAATTCCCTTTTTGAAGCATTACAGAAACTGGTAACTATGATCTAGGCTACATGTGTGAAATATTTGTGTTCCATGTGGGAAAAATCATTTTTTAAAAGTTCAGCTTACTTGAACAGTGCACAAATCCATTGAATGAAGAATAAGTAGTTATTTGGTTCAATAATGAATGTCACTTGATTGCTTTGATCATTTGAGAGGAAAATCCAGCTGTTCCAAAGAGTCAGGAGGAGGAAGAGGCCCAGCAGAGTTGACATGTTTTGTAAACTCTAGAAAATAAACAATTTTTAAAAGTTTTCAGTATTATTTTATGGTTCTCAATTTTTTTAACATTCCTTCTTGCATTGTATCACAATCGATATAGGTTTGCTCCAAGATCCTTCTCCACCAAGTCCAACATGCTTTGCTGAGCTGTACTTACCTGTATCGTTGCAAGTGTATCATTTTCTGCAGCAACAATAGTGATTCATTAGTAACAGCACAGCTCAGCAAGATAGGACTTCCAACAACATTAATTCATATTTCCATTGCATTATCCAAAACACCTGACTCAGTGGCCAGTGTGTGAAATCACAAGTGCATTACAATATATAGGCATGTTTATGAAAGTCCCAATATGTCCAAAGAAACCTGCTGTCTGGACACTTTCTAGATGAGAAATAAATACAAACATTATGGTTTAATTTCTTTATGTAACTGTCCTGCAGATCCTTGTAAGTCCACAAATGAGTTTCATAAACACTGCCCTGAAATGTACTTATCACCTTGGGCTTTCATGTGATGCTTCTGCAGTTTCCTAGATCAGGTTCTATTTCTGTAGGAGCATCTTGATAATGATTCCAGTATTTTAAAAAATTCCTTTAGGCCACCAGCATTTTGTATGCAATCACTTTTCTGTGAACTACAGAGATTTCACTTACGTATGCTGAAAACAATATATTTCAGAACACACTTTGATACACTTCAGATAATGTAATTTGTACTTCATATATATATAATGCATGCATTTCGTTTCTAATGGTGAATTCAAAGCAGCTCACAAATGGTTAATATAAAAATGCAGCTAAAAGCACAATTAGTTTACAACATTGAAAAAGAGTTAAATTTAGAGTATTAAAGAGAGAAGTCATTTAAAATCACTAGCATGGCCATAAAAAGAATAATTTATAGATTTTGCTAGATATGGGAGATTCGTCTTTGTCTCCCCTTGGAGATGAAGATGAATCTCCCATGTCTGCATTTCACAGTCAGATGTCTTTTTTCTGTCAATTGATAAAAAAAAACCTACCTAGAAAGGTTTTATTCCACAACCTTGGAGCAGCCATTGGAAATGTCCTCTTTCATGTCCTCACCAAACATCCCTGTGAAGGTGGTGGGAGTAAGAGAAGGGCCTCAACTGGACATCTTTAAAACCAAGGGGGATACAATTCTTCAGATATAAGTACAGTATGCTGGATCCTATTTGGATCAGACCCTTAGGGTCACTGCTGCCAAGATTCACCTTCTAACTGTGGCAGCCTCCAATGCTTCATAGGGAGAAGAGAATACAATTGGTGATTCTTGCAACCTGACACTGGTAAGTGTAAGACAGCTTTCTCATCCTCCTCCTGCTCCTCGCCCCTTGTAGCCTTCTGTGCTGCATGGACCATACAGCCCTAGAGAGTTTGAGGTTTCTGTGTGGGAGTTGTATGAGGAGAAATTCCACCTGCACATCCTTCCTGCATTTGCATCAGCAGAAATACCCCACAGGATTCTGCATGGCATTATGATTAAATGATGCATCAGCTATTTTACCAACCTCAGAAGGATGGACGTTATATGTTCTGAAAGGACAGTTTCTTGTACAAAAATATCACATGGCTTTGAAAGATTTGTTTCTGGAAGAGTGAAGAGGCAAAGCTGATGCAGTGGATTGACATTTCAGATAACTCTATAATGTCTTTAAGGTTTCAGACTTCAAAATGTACAGTTGTTCCACTGATTTTACTGTTTTAGTGTGCTGGAATAGAAAGTTAATATTGCAGCCAGGCAGTAAGCTGTTTGCCAACTTCAGCTGCTATGGGCTAATTAATGTCTTCCTCTGCTTTGCTACTAGGATATATTAAGTCTTTGGGCCCTGCTTACTTGAAGATGCCTCCATATCAGTCAGATTTTGTTTGTTTGTTTGTTTTAAAGGTTTTGGTTGAATGGATATTTTGGCACCAGAATAGGCCTGATCCTACCATCAACTGGTTCTCATCCATTCCTTTAGGTAACATTTAGAAGTCAGAATGAGGAAAGTAGGTGATCTCCAGCACAGCAGTTAGCCAGCATTGTGTCCTAGTACTGTGGTCAGCAGTTATGTCCTCATTTCCACAAAAAGTCCTTTTATGTCCCCTTATGACCTATGAACTGGGTCAAGCTATGTTATAAGTAACCCTAGGGGGTCCTGTGTTTTCATGGCATATTGTCTCTAAATGAACAAAGCTGGAGATTAAATTTTAAGTGGTACACAAGGTTTTTTAAAAAAGTAAAATTGTGTCATCCAATATATTGAGGCAGTTGGTCCTCATTATAATTCTTCGTAATTGTTGAAAATCTTTTGTTAGCAAACCCATCTCTAGGTGACTGCTTATAGTGCTTTGTATACCAAATAAAACTAATGTAGCCATTCAGTGCATTTGTCTTATATAGAGACTGTTACAGCTGTGTGTGCATCTGTTCTCAATAGGAGGAAAAGCCTTTGAAAAAGACAGTATGGAGTTACAGACCAGAAGGCTAGATGAGATTCTGACAACTCCATTTCTGGAATACTAACATGATTTCAGCTTTTAATGATGTGCTGGTCTAGAACATCTGTAACTTATGTTTTGCCCCCAGTTTTTGTGCCATCATGCCTAATGAAGAGTTCTGGAAACCATAAAATGTTATGCCACGTTTGTGCCATATTTGTAACATTTTAGTGGTTATAATAAAGGGCATTATCCAGCTCTGCATTTTGTTTTTACTTACAGTCCACATAGCTATTTTGGTTTTTTTATTTGTTATTGATTGTTTTCTCTTTTTATTTGCTATTCAATAGCACAGCCAGACAGCTGCTTCGGTGTGCTAGCAGCTTCTAGATGCAGCATTTCCCCCCTACATAGCACTTTATTGTGCCCCCACAACAAGAGCGTACACCTCCCGTATATAGATCTCAGTCATTGATTAAGAACAAATGTACAGCTTTTGCAGCCTAGATTTTGTCTACACAGAATGAGATCCACCAGTTTAAGGCTTATTTTCTACAAAGCAAGTGTCAGATTAGAGCTATGTACTGTACATTCCTACACATGAGACATCAATCCCATTCATTCTAATAGGACTTACTCCCAACTAAGTGTGCACTGGGTAGATGGTGTTGGCTGCAGTCCTCTCCCCATTTTGCTGGCGAATAAGCCCCAATGATCTCTTCCCCCACTTTTTCCGTTTGACTTCAGTAATACTAAAATGGCTTAGGTAGAAATGTAGTAGATTAAGGACTGTTTTAAGATTATGCCAATGGATTAAATTCAGTGTTGTTCATACTTAGAATAATGATACTTACGTTTATCACTTATTTTCATCCCACTGATACCAAGTGGACTACTGAAACAGAACTAACTTTGGATTCAACCCTGTGTTATTTAAACAATTTAGTTATCCATATGACTGTGTACATTATGTATGAAGCCCATTTGTTTTCATTTTTGAAATGCTGGAGATTTTTGTGTATGTGTTATGCACTTTGTTTGATCACAGTAAGGATATGATTTTGAAATACTGCATTCATAATGGTACACGTTTGTCATATTTATTTATTTATTTTCAAAAATAACAACTAACCAAGCAAAAACAAACCATCTTTTCAGCTATTTAGCTTTAGGGAGTGTCACAAAATATAATGCAACTGACAATAAAAGAAGCATGCTTCTAATTAAAATAGCATTGATTCAACATATGGTATTTTGCATTTGCTTTTCACATTTTATTAGGAAAATTGTCATTTTTCTCTTTGGTGCCACCTTGTGGGTCAGCCAGAAAAAAGAGAGCATAAACACCTCTCTTGTTGTAATGTATTGCTCGAAAACATGGAGCAAGATTGTCTAACACAGAGAAATTTGAAAGAAAAACTCAGCAGAAAATTGCTTGCAGACAGACTCCTTAATTTTTATGACACAGTGCAGAACAATATTGTGAAGATTCAAAATAGCAAAAGCTGAAGAAAAATCAATAGCCATTGGAAGGATAATAGTCACAACCATGCTAGGAAATAATAATCATAGCCATATTGGTCTCTTCTTTGTCTTCCAAATAATATCAAGATGCTCTTCAGTGTTATGACTACATCCTAACATGTGAACAAAGTAGCTTTTAGAACTGGGCACTAGGGTTACAACACCTGTTAATGTATTCCTTTATATTTCTCCTCCACACACTCCTATTCTATTACTTTACTATGGTGTAAAGGTGACATGAGCATTCAAAGACTGTACAATTGGGCTCTGGGGCCGTAGGTTGTACCAAGCCTATAGGGCTTTGAACGTGGCTACAGAATCGGGATTATGTGTCTGCCATCCAAGGACCAGCCTTGGTAAATATGAAAAGACTCATCAGTGTTGAATTGCCCACAGCAACTATAGAACAAAATGATGATGGGGAATAGTTGCAGCCTTTAATGGGGAAAAGGAATACCTTCACTGTTAAAATCACAGATCTTCAAGGAATACCTCGCCCTTATGCCATAATGAAGCTAAAGGTGGGAAATATAAAGTTCCCAGGTATCTCCCATGCAGGCAGTGGCCTCATCCAGAGACTCTTAACTTTCAAATGATTCCCCCATCAGACTTTTCAGACTTTGCCCTCACACTTAACAAAGGAGTAAAATTCACCAGTGTTCTGGGAATCTGAGCTTTCCCCACATCAATTATATGTACTAAATAGATTGTGTACATTTCCTCACCCCTAATAGCTCTAATGTCAACATTTTTATTAACCCCTAATGCAGCAGCCCTCTGCCTTCCTAAGAGCCCAGGATGGCAGAATATCCTATGCCTCACACCCATTTCTTGTGTTAAGGCTGAGCATGTTGAAGAAAGCAAAACGTTTCCTGGTAAGGAGGGCAAATATCTTTGTCCTGATTGCAAGAATTAGGATTCTAATTAGCTTCTACAGTACAAAATATGGTATGTGTTATTGTGGCTACAGCAAATGAATAGGGTGCACTTTTCTTTTGTCTGGAGCAAGAAACAAAGCTATTGCATGTTGAACTCTCCCTAAACCGAGTTTCACAGAATGGCATATACTTAGTTGGTGTCAAATATATTTTTAAACATTGCATTGTTTTTGTATAGACACACATTCAGTATTTGGCAATAGATGATAATCTGCCAAATAGATTCACAGATCCAGACTATCTGAGGAGAGGGAATCAGGAACATTTCTGAATAAGACTTGGCACTGAAATACACTGTTAATGTTTATGCTGACATTAAAACTTCAGAGAATTGGAAATGAATATGCTTGGTTATTCTCAGAACACTACAGAGAGAAAGAAAATATAAGCTTTATTTTCAGTTCCTCCCATTAAGAGCAGCTCACAGAGTTATTAGGATGCTGTAATTTTTAAATTACCTTTTTAATGATTTTCCTGCCAGTTCTTTTTTGGGGTTCCATTGTCAGAGCGTTGTCTTTCTTAAAAACAAAATCAAGATACAGCTGCTATTAACTAGTAAAACTAAGTGGGGGTGGGAAGACAAAAATATTGCATTTTGTTGTGTTATCTTAATAAAATACCAAGAAGAAGAAGAAGAAGAAGAAGAAGAAGAAGAAGAAGAAGAAGAAGAAGAAGAAGAAGAAGAAGAAGAAGAAGAAGCTTTGCATAAATAAAGCATAGGAATCTTTTAGTGTAAAACCTTCAGTGAACCATTTCATTTGAATAGCATCTGGTGGAGAGACCCTCCTGGTTTAATGTGATGTTATTTTAAACATAACTTAAAATATATATAAATAGTTCTAGCCATATACTTTTAATGGCATAAATTATACAGGATTGCACACAAAAAAGTACTTATATATACAATGGTTATATACTGTGCCATATCAATGTACAATTCTAGTTCATCTCACATTTTCTGTCCTCATACTGATCTGTACTGTATATGTAATCTTTGACCAGCATTGCACCTATTTGTTCATTATTTCTTTAATCAACTCAAATTTCCTACCAGCCAGATGGGAAACTCTCTATTGGTAACTAAGGTGGATTATGATAAAAAGAGACAGGTGTGAGCAATGTCCTTAGATCTGGGCCTAAATTGGATAACTCTTTAAAAATTCTCCTGGACTGCTGTATATTAATTACAACTCTCTGTGGGAGGGCAGACTTCAAGAACATACTCCAGATTGGTTAGGAATATGACCAACATGAGTAACTAAGCTTCCAGGCCCATGGAGAATATGTTGAGAGTTAGCTGAATGTCAAAAGTTCAAGATGCCTCTCCCATCTACTCTCAGCCTCAGGAAGACACAGTCTCTCAAATGGATTTCCTACAAAATGAAATCTTCCTACTGTAACTGTGGAGCTGGCCATGGTGCTGAAGTTCCAAGGTGCTGATACAGTATAGAATTTGGGGGAAATATTCCAGTTTTGAACTATAGCCTGATTATTTCTTTGAAGAATTTAAGACTTTGTTATAATTTAGCTTTGTTATAATTTAGCTAAGTCTCTACTAATGATCATTTGGAAATGAAGAGCCACATTCCCTCAAAGAAAAGTTGCTATTCCATCAGGAGAAAGTTGCTCCTGTCATGAATAGAACCAGTATTTTTCCTTGCTCTCCAGTCACACTTGTCTCTTCCCTCCCTCCCTCTCTTCAGTTTCAGAAAATCTCCTTCCAATGTGAAAATGAGACAGTAAACTGTATCTTTTACTATTCTGAAAACAAAACCATTAATCAACCCAGAGCAACTGTTAATAATAATAGCTATGAGCTGTTATGTTGATTTCCCAAGGTTTTCAAGGTATAGAGTACTCAAATGTATAGAGTACTCAAAGAATTTCCTTCTTCTGGGGACACTCTGGGTCTCTGTAGCTTGCCCAAGGTTCTTCTAAAGAATTGAACTTCTGGCCCCTCACCAGGTGCTCATTTCACTGTCCTATCCAGCCAGAGAGAGCAACTGTTAAGACAGGAAGATGGAAATATTCCCCCAAACCAAATACATTTCTGTGGCACCAAGATACTTGAGGAGATTCAGCCATTACCCCATCACTCAGCAAAATAATATCTGTATCTTAAACCATATTTATAAGCTTACCCTGTGAAAATGAATGTCCTCTGCCCAAACTGTCTCTCTCTTACACATCAAGTTCAAAAATAGATGCAGTGTGCACTCTCTCTCTCTCTCTCTCTCTCTCTCTCACACACACACACACACACACACACACACACACACACACAGCTTTTACAAGACAGGGAGACAACTTTTGAGGACACGGGTCCAACTCAGTCTCTACTACCCAAAAGATCTTCTCCCCATGCTTCATCAGAAAAAGCTTTTCAGTGTTTTATCCTTGAGACCATGTCTAATCTATTTCATGTCTAATCTCACTGGAGTGTCATCCTCCCTCAAAAGAGAGCAGGAGGCACAGATAAACCCGCCTACACCGCCCATTGAAACTAAACAGCGGGGAGTTGACACCCAGGAGTCGGAGCAGGAATTTTGAAAATGACAGTGGCCACACAAACGGGTAGTGAACTGGTGGGAAGAGAGGAAAAGGGGAGGTCCACCGTAGAGGCGGGAATGGGAGTTATAAAAGGACATGTTGACCCGATACCGGGGGGTTGGGAGATGATATGGGTAGAGGACCCATGGACTGGTAAATGGGAAACTGTGCAGGTTCCTCGCGAGGAGGCAGACTACCGGAGAAGAAGGGGTCTGCCGCAATGTCCTTCCTATTGGGGAGAGTCTGAGGCCCAAGAGTGGCACAGACATCTCAGGGAGGAGAAAGAAGTGGTAACCAGAGAAGAGAGAGAACGCCGAGCATGGCGTTTAAAGGAAGCCCAGAAGAGGGGCTACTTAATGGGCCCTGGAATCCTCTACGAGGAGATGAGGATGCCTACAGGACAGAGGGACGAGATTATGAGACCACCCCGCTTTTGAACCCAGAGGCAGTGACTCATGACTTTGAGGACAGTAACCCATTTTTGAGGGGACCTTGGGATGAGTTGGTTAATAATCCCTTTGTTAAAGATGTTTGGATGCCCTCGCTGGACCCATTGGTGACGAGAGAGAAGATTGAAGCTAAGGTTGCACAACAAGATTTATTGATAAATGTTCCAATAAAAACTAGTTATGATTTTACAGCAGACGTGTCTCCAGAGTTTCAGTTGGACACCGGGGAGGTAAAACATGAACCCTCACACACCCATTTCTGGTGTCAAGCTTTCTGTCTATAGTTGTCAGAATTTTTTTAAGATAAAAATTAAATCATTTTATTTACCATTGCTTCCTCTACCTACTGTCTTCAGCATCTATTATCTATTATCTGTCTAATTTCATTAAGTATATCAGAGTATTTTTCTCAGTAACTCCATATACTTGTGTTTAAATTGTACATAATCTCCTGGGTCTCTATAGCTGATATGTTTTTAAAAGAAATTGTTACCGTAAACCCAGTAAGACCCTATTTTGAGGCAGTAATAATAATCAGTAAAAAACTTTACACCGATACTAAATCAGTCTTAATTTGTCCCATTGAAAGGTATTGATCTAAGTAAAGTGATGGTGAATATTCTTTTAATTGAGTCACCATTGTCCAAACTGTTGTGATAAGTCTAATTCTGCTCTATTACTTCATATACAGTTTGGTGTCATTGAGTCAATGGAAATCCTTGATCAGTCAGTGTCAGGTACTTTAGACAATATGAAAGTGTAAGATGTCTCAGAAACACTGATGATTATCAAAGTCAACTTAATTATAAATAAGGAATCCATGTCCAGACAGATGGTGCTGCACTCCCTACTCTTATCAACTGAAGCCAATGGCCAGTGGACAGGTATGACAAGTTTGAAGTCAAACAACATATGGATCTGCCTAACTAGTCCAACAGGCAATCTAGCTAGGAAAGGGGGTAATTTGTGTCATTTACAGTACCACCACTTTTTCTTTTACACTTCTTGTTTTTTCCATCCTGAATGTGATAATTGCAAACATAAGCAAAAAAATCAAAAACAAACTGAAATTAAATTCTTCCACATTCACACTAATTAAATTCAATTTGTTACTGTTTTTTTAAGCAAGGAAAGAACCATGTTGTATTTCCATGTTTTCTAAGCAAGGAAAGAACCAACTTTAGAAGTATTAGAAAATAGGAGCATCCAGAAATAAAAGGTGTGGCCAGCTAGGTCAACACCAGTATGGTTGAATATATGGGGATTGAAACCAAGACTTCTAAATATTAAATACTGAAAGTTCTGAGCCTGGATGGAGGAATTTGTTAGTTCTCATTTCTCTCACAGAAATAGATTTCATACCTGAAAGCATTTGCAAATTTTTATAATTTTTAATCAGAAGTGAACTGAAAGGAAATTCTCATTCATTCCTACTTCTAACGAAAATAACCCAAAATAACTGCAGCTAAATTTCCTCCATGTTTCACAAAACCTTTTTTTGAAATTACAATTTATTATTACTTATGCTAATAAGTACATAAAGCAAAACCATCTCTCTCTTTCACCAGCCATTATACACTTTCACATACTAATTATTTTTAGTCTCTTTCTTGAAAGCTACAGTACTTTGTTTTCTAGAAGCCCATGTTTCTCCTTGAGGCAATAATTAATCATTCCAACTCACTTGACTTGTTGAAAACACATGTTTACAAAACTATCAAATTCTTATAAGAACTATATGTAAGATAGAGAATTCAATATATTTTTTAATGGAAGTTGATCTTTCTCATTAGGAAAGATGTAACTTTATCTCTAATTGGCATTATTTGGCTCTAAATCTCTAACTAGCTGACTAACTCAGTGAGAAGGAGTACCTGGCTCTAAAGCCAGAGGGTAGCAGTTCAATTCAAATTGTGCCTTGTAAGAAAAGAGTCAACTTGCATGGCCCTGGGCGAGCTACACAGTTCCAGAGTACCTAAGAAGAAGGGAAAGTTAAACCACCTCTGAGTATATTGTACCTAAAATACCCTGAAAAGGGTTGCCTTGAAATGGAATAATCCTGATGGCATACATTTACTTCCTGCCTCAATTTAGAGATTATCGCCAACCTTCTTGCTTTGATTATTACAAAATGTTCTTAAACAATCTGTTTGGGGGGGTCAATGAACACATTATCACAGTAATGTGATAGACATTTTCATGTGATCTGGACCCACACTTTAGTGTTAATTCCTGAAAGCAACCACATGTAAGACTAGTGGTTGATGGGCTGCTTCTTGTCAATCGTACCCTTTCAATAAACAGGGAAAAACAAATCCACCTCACCTGTTCCATCAGCCGTAGGCAAGTGTACAATTCTCTGCATTCAGTCAGTGATCGCTACTAATTTTCTCTTTTGTCTCCCAGGCAGAAAATCAAAACCATTTAAAAGAAAGGATGTGTTTTAAATCAATGTATGTTCATAAGGTGCAAACATTGCTGTTAATGCTTGCAAACACTCTTTGTCACCTGTGTGATTTTTTTTCAGCAGACCTTGGATTTTAACTGGAATGCCTTAAAGAAAAGACTTTTAGCTCTCTGAGACTTTCAATTACTGATTCTATCCTCCTTTCAATTTTCTTTAAAAACAAAGCACAGACCACAGCTTATTCATACCGACATACACACATGACATGTTCGATAGTAAGGATAACACTTCTGCAAGCCATTAACAGAAAAGTCTATTTGCTTCTTAGCTTTCCCATGTTAAAATCTGTATTTAAGAGGCATGAGAGCACAAACTGCTGCAATATTAATTGTTGTATCCTGTGATCCCACTACCACTCTGCAACATAGAGATTGGGGAGATAAGTGATGCTGGGTGTCATGTCTTTTGAAGATGTGTGAATTTACTTTGTAGCTAAAGAAGGAAAGGGCTGGTCAAATCTCCAGGACACCTTAGTATTGAACGCACCCACCCACACTCACACATTGAATCTATTTATCTCACTATTTAATCTTCCATTCCCAATAATGTGCTTGAACATGATGCTGCATTATGCTGAGTGAGTGTTGGACTTTAGCTGGCAGAAGAGCAGACTTCAATGGAAATGGGAGAGGCCATTCCTTTCTTCCCAGCTGTTTGTGCACCCCTTAAAACTGGCTCTGGGGGCTGAGAAACTCTGCAAAGAGACACAGTAGAGAGGGAAGGAGAAGAAATATCCAGCACACTGACACTGATGTATCAGTATGATATTGAAATTAGGTAATTATTCTAATTACCAGTGGCTATCTGAGATTCCATATGCTACAGATAAAATTAATTATTTTTGTATATATTGTTTTATAATTATATAACCAGTGTTTAAGTAGGGATGTGGTGGTGCTATGGGTTAAACCACAGAAGCCTGTGTTGCAGGGTCAGAAGACCAGCAGTTGTAAGATCGAATCCACGCAACGGAGTGAGCTCCCGTCGCTTTGTCCCAGCTCTTTGCCAACCTAGCAGTTTGAAAGCATGCAAATGCGAGTAGATAAATAGGTACCACCTCGGTAGGAAGGTAAAACAGCGTTCCCTAGTCACGCTGGCCACGTGGCAACAGAAACTGTCTTCGGACAAGCGCTGGCTCTACGGCTTGAAGACAGGATGAGCACCACCCCCTAGAATCGGACACAACTGGACTAAATGTCAAGGGGAACCTTTACCTTTACTTTAACCAGTGTTTAGACTTGGTGCTCTATAACTCAGCTGTTAGATGTTCTTAGTAACACCTACATGTCATTAGCAAGAAACTGACTTTGTTTTTACTATTTTATTTAGCTTTATTTCCAGTGCTCAAAGCAGCACTTTTGATCTCCAAAGACAGGCAGGCTAAAATAGCGACTTTCTCCTTCTTCCCTTCCTGCTTCAGCATTCTGTGGTGCCAAAACCCTGTCCCAGTGGATTTCCAGTTTCTCCAAACCAGGTTTTTAGGGTGAATAGTGGACTGTAGAAGTCAGGATAGGTCACTGGTTTTTGGTAAAAAAGAAATGGGATCCAGGACAAATACACTACTGGTTTTTGACCAGTGTATACTAGAACTAAACAGATGAAAGGTTTATTGTTACTCTATTAGAACAAAACCTATGAATGTCTAAAACTCCACGAACTCCCAGGTAACTGCAATTAACATGTGTTCTAGTTATTCTGAGAAGTTCAAGGCAGAAAAACTCCCAAGGAAGTTTAAATATGGTTTAATGCAAATCTCAGAACACACAGTTATCAAAAATAGAGAATAATTAATGTTATGTGACAATATATTAGTTCTCCAGTGGCCAAGTGAATGCTATCGAGTGGTGAGAATAGAAATGTGATTGAAATTAGAATATGCTAGTAAACCACACAGATGTGATTTTAAAGCCTTGAGATAAAATGGCCATATTATCACATTAACAAACTTCCATGTGTCAGATCAGAGATTTTGATATCTGAACCTCTTCCTAAGAGGTGACTAACTCAGTGAGCTTTATACATCTCTAGGGGAAAATCAGAAACCTATGTTCCTCACAGCTGGCATTTATCCCAAAAATAGGTTAATTCCAGAATGAAACCAGAAAATTATTGACAACATTCATGCCAACATTCATGTCAACATTCACCTGAGTATCAAGGTATTAGTATTTTCAACAATTTCAGGCAACATCAGCTTGTCTAAGTTTGCAAACTTTATTTATCTATGTATTTGCGAAGGCTTTCACAGCCGGGATCTAATAGTTGTTGTGGGTTTTTTGGGCTCTTTGGCCATGTTCTGAAGTTTGTTCTTCATAAAGTTTCGCCAGTCTCTGTGGCTGACATCTTCAGAGGACAGCACTCCAGAGCACAGAGCGCTGTCCTCTGAAGATGTCGGCCACAGAGACTGGCGAAACTTTATGAAGAACAAACTTCAGAACAGGCCAAAGAGCCCGAAAAACCCACAACAACCATTTATTTATCTACATTGTTTCTAGGTTCCATAATCACAAAAATGCTTCAATTTTTTTGGAAAACAACCAAAAGTAACAAGTCAAAAGGTATTGGAAATTGTAGACAGAAATGTAAAAATATATACCGTATGTAAAAAAACTAAAGTTAAGTTAAAAGCAAATATTTAAGTCAGAATTCAATCCAAAATATAAGAGCATAAAAAGGACAATAAAAGTATCAAGAAGAATTGTTAAATTGCATTCTTTAAAAGCAAGACACATTTTTAAAACATGGGGAAAATATCCAAGTTGTTAAAATTAAAAACTTATGAAATCAAAATAGATTACTTAGCCTTTAAGCATGTCTAGAAAACACACAAAATAATTTGAATTGCTCACCCAGTCAAACCAGTTTTAAACTATAGAGGAAAATCCATGTTGATTGTTGTTGACTTCTGGAAATGAAGCTTGTTGTTGTGCTGCTACATTGTTGTTAGTGTTTGACATCTGGTGCACAAAGTGGTGTGGAGTTGCGATGATCAGTTGAATTCCTGTGTATCTCTATATTTTTAATTTTTTCAAATATTCATACTTCTTTCCATTCGGTAAACAATCACTTTTTCAGAGCCCTGAAGTGCCATGGAGAAAAAACAACAGAAAATTCTATTGTTCATCCAATGATCTAACTGTCACTATGATAATAATATCATTGTTTTTTCCAAACACATTTTTCCAAAGCCTTGAGGAATAAGGCTGTGTCACCCCAGGGTCCTGGAATGTCAGAATATTGTAGGTATAGGGCCTGCAAACTCCACCTCCATATTTTCACATTGCAACATATACAAGTCAACAATCAGGACTGTTATGACACAGTGATCTTGGCTCAGCAGGAGATCGGGCTAATTATTTTGTAATGACTGTCCTAAACTATTGTTTAAACCTCAATTTTAAAGCACTTTCATTTTCAGAGCTACTTTTTGTACACTCCTCTTAACTATTTTAACACTCCCTCACTCTATAATTTCACACCATGAAACATGCACAGAAGGTCAATGGGCCAAGTCGTAATTTTTCCTTCCAGTCAAGATGAATTAATGTATTCCTCTGATTCTGAAAATAAATTCAGACTAGCTTTTCTATGGGAATGAATTGTCTTTTTATAGATCAGTCTGGTTAAAAAAGAGACTCTGATCTTAAATTAAGATCAGGGAAATCAATAAAATAATAGGCCATAAAATCTAAGTACGTATAGCAAGTTTCAATACAGAGAAAGAAACTATGCTGTAAAAATTGACTGTATTGTCTGTCTGTAGGTTGTTGGGTTTTTTTTGTGGTTCTTTCCTAAAATCATCTTAACTTTGTGTGCCATATAGAGAATCTTATCTTTATTTTAATTTATTATTACCAAACAAATTATGGCATTCCATTCCATTTGCAGCTGTCAATGATAGCCTCTCCCGTTAACTATTGAATTGGACAATCCACAAGATGTGAGAACACACTGGAAATTGCTTGAGGTGAAATATCCAAATAAGAGCTTGTCAGGTATACTATATGATTTTTTAAAAAATCCTTACTCTAGCTTAGAATCCATACCAACAGGTTTAGGACAGTCCAAGTTTTCATTTGCTTGTCTGGTATCTCTAAAGCTTTTGCCCTTGCCATTACATGCCATCAATGAGTAACTTTCAAAATGCCCTGTCCTAAACACCCCTGCTCTGCTATTGTGAACTCAAGGGTGCAGCTTCCTTTATGGCGTCAATTTATTTCATATTTGGTCTTTCTCTTTACCCACTGCCTTCCTGTTATTGATGCCTTTCTGATATGAATAAGTCCTCCATTAAGTTATCTCCAAACATTATGCATATGTAGACCACTGAGTAGAATCTGATGGCGAGCATCTTCCTGCTGGCAGGACAACAACCTCTTACTAACAATTAATTTTCTTAAGCAAAGGAAAATCAATGCACTACCATATCCTGACAGTACCAATAACATATCTAGAAGGCATCTGAATGAGATTACTTGATGTTTGCCTTAATCCAAAAGAAAACATTTATCCTTACGTGCATGACTCTCATCAATTGATCTTCAATTAGATGTTGTCACCACAGAATTTCAGCCAGATATTGATTATTCTTTGGAGAGTGCTACTCAGCTGTTATTCTCCGGTGCTATTGAAGACTTAGAAGATCCTTTATTTTTCTTTATTTTTCTTTTTATTTTTATTTTTTTTACTGAGAAGCAAAAGCAATCGAAACCTGCTAGAAAAAGGCATTTCTCCTGGTGCACACCTAACAGCTGCACAAGTGGCAGATCTTTGCCCAGACAAGGAGACAGGCAGCCCAGGTACCTATTGGCTGACTAGACTCACCCAATGAGGACAAGATTGGATGCCTTTATAAGGTGATCCTGCCCTCCAAAATGCTTCTATCAAGGTGAAGTGACCCAAACATCTACCATGTGGGTCCACTGCAAGGTTAGCTGGCTGCTTTGGAGCTGGAGAAGAATTTTGGACCCATACCACCCCGTTTATTAGTGTCCTGAACAAAAGGTGTGCAGGTAGTTTTTTCCTATCCTGCATTGATTGCCCACAGGACAGACACAACGGTGTTGTTAAATTGGTCACATTTGAGGGTAGTGTGGATGGTGAGGTGACTAGAAGTGAGCTTCCAAGGGTCACTTGGGAGTGATCCTGTAATCAACATCTAGGCACCACAGATCTCAAGATTCAGTTGCTGGGTGGGGGAGTGCATGAGGGGCACCCCATGGCCACGGGCTGCCCAAGGTTATGAGGCTTGGTTGACTGGCAAGCAGGAACTTGATGTTGACAGGACAGCACAGAGCTTTGGGACTGACCTTGGAACCCGCCCCAGATATCTGCAGTACAGTCGCCACTCTGCACGAGGTGAGAAGTTACCAGTTAATGAGTAAAATAAAGTTGTGGCCCTGGTTAAAAGCCATCACCTGTGTCTTCTCTCCTTGTACCTGGATTGGGTGGGCAAAGATAATATTTGTGGCTGAGTTCATTCAGGATTCTATCTAAGCAAAAGGGGGGTATCACTTTTTAAAGAGCATACATTATATGTAAAGTGTCCCTTTTTACAAATAGTTCTAAATAAAAGAAAATACAGGTCTAATATAAATATGTCAAAGTTCACCCTTAAACTCTCTAAAATGATAATCATGACAAACTCCAGAACATATTGCTTCAAAGGTTGTTGTTTTTTTCCTCCATGTAAACAGAAATTATGGGAAAATATGATTTCTGAATTGTGAATGGCATGAAATTCTTTTACCAACTTACATGAGTGATAATGTAGATATGTATATAGACACTGGCTATTAGGTTTTACTATTTATTTATTTATTTATTTATTTATTTATTTATTTATTTATTTATTCATTCATTCATTCATTCATTCATTCATTCATTCATTCATTCATTCATTCATTTATACCCCGCCCCTCTAGACCATGTATGTTATTTTATCTTGTTTTATCACTCACGTAAGCCGCCCCGAGTAGACTTTGTCTAGAGGGGCGGGGTATAAATTCAATAAAAGTAAAGTAAAAAGTAAAGAAAGTGTCATTAGTTACTGTGAGCAGACATATGTAGGATTGCAGGGCAGGTGAACACTACAGGGTGGCAACTTTTGAGAGCCCAGGGACTGTTTTTACCCTTTTTCAGATCTCAATAGTCTTCAACAGACTGTTTTCCAAAACTCCAGAGCCTCCTCCCCCAACTCCCGCATCCCCATACTGGAAGATCATTTGGTTTTAAAAACACGCAATTGTGCCCCAAACCCTGGAGAGAGTACAATTATCCCTTTTTACAATTAGTATATTTTAAAAATCAGGACACTGGGTTGCCATGTGTGATGCACAGGTTGCACTCTGGCTTTGCCCTACTTGTGGACAAGGAAGTTGCAGCATACATTGGTATGGAGGCAATGTCATCTCCCCAGTGGCCAAAATCTTCTTGCCTTTTGGAGGCAAATTGCCCCAAGTTAAGAAATTACAGTAGACACTATCAGTTGCAAGCTAAGTCTCATGACTCAGTATGCAACTGATCAGATCTACAGTGATTTCTTACCCTTAGGCAATTGAGTACCCATAGTTACACCACTTGTGTTATGCCACATACTAGGAAAGTTGATATGGGCCAGGATCATCTAATTAGCACCTGTGGATATTCTTGTACTCTTTTGTAAGCACAAAATACACTTTATATGGTTGTGAAAGAGGGAGTCACCCCTTTCCACTCCATTGGTGGAGCCACTTTCATTAGTGAATTAACATCACTGGACCCAGACCAGTAAGATTTCAGTTAAGTCATGACTAATGGGACACACTGATTTCAGTGGAAATAAAGTTCAGTTAATGGAGTTTCTACCACAGGAAACTGCCTAATCTTATACCAGGCCATCGGGTGGTTTGGTTCAGCCCTATCCCCATTGCCTGGAAGCCGGTTTTCAAGTTTTCAGATAGGACTCTCTCCTGGACCCACCTCAAGATGAGAGGAACTGAACCCTGAGATTTCTGTATGCAAAGCGTGGGCTCCACTGAGATTTAATGTTTTAACATTAAGTGAGCTGGTTTCCCAAGTGAATTCCAATGTCCTCAAGAGTACTTTTGCACAGTCTCCTCACTTTTCTTCCCAAGAGCAGAAGTGTAGGAAGACAGAGACAATTCTCATTTATTTTGCTCTCTCCTTAATTGAAAATCTCTCCCTTTATTTTTCTTTCAAATGAGGCTTTTATGATTTGGGGACATGATAAGCTATGCTTTCAACCACTCTGAGTCAAGGGAACTAGTTTGTTTTTCTCTTGATAATATTTATTACAAAACCAATTTATATCATAGAACAACAGGAAGTGCTTTTTGTTTCTTTAAAGTCTTAAAGAATGATATACATTTCCAATTTATCTGTAGTGAATGTCAGAAAATGACAATGATATTTGTTTTCGACCCCATGTAAAGTGACTGATAATGGCTCACCAGATGATTTATTTCACATTCCTTTATCTATTCTGATCTTGCTGTGCTAGTATAGTTTTAAAATATGGGCATAAAGAAACCAGCTGTTTGAATCTGAGAGAATACTAACTTAATTTTGTTTTAAGTTTTCACTTACATGGAAATCCTACAATACATTATCTGAAAGATATAGAGAATCTCTGAACTTTGTGTCCTATATAATGATACATTGATGAATAAGTTGCATATCGTGCAAAAAGGTGTGCCATTGGAAGTTTTTTTTAAAAATTGCTAACCAAAACCAATATCAAATAAATCATTCACTTTCCCAGGAGTGGGGCAAATGTGGCACTGATGGTTGTTGTGTGTTTTTCGGCCTCTTTGGCCATGTTCTGAAGGTTGCTCTTCCTGATGTTTCACCAGTCTCTGTGGCCGGCATCTTCAGAGGAACAGGAGTAGGAACTCTGTCCATGCTCTGTTGCTGTTTGTTTGATAGTTGAGTATTTATAGGTGTTTCAAAAAACAGGCCCTGGCTTTGGCACCCTTCACAGCTACAGTCTGGTTCTGATACGTGGATGATAACTTCGCAGTTTGGAATCATGGTGTAGAAAAACTGGAAGAATTTCTAAACCATCTTAACAGCACCCAAATATTTAATTCACCATGGACAAAGAAATAGAGGGCCAACTCCTGTTCTTAGATGTCATGGTCATACACAAAACTGACCTCCTATTGGGACACAAGGTCTACAGAAAACCCACCTACACAGACCGGTGCCTACACAAAAACTCCAACCACCACCCACAATAAAAAGAGGCATAATCAAAACACTGGTAGACCGTGCAAATCGTAATTGTGAAGCTCAATTTCTCAGCACCAAACTCAACCATCTGAATTGGGCCCTACAGGTGAATGGCTATTCCAAGAATGAAATCAAAAGAGCCATCAAACCAAGAAAGCAACACCAAACTGAAGAGGAAAAACAGCCACCACAAATAAAGTATTTCTGCCATACATCAAAGGGGTCACGGACCGCATGGGGAAACTTTTGAAAAAACACAACCTACAAACAGTATTCAGACCTGCCACAAAAATACAACAAATGTTACGGTCAGCAAAGGACAAAAGGGACCCTTTCACCACTGCAGGAGTATACCAGATACCTTGCATTTGTGGCCAGGTATATATAATAATATAATTTATTGTCATTGTAAGTATATACACAGTATACCCATACAACGAAATTCACATATTGGAACCATAAAACGCAGCATTCATATCAGAATCAAAGAACATGAGAGGCACTGCAGACTAAAACAACCCGAAAAATCAGCAGTAGCTGAACATGCCCTAAAACAAGCTGGACATAAAATTCTATTTCAAAATACTGAAGTACTGGACAACACTAGCAATCATTATGTTAGACTGCACAGGGAAGCCACTGAAATCCATAAACACCAGCAGAGCTGGTCTAAAACTCAACAAAGCCTGGCTCCCAGCACTGAAAATACAGCCTGCAAAAGGTCAACAAACTATACCCAGCCACAAGGACCAGGGATCATTGCACACAAAAAACCAGCTAAAGAAACCCATCAATCACCATGACAGATAATCTCTCCCCCTTCTCACAACAATACATCCACAACAAAAACACACTGATAACCATCATCACCCTATCTCCTGAAAAGGACAAAAGCTGGTCCCACAGCTATAAATACTCGAGTATCCAACAAACAGCAACAGAGCATGGACAGAGTTCCCACTCCTGTTCCTCTGAAGATGCCAGCCACAGAGACTGGTGAAACATCAGGAAGAACAACCTTTAGAACACACCCAAAGAGGCCGAAAAACCCACAACAACCGTCAGACCCCAGCCGTGAAAGCCTTTGAGAATACAAAATGTGGCACTTCTCAAGACTGGTTACTTGAAGTGTCTTCCTCACTCTTCCTAGCAGCAGGAAGAGCCCTGTTAAGAAATAGTTGACACTGAAACTAGACCAAACAATCAGCTCCACATTTAGAAACAGTGCTCTCTAGAGTAATAAAAAGCATTGGACTTTCAAAAACCAAGCTTTTCTTGCCTTCCTGTATTGCAAATGAAGTAGCTTTGTTTGGTGATTGGTTGTTGGAAGTTAAATGCAGGCTGCATTTCCAATGTGATTGTTCAGATACAATCTATAGTATAAAGAAAGAGAACTGCTACAGCAAAGAACAATTTATCATTTTATCACTTCTGGACAGGCTCTCACCACCTGGGAATCAACACTAAGCTGGCTTTTAATGCCTCCTTGAGTGTTGTGTCCAGAGAGTTCAGCCTGGGAATGTGTTGTCAGCTCACTGGACACTTAATTGTGGGGTGCTCTTTGTTGTTGTTGTTTAGTCATTAAGTCGTGTCCAACTCTTCATGACCCCATGGACCAGAGCACACCAGGCCCTCCTGTCTTCCACTGCCTCCCGGACTTTGATCAAATTCATGTTGGTAGCTTCGATGACACTGTCCAGCCATCTCATCTTCTGTTGTCCCCATCTCCTCTTGACTTCACACTTTCCCAACATCAGGGTCTTTTCCACGGAGTCTTCTCTTCTCATGAGATGGTCAAAGTATTGGAGCATCAGCTTCAGGATCTGTCCTTCAAGTGAGCACTCAGGGTTGATTTCCTTCATAATGGATAGGTTTGATCTCCTTGCAGTCCAGAGGACTCTCAAGAGCCTCCTCCACCACCACAATTCAAAAGTATCAATTCTTCAGTGGTCAGCCTTCTTTATGGTCCAGCTCTCACTTCATATCACTACTGTAAAAACCATAGCTTTCACTATGTGACCCTTTGTCGGCAAGGTGATGTCTCTGCTTTTTATGATGCTGTCCAGGTTTGTCATCGCTTTCCTCCCAAGAAGCAGGTGTCTTTTAATTTTGTGGCTGCTGTCACCATTAAGTGATCATGGAGCCCAAGAAAGGAAAATCTGTCACTGCCTCCATATCTTCCCCTTCTATTTGCCATGAGGTGATGCAACCAGTAGTGGTCATGATCTTAGGTTTTTTTGTTTTTTGTTTTTTTTTTTTTTTTATGTTGAGCTTCAGACCATTTTTGGCTCTCTCCTCTTTCACCCTCATTAAGAGTTTCTTTAAATCCTCCTCACTTTTTGCCATTAGAGGGGTATCATCTGCATATCTGAGGTTGTTGATATTTCTTCTGGCAATCTTAATTCAAGTTTGGGATTCATCCAGTCCAGCCTTTTGCATGTACACTGCATATAAGTTTAATAAGCAGGGAGACAATATACAGTGGGGTGCCCTAGGAGTCATTAATATCCTCAAAACTTTTCAGCATTTATCAGGGAGTTTGGAGTAAGGTGTCATCAGTATGCTGATGACACACAACACTATCCCTATTTGACCACCTCTGCAGTGGATGCTGTCCGGACACTTGAGTGATGCCTGGCTTTGTTCTTGGAATGGACTAGGGCTAACAGGCTCAAACTGAACCTGGACCAAATGAAAATTCTGTTCCTGGGTGGTCCCTTGGATGGTTTGGGGGCAGAATACTCCTAGATTGGATTGTGTTGTCCTCCCATTTGGGGGGGGATGATACAAGACCACCATCTGGATGTACTTCTGGAGCCAGCTCTGTCCAGGGATTCCCAGATTGCAGCTGTGTCCAGAGCTACCTTTAATCAGCTGAGGTGCATTGCCCAGCGCCACCCCTACCTAAACAAGGGAGCCCACAGGATTCTGGTGAATGTACTGGTCATCTCCTGGACTGGCTACTGCAATTCTCTCTATGTGGGCCTTCCCATGAGGCTGACCTGAAGACTACAACAGGCTAAGAATGTGATGGCTAGGCTAGTGGCTGTGTGAGCAAATTTGATTGCATATCCCCAGTCCTGGCCCACTTGTACTAGTTAGGTGTTGTGTCTTGGGTCAGATTCAAAGTTTTGATCCTCACCTTCAGGGTTGGGGACCACAGAGCATCATTGCCCAAGGTCATCTACCACCAGATCCTGCCTGGCAATGCTCCTCTGTTTGGCTACTCCTGTGGAGGCCAAGATATCATCCACAAGAAGCTGGGTCTTCTTTGCTGTGGGACCAACACTCTGGAACCAGCTCCTGATGAAGCTGCATCTGGACCTCTCCCCCACAACATTTAAAAGGCTTCTGAAAAACACAACTCTTCGTAAGAGCCTTTCATGGCACCCCTGTCTTATTTTTATGCTTTGTGTGCCATTTTCTACTTTGTAACTATGCTTCTTGTAGTTTGTTTATTATTTCATTGTTTTTATTTATAATTTTATAATTGTTTTTATTTATAATTTTTATAGTTGCTGGGTTTAGTATGGTGCAAACTGCCCAGAATAGTTAGTTGTACTAATGAGGCAGGCAATCAATCAATCAATCAATCAATCAATCAATCAATCAATCGATCGATCAATCAATCAATCAATCAATCAATCAATCAATCAAGTGAAAGCAGTGAAATTTATGTGTCTGCCAAGCTATTTTAACTGGGTACATCACCTATACCTAACTTATATATTTGTAAATAAATGTAAATACGTACTACAGAACTTTTATGAACTTCTGACAACCTGTTTCCAGAGGAAACCAAACCCCAATAAGCACTGCACCACTCCAGGAAATTCTCATTGCCTGGAGAACTGGAACTCACATAACAATTTGATTCCTCCAAGGAAAATAAATTGTAGAAAAAGCATCAGAAGCAGAAAAACAGAACCTTTTCTAGTTTGGTTCAAGAACTTTGGAGGGGGCAGATTAGCCGGACATCTGCATTTCCCCCCCATTTCTTCATCATAAGACAGCAAATACTACACAATTAAGACTATTTTCACCTCCATGCTATTTCTATAGAGATAACTGAAATAAGAATTATAAAACAATTTAATGTCACTGGATTCATGTAGCTGAATTTTTATCTGGCAAAGAGCTATTTGGTTGGGGGCCGATGGGAAATTAACTGGAAAGCATATCTGAGTATACTGGAATTCTTTGGGAAACAGAATGAATGACCCTCCCAACATATTTCCTCTGTGACAGAGAAGACAGAACTCATTTACTGAAAAAAAACAATTTTCTGGTTACTGATGATTTTCTTCCTCTGCAACTTTGTTTATTATTCTGCAATTATATTACTACTTAATATAACAAATGTTCCGCATATAGTATTGACAATTAGCAAGTTAAACCATATGTAAAAATCAGTTTGCTTAAGGCATCATTAACACAATTGTGCCTAGAGGACATGGTCAAGTCAGGCCCTGCATGGGAATAGGCTCAGATTTCTGGAGAAAAAAATAATATCCATGAGTTTTCCCAAATGATTTAATTCTATAGAAACAAATCATTGTTTTCTGGTTTAAGAAAACTAAACAGAATTTAGAGCTAAATGGAATGTTTTAGGTCATTGTGCACATGCAGGGAGTTTCTGCATTATTTAGAGCAATATTCTGGTGTGATTGGGCAGCCAGGTGTTACTTTGAGATGCCCCAACTGTTCAGCTTTCATTTTGTGGGGATTCTTGGATTTTCTTGTCTGAAAAAGGTTCTGATATATTCTATGTGGATCAAGTCCTTTGAGATAATGTTTCAAAGACCATGGAGGTAGGGGACAAACCATTTTACTTATGGTTTAACTTCCTAGTGATTTGTTAAGTTTATCAATGTTTGATTTTGAGGAAAGTCAGGCTAGGAAGAAAGACTAGGATAGGCGTAGGAAATGTTCTCAGTACAATGAGATGCACTGTGAAGGGGGTCCAGCAGGTCCAGCTAAAATTGTGGATGACAGGACTGCTGAAGAAGCTCAAACTGTTGTTAAACTGCTCTCCATGGTAAAAAAAATAGTAAGTCACAGGTGTGGTACAAGGATCAGGGATGGTACAAACATCAGAGTCCCAATGTCTCATACAAACAACTTTCAATTATTTCTGCCACAGAACCCTATTACACAAGTTACATTGCACAACTCCATTAATGTTGTCACCCACAGCCATTTTGAGGGAATTGAAAGCTTCCTATCCCCTTCAACCCCCCTCCATGCTTAATGGTTTTCTAAGGATCACCTTCATCCTAGGAAACCTTTGGGAGCTGTGGAATGAGATAGGAAATTATTTAAAGCTCAAAAAATCACTGCCACCAGTCCTGCTGTTCTGCCAACTGGATTTAAGACATTATGGCAGTCTCATTTAGTACCATTCTAGACAGAATTAGAATTGCTGGTCTTTGTTCCACATTGATCTTTTTAGATGCATATATACCATGTTCCTTCAATAAAGTCATGGCCTGTTTTAATCCAATTTATGTACTGTATATCCATTTCCCTTCTCTCTTTTTTTGTACTTTCTGTCTTCCTCCCCTCTGCAACAAGTTATGTATTTGTAGGGAGAGGCTTGCACTACAGAATATTAAAAGAAAAATCTACAGCCAGTCTTTGATCTTACAATATTCCTTTCGGTAGCCTCATGTATACTTGTGAGAAGTGAGAATTTTTCTGTGGTGCAACCCAATAGAATATGAGATCGAGATTTCTACCAGCTAGTTACTGCTTGCAAACAAGTACTTAACTCTAGGATCTAACAGTCCATTGACAATCAGTACAGTAGTGTTTTCCTGCGCAAAGTGGATGCAGTGCATAACAGAAGTGTCACTGCATGAGCAAGTGCATGTTGTAATAGAAATGATAAAATCTTGAAATTGCCAATGTAGAGAGCTGATTGAATTCATCATTGATTCCAACTGACAGTTCTGATTGCAGAATTGGCACTTTGACAGGTTGGTGCCTAAGCTGAGCTCAATCTTGAGCACATTTACTTCAGGCACCAGGGACTCATTCAGTATCTATTTGCAGGCAAATCTCCAATTCAGCCATTGGCTTCAATGGAAGGTATGATTACTGATCCAAAAATGCGGAAGCATGCAAGTGCTTAGCATGGATTTGTCACTATGCCAGCACAAAGTGTTTCAACATGACTCTTGTACACCAAGACGCCAAATGTTAATTACTATAATGCAAAATAGAGTAAATTGCTGCTAAATATAATGTTTCCATTTTATTTCTAAAGCTTATGTTAGACAGCCTACACACATGCAGATGAACCTGTACTATATGTGATCATTCAGTTGTTCCCATATATAAGGATATAAGAATTTTGAGATCAAGAATCACTCAAGTCAGAGATGCTTAATCCCTTTGAAAATCAGGTCTCATTTATATGTGCCTCTGTGCAGATTCATGCACTTAACATAAAGGAGTACATTTCTAAAGGGGAAAATGGAGTATACATTGTTAAAGAAAAATAATGGAAAATAGCAGCTGCAATTCCCTTTAAAAATCAACCTTCTTTTACAAACTTTGGGTTTCATGTCATCTTCCCACCCCAATCCCCAAATAACATGTCTTATTCCTCCTCCCCTTCCCAGCTGCTCTGAAAACAAATATGGAAGTCGTTGCTGTAAATCAAGAAAAATTCATAACTTGCTTGAGGTGTAGCAGCTGTTGATTTAGTGATCACATATTTGGTATACTGTTGCTGTAAGGAAAAGTTGAGCCTATAAAAACAGCAAGGTTCAGTCAACATTTTGATAGCAATAACTGCACCTCGTAATAAATGATACGGGTGCTTAACATTTATGATGACATGTCATATGTTCAAGGAACGTTGCAAGCATTAGCCACTTAATCATATATATATATGCATGCAATAGAAACATTTCTAAATATTTGTTTTCAAATATGAACCATAAATATATAGAGTCATAGAAATTTTATTGGTGTGCAAATAGTACATCATTATGTGCTATAAATGATAGGGAATTTGATATGCCTGGCAATTACAAGTATGTTTCCTCAGTTATGTTCAATGGGACTTTGTCATCATTTAGTCATTTAGTCGTGTCCGACTCTTCGTGACCCCATGGACCAGAGCACGCCAGGCCCTCCTATCTTCCACTGCCTCCCGGAGTTGGGTCAAATTCATGTTGGTTGCTTCGATGACATTGTCCAACCATCTCATCCTCTGTCGTCCCCTTCTCCTCTTGCCTTCACACTTTCCCTACATCAAGGGCTTTTCCAAGGAGTCTTCTCTTCTCATGAGATGGCCAAAGTACTGGAGCTTCAGCTTCAGGATCTGTCCTTCCAGTGAGCACTTCAGGGTTGATTTCCTTTAGAATGGATAGGTTTGTTCTCCTTGCAGTCCAGGCGACTCTCAAGAGTCTCCTCCAGCACCACAATTCAAAAACATCAATTCATCAGTGGTCAGCTTTCTTTATGGTCCAGCTCTCACTTCCATACATTGCTACAGGAAAAACCATAGCTTTGACTATTCGGACTTTTGTTGGCAAGGTGATGTCTCTGCTTTTTAAGATGCTGTCAAGGTTTGTCATCGCTTTCCTCCCAAGAAGCAGGCGTCTTTTAATTTCGGGGCTGCTGTCTCCATCTGCAGTGATCATGGATCCCAAGAAAGTAAAATCTGTCACTGCTTCCATATCTTCCCCTTCTATTTCCCAGGAGGTGATGGGACCAGTGGCCATGATCTTAGTTTCTTTTTGATGTTGCGTTTCAGACCGTTTTTTGCACTCTCCTCTTTCACCCTCATTACAAGGTTCTTTAGTTCCTCCTCACTTTCTGAAGTCCCTTTCAATGGGACTTACTTCATAGTAAATAAGCTCATAAATGTAGTATAAACAGGGTTATTTTCCCTTAAAAAGAAGATCATAAGCTGGTTCGCACATCCTATGTAACAGGTACTGTGTCATTGGACCAGAGTTCTGAATTGGACAATACCTTTATTAAATCCTTTTAAACATTACAAATAAGGTGAGCTTTTGTGTTCTAGAGAAATTTTCATCAGTCCAAAATGGTATCAAATTTGGAGTTCAAGAAGAATGTCCAGAAACTGATCCAGGTATCCATGGCTCATCATATCTGACCAAACTGTTAGACTTTTTATTCGAAATCCAACTTTCATGTTATCTTTGCTTAAGAAAGAACTTCATGGAATGTGAATGTTTTCTTTATTTGTAGCTTATTAGTGATCTAATAAAGATGTTAGCTAATCATAACTTTGCTTTTATGAAAGTTTATTATTTATTTGTTTGTTTGTTTGTTTATATGCATGTAAATGCAGTGGCTTATTGTTTTGATGATCTGTGAATTCTTATATATTTTTCTTGTCTATACCTTTATTTTTTCTATAGTTAAGATAAGGTTCTTTTTTTTCACATTTCCAAAATGCCATTACTTTTTGCTTCCCTGCTGCAGGATCACATAGTATGAAAGAAGTGATTCCCTAACTGCTTGCTTTTGGGCATTTTTGTATTTTGCAGAAGAGAAGGAAATATGCCTTGAAAATGGTTGTTGTGGGTTTTTCAGGTTGTTTGGCCGTGTTCTGAAGGTTGTTCTTCCTAACGTTTCGCCAGTCTCTGTGGCCGGCAGAGGACAGCACTCTGTGCTCTCTGAAAATGCCGGCCACAGAGACTGGTGAAACGTTAGGAAGAACAACCTTCAGAACATGGCCAAAGAGCCCGAAAAACCCACAACAACCATTAGATCCCGGTCATGAAAGCCTTCACGAATACATGCCTTGAAAAAATTAAGCCACCATGTTAGATTAATCTACCAGGTATTGCCCCTCAGAGTGTTGGGAGGCTGTGAAACACTGGTTCTTCTACCCCAGCCATCAGTGTATGAACAATTGCATCACTCCAAGGGTGGGAGCAAGGAGGCAGAAAGATGTCCTGATGCAGTTCATACTGTTACAGCTGAGCCAAGGAAATCCTTGAAGCATGACCATTGCCAAGAAAACCTAGCAGAGAGTCAAGATGAGAAAATAGGAAGTGTCTTGTTCTGGAAAACTAAGCAAGATACTAGCCCAAAGCTGTGCTGGAAATTTCCTCATTATCTTGTCAGATGTTCCTGGAATCTGTGCACACCTTCCCTATGTGGTGAACCAAGGTGGCAGACTTCTTTGTGAAGCTTCTTCAGGTCTAAGCTGGAACAAAACCGAGGATGAGTTGTCAGTTTGCCCACGGATCTCATTATCACGCACAGCGAGCTGACCATTCTGTGCCATTAACATAGAAGTGAACTAATCAAAGAATGGTATCTTCCTATGTATGGTGATCCTATGAATGAGTGATGTCCAAAATATCATATCATTAACAGTTCTCCTCACCACTTGTGGATTCAAGGCCATTGCTTCCTTTAATTGACATAATCTGTCTCATATTCAGCTTTCTTTTTTTCACTTCTGCCTTCAAGTTCTACAAGCGTTATTGTCTGTTCCAGCTACTCTTGTCTTCTATGATGTGCCCAAAGTATGACAGCCTCAGACAGCCTCTAGAGAGTGTTCAGGCTTGATGTAATTTATGTCCAACTTATTTGTCTTTCTGTGGGCCAGGGTTTCAACAAAGCTCTCTTCCAGCACCATGATCTGAGTAACCCCATTTTTTCACTCCGGCTTTTCACATCCAGGCATAGTAAATAGAAATACAATACGATGTTTCATTTCTTCTTCTGAAATTCTTTGGTATGCTCCATTAGGCAATGCATTTTTTTCTATATGATCGCTATTGCCTCTTCCTTTTCAGAATCCAGCATTAATAACAGGCATTTCTCACTCCTTAAATTGTAATCGTCTTTACTAAGCATCACTTTGGTTACATGGGAAATTGATACAATGGTCCTATAGCTATTACACTCCTTGGAGTCCCCTTTCTTGGAGAAAATCTTATAATGAGGCAATCTAGAAACTATAACTATCTTTTTATGCTTATCTTTTAAAGCTTACCTATATGAGTAGAGTGAGTTGTAATCCAGAATAAAAACTGTGCTTCTGATGCTGAAAGGTTCTATTGAAATCTTGAGGAAGATTTTTTTTTTCCGGGGGGGGGGGGGAGAGATGACATGGGAACTTCCTACATCCTTTAATCTTTGCACGGGCTTTCTGGAGGCTTAATTATCAGGTAAGTGCTGGATTCATTTCAGAAGCCAATTCCCAGGGGAGGCTCACTTGGCACATATGTTAGAGTATTTGGGGCACTAAGCAAAAACATTTTAAAATTCACTGCATGGTCCTTTTTATATCTGGCATGATTTTTATGTTGCCATTTTACCTGCTGTTTTACTAATTGTTTGTGTTCCATTGCATATTCATGGTTATATTGTTTTTATTGAACCTGGAAAGATAGTATATTAATCTATAATATAATGATTAATGAGACTAACCTTTTTGCAAACTTATGCAGGCGTATACTGTTAAGTATAACTCATGCATTTTTATTTGTGGTTTTAGAACACACTGACTTGGAGAATCTTTACACGTCTATGATTATATGGATCATTAACCTGTATATTGGTTTGTTGTATTACTACAATTGTAATTGTTACAAAGAGTTGGCGTAGGTTTATTAGCAAATATTAGTGCTCATTCTCTTTGGATACTCTATTCACCTGCTATGATCAAGATTTCTCAAAAGGGAGAAGAGGAGTAAAATAGGTCTCTGCTGATCCATTTGTGTTGTTGCAAAAGAAGTAGTGTAAGAGACAAGTGCTAAGCTAGAAGTATGTAGAGTAAACATGGGTAAAGTACAGCTTATGTTTTCATGGAGGCACATGCTGGAAGGTGCAGACTAGCACCATCTGGAGTACTGCTCTACGCCCACGGTGATGTAGACGAGGCAAGAGGGGGAGAAGCAGTACGTGGCATTGAATTGAGTAGGGATGCGACATAACATAAGGAGAGCTAGGAAAAATAGTGCCAGAGGGGTTAATAGATTTAGAAAAGGTCTAGCAATCTTACAAAGTGGATTACCCTTTCTTATGGAAGTGAGAAACATTTTGATAGAGAGTGGGCCCATTCATCCTGAAAATATAAGTGACACAGAATATTTTCTGTGTTTATTGTTATGAGAATTTTATAAAAGATTTTTGAAATGATCCAAAATAGCTTTGACTTCCTGTTGCCCCTCAGCTTTCAGATTAAAGCAGAGTCAGTCTTGATAATATATGTAGAGCTCAGTGTTTATGCTTAAAAGCTATGCATTTCAATAATATAATGTCTAAAAGAGTGACAGGGTCCTGGCATATAAATGTTTATGTCACCTTATCTCTACTGATTTCCATCACCAATTTTTATGGAAAGGATATAAATCAGAGGAGGGCAAAGTACTGGCTCTCCAGCTCTTGCAATTTATGGACTGCAACCCCCAGCATTCCTCACCACTGTCTTTGCTGGCTAGGCCTGATGGGAAGTGCAATCCAACCACATCTGGCAAATCACACTTTGCCAAAGGTGATATAAATCAATACTTGTGCAGAGCCCACTAGCTAGTGGAGTGGCTAGCGAGCCATGATGTTTGTGATGGCCAGTATTCTCGGTCATTATGGAATTTTACTGTTTCTGCAAAGTTTTTCAGGAACTGAAGCCTGCTGCATGCTAGGCATCTGA
The DNA here is from genome assembly GCF_051106095.1 of Pogona vitticeps. Classification (NCBI taxonomy): domain Eukaryota; kingdom Metazoa; phylum Chordata; class Lepidosauria; order Squamata; family Agamidae; genus Pogona; species Pogona vitticeps. The sequence continues at coordinate 146,121,898 of NC_135787.1, read as the reverse complement.
CCTTTGTTGTGCAGTATACAAAGATACTTCCGGGCTGGAAAGACAATAACCATGCAGCTTCTTGTCCCCTCTGTTAGGTGTAAAGGCAAGAGGGAAGAAGCAGAGTCCCCAGATTGGTAGGATAAATCAGAAGGAATGACTATCTGGATGGGGCTGCCTTGTAGTCTTGTAAAGGTGGAGGGATGGTCTATCCTAGCTTGTTTATCAATTTCAATGATAATTGGTGGAGCTGGTCCTTTGAGCTTCAGGGCAGGATAACCTGCAGTCCATGGGCATCTCAGTCAGGGACGAAGTGAGTGCTGTCAACATATGGGTTCTCCTTGCTTCCTACAAGATATGCTGATGCGCACTGTGAGGTAATAGTGACCTTCTAATTAACCCAGGCAGTGGCCCCCATCTCTTTACTCTTAATGCAACGGGCTATTACTTGTGTTTCTCAAAAATGTTAGAAAGCATTTTCCATGACTGTAGCAATGCTACAATGCAGGTACATGATATAAGATATTGTCAAAGAAATGATTTTCTAGTTGTGGATGACTGCGCTTATTTAAGAGAAGGCCATCGTGACCAACCATTCAAAAAGCAACCAATAGTTGCTACCTCCAGAGAAGTTTGATTATGGCTGATACATGGTTTTATAGCACAAGTTTCCTCATCACACTTTTCCCCTGAAGGCAGCAAAGGAGTTGGGTGAAGAAACTCATAATGCGTTGACATTTCATTACATTCTTTCTTACAAATACTGGGATGGAAAGGAGAACTCTGCCTACTGGTCACATCCTGACATATCTGCTGGGTCCTTCCCATACTATCACTGATGGGCCAATTAAGGGGTGTGACCAAGGGGCATAAAAGTGTCAGGAGGCACATTCACCAGGTATGATTTCTCTCACACTTCCACTGAGCATATAAGGTTGTTTCTAAGAGCAGGAAATTTTTTAAAGGGAAACACATTTGACAGCTGAAGTAAAAAAGAAAAACCACAATAAAAAAACAGTTTTCAAAGTGCTTGAATAGCTTATTTTGCACAACCCATTCCAAACAATATGATTCCTTCTTCTTGGGCCTTTCAAACCCAAGAAAATTTATAAATAAATGCATATAAAAATAGTAACCAGACAGCACAATAACCAGAATCCTATTGGTTTGTTATTCTGGTCTTCAGTGCAATGGCTTAAATTGGAGTAACAAATTGCCACTAGTTAACACATTCCCACATGTATCCCTTGTTGCATACCAACTGTGTGAGTAGACACAGGACAGGGGATCTAAGAGGTGGCTCATTATCTAGCAGCAATTATGACAGTGCCAACACACTTATGCAATGAAAAACATTGAAAAATATATGTGACAACCTTCATTTGTTTTGACCAAGTCTGCTCTAAACATGCCCCCTATCTTTAATGTATGGTATGATAGCAAATCTCCTTCATGGATTGCTGCCTTGTCATGGTGAAGGGACTTGAATAATTTAGAGAAGCTATGGGCTATGCCATGCAGGAACACCCAAGATGGACAGGTCATAGTGGAGAGTTCTAACAAAACGCAATCCACATCGAGGAGGAACTGGCAAGCCACTCCAGTATCTTTGCCAAAAATACCCCATGAACAGAAACAAAAGGATAAAAGATATGATGCTGCAAGATGGGCCCCTCAGGTCAGAAGGCGTCCAACATGTTACTGAGGAAGAGCGGATGACAAGTAGCTCCAAAGCTAATGAAGTGGTTGGGCCAAAGCCGAAGGGATGCTCAACTGCGGACGTGCCTGGAAGTGAAAGGAAAGTCCGATGCTGCAAAGAAAAATACTGCATAGGAACCTGGAATGTAAGATCTATGAACCTTGGGAAGCTGGATGTGGTCAAACAGGAGATGACAAGAATAAACATTGACATACCGGGTGTCAGTGAACTAAAATAGACAGGAATGAGCGAATTCAATTCAGATGATTATCATATCTACTATTGTGGGCAAGAATCCCATAGAAGGAAAGGAGTAGCCCTCATAGTCAACAAAAGAGTGGGAAAAGCTGTAATGGGATAGAATCTCAAAATCGATAGAATGATTTCAATACGAATCCAAGGCAGACCTTTCAACATCACAGTAATCCAAGTTTATGTACCAACCACCAATGCTGAGGAGACTGGAAGGAAAGCAATGATAAACCTAGACAGCATCTTAAAAAGCCACCCTTCCCCCCCATCTACTTCTGCTTCATTGACTATGCAAAAGTCTTTAACTGTGTGGACTAAAGCAAACTATGGCAAGTTCTTAAAGAAATGGGAGTGCCTGACCACCTTATCTATCTCCTGGGAAACCTATATGTGGGACAGGAAGCAGCAGTTAGAACTGGATGTGGAACAACTGATTGGTTCAAAACTGGAAAAGGAGTACGACAATGTATATTGTCCCTCGGCTTATTTAACTTATATGCAGAATACATGAAGCGAAAGGCTGGACTGGAGGAATCCCAAGCTGGAATTAAGACTGGTGGAAGAAATATCAACAACCTCCAATATGCAGATGATACCACTCTGATGGCAGAAAGTGAGGAGGAATTAAAGAACCTCTTAATGAGGGTGAAAGAGGAGAGTGCAAAAATGGTCTGAAGCTCAACATCAAAAAAAACCAAGATCATGGCCACTGGTCCCATCACCTCCTGGGAAATAGAAGGGGAAGATATGGAGGCAGTGACAGATTTTACTTTCTTGGGCTCCATCATCACTGCAGATGGTGACAGCAGCCACGAAATTAAAAGATGCCTGCTTCTTGGGAGGAAAGCGATGACAAACCTTGACAGCATCTTAAAAAGCAGAGACATCACCTTGCCAACAAAAGTCCGAATAGTCAAAACTATGGTTTTTCCTGTAGCAATGTATGGAAGTGAGAGCTGGACCATAAAGAAAGCTGACCGCTGATGAATTGATGCTTTTGAATTGTGGTGGTGGAGGAGGCTCTTGAGATTCCCCTGGACTGCAAGGAAAACAAACCTATCCATTCTAAAGGAAATCAACCCTGAGTGCTTACTGGAAGGACAGATTCTGAAGCTGAGGCTCCAATACTTTGGCCATCTCATGAGTAGAGAAGACTCCTTGGAAAAGCCCCTGATGTTGGGAAAGTGTGAAGGCAAGAGGAGATGGGGATGACAGAGGATGAGATGGTTGGACAGTGTCATCGAAGCAACCAACATGAATTTGACCCAACTCCGGGAGGCAGTGGAAGATAGGAGGGCCTGGCGTGCTCTGGGCCATGGTGTCATGAAGAGTCGGACATGACTAAATGACTAGACGATGAAAGTATGTTTCAGCTTGCTTGCACAAGAAAGATGGGAGAGGGGAAAAGTAAGGAGAATAAGTAAAGGTAAAGTTTCCCCTTTACATCTAGTGAAATGCAGTATAGCAATAGGTGGAGTGTCATTTTATTGGGATAATAGTTTTTTTCTATGGAAAACCCATGACACATAAATCATTACAATTCATGGAGCAACAGCAAATCAAGAGGGTTCAACACTGCTCATACTCATGTCTGGTTTGCTGAACACCAAATGACTGAAGTAGCATTCTCCAGGATATGTGGAAAATGGAGGCACTAATCTGGAAAGATTCATAGCACTGATAAGTACTCAGCTGCAGCACCTAACCACCAATAAGCTTGTATTCTCATTTGAACAATCCAGACAGTAATGATAAAGAATGGTACATTGCACTAGGAGGTCATGGGGTAAATAATCTGAGGTTTGAAGGTCTATTATCTGTTTATTTTCACTGTGTTGTGCTCCTCTGTGCTACAGTGGGAGAACTTCAGTTACTTGATGTGCACCATCATTGATAAGTTAATGGTGGGAGGTAGGGTAGATCACAGTTATATGTAGATCACAGTCATTCAGTTCAATGGGTCATCTCTATCAGTTATTCAGTGATTATACCATTATTTTGTATCAATAAACAGAAAATTCAGTCTTGTGAGTCTATATACACCTACAGATCAAACAGTAATCATGGTTTATCATAGCTGTGTATTAGATAGTGGCACAGTTGCAGCTAGTGCCCATGGTTGAATGCCCCCTAAGAATAACACTTACTTGTCCATCCTAGTTCCACCCATGGAAAAGCAACATCTGATCCCTGCCATGTGAAAATGCTACGAAGGCAGCTTTCCAACATTCTTCCCCCTTCTCTGCTCAAGTTCTTTCTGGCCAATAGTAGTCCTATATCACATCAGAACAGTGGTTCTTACCAATATAATTTCTAAGTCAAAAGGTACATTACATAGTATGGAACCATGACTTTTAGTCTATACAGTATTTAATGGCATAGCTTGGTAAATAGATCCTTCCTTCTAAAAGTATGTCTCAGATATTCCTTCCCCCCCCCAACTTGATCAAACAGCCCAAAAGACATTATAAAATGCTTGTATCTGACATGTTTTTGCCTGAAGGTAATCATTTTCCCCCAAGTGTTTTCCCCATACTCTTTTGACAAACTTTTATGGATGGTACCTGGAGGTTTCTATTTAGGCAAAAATGTTCAAGAGCCTGCGTGCAGGAAGATCTGTAGGCTAAGATTTTAGAATTCATTTGACTAAGCTTTGAAAGCTCATTAAAAAGAGTGCAATGCTATTTATCTATGCTTAAATTGGTAGATAATTTATTAAAAGGGAAAAAGTTCAGATAAACTTTATCAGGTCTTACTTTCTAATCACTAAATGCCTCTTAGACACTGACAACTGAATGAGAGTTTGTCGGGTTTTTAAAAAAGATACCACAGACCATTGGTTATCTACAAATAGTATGCCAGGCAAATACTCTGTTTGTATTTATGGTACCTGTCTTGATATTGAAGGAGAGTGGGTCTTGTAATCAATGAGGATGAGAGAAAATGGAGTCAGTTAGGTTTTTAAAATGAAAGGAGTTGAAGACATGGGAATGTGGAAAAGGCTGAGAGGCTGTTTTTCCTAATGTACTGCCAGGCTAGTACAGAGTGAATCCTGATAAGAATGCAAGGTCAAAGAGGCCCCAGTGCGGAGACCCAACAAATTCCCGTCTAATTGGAATGGAGATAACATACCTGCATCTCCACAAGAACTGGAGGTGGAGTGGACAATTACGCCTCTTGAGTTAATTGGTTTACAGCCATTAAGAAGGAGGTCCGAGGAATGTAGAAAAATGGACGATGGGTTATGTTTGAGAGACTATTTTGTGGGAGAGAACTTTTTTCCTAAGAGAAGTTCTTGATGGTTTGTGCTATGTAGCTGAATGGAAAAGAATGTAGCATAGTAAGAAAAGAAGGAGGTGGGGCTAGACCACCTTAGCTCAGCTTTTTAGTGTTTATTATTTTAATGGGAAGTAGTTGTTGTATTTAACTATGGTAATCCTTTGAACATGTCTTTATGCTACGCTTAAGCAAACAAACTGTTTCTATAAAACTATATTTTCTTAATAAAAAAATAATTATTAAAATCCCAACTGAGGACTAGTGTCTTGGACCAGCAAGGTTTGGCTAAATCCAGAAGATTGATAAAGGCCATTGATTAGTTGCCATAGAGAAGTCCTATTTAAATGAGCTGTTGTGAGTTCTAAGGAATCACAAAGCCCATGCTGAAGTACTTGCAAAACACTGAGTAAAGGAAAACATTCTTGGTTAGGCTTGTTCAAGGGACAGATGCTATGCACTGCTGAAGGTTGAGGACTTGCCTCAGCATAAAGTGGTAGATTTGTGGCCTGTATAACTCCCTGCCCAAATGCCTGTTACCAATTATCAGTACCAATTATAATTTAGCTGTAACCCAGCCAAACTGAAAATAAAAGAAATTAAAAGTGAAGGTTGAAATAAATGCCACTGTCCTGAAAACATGAACAAGAACATGTACAAGACTACTGGAGAATGTGCAACCACAGTGACACATATAGAAAACAAAAACATGTGTCATAATAACTGTGTTCATGCTCAAGTGTCTCAAGTCTCTTTCTTGTTTTTGCTGGGACAGATCAATACAATTTTCCATACTCATGGCAAATCATCAGGAAGGTATACTTAGGTTTTCTGAACACTGCAGGAAAATCTCCACTTACAATCATCAGTCCCAAAAGCAGGAAAACAAATCACCCAAACAATGATTTACAATTATGAATAGCATGGGTTTCTACTAACGGAGGGAGCACTCTCCCCCCCAAGAATCCTAAATCTATGTACTTAAACAGAATTATATTGTAAGCAATTATGTTTGCAAATTATGCTTGCATATCCCTATACAATTGCCCGGTAGCTGTGATTATGTATTGTCTGTACCTAACTAAATGATTGCAATCTAGTTTTCAACCACAGATGGGCACAAACCAGCAAAATAGTGGCTTGTCTTTGGTTCGTGGTTCATTGGAGTCCACAAACCATGAATTTTTGACTTTTTCCTGATAAACCATGATTGGTTTGTCAGCCCTATAAAAGCCTCCCCCAGGTACCTAGAGACACCCAGTGCCCCCCGTCACCTCCCTACCTTTTGCTGCCACTGCCTCCTCCACCACCGCCACTATCATCTTTAAACGCAGCCCTGCTGGCTCCCACAGGCCAGCTGCCTCTGCGTGTAAACCGCACTGGCACAGAGACAGCCAGCCAGGCTGCTGCTCAAAAGAAAAGAAAACTCAGCTAACAAAAAGCCATTGGCCTCTCTTTAAAAAGGTGGGTGCATGTGCAGAGGGAGCCGCCCTGTAGGAGCCCGCAAACCCACCTTTCAAGATGGCAGCAGTGTAGGGAAGTGAGAGAGGTAACGAGGGCAGTGGGAAGGGGGAAGGGGCAGTGAGTGTCTCTAGGTACCTGGGGTGCCTCTGGAAAAACAAATTTAATTTTAAAAAATAGAGAAATCATCTACTTGAAAATCGCTAAAAATTATTTTATTTGTATTCTTTGGGGTTGTCAAGTTTGACAAACGTGAATTGACAAATGGGGGCTTTTCAATGAATTTTCCAATTTGTTTTTTGCTTCATGCCCACTGCCGCGTCCCCCCAGTGTCCCCTGTTTGTTTTCCCTCAAACACGGGTCCACCTTTGGACACGATGTACTATTTTCTCCCTTTTACACGCTGCCACCACTGGATCTTTGTCCACACTGTACCAGATAAGTTTCTTAGACCCCGGCTGCCAAATATAACAGGTTTATTTATTGTTTGATTGGTAAATCACAGAAGAAAAGTCATAGATGTTCTTTTATTGTTCAGTCATTAAACTTGGATAGGATTACACGTTTGCTTGTTTGTATTCATTCAAAGTAACAATATGACTATCTACTTCCTATTACTTTTATCTCTTATCTGTTCTCTAACTGTCTAACACACACCAACTTTCCAATCTCTGTTTTAACCCTTCAAAACCCTTCTCTCTAATGCCCTCACAGTCTCCAACTGTTCTCTTGACTCCGCCTCTCCTGTCCTGCCATAGGCTTCTGCCCTAGAGCTCAGTATGGCGGAGAAGGATGACTTGGGCATTCTGCCACACCCACCTCTAGTCTCAACCAAAACCAAACAAAAAGAAGGATCTGAGGGTGATCTGGCTGCAAGATCTGCCACCCCATTGATTGCCAGAGTTTATTCAGCTATCTGGCTGGTTAGGTGGATATTCCCGTTCTCCCTCACCACTTCATATGTGTCCCTCATGAATTTCCACACTCATTGAAGAGAAAAACCATCCCAGATGGAAGGATTGTACTGTTCTTGGGTCAAGGGCATAAAAAAGCCAAGAAAACACATATTGGAATCCTTAAAATCTTTGAACAATGGTTTACTTTTGTACATCAGTTATCTTTTTTACTCTAATCACTGATCCTCTCTTACTCTGAATTCACACGTGCCATGTGCTAAACTCTAAACTATGCCAGCAGAGGAGGGACAGAAATCACAGAAAATCTTGGAGTTCGTCACTGCTTTCCTTGACACACCCATGAAAGCTTTTCATCATCTGGACAGCTGAAAACAAACTGAGAATTTCAGTGACCAATATAGTTCAGTTTGGAGGATGAGCCCTAGAGAAGAATACTGGAAGTAGAAAGAAAAGGCTCTGTATGGAAACTATTGTCAGAATGGAATCATGAAAAAAAATGCTTTAAAACTATACATTGGGAGAGTTATTTTTTGACTACAACTCCCAGAATCTCTCAGTCATCATGTAAGAGTTGCAATGCAAAATGTAATGGTTCTGAATCTGAAGTCTTCTCATACTGATGTCTGATTGTGTGTGCATCAGGATAGCCCACTTATACACTGCCTAAAATAAAAGGACAAAACACAAGAAATGTACCACCAAGGAAGATGGCATGATTTTGCATTAATTTTGAATATGCTATTTTATATTCTAGGCGGCATGTATAAAAGGTTAAAATAATTATTATAATTTATTTACTTATTTATTAAATCCATAGCCTGCCTTTCTGCCACCAAATGGCACTTAATAAACTAATTCAAATGAAAGCCATATACAATTAAAAGAGAAATATGTATAAAGAATTTTAAAATGCATGACCTAAAAGAGCACCCATCTAGTCAAGTGCCAGCTCAAGATCTGCCCAGCACAGATGTCCAAGGCCAGTCTGAATAAAACTGTGTGTGCTTGCCAGTAGAAGGAAAACACAGTGTAATTATGGTACATATCAGCTTGGTGATATGTGCCAAATCTGATTATGACCAGGGGATCTATCTGCCTGCTGGGTTTCCTTTCCGTGAACTAAGAGCAAATTAAAGCTTAAAGATCCCTGTTCTTCATCATCCATAAATGGGACTTAAACAAGTCAGCCTCTCAAATATCGGATACTGTACCTCCAAATAGAGGACGTGTGTTTGTAAAATGGAATTCATGGCTGCTGTACCATTCAACCTAGATAAAATCATGCAGCCGTCACTTTCTAAGTCCTTCCACCCACATAGTTTCAAAGCAACAGGGGAAAAAGAACACTAGATCCAGAGATAGTCATGATTAAAACTTTTTCAGGGGGATTAGACTAGTCATGGCTCGGTCCCATTGATTTCAAAAGGTCTAATCTAAGCAGTCCTTTTCTGGGTTCAACCAATAATATCACCAGGGAGTGAACAAAACATAGAAAAGGTGATTTTTCTCATTTTCTGAGCTATGAACCAGAGGCTAATGTTTTCATTATATTGGCAATCAATGATACCAATGGCATTTAATAATGTAATATAAATCCTCTGCCTGTGAAACCTTTTAAAAAATGGTCATTTGGAACCATTGTTTTGTAGTGACCCAACTCTTTTGAAAAAGAGGCATCAGCAGCAAAAATGGAAGCTGACTATTCCCAGACGACATTGGATTGAGTATATGTGCATATCAACAGGTATGGTCATAAAACCCAGCTGTAGTGCCATACTCACCCTTCCTTAATCCCTCAAGAACAACCTGGCATGCTAGTCCCTCCAGAAGACAACAAAAGAAAAATCCCTGGTTTTCAAGGAGTTTTGTTTTGTTTTCTTTTTTTTCCCTTGGCAATCCTCCTCAAATAAGCCAAAGGCTAGCAAGCAGAAACTGCTGAGTGGCTTTCATCCATCTTTTAATCCATTCATTCTGAACACCCTGGATCAATCTGAGGTCCACAAACTAAACTCCATGCTTTGTCTCTCCCTACAAGCTCCGCCCCAGCTTAGTCAAGGAAGGTTTAATCATTCCTATGCCAAAATCTCTCTATACAGTAGTTCCATTCTTTACAGCAAGTTGCAAACAGTAAATGAAACAATCAAAGAGTGCTCCACTGCTGTGCGCTGTCAGGCGAGAGTTCATATATCATATGCAACATTTTCTCTGCACTGATTCTTTGAAGGTTTTACAATACACACTGGCTTTTCTTCCCCACCTTTTCTTTTTCTTTTATGCTGTTCACTCTGTTAGAAGGTACTGCACAATCCACCAGGGCAAGTGCTTTTGAAGACAACATGGAAGCTGCAGCTAGCTGGTTCAAATGCCACTTCTCATCTCCCAGCTGGAGATCCATGAAAGCGGGGAATGTGCTCTGCCAATTTTAGAAGGTTTGCTTTGGTTTCCTTCAGAGATGAATACAAGGTGTTGTTGTTGTTGTTGTTGTTGTTGTTGTTGTTGTTGTTGTTGTTGTTGTTGTTGTTGTTACGATGTTAATATCCTTACACAACTTGAGCTTCTAATATCTCAGGATTATTTTTTTCTATATGATTTCTTCATGCCACTTATAGTTAGTAAATCAGCCTGCTTTAATTTTATGGAATAGTATGGCAGCATATGAGGGAGGAAGAAGAAAACCATAAATAGGTTCAGTGTGATTTACTCCTTGCCTTTTCTGAACCAAAACGTAGATCGGTTCTCTTGGGCTTCTTTCCTTCCTACTTGGAAGTGACTTCCTTTTCTTTCTGTTTTTCCATCTGAATATTAAGGACACCTACCCGCCGGGTAGGTGGGGCTCGTCAGCCCTGGAAGGCAGCCCATCTAGGAGAAGGAAAACTCCAATTTCAAACCTCCACTGCCTTGTGGCTATATCCACTCATGGAAAAGGCTTCAGGAGTTAACCTCGAGGCAAAATCCGGAGCTGGAGTCCCGAAGGCAGCATGTGTCGTTCTGCCAACTCCTGCGACATTGCTGGAACCAGTTGTATTGGCTCTTGCCTTTCCATTGGACCATTTCAGCAATGTGGAGAGGGGGGATCTGCTGCTTGGGTAACAGCCTATCCTCCATATTACCTTACCCGGGCTTCATGCTCTGGAGAGGACACTCCTCGATTCAGAGCATGTTACCATAGTCTCTCGAGACTGAAGGATGCCTATGCTATTAAGGACAATGCAGCTCAGCTGAAAAATTTAAGTGTTGATAAGTGCTCCTTTTATTTAGAAAACTGCCCTTACTCCAAGTCCTCATGATTCTCAGAACAAAAGTAATTACTTAAAGAAATCTCAGTTGTTTTTGAGGGTGATAGTGCTGCTAGAAAAAAGAACAAGCATTCAATTTATATTATTTCAAATTTTCCATAAATGGAAAAAATGTAGCTATCAGGAGTGAAATAAATACCGAATTATTTTTTGCATAAATTGTGGTCCTAATGGAGTAAATATCTACAATTTTGATTACTATCTGATGACTCAAAAAACAATCAATTGTAAGACATATACATATAGTATATAAACAGTTTCAGCCACAAGAGCAATGCATAACTTTCCCTGGCTGTATTTGGGATTCTAAATGGAATTTAGACTAATTATAGCATTTATTTATTATGGTACCAAGAGGAAGAAAAGTGTTTGCATTCCTAACAAATGCGTACATAAATAAAAGCTTTAGGGACTGTGAGTATTATTTGCCAAGCAAATATCAAAACAAACAAATTACATTTTTCCTTTTTAGAGCTGCAAGAATGTCTCACAAAGAACAGCAATAAGGTAAAACCTCTCTTTCACATAGTATTTCACAGTACTAGACTATTAATCCTAAAATGGTGATGAGCTGGAGTGAAACCCTTGCCCTAAAATACCCAGTTTTATAAGCTATCATGTTACAATCATTTTCAAGTACTTGAAAATGTACTTATCTCCGTTCCATGCCTACATATACAATATCTAAATTATACTTCGTATCGGCTATCAAGCATATTTAAATACCATGCAAATAAATTATCATTAACTGTCAAATACTAAACACGACTACACATCAACTTTCAAAATACTATAAAATACCATAAATACATCAGCTATCAAATGCAGACCAATATCAAGTATCACTAATACAAGGTTTATTGGACATCTTGTTTACCAAATATCAGTTGCTGAGTACAGTATCTAGAGAAGCGGCCCCAACCTTTTTGGGACTGCGGACTGACTGAGTCTCCGAGGAATGTGGGGGCCCTTGCAGGTGCGCACTCTCTCGGGTGCATGTGCAAAGTGGTGGGGAGCACCCACTGGCTTGAGTGCTCCCCCACCCCTTCACGCATGCACAGGGACGCCTGCATGCCCACCCAAGCACCTGGCCATCCCTTCGCATGGGCACTCGGGTACTTGGGTGCATGCGCAAAGTGGTGGGGGAGCGTGCACCTGCCCTGGCATGAGCGCCCCCACTCCTTCACACATGCGCAGGGGCACCTGCACGTCCACATGTCCGCCCAACCCTTCACACAGGCACTTGGGTGCTCGGGTGTATGTGTGAAGGGGTGGGGGAGCACTCACACCGGTGCTGGCATGTGTGCAAAGCAGCTGTGGGGAGGGAAGTGCATGCAGGGGGCATGAGGTCTGTCTTCGTGGCCTGGTTCAGCTCAGGCCACAGACCAGCACCAGGCCGCAGACCAGGGGTTGAAGACCTCTGATCTAGAGCATAAATACTGAGATACACCACAGCATATTATGGGAGGAGACTGTTGCAAGCAAATTTTGTTCCGACTGAGAACTGTTAGGACTATTCATTATTTACACTGGCAGTAACACCATCTAATGCTAAGCCTTGAACTGTTGATTAAGAGTAACCACTCTAGAGACTGTTAATAAGGTACAAAGGAAACAGGTACTGTTTATTGCTCAAAGGAGAACCAGTGTGGTGTAGGGGATAGAGTGTTGGACTAGGACTCAAGAAGGGTAGATTCAAATCTTAGCTTATCAATGAATACTTATGAGGGGTGGCAATGATCAGCCACTCCCTGAATAGCTCACATCTCAAAAGCCCATTAGGTTGCCATAATTTGGTAGCTACTTGATGACACAATAAATTAGGTTAAAAAATCCTTTCGTAGATAGAACAGGAGGGGAAGAAATTACCTACAGAATCCATTGAAGCTGGCTTCTCTTGTACAAGTCTACTTAAGCAGCTGTCATGGAGAAGCCCATGTTCTGCTACGCATAATTAGGAATGCAACAAATAAAAAGGGATCTCCGAGAAAGGAAAATGAAGGAAGTGACCCTGAAAGTAGCATTCTATACATAGACTAGAAAGACAGTGGGAAATGGGCCATCTCACATATTATCACATCTCTTCCTTCCTTCTCTTGTTCAAAGTATTTGCTATGTATGTTGGTGCCCTATTCATTTTATTTATCATCATTTAATACATCTAATTGTTATTTAAGTAAACATTGAATGTGGCAGATCTTGACTCTCCCCCCCCCCCCCCGAGTTAGATTGCTATCAAGACACTTCTAGCCTTCGGATTATTCTATGGATACCTTTTTCTTAAGGTGTCATTAAATTTTGCAATCTCATACTCAAGCAAAGAGGATTCTGTGAGTTTGTGTGGGAGGCTGAACCATTTAATGCATCTCACAGAAGGGATACTTCTGCTGATAGAGAGCCTTACATTTTCCCTTTCTTGATTTGATTTCATGAAATAACCCGAATTGCCCTAATATATTTTAGTTCATGGAAAACAATTTCATACCGTAGGCACATAGCAGCAGTAGTTATTGATTGAGATTACAGCACAGGCACTGTCTGTAGTGCATTTTATTGAGAAAAATGGAACAATACAGCAGGTCTTGTCAGAAAACACCCAGGTTCTTACTAGCTGAAGACCAGAAACATATTCTGTCTACACCAGAATATAGCTGGAGCCACACTTACAGAAGTGGCACAAAAGTAGTCATTTCCAGGCATGTGCCTTACACGCCATGATTTAAGTTTTATTAATATTTAATTACATTACAAATATAAAGGAAATAGGTATTTACAACAAAGAAGCCTTTCCACTAAACATTATTGTATGGAAAGCTGAAATGTTAGAGCATTTATGTAGCCATTGCTGGGATCACTTTTCCTGAACAAACCAGCATCCACAGGTGGAGACAATGGCAGAAAGATATTTATAACCAGGTTGTAGGCTTATCACACACCTTACACTGTGCCCTCTGAGACATCCCGCTACCCTCAAGTGAAATAGAATTAGCCAGGGTTGACATAAGGTTCAGCTTCAACTCTGGTGGACTTTGGTAAATAGAAAGAGCATCATTTTGTTTTCCTTCTCCAGTGGTGAAACAATCCGGCTCAGCCTCAACTGACATCCTCAGGTGAGACCCTTTACGTGTCCCTCTGGATTGTGAGGTTTGGAGTGTGATGGCAAGTTGGCAAGTTCCAATTTGAGTTTAGCCGATGAATAGACCTGTGTTTTAAAAATAAACTAGTTTCTTCCACAGATTCTAACTTTCCACTGTCTCTTTAAAATTAAACTACTGTAAAATGTTATTGATCAATTAAATGCATTTAAGTCCAGACTGAGTGAGGCATGGTGGAGTGCTATCCTAACAATTTCTGGCACAAGAAAAATGTCATCATGGAGCCTTATGAACTGATGCGCTCTTCAGCATTCCAAATGGCTAGTTGACCATATTAGTCTAGTTTGGCAAAAAACAACTCAGTGTCCTATAGCCCCTAAATTTATTTATTTTTTTAAACTTGTAAGGGCACATTAAATTCTGTAGAGTATGGCACAGCAAATTTGCTGGTCTTTAAAATCATGCTATTCTGAAACTTGTAAAAAGTTACTAAGTTAAATGGATATGTTCTTTTTAAGTTTACAGTAGTACTTCGGTTTACAAATGCCTCGGTTAACGTAATGTTCAGTTTACGAATGAAAATCCATTGAAAATAATGCCTTGGTTTATGAATTTTTTTCACAATATGAAGCAAGTTTCCCCAGGATGCATTGCACCTGGGAGGTTTATAGCACCACCCCCGTGCATGCTTTCCTATGAAAAACTGTGTTTCAGTTTGCAAATTTTTTGCAATATGAAACGTCCTGGAGAATGCATTAAATTTGTAAAATGAGGTACCACTGTATGTCATAGTCTGCGTTTATGTTATTATCAGAAAAGAACAGTGAATGTGAAGAACTGTTACAGGTATGCGTCAGCCACAAGATTCTGTTTCCCATTAACTATCCAGATTTTATCCCATTAACTATCACTGGAAATGCAACAAAAACCTCGAACATTTGGGGCAGAATCAGGAGGTATTTGCAAGCATAGTGTCTCCTTCTCAGGGGACCCTTGTTTGACAAGGGATAGGCTAGTGGTAAATTGATAATATCTCACTGTAACAAACTGGCACAAATGACTAAAAGATTTAGTGCTACCACAGAAAGAATCAAGCACTCCAGAGAACCAAGAAACAGAGGAGACTTTTAATATGTTTCTTCCCATTGAATTGTTTTATCCCACAGATGGAAAAATGCCCCAAATACCCTTGACAAAATATGGGACAATCTCTTTTGATAACCCTCAATGCTTCAAACTATGTAACAATAGCTGGAAAATGCTAATGTCATAAAGAACTTGATGTAATTGTAGTGGCAAATGTTACTACTATTATAGTTTATATTTTAATTTATAGAATGTTGTTATATGATACCTCTTTTTTTAAGGCATAGGTCATGTGCAAATAACATTTCAAGGTTGTTTGCTTTTGTTAAAAGACAATGATTGAAGACTTTCTCTCTTTTTTGAAAGAGGTGCATGAATTGTGCAGGTTTAATTAAATTTATGGAATGTCGTTATATGACAACTCATGTTGTACAAAAATAGGCATATATGTGTGTGCATGTGCAAATAACTGTGCTGTTTGCTTTTGCTAAAAGGCAATGACTGAAAACTTTCTTTTTTCTACAAAGAGGCATATGGGCTTAATTGACCCTTTGGAGGTCATAAAGCTGCTGAGTGTCAAACAGAGTGGCCCCGCAGTTTTTATGCAACAGCGCTTTCTGCTGTGGGGTGGAGGGGAAATGAGTCAGCTGCTATATTTGCTATCATAGCAGTTATCATGGTGGCAACAAAGGTGAAGAGGGATGCTATTCTTCATTGAAGTCAAGGTCTTGTCTTTTCATCCATGAAAAAGGGATGTGTGCCTTGTTTACAAGCCAATTCACACTCATGAAAGCCTCCCAGAAGTACATCTTGGCTTGTAAACAAGATTTCCATTGATTTAAATGGGAAAGTGCTCCTTTCTCCACATGATCACTCTAGCAACAAATGTGGGACATCACCCACAACTGTTTATCACAAAAGGAGTTGTTTGCCATGTCTGCACACGAAAACGATATACATTATAGAGGTGCCCCAGGGAATAAATCTGCAAAATATCAGGAGGACCACTGTGGGATGGGTGAATGGCTTCGACTACATGTCCCAGATCTGTGCTAACCAGCCTGATATTTTGTTTCTGTGTGCATATGTATTCTTATGAATGGTTTCTCGTCCATCCTTCTATAAGTATGTTTGTGTTAATTCTTGCAACCAGGAGAAAAAGAGGCATTTCCCCCCCTTTGGGGGGGGCTAGAAAGATTGTAAATATTTCCAGACAGACAGACAGACAGACAGACAGACAGACAGACAGACAGACAGACAGACAGATAGATAGATAGATAGATAGATAGATAGATAGATAGAAGAAATTTAATAATAAATATATTTTTATTAATTCTAAAAAATAAACTAAGCAAGGGTGTTTTTTTAAGGGAGCAAGATCTCTAAGGAGGCTGCAGCAATCAAGCTTGTGAGTCAAAGGGGCTAGGATAGAACGGACGAGGAAGAAAACCCTCCCTCAACTTTCACTTCTTCCAACCCAATTTTAAAAAGGAGAGATTTATTTATTAAATAATTATTTATTCATTCATTAAGTAAATAAATAAATAAAACAAATTGCTTAAATAGTGTACAAAATAAATAAATATACAAGGAATTGGGGTGGGAGGTTGAGGGGCCCATCCCACAAGAAAGGGGAGGCTCCCACCCAATTGAATTTTTTTAAAAAGAAGCTAAGTATAAAAATAAAATAAAATAAAATAAAATTTAAATTAACAGTAGTGAGATAAGTGGGAGGGGGACATAAGAAAGCAGCTGCGAAAACATTAGGGCCGTGTTGCCCTGGGGACCCTGATTCTGCTTGGTTTAAGTTAAGGGCTAACAAAGCATGGCCATTAGTCCAAAAAAGGGCCAAGGCAAAAGCAAAGGTAAGCAGCCAGCCAAACGCAAGGCAGCAGCGGTGGCTTCTCTGTCCCAGTCATCTTCTGACAAAGAATATTGGCCGGTTTGGGAGCATGCTTTCCTCATGGTTCAAATGAGTCATGAGGTTAGTTAGAGTCTTCACATTGTGCACCCTGCAGTTTAACATTGTAGTGCAGGCAAGACACATCCCTGGGCTCAATAACAGCAGAGCTGAAGCCCTGTCACATCAACAGATTGAGTGGTTCAAGGCTCCAAGAACCAGAGAGTGTCCTGAGAGTCTTCCTCCAGAGATCTGGATAATTGGTGAGACAATGCTGAGCATGGAATAAGGCTCCAAGGACATGTAAAAGGTATTCAGTTGTGAGTAGGGAGTTTCAAGGATTTAGAGTTAGTGGATCACAGACTAATTGGCTTAGAACATCTGCAACAATTTGTGATATATCTGCATAGGAAGGGTTTTTCGCCTAGTTCCATTCAGGGTAAGATGTCAACTTTGGCCTTTTAAGCCAAGGTGCAAGGCTACCCTGATCATACAGGTGATTATCACATCAGAAAAATGATAGCAGGCTGGAGTAAGGAGAGAGTTAGACTTCCATATGATAGATGACCTTTTGCCCCTGATATTCTAGTGCAGCTTAGCCAAGTCTGGGTGAATCTCTGTAGAGATAACTAAGAAATGGCACGATTCAGGGCAGCGTTATTGGTGGCATTTTTCAGTGCCTTTCTAGTCAGTGAAGTTGTAGCTCTAGGAAAAGATGACAGGGTGCAGAAAGATGATGTACAGGTAGTCAGAAGCAAGGTTTATATGCGCAGAAGGCACTCCAAGATGGACCAAAGAGGAAAGGGAGTAGATATTGCATTGGGACAGTGTTCTATCAAGGATACATGACCTGTTTGTGCGGTGGAGAGCTACCTAGTATTAAGGGGCAATCACCCATCTACAGGAAAAAGACAAAAGCCTATCTCACAGGCATAAAGACTGCACTCCCAAGCAAACTACACCAGAGCACAGAGTGCTGTCCTCTGAAGATGCCGGCCACAGAGACTGGTGAAACGTCAGGAAGAACAACCTTCAGAACACAGCCAAAGAGCCCAAAAAACCCAGAACAACTGCTTACTAGATACCAGTTTTGGAAAGTAACATATCTAGCTCTTACACAGCTGGCACTTTGGGACACACTCATTCCGGGCAATGGATACAATTCTGCTGAACCATAAGCCATCTATCCAAACTGGATATAATGAAGCCACCTATAATTCAGTAGTAGTAGAGTGGTGGTCTAGGAGCCATAGCATTGCCCGCTGTTACTCGGTTATAGACAACTTCAACAAGTCATTATATTCTTTCTCCTCAGATGTCATTTTCCAAGCTCAGAAATTCAGAAGTATCCATGGAATCTACTATTAAAGAACTCAAAACTGGTGCAAAAGCAGGCCAACTTTGTTTAATAAGAAAGTGAGGCCAAAGTTTCAGAATGAGATACAGTAATTGTGCTATCCTGCAAAGTATCATAATACCCAAGTGCTTAAAATGACATCAGAACAGGAAATGACAAAAACATCCTATTATTGATCAAGCTGTGCTTTGAAATATGAGACCACTTAATAGTAATAACTATAATTATGTTATCAATATCTCAAAAGTATAATCTGTCAGAAATAATTGTACTAATGCACTCCACCAAAGAGTATTTCCATTTCATTGTCTAGCCATATGCCAACATTTCACATACTTCACCATCTGTTCCTGAACTAATAACATTAGTACCTCATTCCAAGGACTTTCTAAATTGCAAAAATGTGTGGAGTAATATCACTCCTCTTAGAAGATGATCAAACCTTTACATAGACCAATTCCTAAGTATATAGAGTATAAAAATGTTGTCTCGCTGCTTCTCAACCCTATCTACCTTTTTTTAGGTCAGGATATTTGCCATTCTAAGTGTCTTAATGATTCAGTTATTCCTCTTTATCCCCGGTGTTGTGCAGAATGATCTATACATCTAATGAAAGAGATAGATTCAGGGTTCAAGACTTGTGAAGTGACTTTTTAAAAAATTCAGTTTCTAGCTGACCATATAGACTGGGAGATTCTGTGACCCATCACGCAAAGCAATACTTTTTAGACTCTGAACTCTCGTGTATTATGAGAAGCACAGACAAGTGCGAGTGTAAATGTCCTGAGCTTTCAGTAAAAGCACAAGTCAATGCCCAAAAGGGAATTACAGGGGGAACTGGATTAAACTTTGGCTTCATGATTGTTTTAATGCTCATTCTTCCTTTTCCTGCAAGTTTTGTTTCTAATGGGACTGGGAGGAGGCGTCTCCTGTGGATGATTTTTGAAAAACGCTGTTGTAAGTTTACATTTGGAGCAAAGCTGCTTCTATGGAAGATGAAGCTTGGATTATCTGCACACTCTCTTCTCTAGAGGTGGCTGGTCTTTTTCATAATAAAGAGGCTTTCCTTCTGCAAAGAGGTGACTGTTTTGTTACAGAGAGAACTGGTCCTTCTAAGAGAGAACTTTTAAGAATTAGCACTGCAAGCTTATTAAACTGTAAATGAGAAAGTTTGTTTTATTTCACCTTAATGTAACCAGATGGTTATCATTTATTACAGAAGCTACAGCTATCAGATTGTTAAGGATGTCTGCCACTGGTTTATGTAGAGCGATCCCTGAATGATGGGGAGGGAGGTAAGATATTTGGGAATGAGGAAACTAGACCCCAGGTTTTAGGGCAAACAGTTTTCTTCAGCCTCGTAACATTCAGACATTTTGTATACTATCATTCCAGCAGACAACAACAGTATGGGATTTGTAACCCATCAAGGAAAAAAGTATAAGCTACAGGAAGGTGATTTTGAGCTCTTGTGAAGCTCAAAATCATCCTCCTTTTGAGCTCTTGTGAATAATATCAACAGTGGTTCCTGATGGCAATTTTTAGAGTATCTATTTTAATTGTATTTTAATTGTTTTATCTTTTTATAGTATTTTTATTGTATTTTAATTGTTGCAAGCTGTCCAGAGACTTTTGGGTAGAGAGGGCGGCATATAAGTTAAATAAATAAATAAGTACACAACAAAAAATATGCCATTAGAGGTCGATAGTGAAGGAAACTTATAAACCCCACTGTTTTTCACCCCAGAACTAACTATTTCAATCCAGTAATGCCACTAATTCAAACAGTTAAGTGTTTTCTATTTAAAACGATAAGCAATTTCTAACTCATTAATACCAACACACTGATTTCCAAACCTAACATTCCATGTTCTGCTTTCCCTTCTTGTACTGATGAAATTTCTACCCAAAAGTCTATATCTATTTGAGATACAGATGAGAGGGGATTCACACCTACGGATTCTGGATAGATTGTAGTAATGCCAACATATATGACTGGATATTGCAACTTTTAACTTCCAACTTACATCCCCCATCCAAAGATCAATTGATGACTTAATTTGGAACCCCCCCATCATAGATCAGATATTATAGTGACAGCCTGAATATCTTCTTATAACATCACAGAACAGAATCTTTCACAGCAATGGCTATTCACGCATTCATCTATGAGTCATTCATGCATGCATGAGTAGATCTCTCTGTATGTCAATAGTATTCAGTTTGTTAAAATAGTTTCAAATTTGAAACTATTTTAACAAACTAAAGTACTAAGAAGCTAGCCAAAGGACCTGGCAAGTCCAGTTTCCTGTTGCCCACAGAAGCCTACAGATGCCTGTGGGAAGCACCGCTAAACACATTACATCAAGAGCCTTCTCCAGCAATAGTAGTCCCCTAGCAACTAATTTCATGTGCCCCTAAAACAACATGCTATCTGAGACCATTGTAAAGTATGTTGCTTGATGAATATCGCCATATCTTGTGATTGTTAATTCTGTACTTCATTCATGCATGAATCACTTCCCTTTCTTTGTCTTGACTCCCTTATCATTCAGCTTTAATGGGTGATAGTATCATTATGAGACACGGGGGGGGGGGTGATTTTGATCCACTTTCTTCATACTTTGCATAGCTTTAAAAACCTCTGTCATGTTCCCCATTCCTTGCAGATTTTAAATAAAAACTTTATAAAAACCCAAGCATTATTACTTTTCTTTTCAGGGAAATTGCTAAGCTCACTTTAAAAAAATCTAGTTGTCCTTTTCTGCACTTTCTATAATACCTTTTCTACAAAGCTCTGATGAGAATTTTGCACAGTATGCCAAGTTTAGTAGCATTGCATCATAATTTTCATAAAGGCATTATGATACTGGCAGTAAAATTTTCAATTCTTTCTTAACGATCCCCACACATAAAATTTGCTTTTTTCCACAGGAGCTGCATAGTGGAATCAAATTTTCATTAACTTTGTCTTCACAACCCTCAGATCCCTGTCATGGTCAGTCATGCCCAACACAAGAAATCATAAAAAGCTGAATAGCTCAGGGGTTAGTTATCTAACAGCATAATCAGAGGTTGGGAGTTCAATTCCCCACTGTGCCTCCTATGAGTAGAGCCAGCCTATGTGGCCTTGGGCAAACTGCACAGTTCAAGGGCGCCCCTAGAAGAAGAGAATGGTGAATGACTTTGAATATTCTCTACTTGGAAAACCCTGAAAGGAGTTGCCATAAGTAGAATTAATTTGACACCACATTATTATTATTAAAATTTGCTCCCATATGCATTACTGAAACAGTGACATCTACGTAGGCTTGGGCATGTCGTGAGAATGGCTGACTGGCAGATTCCAAAAGATCTCCTGTATGGAGAATTAGTGCAGGGAAATCGCCCCAGAGGGAGGCCACAGCTGCGATATAAGGATATCTGCAAGGGGGGGGGTGTCTGAAGACCTTAGAAATGGACCTCAACAGATGGGTAACCCTGACATCTGAGCATTCAGCCTGGAGGCAGGCGTTGCCTCACGCCCTCTCCCAATGTGAAGAGACACTTGTTCAGCAGGCTGAGGCAAAGAGGCAGTCCCGAAACCAGCAAAATCAGGGAGCTGGACAGGGGATAGATTGTATTTATCTTCCATGTGGGAGGGATTATCACTCTTAAATTGGCCTCCTCAGCCACACTAGACGCTGTTCGAAGTCCTCTATTCAGAGCACGTTACCAAAGTCTCTCGAAACTGAAGAATGCCTACATTTATACAGCACTGTTCTGTGGTAGTTATTTTATAAACTGTTCACCCAATCTGGAAAGCTCATTTTAGAGTTCTTCACTATCCATTTTTGTTTTTTTCCAAAACAAAATAGATACCTGAATTATTTCACATTATCTACACACTTTCCACCTTGATCCAGATTGTGTACAAACATGTTGGCTGGGTGCCAACTCCAACCAAGGATGTGGCATTTGCCTCTCCAGAAGCTTGGAGTCAGTGTTTGGATATTGAAACTACAAGAGCACTTTGTTGGTGAAAAGAAACCTTGGAGCCCAAGGTAACAGGTTAAATAGAGACTCTTTTTAGGCAGCTTCAAATCCTCCCTTTTAATAATCAGAATAAAGACACGGAGAGTTTAGGAAAAAAACACTAAGAGAGTTTGATAAGAACTTATGGCATAATATATTCAGACTTCATATACTGTATCAACATAGATCATACATATATACATGGCATTATATACATAGCTTGTCCATGAATCTCTTAGAGCAACACAGACATTCAAAGAAGTAGAGACCACCAGACTCACTACTGAGTGGCAAAAGTGTTGTTCCTACTCTTCTGCTTATATAGCAAGAGCAGCCTATCACTACAGACAAAGCAGCTGAACGTGGTTAACAAGCTCTACCTAAGCTTGTTTCAGCTGCATGTCATCAGTCAACCATTTTACACTGAGTTTTACAAGCATGACTTTGCATTTGTTCATATGTTAGGAACAAATCCTCACAAAACATACCAAAAATCACCAATCCTATTACAGATCTTTGGGACTCAACTTTTTTTCCACCATTTTTTCCTTAATATCTGTTTTCTATGCTTAAACTAGGTACCAAACCATAAAAGGCCAGGAAGAGAACCCGTATGGTTATCATATGACTGCTAAATTGAGTTACAAAGACTTCGGGAAAGGACTAAGTCCTGAATTTTCTCAGCATTCAAGTACACAGTTGTCTACTAGATGATCCATATCTCTGTATTTGGTGATATTCTCTAAAAGCCTAGTGAGTCAGGACTTACCATGACAAAGGCTATTTTAATTTCTTTTCAGAAAAAACATGTTTTTCCACATGTTTGAAATGAGAAGTTTTTAATGATGCTTTCCACCAAACTACTTGGAGCATATGCTCAGGAAAAGTCTTTAAGCCTCTGTTTGTCAGGTATAGAGCAAAAATATTGGTAGCTAGCAAGAATAATAACAATTTTTCAGAATGCCTATGAATAAGCCCACAATTGCAAGGTACATCAACTATTAAAAGTGACAATGACTTTTAGCAATACTTATTAATTCTGTCAATTCTGATGCTTCAGTAGAACAGGAACGTAATCAAACAGGATATATTCTCTAATCTCACAGGTCACTAGTGAATTATCAGATGTGGAAGTTAGTTAAAAATCATTACTATTTTTACCTCTTTCATAGCATTTTAAGCTAATACTGTAATTTGCTTGTCAGTTGGCTTATTCTCAAAATAGTCTGTGCTAGGGTAGGGGACTTGGCTTGCCAAAAACAACCCAGCAAGTTTAAAGGCTGATGAGGATAGTATAGGCATCAGAATAAAATATTGTGGAATATGTTATGGATGGAGTTAAAGACAAGGGAAGGTGGGCTCTTTTATCCCATTGTTTAATTTCTGAACTCTGCTGTGCAAGGTGGCCACATCAACCCAGCTAATACCCGGCCCAGGACTGGGACATATAATAAAGTTATTATCCAACTCAGAAAAAAATCAGATACCACAGCATCATTTTGGTTGCTTATTTACCTAACCTAAAATGTGCACATTAATTATTTAAATGCAGTTTGGCCCTTATGCACCAATGAGCCCAACATCAAGGTGTAGCACCCTTGTACAGCTCCCGGAGCAGCGCCTGCTGGCGCTTGCCTTAAATTTTCCACCTTGAGTGGCTGTGTCTGAGCCCCCATGGTTCTTTCCCACACAAAATCATGGAAACACTCACTATCATGATGAAAATTTAAATGACAGATAGAACCAGAGTTAGTGGCATTTGCTGCTCCGAGCAAGGCCCTGACAGCAGTGGTACCTCAGGAAAATCCCTGCAGCCATCAACATCCCAAAGAAAAATAAACAAAATGCAGGCTACTGCACAGAGCCAGTTCTAGTAATTTCCATCTCTACCAGGAGCTGATCTCTTGGAAAGGTAACACAGCTTAACTGCGTTTCCAGGAATAAGCCACCCTCAAATACTTTATCTTACAGCTAGACTAGCTTACAACCATATTGTGGCTAAAGGGTGGCAGAAGGTGCCACTCATCACTGTCCCCTGTTAATCAAAACTTTTTTAAAATATGTTTTTAACGCTCTGGTGAAAGTAGTTTAAAAACCGATAGTGCTCTACTATCACCATTATCACAACACCCCACCCCACTGCAGTGGGAAACGGTGCAGGGGCTGGAATATCTGACTCCTGCATCACAAAATACAAGCTACAATTTTACTGCTTTCTTTCTTCCTTTTTCAACTTCAGCAGCTCCCTTAATGTACAAAACCCATTTAACCAGACAGTTCAAGAGTAAAGCGGCTAAGGCGAGCTTATCAAAGCAAAGGCACAGAGGTTTCAATTAATGGCACTTGGCATCTTATGAATTGCTCAATTTCTCAAACACATATTAGAAAGTATCTTCAAAAGACCTAGCCAAGTTTCATTTATAGAGTTGTGTAATTATAGCCCTCAGACTTATCTCCCCAAACCTTCTTTATTTCCCCTTCACAAAAGAAGGTTATACAGCTTTTATTTTTCTGCCGTGCTCCAGAGTTCATATCTAGAAGCTTATTTTGACAGAATAAAAACCAGGGCGGGCTCAGTAAACATTATAAAGTAAGTAGTTTTCCGGTTCAACTCTCTCTCTCTTCTTTAACTCCCTTCATTTGGTCAGAGTGAAATTACGGGCTGGTATGAATACATTGATTTAGCAAGTAGTAGATTAAAGAAACTTCTATCTTTCTCACCAGACTAAGTAAGCCTCCTGCTGTATCTTGCCAATGTAAATCTTTAAACATCCCTTTCTATGAAAAGGAAATAATCTTGCTTTCAAAGCAAGCAAACCACAGGAGCCTAAATTAATCCATGTGATAGGAAAATACTCCAAGTATTTCACTATTTTCTTGTATGACTGTGGACAATTTGCACCATACATACATTAAAGTACACATACGTATTTATTACTACTTTATAATTGAAATTTCATGAAGTGATAGGCCAGTAAAGAGATCTGAAAGGACTTTCTTTTTTCTGTAACAATTTTATGAGAGTATTGCATGTCCTGATGTCAAACATTGAGGAAGAAACTAGGATTATTAGGGAAATGTCGGTTTATTTCCAACACACCACATAAAAATTGCTAGAGTGTATTTACAAGAGGGAATGAAAATGTGTCTCAGAGGGATTTCTCCCTCATATTTCCTCAGCTAATGAACAATATTGTAGATAGTGAAGAAAAGCTGAGGCGTTCCATGTTTGATGCATCCCAAAGAACTGTAAATACAAGCTACCCATTTTCAGAATGATAAATGTTCCCTTCCAAATTCCAATCATATCTGTTCTTAGTTACAGCAATTTCCACTTTAAAATAAAAAGAAGCAGTACTGAGGTTTAGACACATATCATTTTTAAGACTCAGAAATAAAGACTTGGGCAAAAGCCAGACACTTGAATTGTGGAGATACCCATTCCGAGAATATTTTTTATAGTTATCACCTTTCACTTGTCACCAAGATCTGTTAGGTCTCTCCAGTACTTTTACCATTGAAAACAATTTTATTATCAGTATTTATCCAGAATTTTAATACTCCTATAATCTTTTTCCAAAGTATGAATGTGTTCTTTTGCATAAATCCAAAATATTATGGAGCTCAGTACGGAACTTTCTCTCCTAATATCTGCTTCTTCCACTACTAGGTCAAAAATATTTGACATGAAAGTAAATAAAGCGCAGCTTTACACCAGCTAACATTTCACAAGGAAAGCCTGAACAAATGTGGGATGTGGGGGAAGGGGGAGGGAGAAGGAGAAGGAGAGGGAGAAAGAGATAGTTTAACTGAATGTATTTTGCTCAGAGATATCCCTGCCATGCAGTGAGTTGAAATGTCCTGTTTTGGCTCCTCATGCTAGCTGAAATATCAATATTCTAAATTTCCCTACAGCTGAGAACACTACTATTGTGTTTTATTAAGATAAAGCACCTATAGGTATGAAGCTAGAGGAAAGATCTTTTACTGCATTCTCTAGCTGTGCTTTAGTGCTTTTACAAGTCTGCCATCAGCTAACTTCTCAAGGAAAACAGCTGCTTCCTGAAGGCCCAGTGATATTAAATACATGCTTGCACACAACATGAATTTTTCCCATTCTATATACGAGCTGGGGTAGGGGCATCAGGATTGGGACCTTGATATAACAGGAGACAGCTTAATCCCACAGTCCCAATGAAAACCAACAGAGCAACTATTATTCTGAGCCTTTGCTATATGTCCCTCCAGCAAAAGAGGCTGGGTTAGTGAGGAGACAGAATGAGGCCTATTCTGCACCAGCAATCTTTTATTATTATTATTATTATTATTATTATTATTATTATTATTATTATTATTATTATTATTATTATTATTATTATTATTATTATTATTATTATTATTATTATTATTATTATTATTATTATTATTATTATTATTATTATTATTTATTAATTTTTGGAACTGTCTTCCTGAGAAGGTCATGTTGGGCCCTTAAGCCAGGCTATAAATACTACTATGTGAGCCAGCATGGTATGGCACTTAGAATGTTAGACCAGAACTTAAGAGATCAGAATTCAAATCCTGATCATGAAGCCCTCAAGGTGACTTGGAACCAGTCATTAACTCTTAGCCTAACTGACCTGACATGGTTCCTGTGATGACAAAAAATGGGGAGGGGGACCATCATCATCTCATTGTAGGAAAGCTGAAGTACACAGTGGTGCCTCTACATACGAACGGCCCTACATTACAAACAGCTCCGTTCGCAAAATTTTGCTTCTACTTGGGAATGGAGCTTCCATGTACAAACACAAAAAGGCAGGGGAAAAGGGTGGGAAATTCAAATTGCTAACTGTAGGTGGCCACGAGGCTGCTTTTTTGTAGCTCTTTTGCCTGGGCAGTTAGAGAGCATGGGATCCGAGGAGGATGCCTGCTAAGGTAAGGTGCTGCTTTATACTTTTTAAAAACTGTTATGGGTATTTTTGCATCATGGTTTTCGACTGGGGGTTATGTTTCTGTGCTGTGATTGGTCTTGCTGGGGGTTTGTTTGTTTTTTGGGGGTTTGGCGAGTGTTTTTTCCCCATTTCTGATGGGTCTTGAGGGGGTTTCCCATTTTTGATGTGTCCTGCACGTTTTTTTCCTTTGTTTGCTTTGCATTTCTGATCTGCTCCGTTTGTTTTTGCAATGGTTCCTGCATGCTTCCCTTGCTTTTTCCTTCAATTTCTGTGCATTTCCGGCCTTGTCCCTTCATTCTCTGTGCATTTCTGATCTGCTCTATTTGTTTTCTGTGCATTTGCAATGGTTCCTGCATGCTTCCCTTGCAGCTTGGGGTTGGGCTAGGTGTGGGGGGGTTATGTTTCTGTGCTCTGATGGGTCTTGCAGACCCTTTCTGCAAGGGTATACGCTGGCTGGTGTACAGTACTCTAAAATGGAGTTTAGACTCAAGTCTCTCCCCCCCCCCATTGTCCTCTCTCTCTCTCTTTCTCTCTCTCTCTCTGCTCCCCAGGTGCTTGGTTTGGTTTAAAATGTGTTTTGTTTAAGAGGTGCTTGGTTTGGTTAAAAGGTGTTTGGTTTAAAATGTGTTGGTGTAAATTGTTCCCCATTGTTCCTTCCCTCCCCCCTTTCCTGTTCTTTTTTTAACCTAAGTCATCTTAGGTTAAAAAAATTCTCCCCCTAGTGGTAGAGGACTGATTAACCGGTTTTGCATTAGTTCCTATGGGCACTAATGCTTTGACTTTCAAACGGCACCTCTACATACAAACAAAAAAACAGCCAGAACAGATTAATCGGTTTTCAGTGCATTCCTATGGGAAATGCTGGTTCAACTTACGAATGTTTCCACTTAAGAACATCTTCTGAGACAGATTAAGTTCATAAGTAGCGGCACCACCATAAATGTAAGAAATACTGTAGATTTAGATGGCTCTTACTTTGCTTTCTAGATTCTCAAAATTGGTTTTCTTTAGGGGGTCATAGTGTCACACAGGAATCTAGCTAACCCTTTTTATGCTGGATTATTTGACCCTGAAATCATACTTCACGACTGTGCTAGCAAGTGAGCATTACATTTGGGATCTGCTGCTTGGGTAACAGCCTATCCTCCATATTATTTTACCCAGGCATCATGCTCTGGAGAGGACACTCCACCATTCAGAGCATGTTACCATAGTCTCTCGAGACTGAAGGATGCCTATGATTACATTTAATTCCTGAGAGAGATGGACACATAACAGCTACAATATCTCCTTTTAGGGCATTTTGGTTAATCACTTCGTTACAGGCAGGGTATTTTTTTAATGACTCTCTCATCTCTAACATCTCAATCGGAATGAAGAAATGTCAACTCCCATGAGATAATGCTGTTAGTTCCCTTCTATGATAAAAGCTTCCTGTGGAGTTAACATATGCTCCTTTCTGCTGTGCTTTCCGAATGAGTTTTAACTGGATGCTTCCCTCAAAAAAACAAAACAAAACAAAAAACACAAGCTTATACCTATGACAGCATAAGAGGTAGGATATTTTTAATTTCTGCTTCAAGAATTCCAAATGCTGCCTGATTTTCCCCAACCCACTGAATGCTGGATGAAGCATCCAGAATAAGCTTGAAGATTACCAGGGAGGCTTTTGAAGGATAAAAGTTTGGAATGTTTTTCAACTGACTTATCAGTTGCCTGAGAACATGACTCCTTTTAAAATAAAATACTAACCTTATGGATGCAGCATTAGAAGTTAGGTACTGAGAGGAATTTTTTAAACATCTTTTTTCCCCTTCTCTAAATCATTTCAGTGTATCTCATGAGAGTCGTCATAAATCATTTTGACACACTTTATATGCAATTCAGAGATCATCATCAGGTTTCTGTGTGATTTAGAAAGCAGACACATACTATATGAAGACCTCTGCATAATGCGACTATTCATTCATCAGTACCAAAGCAAACAAACAAAATACTTCCAGAAGTGATCCCAGAAGGATAAAATTCAGAATATATATATATATATATATTCTGAATTTTATCCTTCTGGGATATATATCTTTGCGGACAGACATTGTTTGCCACTGGGTGTCATGAAATGCCAAACGTGTTTCGTAAGAGATTAGCTACTATCACAATTAATCATTTTCTCAGACGGTTTTCTGTGTTTGTGGTTCCAAGTGTCTCTGGATGCACCTGAAAATGTGGGAAGAAGGAGTGAGCTAGGAAAAGAAACAGAGACTTGTTAGAAGGGGAGAAGAGTGGGAATTAATTTGCTAGTTTTTAAAAAAAGGACAGCTTCACCTGCTATATTCACTCTGCACCTTCATTTTTCATCAAGGGTTGTCAATTAGTCCATGGAATGTAATTACAGAATGAAAATAGAAGATCAAAAAATGTCTGATTTATAAACTGAGTTGGTTCTGCTTAGTGACTTCTTTTTGGTGCTGGTTTAAACATTCTGTTATTAAATTGATTAACTAATTAAATGATGCTGCAGCCATGTCAGATGGTATTTCACATCAATTTTCTACCAGTGACTTGGAATTTTCTCTGACTCCCTTGTACTTTAATTGGATGGCTCATGCCTTCCATTGCAATTAAGCATGTGGCAGCTCTATCCAGAGTTTCAAGAAATATCACAACAGTAGACAGAGCCAAGCAAGAAAAAGTAAGCATTTCTAATCAAGGGTCATTAGTTAGGAGCAGAACTTGGAAACATTATCCCCCCCCCACACTCTCATTTTCTTGAATTAAGCCAGCATGAAGCATTGTAGGCCCTTTGTCCAAGCTCCGATTAGGAATGCCAGAAGGGTCTCAAGCCTGGCAAATCCTCGTTTCTGCCCTCTGTTTCTTGCACGACAATTCAGACCTGATTGATGCGTTCTCCTTTCTTTGTTTAGAATGTTGATTTTGAATTGGTTTATCTTGGCAAAATCAAAGAAAGTTCAAAAGCCTTTTACACTCATTAATATGATTCCCAGAACTAAGATCATTTTGACTACAGTTCCCAGAATCCCCTAGTCATTGGTCATTAGTCATGCTGCCCGGGAGTTGTAGCCCAAACACAACGACAATTTCAAGCTCTGTTGATCCATTCAGTAACACAAAATATTTTTTGATGAGTAAATTATACAACCAGGGCTATAATCCACCTCAGCTATTCTTATTTCTAAAAACTGGTTATTCCCTTTATCCACCATGTCTAATAACCAAGAGATGTAAAAGGAATCTACCATGCGCTATGCTTTTTCTCTGCTTTGCATTATCTACATAAATTTTAGATTAGGCAACCTTCGGTCTTGAGAGACTATGGTAACATGCTCTTGAATAAAAGACTTGGAACAGCGTCTAGTGTGGCTGAGAAGGCCAGTTAGAGAGTGACAATCCCTCCCACCCTGAAGAAAAATACAATATGTCCCCTGTCCAGCTCCCTGATTTTGCTGGTTTTGGGACTGCCTCTTTGCCTTGGTCTGCTGGACAAGTGTATCTTCAAAATGGGAGCGGCCATGAAGCACCGCCTGCCTCCAGGCTGAACACTCAGACGTCAAGGTTTTCCATCTGTTGAGGTCCATTCCTAAGGCCTTCAGATCCCACTTGCAGATATCTTTGTATCGCAGCTGTGATCTCCCTCTGGGGAAATTTTCCTGCACTAATTCTCCATACAGGAGATCTTTTGGAATCTGACATAACTATTGTGTGAGTTAATATCACCTTTTAGGTTTTTCAGGCTGTTTGGCTATGTTCCAAATGTTTTTCTTCCTAACGTTTTGCCAGTCTCTGTGGCCAGCATCTTCAGAGAACAGGAGCTAGAGCCAGAACACAGACCAAGTTCTAGCTCTTGCCCTCTGAAGATGCCAGTCACAGAGACTGGCGAAATGGGGGGGGGGGGGAACCTTCGTAACGTGGCCAAACAGCCTGAAAAACCCGGCCGTTAAAGCCTTTGAGAATATATTAATATATCCTTCTTTGTTTTCTTCGAAAATTCAATCTGTTCTTCATCAGATAAAGGTGTCCTGGGCTTGTTTATTTGCTTTATTCACATTACTGCATTAGTTTTAAAAATGAGCAAAGCAAGAAGCCATTATATTTCCATTGGAAAATAAACAACATGTTCTTATTTCCAGAAGACATATATCCTCAGGGAGGCACATAAGTAAGCCTATGAGAGGCAGAAGACATCCTGCTGAACTGAGTATCATACAACTGTGTTTGATCTTCCAGTTCCGACTGATATTCCTGAGAAAGGCTTGGTTTATATTGTATCTTACTGTCAGATCAACCTGTGTAGTAGAAACAAGGGTGATCTAGTACCAGAAAAAGGCAACAGTTTCCAGGCTTGTCTCTGGGCACTTGTTTTAGGGGAAGAGATACAACATGCATTTGGGACATGATAAGAAATGAGCTTTTGCTCCACATTCAACAGTTCTGTTTAGCGTCTAAGACAAGCCACATGCATAAACTCCAAACAGGGTATGTAATTCACAGATGTGTATGAGGATGCAACCATGGCAAGAGGATCAGATATATGACCTTTGCAAATTGTGAGCATTTGCACACCTTCCACCATCAAGTGTTCTCCATATGTTTTTACTTCATTTCCCACATGACCTCTCATCAGAAGCCCTCTGGGTTGTGGTTGAAAGTCATCCCTGGCTGAGGAAGGCTGCTTTATGGTATTTCAGTTATAGAATTCAGGATGGTGAATACAAACAATTAAGCCATCTCCTATCCTGGCACTAAGCACACTCCAGAGTTTTTCAGTTTCAGCAAAGCAAATGCAACATATGCATTCAGACCATGCAATCCACTATGGAATAGTTGTCCAAGTGTGTGTGCTTACATGAAGGTAGCTACAGTATCTTGGATGCACTGCTGACCTATGCACAGCATTCATTCCAAAACTTAAGTCAACGTGCTTCTGAGCTCATCCCACAATATACTCTTT
This sequence comes from Pogona vitticeps, assembly GCF_051106095.1. Classification (NCBI taxonomy): domain Eukaryota; kingdom Metazoa; phylum Chordata; class Lepidosauria; order Squamata; family Agamidae; genus Pogona; species Pogona vitticeps. The sequence goes on along the minus strand of NC_135787.1, from coordinate 146,089,642 downwards.
ATTTCCCAAAGGGCATATTTGGTGTCCATGATAAATAATGTCATGCTTTTTAAAAATTTGCATTGTATGAATGTAGGATATTGTTCTTTTCTATCTATGCTTCAAAACACCAGGAAAAGACCTGATATTACTGCATAATATTATGCCTGCATTGCCAACAAGAAAAAAGATACCAAGCTTGAAATGGCAGCCTGAATGTTGACAACACTGATGGCATCAGTCAATATGGTGTACAGATGCCCTCTCATGCTCACTACCATTAACAAATCTGGAAGATGAGTCATGACAATTAGACTTCTTTCTTATTAGGTTGAAAAATTTCGCTACTCATCGAAGTAGTTTCTTCAGTCTCAGAAGAGTTGGTAGGATATCAGGAGACCCCTGATATATCCTCCGCATTGGTTTCACTTTCCCCTGGTCTAATTAGGATAGCTAGAGGACCAAGATGTACTCATCTTGGACCAAGTAGATGGTTTGAGAGAGGGGTCAGAGAGGCTATACATGTGCATACAGAAAATCCCTCACTCAACAGGAATGGAAGCCTTAGACACAATCTGTATCCGATTTATCATGCTGCCCTTTCATCCCTCCCCAGAAAGATCAGGATCACACCCACCAGAAAGACCACTGTTAACGATTGTTAATGACCCATGACAATGGGTGGAGAAGGACTGCAGAGGCCATGACTCAACTTTCTGGATGGCTGAGAACCTTCAAATATATACCATTAACAAAGTACAGTATCACCAAGCAAGGGAAAATCCCAGATCCTGACTGCTTTTCTCATTTGTTAACCACTTCAGCTCATAAAGTGAGCTGAAGAGGTCCAGTTTCAAAGTTATAATTTTTTGCTTGGGCTGCCCCCATTTTTAGAATTGCCTTGCAGAATGTTAATTTGCTCTGCCAGCACAATAGCAATATAAGTTTATATTGAATATATGAGCCAAATGGCATTGAGTTTATCTATATATTTATTGCCAGAAGTCCAAACCTAAAACCTAAAAGCTTCACCAGACTGAAACAGTTATTTTATGAAGGAAAACAACCACAGCTTTAAAAAAAATATTTATATGCCTCAAATAGTATTTTCAGTAATCTTATCAGTAACTTACACAATGTCTTGGATATTTTTGCGATACCAACTATGTGTTTCTTAGAGGATCAGACTTTAAGAATGCAAGAAATCCTCAGATCAATGTAAAGCCAAGGAGCTCAAATAGTAATTTTTGTCAAAGCATAAATTAAGGCCATTTTAAAAAATAAAGAAAATGTACTAAATCTAGGTGGAGTGATGAGGAACAAGTGATGCAAAGAATCCAAATCAGAACTAAATCTAAACATTTAAGATGCCAGCTGCTGCTTTCTGTATGTCACATGGACTGCTTGGAAACATAAAGCTAGGACATGAGACATGGGCTCACATAATGTTGTGTTGGAGTATGATGTATCTGGTCCCCAGCAAGTTACTGTGGGCTCATTGGTTTCTGCTTCCACCTTGCTCATAAATGAGAAATCCAATGAGATACCTATCTTTCGTCAAGAAATGCAGCCATTTGTGAGGCAGGGGCAGGGAATCCTCTTACAGTGGTGCCTCACTAGACAGTTATCCCCCATGACAGTTTTTTCGCTAGACATTGGCTTTTTGCGATCGCTATAGCGATTTGCAAAACAGTGATTCCTATGGGGGAATTTCGCTGGACAATGTTTGGTCCCTGCTTCGCAAATGACAATTTTGACAGCTCCCTCCGTGCTCGCAAACAGGTGTTTTAGGGACCTAAGCTTCGCAAGACAGCGATTTAAAGAGCTGATTGGCAGTTCGCAAAGCTTTCCTATGGCCGCTAGACAATGACGATTCTTCCCCATTGGAACACATTAAACAGGTTTCAATGCATTCCAATGGGGAAATGCTTTTCGCTAGCCAATGATTTCGCTAAACAGCGATTTCAGTGGAACGGATTATCATCTTCTAGTGAGGCACCACTGTATTTTCTTTTCTTGCATACTTTTTTCCTCAGATATTTAGTTCTACTATACAATAGGAGCAGTAGGTGCTTCATTGTTTCCTGTAATGAGCAGTGAGATGCCAGCAAGATGCTCGTATAGCTCACTTGTAGCCTTTCATATATATGGTTATCAAATGTTACTAGCAAAATTGTTCTGGCTTTCGTTCATTCTTCTTTATATTTTCATCTCCACTTTCCCCCATAGATTTACAATTTTCTAACCTGCTTCACATTCATCTTAATGGCACGAATGCTAACCTCTCTTCTGACACTCTGTATGTATTTTAAACCGTCAGGCCCAGTTTGTGGCTCCTTTTTACTCTCTCAATCTATTAAACTTGCTTCATGCTTCCTAGATTCTATTAAAGCTGGATGTCTTTTCAGCCAAGAGAGATTCTGAGTGAGTGAAAAACAGGAATTAATTGAATCCATGGTGTTGCCATCTCATAGCTCAGATGAGAGATGGCAATCCATAGCCCTGCTGATGTAAACTAATAGCGTAACTGCAGCAAAGCAAAACAAAGCAGTGGAACACATATGGGCAGATGTCTAAAAGAGAAATTATTCCCTGGTTTGTCATTACCAAACTGTCTGGTCTCATGATGTCATTAGAGATCTCAGACGTATTGTGAAGAAAAAGATATGTTGCAGTCAGCACCTCTGTTTTGGAAGCTTAACTTCATGTGGAGAGCCAGTAGAAAGCAACTGAACCATTTTTTTAAAGCTAGACAGGCCTTGTCTAGTTGGCATTCCACCTTTTACTGGAAAGCTTCCTGAGATTGCAAAGCATGGGGTGCAACTGTTGGACCTCACTTGCTTTAAAACTCACCTGGATAAACGCAGTGTCCTTTATCAAGTTTCCACATACTTGGTGTTCAAAAACTGCAGGTGAGCTTCCAAGGAGCATAAAACCCTTTCCTGAACACAAATTAAGCATACTGATAAATATATGAAAATGCATCATTAATTCCACCAAACCTGCCCAGCGTGTGCACTTTCTTCCAAGCATTGTAATCAGACAAACAAAAATAATAACCATGAATCATGCTCTAGGAAGCTTTTTTTAAAAAAAGATTACGCATTTTGAGAGAAAATGCAAAAGTGTTTTAACTGACTTCATATAAACTTGCCCAATATGCACACCTTGGACATTGAGAAAAATAGGTATTTCCTGCAATTAACTCATCTTCCTTCCCATAATGGCATTTCCATAGAGATGCTTGCCTCAGTGCTTGCAAACCAAACCCATGTGAAATTTCTAATGGCTCATCTTAAACCAAAGCATGCTAAATGTAATATACAAAGGTGAGAAAAATAGCATGCAGTGAAAACCGACATCTTTCTTTGCTTGAGAGAACATCTTCAGTAAAATGCTAAAAATGATGTCCTATTTGGTTCTGTGAACAATTGATTTAATCATTCTTTCCTTCTTTCTTGGCCAGAGATGGAGATATCTGACCTCCAGTTATTCTTACACTTTCACCCCCTAAGGCCTGATGGTTCTCTTCCTCTGCTCTAGACCACTGATGTAGGCAAGTGGGTTGTAAAATGTTTGCAAGAGACCAAGGTTTGTAGAACTGTTTGCAAGGCTGCTGGAATGCTGGACAAAGTGTTTGAAAAAGAGGAAAGAAAAAAGAGTGAAAGAGGAAAAGAATTCTTTGAAATTTGCTATTTTTTTTCAGCATATACCTACTTCAGCTGGGGCAGCAATGGGAAGAACAAGAGACATAAGAGGTATATGAAAAGGCAAAATGACTGGAGGAGATGAAAACAATAAGAAAAGGGCCACATGGTCTCCAAAACAAAACAATTGCAGGAGCAGGTGATACTTTATAAGACCCCTAAAAAAATCAAACAAACAACAGCTAGCTTTCAATGACAATGTATCTTCTTCAGGCTATGTATTTGGTTCTTGTGGGTAGTTCAAAAAATACATTTATTAAAATTCCAAAATCTCATGGCCGTTGTTGAGGCCAGGTTAGATTTTTAGATGAATACAAATGCATTTTGCAAAAGGCTTGTGGAGGGATTTCAAACTCTTCCTCAGCCACTAGTTTGGAATTTAATCACCTGACTCTAAAGAAAAGGCTGCCAGGCACTTTGCATCCCCCTCATCTCCCTCCTCACCTTCTTTTTTGATTAATTGGGTAGCCAAGACCATCACAGAAATTCTGCTCCAGGAACGACACTCTTCAGTGGATAAATTACATGCACAGATTGGCTCCCAACTGTTGACCTAGACACAGGCTATAAAGAAACTTTTCTCTGCTTTGATGAGGGATTTGGCATAAGCTAATTTTTTGTTGTTATTTAGTCATTTAATCATGTCCGACTCTTCGTGACTCCATGAACCAGAACACATCAGGCCCTCCTGTCTTCCACTGCCTCCCGGAGTTTGGTCAAATTCATGTTGGTCATTTCGATGACACTGCTGCACTTAATGGCTCAAACCGCTTGTGACATGTCCTTCTCCCTTGCTCATTTCCCCTTTCTAAATGTGCAATCTCCATTGGATGACCAGTATGTGGAGGAAGGACCTCAGAACCCTTTCCTGTCATGATTTTTGCGAGATATTAGTTTCTTGATCCAACCCACTCCTGAATGTCTTGGGTTAGTCACATGCAGGTCCATATTGGGCTCTATATAGACTAGAAGAACCAGGAGGACTCTAGAAGGAATAATACCAGTCTTTTCTTGGCTGTATACAAGAAATTGCCGTAACTTGAAGACTTAACTTTACATCTCCTTAATTCATTTTGTACCCATATTCTTACCACTAAGAATCCCAGGCCCTCGGGCTGCAACATCTCTCAAATAACCACTGAAAAGGGTGAAGGTGGATGGCGGAAGCAACAGTTGAGGGTGGCGGATTTAGTGGTAGAAACCTAAAAAGAAGTTAAGATACTGTACTCTGCTCCTTACAACCACCACCACCACCACCCCCTTTTTACTATTGGAAATTACAGAGTAGAAACAGCTTCTTCATGTCATTCATGGAGACATGCACACACACCTGTCCACTACTTCTTAAGTCTTTTGCCTTGGCATCATCCTTTGCCAGAGAGATACTTAAATTCTAGGGTAAAAAGCTGGATGGAGGATATTACTTGGGAACTTCCATTTGGATGATTAACATAAGATCATCTGAGATAATAGTTGGCATCATGTAGGTCAATAGCAACTCCCTAGTCAGAAAGAAATCTCACACAATGGTGAAATCATGGTGAAATGTATTATTTAAATTAAAACATATATATGCATATATATGCATATATATGCATATATATATATATATATATATATATATATATATATATATATATATATATATATATATATATATATATATACACACACACACACGTGTGTGTATGTGTGTGTGTATGTATGTGTATATATATGTGTGTGTGTGTGTGTGTGTGTGTGTGTGTGTGTGTGCATATATATGTTTTAATTTAAATAATACATTTAAATAATACATTTCACCATTGTGTGAGAGAACATGATCAGGTGACCTGTGTGTCTGTTTAGTGGCCATCATAACCATATCCTTTTTTTTCACCCACAGAGAACTTTTTTAATATCCAAAAAGTGCTACTGCTATACCTAAACATAGCCGGAAGTACAGTACTTATGAAAGGGATTCCAAGGGAGACTCAATTTTTCAATAAGAACAAAAAAACACCATTGCTGATGGTGTCATCAGCCTTACACAGCATTAGTTTCATACTGGATTTCAACCAATGACTGAAGCAAGGCAGTCTCTTCTCCTTGATTTTCCCTACTTGGTTTAATTTAATGCCTACATTTCCAATAAAGCAGTGATGACCTTGTGGAAGGCTCTATTTGTGGAGGAAAGGTAATAATTAATACAAACAATAGCTTCGGTGATTTTAAAAAGTAATCGACTTGATGGTTTCCACTCTTAACTTTTTTTTCCAATATAAAAGAGCTAGTTCATTTTATTTTTTAGTGACCCAAGTCTTTTACTCTACTTTTAAATTAAATTGCTAATAAGGACAGTTGATTCATCTATGCCACATACAGAATATAGGTATAACTGAATCTTGCAAGGAGGCTATTTTAGTTTTTAATTATACAACTTGTCCTAGTTCATTAGCCATACACTATTGAGGTGCAACAAAGGTAAGTGATTCATTGCTGACACATGGCATTTCATCAGCAGTCATTAATTAGCAAGCTAACACTTGGACATAAATTGGTGAGGAACATTAGCAAATAGAACTTTAATCAGTTCTCTCCTTTCTCCCATTCACAGAAGATCTTTTCAACATCTGATCTCCTAATCAGATTCAGTCTTCATCAGAATAATAAAAGAAAAGAGTCATACTTTCAGCTGCTATATATCAGCATAACACCATTGATTTTTCTGAAACTAAACTGATGTATATGCTAGGAAATGGACCGGCTCTATAGAACTAAAGAAAAGGCAGAAGCTAAGATGATCTTGAAAAGGTCATCCCACCAACTTGGATTCAACAGAAAAATGGGAAGTCATCAGGCCTATTAGTTATATTATGTTATGTGCCATGTTATTATGTTATGTGCCATTATGTTATGTGCCACACCTAGAGTGGTCATGACACCAGATAGGCGGGGTATAAATTAAATAAATAAATCAAGTCAAAACTGATTTCTGACCAAAAAAAAAAAAATCAACCCTTATTGGCCTTTCAAGGTAAATGAGATATTTAAGGAACGGCTTTCCAAGTCCCACACTCCTGTGAGTCTCCAGGGCTGAGTGATGATATCTCTTAGGCCATCACTGTATCCACTACACTAGTGGTTCCCACCTTGGGTTCCCAGAATCTTAACACTCCCATAAGCCTTCACCACTAGCTGGGCTAGCCCTGATTTCTGGGAGTTGTAGTCTAAGAACATCTGGGGACCCTAGGCTGGGAACCACTGTACTACACCATACTGACTGCCTATTATTTGTTGCTCCAGTACATTTTGGCTTGGCCTTAATTCCATGCCATATATATGTGCAAATGAATAATAAGGCTGATGGATCATTACGTATATCTTTGTGGGCCAGGGATTACAAGAGAATCTCTATGTCTTACTGAAGCAAAGACAGTGGAATACTTTGTAGCAATATGACATTTCAGTTATCTTTGCATGCTCTGCTACTGATGGTCATATTATTGATAGATTTTGCAACTTACTTCCTTTTTTCTTTGACTGAGACATCCCCTTCGACTTAGTGGCTAAAATTCTGTTCACAGTTATGCGAAGAGTGTAACATTTAAAGACAAGTTCTCATTAAATTAAGAAAAATCCATAGATTTTAGCTGTTGTATGCCAAGCCACACAACTCAGTAGGCAACAAATGGCATCTATAGCGCTTCAAAAATTATGTTGTTTGTGTAACTGCACAACAGGATTTCAGCCAGTGAATGAGCTTACTGTCTGGGCTACAGCAGAATAACAAATGTTTTTCTGGATATGTTCTCATCATCATTTCTTTTCATCCTGAAACGTACCATTTATATAGCCTCCTTTTAAGTCTCATGTTGAGCGCCACATAAAGTAAATTCACAAAATCAGACTAGGAGCCGGTCTTGTAAGAAAACTAGCCTAACCTCTTGCCCAATGCAGGAAACCCAGAGTTGGAACATTCCCCACCAGAGGGGCAACCCAGGCTCTGCTTGAAGTCCTCTAGTGTCAGAGAATGCATTGCAGCTCTAGGTTCCCCTAACTATCAGTAGGTTTCTTCTGCAATTCTGTTGAAAACTATCTAGTTGATAAACCATTTTTTAAATATCTTGCATAACACACTTTGAAAACTCTATTTTTAGATTTTTAGATCAGGCATCCTTCAGTCTCGAGAGACTATGGTAACATGCTCTGAATAGAGGACTTGGAACAGTGTCTAGTGTGGCTGAGAAGGCCAATTTGAGAGTGACAATTCATTCCACACTGAAGATAATTACAATCTGTCCCCTGTCCAGCTCCCTGATTTTGCTGGTTTCGGGACTGCCTCTTTGCCTTGGCCTGCTGGACAAGTGTCTCCTCAAATTGGGAGAGGTCATGATGCACCGCCTGCCTCCAGGCTGAACGCTCAGATGTCAAGGTTTCCCATTATTGAGGTCCATTCCTAAGGCCTTCAGATCCTGCTTGCAGATCTCCTTGTATCGCAGCTGTAATTTCCCTCTGGGGCGAGTTCCCTGTACTAATTCTCCATACAGGAGATCTTTTGGAATCTGCCAATCAGCCATTCTCATGACATGCCCAAGCCAACGTAGATGTTGCTGTTTCAGTAATGTATACATGCTAAAAATTCCAGTTCACTCTATTAGGGTTACCATAAGTCAGAAACAACTTGATGGCAGCAAATATCATAAGGGGCACCATATTTGATTTGCCATGCATACTGCACCATCCATGATCTTGCCCTCTAAGATTTCTGGGAAATTAGCCTGGGCAGTGCACATGTGCCATTAGGACCACAATTTGTATTATGCACTAAATCTGCATAACAAAACCTTAGGGTTGAATTGAGGAGATCTGTCCCTGTGCCACACATATCTTTCAGACAAAACTGGGTATCATTTTATCATTGGTTTCACACTTGTGTATGTATTCTTTTCCTTAAACTTTGACCAGCCGGATTTTATTTATTTATTGGTTCCCTATTTGCTATTTTATTTTATTTATTTTATTATGCCAATAAAGGGATGACGACAACAACAACAACAAAACTGTAAATGCCGACTCTGAATTTTTTGCAAATTAGTTACTACATAGACTACTGATAAGAAACAAAAGATCAGTTATCTTGATATTTTGTAAATTGCTAAAGGATGCAAATTCTCAACATATTTTCTTGGAAATCTGTCCCGTTCAGTTTTGTCAGATTTTGTATCCAAACGTACATAAATTGATTGCAAACCAAAGAACAGCCTATTTGCTCTCAGAAAGAGACATTATTTTGCCCATTCATTAAGAGCTATCGCATAGGGAAAGGCTCTTTGGTATCCTGCCATTGGGAGTGGTATACCATGTAGAGACATGAGAAAGTGCTTCTTCAGTTGTAACACCTTGGATGCAGAATGGCCTTCCCTTTGATGCCCAAATGATGTTAACATTAATTTCATTTTGGGCCAAATCAAAACCTGTCTGCTTACTCCAGCATTTTGGGCCTAGTGAGATCATGGCTTAGCTTTCAGGCAATTGGACTCCAGGTTTAATTTTGATTGCTAAGTTGTGTATTTAAAGAAAAAACTATTTAAACAGTTTAGAAATCATTATGATAATTGTACCCTACCCAGAGGTGTTTAGAGATACAGTATGGTGGACTAGAATTATTTTGAGAGCCAGTATAGCACAGCAGATACAGTGTCCAACTCAGGAGACCTAGGTTTGAAGCCCTGCTCTGCCCTAGACACTCCCTATGGGTTTTCAATGTCAAGCCACTCTTGAACATCCCACATAACTTGGAAATCACCATTAGACTTACCATAAGTAGGTAGTGACTTGATGGCACATCATAAACATATAAATATTTTAAAGGAAATACTGTATTAATTTCCATATGGATTGACTAGAGGGACAAGAACAGGAAGGGTTGAAGCCTGTATCATGCTATAACCAGGGTGGCATTTCTGCATGTTATTTTACCCAAAACAGGAGGGAGAGAGCTTATATACGTTTTTTTAAATAAAAGAAATTGATTAGGTGCCTGTTATTACAAAATCAGAGAGCCTCTGCCTCAGTTACATTTTAATACAGCCCTTTGTTTCTAGATAATTAGTTCAAATGTTGCCCAAGACATTGTGATCACCCCTGAAGCCACCCAAAGCGATTATCTCCATTCAGCTTTTGTGTAGGCAGCTGTTCATCATTATCACAGTGGGTAGCAATTGGTAGTTACAATGCATAAAAACAAAGATCTAATGGGCAAGATTACACCAGTTCTTGAGGCACTGAGATGACTCTCAGAAACAGAAATGGAACTCATTGGTGAGGTCAGGCATGGCATTCAGTCAGCCATCCATTTCATCACATAGTTCAGTTCTCTTTATTTCATGAAAGTTAAATGACAGCTTTAACTGTTGTTGCTTAGTTGTTAAGTCGTGTCTGACTCTTCATGATCCCATAGACCAGAGCACGCCAGGCCCTCCTGTCTTCCACTGCCTCCCGGAGTTGGGTCAAATTCATGTTGGTAGCTTTGATGACACTGTCCAACCATCTCGTCTTCTGTCAACCCCTTCTCCTCTTGCCTTCACACTTTCCCAACGTCAACATCTTTTTCAGGGAGTCTTCTCTTCTCACGAGATGGCCAAAGTATTGGAGCCTCAACTTCAGGATCTGTCCTTCCAGTGAGCACTCAGGGTTGATTTCCTTTAGAATGGATAGGTTTGTTCTCCTTGCATTCCGAGGGACTCTCAAGAGCCTTCCCCAGCACCACAATTCAAAAGCATAAATTCTTCAGTGGTCAGCCTTCTTTATGGTCCAGCTCTCACTTCCATATATCTCTACTGAAAAAACCATAGCTTTGACTATGTCAACTTTTGTCGGCAAGGTGATGTCTCAGCTTTTTAATATGCTGTCTAGGTTTCTCGTCGCTTTCCTCCCAAGAAGCGGGCGTCTTTTAATTTTGTGGCTGCTGTCACTATCTGCAGTGATCATGGAGCCCCAAAAAGTAAAATCTGTCACTGCCTCCATATCTTCCCCTTCTGTTTGCCAGGAGGTGATGGCACCAGTGGCCATGATCTTAGTTTTTTTGATGTTGAGCTTCAAACCATTTTTTGCTCTCTCCTCTTTCACCCTCATTAAGAGGCTGTTTAAATCCTCCTCACTTTCTGTCATCAATGTGGTATCATCTGAGGTTGTTGATATTTCTTCCGGTAATCTTAATTCCAGCTTGGAATTCCTCCAGTCCAGCCTTCCGCATGATGTATTCTGCCGGGGGACAATATACAGCCTTGTCGTACTCCTTTCCCAATTTTGAACCAATCATTTGTTCCATATCCAGTTCTAACTGTTAGTTCCTGTCCCACATATAGGTTTCTTAGGAGATAGGTAAGGTGGTCAGGCACTCCCATTTCTTTAAGGACCTGCCATAGTTTGCTGTGGTCCACACAGTCAAAGGCTTTTGCATAGTCAATGAAGCAGAAGTAGATATTTTTCTGGAACTCTCTGGCTTTCTCCATAATCCAGCGCATGTTAGCAATTTGGTTTCTAGTTCCTCTGCCCCTTCAAAATCCAGCTTGTACTTCTGGGAGTTCTTGGTCCACATACTGCTGAAGCCTACCTTGGAGGATTTTGAGCATAACCTTGCTCACGTGTGAAATGAGTGCAATTGTATGGTAGTTGGAGCATTCTTTGGCACTGCCCTTCTTTGGAATTGGGATGTAGACTGATCTTTTCCAGTCCTCTGGAAAAGTTTGTTGAGTTTTCCAAACTTGCTGGCATATTGAATATAGCACCTTAACAGCGTCATCTTTTAAGATTTTAAATAGTTCCACTGGAATGCCATCAGCTCCACTGGCCATGTTGTTAGCCATGCTTTCTAAGGCCCACTTGACTTCGCTCTCCAGGATGTCTGGCTCAAGGTCAGCAACTGCACTATCTGGCTTGTCTGGGATATCCAAATCTTTCTGGTATAATTCCTCTATGTATCCTTGCCACCTCTTCTTGATGCCTTTTGTTTCTGTGAAGTCCCTCCCATTTTTGTCCTTTATCATGTCCATCTTTGCACAAAATCTTTTTTTAATATCTCCAATTTTCTTGAACAGATCTCTGTTTTTCCCCTTTCTATTATTTTCCTCTACATTTTCACATTGTTCATTTAAAAATGCCCTCTTGTCTCTCCTTGCTATTCTTTAAAGTCTGCATTCAATTTTCTGTATCTTTCCCTATCTCCCTTGCATTTTGTTTCCCTTCCCTTCTCTGCTATTTGTAAGGCCTCATTGGACAGGCACTTTGCTTTCTTGCATTTCCTTTTCTTTGGGATGGTTTTTGTTGCTGCCTCCTGTATAATGTTACAAGCCTCCATCCATAGTTCTTCAGGCACTCTGTCCACCAAATCTAGTTCCTTAAATCTGTTCTTCACTATTCATAAGGGATTTAGCCCAGTGATTTTTTCCTACTTTCTTCAGTTTAAGCTTGAGTTTTGCAATAAGAACTTGATGATCAGAGCCACAATCAGCTCCAGGTCTTGTTTTTGCTGACTGTATAGAGCTTCGCCATCTTTGGCTTTAACTGTACATGGAATTAAAGGTTCATTTGAGACACCCTTAACAACAGCCATTCTAGATTTCTATGCTTGTAATCTAGCACCATTCACAAAAGCACCAAAAAAAGAGAAGCGAGTACATTGGGGAAGAATCAACTACCTTCTTGAATTATGGAAGAGTGCTCTAAATGTTATTCTTCTTCCTTTTTTTCTGCCATGCATGGTGCCTTCATTATATGCTTGCTTTCACAGCATCAAATGTGCTGCAGCATGCAAGTGGCAGGGGTTTATTTCTTCAACATGAGGATCAATTTTCTGCAAAGCCATCACTGAATTCTCTGAATTAAATGAAACAAGTGTTTTCCCGTTTGGCAAAGTCCAGGAGGCATAAAAGGCACCGATAAAGGAAGCTGTTCGTTATACTGTTAAAAAGCATAAGGACTATGATCAGCTCTCTATTTACTCACAAAGAAATAAACACTACTTGAGTTTTTTGACAACATACCAGCTCCATAATTAAAGTAGGATTGGGATGGTACTTAGTCTGGCATAGGCTGCTGTGCATTGTAAAATACCATGTTGAAATATGTAAGATTCCCGTGCATGAATTGTTCCTCTTGTGCTTTTTAATTGGTGTACCTAGACCAAGGGCTTTTACACTCTGGCCAGTTACCAGATCTCAAATAGTGGTGCCATAGACTTCTGCAAGGGCATTGTCATTTGCCTTTGCCAGGGAAAGAAAACTGCCCTTCTAATTCAGGAGGCCAGAGAAAGCAGTAGGACAGAAGTGACAAGGAGAAGCAAAAGCCTGTCTTACAAGTGAGAGAGCCCTCTTATGGACATTTGACAAAGAGTCTAATAACCATATAGCCATGCATTGATTAAGACAGTTTAGAGAAAATAAAATGGTTTCAGTGGAATTCTTGGGGTCAGCACAATTGAAGCTCCTTCCAAATTTTCCTTTGTATACTCAGCTACACCTTTTTGGGAAATATTTCTGTTACTAATCAAAAGGCACATCTTAGGTAGAACTAGAGCAGGACCCTCTAAGGAATTTCCCGTTGTTTAGATCAGTGATTCCCAAACTTTGGCCCTGGATGTTTTTGGACTGCAATTCGCAAAAGCCATAGCTAGCACAACCTGAACAATGTTATGAGCCTCTATCCAGAGTTTTTTGGGCACTCTGTCCACCAAGTCTAGTTCTTTAAATCTCTTCTTCACTTCCACTGTGCATTCATAAGGGATTTGGTTTAGATCAGGGGTCTCAAACATGTGGCCCAGGGGCCATTTGCGGCCCGCCAGATGATAGTTTATGGCCCCTGCCTTGCTTCCCCCCCCCCCGCAACGCCCACATGTCCTCTGCTGTCACGAGTCAAAAAAAGCCTTGCCTTGTTCACTGGCTCTCTCCCAAGACAGCGCCTCTTGCACTCTCCATCCGGAACTGCAGCCTGCCAGCCAGCCCGCCTGTCTGCCAAGTGGCAGACTGCAGTTCCGGATGGAGGGTGCAAGAGGCGCTGTCTTGGGGGAGAGCGGTGAGCAAGGCACGCTGCTGGCCCTTTTCCCCGAGCACCTGAGCCTCCGCCGAGCAATGCCTGAGAGCGGAGCTTGCTCACAGCCTGTCCTCAAAGAGTGCCTCCAACAGCACTGCCAACAGCAAGTGCTGCCGCCACCGCCTCTTCCAGGCTATGTGGCTCTCTTTCTCTCTCACCACCCCCAGCACCAGCCTGGCCAGCGGCCGCCTCAGCACCCAGCGGTGCTTCCTCCTCCTCCTCTTCGTCCTGCTTCTGCCACCTCGACTCTGGAGGCTGCCTGGGCCTGCCTCGCAAAGTTTGCTCATCTGTCATGGTGGGGGTAGCTGCTGGTGCTGCTGAGTGCACCTTTTTTTGAGTGGAGCCCTCAGAGGAAGGTTGCTGGACCTCCGTGTGTGTGCGTGTGCGTGCGCGCGTGCGTGTGCGTGCGCGCGTGCGTGCGTGTGCGCGCATGCCCGCATGTCCAAAAGCACCTGTCGGGGGCCCTGGCCCATTCTGTTTAATTTCGCGGGTACTGATGGGGGCTTTTCTCCTTTGGCAAGGCAAATTCTGTGAGGGTTTTTTTAAATTTTATGTTGTGCCCTCCTTCCCCCCCCCCAGGTAGGTGGTCACTGGCGCTCCCTCCCTTCTCTGCTTCTTCATCCTGCTGCTGCTGGTGGTGGTGGTAGTGAAGGAGGAGCTGAAGGGGGTCATGTCCAGTGACAAGGGCTCGCACGCCCCTCCTCCTCCTCCTCAGAGCCCCAGACGGGCTAAAAAAACTCCTGGGCGGCTTCCTCGGGCTCTTGCTCCACTTGGCGGAAAGTCTGATGTGGCCCAGCCTCACCCAGACTCTGCCTCCAGCGACCCCCAGGTAAATTGAGCTTGAGACCCCTGGTTTAGATTATACCTGAGTAGCCCAGTGATTTTTCCTACTTTCTTCAGTTTGAGCTTGAATTTTGCTATGAGAAGCTGATGGTCAGAGCCACAATCAGCTCCAGGTCTTGTTTTTGCTGACTGTATAGAGCTTCTCCATCTTTGGCTGCAGAGAATATAATCAATCTGATTTCGATGTTGCCCATCTGGTGATGTCCATGTGTAGAGTCGCCTCTTGTGTTGTTGGAGAAGAGCGTTTGTGATGACCAGCTTGTTCACTTGACAAAACTCTATTAGCCTTTGCCCTGCTTGATTTTGAACTCCAAGGCCAAACTTACCTGTTGTTCCTTTTATCTCTTGACTCCCTACTTTAGCATCCAAATCCCCTATAATGAGAAGAACATCTTTCTTTGGTGTCAGTTCTAGAAGGTGTTGTAAGTCTTCATAAAATTGGTCAATTTCAGTCTCCTCAGCATTGGTGGTTGGTGCAGCCAAAACTGTGCACACCACCTGGGGTTCAATCCCGGGTAGCCGGATAAGGCCGACTCAGCCTTCTATCCGTCCAAGGTTGGTAAAATGAGTACTCAGCTCACTAGGTGGCCGGGGGGGGGGCAATGTATAGCCTGCATAATTAACTTGTAAACTGTCCAGAGAGTGCAGCACACTTTGCTTTTGGCTTTGCCCCAGCCCCAGAAATGCAACTGGAAATTTTTTCTATCTGAAAACTTCAGTAGACAGATGATTTTTTAACTTCCTTCAAGCTGCATTCAGCTTGGTCTGCACATAGTATTTCCTTGGATAGTTATATTATTTTCCACTCTCTAAGAGAATATTTATAGACTTTATTTTATTTCTTCTATAAATAAGAGGCGTATTTGAAGCATATTGTCTATAAGCAGTCTCTATATTTATTGGCCTTGTCCCTACAAGCTGGTATCTATTTCTGCATGTCGCTTATTTAGTAGGGGAGTTTTTATTATTAGGAATTGTATGATTGCAAATGTGCTATAATTCATACCTCTCTTTGGTCTATTTTGCTTTGTCTTTTTTCAGTATTGCATTACCTTTTTAAAAAAAAAATCCAGAAGAAAAGATTGCCCCTTTTTCTCTTCTTCATGCATGCATTGTTACAAAAATATTATCTTTTTATAGTAGTTGAAGGGGAAAACTCTTCCTGAGTTAATATACAGCCTGATAATTTGATCACAGATTATAGATGTTTCCTTGATAGTTCCATAAATACAGTTACCCAGTAAACATTCTGCCACTTTCCACTACACATGTACAAAAGTCGGGATGTGAAATATTTGGGCCTTGGTGGGAGGACGTGGTATGACATGAATTGTGTTGGCAACTCAAGGAAAGGCTGAAGTCAACACATCTCCAGCAGACGAACTCCAGAAATACTCCTATGCATTATTACCATTCAATTGGATCCAAACTTTGGAGATGTATCAAAACTAGTAGTGCTAATTTCAACAGGAGTTTGATCTAACACTTAGATCTAAAACTTAATAATTAGCATGTGGAGCGGCTGTGATGTGAATGTCCTCTCAATAAATAATGTATTTCAATGAAGTCTTCTGTAAGTTATGTTCCACTAATTTTGATGGCTCTCCAAAGTTTGGTTCTAGTCCAAACAGTGTGAAATTAGAAGGATTATATTAATTGTCTATCAGACAAAACAAAGAAATAAAACAAAAGCAAAATGAAAAAGATAAGATCTAAATATTGCACCTTAAAAATAACTGCTATATTTTAATGTGCACTTTCTTGGAAAAAGTCCACTTGCTCATAAAAAAGAGTGAGAATACAGAGACTATATGTCAAAACATTTATACATGGGTCTAAGATAAAGAGACAGTGATCAGCTGGTAAACACAAGTTGCAAATAGTGTGAGTCAATATGCCATTTCACACCTAGCGATGGTTTAAGACCCCTGTTTGATATTCAGTTCTTTCCCCTTGAAGTTTTGTTTTGTAAAAAGCAAACATGGGAAGCAGGAAGTGTATGCAGAGCTAGCTCCATTGGGGAGCTCTTTTCTTCCAGCTTTTGATGAAACCCTGCTCTCTCACACGCATGGGGTGAGGCTCCCATGCATTGGGAATGAAAATTAGAGGGGACATTGTTAGTGAGTAAAAGAACCTTTGGGTCAAGTTAACAACAGCAGAAACAGTATAAGAACTGCTGGATAGCTCAGTGGCTTAGGCATCTGGTTGTGGAACCAGAGACCGGAAATTCAATTCTCCAGTGTGTCTCCTTAACAGGGACTGTACTCAATGATCCAAAGGGTCCCTTCCAGCTCTGCAGTTCTAAGATGACTAATTATTATTATAATATGATTATAATTATTATATTGTTATTATATAATCTTTGTGCCATTACACGTATGTTAATGAATTAGAACCCCTGATTTTACTTTTGAAACTTGTTTGGTAAAGGTGGCTGTGGTTACTTGGGAAGGAACCTAGGCTATGGAAAATAAAAGCACACAGCAACATAATTACTGTAATATTTTACATTTGGTAATGGCTGAAGAACCCTTGAATAATGTTTATTCCATTGAGATGGGTATTAAGCATATGTATGTATTTGATCTAGGCTGTCTCCTTTTGGATTCTTGTTCTGTAATGTTTCTTCTCCAGAATAACAACTTTCAAATGTAAAGAGTGTCTGAGAAGACTAATGCCCTATTTATGTCCATTAATACTTGTGCTGAGATTGTCCTGTTTTCTTACGTAGAGTGCAGAGGGACATTGTTGGCAAAATATATATCACATTAACATAGCAACAAGTAAAAGTTCCCTTGAAGGTTTGTGTTGGGTCCTATAATCATGTTGTCAAAGTACATGTGGATGCCAAGCTGACACCTGGGTTTGTAGAAGTGTTTAATACCTATCACTGTATCCGTGTTCTGTAAGTCATTGTGTGGCAAGAGTTCCTTGAGATTGGGGTCTTGTCTGTAAGCAAGTATAGTCTTGCAACCAAGGGCTTGGGACAATGAAGTATTCTTGTCAAGGATGGTTTAGGATTAGAGATGGGGGTATTCAAAGCCACTCTTCAACCTTGCAGAAAGGCTTGTCCTCCTGCCTCCTGCCAGGAGTGGCTTGCAGAGCACAAGCTCCAGAGCAATAAGAAGGGAGCGCAGAGCCCGCAGCAACAGCGGAAGGTGACTGGACAGTCCAACCACAGGGGGCTAGACTCTCGTTATGTCCACCTGTATGAAGGTATTCATATTCATCTACAAATACCCCATCTCTAGTTGGGATCATTTATGATGCTTGTGAGTGGTCTCAGTTGTTGGGTAAAAGTAACAACTCGGTGGTGTTAGGTTATTTTCTCTTCCAAGTTTGTCTTGCAGTAGGTTACTTCTGGGTATTCATCCTGCCCAGTTAATTTGTTCCTTAACCATACTGGATTGGTATTGTAGCCTGAGAAATATGTTTTGTAGATCCTTGAGTTAGGAGTCTCTATCTTGTGAACCCGAGCAGTTGTGATTGTACCTGAAGGCTTGGATGTAAGCCAGCCATTCTCAACAGGGTCATATGGTCCTCTGGGGGGTCCTGGCACGTTTGAAGGGGGTCACATACTGAAAACAGTTCTTCACACACCACCTTATAAGGTTTGTTATGCGAGTTGTACAGTCCTGAATTGCCCTATATTTCTTCCATGTTTAAGTCCATGGCCAAAAAAAAGTGTGTGTGTGTGTGTGTGTGTGTGTGTGTGTGTGTGTGTGTGTGTGTGTGTGTGTGTGTGTGTGTGTGTGTGTGTGTAAACAGTAGATTTTGTGGTGTATTCAGGATGGAAACTGAAGGATATGGCAATTGCCATTTCCTTTTCTCATTGGTTAAAAGGTCTAGGATAAACAGAGACCAAGTCTGAAACACACTTACCCAGGAATAACACACTGAACAGTGGATTTTGTGGTGTATTCAGGATGGAAGCTGAAAGATATATTGATTGTCATTTCCTTTTTTCATTGGTTAAAAAGGTCTACGATAATATGGATTTAAACAGGGACCAAGACTGAAACACACTTACTCAGGAATAACACACTGAACTCTATGGGATTTAAGTCCAAGTAAACATATATATTACTATATTTATTGATTTTTTTTATTTATCTCACCTAAGGATAGTTCTCGCCTTACAAATGGCCTGAATATAGATTTTAAAACATTTTATTTCTCAAGAGATGGACCCATGGCTGTGAATCAGCAACAGCTCCAAAGTATTAACCTACATATCAAGGATGGGCAGAAGGTAGCTCAGGAGCTATAAGTAAGTATGAAGAGCTATGTCATAATCAGTAGATCCACAGAAATTTCTACTTCTCTGTTGAGAAGTGAGCCTCGTGGCACCATGGTTAAACTGTAGTATTGCAGCCAAAACTCTGCTCACGGTCAGTGTTCAATACCAACGGATCTGACAGATGGCTCAAGGTTGACTTAGCCTGCCATCCTTCTGTGTTTGGTAAAATGAGTACCCAGCTTGCTGAGGAGGGCAACGTGTAGTCTGTATAATTAATTAGAAAATTGTAAACCACCCAGAGAGTGCTTTAAGCACTATGGGGCAATGTATAAGTAGCACACTTTGCTTTGCTTTGACGTTTAACAATACAGTAGTAGCAAACAAGGCTACTGAAACAAAGAAAGACAAGAAAAAAAAACAGGAATGGATTTTTGTGTGCAGAAGGACTGTGTTTACAGTTCTGGTACTGAAAAGAAATCCTGGGAGTCAGAGATGCCCTGATTCCCAAGTCTATGCCTATTTTCCTGGAAATAGAAACACTCATTAGATACAGCTCATGACTGGAAGATGGCTCTTCTTAACTAATGTAAGCATCTGACCCATTTCAATAAGGCTTCAGGTCAGGCGATGTGACTGGAGACAGCTTTGGTCACCTTGGTGGATGACCTACAGCAGGAACTGGAGAAGGGCAGTGTGTCCCCCTCCTCCAATTCAGATAAGAGCCTTCTCTTGGTTTCACTGGCAGCACAGGCACATTTGATTGGGTTCTTCTCTGTGGTTGCTCCCAGGTTGTGGAATCCTCACCCTTGAAGGTTAGATTTCATCCTTCTATCCACAGACATACCTCCTCAGGAAGAATTTTAGTAACTATGATGGGATCCCTAGATGAGGCTTTCTCCTCCTCCTCCTCTTCCTTCCTCTTTGCTTTTATAAATGTGCTTTTAAAGTTTTGGATACTTTTTAATTAATTGAGTGATTGTTTTAATTACTATTTTAATTAATTACTATTTAGCTGGCTGGATAGCTCAGTGGTTTACGTATCTAGCTATGCAGCCAGAGGTTGGGAGATCAATTCCCCATTGTGCCTCCTGCGAGTAGAGCCAGCCTGTGTGGCCTTGGGGAAAGCTGCACAGTCCCAGGGCACCCACCAAAGAAGGGCGTGGTAATCTACCTCTGAGTGTTTTCTACCTGGAAAACCCTGAAAAGGGTTGTCATAAATCAGATTTGACTTGATGGCACATCATCATCATCGTCGTTGTTGCATGTTTAATTTTACTTATGGTGCTTTTAACAGCACTTGTTCCAACACTTTTTCCTCTCATTGGGAAAAAGTGTGGCCTACAAAAGAGACAAATAAAATAAAATAAAATAAACCAAGTGTCACAGCAATTGCCTCTGGAATTATGCAGATTAACTTGATTTGCTGATTGGCGTTTAGGATGTAATTCCTTTGAAGTCTGATTTCCCACAAATGGTAAGATGGTCTCAATCACCTCTCTGCAACATTCAGCTCTAATTGCAGGTTCTCCCTCACCTCTGTTTCTGGCCTGAGCTTCTGTGTTCATGTGGCTTTGGTTGGTGGATTCCGGGGCAAGGTGGGGGAAACCCTATTTTTCTTAGAAAAGCATCCCAATCAATAGTTAAGTAAATGAAAACAAACCTTGTTCTTCCTCCTAGTTACCATCTTTTTTAAAATCACAGGCCGACGTCTTCTGTTCTTTGCAGTTCCGTTAACACGTGCTGCTCTTTTTGCTAGAATCAGCACTCCAAGGAAACACGGCAACCTGTGTAGGTGGGCATTCTAGTTAAGCAAAAAAGAAACCTCCACCCAACAACATGGCATGTTCCTGCTGAGGGAAGAAAAGGAAAACACATTGGAAATAGTTAGCAGGTAAAAATGAAGAAGATGCAACAAAGAAGTAACCAGCTGTGCCCTGTCAACTGCTTCTTCACTCAGATCAGTGGCTACTTCTTGCTAACAAATTTAAAGAGACAGCTTTTTAACTATAAAGCGAGGAAGGCAGGCAAGATTGGCAGAAATGAGGGGGAAAGCAAAGCGTCTTGGGGGGGAGGCTGCCCTTCCTCAGAAAGCAAACATCAATTACAGAAGAGGATTTTTTTCCCTCAGTGCAAGAAAACATTCCTTCCTGCTCCCTGTACTTTCATCCATCGCCATGCTAATCATCATCCCACAGTCAATGCTGTTCATATTTCTAAATGTACATTTTAGAGAGAAAGTCTGTATTAAACAATCATGTATAGTTTGTCCCTTATATAACCTCTGAAAGATGGGGTGGGGGGAGTTTTCAGACTTCAGTACAGTTCCAAGTGGGTGAGAGGATATCTTTGCATTATCCTCTTGACTGCTTTTAAAAGAGGATTGTCGTATTCTGTCCCTTATCCCAAAGTATTCCCAGAGAAATACCATTTAATTCGCCTAAGGGCAAAGGTGAGGGATCTGAGAATAGAATTCCCTAGCTTTGATGATTTCAGTTAAAACCATACTGATTAACTCATACGCTATGCTAAAATACGCTATGTTGGTAGAAGAGATTATTTAATGCAAGCATTTTGTAGAACTCTTAATATCATTTTTATATAAGTATTTAACTGTGATTACTGCAAAACAATCCTGGAAATTATTTCATCATTTAATTTCCCCCCCCCCTTTCCCCAGCAGAGAACCACATAACAGCTTCAGGAAACCAACAAGTAAAATCAACCACCATCTCTTTAAAAGTATTTCCATCTCCCTCCTGTGTGCCAACTGCAGAATTAGTCTTTAAATAATCATTAAAATGTAATTAAGGAGACTGAATTTTCTCTCACACTCGGAAAGACTGTAAGATTTTACCCTGAAGAATAGTCGAGTTTAATTCTCCATCCCAAGGACCATCTGCTTAAACAGAGTAAACAAAATTTAAAAAGTCCCTCCAACTCTCTTATCCTTTGAATTTTCTCTCACCCTGTAAGTTTTGTTTATTCTTGTTGACATTTTCAGAGCTTTGACCATAAAAGACGCAATAGATCCCCATAAGGGAGCAATGCAGACCCAAAAATCACAGAAACTGGATTATTATTACTCTGCTGGGGAGTCCCCTGATCTGTCAGATGCTGACTTCCATCATCCCCAGCCAGCATTGGCAATGCTTGTGAGGATGATGGAAGTTGTAGTTACACACCAAGTTGGGGGAGGCTGATGACAATACCTACATAATTGGACAGTTTCTCCATTGTGGCTGTTTATTTTTTCCTCTCCTGGAACTGAGCACCAAAGAATCACTTCACTGTTAGCTGTAACAAATCAAGAAGCTCTTACCTGTAGTTCTATCTCTTCCCAGCGCTAGGTATCTGACAGTCAGCAGAGCAAGCAATTCTCTCTGTGTATCATTATTACAACTCAGATCACACCAGGCAACCCAACTGGCAGTCCTGAGATCTGAGCAACAGTAAGCAGCAAGCACACCTTTTCCAGTGATGAGTTACTGGTGGGGCATGGTCCATCTGCAGGGGGCAATCACATTTGTTCCCTCCAATTGCCTGATGAAAAGGATACAAAGCAATGCCAACAAGACAGACAGATTTTTAAAATACCCATGATATTATGTCTGGCTTCCAGTCCTATTTGCAAACAGCCTTCTGGATGGCATGTAGACAAACTATTAAAATGCTGCCTAATATAAGTATATCCCAAAGTAGCAGCATATGGTTGAATGGGCTAGAACTGCTTCATCTCTTTTCTGTAAAAAGTCTGGGGAAATGCAAACTGGATGACATTTAAAGATTTATCTACAATGCAGAGGAATTTGCAA
Organism: Pogona vitticeps; assembly: GCF_051106095.1. NCBI lineage: Eukaryota > Metazoa > Chordata > Lepidosauria > Squamata > Agamidae > Pogona > Pogona vitticeps. The sequence continues at coordinate 146,066,990 of NC_135787.1, read as the reverse complement.
CAGCAAAGTATTGCAACAACGGCTTGTAGAACTATGAGGCCAACTACTTGGTTCATGAAGGTATTCCCTGTGATATTTCATCTCAAATTAAAAATAAAGTGCCAAGCCTAGTATAAGCAGTCATAGTTGTGTTTTTGAGCACACAGTAGTAACTGATGTTCAAGTATGATACACATAAGCAAAAATATGTAGACTGTGCCCTGAGCACAGTTGTGCCAAGCTTGCACTATGATCTAGCTGAGGTCTGGTGTCTTAAGGCTGTAGTTATAATGTAACTGCTGTCTGTTCCAGCATTTCTCCCATAAGAATATTCATGTTTCTCATTGAGTCAGATACGTGGCTGTGGAGATAGAAGCCCAGAGCAACATTCTACCTTGGGTGACCCTTATGAGTCCAGGCTCATAATCTGGAAGAAGACAGAGACTGGGAAGGGCAGCAATGAAGGAAGTAGAAAAAATAATCAAGTGTTAGGCTATGTCACTGGAGACTAAGGTCAAGATCATCTACACTTCTCTATTCCCCATCTTTAGGTATAAGTGTAAAAGCTGGACATTAAAAAAAAAAGCTGAAAAGGAAAACATTTAATCATGAATATGGTGCTGGAGGAGAGCTTTGTGGATACCCTGGACTGCCAAAGGGATGAACAAGTCCATGCTAGAACAAATCAAGCCTGAACTATCTCTGGAGGCAAAAATGATGAAACTAAAGTGGACATATTTTGGGCATATCATGATAAGGCAAGACAACACTGGAAAAAACAATAATTCTGAGAAAGATTGAAGGCAGCAGGAAAAGATGAAGACCCAATTTGAGATGGTTTGACCCTCTAAAGGAACCACTGCCTTAAGTCAAGAGCTAAGCAGGCCTATTGAGGACTGGACTTTTTGGAGATTATTCATTCATAGGGTTGCCATAAGTGATTTGACAGCACATGACAATAACAAGGACTGTTTCTGTAAAATATACATACTCCCTTTTTCAAAAACCCTCAGTTTATGAATGTGAGTAATTCTGCTTCTCTATCCACAATTCAAAACACCAGAAAATGCCCCAGTGTTGCTGCACAATATCATACCCACATTCAACAGGAAAACGGATGCCAGCCTTGCATAGCAAAGGGCAGCCTGAATGATGACAACACCAATGGCAGCAGCCAAGATGGTCTACAAGGTATCCTCTTGTGCACATTGCAATTGTGAAAAGGAAAATTCCAGAAACTGACTCCTTTTTTTATCAGTTAACCACTTCTCACCCAAATACAAAGCAATTGTCAGGACTGTTTTTGAACAAGTGCAAATGGTAGTGATCAGAAGAGAGTATGCTCTGTAGACCATCTTGGCTGATACCATTTGTGCTACCAGTTTTCAGGCTACCCTTTATTATGTATTGCTGGCAATGCAAGTAAGATATTATGTTATAATTTTACAGTTTAAATGGATGAGTTTCAGAATATTTATTTTTTATTATTTTTTAAAAAATATATTTTTAATATTTTTACAACCAGACACAGAATGCCTTTGGAAGGACGCATCCCTGCTTGTCCAGGAATTAAAATTTCAATTGGGTCTTGATTGACAGCTTCAGAAGTTCTGATTGCCCCAGACCTGGAGCTGATTCCCCTTTGAAAACTCGAGTCAGGAAACTAGTCTCAGAAATTCTGAAATAATGTTTTCTAAAAGCACTCAGAAATCAGTCAAACAGAATGGCCCTGTGCTTTTATGATGCAGAAATACTTTCAATATTACTTAGAAAATTTTGTCCTAATTCCTTGAAGTTACATGGCAAAATGTCTCCCTTTCTATAGGGCTGTCATTACACTACTTTCTTTAAAGCAAACCTGTAATTTTTTTTTTACTCTTTCCATAATAGCTGTAAACCTTTGTTGACCTATAATTCTTCCTCTTAGTTCTAGCTAACTAACCCTTTCATCTCTAAATAACAAAGGCGATGTGTCTCCTTCTTGGAGGGAAGGAAGTGACAACAGCAACCCTAAGAACAGCAATCTAAGGTGGAAGGAAGGTCAGCCCAGGTCAGAGCACGGATAGGACAATTTAGGAAACCTGAAGACATCCACTTCCTTTCCCATACAAAGACCCACATCTTCTTGAGAATGAACCAAGTCACACCCAGTCGCTTCCAATAGCAATAACACTGCAGTGCATTTAATAATGTACAATGCAACAAATTACTTTCATGAATGATCAGAGTAACGATAGACTACCTGGCTTCTGAGAGGTCATGGCTGGTCTTTTGCCTATGGCAGCAAAATGTCTTGCTCTAGTGCTGCTTAATTTATCTAGGAACAGCCCACACAGCTAGCAAATAATTGCTCATTGCTGACACCAAAGGGAGAATACAGAGCTGCTTCTCCCTTTTGTTATTTCAGTGTTTATTCCAAAGTCAGTCATGTCTCTGTACAGTCAGAACTTAAAGCTCCATTCTTCTCAGTGAGGCACTTACTGCTTCTCAGAGCTATAATTTGTAATCCTTTGGCTAGTTGGTCATTTCCTCCTCCCTCCATTAAAAGGGCATGAGACAAACATATTTTAAAACCTTAACACCAGAGTTAGTAAAATAGAAAATCTGGGAGGGCAGTGCTTTCCACAACAAATTGCTAAAATAATGGAAAGCAGAAACATCAGTATGTTTTTTGAAAAAAAAAACAGATCAAAGAAATGACTTAGCTTCATAAACTACAGTTGGTAACTTCTTTCACAAGCAAACCATATCTAAATGGAGGACAGAGTGAGCCACAGAAAGAGATTTAGAGGTCTTTTATATTCTCTTTTTGATCATTTTCATATTCCTCCACACATTTTTTACCAGGTGCTTTCTTATTGCCCCTAAAATCTCTTGTACATCATATTCTTCACTTTGAATAAGTGCTACCCACCCCTTGGAAAAGGCACGTAGCCACAAAAGAAATGATCTCAAATATGCTCCATGGTTCAAACAGGAATCACAGACTCTTCACTAAAGTTTCTTTGGTTTAGTGCCTCTTTTCTATGCTATACAGAACACACATTTAACAGACCCAAAGTTTGGAGTAGAATTTTATGTGATAATTCTCTTGACATGAAAGAACACCACTTTTGCTGCCAATTCTGCTGATTGAGATAGATAGATAGATAGATAGATAGATAGATAGATAGATAGATAGATAGATAGATAGATAGATAGATAGATAGATAGATAGATAGATAGATAGATAGATAGATAGATAGATAGACAGACAGACAGACGGACGGACGGACGGACGGACGGACGGACGGACGGACGGACGGACGGACGGACGGACGGACGGACGGACGGACGGACGGACGGACGGATGTATGTTCTGGTTAAAAAGATTCCTTTAATTTACTCCATGTCTTGTTTCCTTCTAATCTCAATAAGAAAGAACATCTAAGTGTCTTTTTCATCTTTCCCAGCCCACAATCTAGTCTTGGTCATTTGCAGCCACATCAATGGACCATTTACTCTTATATCCCCTCTTTATATCTGAATATTCTTCTACAAAAACTTACCCAAAACTTCCTCACCCATGTATCTGTATCTGGGGAACTGCCATTACCATCCACCATACAGAGATTCTCTGTTCTTTAGCTATCCTCTGACAAGGAAAATTCAACAGATGCAGAAAGAGATGCAGCAATTCTTAAACTTATGCCATTTAGATTTCTGCCATAAAGATAAAGATGCTGCTGTAAAATAAAGATGGAAGAGGAAGAAGGAAGAACTGAGATCTTCACTGGGTGCTTCTAATCCATACCATTCAGGGTAATATAGATAGTTGGGATGTGGGAATGCTAGAAGAAAGAAATGAGCCTAATTGACCTGGAGTTTTGTTAAAAGTGTAGTAGAGATGGGGAAATATGTAGCTATCCAGATGTCATGGGACTTCAGTCCTAGAAAGTATAGAGAAGGATGAAGGATAATGGGAATTATGGTCCAGCAATCTCTGGTTGGCCACATATTCCACGCTCTTTATGTATACCTTCATAAGAATTGGCAGTTCCATCCTTGTCTGCTCCAATTATTTCCCATTGGATTAAAACCACATGAAGTAGCATAATCTGAATGCAGTCAAGGGCAGGTCGAGTGGCAGAACCCAGTGACACTAATCATTTCTTGGAAATCGTTGACAATGGCCACAGCAAGTGGATATCTGTCCAAGTTTCATGACATAAAAATGCCAATATAACCTAAAGGTCGATCAAGAGCTTTGGCCAAATAGCTGAATGTAACTATGAACTGCTGGGTAGCTTAGTGGTATAGATACCTGGCTGTGAAGCTAGAGGCTGGGAGTTCAATTCCCTACAATGCCTCCTTGACAGGGACTGGACTTCTAAGATTAAGACAATGATGGTGACGATCACTGATACTCCTTCCCCTGTCTTAATACCCAGTCAGTTTATAGAATTCAGGGTGAAGTTGAGTTGTTTGTTTAAATTACTCTCTGTAATCGTCAAGGAAGATCTTAATTCAAAAGAGCTAAAATGTTACTAATCTGAAGACTGGGCAAATAAAAGTGCATATCCTGCCAGTCTTACTAAATACCTTCTGTAGATTAGGTCATCTTGACTAAGCTAGTGGTTTTCATGCTATGTTTTCAATGTTGTTTGCTGAACATAAGATGTCTCCCATTTTTCAGTAGAATTCCTCTCATTCTGTGTTAAAGCAGCTTTCCTCCATCTGGGCCCTGTATACATGTTAAACAGCAATTCCCATAATCCCTTGCCAGCCTGGTTACGCCCACTCTGCATCATTGCCATTCCATTTCAGATAGTTTTGCTTGCAGTAATGTGGTTATTTAGGAACCAAATAAATCTTAAACCTTCTCATAGACTAGAGAACAAACCCACAAATCACTAAGGCATTTAACTGTGCTTTTGTCTCATTTCTGTTTTCTTTGCACCACATGACTATATTTGTTTTCAGTTTACATCTTCCAATCTTCTCTCTCTCTCTTTCTCCCCCCCCCAATTAAAAATCATTCAGAGATCATTATAGCTGTTCAGTTACAGAGTTTGTGGTGGCTTTATTCCTTTACAGAGAAAATTAGAAAGCTATTTCTGTAACTCCAAATGCAGCCTTTATCTCCCTGGAATATCAAACGTATGATGATGGGTTAGTGCCTTGATCCTTGATAGATGAAGCAGGGGAATGTTTTGAATGGTGCAGCTCATAGTAGTGTTGTTCCCCTGTCCCAGTCTTACAGACCCATAGACCTGTAAGCTTATTGTAAAAGAGAATTAGAGAAACAGTTACAAACATTTTAATGGTTGTTTTGAACCAAATGTGCCCACAAATACAAGGTCAAGGGAAATCTGAATACAGTAAATAGTGTGATAGTGGTCTAGTTCCCATAGAAGCAGGAAACCTGTGCCTAGGCTAAGAAGAGGTACTGGTTAGAGTGGAAAAGGAGACTCAGGTTCAAGACCCAAGTAAGCTGTGAAACTGACGTGATGTTGGGACAATCACAGTCTCTTCACCTGACCTACCTCATAAGGTTGTTGTGAGAATAAAGTGGGGAGAGGAGGAGATCCATGTACCCCACCTTGTGCTCACTATGGGAAAGGCAGGAAAACTACATAGTCACCTTAAAAAAAGACTTATAACAGGCTATACCAGTACAGACTGCAGAAACAGCTGTCTCCACACAGAAAATGACATGCCATGGGATATTTTTCTCTTCTTGGTTACTTTTTCCCTGGATATGCTTTCGCAGTTTTAAAAATTGTGTATTTATTTGGGGGAGCAAATAAGCAAGAGTTAAGAGTTGTCTTGTTATAAAAATAAACAATCATTACATGCCATTAAGTCACTTCTGACTTATTATGACCCTTTGCAGAGTTTTCTAGGTAGAGCGTCCTCAGAAAGGGGTTACCATTCCCTTCTTCTGGGGGTGCCCTGGGACCACGCAGCTTGCCCCAGGCCACACAGGCCGGCACAGCAGGGAATAAAGCTTCACAGCCAAGTATTCCTGCTCACCAAGTAGACCTCAATAAATTCCCCTTGATTCTTCATTCTGGCTGCATGACCCAATATTTTTTTGCATGAAAAGCTATTTCGTCGTTGTTTAGTCATTCAGTCATGTCTGACTCTTTGTGATCCCATGGTCCAGAGCACGCCAGGCCCTCCTATCTTCCACTGCCTCCTGTACTTGTGTCAAATTCATGTTGGTTGATTCGCAGACACTGTCCAGCCATCTCATCCTCTGTCGTCCCCTTCTCCTCTTGCCATCACACTTTCCTAACATCAAAGTCTTTTCCAAGGAGTCTTCTCTTCTCATGAGATGGCCAAAGTACTGGAGCCTCAGCTTCAGGATCTGTCCTTCCAGTGAGCACTCAGGGTTGATTTCCTTTAGAATTGATAGGTTTGTTCCCCTTCCAGTCCAGGGGACTCTCAAGAGCCTCCTCCAGCACCACAATTCAAAGGCATCAATTCTTCGGCGGTCTGCTTTCTTAAAAGCTATTCAGACAAATTTAAATGACTGAAGAGAAGGTTTTTCCAAGTCAGCTCCAAATTCAGTGGTCATTCCCAAGAAGAGTAGACTTGCTGAATCAATGTGTCTTACATACATGTTGGTTCAACAAGTCCCTCTTATGGAATGGGACCTCTCTTCTTGGGACTAACCTCTGGATTTATTTCTGCATCTAGCCATTACTCCAAGCAATTCTAATTTATTTTGCTAAGTGCCTCCACTCCCTATCTGTGCTATTTTTCAGTAGTATCTTGTTTAAGGCTCTACTCTTGAAAGTATTTACTTTGAGAAAATCTCACTGAAATCCAGACATCATCCTGTTGAATATAAATGGCTATAATTATAGTGCCAGAGTTTAAAGAAAATATACTGCATGCTTAGTGGAGGGCATCATAGGTACACCCACCAAAAGCATGTCATGTGCACATTTTCCAAACATTTTAGTTTTTCCTTTCCTTTTTATCACAGGTATGGATTATGTCAGTTAAAGACCTGTCTAACAGAGGAATGACCTGATGAACTTATATGCATCAATGTTGCCTCTCCCTGAGAGACTCACATCAATCTATAATATGAGAACCCAAAAAACCAATAATTGATATGAACAATGCATGCAGCTCCAGCACAAACAAATAGCCCAAGGTAAGTAAATGGCTCTGGTATTGAATAGCTATGTCATAATGACAGGTTTTGCCAATAGGAATTATTTTACAGGAGGAAATCTCAACCTCTGCCAAGGCTTCAGACATTTTTCTTTATCATGACTCAAGCTATCAGACGTTCTTATACCTGCAGACTAGAAATCTGGGTACAGAATGCTGTAATACTGTGACCTACTTCAGATATTATTGGGGTTGTATATATTTTCCCAAGCGGAACCAAACTACATGAGCAGCCATGAGTATCTGCAGGTAAACCTCAGCAAACCACCTTCCTTCCTGCTTGTCCTACAGTATACAGTGGGGGCTCGACTTACAAACTTAATCCGTATTGGAAGGAAGTTTGTAAGTCGAAAAGTTTGTAAGTCGAATCAGCATTTCCCATAGGAATGCACTGAAAACCAATTAATCTGTTCCGGCTGTTTTTGGTTCTTAGGTTGAGGGGCATTTCCCATAGGAACTAAGGCAAAGCCGGTTAATCCGTTCCTACCACTAGGGGCAGAATTTCTTTCTTTTTTTCCTTTTAACCTAAGATGATTTAGGTTAAAAAAAGGAAAGAAATGAGGGAGAGAAGGAGGGAACAGACACCTTTTCAACAGAACACCCTGAAAAGCACATTTTCAGCCAAGACAAGTACCTTCTGGAAAAAATCAAGCACCTTTCAGACAACAGATCACCTTGAAAAGCACCTTTTAAATCAAGACAAGCCAATACAAGCACCTTTTAAAAATCCAAAAATCAAAAATTAAAAAAGCGCCAGAAATACAAATACAGTCCGTACCGCACAGTACCAGGCAATACCAGCAGTACCAGGCAGTACCAGGCAGTCTGAAGACTGTCTCCAAATCCACTCTCAAAACTCTGGGAAGAGCGAGGAAGCAGATAAGCACCCTCTTCACTGGCCAACGGTTAACTGAAAGTTCAAACTTCATGCTTTCCCCACCTCAAACACGATTTTTTTTGGTTTGTAACTCGAATCTAAGTGTGCAAGTTGAGTCAATATTTTTCTATCAGAGTGGTTTGTAAGTCGAAATGTTTGTAACTCGAGCCGTTTGTAAGTCGAGGGTTGACTGTATATAGAGAAGGGCATGTCTGGCAACCTCCAGAGGTTTCAGGAGTAGACATGCTAACTTCTGAACATTTGCTACATTTGCTCCTGCCTTCAGGCTATACCCCAAAATACTTTTCTTTTGAAAAGGAAGGGGGAATTGGCATCTGTGGAAGGGTAGTAGTGTTGGGTGACTCTGAACATGGCAAAAATGGCATCCTATGGATTCCAAAATGGTACGTACAAGGAGGATTTTTAAGCAAGAAGAATTCAGAGTGGGAGGTCTGGAGTGCTAGTAGTTACATTTGAGCCTGGGGACACAGGAGGTCCAGGGCCCACATTTTGCCCACCCCTGCTGTAGGCCACAGATTGGGTGGTTCTAGAGGCAAGAGATTTTTTAAAGCAGAGACTACAGCGTCCAGCATCCATAGCCACCATCATCTCTGACCATGCTATCTGTTGAATTTCTGGAGCTGTGCTGCCTGGATGGCTCAGTGAACTGGTGTACAGGGCCAAATATCAGGAGGTCAATTCTCCATTGTGCCTTGCAGGAGACGAGCCATCCTGTACAGCCATGGGTAAGCTGCACAGTCCCAGGGCACCCCCAGAGAAAGAGAATAGTAGCTTTCTGAATATTCTATACTTTGGAAACACTGGAGAGGGCAATAATACAGTACCTTGGATTTGAGTTGATGACACTATACTAGCTATAATTATTAGCTGGAAAACTCCTTTGTGCAGGGCAACGGGCCTTATGACTGGCTCAGTGATATGTGTGTGTGTGTTTCTGTGTGTTTTAAAGTTTATGATGTTGCTGTTGGTTCATCTAGCCCAGTGCTGTTTCTATGTCAAATGTCAAGAGCTCTCCCAGTGCTTCTACTTAAGATTCTGATATCTGGAATGCCAGAAAATGAACCTGTATCTAATGCATACCAAGGAATACCACTAAGCTGTGTCTCTTCCCCAGCTTTAAATTACAGGGTTTAAAACCATTATCCTGTCAGAACGTTCATGAACTTTGGCAAAATGAAGCTACTTCATACGTTGAGGCTCATGAAGGTTATGCCTTCAAAAGTGATCAAAGGTAAAGTTGGCCCTGAGTTTCATGTGCATGTTGTCATTGATTATCCTGCTTGATCTGGCTGTCCTGTGGTGTAGTAGTAAATTTGGAAGTGCAGGCTACCCCTCAATAAGAAGAATCCAAAATCTAGGCAACTGGATCTGTTGGTCTATATAAACAGATGAGGATGTCTTTTGTAATGTCAATGGCTCTTGAATGCCCATTCATAACCAAACAACTGGCCAGAACACAGACAGAGTTCTAGCTCCTGTTCTCTGAAGATGCTGGCCACAGAGACTGGCAAAACATTAGAAAGAAAAGCCTCCAGAATGCGGACGAACAGCCCAAAAAAATTACAACAACTGTCAGATCCCGGCCATGAAAGCCTTTGAGAACAAACTGTCAAATAATTTGCCATTACAGAGATAGCTTGCAGCAATCTAATCCATTTTGTTCCCAAATACTGTGAGCATTCTATCTTAGCTTACCTAGACCAGGGCTGCCTATTCAGAAGGTCCTATGGTCCTGTGAGCTCTGTTTCCACTACACTATAGAAGCTGACCAAGCCTGGACTTTTGACTGCCTGTACTCCTTACATCTCACTGGCCACTTGGCTTCTATTTCTGAATTAGTACCGGAGGGAAGAATTTGACAGACTTTTCTTACGGTGGAACAGGATGCTGCCCCATCTGTCCCTAGTGCCCTTTGATACAGGCTGCTCTTCTGTGTTATTTAGATAAGGAAGATCAAAGTCATCCCTTAAATAGGATTTCTCCAAGGGGACACCAGGATTCCTGCTTCAGAGTTGGGCCTCACTTAAACCAGGCAGCCTCTGAACTGTGCTGGGGTGAATCAGGCAGTTTTCTGAAGCACTAAATTGGAGTTGAAGCCTAATCTGGTATGGGTTGCACTCTCTCAAAAGACTCTGGTTGTGATCCAGAATAAATTCCCTTGGTGATAAACTAATTACACTTGTAATGGCACATGGATAGATAACACTCTCTGCTGCCCCTTTTATATTGACAGTTCATGTGGTGCTGTGGTTCGAAAGTTGGACTGGGTCCAAAGAGATGGAGCTTCAGCTCTTCACACCGCCATTAACAGAGGTTTCAACCTCAACAGAGGCTGAAAATACTTTTAAAAGGGAATGCAGTACAAATCTGGAAGCTTGGAAGCAGCCAGAAACGGTTATTGTTATGGCTAATCTGAGTGCATTGAAAAAATAATAATTTCTAGGATTGTGCTTTGTGCATTTTTCAGAGGCCAAAAAAAGGCTGTTGGAATATCTCTAAAAATATTTTTAAATATTCTCAAAGGGTAAGTTTTCGAAGTAACTAGAAAGTTGCTTGTTGCAACAATCAAGTAAGTTTGCTCCTATTTGTTTTGTTACCATCAAACTGTAACTTACACATTTTGTATAGCATACAGATAATACCCTTGTTACCAGGGGAAAAAAACTATCTACAAATAACTGGGCAACTTGTTAATCATTATTTCCAACTATAGCTGTGCACAAGTAGTATTTTGAAATTCTTTCCCCTTTTTTATGAAGACAAAATATCAACATGTTTCTGGGAAGGAGATGTTGGGGGTGAGTTTGGAAATTTTGGCTCAGCAATTGTCATTCTTCAGGGTTCAGCATGTTCTGCTGGCAAAATAACCCACTAGAACCCATGAATCCCCCAAATATGCAGATTGTCCAGTTTTCTTGAGTGACCCATATAAGCAGTAAAGCTAGCAAAGATACCTGAATGGAAAAAAAAAGGAAGCAGCCGATGTGAATGGTTGCCACTAAAATAACAAACAACAGCCACAACCCAGTCATTACTTATATAAAAAAGTCCATCCATTGCAGAAAAGAATCCTATTTTAAATCTCTCTAACAAGCCTTTGTCTGAAGCTGTTAACTTTTGCTTAATTGGCTGCCATTCTTTTGATAAATGATGTGCAAAAGGACATAATGTCAGAAAGAGCTACCAAAGCAATTGTCCATCTGTTCACAGGAGCACAAAACAGAATGCTTTGATCTGGAGCAAGGTCACAACATATCAAAGGAGAAAGACCACCACACGGTGAAAGGCAGAAAGGAGCACCCAGTTTTATTTGCCATGTGTAGCTCTTCACAAATAGTTGTCACAAGCCTTTCGCACTTTGAGGTACGCCATGGTCAATAGGGGCAAGCTGGATAATGTCAGCTCTGCTTTTTGCTTGATAACCCCATAAGCAATTTTTACAGAACCTTGAGCTGCAATTACTGCCAGGAGATTTGAAAACCAAGCCAGCCTTGTCAATTAAATATCTATGCAAGTGAAAGCTCAATAGCTTCACCATATTTAGAAGCCCAAGGTGAGATTAATGACTAATGAAATTCCTGTAGTTACAATGGCAGGGGCTGTGGCGCCTGGAACAAATGATGGCTTCATTTCTCCACATTCTGTCTGTTACTTCTTCCCACAGAAATAGAGGGAGAACTACTGCAATCCACCCTGCCACCTTGGGTTACATTTCTTGGTTGTGCTATTTTGTAACAAGCAGAGAAAACCCAATAATTGGCAAGTAAGTAGGTAGATAAAAGCAGAGACATCACCTTGCTGACAAAGGTCCACATAGTCAAAGCTATGGTTTTTCCAGTAGTGATGTATGGAAGTGAGAGCTGGACCACAAAGAAGGCTGACCGCCAAAGAACTGATGCTTTTGAATTGTGGACTCCTGAGTGTCCCCTGGACTGCAAGGAGATCAGACCTATCCATTCTGAAGGAAATTAACCCTGAGTGCTCACTGGAAGGACAGATCCTGAAGCTGAGGCTCCAACACTTTGGCCATCTCATGAGAAGAGAAGACTCCCTGGAATATTCCCTGATGTTGGGAAAGTGTGAAGGCAAGAGGAGAAGGGAACGACAGAGGACGGGATGGTTGGACAGTGTCATTGAAGCTACCAATCTGACCAAATTCCGGGAGGCAGTGGAAGACAGGAGGGCCTGGTGTGCTCTGGTCCATGGAGTCACGAAGAGTCGGACATGACTTAACGACTAAACAACAACAACAAAGTAGGTAGATAGTTGTACTGAGAGTCTAGGGGAGTGGTTTTGAGAGTAGGATTTTTTTAAGACTAAAGATTCTTCAGTCTCCCAGACATCCTGAACTTTTTTGGGGGGAGTACATTTTCAAAGATCTGGCTATTTAATATTTATATATTGTTATATATATATATCCTCACTTGCAATTCAACCATTGGCCAGAATGAGGTGATTACCTCAGACAGCAGATGGCAAGTGATGAAAGGACGTCAGAGGCAGCATACATATCCCTCAAGTGTTTCTGTTTTCTGAAGGACAGAGATGTCTGTTCTGGGCAACCTGCCCTGAAGCCCCTCGGCTAGCTAACTAGTCTCATGTGTGGTGGAAAATGCTACCCCATCACTTGTGCTGAAGTCAGATTCCACCAGTCCAGGCAACAGTTTCAGCTTCCAAGAGAGAAGAATGGTCTAGGAGTCTCAGAAACAACAGCAGAGGGGCTGCTAATGCTCCCCCACCCAGCATCTGTGGTTGCCTCATTCTGCCAGAGGGTGAATCCAGCCCTGAAGACAACAAAGGTTAAAGGCAAAGTATGAAAGGTACCCAGTGCAGATACATAGCACAATATGAAAACAGGTATGCAGTAAACATCCCAATAGCTTCTCTTTTAAAAAAAAAATAGAAGAAAAGAAAGCTCCTTTTTCACCCTGCAATGTGCAGAGCAGCAGACAGTAAAGTGAACCTCTCTGATAGAAACACGAGGTGCCATTTGTGCTACATTGTAGTGCCCTTGGCAAGAGAAAGCAGAGCTGTGAAAGGGAACAGCATCTGAAACGTCCATTTGTTTTAATGGCATCTGAAACAACCATTTACAGGAGAAGTTGTGGTGAACAAGGAAACTGGAACAGGATTTAACACATGTGAGAATGAAAGTGCTGCTGATAACAACAAAAAAAGTACCTCTAGGCCAACAGGTGGGGTAGGGAGAGAGTGTGTACAATTTATTTCCCGTCCAATTCCAAAACAGGTTACCACAGCCTGAGGCAGTTGGTTAATCATGATCAACATCCATAATGCCCCTTAGATTGTGATACTCATTCTATTGGCCCTGGCAATACCCTGGAATAGCAACCCTTCCTTTCTCATACTAGACCTCACTTGACTCCACTGTCTAGGATTTTCCATAGAGTGGTTTAATTAATCACCCACACAGGGTGAAACAATGTGACCAACACCCCCCCCCAAATCCACCACATCCCAACTGACCCTGAGATTAAGTCCATTTTTAGTATTATCTTTAAATATCTAAGTGGTCAGTATGTATATTCAACTGCCTCATGAAAAGGAAGCTTTATTGGCAAATATGTTGCAGCAGTTTGGGAGAATCTTAAATTGTAGAAACGTAATAACCAAGGCTATGGAAACTGGCCTTCCAGATGTTGTTGAACTCCAATTCCCATGAGTTCTGGCTAGCTGGGATAAGCTATTGTCTAGATACTGTGACAGCCAAAACAAAATGAATGAATGTGGCCCCTTTAAAATTAACACACTTGTTTTCTGTGTCAATTTTTGTGGATTATACTCAAGCAAAGAAGAAGAATCTAAGATATGGTTTGTTACAGTCCAAGAAACCACACACTGAAACAGATCTATTCGTTTTAGAGGTGCCACAATATGTTTTGGGAGTTGGTTTTGGTTTTGTTGCAGAAAACAGACCAACACAGCTACCTCTCTGAAAACTGCTTTCTGGATAGTATGCCTCAGGTTGACTACTGCACTGTCTTTGTCTCCTGGCTGTTATCAGTGTGAGTTGATGAAGCTGAGCTTTTAAAGACAGAACTGACTTGGTTGACTGATTTCGTTTGCTTGTTTTTACAAGGGTATACATTTTTAACAGTGCATGAGAGTACTGCCCTTGTACATCTCCGTCTCACTGAGTATAGCTGCTCTTTAACTAAGTTAGTGAATATTCCTAAATTTGTATTCACGAAGGCTTTCACAGCCAGGATCTAATGTTGTGAGTTTTTCGGGCTCTTTGGCCGTGTTCTGAAGGTTGTTCTTCCTAACGTTTCACCAGTCTCTGTGGCTGGCATCTTCAGAGGAGCACAGAGTGCTGTCCTCTGAAGATGCCGGCCACAGAGACTAGTGAAACGTTAGGAAGAACAACCTTCAGAATACGGCCAAAGAGCCCAAAAAACCCACAACAACCATTCCTAAATTTGTTTGTAACATGAGGCTTTCACCTTTGCTAAAGAGAAAAACTGAGCAGCCAGGACAGTTCAGGGAGTATGCAAGACAGGCCTCTGGATAAAACTGTCACTAGAGAGTCAAGCTAGATATGCTTTTATCATGTGCTTTAGAAAAGGTAGCCTCTTGACTATTCAAGAATGTCTGTCTGTCAGAGCACATGATTTTCTTCAACTAGGTCTCCTGCATTTAATGTGGTTTGTGTTGCAATTTGTCTTTGGAAGGCATTGGCAGATTTCATTTGTGAGACTGATTACTGAAGCACATAGCTGTTTGAACATCCCATTGTGAGGAGGAAAGCAAACACTGTGTATTTTCCTTGACAGCTGGTTTGATTCTCAGATTTGCTGAGGTATTTGGACTAAATCCAATTATCAATCCCACCTAGAGCAGACTCATTGGCTCAACATGTTGATTTAACACGTCTCATTCATTCAGTGGGTTTGCTATAGCTAGGACAATTCCGTGGATTTAGACCAAGGTTTAAGAGGTGCAAATAATCATAATTTCAACCAAAGATGAATTGAACTGTGCATGTATCTTTGAGAAGGTAGTATGCCTCCTGCCTATGCAATTCTTATCTGTCAGTACTGGGGGCATGACTGTGCCCTTCTGGAAATAATTGTTTGGCAGATAATTTGTACCACTAGTTCTCAAAGTGAAAACATTAATGAGTTGAAACTTTCCTCAGTTCCCACTCTTTTATAAAGATTTCATATGGGAAATAATATTGATTGATTGATTGATTGATTGATTGATTGATTGATTGATTGATTGATTGATTGATTGATTGATTGATTGATTGATTGATTGATTGATTGATTGATTGATTGATTGATTGATTGATTGATCTTCTTTCCTAGAATATTGTGTACAGAACTACATTTTGTTTAACTTGTCCAACTCACATATTTTGTTTCTTCGGTGTACCTGCTCTGCAAAGTTAATTGTTAATTTCTGTTTTCTGTTGAGCAAAATCATGTCTGAATTTGTGCTAAGCTAGCAGGGGTTTGGGCATTTAATCTTATTTTCCCACCAGTCCAGATACAGAGATATCAATTGACACCTAAGCTATGTAAAAGTCCACTGACAGGTAGTTTCTCTACTCTGCAAATTTTAGTTGACGTTACAAGTTTGCTAAATCTAAGCTCAGTGGAAAAACCCATCCCAGTGAAAAGGATAGAAGCTCCTGAAAATAGAAAACTGCTGCTCTCTTTCTTAAGTGAATTATCATTACAAATTATGTGCCATCAAGTACATTCCAGTTTATGGTGGCTTTCAGGGTTATTAAGGTAACGAGTACCCAACAGTGGTTTGTCATTCACTTCTTTTAGGGGCTCCCTGGGACTGTGCAACTTACCGAAGGTGACACAGGCTGGCTCTTCCTGCTGGTGGCACAGTAAAGAATCAACTTCTAGTTCTAACCAAATCATCACTTCTCTGTTTTAGGTCACTTTTTAGCCAGCTGTCCCAACAACTAGTCACCTAGATATTATTAATTGCAAAATGGACTTGTTCTGAGTCAGTTAATACTACTGAATAATAAGATGTCTTGTGAGTAAACAACAAAGTAAGCCATTCTGCTCTAACATGTAATGCATCATATCTGAATCTAGGAATAAGCCCAGTGGTTTCTGATTGTCAGAAAAGCTGGTTGTGAACCTGAAGCTACCAAAGTGGCTTTCCAAATGAGTACTTAAGTATGGCACACTCAAGCTCCTTGGGAAAACCATTCAGTTCCCTTAAAAGCTATGCATTGTCAATTCACTTCCATAATAGGCCCATGGATACACTATTGGCAGCCAGCCATCTGACCTCAAACTGAAAGCACTTTGTGATTCTCATTGACAAATTGGGCAGAGGAGGAGCACATTAAAATGTTGAATAGAAATAGAAAAAACGAGTCCCTGTGCTCTTCTACCAGTCCCTTTTGGCATTATATTACTGAGGTCAATGCAGGTCTTTCGCCTTTCTAGCTATACCTGTATTAACACTCTGTTTTTAAGTTAATTTGTTGAGATATTATTGTCATACACCTTAGAGATAGTAAAGATATATTTTTAGCTGAAAATGTAACTAAAATTATAAGGAGTGCCAAAATAAAACATGGCAAGAATCCTGCATTTTCTCCCTCACATAAACACATTTCTTGACTTGACAACAGGGAGTTTCATGTCTGTTTTATTCTTCTTCTGTGTCCAATCCATCTCTGTTTATACAACCCAACAGATAGGCAGGTAATTGTAGTACTGCTCAGTAAAACAAGGAGCTGAATATGAAACAGGACTTAGAAATTGAAACCTTGTCAGTTAAAGTGCTAGTGAATCATCATATGAATCAAATTGTTCACTCTTTTTCCCCTCAGTCCATTAGCTACACAGCTAGAAAGAATTGCTGCTTCTACACTTAGCATCTCCCCATATTCATTTAGCATTTCCTTTCCTTGCAGACTCAGGGACATTTACATTACAGACTTAATGCACTCCTTTTGGACTCGGTTTTCATTTTTAATGGGAAGTTGGGGGGAAGGGGAGGAACTCAAGGTGCCTTGTGAAATGGAGCATCATGAGTACAACGGCGTTTACACAGTATTGTCAGTACAGGTTTTTTCGTTGTTGTTGTTAACAAGGAAAGACTGTGGAAGAAAGGCATAGCATTTCATGATATTTCATACACTAAAAAAGCAAGGTGATGTCACCCACTGGGACTCTCTTGGACTTTAAAAGAATGACATGTGATGAATAAAAAAAACCCACTGACCTTACCACACAAATGGACTGAAATGTCAGACAACAGTTTAAAAGCCATCCAGTCTACCAGCCAGGATAAGACCAAGTCAACATATTAGATCATACTTTTAAACAAGTGATTAAGACCAGGAGGTGTCATTGTAATTTTCCAAGGACTCACCAGTGTTTGTTTGTTTCTTTGTAATATTTTTATACTTCCCATCTGGCTGAGAGCCACTCTAGGCGGTTTACAACAAAACATAGCAGCAGTATAATTAAAATACTAATTTGATGGAACAGAAAATAAAAATAATAAAATACAAATAAATAATACAACCATAAATCATTAAATTACATTTACATAAATAAACATTTAAAATGGCAGAATTGCTCAAAAATAAGGCTAGATAAGTTCAGCTGACTCCTCAGATAGAACATTTTGAAATGCTTGCCTGCATAAGAGAGTTTTTAATGACTTTTTAATAGATTTACCTCTAAATTTCAGTGGCCTTTTTATTTTGGTGGTCTAGGGCAAAGGCTCAGTTGATCATGTGGCTTACTGCTGAGGAGACAGATATACTCTTGCTCTGTCAGAACAGAACCAAACAGCAGCTCTGGTGATATGTGAGTCACACATATTTAAACTGGATTAGAGTTAACGTCTGTATTATGTAACAGGTTTTCTTCCACAGTGCATCTCATCCTTCTAACTCCCTGCTGAGACAATATATTTTTTAAATGACCCAATTCTTTTATGCCCCTTTCATGCTGTTGTTTTAATGATTCAGCTGATAATGGTATTTGCATTTATCTTATTATTTTTATCGTAATTTTTTGTTTATAATCTGCAAGTTGCCTTTAAACCTGAAAGGCAAGGTATAAATTTTCAAAAATAATAAAATGGATGATTGTATTTTCACATATATTATTAGCATACTGTCTATATAGAAACCAAAATGTTTCTTCTTTAGAAGAAGACACCAAAAATAATAAAACTGAGGCTCTCCTACTTTACAAACATCATGAGAAAGCAAGAGTAGCTAAAAATGATAATAATGCTCGGGAAACCTGAAGTCAGCAGGAAAAGAGGAAGACCAACTATGAGATAGATTAACCATAAAGGAAACCATGGGCTTGAGTCCACAGGAACTGAGCAGAGCTGTTGAGGACAGGACATTTTGGAGTTCTGTTATTCATGGGGTCACCATAAGTCTGAGGCAACTTGACAGCATGTAACAACAACCATTGATGATCCCAAATCTTGCTAGAATGAAGTCACATGGAACGTTTGCATTTCTACTTGGTTTTGAAATGTCTTTTTAGAACAAAAAAAAAATCACATTATTTTAAAGAAAACATGCCATATCTCTACTATGGAGGCTGGAACCTAACAAAGAAGCTGGGATATGGATGAATATCTGCCCCATAACCAAAATGGCAACAGGCAAGTTGAAAATAGCAGTTTCTAGACAGTTTTAATTTAATCGATTGGCCTTCATAACAGAATGCAGAGTAGCATTTCTGCTGCCCTTGCAAGGCTGGGCTTTTCATCCAGAACACATGGACAAATGGAGAAATGTGTGCCTTCAGTGTTCCATAGATAGTGATCAATCAGATATAATTATCAGAAGAGAATTAATCCAGATTGATTCTCCGGAGTGACTTCTGCTGTGCAGGCATATTCAATGTGTTCTTAGCCTCAGACACATTTACCAATAATTGGCCTCATTAGCTATTCATTGGAATCAGGGTTGTAGACAAAAAAGCACTCACTAGTTTGCAAATGCTAAGGATGGATAATGTCACTGATTCAGTATGGTTCTGGGTCTCTGCTAATTAGCAAGAGTTAATAGAATAAAGTGACCACAAGAGTGCATCCAGGGAGATGTACTGCCTGACATTTCCATATGTGCAGGAGGAGTATAAATGTTCATAGCCAGTCAAGGGAACAAATGGAGAATTAAATCCAGTTCTTAGATGCAAAGCCTGGGAAAGTTACTTTTTTGAACTGCACCTTCCAGAATGGCCATGTTGACTAAAAGATTCTAGAAGCTGCAGAACAAAAGAACTTAATTTTTTCAAGCTCTCCTTTGTGTTAACCAGGAGTGGCCTCAAGTCTGGGTGATATCTATTTGGGGATTATCTAGATGATTTGCACTAAGACCAGCAAGAATAGGTGTTTTAACAAAGCAGATAGCAAAAGACTTCCTCGTACCTCCCTAAATTATGCTGCTGGAGTCATAAAAGTTTGGTGATGATAAATAGTGCTAGATTTATATGTGAAAGTATTTGTGGAGGAGCTTGAGTTCTCAAACTAAAATCAAATTCCTGAGCTGAGTACATGTGTAAAAGCTCAGATCTGCCTTCCTGAGCCACTATTTTGCACTTCAGTTCAGTTGGTGGACTGCAGGGTTGTGATGAAAAACAAGGTAGATGACCCCCCCCCCCCAAGCTTTGTTCACAGAGGTTTTACAGGCCATCTTCTGAGTGTTATCATCAAAGGGTTTCCCTGTGTCTTTTCCCAAGGGTTCTTCTCTCTCTTCAAACTCAGAACAGCTGGCATTTATTTGGGAAGAATGGAATTGGAGCACTTGCTCTCCAGGTGCTTGTGAGCTACTTTTATATCTGATAAAGAGGAGTGGCTTTTGAAACAAGTGTCATGATCTTCAGTGTAAGCTATTTCTATACTTCAGCCTCAATACATGTTCACTTTGCTGTTGGTATCACTTGATCAGAGTATTTATTTATTTTTTACTTTCTCTTATAGTTTCACTGAGTTTCACTGCCTTCATGCTTTCAAGTTGATGAACTACTTGTGACAGAAATTAAATGAAAAACCATTTTAGCACTCATTTTTATAAAGGCATGTTTAGAAAGGAAAGGAAAAAGAAATTATGCTGGCTTTCTCAACACCACCATTTAGACAGAGATCAAAGTAATTCTGATGTATGGTGAGACCATTTCCACATTTCATAGGCATGGATTCTCCAGATGTGGTTTACTGTTCCCTTCTTCTGGGTGTGTGGTTTGCTCAAGGCCATACCAGCTGGCTCTTCTTCTACTGTGCACAGTGACATACTAAACTCCCAACACAGATGCTGAAACTTACTGGACTGTCTAACTAGCAATTGTGCCACACTGCCTTAATCTTTAGAGACTCGCTTTAGTGCAAAATTCATCTTTGATTCAAGGAGGATTGGGAGAAAATCCTTTCTCAGATTCTCTGATTGACCACTCCAATGTTTACACAACTGTTTCATGTAGGTGGACTGTAAGAGAAAGATGGATAACACTGGATGTGCTGATACAAGGAGGAATTGCTATCTAATCACATCTTAAGTTAAAATCAGTCCCTGGCTTCCTCCACTAGGAAAGTGGCGAGTGGTGCTTCAGCTATAAAGTTCTCTCTCTCTCTCTCCCTCTCTCTCACTATGCTCATGTTCCACCTATATACACATACTGTATGTCTACACCTATGTATGTATCTATATTTGTAGCTAAATATATATATATGGTAATTTATGGATTCCACTAGCTGATACAAAGACACTACCACTAGCCAGTATCCTCTTGCAGATATGTGCTGGCACAGTGTGAGTTTCATCACCTGGCAGTGGCAAATTGCCACTAAACAGCTCTTTCTTTTTTTGAGTGCACATTATTCACACACAATGAGATGAAGTTGGTTGTACCCCCAAATCAGAATAGATGCTCTGTTTAGATGCAATCTGCTGCTGCCAGTACCATCATTCCTGCTGCACTGGTAGAGCTCTACAAGAGAATCCTAGCCATTTCAATTCATATACTATCAGGTACTAAGAAACTTGAAGGGTTCTTAGGCTGGAATCAACCAACTTGGTGGGCCTTGCTTCTGAAGAAATCTACTAGTCAGACAGTCAGTTATCTTGTTTTTAGCTGACGTATAAATGAAAAGAAGTATGGCAGTGCATCAAGAGAAACGATGCTTTACCTGGACATTTAATCCAATGTAATTCCTCTCAGAGGGACAACATATTGATTGGTAAATAGCAGAGGAGCGATAATACCAGGGGTTCAACCTTTCTTTCTTTCTTTCTTTCTCTCAGCCTGGCCATCCTGGCCTACTTCCAAATGTTATTGTGATGATAAACTGAGGATTTGAAGATATACATACACAGTCTGGGGGATAACTGAAGGAAAGATGGAATGTAAATATAAGTAAGAAATAAATAATTTGAAGATCTTGATCCCACAAGATATGTTGCTAGCTGAGGTGGTGTCAAAAGAATACTAGACAAATGAACTGAAGAGAAGATTTTCCACAGGTATTAGTCACAAAGGTAAAATAACACACAGCCTTCAGGATTGAGGCAGTTTGCCACAGTAGACCAGCTGGCGGGAAGCAACACTGATGGAGAAGTTAGTGTCCTGTCACTAACTTCCTGTCCTACCAGTGCATTTGCCAGGGACATCTGATTGGCCATTGTACAAAATAGGACATTCAACCTGATTGGTCTTTGTCCATTTCCAACAAGATTTATTGTGTTAGTCTTTTGCAATGTGAGCAGCAAAAATGAAAGCAAAGGTACTGTGGCACTTTAAAGCCTAACTGATTTATTTCTCTCAGAGTGAGCTTTCATGGAGCACAGTTCACTACCTTGGTTTCTGAAGAAGTGGATTTTGATCCAGGAAAGCTCACAGGGAAATAAATCAGTTAAACTTTAAGATGCTACTAGGTTTTTTCTCCCTTTTCCTTCTTTGGTATGAATAGTTTTTACAGAAGAGATCATAGGATCTTGATACTGAGCAGCTTACATGGTAGTAGAATTTCTGATTCCTAGGGAAGGTAGGAGTGAAGGAGTGGACAGTCATCATTTTTATGTTCCTGAGGGGTTTGTACACCTTTTTTCAGGGAGGGATCCATCAGCTGGGCCTCACTGGTGTTTTCTGGAATGGCAAATGTTGCAGCTGGGACATGGGCAGCCGGATTCTCCGAAGTGAGGCATTGGTGAGAAACATGTCAGCAGTTTCACTGCTTCAATAAGCACAAGAACATCTGGAGTGCAGTTTTCCAGAACCCACTATGGCTCAAATGCTTTCCCCTTCTTTTCACCCCCCTCCTGAGTGTCAGCAGGCAACCATGTTCCAGCTTCTGAATTATCCAAGAAAACTGTCCTGAAATTTTACCTTTTGAAAGAGGGCGGCATTCCAATGAAGATTGCTTCCTGTTCCCTATATAAATTTCCTCATGTTCTTTCATTTCCAAAGTAGGGCAATCTTGACATGAAAATCAGTCAACAACCTATTTTCCTTTTGGCTCAGACTGGAAAAGTTGCTTCTGCTGACTCAAGTACAATTCAGGAGGGCTCAGATTACAAGAGGCAGAGGAAGTTTAAGCTCCTAAGGTATTGTGATGGCCCCCTTAACTAACATTTCTTGAAATTGACTTTGGCACGATTTGGTTATCCTTGAGAACAGTGGTCCCCAACCTTGGGCCTCCAGATGTTCTTGGACTTCAACTCCCAGAAATCCTGGCCAGCAGAGGTGGAGGTGAAGGCTTATGGGAATTGTAGTCTAAGAACATCTGGAGGCCCAAGGTTGGGGACCACTGCTTGAGAAGGCTTGAAAAAGGGAGCTTGTGGTTTTCATTAAGGACTTGGCTCCATTTGCCCCACCCCTATAGTTCAGGAACTGGGGCAAACTTAAGCTGAAGCACCTTGTTGTTGATATTTTTAAATAAAAGAAAGAAAATGGGGGGAAATGCCCCATCTCTTTGTTTGCAAATGCAGGCTGGTGTGCCTGCCTCTGATAATGTGTCTCAGAACATTGCTCTTCATTTTAGACATTGTTCGCCTGTAAATGTTGCCGTCTTTTACACTCATTAAGCTCAGGACCATTTACTCTTTGCAAGCAAAGCAGGTGTCTGCCTATATCTCATACCGTAAAGCATCTATTCTGAGTTACAGAGCAAATAAATGAGCCTGAGCCAGACACCCAATTTCCAGAGTCCAGATCACTAAAGCTAAGTGAAACACCTTAGATAAATGTAACCTATTTCCAAAGGAATGAGAATGTAATTTGATAACTGTCGATAATGCCCTCATTATGCCAAATGAGTTTGTCAACCAAGACAACTATTAGATGGTTGATCTTAATTTGTTAATAAAAACTCTGAAGATCTATTGCAACTCAGACAAAACTATCTGAGTCATAAAGCCATTACATGCTTTTCTAAAGTGAAGGGTTTTTTTTTGAGGCCTTTTGTTCTCATCACCTTTAGGGAAGGAGTGTTTCTTTTCTTGCAACAGCCCATGGCTCAATGTTCTGAGATGCATAGCAGCATTTCAATGCTTTTGATCCCCACATTCCCTTATGTGTGGGGAGTGATCATTCTTGCTGCAATACTCTTGATTCATGAGGCTCGGAAAGAATCATTAGAGTGATTTGTCTGGCCTCTTGATTTCCTGAACTGAGCACTTCTCCCGTGCCCTTGGAAAAAGGAGTAGCCATCTTTCTCTAGAATAAGAAAGAGGGAAGTGATCTTGGAGGCTATCTGTTCCAATGCTCTGCTTAGTGCAAGATCCATTATGCATAATGCAAATTGTGTATCCTTAACTGGTGACTATACTGTAAAGTCTTAGCAACTCCCAAAGCAACTGTAACTCTATTGAACAGCTCTTGACTTCTCCTTTTTGCTAATCCCAACTAAGAGTAGATCAACTGAATAACTGCTCAACAGAAAGTCAGGCATCCCATTGGATCAGTGGGTCTGTTTTACTTGGGTTTAGCAGTAGGACACTGGTCTTAATTCTGCTTCCCTACAACTTCAATCCACTGGTTGTAGTCTGCCCTCTAGAGTAACAGTGATGTACCGCAGTATCCAGTCTCAGCAGCCAGACTTTATGGGAAGCCTTCATAGGCAGCTCACATTCCAGATTGGCAAAAGAATGCCTCACCATCGAAATTTTGGGGCAGGGCATTGCCTTGCTTCAGTTATAAGTCACCTATGCTTTGTCTACATTACATATGCATATACCCACTAATACTTGGTTGGAGGGTGTTTGCAACAGAATGTCACTCTCTTGCAAATGTAAAATGCTTAGCATTTTTAAGGTCTGCCACTGTTCTGTGCAACCCACCCACCCCTCAGCCATAGAGATGGTCCCAGTGATCATGGGGTAGAAGAACAAGAAGAGATAATCGGTAAATGGGGGGGACGCGTTATGTACCCATCTTGTCTCTATTCTTTACTGGTTTCACTTCCCCACATGTCCAAATCCCATTACATCAGTAAAGGTGTGTTTGGGACCATGCATTAACCAAGATAACATACAACTGGGATTTAATAAGATGAACATCTGTTATTTGAGTGCATCCAACACCATCAAAACACTAACAACAAAAAAACAACAGAAAACACTAAACAATGGTCTGACAATATTCCAGAATGTTATATTTGTTTTAAATGCATTTGGCAGTGAAATTAAACTACAGTACTGTATTAAGCATGTTATGGTAATAGACAACCTTTTTTATTACACAGTGTCTTTTTTGTGTGTGACAATGTTGTGTCATCTTAGCAGACATTGACCCCATTAGTCTGAAATGGTATGGGATTTCAACAGCTGTTCCTTAATCTATACTAAGATTTGCATCCTAAGTATACACAATTAAAGTGATTAAGGTGTGCTGCTTCTTCAAGTGAGGAGGAGAAAAAAATTTCAGAATAGCTAGCTTAGGATAAATCTTGACATTATAACTATTAGTGAATGTTTCTTTGTGCTATACTATAAAGTAAAAAAAAGGCATCATGATGCTCATATTCTAGTTATTCTCAGAATGGAGGCACATTTCTTCACAGCCAAGAGTCCTTTGTGTTTGACTACCTGATAAAAGTCGCATAGATTCACTTGTTTCCTTTATAATAGTTTTGAGAGCCACTGAAATAAATCCTGATAGTCTGTAATTTGCTTATGGTGTGCTATGAAAGAACTACAGTGGTGCCCTGCATAGCGATGATAATCCGTTCCAGAAAAATCGTCGCTATCCGGATTCGTTGCTATGCGAAAAGAAAAAGCCCATAGGAATGCATTAAACCCCGTTTAATGCATTCCTATGGGCTTAAAACTCACTGTCATGCGAAAATCCTCCATACGGCTGCCATTTTCGCTGCCTGGTATGCGAGGAATGGGCACAAAAACACTGCGGGTGGCCATTTTTTTTCTGGTGGCCATTTTGGAACAGCCGATCAGCTGTTTTTAAAACATTGCTATGCGAAAATCGGTAAGCGAAACAGCTTACCAATCATCGCAAAGCGATGTTTTACCATTAAAAACATCGCAATATGATCGCTTTTGTGATCACAAAAAATCCCTTGCTATGCGGATTCGTCGTTAACCAAGGTGCTCATTAAGCGAGGCACCACTGTATTAGACACTCTCTTAAAAGGAGGAATATTAAGAAAGTAGTGGTGGCTCGTTCATGGATGAATGAGCTCATGTGTCAAAACCTCTGAACAAGGATTACTTGCTACTCTGTAGCTTTCTTCTTGTCTTTTGTTCATCAGTCTCTGCTCCTGTTGCTACAGGAGTTATCACATATTTTCCCTGTGATATTCATTCCTCACAAAGTATAACAATGGCATAGGAAAATGGAATCACAGCACATCTTTGACTATTCAGAAAAGGAAAGAGTCATGTGCAACCAGAAGTTCAGGTGAAGGATCCTGGAGCAAACTGTTACTTTATAACATGCTCCCACTGTACCCAATAACAATGATGGCAGCATTAACCAATCCATATGAATACATCTGCCCCAATGGTACAGTAATTCAAATAGATGCCTGGGGTGGGACTGCATTGTAACAGGTAGTGATGAAGTTGCATGCAACCCACAAGATCTACGCCATAATCCCCTGTAATGCTGCAGAAGTAGTTGATCATGTGGAAGCAAAAGACACAATAAGAGCTTTCTGTATCACAATAGACATTGATTATGCCACTCTCAGAAGCTACCTTCTCCCAATTTAAACCATGGGATCCATCTAGCTTCATACTGTCAACCCTGATGAGCAGCAGCTCTCTGAAATTTCAGACTATAGTACTTCTATAGTCCTCGTACTACTTAGAGATGTGAAGGATTAAATCTGGGACCTCTACATGCACAACATGTGCTCTACCACTGAACTACAGCTTTTCCACCCACCAGGGAAATAACAGAAGCACACAAACGTAAACCCTCTGTCTGTCGCCATCATATATGAGCATGTGTTTGGATCAAGCGTATATTGAACACATGTGCAATGCAAGTTTACATCCACTTCCCAGACATCTGGTAACACCATTCAGGAGGCCAGTCACATGGATGGCTGCTTAAAATATGAGTAGGTGCAGGAAACTACATCTTTCAATGTGTATGTAGTAGCCCCATCTCAGATTTAGAAATTCCCACAGCAAAAGATCTTCTCTCTCTTTTTTTTTAATTTTTTCTTCTCTCTCTCTCCTGCTCTTTTGAACTTTGCACTGCCATTGTTGATATTCCCTGAAGCATGTGCACAGTGTTTTGCCACATGAATCCGCTTCATGGTTCATCTGGTGCTGAGTGTGCCACCCAAGTATTAATGGGTGGTTCAGTTCATATGATAATTATATTGCACCAGAAGCACAAGTCAGCACAGTGCTTGAGAAGCCAGTTAAAGTATTGTTTAATTTTTGAGCGGTTTACAACAAAATTGCTCAAGAAACCACATTCATCTGTACGAGCCCACCCGTGGTTTAACATCAGCAACAGAGGATGAGACTAAAGTTCTTCCTCCTTTCCTGTATCTGTGAACTTTCAGACTGATGGACCCCATGCAAAGGTCTTTTCTGCAGTGGTCCTGTGTCTTTGAAATACTGTAGGCTAATAACTGCGGTCCATCCTGTCCTATCAGTGGCGATCTTCAGAAAAGGGCAGATTCTTTTGTGTTTTCCTTGGCCTTGATACTATCAATTTAGTCAGATGGCTGATCTGTTATTGTTACTGGGTTTTTAAAATCCTAATGCTTACTTCTGTGGTTTATTTTATAAACTTGTAAACTGCCTTGAGAGGGCTTTGTACTCTAAGAGATAGCTTAAAATACTGCTCAAGAAATAAAACGGCTACATTTCCAGTGAGGCAGCAAAACAGCTTGTACATATGATTTGAGCCTTGGCTATTATCCCAGACGTTGTTGTAATATAACATTACCTTTGATTGCCCCAATCATGGTTGATTTTTGCATTATCCTTAAATTTAACACAGGATGTTTTGTTACATCCTCTGAACAAGCAGTTCCAATAAATATCAGTGATCCTTTCTTGAAGATACAAATCCCTGGAACGTTTCTCCCATTCACGTGGCATGCTCAGATCAAATGAGACTAGACTTGCTGTGACAAAAAGGTGACTTCCATATCCATCGGGTTACTTGTGAAGTGTCAGAATGTTCTCCATTGAAGACAAAACTCCCTTGCTCGTGTGCAAGTTGAAAGTGCCTTCACTTAACTGAGAACTGGATCTCCAACACAGTGTAGTGGATAGAAGAATGAACTAGGACTCAGGAGACCTGGGTTCGATTCCCTGCAAGGCCATAGAAACCTATGGGAAGGGGCTGTGGAACTGGTAAATCCACTCATCTGATATCTTTCACTTACATTGAAAGCCCTATGAGGGTTACTTCAAGTTGGTTACAACATGACCGCACATAGCAGCAAACTGAGAATTACAGAATTTCTGTGTAAACAACTCTGGCTAGTGAGGCAAGGAACACCAGACAACCCCAGAGAGTTTGTGAGAGAGGAAAGATGATGTCAGGATTTCCACAGCTAATTTAGAATCTTATTATTTCTCTGGAGCCAAGTGTGGTTTGTAATTAATTTGTCACATTCAATTGCAAATTAAGATTTTGAATGTTTAAAAGCTGTTTGCAATCAGAGCTGCCCTCTGTGAAAGAGAGCTTCCCTTTGTTTATGAGATGCAGCACAACACATGGCCCTCAAATCTGGATAATATCTCTGGTTTAAACTAATGCATTTTAGAGGATTTGTTGAACAATATGTGGCACCTCTGCTATTGCTGCATCTTTGTTATTTGCCAAACAACATGTTGTGCCTCTGAGAGGAATTATAGTACATCTGATTAAACATCCTAGTAAAGCATCATTTCTTTTGATGGGATGCAGTACTTTTTTCCTTCTCTGTCAGCTAAGAAAGAGACGGGTAATTGACATAGGATACAACTATTTTGACATACAATGTGGGAAATGCTATGGGATTGGGATGGTCTGATTTGCTTTTTTTTATGGACTACATGATGTAAAAACCAATGAGAATCAGCCCAGACTTCCCCTCATCTCTATTTTTCTCCCTCCACTGCTGGGGCTTCTACTTTTTGTGTGTCTTTTGGGGGAACATTTGATTGGTTTGGGTGGTATGTTCACTTGAACTGTTGCAGAAAACATGTGCAGGGATATTGGTTGTTGGTGCCATGGAATGGTGGTGATGGAGGCAGTGTAAAAACACCAGGATCTTTGGATCTTTGCGATTAATGGCATTTCTTTAAAAACAAAGGCTTGGTGGCAGCAGTACTGTGCTAGGGCACACAGATAACCAGAGAGAGAGAGAGAGAGAGAGAGAGAGAGAGAGAGAAGTGAATTAGGAGGAAATTGCCACTCGGCCCTTGTTTACAGCTTATTTGGAGCAACTAGCAAAAAATGTGGGAAATATTGCCGGTGTGGAGTGGGTTGATCTGCATTTTCCCCATTGATAACACTACACAACATGAAATGCAAATCAGCCCAGATTCCTTCTCCAATCTGTAGTCTTTTCCCCTCTCCTGAGAAGGTTTCTACTTTTGAAGATTTAGATCCTTTCACGTTGGTTCAGGCATGTGATTGCTTGAACTAATACAAAAAGAAAGGACAAGCTACACCACATGCATACTTCTCCTTGGCCTTTCGCCTCAAGAGGCAAGAGCGCACACACACTCCTGGCAAAATTTCTCTCTCCAGACTTTTTTTAAAAGCTTCTTTTCCATGGGCAACACTCTTGTTTTGTTTTGTTTTTCAAACAGTTTAAGAATGGAGAGCAAAGCTCTGATGGCAATCTCTTTTTTTTAATAAATGAGGAAATTGAAAGAGGAAGGGGCCTCATCACTTGTTAATGAAGCTCTTTATAATATTGCCAGCTACAGGGTTATAAAGAGAACTGCCCAATTTGAATTCATAACAAGTGAATGTGAGTGAATTTGTAGTTCTTTCATTGTGTAGTATCACCCTAACATAGTTCTCCTATAGCCATGTCTCCTGTAAATAGGAGGGCTATGGGAGAGCTATGTTCACACTCACAGAGAGAAAGACAGAATGAAGGGAGGAAATTGCTACTCACAGCTTTTTACAACTTATTAAGGTAGTTCTCCTGTAGCCCTGCAGCAGAGCTATGTTAAGCTGCAAACAAAGCTCTTCCTCAATTTTCTCCTCTCTTCCTGTGTGGCCTGAATGTGAATTTACCTGGAGAAATGCAACCTCATAGGTGTAACTTCACAGCAAACCAATTTGCATTTTTTTCACTGTATAGTTGCACCCTTACAGTATATTTTCTCAGAAGCAAGATCCACAGAGTTTAGCTGATTACAGTGTAAGCAACTTTTGATTTTGTCATACCTGGCATATTTTCAAGAAAGTGGACTAAGAACAGTGTCATGAATATTTCTTTCAAGTAATGGAATTTATCAATTGGCTATAAGGAGGTAAATGTATAAAGATATAGATACACAGGTGGGTGGGAAATGTGCACATGTGCAGAAAGATAGGAAAGACACCTTTCTACTAACCTATAGTTTCAGAGCTGGAGCTTCATTTACAGAACTTTCCCACTGGAGGAAGTGGGAGGTGAGCTTCATTTAATCTTCACTCTGTTTGCTGTTGGCTAGTTTCCTTTTTTTTCAAGGGCAGAGAGGGATGGAAAGGGAAGACCACTATGTACAGTGTAAGAGGTGGCACAGGTTAGTTGGAGTCTTTGGACAAAGAGGACTTGATGGACATCCTTTCCCTCAAGAGGTGGCTCTATTAGCGCTCACCCTGTTATTGCAAACAGAACATGCTCCACTTTCATTGGATCCCTCTGAATCCAACTTGGTCATATCTGAGTATCTGTACCTATATGAAATGAAAAGGCCTCCAGTGCTTTGTCTGTGTTTGTTTGCTTTGAAATATTTGTCCATTGTGGATTTTGTTGTCTGCATTCCCAAAAGAACATTTAACTAAAATATATAACATTCTTGTACTTCATACGGTGACATGAAGCTGAGCCACAAGAGATTCCCAAACACGCAGCCACCAAAGGAAGGATGGTCCTTGCTAAACAAGAAATAAATACCATATGTCTTCACTTACAAGGCAGATGAAAATTTTGTTTGGGAAGAAGGGAGGAGAATCTGTCCCTTTAATGGAAGAGTCACATTTTACCTTTTAGTTTCCAAAAGAACTACTACTTACTGAAAGCAAAACCAGTGCCAAACAAGATTTTCTTTTTGGAACCACATTTATAGATGACAGTAAAGTGGTCTCAGACATTGATGTACATCACTTGATGACTCAACACTTGATGACTCAGTGACTTGATTGCAAAGCATTGTGGTTGAGGTGATGCTGATGTATTTGGTGATGGCTTTCATTCATGTGCAACTCAAACTCGATGCTACTTTCGTCAAGCAGTCGATAAGCAGGTGTAAATCAGCCACACGTACACTTTTGTAAATTGGTGGCCATATCTGAGTGCTGCTGGTTTATCTTTCTTCATGTAGTTGCACACTCTTTGAAGTGCCCATTTAGAGGTACTCAGTTATAATAAGAATAGAATTTATTTGCTGTAAGAGCTTCTCTGATTACCAGTCCCTTTCTACAACTCAAAGTGCTGGATATGAGCCTGTATAATTTGGTTTCAGCTATCTGTTGTTGCTATTTTCCATATGAGACTTAAAATCATCAGGTCCTTCTCTGTCCCACTACCATTATAGGGCCATTTGATGTGAGCATAAGAAAAGGTTGTATTGGTGGTACCCCCCCCCAACCTATGAACTTCCTTTTGAGGCTGGCTAGGGTGGTTTGCTTTCCACTGTTCAGCCAACAAGCAAAGTTATTTTTATTTAGATAGCTTTTGGCCTGTAACTGACTGATGTGGAACAACCTTTTAAGAGGAAGTGTTGTGTTTATATTGTGTGTGTTTTGACGGTTTTTAAACCGTATTAATTCAGTACTTGTTTTAATGTGATGATGATCTATTTAACACCACATTAATAAACTTATTGATTGTAATTTTTAGTTTTATCTGTTTTTAAAATCCTTGTTGCAAGCTGCCTTCAGCCTTGCAAGCAAGACAGACAGGGTCTAAATTAAATTGTTAATATTTTAATTGATTAAATTAAAGGAAGGTGTTTTACTCTTGATTATTTTTGGTTTGGTCTGTATGATTTGTTTCATAATATGTAAACTGTCTCAAGTATTTATTTCACTAAGTAAGGCGGTATATGGACTTTATAAATTCAATTCTATTCAGTTAATATTCTTGGACCAAGCTCTGTTCCTAGAGGCTCAAGTACCTTAGGTGTCTTTTATCAGCTTCTCTATGAGATACTCTTTTTTGAAAATCATCTGGAAAATATAAGTCTTCAGGAAACGACTATTGATGATTTTATTACATGAAGCATAAGAATTTATTTTTTTAGTAAAGCCCTGTTTTTATTGTAATTTTCTTTCATGGGCCCTCTTGATTGATTGGATGAGGGTGCTATTTCTTTGATATGTGCTTTTATTTATATAATGGCTCTTTTTGTGAGTGTCAGATGTCTGTATATTGCCTTAGGGACTTCTGAAAGCCTTGTGGCAAGGTAAACATTTTGCCACATAAAGCAAGAAAATATGTTCCACTTCCGTGTGAATTTTGCATATTAGTATTGATATCTGAAGCTACAGCTGGATGGAAGAACACTCTGAGCAAATGCAAGATTCATGCAATAGAGAGGGAACAGAGAGTACTGAGAAAGGTAAATCGCACGTCAGCATGATGTTTGTGTAGATATGCTCCAAAGCAACAACACAGAAGTCATATCCCTAAGTATCGGTTCATTTTGCTTAAGGCATCACACACAGTATTCAAATCGCTCCTGAGATCCTGGACAACATTTTCAATACTTCTGGTGTCTTTCAGAATTTCAATGCTTTGGGTGTAGGGGTTGAAATATACAGAAAAGGGGCGGTTGATTGATTTTGCAAAGTCCCTGGGGGAAAAAAAAGAGAAAAGAAAATTAATTTCTATTTCTGTGCCTCCAGATAAGAGGAAATTAGATTCGGGTCTGTTTTAAAGGGTCAAGGAGGAAAGGACTGGCCTCATCTTCTCTTTGGCTTCTTCAAAACTTTCTGAAACAAAGTAAGCTTCCTGGAAAGTCGTGATAAGGCATTCTTGCAAGCAGGTTGTCTTTGGATCAAATGTTTTCACATTGGCTTTATCAGACAGCGCATGCTGCAAAATAAACACATCACTGGTTAAATTCATTGATGAACTTTCCAGTCTTTTAGTGCCGCCACACACACACACCCCAGGTCTCTAGCAAACAGTGCTCACCAGCAGTCCCTAGTCTCACACATTTTATCCAGGGTGTTTTTGCATTTCTGAGCAGCCAAGGGGCAGAGCAAAGAGATATTGGTTACCCACAGAGCAGATTAGCAATCCCCTGGATTTCTTGTGTCAAACCCAGCATTCATTGGTCATAATTAGAAGTGGGGATTAGAGAAGGTAATGAAGACCAAGAAGAGCATCTTCTCTATCTCAGAAATGAACCCTCATTGTTTTTCCTGCTACAGAGTCATCAGGCAAAATCCTATTGGCACAATTCTGCCAGCATAAACTAGATTGAAGTACAGGATATCAGGATCTCTGCCTTGCTCTTTTAAGAAAGAATCAAAGACGACCATGCTCACCAGCCTTGTCAGGTCCCTCCTCCCTCCCTCCCTGGTGACTATCTTAGGAAGCCGATAGAGACTTTTTCCTGTCACAGCTAGAAACTAAGAGGAAAATTAAAAAGAAAGCCCAGCTGTGTAGACTGCCATTGATGCCCTTCTGCATCATTCAGACTGTGAACTGACCTTGCCTTTTGCATTTCTCCACATGCAGGAATGGGGTTTTCACGGAGAACTGGAAACCCATAAAATATCATCATAGATCTGGACAAGGATCAGGTCTGAGTGTCACCAAAAGGGCACAGAGTGGGTTGTCCCTTCTCTGGATGCCCTTTATTCAGGCACAGAGCAGGTCAAAGGCCTCTCTGCATCCCTGATTTCTACCTTGTATGCAGGAGTGGCTTAACTCAGATTTGAAAGGAGAAGGTTATCAATGAATATTCCACCCACGATCACTGCTGCAGCTAAAATTATCCCTGCCTTCAAAGCAGAGGCAGAAATGTTCACACTCTTACCAGTAAAATTTAAATCTCCCCAATGCCACTCACAAAATATGTTTCAAATAGCCAGTATCACACCATGACAATGTATTTAGATCCAGGAGTGACATGAATATATGACAACCACCACATAGGTTTTTTAAAAAAGTTGATTTTTAAAAATTGCTCTTCTGCCAGTAGCATTACAAAGCCACATTTCTAGAGAAGAACTATACAGACTGGCACGTATACAGATACAAGAAGAAATGAAAATGACATGCAACTGCTTCCAAAATAGCTACTAGATCAAATTCCTTATGTGTGTTAGATGAGCTCCCTTCTGACAGAGAGAGGGAATAAGAGAGATAAATATTCTACAACTATACATTCCATTGGAAATTGAATCAAACAAATAGAGCATTTGTAGGACTTCATGTTATGTCATGACTCATGAATATTCACTCTGCACAAGAAGGTAGGAGGAACTAGATAGTGAATGGCTGATCTACAATGTTCTGGATTTCTATGGAGTGAGAATCTATCTTCATCATGAGCTATCCAGTGACCAAATTTTGATAGAGGGTTTACTTGATGTTGGTACTTGAACAAAGTACTGAACAGAAGAATCCTTTAAGAAAAGCCTCCCTCAAAGATGGTTGAGATTTGATACATTGATGCCCTGAGATATTTAAGATATTCATTCTGGGTGTTACTCTAGTTCTAATTTTTAGCTGTAATATAATATGCAGTATAGGGCATGCAAAATACTAGAATGTGACAGTGAAGTTCCTGGATTTAGTCCATTTATACAGTGTTTTAATCATTCCAGCACATGTAAAATTTGTGAGTTTGATATCACAAATATTGATCTTGCAATTTTCTTTGGGTAAATATACACACATGCAGCCTCAGTGAATTCTGCATGAAGAGTTTTGTGGTACCTTAAAGATCAGGATTGTAACAGAATCAGTTAACTCATGCAGCAGCATGCAGGACTTCCACCAACTACTAGGAACAGGTCCTCCGTTTGTGTAAAGGCATCACAGCTGTGCAAGCAGGAGATCCTACATTATGATGCTGGGCAGCACTTTACTTTCCAGCAGAACCCAACAGGCTCCTAGCCTAAAAAGTTTTGCTTGACAGATGCTTCTGTGGATTGTAGCCCTCTCCATCAGAGGCATCAGAAGAAGTGGGCTACAGTCCACAAAAGTTTATGCCAGATAAAACTGATTATTTGTCTCCAAGGTGCCTTGAGACTCTCTGGGTGAGATCACACAGGGAAAAAGATCACAATTTGGACCAATTTGCAGTCTGGTGCAATCTATTTCCCAGCATTCATACAACACACAGGGAAATGCACTTTAGCTTGAACCTGATCCGTGCCCTGTCTGGAACATTTTGGTCCAGCTGTACGGATTCTTTGTTTTGGTCCAATCTGGACCAATTTCTTGGCAGACGGAAGGCTCGCTTTAGGAGAAGAATGCTCCTGTTGAAGCAACCCTGTCCAGTGAAATCAGGTTTGAGTCTTTGCAGCTGTGTGGTCTGGCCCTCTCTTGGTTTCGCTGCAACAAAATAACATGGCTACCCTCCCTTTTCTGGACATTTCTGGACAAAGACTTCATGGATACAAAGAGAAAATGGATTAAATTAATCAGGCTAAGCATTTCAATAGAACATTGATTTCACACAACATTCAGGCATTCTAAACTGGTGCTCTACATTTGGAGGGGAAATTTCTATTTTATAATCAGTCAGGGAACACACAAGTGGCCCACTGAATCATCCTGTGGAAGGGGGGGGAAAAACCAAAAATCCTCTCTTTTCTGCAGATGTGATTTATGTTGGGAAGAGGTAACTGTCATGGATGACTGACGCTCAGCTCTCCAGGGAATGCCACCACATTTGAATTCAATATCAAACAGTGTTTTAGACATACCAATATTTGGGGGGGATTCTCTCCCTTTCTTCATTTTGTAATTGGGCCATTTTGCTATTAAGTCGTGCTCACAATTTGCCTGGTCTGCAGGGAATAGTTCTGCAGGTACTCAGTTTCAGATGTATTTATTCTTTAAGCACCAGGCTAGATTCAAATGGTAACTCTAGAAAGGGAAAGACACTCAGAAACCAATCATTTAGTGAAAGCTTTGCAAAACAGTGAGTATGGTGGAGAATGGATTGCATTTCTGGATCAACCACTGAAGTTGTTGCCCATCTCTTTTGACTGATAGATTACTATGCATTAAGCTAGATTGGATCCACTCATATAATCTTAAAGCACAAGCTGATTAATATGAATGCAGGTGGTCTTTCAAGCATCAGCAAGTCATCCAGTAGTACAGTTAGGGTGTTGCCCAGGTAATCTGAGTCTATTCCTAGTCATCCCATTCTTACCTGTTTTATTACCAAGGGAAAGGAGCCTCTCTCTCTCTCTCTCTCTCTCTCTCTCTCTCTCTCTCTCTCTCTCTGTGTGTGTGTGTGTGTGTGTGTGTGTGTGTGTGTGTGTGTGAATACTTGCCTGCCTGAGTATATCTGAAAGAGAGAGAATGCCTCTGTGCCTGTCTGTATGCATAAATATCTACTTCTACTCCTAGTGCTTCCTATTATTTGTTTCTGTGCCTTCTACCCCAACCAACTTCAATGGACACCAGGACCACTGCCTTCAAGTCACTGAGCCCCAAACTATTTAGGGCTTTAAACCAGCTCTGGAAATGCACTGGCAATTGTTATAACTAAGACTATAGAGTTATAACTTATCCTGAATCCTAACCACCTTGCATATGTAAACATCCGAGAAGCTCCACTCTGTATCAGTCCAAGTTCCTTGAACTATCTGCAGAGACAGCCCAACATAAAGCCCATGATATTAATTTAAGACAGGTGCCACTTGTTCATGGGTAACTTTATGCATTTTGTTGATCTATTAAATACCCTAGTTAACAACTTAGAAATCATAGAAATCACAGAAAAACGAAGTTGGAAGGGGCCTACAAGGCCATCAAGTCCAAACCCCTGCTCAATGCAGGAATACAATCAAAGCATATCTGCCAGGTGATTATCTAAGTTTTTCTTGAACTTCTTAGCATTTTAATTCTTTTTTTAAAATTCTGCTTGTTTCTGTCTTGTTATAGTTACTGCTTTAATTTGTATTGTAAGCTGCCCTGGGATGTGCATTATGAAGTAAGTATATATCCATCTGAAGCAAGTGAGCAATTAAATAAATAAAGTTGAGGTGGCTGGGGAATAGGTCTAAGTGCCCTGGGAAGCACAATCAATGTTTCTTTTCTTTTTTTCCCTCAGTAAGAAAACGATTGCTGGACCAACACTAAATCTGTGACCTAGAGTAGTAGTATAAAGAGATTTAAAAGCAGGGTTGGGCTGAAATGACTATGTGACTTGAATTTATACACTGTGAATTTTCTACTGCAGACACAAACATAACATCTCACAGTAATTCTGTCTGTAAAATCTACTGATATAAAGTTTGTAAAGGGATGCTATAGTACACTGAAATATGAACAAATAATGCATCTCTTAGTACAAGTACTGATCTCAAAATGGCAACTATTCTAAGTTTCAGTTCTCCAGAAATATTTTACTGCCTAAGGCTGAATAGGAAGATTAATGCACCCTCTCATTCCAGGCACAGAAGAGTTCTGAGCAAACAATTAATTTTTTTTTTCTTTAGTACTAGTGATTATCA
Organism: Pogona vitticeps; assembly: GCF_051106095.1. NCBI lineage: Eukaryota > Metazoa > Chordata > Lepidosauria > Squamata > Agamidae > Pogona > Pogona vitticeps. Next base: position 146,029,616 of record NC_135787.1, on the reverse strand, counting down.
TCAAGTGTAAGGATGTGTCTCTGGAGACCAAGACCAAGATCATCCACACACTTGTATTTCCAATCACTGTGTATGAGTGTGAAAGCTGGACACTAAAGAAAGCTGATGGGGGAAAACTGATTTATTTGAAATTTGCTAGAGGAGAGCTCTGCAGATACCCTGGGCTGCCAGAAAGATGAATAAGTGGATCCTGGGGTAAATCAAGCATGAACTTTCTCTGGAGGCAAAAATGTTGAAACTGAGGCTGTCCTACTTTGGGCACATCATGAGAAGACAAGATTCTCTGGAAAAGACAATAGTGTTGGGAAAGGATGAAGAAAGCAGGGAAAGAGGAAGACCAAATATGAGGTGGATTTACTTCTTGAAGGAAGCCCCAGGCTTGAATCTGTAGGAGCTGAGCAAGTCTCCTTATGAATGAGATTGCTCATTCATAAGGTCACCATAAGTTGGAGGTGACTTGACAGCACATAACAACAACAACAGTGATAGGTACTATTTTCTAATATATCTGAAGGCAGCAGGCTAGCATGGGAGGAGAAGGGTAAGCTGCATAGCACACAGTTCTCTCCTTCATCACCTTGTTGTCACCCAAGACAACTGTTCCAGTCTGCCCAATAGTGGGGCTGATCCTGTCCACATCTGGTTCCTTCCATGCACTGCTTCTTGGGAGACTTTGGCTCTTAATACAATTATGTTTCCAAAATGAAATTTGTAACTGTAAACTGTAAATTTTGTGCCAGAGCTCTAGAATATAACAAATTAACAGCACTACTAGTGATATAACACAAATCCTCCCATTAATAAAAGGTGTGAGAAAAAGAGAGATGAATGGTAAATGCTATCATCAGTATGGAGTACATGCCAAGCCAAGTCCCTACATTGATTTTATTGTCCTATTATTGTTGCCACTTAGCTGGAGCAAAGAAAAGTTTCTGGGGGAAATGCTTAAATGTCGTCAGTTTGTGCACTATCACAAGCATTTTCAGATGGTGTGTATGGATGTTAAAACAAGAGTTTTATGGTATCAATACAGGGTTTTTTATATTGTTTTCACAAATGGAAGAAGATTCTCGTGGTAAAAAGAGCTATAAAGCCAAATACGAGGGCTTTCATTTTTACCGATATCATTCTACTGCTGGCAAAAAAATTTACAGGCATAGAGGATCCAAGCTTAGATCAAAGCCTTGCTAGTTTTGTCTAAATTCATCAGATATTTTCATTGCATGAGTGCCTTTCAACAATGCATTATCACATGACTGGTATCTATTCCTTTAAGAAATACTGTATAGCACTGTAATAAATTAGCTAAGAACCGCAGCCTGAAAAAATTAATTCAGGTCTGTAATTTTATCAATAAACCAAAACCTTCCACATTCAATTTCTGTACATATTTAGCAGCTCAAATTCCAAGACTTGTTACAGCAGATGACTGGGATAAGGACTCTTGTGGTTCTGCTAGACACTCTACGGGAGGGTAGTCTTGTTTGAATAGAGTGAGAAAATCACATCTGCTACCAGTCAGTTTCTATCCCAGATGAGATGGTTGTGTCATTTCTTTCCTCTAAATCTGCTACAAAACAGTCACCAAGTCTGTATGTGTATACATATAATTTTTGGATATTTATATGTTGTCTATTGATATGCAGTCAGACATTTCCCAGGGTAGTTTTTAAAAAGGTAAAACAACCATAAGATCGGTATAAAATCACATAAGAAATATGAACACTTCTGCCTGGAACTCAGAGTTGGTTCTTACTAATAAATAACACAAGACAATTCTTTGTGTTTACATCCATACCTTCAGTTCTCCAATGGAGGACAGAAGACCTGCTCCGTAAGCTCGTAGCTGCCCATCTTGCTTACAAAGTCCAAATTCAATGGTGAAAAAATAGCACTGGAAAAAGAAAACCATCTATAAATCCAGGCGCCTGCATATGTTCACGCAAGCCAGCCAGGCAGGCATCAGGGCATTTGCTTACTTAGACCACTTCTCCAGACTATCGTTTTTTGAAATAAGTTGAGACAAGGCCATCCATAGTCGAGGTCTTTAAATGTCATTTCCCCACAAAGAACAAAATGAGGAATATTTTATTTTTCTTTACTTCATAAATCACTATAAGAATCATTATAAATGGAAGGCAGTACCTATAAAGAGCCCATCTTACCCTCACTTTCTTGAATATAGTATCAAACCTTCTCCTCTCCAGCTACATAGCATTCACAGTACCACCAAACAGAAGAGATATAGGTCCTACATATATCATTTGCTGCAACCAGTGCAATCAGTATAATGGATGTCATAATAAGCTATGCAAATTTAAATAATCTTCATGATTAGGAATCAACAAAGAAAAACAAAATAATTATCAGGAACAATCCAACATGAACACATATGCACTTTGTACACACTTTTAGTATTACTACTCCAAGGCATCTAACACATCAAGTAAAACATTTTTGAAAATGAATGAAGTTGTGTATCTAACAAGAACAGGAAAAAAAACACTCATAAAAATCAGTTTTTAAAAATAAAAAATCAGTTTTAAAAAATACATTGGATGAAATGGTAAAAACATGAAATAGTGGAAAGGTCACTTTTGAGCCACAAAGTGCTTTCTCCTCCTGCCATGTATCCCATCTCAGTGGGCAGGTGTGCCTAAGGAAGGACTATTCAGAAAGGCAGGAGTGTATGTTTATTTATGTATTTATTTATTTTATTAGATTTATACACCACCCATCTAGACCAAAGGTCTACTCTTTAGGCAACTTCATGCAAGTTCCTGAATTACATGTAGTTGTAATTGTTGAGTGATATCATTCCACATCTGCCCACTTAGTCTTGGTTAATATTTTGAAACTTGTAAGACTCTAGAAGCAAGAAAGGTAAACCAAGGCTACATCTGAACCATGCAGTAGCAATTTACAAGCTGATTCTCAGAAGATGTCAGCGCCTTTGCTGACATAGTTTCTACCACATCTTTAATTTCACTGATAAATACTGTATGCAGAAATAAATGTAGCTTTTAAAACACAAACCCACATGTCTGGACATGCTACCTAAACTCTGGAATGTCGTTTCAGATGTGGGCAGCTTGTCAATACAGTTAATGTGTTTTCAGTCACTTCTAATAGTTTGAGGCATTACTGTGGCTACAGAAATAACTCTTTATGGCAATTGTCTACTTGTGAATTTTGGAGGACTCTTGAGGGGGAAAATGCCAAAAGGTTTTCTGAAGGAGAGTTGTGAAAAGAAATCTGTAAATTTCTATGGCTCTCTTATTCTATGTCAGTGTATGATCATTTCTGAATGCCTGAACTCAAGTGATTTGAATTCGTACCATTTTATTTAGGAAAGCATAGAACAGCAGAGTAATGTGTACCCAGGAAACTAGCCTAACAATGCATGATGATTGCTGTTTTGTTTATTCCTGATTTTAACCAGTTTCTATGATCTGTGTGTTTTTCAATATTGCCATGGACCCACGACACCGCTTGAGTTCACACAAAGAGCTTGCATCAGGCAAGTTAAATTTTCAGCATTTTATCTTTCAGTGGCTGATCTCTAATTTACCAAAAAAATGACTTTTAATACTCCCTTCTTTTTCAAAAACAATTTGCCACGTGGCAGTGGTAGCTGCTGCTTCAAGAAAAGAATAACACCTCTTCGATCTCACAGGGTTCATTTCATAGACCCAAATCCTACTGTGGTTCCCAGCTACAGTAGATCCATTGAACCAGCTGCCTGACGATGAGTCAGCAAATCCCACTTTTCAGAATCCTTTGGGCATAGGTATAATCGGTGCACTGTCACTAAGTACTGAGTGGTCACCTGCATTCCTGGTCACAAGGCAGTTATTCAGCTTGGCATATCATCAGGAATATGAGGAGCAATTGGTCAATAAGCAGCAATTCCCTGCCATGATTTATGCAATTATATGTACTCCAGCACACAGCCCTCAAATTATTCTGGCCATTGGTTGATTTTGACTTCTTCAGTATGGATCACCAACTGAATTTAGGCTATGGTTGGTTTATTCATTCATGCTGGATAGCTCACTGGCTTAGGGCGGAGCCAGAGGTTGGGAGATCAGTTTTAAAACCCCATGCTTCCTTGAGAGGAGCTGGGTCTGATGATCCATAGGGTCCCTTCCAGCTCTGCCCTTCTAAGATTATAATATTTGTATGCCACCTTTATCCTCATAAGTGACCCAAAGAGGCTCACAACAATGAAAACTATACCATAATAACCAGTGAAAATGCTATATAAAATGATATATTTAAAAACAATTAAAACATTGCTCAAGATTAAAAACAAATTTAAAAACATTTTTAATTTTTTTTTTTCAAAAACCTACATTTTATAAATGGAGTGTTCCCTAGATCTTCACTTATTGCTTAATAGCCTGCCTGCCCGAAAAGGAAGGTCTTTGCCTGAGGACTGAAGGACAAGCGGGAGTAGGACCAATCTGGCTTCTCAGGGCTTTGCATTCCAAAGCCCGAGAGCTCAGCGAATCATTGCCTGTATGTCCTGTGGTTTGTGGAGAGTTTTGAGGCTACATGAATTGCTTCTCTTAGGATCCATTTGATAATTCAATAAATGGTTTTCCTGAATTTTATTATGAATTGCTTGCAGCTTTAAAATTAAGTAGTCTATAAACATTGTCAGACAAATCACCATGGGAAACTTTCTGGAGAATAAATATGAGGCTTCATATCACTCTTATTCTGTTTGATGTCAATGTTCTTGTTACAGGGCATCTTGCTCAGCTGGTGTTTGTGTGTGCGTTGCATGCTGGAATTGTAGAAACAGCAAAACAGATATATAGTCATGTCACTCTGCTTCTCCTCCATGCCAATTCAGGAACCTATTTGCTTCTGCCAAGATAATGAGCAGATTTGTCACTGAAAGCTAGTCTTACATCTTCAGAAAGGGAGGTACTGATTTTTCATATCAATATTTATTTATTTATTTATTTACAATACTTTTTTTTAGCCACACCATTACCAGTGGTCTCTGAGCAGCGTACAACAATATTAAAACTTTAAAAACATTAAAAATAGGCAATGTTATAATAATACCCTATATTAAAAACAGTCATTAAAACATTAATATTAATAAATCCTGCTACTTACGTACCAGCAGTGTTTCATTCACTCTGTAGTCTCCATCTTTGGAATGAGTTTAATTGAAGATTTCACAGCTATAAGTTCTGGCCCAAATTTTGGAGTATTTAATTATTTCTCCATATGCTTTTTTAAAAATTATTTTTATCCCTGCTAACCATATAAACAGCTTGAGGGAAGTCAAAAACTTGCCCACTTTTTTGACACTTTGGTTGGCTCTAATAAAGTTGTTTTTCTTAACCGTAGATTGGATTTTGTTTTTAGTCATTATATTAGAGTAGACAGTATATATAGCACATATTTAGAAACAATTCTTCCTCAAGTACTGAATGGCATGTCTTTGTCATGGAACATGCTTCTCCTCACCCATGTATCTTGCATTTAGATACTTGCTGTTTTCTGATTAGTCACTGGAAGGTAATCACAATGTTATTTTTCAAGTTTGACTCCTGAGAGGAAATCTCATTGCTGGAGGTAAAAACTATTACATGCAGGGAATCAAATTTTCTATAATACCTAGTCTGACCTCAACAATTTTCAGATTAACTGTCTTTCAGCAAAAGCTAAGACCATAGGCAGGTACTATGAGCCCAGATGATTAAACTGTTAAAAAAATTGTAATAACAAACACCCTTTTCAGCCATTTCACATCTGTGTTTAGTAAGATTTTAAGGAGTGGGAATGTACTGTACTTATCCCATCCACTTTGTCAAACATGGAGGACAATGGTCTGAAGAGGATAGCCTTTATTTGTGCTGTATCCAATGCAGTTCTGTACATTTTGGGAGTGTATTAAATCAAAATTTCAAAACATAAGGAAATTCTGCAAGGATAGAGCAAGCTCTCCTTATCAAACTAGAAACTACATGTTGATGGATATGGTAATGGAGGATGTGCATTTACTGAACACAGAATGTGAATGCAAGAGGAAGATTAAATCAAAAGACTTTCTCAAACGTTGATGTCACCCAAAAAGCCTGTATAGAAATTAACCTGGCCACTTTGGAAGAGCTGGCTGTAATTCTTGTTAAAGGACTCCTATCTGGGTAGGCAGATAATGGGAATGAAACTACTGTATTATTGGGAACACATCCAAAAAATAGGGCCACACCTTCTGTTGAGACCAAAAGCTAAGAGTGGATGATGCTGAAAGTTCTCCATCTCCACATGGAGTAGCCTCATTTTATTCCATCAGGCAGCACAGGGGACAAGGTCCAAAGGTCATGAATCTATGACATCTATCATGACTATTCATGAGCAGAAATTAGATGAGATTTACCTGTATAGAACATGAGAGATGTTCTGGAATTTAATTGATTTACAGCTATGTGTAAGATTAACTGCTGGGATTAGTACACTAAATGGATTCTTTCCTGCACCATATGGGGCGGGGGGGGGGGGGAACCAAATGCCAAAATAATTAATAGTTCTAACTTTATTTATTTCTTAAAATTTTTATTCTAAGACATAACAGCCATTAGAAAGTCTATATTATGTGGTTATATATATAAGCTAACTTTAAAAGGCCCAGATGGTTACATCTCATGTGTTTTTGCCAAGTTCTAATTTTTATCAATATTGTATATTTAGGTAAACCTTTCACATGAAGTAGGGGGGAGATGGAAAAGCTGTTGCAAGTACATTTGTTGTATCAAGTGGCTCCCTTACCGTCTGCCTCATTCACAATGCCTTTGTTGCAACACAAATTGAGGTATCTCACTCAATGCTGCCATCTTCAGATCATTAGTCTTTAATACAATTACTTTAACCTTTGCAGAATATTCAGCATGCTACATCTGTTGATTTCACAGCCTCGGAGAACCATTCTGGCAATAAATCACACTGATTAAGACATGATGCTAAAGAGTATAGTGCTTACATTTTAAAGAAGATCAGGGCCCTTTCAGACTTCACTCCCCTTAATTTCTTTAACGAACAAACTGAAGTGTCATTATTTTCTGTTAAGCCTTTTATGTTGTTTTAACCACTCTTAAATTAGAACAGAGTAATTAGAGCATTTCTCAAGCCAATCCAATTATTAAACAAACATTTCTGGTGTAGGATTCTAGCATTCTATGACTGCTAGGAAAATAAACAAGGAAAACAAGCAGCTGTTCCGCTTTTATAAACCTTTCTGCCCATGATATCTTTATATATTAGTTGTGCAAATGTAGTTGTGTAAATTTTTGCCTCTGTCCGTTAATGGGGATTTGCACAAATACAACTGGTGCCAATGTTCAATATCCTATTGAACTTGATGGATTATTGTAATGACAGCTGTTATACAGGATCTATTAGTACAGCTTTCTGATATCACTGCAAAATATGCACTACTGTATACCCACACATTCCCATGACTTTCACTGAAGTCAATGTCTTTTGCCCAAACACCTAAACATAAGGATACTCTTTTCAAGTGACACCTACTCACGTGTAAAGACATATTGAATGTGGGCCAATGGAAATTGGCCCATTAATGTCAGCAGGAACCAAAGGAAGGCCTAGAAATGTACAATCAGCAGGGAGTTTAGATTTACTAGACCATTAAATTGGAGCCTCCTGTGGAAATGATCAATGCAGCCTACAGGACTAAAAGAACCACAGCTGATGAAAGAAAGTTTCTAACTCTGCCAGTGGAGATCTTTGATGAAACCAGAGAGATCTTTGCCTGAAGCAGATTTGGGCCAGAAATCAATGAAGGTAGATGATGATGTTGATGCAGATGATTTAAAGATTTATCAGTAGCAACAGAGATGACATACAGTAGTAGTTCTTACATCTCATCACTAGCATGAGATCAGCTCAGTTAATTAACTGATCCAGTTGAATCACATCAAAGCTAACATTCCTAAGCACATACTCTGAAAGACAGTGAGTCAATGGGAGTTGGTACCCAGTGGCACATTTTTGAATAGAGGAGAATCACAGCTAGGCCAGCTTTAGGACACTTTCTCCCTGATACAGCCCATACTTACTGCTACTGTGCATATATATATGTTCTTTTAAGAGGCACAAACTTGTGTTTTTATTTGTGCTATACTATTACACATTTTCCACATTGTTATAAGTAAGTATGTATGGGCTGTATCGGGGAGAAAGTGTCCTAAGGCTGGCCTAGCTGTGTTCCTCCTCTCTACATATGCTCCAGGCATTCTACTCAGAACAAACAATGTTTGATAAGCTTTTATTAGGTTCAAAAGACAAAATTGTTAAGAAAATGTATAACTATCTGTTAGAAATTAAAATGCAAGATGAAATGGTTAAAGAATGTATGACCAAGTGGGCACAAAACATAGGGCATAATATTGATATTGATCAATGGTTGAAAATATGGCAAAGTAATATAAAGCTTACAAGATCGGTTAATTTTAAGGAGAATATATACAAGATGTTTTATAGGTGGCATATGACTCCAGAAAAACTGTCGAAGATGTATACAGATGTATCAAATCTGTGTTGGAAATGTGAAGCACAAGTGGGAAGCTATTATCATATGTGGTGGTCATGTAGAGTAGCGAAACAGTATTGGAAAAGAGTACATGCTATGTAAGGTGCCATTAACCCCAGAATTGTTTTTATTGAGTATGATACCTGATAACATAAATAAGTCAAAGGAATATATAGTTATATACATAGTTACTGCAGCCAGAATTCTCTATGCCAAAAATTGGAAAAGTCCGACATTACCGAAACAAGAAGATTTCATAGAGAAGATACGGGAAACAGTGGAAATGGACATTTTATCAGAAGTGATGAAGGATATAGATATAGATATAGATATAGATAGATATACACATTGAATATGCTTCAGGCAAATATATATATACACACAAGAGCAGTTGTGCCTGCATGAGAGATTCTCTCCAAGAGCAGGACAGCCAAGCACATTTTTGAGTGTGGATTGCACTGTAGTTAATCTGAAGGTACACCAATACTGTTGTTTTTGTTATGCACGCTGAGACAGGTTAATGATTACCTCTGAAAAGCATTTAAAGCAGAGTAGCTCCAGATATTTTTTTGGCCTGTAATTACCTGCATCCCTTACCATGTGCTGACCAGGCTTGAGGGGGAATGAAGACCAACAACATTTGGATGGCCACAGTTGCCAACTGCAGGAGAAAAATTGGGGAGCTGCCATTACTGACCTCCAGAATGTGCTGCATGAATCCTGTTTAATAATAGGGCTAGCCCTGAGTGTGATAATAGTGACAACCTTCCACACCTTCCACCTTCTACTTTTATTTGAAAATAATTTTTGCCACTTCCAGAAAACATTGTTGTTATCATCATTTTATCTTGAACATAGATGATAAAAAAGTCAGGTATCTATTTACACTGTAAATTCTGCAAGTCGTACCAAGCAAAATTGTGCAGCACAGTAAAATGTAAAAGACATGTTAATATAACAAAGCAAAGGAAGCTTAGTCAACTGTAATTAAAGCAATCAATAATCTCTGTGTTCCTGTAAAGTAGTCTCAACTCTTTCAGCTGCTAAAGCAAAGGATGCTATTCTGGATGTGAAATACCTGGTTGCTTTTAAAATTGTTGCATTTATTTTTCAGGTTAATCTGTGAACAAAAATACTCAGTATTCAGAGGAAAAGACTTGCCTCTAACCTATTTATGAATAAGTGTAAGATTCCCAGAACTTTTCACCACTGGCTGTGCTGGCCAGGATTTCTGGAAGCTGTAGTCCAAGAAAGTTTGGGAACCCAAATTTGGGAACCACTAGTCTAGAAGATAATGATGAATATAAAGAATCAAGACCACAGATGTCACTGGGCAAAGAAATCATTCATATAATGAATGTGAAATAGCTGGAGGGACTTTCACTAATTAAAAGTGCATTAGGGCCTGTCTTTCTCCCTGAATAGTAAGATCAGAAAAATAAGTTTCATAGTGAAATGGACATATTTTAATCAATGAAACCCACTTCAAAAAGTGTGCACATAGAAAATTCCCACTAGATGTATTCTGATTAAATTATTCTAAGTTGAACTTTTGCTGCTTTAAGGTAAATACTGTAGTGTGGAACATAACTAAACATGAGTTAAAAGAATTGGTCAAAACAGTTGTTTTCTACAGCCAATTTTTGCATTACATGAATGGAAGATTTTTCCTACAAACATGATGTTGGTGACCTTTACATAAAATTTTGCATTAAATCAGGGCAAGTACAGCAAGAGAGTATCTGGCATCATCTCTTCCATGCAGCCTTGGAGAATTCTTTCCTACAAAAGCTAAGCTTGGAATTTTATTTTAAAAGGGGGGGGGATGCAATCATTTGCTCTTCATTTTGAAGAAATAACATCTTAGGAATCCTCACAACATATTATTAGAATACCTTTTACATTCCTTGTTCATAGTACACTATTATTTTCTTCATTAAAAATACACTACAAATACAAAAATCTCCCCAAATGACTTTAAAAGTGATGTTTTACGACTAAAAAATAAATGATACGTATTACACCCAAAAGTAGCAATGTTACCAGCCATTCCATTATTTTATATTATTGGGAATATGCTCACCCAAAATGTCATCATTTTCACTGTGTTACTTCTAAGCTCTGCCCCAAACATTGAATGGGTCTTTGGTAGATGAGGAGGGAAGCAATGGGTAGTTCTGTCAGAGGGTCAGCCAAACCCATGTACCCAGAGAACCTCTTCCACAACATTTGCCGATGATGCAGAGGGATTTGTATGGACCTCCATAATTTTGTTTTAAACCTCTTATTGACATATCCTGCTGGCATCACTCAGTTCAACAAATGCCCTTTCATTCCACAAAAGGCTCCAGCAGAAGAATAAGGATAGAGCAGTTTTTCATGAATTCCCCCTCTGTCCTGCAAGCCTTCAGTCCACTTCAGTGCTGTTTAGATGGGTCTCTCAGTCCTTCAAAGCCTATTTCAGGGGAGGGCTGGAGGGGGAGGAGAATTGTTAAAAATTGCCTCTCTCCTCATTCTGCTGACAGAAATGTTAGTAGGAACAAAGAACGTTCCATCAATGGAATAATGCTTGTTGGGGAAAAAATTCCTCAGAACAAGACTTTACATCTGACAAATAAACTACCTCCCTCCCTCCTTCGCTTTCTCTCAATATTTCACACAAAATTCTAAATTATAGCAATTCATTCACAAGGCAGACTGATAGAAGCCTGACAGAATGGTGAGGAATAGTTCTGTGCACAAACTATGCATTTTCCATCCTTTTTTATTCCAGATTCACTTAAAACAAAAACCTGGTTTCTACATAATAACAACAATAGGACGAGAGAGAAACCCAATGAAGCTTCCTTTTCATTCAAGCCTTTTCTGTAAATTACTACCTTAAAACACATCTAGACTCAGAGCTGTTTGTGGCTTCCCAACCATGTCTCTTTTTCTCTCTAATAGCACTGTTTTTCTTGGCATTCTCCCACTACTTTGCACTTAGGGCTGTTGCTAGCCCACCCTCTTGGGAAGAGTCTATTTATAAACAGAACATCAGGCAAGGATTCTACTGCTGTGTCGTACTTTATAAGCAGGAGCAATGAGGCTTTCTTTGCACTTAGGACACACCATACTGACAGCAAATTTTCCATATAGCCAGATCTCTTTATCTGCTTTGCCTGTTTCCTTATCGATATAGGGTTCTTTTTTGAGCTGTAGATGAGCATAACTGTCCAAACTTGTGTTAGGCAGAAATAATGAAAACTTCCTTGAGGTGAAAATTTATAAAGCAAGGACAGCTGAAATCAGCATCGTTGTTTTAAACTTACCTCAGACAATGGCGGATTATTCTTGGTTGGAAGTGTTTAAACAGGGGTTGGACAGCTATGGATTTAGTGGATTTCCTGCATTGGGGATTCAATATTTTATTGGTATCATAACATCAATAGGACAACAATGCACATTTTAAGCAAATGGTAGGCATTAAGACTCCACAACCTGATGCCCTCCAGCTTTTTGAGATTGCAAGCCCCAAATCACCCATGGATACGTTGTCTGGAGATGAGGGGGTTGTAATACAACATTGCTGGAGGTCACTGAGGGTGGTTGTACAGTCAACTCAAGTTCTCCAGTCTAACATAGTCTTCAGTACTCTTAATTCAATTTACTCGAAGAGGCTTCAATGGCTGAAATCCAGTAATAATAAGTCACACTAGAAGAGGTCCATTGAATCAGTGGAAATCTGGTGAATCAACTCTACTGTCAGTTCCATTGATTCAGTGAGACTACTTGAGTTGTAACTGCACTGCAGCCAGAGCGCTCAACTCTCTTTTGGCGCAGTTATGTGGTGATGTCAGAAAGAAACTTGGGGCAAATGTTGAGGGCTCCATTAAACTAAATAAAAAGGAAGGCACCCAAATATAGCCACTCTGATTTATCACATGCTGAAGTAATACAATACACATCATCAAGGAAATCTCAGCATAAAGCCTTTGAGTCTAAAATTGCATAACTGCACTACTGACCATCTTTCATTCCTTGTTGAACATTTTAGTCAAGGTAAGACAATAAACTTTAGACAATAGACTACAGGATGAAATGAAAAGCACTTGATTAAAAAAATCAAGACAAATAAAGGTACTATGACTGCCCTATTTATTGGGTTCCTCAGCTATCCTACTAGTTTTCAGGAAGTATGATTATATGAAATACCTTCTAATATCTGGAAGTCTTGCTTCAACCACTAGATGGATCAGATGTTCAATTTCAACTAATCCACTATTTTTTATCTTTCTGGAGATTTTTTTTTACTTCAAATTCTCTGTACCATTACAGTGAAATAGGAAGCTACAAAACCAAAGTCATCACTGAATTTATTTTACTGTCCCTGCCTCCCCATAACTAATTTTTCTTGCCACTTTTAATCACTGGAGATCTGACAGACATGAAGCTCATTTCAGTCACTCCAGGTGGTTTTATAAGGTCCTAGAAATTTTTTGGTCAAAAGACCTCAGAAAATTTATTCCACCATGATCTTTTCTTCTTTCAAAGAGTAGACAGACTAAATAATTGGCTGTATCCCAAGAGGATGGGCATTACAGGATTCAGAGAAGTTTTGTTCTGGCATACGATACTTATCGGTCATGGTTTAGCAAAGTTCACTTCAGGCGGCTAAAGCTTATGCATTGGCATTCATATGGGGCTGCACAAGTACTGTTTTGTGGTGACTGAGATACAGAGCAATCCAATGCTTCCCCGGCAATCCCTTCAGTCCTAATTTTATTGGAAGAAATCAACAATGCCTAGTTGTGATTAAACTTCTGTCCCACAAAAGATTACATAACTGAGGGTGTGACAAAACAGCAGGAAAAATGAGAATTAATCCACTGGAAATTCGGAAATTGGGTTTCCCTGAGTGAATTTGCTTTAGCCAACCACATAGGAGTCAACAGATGAGGGGGGGGATTAATGATGAGCCCTTCTTTGCAGCTTACTAAGGCAGCTCTGTTGTAGCCGTCTAGGTTTGTAGGAGGCAGAGCTACAGTACAGCTACCTTAAAAGCTACATACAAGGACTGGCTGCCAATTTCCTCCTGTCTAGTCAGCTAAAGCAAATATGTTCAACTAGTGTGCTCAACTCATAGTGTTCAACTAGCATTAGGAAGACTTGAAGGGCTAGAAAGACCTATGTTTTAAACTCTTGGGAAATTTATTTTGATTGTTCTCTTTTAGTTAGAAGAAACAGAAGTGTGGAGAGATCAGTCCACTGTCATCAATACCTCCACCACCACAGAGACTAGAAATTTGTTGATATAAAACCACTCTAGAAGCATTTAAAGGGGGAAGTAAGATGTCTTTACTTACAGTTGCTCTCTATAGTTACAGTCAGAAGGATAAAAAGAAAAAAAACAAGGAGAGTGGGAGAAAGACCCTCCATACTGGCTGCATGGCCAGAAATCATGGATGAGGAGAGACTATCAAAACAGAAGAAAGCCAAGCAAACAAACAGAAAGAGAAGAGGGCCAAGCCAGAAGCAGGAAAAAGAACTTTAGCAATAGGTTAGTGGGAAAGGAGATAATCCCTTTAGGTCCTGAAAGCCTGTCTCCCACTGATATCCAATGTTACAAAGCATATTATTATTCTCTCAACACAAATTGGCTCTGATGATTGTTTGGTGGAATTACTCTCTTTCTTACCCACATCTATCTCATTGGCTTGTTGTGAAAACAAAAGTCATAAGGGAGGAGGAATAATGAATGCTGCTTTGGGTTTCTTACAAGAAAGATGGGAAATAAATATAATTAGGAAACAGGTACTCCAATTTCAGAGAGAGAGAGAGACAACTTAATAATAAAAAAACAAACAAATACATTCCCTCTGATTTTTTATTTTTTATTTTACTGAAGCCACAGGAGATTCCAAGGTTCAGAACCATAGGAAGAGGGGTTGTTTACACAAAGGCATGCTTAGTAGACCAGTGTGGATATGGGCTATTTCATCAGTGTTTCTTTACCAGCCACTTGTCTAGGCAAGGCTGCCTTGCCTTTCCCCCCATAACACAAAGAAGTTGCAGAGAAAAATGAAACTCACAAGAAAAGCATCAGGTGAAGATGGCAAATAAATGGTTGACCGACAATGGGTTAAACAGCTCCCATTCTTTCTTCCTCTCCATTTGGAGCCATCCATGGCCTCTTTGCAGATTTTTTGTTTGTTTGTTTTTAGTTGTTTGATGGAACAATCACAGGGCTGCATGCTGAACTCTCCTGGGCAAATGAACAGACCACCCCAATGCTGATATCTGAAAGCTTTTGCAAGTCCTGCTTTCATTTTGCTATCATTTGCTTCTTATCTCTGGCAGGTTCAAAGATTTGGAATTTAACCTTGTTAATTTATCTTGGCATTCTAAAGAAAGAACAATATGCCATGAATACAGCTCCCCTTCCAATTGACATTAAAAAGTATGTCACTTTCATTTATATTCAAAGTTCTCTTGAGTAGCTTAAGTGAACATTTGTTCATTTCTCTTTCAAGCTGTTGCTCTAGTTTTGGCTGTCTAAAATAGTTCACACTTTATCTCAGGAGAAGAAACATCAGCCTTCAGACATCTTTTTCAGGACTCTTAGAGAAAGGGATCCTCCAAATGGCAAGGGGGGGGGGAATCAGGGTAAGTAGGCACCATCCTGTTCTTTTGACACCCTTCACCAATTACTGTGCCTTCCATAAAATCACTGAAACATAATTTCCCTTCCTAGTGCAAGGGTTAGATTTAGTCCACTGACTTAGGACATTGCTGTGCTGTATCAATTTTGAGAAAAATGAGCTGTCATCCTAGAGAGAAACAAAACTTCTCAGGCAAACTCAGCTGAAATCAATACATGAAGAGGGTTAGAAATGTGCTTCATGAATGCCTGCCATGTTACTCAGTTTCTGGAATATGCACAACTATTTTGTAAAACATGGATCTGCTGTTCTAGAGATGGAGAATATATTTTAGGCTACTTATCCGATAATCATTTACCATGGGATGGAGTTTCTGGGGATCAGCTCCTAAACTTTCGGAGCGCCCAAGATTGCTCAACCCTTGGTATGATCAGATGGCTGCAAGGGTGTGCCCCTGATTGCACCAGGAAGGGTTTCTTTAATGATTTTAAGAGTAATATCCCTTAAAGCAACCTTTCCATTTGCCAAGGAGTCACTTGAGCCTGTCTCTGAAAAGCAGAAGCCCAGATCAGGGTCAGGCTGGAGTACATTTCTCCGTACACTGTGTGACTGCCGGGAAATAGATTGCACTGGACTGCTCCAACAAGCAGTCCAAATTGCAGTCTATTTTCCCATGTGATCATTAATCTCTCCAAAGGATGACAAGATGATCATACAGTGTTTGTTTATGGAATAAGGCACCACTGCCATGTTGTATTGTCTTCTTTTTCTGTATATAGCAATTGCCGACAATATTGGCCAGCACTCCAAACAGGAATGCAATATGTCACACGTCAAGAGCTGAAACACTTTGTAGTTGGGCAATTTACTGTAGCATTTAGCTCAAACTTGGATTAAGCATAATGAGAGCGTCCCCTGGTATTGTGAAGTGACAGGGAGGCAAGAGGTACAAAGTATTGTATTCCCAGTCTCAACTTTTGGCACGAATGTCAGGCATTCAATCCTATCATTTTTTTCTGTATGAAGAAGATGGAAAGCATATGTTTTAACTGCACCCACTTACTCATATACATAGTACCTCATTGGGGCCAAAATAGCACATGGTAAAAAGAATCTGTCCTTTCAGGAGAGAACAGCCGCTGTCACTTTTTTGGAGAAATTCCCCACCAGTGAAGAAGTAGACACACATTCAAAGTACTTCTTCCTTTCTCATTCTCAGATGTGTGTATTACTTTAATTATAGACCTTTATATATTTGGTTCTTACCCAGAGTTCCACAAGAAATACATTTCTTTTCTTGGATGCCTACACATCTGCCATCTTCCTCCTCCCCCGCACTTACAGATCAATATTATATTTTAAGCTCTTTAGTACAGAAACGTCTCTTCACAGAACATCACAAACACCGACTGCTTGGCATAAAGGCTATACCATACTTAGAGAATGCAGGAAAAGAAAAAAAGAAACTAATCTTATTCACAAGTAATGCCCTTGTGTTGAATAAACTAATGTCATTCCTACAACAGGGCATGTCCCACCTCCTGAAACTGAGCAAGAGTGTTGGCAGTGAGGAAGCCTTTGAACATACAGTTGCATGCCTCAAGGCATCCGTATGATTTGCAGCACTAATCAGCCAAGATTCCAATTAACATGGATGGATTCTTTCCCTGAAACAGCTATACAACCAAGGCTTCTTTACTGCACTGCATCACATTGAATGTATGGGTGTCAGGAGGTGAGAAAATCAAGATGCCTAGTGTGGGAGCAGGGCTGCTTGACCTAATCATACATTGATTTCAACACACAAGCACTATTTGAGAGTAGGGCTACTCTGTTTGGCTGCTAAGGAAAGGCTTTTAAATAGGAGAATTATATTTTGTGGTTTTTTCCTCATGTTGCTTAGCATAATAAGTTGCAACCACTGAATCAGTGGGGGTTTGATGAGTTAACATCTACATAAGAATCTTTGATTTAATGGGCCTGCTGCTCTAGTTGAGACTTACTACTTAAGCAACAGGATTTCAGCCAAGAAACATCAGGTTCAGGATTTTTTGATATCCCAAAGGAAAAAAAAATTGCATTCACCAGCTTAAAACTGGAAAGGAGTACCTTACATAAACAGACATCTTTTAAAATTAGCTTCTAATTAGAATTAATGTTAGAATTACATGCACTACCCAAGATGAAGCATATCCCAGAGTGCAAATGGATGCAAAATACAATAGTTATGTTCATGTTACTGCTCATGAAGTTACATTGAGGGGGACAATGTCACGAAAATCTCAGAACATGCTGACTGCATCATCTGACACTGGGCCATAAACAAAATTAATTAATTAATTTAATATACTTGTATACCAACTTAGTGACTACTCTAGGTGGTTGACAATAAAAGGAATAGATCACAAAAAACCCAACCCCACAAATCAACCCTAAACAATACTAATTTAAATCATCCATAAATCAAGACCTATGTAAATCTAAAACCTAAATGATGGCAGGACCAGGTGAATCAAACACATTTGGTTGATCTCAAGAGACCTATCTACTGCTATCAAAAATAAGTCATTTTGTCAATAGTTTGAGGTGCTCTTTTGACCCAAATCCATGTAAAAATCTATAAACACATCAACAAGATGAGCATTACACTAACCATAAACTGTGAATGAAGTCTGAGTACAAATTTTAATAATAAAGAAGTAAATAAGAATCTAAGCATTCGTGGTTCCAGGATCTTGTTTGGTAAACATTAGAATAACTATGATTTTTAGAAGTACTTTTGATAGTAAATATTAAAAGCTGCTTTAGCTGACTTTCATTTTATTCAAACTAACGTCTTTTCAATGTAAATTTTGTAATATACTTGTATACCAACTTAGTGACTACTCTAGGTGGTTGACAATAAAAGGAATAGATCACAAAAAACCCAACCCCACAAATCAACCCTAAACAATACTAATTTAAATCATCCATAAATCAAGACCTATGTAAATCTAAAACCTAAATGATGGCAGGACCAGGTGAATCAAACACATTTGGTTGATCTCAAGAGACCTATCTACTGCTATCAAAAATAAGTCATTTTGTCAATAGTTTGAGGTGCTCTTTTGACCCAAATCCATGTAAAAATCTATAAACACATCAACAAGATGAGCATTACACTAACCATAAACTGTGAATGAAGTCTGAGTACAAATTTTAATAATAAAGAAGTAAATAAGAATCTAAGCATTCGTGGTTCCAGGATCTTGTTTGGTAAACATTAGAATAACTATGATTTTTAGAAGTACTTTTGATAGTAAATATTAAAAGCTGCTTTAGCTGACTTTCATTTTATTCAAACTAATGTCTTTTCAATGTAAATTTTTTCATGAGAAATGATGAAGTAGAAGAATACTTGTGAGGAAAATTCCACAACCACGGAGGGAGGCGAAGCAACAATTGTTGATAATTTTTTCTCATCTTTAAAGCTCTTTGTAACACTCAAAGCATTGTTCCAGAAGTTTGTGGGACCATTCAAAACAGCTAGGCAATTTGCTCCAACCCACATAAGTGAAATGTCCATTCTTTTCAAGTGCCTTCCACAAACAGTAGTATTATTGGCTTCAACTCTTCATAAATGACATAATGAACAACGTCATGGCTGGTATCCTTGTTTTTCCACATCCTCCTATTGATAGCAACGGAAAGGGCTAAATAAGCCATCTCCAGAACTGGCACAGCTGACTAGTTTGGTTTAGATACATCTGGGAGAATGGAGCAGTTTTGAATCCAGTCAATGCAAACCTACTTGCCATAGCTTCACCTCTCTAGCAATTCCCAATAGGATAACTGGAGCCGCAACTTTCCACCTCCCGATACAAGGAACACCTTCATTGCAATAGAATCATACAGATGCATGCCACCACATGCAGAACCCCTCCCCACTAGGATAGGCTGGTGGATGGGTACCTTCCTTGCCCTCTCAATCCACACTGGTTCTTACCAGTTGAGCATTAAGATTATGATTTAAATTGATTTGTAAAAACTGGGAGGCTTCCATATATAGACACATTTACTTGTTTAAATTGAAATGAGACATCAAAGGGAAAAAAATGGAGGGAACTGGGAGATAAAATTATGGGTTTTCAGGCAAAAATAAAATAAAAATAAAGAAGACAAAAAGGTTGTGGCAGCTTAAAGACTAACTGCTATATTTTAATGTGAGCTTTCACAGACAAGTCCCCTTCTTCATATATGAAAACTCATATTAAAATATAGCAGTAGTCTTTAAGGTGCCACAATGTTTTTGTCTTCTTTATTTTTAATTTTGTTTTGTTTTTGCCTCATATCCTAATACAGACTAACACAGCTACCTCTTCTAAAAGAACAATTTTGTTTTTTTGTGCAGCTGCAGATTATGTCAGGGCTTTCCACACAGTCATTTGTCCCTCTGTTTGGTGCATTGATGGGTTGGGTTGGCTCACTCTTTTTTCTAGTGTCTACATGTGGACATCACTGGAGAGGCCCAGTTTGCCCCAACCTGCACCTTTTTGAATCCACCAGGGAGTTGTGCTATTGGAAGGCTGCAGTTTAGTCCATTCCCAGGAAGTGTGGCCACTTGGAACAGACTAAATGAGAGCCTTGTTGGGTCACAAAGAGTCGGACACAACTTAAAGACTAAACAACAAACAAGAGCCTTGCAGCTCCTTTTTTTGTCAGTTTCCAGTATCCTGAAATGGCTTATGAGTTGCTTTGGGATATCAGAAATTGAACACTTCCCCTGATTGTCTGCGGAGGGTGAGCAGAAGTGAATTTATACAGTATTTATTACATCTCCTTGATCATCGGTAATGCAATGAATAATTTTAATCAAAATCTTTGCCTGTTTGTGTATTGCCAGTTGAAAATGCAGCTGTGGGCAGTTCCTCAATTGACAATACACAGACAGGCAAAGAAAAATAATGTAATCAAAGTGATTTATCATATCAGCAACAATCTAGCAGACATTTAAAAAATAATTTCACTTCCCCTGATTCTGTGCAGATGATTAGGGGAAGCATTAAATTGACACGAAGATAAAGAAGTAGTTCAGATGGGAGGAGCATGCTAAAAGGTACTTTGCTCCTCCCCTTCACCTCAACCAACCTTTTATAACCCAATCCAACCTGCACCAAAATGGCCAATCTGGACAGGCCCTTACTGAAAGATTCCCTCAGACTGAAGGTAAGTTTTCAGCTTTCTTGCTCTTGCTCTCTTTCCTCCTTCTTAAAACTTCATTTAGGTCTGCAGAGAATACAAAAAATCTGTGTTGAGAATAGAAAAGATTATATACATATGCTGGGTGACTCACCACTGCATCACTACTCGAAAATCTGTAAATATGTCATAAAGGAGGGGAATATTTTAAAAAGCAAGCTAAAAAATAAACATCTCAGCACATAACTCCAAATTGAGCAGTGTATAGCAACTTTCTTAAACAGTTTTTCTACTTGAATGGAGCTGCACTTATTATTATTAAAAATTGTAACAACCCTAACTTTTTAAGATATAAAAAAGTGAGGAATCTGTCATTAGTACAATGAATTGTTATGCTAACGATGACGCAAGCCTCACCATTTGAGTTTCACAGAAGTGCTGCTGAGGCAAAATCCAAAACTAGGACAAGGTAGTTTAGCTTG
Organism: Pogona vitticeps; assembly: GCF_051106095.1. NCBI lineage: Eukaryota > Metazoa > Chordata > Lepidosauria > Squamata > Agamidae > Pogona > Pogona vitticeps. The sequence continues at coordinate 146,008,743 of NC_135787.1, read as the reverse complement.
GGCTAATGAAGTACTTTTAAACCCAGAAATGAACAAGAAAATATCTGGCAGGAAGAGAGAGCCTGTTGGACAAGTAGGTGTTGAATGAAAATCATAGAGAAATGGAATGGTACATTGATGGTGGGAGGATTCATTCACAGAAGCTGCAGTTCCGATGTTACCTTGAGATTCAGCTTTTATATGACAGAATCTCAAGGGAGAATCTGTTTTTAGTTCCATCTCCCCTGTTTTGAGGTATAGCTTTTCTGCAAAAAAACGAAAACAAAAAACCCCAAAACAACAAAAACGCATCACAATTTGAATTCCAGTCACCTAGGTTTATGTGTAATTTTCATCAATATTATTAATTATTCACTTTCACTCATTCATGATCTTAGATCATTTTTGTACATATGCCTTTTGATCAAATTGTGTCAAAAATTTCATAACCTGGAGGCTACGCAAAAAAAAAATCATTCTTGTGCCTGAAAATGTTTGACACACATGGGCTACATTTTGTGAAACTGAAGGTGTTAGAGGTTTAAAATGGAGAATGTACGGGGCTTATTTAAACAAAAGTGTCTTGGATTTGTCAAAATGTGGTTGAGATTTAAGAAAAGCTCTCATTATTTCTGGCCATAAATATATAGGTAGATATCCTGTTTTTCCCAGAGCAGAGAGAAATCTAGAGATGAATTTGACATGGCTGTTTGATTAAAATAGAGTGCACATATTTGCACTTATTTTATGGACAAGTACAGAGAAGAGAGACTTTCAGAAGCTGCTGCTGTCCTCACCAGCTTAGCGCTCTACTGAAATTCTTCCTTCTATCCAACTAACCAGAGTAAAGGAACTATGCCAGGCACTGTGACTTCCATAAATACCAAGAAATACAATGCAGTGCAAGATCCAGGAGGATACAGTACTTTAACAATGGTGAAGCAAGTGCCAATCAAATGTGCCTCCTTCTTCTTAAGCCTCTATCACCATTAGCTGCTATAGTGTTTCACTTCTGTGGACTATATTGGACATTATACAGTGGTGCCTCGCACAACGGGCGCCTCGTAGAGCGATGAATTCGCTCTACGAGGCCATTTTTGCGATCGCAAATGCGATCACAAAACGGTGCCCGTATAGGCAGGAAATCACAGAACGAAGGTCGGTAAGCTGCTTGCTTACCGACCTTCGCTTTGCGACCCGCCGATCAGCTGTTCCGCGGCTTCAAAATGGCTGCCAGAACAGCCGAAAGGGGCTGGGGCGCAGCGTTTTCACGCCCTTGGTAAGCAAGGGGAGCGCGCGAAAACGCTGCAGAAGCCCCGAAATGGCTGCGCGCAACCATTTCGGGGCTTCCGGCAGCGTTTTCGTGTGCTCCCCTTGCTTACCAAGGGCGCGAAAACGCTGCGCCCCGCCCCCTTTCGGCTGTTCCGGCAGCCATTTTGGACCCGCCGGACAGCTGATGGCAGCCATTTTGGCGCCCTCGTTGTGCGAGGGGAGGGCGCGAAAATGGCTGCCGGCCCCTGGGAAACATCGCACAACGGTGAGTATTCTATGGCATTGGAACGCATTAAACGCTGTTTAATGCGTTCCAATGCCTTTTTGTGTTCCGTAGTGCGATGTTTCCCACAGCGAAGGTTAATCCGGAACGGATTAACCTCGCTGTGCGGGGCACCACTGTAGAATGCCTCAGCCAGAAGCTGGGAGATTCTGGAAAGTAACTTTGCCAGTTCCTGCTTCCTCATAAGTACAGATATATCAATTTTTCAAACACCTTTGTTTAGATGTGGGACCCACTTAATCTACTGGGATTTTTACCCAAATAGTTCAAAGAGCCATGCTAAGACAAATACAGTGGGGTCTCTACTTAAGAACTTAATCCGTATTGGAAGGTGGTTCTCAAGTTGAAAAGTTCTTATGTTGAATCTGCATTTCCCATAGGAATGCACTGAAAACCATTTAATCCGTATCTGCTCTTTTCCGTCCATAGAAACTACAGTGGAACCTCTACTTAAGAACTTAATTGGTTTTGGAATGGTGTTCTTAAGTTGAAACGTTCTTAAGTTGAAGCAAAATTTCCCATAGGAATGGACTGAAAACCAATTAATCCGTTCTGGTTGTTTTTTTGTTATGTAGAGGTGCATTCGTACATTGAAGCATTAGTTCCCATAGGAACTAATGCAAAGCTGGTTAATACGTACTCTACCACTAGGGGGAGAATTTTTTTTAACCTAAGATGACCTAAGGTTAAAAAAAGAGCAGGAAAGTTTTTTTTTCCTGTTCTTATCTTGGATTTCTGTTCTCAAGTAGAAGCAAAATTTAGCAAATGGAGCTGTTCTTAAGTTGGATTGTTCTTAAGTAGAGACGTTCTTAAGTAGAGACCCCACTGTACATGTGGAGTTATATCTTGAACAAACTCCTGCTCCATGATTTCCTTAGCCTTGTCTGAAACCTCTTTCCACATTCATAGCAACTAGAAACTGAACAATAATAATAAGAATCTGAACCTTCTAATAATTTATACTCCACTCCTCTTCCTACTCTTTTCTTTGGGCCAGCTCTTCTTTTCCTCAGAGTAACATCTGGCTACGTATGTACCCAGAAGTTAGTGATATTTCTGAAAGACCATAAACTCACAGACTTCGGCTAGAAGGGACCCCAAGGGTCACTGAGTCTAACCCTTGCCAAAGCAGGAAATGCAATAAGGAGCATAATATCACAGCTTGGAAAGGTTTGGGGCTTTTGTTTTTGTTTTTTGCTGTGTTTTTTTAAAAACAATGTCTCATATACAGTGGAACCTTTACTTACAAACGTCCCTAACTACAAACATTTCAACTTACGAACAGTTCCATTCGCAAAATTTTGCTTCTACTTACAAATAGGAAAAAAACACAGGGAAGGTGGGAAATTTGAACTTTCAGTTAACCGTTGGCCAGCAAAGAGGCTGCTTGTCTGCTACCTCGCTCGCCCCAGTGGTTAGAGAGTGTGGATATGGAAAGAGACTCCAGACTGCCTGGTACTGCCAGGCACTGTACTGTACGGACTGTATTTCTTTTAGGATTTTTTTTAATTTTTGATTTTGGGATTTTTGACTTTCTTTTTTGAAACAGAGAGACTGCCTGTTCTGGCTAAGTACACTGTATTTATTGTACTGTACAGGGTTTTTTGCAGCTTGGTGGGTTGGGCTAGGTGGGGGGGTTATGTTTCTGTGCTCTGATGGGTCTTGCAGTGTAGATTTTAGTTTTAAAATATGTGTGGTTAAAAACAACAAGCAGTCCAAATTGCAATCTATTTTCCCATGTGATCAATCCCTTTGTATTATTCTCTCCAAAGGATGACAAGATGATCATACAGTGTTTGTTATGGAATAAGGCACCACTGCCATGTTGTATTGTCTTCTTTTTCTGTATATAGCAATTGCCGACAATATTGGCCAGCACTCCAAACAGGAATGCAATATGTCACACATCAAGAGCTGAAACACTTTGCAGTTGGGCAATTTACTGTAGCATTTAGCTCAAACTTGAATTAAGCATAATGAGAGTGTCCTCTGGTATTGTGAAGTGACAGGGAGGCAAGAGGTACAAAGTATTGTATTCCTAGTCTCAACTTTTGGCACGAACTTTTGGGAGGACATTTCTGGGAGGGTTGGTTTGTTGATAAAATAGTGGAATCAAAAAATATTATTATTTACACAAACTATATATACCAGAGAGATGGAAATGCCCTCCGAAAGATTGGGAATTTTGCCAGATAATGAATGGCTGGTTACTATGCAAATGACAATAATAACAGGATTCCAGCAGGTAAATGAGCACATTAACCAGGTGGAAGATCTTATCAAAGGGAAATCAGCAGAAGTAAAACAACAGTTGAATGAACAGCCCTAACACCAATACAATTTACACCAAGAGCTATGCCAGGTACTATAGATGAGAGTAAGAGTTACTCTGTGAGCTACTCAGCTATAATAGCCAGAAAAGGTGATGTTAAAAATCAGACTACTGTCCTGCACTCAATTTTATTTTCCCAAAACAGGAAGAAAATAGAGTTACAGAAACAAGAGAAGGGCACTGAGAAAATATGGGAAGTGCTAGAAATGGAGATTTTTCCAGGCAGGCTGATTGCACGTATAAGACAGAAGGAAATTGAAAGAGGGGATGTATTTTATAATTGGTCTCGATTTCCTGATAGAGTTGGAATAACTTAGATTTAAATTTAAACATGAATGTAAGATGATATTCAGAGGATAACCAAATTTTGTGTGTGTGTGTGTGTGTGTGTGTGTGTGTGTGTGTGTGTGTGTGTGTGTGTGTGTGTGTGTGTGTGTGTGTGTGTGTGTGTGTGTGTGTGTGTGTGTGTGTGTGTGTGTGTGTGTGTGTGTGTGTAGACCTGATGCATGTATACTTAATATGAATAGATTGGATGATTGTATACTCTGTGTTCTCCTATCTTCAAAACCCTTTTCCCATCCCTTACACTTCCTTTTACCTTTTGTATTCACTACCCTATTCCCAGTAGTTTAAAAAAATAAAAATTATATAAAAAAATACTAGACGGGCACTGGGTGATATGACTGAAATCCTTATTTATTTATTTAAAATATTTTCATCCCACCTTTCTTCTTAAAAAGAACCCAAGGCGACTTACGTCATTAAAAAGACAATATGGAGAAGCTAAAAACAGTAGGTATACTAATATTTAAAAAGCATTACATTAAAAATAGTAGCAAAAGCAATACTGAAACACATTTAAAACAACAGAGAACAACAATTCATTTATAAAACCCAACCAACCAATGTGATGATGATGATGACGTGCCGACAAATCAATTCTGACTTATGGCAAACCTTTTCAGGGTTTTCTAGATAGAGAGTATTCAAAAGTGGTTTACTATTTCCCTCTTCTTGGGGAGTCCTGGGATAGACAATGGAACATACATGTTCCATTCTGAGAACAAAACAATAAATAATATGAGACTCTGTTCCATGTGCATTTCTATGTACATAGTTTAATATTATAAGGTTGCTAAATGCAAATGAAAATAATATTTGTTCCAGAGGGAATGTAAGACAATGTTAAAATTCCCATTTGGTTCAAGGATAAGAACGCTGACTTTATAAAAATTCTATTAAGCTGTTCTGACAAAAAGACTGTATCACACTCCATTAAAAATCAAATATATTATTATGCTATCCATCCATATTGCCCTTTAATGCTAAAATGCCAGCACTTCCAAACAGTATTATCAAGTAATCAGTTAAGCCCTGCCTTAGACATATTGTCAAGGATGTTATGTTCATTTGTTCAACTAGCTGGACAAAAAAAAAGCTCTTCAAGGAGGAAAAAAGAATCAGGTAAAATAAACAAACTTGATTTGGCTCTTCACAGTGGACAGTGATTAAAGTGATCTCCTTTAATATACAGCAACTCAACACTAAAAGGAATCTCTTTTCCACTGACTAGAAAAATATATTTTATTCATACAGCTGAAAATAACCATTTTCTAGTGGATCTTGATGTTTGCAGCTGCTTTGCTCTAGAGGGGAAAATACACTGAAGAGGTTAAATTACGTTTTTGATTGGCTTTCTCTGTTCTGATTTGACAGTTTCAAATACTTGTGTTATTCATCCTAGAAGAGGCATCATTCAGTGACGGACCACATGCTCTGCATGCAACCCCCCCCCAAAAAAAACAGCCTCCAGGTCAATACCTGGTATTGCTTGGAAAATTCAGTGAAAGCCCCCACACCCCCATACCATCCAAAGGCCTGGAAGGCATTGCCAATTAATAAAGTCAATACTGAGCTATATGGTTCAATGACTAAGGCAGCTTCCTGCATTTCAAATGGACATCAGCTAAAGACTGCCCCACATATAAAATGTTCCTTCTTGCCACTCCATTATTACCATCCTTAAAGTCAAGTAGCAGCAAAGTCCACATACAGGTTTCAGAAAGGTAGCCATGTTAGTATTTCAGCAGAAAAACACCCCAAAACAAAACAGAAACAAAAAGTTTTGTGAAAACTTTAAGACCAGCAACTTTCAAATACAAGATTCCTGAGGAAATGGGACTCCTCCCATTATAACCAGACACTCAAAGATGAATCAGAAATCAAAGCTTGCAGTCATCCTACTCCTTTTAAACAGACTTTTAAACAGACTTAGACTTTGCATATTCATGTGCATATTTCTAGGTACACATTGTTCCAAATAATTCCTCCTGGGGTTCTTTTGACTAAGTACGTAAACAATTAATGATTTCAAATTGACCTTTATAAGTCTGTTAGCATAGAAACAGGCAAGACAATTCTTTTGAAGTGAAGTGGAGTACTGATCTGAATTAGGAACCAAAACAGAATTCAGAATGTTGACAGGAGAAATAAGAGGTGATTTTACATATATTTGATGAAGTCTCTTGGAACTGGTAAACAGCCTATGGACATTCCTAGGTTCAGGGTCAAATCCGACACAAAGGCAAAAGTGTATTTTCTCCATTAACCACATTATCCCTCCACACAACACAAATAAAGTCATGCTGCCTCCCAAGTGATCATTTGTAAAACAAAGACAACCAACTTTGCCAAATGTTAAGTGGAAAGCATGCTTGCATAGCCTTTTCCTGTTAAGACTATTTCTGTGCTGCTTTGAGATGCACAAGCATCATGTCATCAAATAAGATCTTTACATAGAGAACCTATGGCTTGCATATCTTTTACCTGTAAATTCTGTTATACCAGCTGTGACATCATACAGCTGGGCCTTTCAGAGACTAGACATAGATCAGCTGTCTTATCCCAGAATCATTTTACAGCCCTCCCCAGACCTGCAAAAGAAATTATGTTAAAAAACCTCAAATGTTCTAGGGGTTTGGGGGGGACAATGTTTTGAGCCCTGCTTAGCACTGTGGTCTCCTCACCCTTCCATTTATTTTTCTAAAACTTGTGGAAACTAAAGAACACAGGGAGGCATGTTGCAAAAGTCACAATTTGGCTTACACTAGGAAACAGAATTTCAGCCATAGTGTTTGTAGCTCAATTTGTGTTAATTCATTTCTGAGCTGCCTCACTAGAAGAAAGGTGACAGAAATAAAACAGATTCATAAATAAAACAAACAAATAAATATGGTTATATCCTTGAGAATGATCCAGCACTTTCCACTCCTGCAAAATACCCCAGCAAACCTCTGGACAACAACAGGAAAGTGAGGGCTTGCTCAACTGGTACTACATAATTGGCTGTGACATTGAAAACAATGTAGGAAACATCTAAAAACTACAGTCTTTCATAATCTTGAATCTGTGTCATTTACATAAAGAATGGTAGGTGCTTACAGGGGGCTGAACTTCACTATCCCAAAGTCTGCTCATACTTCTAGACAAATCAATTGAATTTATTGAGAGTATTCACTAAGACCCAGGTTTGAAACTGATCAAAGCGAGTTATCAACAAGCTCACTTTGCAAGCCAGGAATTCTCCAGAGAACAGGAGGGAAAATGTTTGCCAAATGTCTTAGATTACAATTCCCACAATCCTTTTCTATTCTCCATACTCGCTGGAATTTGTGGGAGCTGACATGTGGATAGCCGAAAGGTTCTGTTCAAGCTCCTGGGAATTCAGTGGCACTCGTGGTACCTTCAAACAGTGCTGCAATTGCCACTCTCTGATAAGGCCCAACACCAAAAAGGACCTGAGACTCTCCAGACACTGCTGGTTCCTAACTGCTGCTCATGTGACCATTATTTCTAGAAGAGGTGGGATGTATCTCGTTCTGGTGCCTCAGCTCTCAGCACTCCACCCTAGGCTGACCACATGTCTGGACTCATAAAATCAAGCTTCCTAATGGTATTGCTTTCAGCTTGCCTGATGCACCCAACCACCCTCCTCACCATATTAAAGGGTGCATCCAAGAGGAGCTTTGTTTTATTATTGTAATTTTGATTTATGTTTGCAGGTTGCCTGATACACTGAAAGTTGTAGGTTTTAAATGTTTTCTATAAAAATCCATTCAAATGGCTTTGTCATTTCGTGTTATTTTTAAGAAACAAAAGTTACGTGAAAGTAATTAGAAAGTTACAATTGTTATAAACCCATAAGCTTTTGACAAAACGAGTAAAACAAGTGATACTTTCATTTGGTCTTTTACGAAAGCTCATCCCGGATGAATTGTGTTAATCAGGTCAGTATTCCACCCACACATGCTTCCTTGCTGGTTTGATTTCACCTCTGCGCATAGCAATAAAAAAGAAGATGAAATCTTGTAATATACATCTGCAAAAACAAATGTTTGAAGTGTGACCTTAGTTACTTAACTAATTACTTCAGTTACTCCCAAGGACTATAGAACTCATCAAACTATTTCTAAGAGTTTTATTCTTTTTTCCTTTCCTTTTCTCTCCCCCCCCCCCGCCCCAAGTCTGGCAGATCACAGATTCACAGCATGAGCAACTGAACTTCAGCCGAGGACTGGGATTGCCTATTCTGCAATTTCTTAATGATGATGATATTTCCCCTGAAAGAAGCAGACATAATGAGCATGCAAATGCTTTGTCAGGCTCACATTATTCTCTTATTAACTTGAATATCAAAATCTATTACTATTTTTTGTGTGTGCCGGAGAGTTGACATGCTGGGTAATGCTCATTATACAAGCCCTTAGAAAGCATCATCATAAAACATCTAGTGTATGCTTGTCTACTTCTTAATTTTTGTAGTGTCTTTTTTTCCTCACACCCCTTTGGTTTCTGGACTAGTAAAAATAGTGTCTTGTTAGTGCAGGTTATACACTGTGAATGTGGGGATAAATAACATAAGTCAATGCATGTAACAACTATACCTGTTTTCCCCAACATGGTGTACTTCAGATTGCTTGGAACACAACTTCCATAATTCCCAGATGCCAGAGCCAACAGACATGCATGTTGTGGAAGACAGGGATTGTAACACAACCCAGTTTGAGGGGCCCAACTTTCTAAGGGTTGAATTATACAATAATTTCTCCATAATCATACACTTATGGATAAATCATATTGCTTTAGCAATTTTGATAGCAGCCCAGAGAGCATTGTATTGAAGAGATGGTATAATATGTGATAATACAGTAGGACCCCCGTATCTGTGGTTTCACTTATCCTCAGTCTGAAAATATTTAAAATACTAAAACAAAAGAAACAGAAATACATGTTTTCACAAAACTGGTCACTCTAAGGAGCTAGTATTTTAAGCTTTTACAAAAGCCCAAAGTCATTATCTAAATAAAATAATCAGAAGAAAATGCTATTAATTTTCTTTTAATAAATTAGGTTGCTCATAGTTTTCTTTGCATATGCAGCTCTTTTGACATGTGTTTGCAAATATTATTTTTAAAATATATTTGCTGCAACTTTTGCTCCTTTTATCATTCTATTAAAGTTAAATAATTTATATTTCTTAAAAAAGTGTTCCATAAGCATTTACAAAACCTCAATTTTCTCCCATTTCAGATGCAATTGATTCCTACAGTTTTTTTTGTACACAGATCAGTGAGAAAGAAGAGAAATTGTTTAGTTTCTATTCCTCAGCACTAGATTAAAATGTCACAATAAATGTAACCAAGGAAGGGAAAAGGGGTTGCAGTTTTTAACACATAAAAGACAGAAGTGGAAAAGTCACTTCAAAGAAAAAGAGGGAGAGAGGGCTTAATGGAGCCAATTACTACCTGACAGCAATTTCTTTAATTGTACTGATTTGTAGATAGTGCTACAGACAAACAGGCTGCAGAAGACTGATTTAGAAATGGTGGCTTCCTAATTTCTGGAATAATAAGCATTAATTTCTTATCCCAAATGCTGAGACCAACAGATAATGGCTGAGAGTGAAGTGCAGGTGTCACTACAATTGTGTAATCTCTCAAACGCTAGTGTTCCACTACCAGTATCGGCAGAAACACTTATCTCTGTATGCGTGCGTGACTCTGTGACAGCAATTTTCCCTACAAATTATAAATATTGAATATGACCCAAAGCTCCATGAGTCCAGGAGCTCATGCGTATCCATGGACATGGAGAAACCTCTCACTGCAAGCACTAACCATCCCCAGCTTCTTTGCAGAAAAAGGTAGGAAGCCCTTGTACATGTGAAACTCTGGATGCAAAAAATAAAAAAATAAAAAATAAAAAGCTACTGATCATTGCCATGGAGTAAGTTGCATTTCTTGTACTTACGGTAATGTGCACAAAATTTGAATTGATATATTTCATTTCGCACAGAGCAGGAGATGGGCAGTATGCATCCCTAAGGCCACCTGAGAGCCTCCTTACCATGTAAAAATAAAAAAAATTAAAAGGAGGGTGAAACAGCCCCGTTTACACTCCTGCAGGATCTGGCAGCAACCTTTGGCCTCAAGCTTGCCAGAGTTGCCCATCCTTGGTATAAACCACACTTTCACCTTCACCATTTGTTTTCATCCTTATTTCTGCCATATTTTCTGCATTAATCAAGCACTTCTCTAAAACTGCCCAAAAACGGCACTGCAGATTTATTTCAGTATTTATAGTATTTCCAAACACTCAATGCATAAATAAAAGAAAAGGGCATTTTAACCACAGTGGCCATAAATGCAGATTATACTGTATATTTAAGCAGTACTAGAGGTTTGTTTTTGCATGACTTTCTGCAGAAAAGACCTGAAATGACAGAGTTTCTCAGGCTGACAAGTAGCTTCCTAGCCTACATATTCATTGTAGACAAGGACGAATGTGCTGGACACATTGGTCTCCCACTCACACAAGGCCCTCCTCTCTTCACAGGTCAGACCAAACATCACTGCATTCAGTTTGAAGCTCATTTCCACAATTTGTGTTGCACCTTGTTTTTCACTTTCTGTCTCAGACGTTGTCATGACAACAAAGGACAAGCCTTCCACTTATGGGAACCTTTGTAAAAACATGTTAAGGAAAAAGCCTGTTCTCACGAATCCAAACCACACTGCCCCAAAACTATATCCTAAGGAAGATATTCAGTGATGCTGCTGGGCCTCCATCAAGGAAGAACACTGAGAAGGAACAAATATTTTAGGAACTGCAGCAGATTTTTAAGAACCAAGGAAAACTCACACTTAAAAATAGAATGACTCACAGTGGCAAGTTTTTGGACATCCTCGTCAGATGCTCCCAGGGAGGCTAATCCAATCTCTTGGGAAAACTGAGCAAATTTAGGGTCTGCAAGCAGAGGCACGTGTCCCAGGAGTTCATGGCATGTATCCCTGCCACAGAATTAAAAAGCCATGTTAGTAAATGTGTTAGAAGTAGCCTGGAACAAAGCAAATAAAAACCTCTTCAACAATCATGAATAAACAGTTCACTAAGTTTTTTTCTTTAAATATATACATCTGTCACAACTTATAAAAGGCCTATTTATAGAAAGAAGTCTTTGATGAGCAGGGAATTTTCCCCCTCTGTATATAGTCCCATCCAGATTCACACCACACATCTTTTACAAACAAGAAAAGCGTCTCCAAGTGATAATAGTGGCAGTCCCAAAAGGAGGAAGCCTCCTCCACTTAAATAGATTACTTTTCATCTTTCTTGCTATTCATCACGAAAAGAAAAGTGCCCTTTGCCTCTGTTTTCAAGCAACATAATACTTCATCAAAATACAGTCTGAAAGGGGAATATGAATATGTATATCTCTGTACCCATATAGATTTTGTACACCAGCCATTTAATTCCTGATGCATCTCACAGTGTAAACAGCACAACTCACTAGCACAGGCCTGTGTTATTGATACCAAACCATCTACTGAGTTTCTTGAATCACAGCCAAATACACAAGGAATATGCTGTGCCTGAATAGGACAATAAGGTAATTATGAAGCAAGCAGGAGTTTCCTGGTTTATGTCTATTTTTTTGTATTCTTTTTTTCTGCCTTTGACAATATAGAAGCAGGTAGCAGGGAATTATGAATAGAGCCGGTGTCATAAAGCCTTGGCGTTCATCTTCAATTCTCAGCTGCCACCTTGTGCCTCTTGTCAAAGACGTCACCATTGGGAATCAAGCCACGTTGTTGCCAGCTGAACAAGAATCCAAAGCTGCCTGCAGGTGATAAGTTAATGTTTCAAGTTTTCTACTCTATTACAATGTCCCCTTCTGTTCAGTACTAACATTTCCCCTCAAGTGCATGTGAGAATACTCTTGAGTAGAACAAGATCACCACAGATAATTTAGGGAACTTGATTTTCTGTGATAACCTTTCTTTTCAGAAGCATTGATGCAAATCTACTAGTAGGATATATGCTGCAGGAAGGACTGAAAGAATTGGGAATGTTTAGCCTTGAGAAAAGAAGACCCTACAGCAGTCATCCCCAACCTTTTTGGGACCGCGGACCATTTTGGGGGTGCAGGCTCCATATGTGGAATGGTTGGGGAACACAGGCATGCTTACAGAGGGGGGTGTTACGCTTGCACGCATGTGTGCGAGTGCGACACGCCCACCCACTCTTAAAATCTGCCTGGCTTCTAATTTTAGCCCAACCAGGAGTGGGAGCAGCAGCAGCAGTGGCACCTATTTGGCGAGCCTGGGGCTTCCTCATCAGGGGGTCCCAGAAGTGTCCTCCTTCAGAGTAGTCTCCCTGGTCCTGGAAGGCACAGGAGCAACTCCGCCACCGACCCTCCCCACTGTGTAGGGGCTGGGTCCCACCTCCCCCCGAAGCACCCATGCATCCAGAAGGGGAGCCCTCTCCCTGCCCGGTAGTCTTCTCCCTCCGAAGCGGTGGAGCTCACGGATCAGGAGTTTTGCACTACCGAGGCTTCTGGTTTTAGGTCTCTCTCTCTCTCCCCCACCCCCACCCCGCCGCTCTTCACGAGTCACCTGGAGAGGCGCTCTGAAGTGCTCTAGCGATGTGCCAGGGAGGGAGGGAAGGAGGGGCAATGTGGAGCCCTTACCTTGAGTGCCTCATTGGGCCACCTCTCCAGGTGCTGGTGCCACTGCAGCTGCCGCTGCCGCCTTGTCCTCTCTGCAGCTGAGGTGATGGAGGGGCCCCGCTTGCAACCTGGCTGCGCACTTCTCCTTCCTTCTGCCTGGCACTCCTCTGCTCCCTGCCCAGACATGCTGTGGGAGGGGATGATGCCAAGAGCACAGCCTTCTCACACCTACTCCTTGCCCCCCAGTTTCTATTCACAGACTGCCGCAAAAATCTCGTGCCTGTCCGTCCATCTGTCTTGATGGTCTGTTGCTCGTTCCCTCTCTCCCTCGCTCTTCCTTTCCTGCTTGTTTGCTACCGCCGCCAGGGCTGAAGAGCCACGGCCAACAAGGGGAAACAAACGTTTCATCCAAGAGAACAAAGCAGCCAGTAACAGGCACTGCCAACCCGCCCGCCAGCCAATGGGGAACCATAAAAGTGTGACACGCCCCCATGTGTGTGGGTGGGGGTGGAGATCCGTGTCCATGGCCCAGTTGAAGGAAGCCCATGGACCAGCACCGGGCCGTGGACCAGGGGTTGGGGACCCCTGATCTAAACAAACCACACAAGGAGTGCCCCCAGATTGCTTTACACCTAAACCTGTGGATAAAGTTCTCCCCTTAATGGAGCTTCCAAAGGGAAATAAATTAGTTCTGGCCCATACCCCATTCCCCACTGCTGATTTATTTGACTGGAAACAAGACCTTCCACCATATCGAGAGGCCCTTCAGAAGTACCTGGACTTGATCCAATGGATCATTACTACTCACCACTCTTCTGAGCAGCCTCATAAGAGGAGAAATGCCAGGCTCTTGCTAAGACCTACGCCTGGTATACTACTCATAGGGTTCAACAAATAGCCAATGGCAATGGAACAGTTGATTGGCCTGAAGCAGCAGCCCTCATAACCCACATTATTGATCCCAATCCTAATAAGCTTGCTGGGGCCCACCTGATGAAAGCAGCAAGAAATGCTGTAATTCATGATCTCAAACTAGGAGTGCGAAAGGCTGTGAAACCTTCAGAGAGTATATGAGATTGTTAAAAAAAAAACCCACGGAATCCCCAAATGAATTCCTGACGAGGCTCAGGGATGGCTTTCACCAATGCACTCACCCTGCTCTGGATTTTGAATCATCAGCCAGCTGTGCTACAGGTGCAGCTCCAAAAACACCCAGCCATGTGTGGCTGCAGCCACTGCCACTGAACTGCCCGAGTCCTGCTGCTGGTCTGGTCAGACAGTTATGCATCAGCGGTAGCACAGCTACAAAAAGCACTTTGCACATGTCTCTCTGCTGTCTGTCTACTCATTGTCTAAGATACAAGGGTACTTCTGAGGAGAGATACCTGCTCAATAAAATGCTATGTACAACAACTCTGAGTCAAGTTTCTTTATTAGACAAGGTAGCTCAGGGCCATGCTCCTATGGAAGAATATTGCAGGAAAAAGGAAGGGACACAAATAATATTTTCATTTATAATGGTGGGAAGGGTGGGAAGGAATGCATGGTTTGCAAATCATGAGCTGTGTGAATGGGATGGCTCATGAGGCCGAGGGGGCTGGGAAGACACTGGGATGGATACAGGCGGGTGCCCTAATCATCAGTCAGGAGGTAGGGAATGGGCAAGATATTACTGGCATGGATACAAACTAGCCCCACCAATCATGAGCTAAGAGGCGAGGGTGGGATAGATTCAAATTGCCCCCCCAATCATGAACCAGGAGGTAAGGGGCAGGTGGATTGACAGTGGTAGGGATTCAACCTGGCCCTCCAATCATAAGCCACAAATTTAGTATTGTAGAAGGGACCAAGCTGCCCAATCATGTGTAAAAACAGAAGGAAGAGTCCAAGTGCAAACTCAACATTACCCAACCAGGAAGGAGGGCAGGAAGATGGACAGTGAAAGGGCCAGGCCTTGAACTGTATACAGTTCTGTAGAATTGTGTAGAGTTCTGTCAGATGGACAACAGACTATAGGATCCCTGGAAAGCAGAGCCTAAGAATTCTTGCCTGAAGTATAACTTTACACAGCTGTAGTCACTAACCTTGTCACTAATCATGAGCTAGGGCAGGGGGAAGAGCGGGTAATGTGAGGCCATCCTACAGATCAATAAACATAAGTTTTCTTTGGCTGCCTCCTGTGATTCTCTCAGATGGTGGGGTGGGTGGACATTTAAATTAGAGAAAGGCAAATGTCATGGGGGCACTCTGACTGCACCAGATGCACTAGGAGGGGCTTAGCCTTCTACGGCACAAACTGGTGTTGCAATGGGTTTCATGACAGCTGCAGAAAGGATTTGCATTTGGGGGAAATAGCACACTGTACCTTTAACAGGCATCTCCCTCTTAATAGTGAGAGTCTGGTTCAGCCAGCCTAAGGCCAGCCTAGCTAGTTAGGATTATGCCCTAAATCAGGACAAGAAAAAGGAAGGAAGATTTATTTTAGTGCTAACTTTTTCTGAATTTGGACCAGGGTTCTGTGACATAAATAGTGCTTTGAATGGCAATTAGTTCTCCAACATCTTCTAATATTCCATTCTTGACTCTTGACCTAAAAAGGAGTAGGTAAATAGCTCCACGTCATTAACTAAGATAGTTAATGGATGCTCATTTGGAGATACTACTTATCATTTATGAGCTTATAAGAAAAACAAAAACAAAACAGCCCTACAGCAGCCCATGCAGAAGTATTTATGATCCACAGGACAAAACTTTTATTTCACTCTTGCAAGCAGCCTTAAGTTGGGCTTAAGAGTGTGAGATATATTTAAATAACTATTGACATACCGCTGAGGAAATAATGAGTGAAGGTGTCACATGACCTCTGAGGTCACATGATTGCTGGAGCAACAGTGCTCTAAGTTCTTGACAGTTGGCCTTTGCCCACTTGCTGCTTTCCTGGCTCAACAGCCATTGGGAGCAGAGTGAGTTAGAGAGACCTTGGCTTTTCAAAGCTACTTACATTTACCTTTCATCCAGGCTTAACCATGGACTTTCTCAGCCATTCAGGTGCACAGTTTGTAGAGATGTACTCTGTATCAACGGACAGGATTGCTTCCTGTTTTGTCTATAGCTCTGGAAACTACATTAAGGCGTTGCCGGGGTAGCGTAGGTTTAAGATGGTGAAGTCTGGCAGGGCAGTTGATGTGGTACTTTTGAGAGGTTGCTGTTGTTTTTTAATGGAGATAAATGGGTTTGTTAGGGGGCAGCCAGATGTAAGCTGGATTTCAATAGACTTCACACACAGATGGGAAAGAGTAGCATTTGTGGGGATCCTTTTCTGGGTGCCCCCTTTCTGATGGAGCCGTGGGTGTAGTTCTTGGAATTGAAACAGAAATGTTTCATTTCTGAAACATTTGCCCACTCTGCGTGATTAATCTGTGTATTTCATCCCTAGCATTCATTAGATTGTATTTGGTTAATCTCCTTCCTTAGTAACCATAATTAGAAAAACAGTTTTTGTTTATGTTGTTCAGAAATGAACAACAGACCTCTTTACATATTGTTTCCGAGTCTGAAGGGTTCCAAAGATTATTGTGTCTGAAATATTTACCCATTTAATGTGTTAATATGCCAGGATCTATTGACTTGTTCAGCTTAATAGTTCTCTTTCTGGGTTGATTTCTCTTGTATTTATTTCCATATTCATTGTGTTAATTACTTGCTCAAAATTTAAAGAGATAGTGGTTTATAAATGTTAATATATATCACATAACTATCTTCTAGGTAAAACAACATATTTTATGGCTAGGCACTGACCAGGTAAGGGATCAAAACTCAATTTAGATTTATTTACTTTTTTACTACCTTCCCTTCTCATATGGGCCAAGACACCAACCAGGTAAGAGATCAAAACTATTTTTTGTTTATTTCTTCCTTTTTAACTGCCTTCCCTCCTTATACAGGCCAAGACACAAACCAGGTAAGAAAGCAAAACTGATTTCGGTTTATTTTTTTCCACTTTTACTGCCTTCCCTCCTGTGCTGTGATGTTTTTGTGTTTTGGTGTGTTTTTTCCCCAGCCCCATCGCATTTGGGCTGGCTGTGTGTGTGTGAAGGGTGTTTTTGTGTTTTTTCCCCCAGCCCCATGGCATTCTGGTGGGGCTGGGTGTGTGTGTGTGAGGGTTGTGTTTTTCCCCCAGCCCCATTGCATTCCGCTGGGGCTGTCTGTCTGCATGGGGTTGTTTTTGAGTGTTTTTTCCCATCCCTATCACATTCCGCTGGGGCTGGCTGTGTGTGAGGAGGTTGTGTTTTTCCCCCCAGGCCCATGGTATTCTGTTGGGGCTGGCTGTGTGTGTTGGGGTTTTTGAAGTGTTTTTTCCCAGCCCCATAGCATTCCACTGGGGCTGGCTGTGGTTTTTGTTTGTTTGTTTTGGTGTGGTTTTTTTTTTTTTTGCCCCAGCACATTCCTATGGGGCTCGCTGTGTTTTATTTTTATTTGATTTATTTGGGGGGTTTTGTCCTAGCAAGAACAGATTAATGGGGTTTCAGTATATTCCTATGTGAAATGGTGCTTCGATTTACGACCATTTCGAGTTATGCACATCTTCTGGAACGGATTATGGTCGTAAGTCGAGGCACCACTGTAGTGTGGTTGCTGACCTTGAGCCAGATCTCCTGGAGTGTGAAGTCAAGTGGGCCTTAGAAAGAATGGCTAACAACAAGGCCAGTGGAAGTGATGGCATTCCAGTTGAACTATTTAAAATCTTAAAAGATGATGCTGTTAAGGTTCTACACTCCATATGCCAGCAAGTTTAGAAAACTCAGCAGTGGCCAGAGGGTTGGAAAAGATCAGTCTGCATCCCAATCCCAACACAGGGCAATGCCAAAGAATGCTCCAACTACCGTACAATTGTACTCATTTCGCACACTAGCAAGGTTATGTTCAAAATCCTACAAGGTAGGCTTCAGCAGTATGTGGACCAAGAACTCTCAGAAGTACAAGCTGGATTTCAAAGGGGCATAGGAACTAGAGACCAAATTGCTAACATGCACTGGATTATGGAGAAAGCCAAAGAATTCCAGAAAACCATCTACTTCTGCTTCATTGACTATGAAAAGTTCTTAAAGAAATGGGAGTGCCTGACCACCTTATCTATTTCTTGAGAAATCTATATGTGGGACAGGAAGCAACAGTTAGAACTGGATATGGAACAACTGATTGGTTGAAAATTGGGAAAGAAGTACGACAAGGCTGTGTATTGCCTCCCTGCTTATTTAACATATGCAGAATACATCATGCAAAAGGCTGGATTGGATGAATCCCAAGCCATAATTAAGATTGCCAGAAGAAATATCAACATCCTCAGATATGCAGATGATACCACTCTGATGGCAGAAAGTGAGGAGGAATTAAAGAACCTCTTAATGAGGGTGAAAGAGAAGAGTGCAAAAAATGGTGTGAAGCTCAACATCAAAAAAACCCTAAGATCATGGCCACTGGTCCCATCACCTCCTGGCAAATAGAAGGGGAAGATATGGAGGCAGTGACAGATTTTACTTTCTTGGGCTCCATGATCACAGCAGATGGTGATAGCAGCCACGAAATTAAAAGACACCTGCTTCTTGGGAGGAAAGTGATGACAAACCTAGACAGCATCTTAAAAAGTGGAGACATCACCTCGCCGATAAAGGACCACATAGTCAAAGCTATGGTTATCCCAGGAGATCCTCCCCTCCCAATCCCACACCATGCCACATGATGACTCCTCTGCCCCACATGGACAAAAAGCATCCCACTATGCACTCCCCTCACCCTTCCATGTCCCACATGCCTGACAGCCCTAACCAATCCCTCACACCATTTATAAAGCGTGCTGCTAATATAAAGCAAAGCGTGCTGCTTATATACCACCCCATAGTGCTTCAAGCACTCTCTGGGCAGTTTACAATTTAATTATGCAGGCTACACATTGCTCCCCCAGCAAGCTGGGTACTCATTTTACCGACCTCGGAAGGATAGAAGGCTGAGTCAACCTTGAGCTGGCTACCTGGGATTTGAACCCCAGGTCGTGAGCACAGTTTTAGCTGCAGTACAGCGGTTTAACCACTGCGCCACGAGGCTCCAACATGCCCCCCCCCACAATCCACCCCTCAACAGAGGGATTGAAATCAGTTAAGTGTGTTCTTATTTAACTCCAACACTTGAGTCCATCTCTGTATTTCTGGAGCAGATGGGCAATGTATACCTGGGGTACTTTGAAAGTAGACATATTTGGTTGCAACACTCCCAGTCCACTTTCAACAAACACCTGATTGAAGGTATTACATGCAACATATTTTGGGGGAATGATGTACTGAGACAGCCACATGGTTAGAGTTCCCATTAAGTCCTAAGCTAGACCAAACAATATGAAATCTGGTGTAAGCGTTTCTCCAGCATTCCAATGCTGCTTTTGCTAGTTCAATCAAGGAGGCTGTTGAGCAGCCCAGCATGTGGTATATCAACAATATTCTTTTTCTGCCTGTCCTGGCACTAGATACAGGTTCTTGCATCCAGCTCCAAAACAGACTGATTTCCTGATGAGAAATGGTGAATTGTTACAGATACCTGCAACACTCCACCCATTCCAGTTTACTTCTCTTCAACCAAGATTTGTGCTGCATCAAATATCCAAGCAAAGAAAAAGTGGCTTAAGGGGTGGGGGATTTGGCCAGCCCATTTCTAGATCATACATAGTAGCTCAGCCCTCTCAGTGATTAAATTGTAGATGCATGATGCTTTATCATGGCAGCAGACCATAGTAGCAACAGTAGGTTGGCCTGCAAAACTACTGTATCTTGAGTAGAAGGGGAGTGGTTAAAGAAGGCCACTATCACTAAGTATCTGCATCTCTCCCTCCTACCAACCACCACTCCACAGCTCCCTATTTTGTCTCCCTTTGCACAAGCACATTTCTCTTCTTGTGGTTTACTCCCAAAGGGCATTTTACATGGTCTTAAATCTGCAAAGACAAGACAAGAGACAGCTGCATAAATGCCATCTTCTTCACTTTAAAATGCAAGTGCTATCCATGGAGAAAAGCAAAATATAGCAAACAGAAGAAGAAAGGCAGCAGCAGTAAAAGGATCAGCCTGGAATGGGGAGTGAGGGGGGACAAACATGAAACTGGGGATCATGTCATCTCTAAATGCAGTCCTATATATGCTTGTTTTCAGAAAAGATGCCCTCTGAGCAGAGGAGTGAGTGTTGTTTTATACACAGTGGCACTTGGGAGCTCTTTTCTGCTACACAGACAAAAGCCAGATGGTAACAAGGCAAACAATGAGGAACGATCCTTTTGAATAATTAATCAGTAGTCACAGCAGGCCTTTGGATTTTTGCCTCAGAAAAAGGATGATGCAGGGCGCTTGCTAAACCTTTTGTGCTCCGTGAATGTCCTCCTTCCCAGGAGTCTGCTCTCATTGTGATTGCCACTTTGCACACACACCCTGCTCTTAAATATTGGGAAAAAATGCTGAGGAGTAAAGAGTGAGTGCCGGCAGATTGCTCCTTGCCCTCCCCTCCTGTGCTATAGAACAGCTTCACCTCCTCCTACCCAAAAGTTCTTGGCACACT
The DNA here is from genome assembly GCF_051106095.1 of Pogona vitticeps. NCBI lineage: Eukaryota > Metazoa > Chordata > Lepidosauria > Squamata > Agamidae > Pogona > Pogona vitticeps. The sequence goes on along the minus strand of NC_135787.1, from coordinate 145,988,274 downwards.
GGGGTTGATGAGCAAACATTCTGCACCATTTACTTTTATTCATCATTTACCTGGTTCTCTTTAAGGTGGTGCAAATGGCTCTCCAGCTTCCAGCACCCAATTTTATCCTCACAAATGCTTGGTTGCTCAGTTTGGTCAGCAGAACAGTAGTTAATATGCTGAATAAGGACTGAGAAGACCCAAGTTTAATGTCCATGACTTTGGCCATGTACCTGATTCCATGATCTTCAGTGAATGAGAAGTTTAACTTGGTTTCTCTCTCCTTGCCATTTTATTTCATTATATTGTTCACTTGTTCATTTTCTACTAATAAGTGATATGAAAATATTTTTAAGTAAGTAGTGGCCAGTATTCTCTTTCAAGTCCCAATCAGAGCAGATGTTGAATTAACTGTTGAATGGTAAGTCAACATTTGGGTGAATCACACTAGTCAATGAATCTACAACGATGCCTCGCAAGACGAATGCCTCATGCAACAAAAAACTCGCAAGACAAAAGTGTTTTGCAATTTTTTTTGGTGCTTCGCAAGACGATTCCTCCTTTTTTTGTTAAAAAAAACAAATCACACAACTATTAGTACCGTGCATTGCAAGATGAAATTTTTGCAATATGACATGACTCACAGAACAAATTAATTTAGTCTTGCGAGGCATCACTGTACTCTATTTAGGACTAGCAACAAGATACCAGTCAGTCAATCTTTGACCAGTTTCTCTTTTACAACCAATCTCAGAATTACTGTGAGGACATTGTCAGCAAGAGGAGAAACAGGAATGCCACATAGAGCATAGTGGAAGACAGACAGAATATACATCCAACAAATAAATATTAAATTATGGCAAATGATACTCACGGTTCAGGAGTGTAAAGAGGATCAGAGCCATGGCGTATGTACTGTGTGCAGTGGAAAACACGATAGGCAAGACCTGCTAAAAAGTCACGTGGTGACAAATACCCAGCAACAGGTCTGACTGTGAAGCCAGACCTTTCTGAAGGAGAAGAAAGGTCAACGTTAAACCTGTTCAGTATGCCAGGCAGTGGAAAACACAAGATCATGTTGTCAGAAGGTCTATTTAAATGATCACATATTATTTGCAAGAAGTATATGCATCTTAGCAAAATAAAACTCATAAACTGATGGAGATCATTTAGTTAAGAGAGGGGACAAAATAAAACCTATAAAATCCAAAATAATATCCATGGAGGCCATTCCAGAAACCATATTTCTTATTTATATGCACCATCAAATTAAAAAAGTCATTTCAGGAACACATCATGCATTATACTTTTTACAGCTATGGAAGAAAGCATTTTAGCTGTGTACCTGTAAAATTGTTAACCTACACATTGAACAAAGATCTGTTGCCAGTGATGTGTCTTATTCAGGTACATGTAAAAATGTCCTGGGGTGGAGCTGTTTCAGGCAACATGTACAAATGCTAGCAAAAACAGTTTTGTTTACATGTAAATACATCTTAAGTTATTGATTAAATTTGATGGTAGAAATCACGAAATATTTGTAATATATACTGGACTGCATACGGTACTATAGAACTGGGAAAGTAACCATCAAAATGGAAAATACAGTTCAAAGTTAGCAAGTGCAAAATGATGCACAGGGGGCAAAAAAAAACAACAACCCACAAACAAGCCCCAGCCTGTATTCTTGACGGCTTTCACGGCTGGGATCCGATGGTTGTTGTAGGTTTTTCAGAGTTCTGACTCCTATCCTCTGAAGATGCCGGCTACAGACACTGGTGAAACATTAGGAAGAAAAACCTCAAGAACACGGCCAGACAGACCGAAAAACCTACAACAACCATAAGCCCCAGCTTCATGGGATCTGGTGGAATCTTAGCTGACAATGATCAGTAGGGAAAGGAATAGTGGAGTCATAGATAGCCCAGCGAAAGTGTTGGCATAGCATGCAGGGGTTATGAAAAAGGCAGACTGCAGCATATATTGTTAGGAAAGGAACTAAAAATGAAACTGACAGTAACTCATTATACTTATTCAAATGTATGATATTGCCACACTTTGAATACTATGTATTGTTTTATAAGTACTTCTTAAAATACATATTGTCTGAAATCTGTTTGCTTACCATAGTAAGTCACAACTGGAGCAGGTTTGTTGAATTACTAGAACTTACAGAAGAACTGATTGAGCAAATCCCCACTGATTCAGTAGGCCTGCTCTAGTTGTGACTTAAAATACTAAGCAACAGGATTTCAGCCATTGTGTCACTGGAAAAGGAACAGAAAAGGAGAGCTGACATGATCAAAGGAGCACAACAACTTCCTTATGAAAGAAGACTGCAGTGTTTGTCTTGGAGAAAAGATGAACAATGGGAGATGGAGGGATGCAAGAATATAATTCCAATAATTATACTAATCCTAGAAGTGCAGAACTGGAAGGGACCCTATGGATCATAAAGCCCAGTCTCTGTCAAGAAGGAAGAATAAGGAATCAAATTCCCAGCCTCTGGCTCCACCGTCAGATACTTATGAAGAAAGTAGATGGGAAGACTTTTCTCCCTTTCTTATAACACTAGAGCGTGAGCTCATCCAGGGAGTCTGAACAGTAAAAGGTTCATGACAAATAAAAGGCAGTACTTCTTCATACGGGATTCACTGAAGAGTTCCTGCCACAAAAAGCAGTGAAAGCTGCCAACTCTGACAGGTTTAAAAGGAGATTAGAAGAATTTATGAAGGAGTCAGCCATTGGTAATCACTCGACAAGATAGCTGCATATAAGCTTTTGTATCAGAGGCTATATGCCTCTAACGATCAGTTGCTAGGGAAAAAGCAACAGGAGAGCATCAGACTCATATCTTGTTTCTGGGCTTCCCAAGGGCATCTGCTTGACCATTGTGGAAACAGAATGCCAGATAGATAGACCTCTTCTCTGATCCAATACCTTCTGCTCTGGATAGAGATGTAGGAATCTCAGTCCTCCAGATCTTATTAGAGGCAATACCCATCAGCCTTAACCGGCCCGGCCAATGGTAAGGAATGAGAGGAACTGCCACACAACATCTGGCAAGAAGCTGCAGCCTCACCTGTATTTTAGAGCTTGACAATCAGAAATTGAGTTTAAGCTAAATATTTGGTTGTACTTGGTTTTTTATACACTGAAAAGTCTGGATAATAGTTTCCTCTATAAATATCTCAAATTCTGGTGCACACTTCTTTGTAAAGAAAGGCTCCCTTGATCAAAAACCTCTCTCTGCAGAGTTGTTTCCAAATGTGTGATGACTTTGAAGAGGTTGGTTCTTTCCCAACCTGTTTCTTATCTTGTTAGTTACTGTTTTCTGTAAAATGATCCCAGCTTGGGACCACACAAAGAAAGAAAGAAAGAAATTATGGCTGTTGTCTTTAGTTCAGAAAAGACTTTTGAACCTTAGAGTGCTTTTCTATCTTCTAGCAAAGAAAAAAAGTAATTGAACTTCACCTCCATTCCTTGGGGACCAGAAGAACAACGCAGGAGGCACCTTTGAAATCTATGACCAGGCTCAAAGAGCAGCACACCAATTAATGTTAAGTGCTGGCAGCCACAAAGGCAGAATAAAGGGGGAGGGAAATGGGAGCTGGGTTGGTTAGCCTTTCAGACCATACACTGTATTTTATTTTCAATTGAAAAGGCTTCTGTAACTTCGTATTGTTATACTTTGCTGTGACTTTGCCACACTAGTAAGAGGGAATGGGGGGGGGGGGGAACAGTCACTCCTCCCTCTCCATGTTCGATATTTTCTCCAGTACAAAACATAAGCTCTTGAATTGCTCCAAATGGTAGCAGCTAATCACTTTCCTGTAACTGTAAAGCCAAAGAGGCCATCTGGGATATAGGACAATGAGTGACCCTCAGCTATCAGGTTGATTTGAAGTAAAGACAAAGAGAGCTGGCCGCCACATCTTTCTTTGCATAAAGATGTATTTTCATGAGAGTGTTCCATCGCAGCTCCTGCAGAATTCAGTAGTATCTCTGCAAAATTCCATGTTTCTAGCTCTTATTGTTTTGATATTTAGGTCAAACAAAATTCCCACAACTGAGCAAGGATTTTTTTCAGTCATAATAACGATCCAATGGAGAAACTGTAGAGGTCCCTGAAGATGTGATTTTTTTTCCTCCACATAGGTTATCTCTTTTTTTAAAATGTAGCAAATTTATTTTATAGTGACAAAAATAAATTGCAAGGGGTTCCCCCACCCTGCTCCATTAAGCCTTACTCCTTCACTATCTTATTCTAACAACTCTGTTAAACCTGTTAGGTTCAGAGGTAATAATTGTATCAAGGTCACACAGTAAGCTTCACTAGTGGGAGAAAACTGTTGTTTCTGCAGCCCTCATCTGACACGCTACCCACTCCACCATGTTGACGAAGTGCGAAAGGTACGTAGGCTTCCTGCTTCAATGAGCATCTTAGTTTGTTTTTAACCATATCACTCCAAACCACCTTACCAGCACAATAGGCTATGTGCCACTGGGCATGTGAGGTTCATTACAAAGAGAGGTAGAGTTTAGCATAAGTCTTGTTAAGTTTATATACACTTCTTCTCATATTCTGAGCAATATTACAATGGCTCAATGGTTTGGCTGTAAAAATAGGAGGAGGTGACACTATACTTTGGAAATTGTCTGGTTGCTCTTTGTTCAATAGCAACAATAGTATTCATTGTTCAAGTAATGGCAGTGGATTTTATTTTATTTTATTTTTGCAGAGAGAAGCCACTATATACCAAACAATGCTGAACAGACTGTGCTTTCCTGTCACCTCAAATAATCTCTAGTGGATGACATTTATACTGTCTAATGAGAATCACCAAAATTTTATATGTTCAATTCCAGTGGCAGTGCAATGTGGTGGAGTGATGTGACTTTCTCCTCTCCATAAAGCAAATACCTGTACCCATCTCTGAAAACCAGACTGGACAAACTGAGACCCTCTGACTTCATTGTCTCTTCACAACAACAACAACAACAACATCTCTTTGGAGGAGTTCCATAGGCATCACACCCTCTGTTCTTATGACTTACTTTACTTTAAAAAAAAAAAAAAAGAAGAAGGAAAGACACTAAGCAAATTGGATCTTAGCCCACTAAGGCATTTATACCAGAGTCCATTCTCACAGAGGAGGTTAACTGCTTGGTGAATCTCAGACCATTCCTCCAGGATGAATGAGAATGTTTGGATCATCCCTTAGTGGTACATGAGAGGGACTTCTCCAATGGGCCACAGTCAACTGGTTGTGGCATAATAAGAGAACGCATACTTGCATGGAGAATGTTCTGAATACAATCGCTGGCATCATCAGACAGGAGTAAGAAAGAATCCAACTTGAAGCACTAGAAAGCTACTACTGGCCAGATGGACTAGTGGCTGAAATGTTCCCACATCAGATAAAAGTAAATTTTTATCCCCTCATGTGTTATTTTTCCAGAGACTTCATCATACTTAATGTTAACACAAAAATATATACTGCACTGCTAGTACAAGCCATAAAAAATAGCTGCAAGTGACATATAGGCAGTCCTAAAACTGTATGCAAATGAGTTGTGGCACTTACAATAATTGGGATCACCCACATACCATTAGCCTAAGAGCAGAGCTATGAAATGTTGTGTTTCTAAACTCTGATTCAGACTTGTGGCACAATATTATGTATGTGTATTTTACAAAAATGTTCACATATACTCATATCAATGGCAGGGATATATAGTTTAGAATTAGATCATGATGTTTACATTACCTTGTTCAGCTAGAAGCCAAGCTTGGCCCTTACCTTTAAGAAACATAGCAACATCCTCCAGCTGAGGGACATTATCTTCTCTGTAGCCACAGTGCTTTGTCAGCAGGGGGAAGTTCTTCAAATATTCTCGACAAGCGTGAGTTGGATAGAGTTTAGTAAGTTCCCTGAACACGACACCCCATGTTTTTATTTCCTCAGGTGTATATTCCACTCGAGGTATTGGCTGACCACTAGCAAAATAATTATAGAACACACAATAGTTCTTGGGTTGCGGGGAGGCATATCTCCAGTTATACCCCACTGCCCTTCAAAAAGCCATACCAAATCCCCCATACTTTTTCTCCTATTTTGGAATAAATCTATTATAACGGAAGACATAGGCAGATGCATAAAGACAACACACACACAATGCCTATAACTTAGTCTTATTAAATAACCAATAGCATGTGCTGTCGAGTCTATTCCAACTATCCTTTCTGGGTTTTCTAGGTATTTTTAGATTAGGCATCCTTCAATCTTGAGAGACTATGGTAACATGCTCTGTATGGAGGACTTGGAACAGCGTCTAGTGTGGCTGAGAAGGCCAATTCGAGAGTGACAATCCCTTCCACACTGAAGAAAAATCCAATCTGTACCCTGTCCAGCTCCCTGATTTTGCTGCTTTCGTGACTGCCTCTTTGCCTTGGCTTGTTGGACAAGTAGGTACACTCAGAAATGATTTACCAGGCCTCTTTGTGGTGACACTGGGATCATACAGCTTCCCCAAGACTGAACACACAACCCCACCAGCTACACACACACACTAATTGACCCCAGATGGTCACTTTCTCAGGTGACAAAGTCAGGATTCATACTCTCAGCCATTGACTCTACAGCCAGACAATCCAATCTAATGCACTATACAAGCTGATAGTTACCTGTAGAAGCACCAAGGGACTCATGCTTAAGTTCTCCAAAACTATTTGATTGCTTGTCTGGATTGACCTCTCTGAGAGGTGCAATGTCTCCAAGAGGTACAGTGTAACTGTGTTGTGGAAGAGATTTCTTGGCCTTTACCGTGCAATGTTGGACAAGAAACTGCACTATCAAGGCTCAGGAGTGTCACTTCACTGAATGTCGTTACAGTGAAGCCTTATTTAATCATTAGTCACCTGGTTTAGCTAACATGGAAGAGAGGACAACACACTACAAGGTGACAGGTTTGAAAAAGAGAATGGAAAATGGCTTGAGTTATTAAAAGCCTGAAACATGTCCTTAGCCAATGCTTTGTTTGTTCGTTTTATTCTAGAAGCAACTATTTCTGAACTCACCCCAATTTGATTCTTTAACCAATATATTAAACGGTTAATAATGTATTTATTCTGTTTCCTAGTTGAAGGGCTGGCATCATCCATGTGCTAGCCTTGCTACTTATGATTATAGAGGATCCAAAAGAAGCTATTGGGAAATGGTGTAGCCTTCTTGTTAAGGGTGCAGATCTGGTTTCGCATGTATCTGGGACAAATGAGTTTTTAATAGCATCAGAATGGTGATGCTACCTCTGTGTAATAGTCAGTGGATGTTTTGCACATGCCCTACCTTGTATGGACAGATTGCAAATGGTTGGTCATTGCTGGTATAACAAAAGAAGTGACTATATCTTAATCCTATATCTGTCAACATCTCTAGCAAAACCTGATGCTATTGTTGTCTCCTGCTTGTCCCAAGGCTTAGCTTCATCCTAATGAATGGGAATAAGAGTTTAGTGATAAATCTTCACATAGTGTGGGGAATAACAAACTCTCAGTCCAGCTCCTAAACTTAAGAGTTTCTAGACTGTGATTTTAGAAAAACCTGTTGTTTTCTGCTCTTTATTCCCTGCATAGCCCCCGTGCTGCAGGTTTGCTTGTCAGGTACATTTCTTCATAGAAAACATCTGGGTCGTGTTGTACGAGCCAGGCATGACTGCAAGGGAAAGGTAGAAATTGGGGCCTAACTGTGGCAGTTTACAGCCTTCAGGAGTACTCAGCATGACTTGAAGAGTGGCTAGATTTCAGGCAACAACAAAGTACAATCCAGAAGAGCTAGTGTACTTATTATATATAGCATTCCGGCTTCATCAGACATATTCTTTCAGCAGTCTCTAAGATTTTTGCAAGTGGCCTCTAAACTAGATCTGTGTTATTGCCTTTTGGTTCCAGAGGTTAACGGAACCAGTTCAAGACATTTTCCTGTCTGAAGAAAATATTCCATCTCCGCTTAGCTGCATAGTAACCTAAAACTGTTGACTTATTTTGGAAGGTATGGCAGACATTTCATTACTGTCTTCCCTCATCTCTTGGCACAGAAGGCTAAACAACAAATGGTTTGCCCTTTCATGAGACCCAAAAATCATATTAAACAATGTCCAGAGCTGGTCCTGCCGTTAGAGTGGGGTTGATTTATATGTTGAAAATCAGCTTGCTTAAGGTTTGTGATTTGTCAATGAGATGTAATAATGACCCTGATTTACAAATATGAATGCCCAGGCACAGAGCTTTGAAGGAATTGTGTACCTGGGGGAAATATTGCAATAACAGGAAATAGATATTGTTCTTAATATGTGGCTTGGTTGTCAGTTATGTTCAAATCCTAGTTTAGCTTTTGAAATCCCTGGCTGGTCTTGTCCCTCGTTCACAGTCTCAGTCTTCTACCAGGAAAATCATATTTTCCATCAGGTTGTTGTGACTGTGGCAACAATTTGAATACTAATAAGTTTAGAACAACACATCGACTGAAGCATTTGGGGCTATTATTACTGAACAAAATCTCCCCCTTTTTGTTTTGTTCTTTTAAAACTTATTTCTACTCCATAAATCAGGATGTGTGTAGTATATTCTTTAGATGCAAGATATGATACCAACCCTACAGAACATACTCCACTGTCTTCCCCATGGAGACACAATCATTTGGAATTAATGTGCTTTGAGAGTGCTTATTCAGTCTGGAAATTCTCATTAAACCCAATCATCTTCTTTCCTGTCTCTAAAGTTTCACTTCATTCTTTTGCTAAGAACACACAGCTGCATCAAGGACTGTGCTGGGGAAATCTGTTGATGTCAGAATATGGTAGAAATGAATGGGCAGCACATAAAATGCTGGAAAGGCAGGATGCTTCCTGATCAATGTTTAGTTTGGCCTCAATTTTCTGATTGCAACTGGGAGAGTGCAGTCTTACATCTTCTCTGAATCCCTTTCCACCAGGAGTTCCATCTCATTCCTAGGTTTAACATTATCGTTGTTGTTATGTGCCATCAATTCATCTCCAATTTGTGGAGACCCGATATATGGGAAGTTTCAAAATGTCTTGATCTCAACTTATAGTTCTCTCCTTGTTCTCCCCTTATTCAGCTCTTGTAAATTCAAGGCTGTTCTTCTCTTAGGAAGTCAGTCTATCTCTTCTTTGGTCTCCCTCTTTTCTTGCTGCCTTCCACCTTTCCCAGCACTATTGTCTTTTCCTGAGAATCCTGCCTTCTCATGATGTGCCCAACATAGTTCAGCCTCAGTTTCATTATCATATTTCAGCCTTGATTTGATCTAAGACCCACCTGTTTGTCTTTCTGGCAATCCAGGACTCTCCTCTAGCACCTTATTTCAAATAAATCAGTTTCTTTCCTTTCAGCTTTCTTCACTTTTTAGCTCTCACATCCATGCATAATAATCATGAATACAAGAGTGTGAATGATTTTGTGTGAATGATTTTCTAATTCCTTCATTGCTGGTCTTCCAAGTCTTAGCTTTTTTCTCATTTCTTGGCTACAGTCTCCATTTGGATTGATGGAATCAAGATATACAAAATGTTTAATGATTTCAGTTTTTTCTTTGTTGAAATTAAAGTTGTGTAATTCTGTAGTTCTGATTTTTGTTTTCTTCATGTTCAACTGCAGTCCTGCTTTAGCACTTTCTTCTTTCACTAAAATTTATTTCAAGTCATTGCAGCTTTCTGCCAGTAAGATGGTGTCATCTGCATGTCTTAAATTATTGATGTTTCTTTTAGGGAGATAAAATACACATTTGTCTGACATTTTTGCTTATAGGAAACCATTCTGTCTCTCCATCTTCTATTCTAAGAGTAACCTCTTGTCCACAATATAAGTTACGCATCAAGAAAATCAAGTACTGAGGCACACCGATCTCGTTCAGAACAACCCATAATTACAAATTAAAAAGGGGGGGCAACCATCTCTTTCAAGGTAAGCAAGATTGGTCTTTTCAATTTACTTGATCTGTTTTAAATCTGAGGATGTTAAGGCCATTTGTTTCTGCATGGGGGATAAAACTGTTTTACTTTCTAAAAAAATTATAAATCAAAAACTCTTGCCCGATGTTGGGAAGGAAACAAGAGCAGTGTGTCTGTGCCAGTTTGTGTGCTGATCCAAATTCCAGTATCAGTTATAATAACTGGCAGCTTCATACATTCTTAAAATTCAGTGTATGAGATGATTGTGTGATTAAATCTTTGTCTGGACACACTCAGAAAAAACCACTCAGGTTCTTGATGGTCTCCCAAAAAGAGGAATATTTTAGATCCAAAACAAGCCTGAAATAAAGTTCATTTGGAGAACTAATGGGAGCTGCTCAAGATAGTTTGTCCCTGCCCAGAATTGGGGAATCAATCGTTCATTTGTGTGAGTTAATTAATCTACATTGTGTACACATTTAAACAGTTCACATTTTTATATATAGTTCTGAAAAACTACGGCAGCAGGAAAGCAGGGAAGATGTCAAACAGCTCAGGCTGGTTAGCCAGTCAAGTACAGTACAACCTAAGGTGAACAGAGATAAGCAAAATGAATCTGTACAGGACCATTTAGAAGATCCATATCTAAACGAAATGCTAATAGAAAACTTGAGCCTTCTGTGCCAAAATGGGAAACCTTACCATTAGAAATACCAGTCCAGAATACTTCAGAAAACTGCAAAGAAGAACTGCTCCTTCTGCTAAGGAGATGCAAATTCATTCTCTGTTCTCAGGCTGTATCCTTATTAGTTTACAGATACCTAGAATATAAAGTATTTTTATGGGCTTTTAATCATGCTCTTTTTCCTGCCAAGTTACCTCCACTGCTGCAGGAAAAAAATGCCTTATGTGCATGGAAAACCTCAAAAACCTAGACTAAAACCACAGATAAGAGGGAAAAAACTGACAATTTAAAAAGGAAAGTATAACATGAAAAGTGACTTTGACAGGCTTTGCCTGGGAGTAAATCCCATTGAATGTGCTTCAGAATATTATTCCATGGTGAGATATTCTGGGATTTGTATTTCCCATTTCAGCACAGAAGGCGCAAATGCAGACATCAAGTTGAAAAATTAATTTCTTAATACTGATCATTGAAAGAGAAAATTAAATTCATCATTGTAAACATTGAGACTGCAGATATGTATTCAATTGTTTGCATCATTGTTAATTAACTCATTACTTAAGAAAACCATGGAATTTACAGAGAAATGTCACTAGCGCATTTAGATTACTAAATGCATGTAGAATTTCAAATGAAATGTTTTAATGGTGGCAATGTCAAAGTGACAGTAAGCAGGGAGAGGTGCAGGTCCCTCGCATGTATTTAAAGCAGAGAGAGAGAGCCAGGCAGATAGAATAGACATGTTCTTCACAATGAACCATATAAACCTTCCCCCTCCTTCTCTTATCTCCACCTCCTGCAACAAATATTTTGACCACAGAAGTTGTGAATGCTGTTCATTAAGTCAAGCTCTCATTATGATGGGTGCTCATCAAGAAATTAAGTCATTGTGGCAAGGAGTGGTAAACTTAGCCCCTGGTTATAACTAAGGAATCCTGGAAAGGATCACTATAAGTCAAAATTGATATGACAACACAAAATTATTATTGTTATACCAGAAACCCAGGTATGTGTGTAAGTGTGTGCTGTTCCAAATGGGGATGCCAAGTACTCATGAAGCCACACACATAGACAAGCTCTCACTGATGAAAGCCAAGCTTTCTACTCCAACCAACAAAGAGTTGTGATCTCTTTGGTTTTGCTGGACTAAAGTCTGGCCAACAAATGTCAATGGCATAAAAAAAATCTATTGCAATCTCCTATGTATCAGGCAATTGTAGCGAACAGCCACAGTAACAGAAAGGGAAAAACCAGAGATCTGTTCAAGAAAATTGGAGATCTTAAAGGAACTTTTTGTGCAAAGATGGACATGATAAAGGACAAAAATGGTAGGGACCTCACAGAAGCAAAATACATCAAAAAGAGATGGCAAGACTACACAGAGGAATTATGCCAGAAAGATCTGGATGTCCTGGACAACACAGATAGTTTGGTTGCTGACCTTGAGCCAGACATCCTGGAGAGTGAAGTCAAGTGGGCCTTAGAAAGCATGGCTAACAACAAGGCCAGTGGAAGTGATGGCATTCCAGTGGAGCTATTTAAAATCTTAAAAGATGACACTGTTAAGGTGCTACACTGTAAAACTCAGCAGTGGCCAGAGGACTGGAAAAGATCAGTCTTCATCCCGATCCCAAAGAAGGGCAGTGTCAACGAATGCTCCAACTACCGTATAATATTTTATTTATTTTATTTATTAGATTTATACCCCGGCCCTCTAGACCATGTCTACTCGGGGCGGCTTACAAAATAAAATAGATCAATATAAAAATATATATAATCATAAAATACAATTGCAGCATTACTTAAGACAATTAATTTAAGGAAGGATTACCAAGATGGGATAACATAAGAAAAGAAAAAATAAAAGAGACTTAGTTAACTGGAGGGAAGGCCTGCTTAACTGGCTTTTAAAAACACCCAGCGAGGGTGCCAGCCGAATTTCTGTTGGAAGGGTGTTCCACAGCCGAGGGGCCACCGCCGAGAAGGCCCGGTTTCTAATTTTTTCCTTCCGGGCCTCTCTTGGCGTCAGAACCCTCAGCCGTCCCTGCTGGCTATGACGGGTGATTCGGGTAGATCTGGGTGGGAGAAGACGATCTGCCAAATATTGAGGTCCCAAACCATTTAGGGCTTTGAAGTCAACGTGGAAACGGATGGGCAACAAGTGCAAAGCAGCCAGAGTGGGGGAGATATGCTGGTGTTTTCTCACCCCACTAAGGAGCCTGGCTGCCGCATTCTGGACCACCTGAAGTTTCTGCGTCAGCCTCGAAGGCAGCCCCATGTAGAGTGTGTTACAATGGTCTAATCTTGAGATTACGAGCGCATGTACTAGAGTAGTGAGGGCCCCCCGATCAAGATATGGTCGCAGCTGAGCAATCCGCCATAGATGAAAATAGGCGGAGCGGACCATGAACGCCACCTGGGTTTCCATTGTAAACGCTGGGTCCAGATGTATCCCCAAGCTGCGGACCTCACTCTTTGCGGCAAGGGTCATCCCCCTGAAAGAAAGGGGGTTACCTATACTGCTGACGGAAGGACCACCCACCCTCAAGACCTCCGTCTTGTCCAGGTTCAGCCTCAACCCGTTCAACTGCATCCATTCCAGTAGTGTCTCCAGGCAGCCCTGGAGGGACAGAACGGCATCCACTGAGGTAGATGAAAAGGAGATGTAGAGCTGTGTGTCATCAGCATACTGGTGACACAATGCCCCACACCCCCTGATGACCCCCCCAGCAGCCTCATGTAGATATTAAACAGCATTGGAGAGATGATCAACCCCTGTGGGACCCCACAATTGAGGCTCTACGGGGCCTAGACACTCTCTCCAAGCTGTACTCTCTGGGGCCGGACCTCCAAGAAGGAACGGAGCCAAGCAAGCACTAGGACACCTATTCCTAACTCAGAGAGCCTCCCCAGGAGGATACCGTGATCAATGGTATCAAAGGCCGCTGAGATGTCAAGGAGGACAAACAGGGACATATTGCACCCATCGGCCTCCCTCAACAGGTCATCCATCAGTGCGACCAGTGCCTTTTCAGTACCATAGCGCGGCCTGAAGCCCAACTGGAATGGGTCCAGAGCGCTGGTTTCGTCCAAAAGCACCTGGAGCTGATCTGCCACCACCCTCTCAACCATAACTGCACTCATTTCACATGCTAGCAAGGTTATGCTCAAAATCCTACAAGGTAGGCCTCAGCAGTATGTGGGCCGAGAACTCCCAGAAGTACAAGCTGGATTTCAAAGGGGCAGAGGAACTAGAGACCAAATTACTAACATGCGCTGGATTATGGCGAAAGCCAGAGAGTTCCAGAAAAACATCTACTTCTGCTTCATTGACTACGCAAAAGCCTTTTACTGTGTCGACCACAACAAACTATGGAAAGTTCTTAAAGAAATGTGAGTGCTTGACCACATTATCTATCTCCTAAGAAATCTATATGTGGGACAGGAAGCAACAGTTAGAACTGGATATGGAACAACTGATTGGTTCAAAATTGGGAATGGAGTACGACAAGGTTGTATATTGTCCCCCGGCTTATTTAACATATATGCAGAATACATCAAGTGAAAGGCAGGACTGGATGAATCCCATGCAGGAATTAAGACTGCCAGAAGAAATATCAAGAACCTCAGATATGCAGATGATACCACTCTGATGGCAGAAAGTGAGGAGGAATTAAAGAACCCTTAATGAGGGTGAAAGAGGAGAAAGCAAAAAATGGTCTAAAGCTCAACATAAAAAAAAGAAGAAGATCATGGCCATTGGTCCCATCACCTCCTGGGAAATAGAAGGGGAAGATATGGAGGCAGTGACAGATTTTACTTTCTTGGGCTCCATGATTACTGCAGATGGTGACAGCAGCCACAGAATTAAAAGACACCTACTTGTTGGGAGGAAAGCAATGACAAACCTAGACAACATCTTAAAAAGCGGAGACATCATCTTGCCAACAAAAGTCTGCATGGTCAAAACTATGGTTTTTCTAGTAGTGATGTATGGAAGTGAGAGCTGGACCACAAAGAAAGCTGACTGCCAAAGAATTGATGCTTTTGAACTGTGGTGCTGGAGGAGACTCTTGAGAGTCCCCTGGACTGCAAGGAGAACAAACCTATCCATTTTGTAGGAAATCAACCCTCAGTGCTCAGTGGAAGGACAGATCCTGAAGCTGAGGCTCCAATACTTTGGCCATCTCATGAGAAGAGAAGATTCCCTGGAAAAGACCCTGGTGTTGAGAAAGTGTGAAGGCAAGAGGAGAAGAGGATGACAGAGGATGAGATGGTTGGACAGTATCATCGAAGCGACCAACATGAATTTAACCAAACTCTGGGAGGCAGTGGAAGACAAGAGGGCTTGGTGTGCTCTGGTCCATGGGGTCACAAATAGATGGATACAACTTAAAAACAACAATCACTCCGCCAGTCCTTACTGGATCTCTTGTTTTTTTTTAATTTAATGCATTCCTATCCCACCTTCCATGTTGAATGAACTCAATATATCATGAAGTTCCTAGGAAGTCTCTTGTTCAACCATATTCAAACCTGCTTGGTTTCAGCAAGGTGCCTGCAGCATTTCTCAGCATCCTTCTTCCTCTAACAGATGCTCTTTAATACATCCAGTTTTACCTGGGAATGATTTGTCTTTGGAATGCTGGAGAGCTACTGGGATACTGAGCTAGATGTATCAATACCTTTTCTCTACATAAGGTACTTTCCTGTGTTCCACAAATCAAGTCAATTCACATGTACAAATCAGCTCAATTCATATGTTCACCATCCAAATTAGTCCACACTTTAACAGTTGTCATTTCCTGATTGTGAAGTTCACAATAAGAAGAAGCAATCTGTGCATACTTTCTGAATCAGTAGCAATTCTATTGGGGCTTTAAAAAGTTAATACTCACTATTTATAACTCATGGCAACATCTACAAAATATTTTCTTCTCTGCCGATACACGTTGTCTTTAAACCCCTAAAGTAAAAACAGAACAAAGCAAAAGTAGAATTAAAATTAAAAAGAAAGAAAATCAACAGGAGGGACATTTAAAGCACTGGTTTTTAACCTTTGTTACTCAGATGTTTTTGGACTGCAACTCCCAGAAACCTTCACCATCAGCTCTGCTGGCTGGGGTTTCTGGGAGTTGCAGTTCAAAAACACCTGAGTAACAAAAGTTAAGAACCACTGATTTAAAGAAATCATCACATTGTTTTCAAAAGCTTATTTTTGTTCTAATACATACCACCTACAGAGCTACTAGCAAACACAATGAAGGCACATGTTGTGGGAAGAAAGCCAATCCTCATTTATTTATTTATTTATTTATTTATTTATTTATTTATTTATTTATTTATTTATTTATTTATTTATTTATTTATTTATTTATTCATTCATTCATTCATTCATTCATTCATTCATTCATTCATTCATTCATTTATTTGGACTTCTACCCCGCCCATCTAGACCAAAGGTCTATTCTGGGTGGCATTATAATTTCTATAAACAGTAAACCCAATAAACATACAGTATACCATAAATTCAAAATGGCAAAAATGACTAAATTTAATGAAATCTTCCAGTCCATTACTGTAGGCAACCACTTGAATTGAATTAATCTGCAGCAAGGAGTTTGAAGACTAAACCTCCAAATTCTGATAAAAAAATATTTTCATCTGCGCTTTCACCAAGTAAGACACTTAAGGTGTTATTTATAACCTCAGCTTCCAAAATTTGCTTTCCTCAAGTGAAACATTGAGGCTTTCGTTACAATATCACCTCCCACAAACTGCTCCGTTTGGCCTACAATTATAGTTTTACATGTCCACAAAAAAAGGCCAGGCCCAGCACAACACATTTGACTGCCTGAGACCGAAGAGTAGACGGCACCTCTCAGTCACCCATATCAATATATGCTAGCCAAAGGTATTAATTTGGCACCTGGGACATTAAACCCCAATGATATTTTTGCCCTTCCCAGGCAGGAAGAATATAAAGATACCAATTTGAGTGCCTAACAGTTTCGTTACCCTATCAATGACACCCAAAATTTGCTACTGCTGCTGCTGCTTCAGGTGGATGATGCACCGTCCCTCAGAAAAGGCTCAGGGTCTGAACTCTGACAAAATTACATGGGGTCAAGACCTGGAGCCTGAAAACATTCTGTTTTCAATCTCACAGAACAACTCAGTGAGACAGCTGTCTATGTTGGCTGGGGAATTCTAGGAGTTATAGACCAGAAAAATAGTTTTTTACTATTTCTGTCAGAAACATCTTATGGAATTTATTAATCTCCTTTATTTGCTTATTTATCAATACGGTTGTTTATATTTCACTTTCAGTATATAAATCCCTCTTTTAAGATTGTTTACAACTAACATAAAGATTTATATTTTATAACAACAGGAGATAATATCAACATAGAAGCAGCAGGGCTTCTCTCAGAGCAGGTGGTGGTGGTAATTATCTCAAGAAGAAGCGAG
Source organism: Pogona vitticeps (assembly GCF_051106095.1). Taxonomy (NCBI): domain Eukaryota; kingdom Metazoa; phylum Chordata; class Lepidosauria; order Squamata; family Agamidae; genus Pogona; species Pogona vitticeps. The sequence goes on along the minus strand of NC_135787.1, from coordinate 145,971,170 downwards.
GGTATGGAACAATCCAGCTGGAGTAGATAGTGACACAAAAATTGGAAATTTATTTCAGCCAAAGGGCTGAATTCCATTTCTAGAAGTTCATGGCACTGAGAAAAGGACAGGACCAAAAATACCAGTAAATTTTATCTTAAAAGTCAGTGTCAGTAACTAAGCTCTAACACCAACCTTTTAGAATGGAAAAAGGGTAGGTGGGTACAAGTTTGAGAATTATCAAACCTTGGTGTCATGGGGAGGGGGGATAGTCATGTAGGGAATCTCTGATGATTAGGACCACAGGAGGGTTAGATATTGCCCAGATTTTAGGTTCTCCTTCCTGCTTTCAGATTTTCTTTGTCAGTCTGCTTGCCTGCCTCTCCTAGAACCCTTCATCCAGGACAGTTGGCAGTTGATTGCACTGAGGGGAGGACATTTCAGCTGGTTCAAGCTTTTATCCTTGCTTCCTTCCCTCTCCCTCCTGAGAATTTTGAATGTTGAAAGGTCCAGAGAGAAGTATAAACCTGTATTTTCTTCCCATGCTTCTATTCACTGTGAGAATGAAAATTGATGTTAAGTGATTTTAGGTCATCAGCCCAAAGAGTAACTGGGCCTGAGGGCCCTTCAGGTTGAAAACGGAATTATAAATGTAATTTAAATTAATATAATTTTTTTAAAAAAAAACTGTGCTACCATAACTGTAGGGTAGAAAAGTTCTTCCCCTTAGAACAAATGACTTGAGATTATCCTTGATACTGTTTTGCTTCAAGCTATCTATGCTTAAGGTAAAATGGAAATGAGGAAGTTTTAATAGAAAGTATCCAGTCAAAACCAGCAGTATAACCACTGCCCTACACAATGTTGAGCTCTAGTTTGTACCTAAAGGCTAAAATAAAAAAAATAGCAATTTAATAATTTTAGCAAATTTTGCCTCCAGTATGTTTTATGTTCTACAAAAATTATGTTGGCTAGCTTTCCTGTGGTAAAGCATAGCTGTGGTAAAACCATAATGTTCCCTCAAAGTAAATATTTACATTGAAACATTTTAAACAAACACAGACAAAGATTTTTCCTGCCTCACTCTTTCTGTTGCTGGTATTTAAACACCACTCACTCGTTCATGTTCCACATGGTTAACAAACACAGGAAAAAGAAAGGAAGGCTCGGCTGCCAGCATGCCCCCATAGACATGTGTGTTTGAGAAGTGAGTCTATCCATAGTAACACACCTCAAATAAGTTACCTTTTTTTGATAACAGCTCCCAGAATCCCCCAGCCAACATTCCAAAAAGTACTTGGAAGTTTCTGGGAGTTGCAGTTGAACAAAGTAAGTTTCCAAGCTTGGTCTCATGCCCTCAGATTTGGGAACACCTGAGCATCAGGGCTTGAGAACAGAAGCAAAAATCAAGAAATGAGGGTCAAATCAAATATACATTACAAATACTTGTGAGCAGAATGGCTCCTACTAACCATAGCTTTGCTATCCAACTGTACAATACTATATTTATAGTTCAAAGACTTTGTAAAGGGATGTGAAGACATATGTTGGCAAAAATAATTTCAGAATGGAGGTAGAAAGACAACTGGAGAAAGAGATGAGATAAAGGTCACAACTCCCAGATGGGTCTTTATTGTCTTTCTTTAACCCTTGCAGTTTATCTACAATTGTGTAAAATGCTTTAGAAAAGGATCCCCATCTGTACAGTAGGACATGTATGCTAAAGGTTATATTTCCTGAGAGACCAGAAAGATCATAACTGGGAAAGATTTCCATCTCCTTTTGCCCTAGAAATTGCACAGAAAATTGTTGTTTTCTCAGGCAGATATTTGCGATGTCTCTTCAGTTTCAAATTATGAGCCTACTCGGCTGCCTCAGAAACCAACACATTGAGCACCAAAGAAAAATAAAAAATGTGTTGTGCTGAGTTTGGCATTAAGGAAGTTAACATGTACAGCTGTCCCATGCACCTACCTATTTCCTGCCATTTGGTGAGCTGTTTGTGACTGCCACATGTTTTCCATATTTAAAGTACTATATTGTTAGAATTTTGCATCTGTGGTTCTTAAAATTCCCCTGACATGCTATATGTGGAAATTAAGGGGAAAGATGTGAATTTTCCTGTTCTTCATATCACTGCTTCTTTGGGCATAAAAGCATGATTTCTCCTTGCATTAGAGGCTAATACCTGCCATTCTCTCAGATTGGATGTGAGCTAATTATGCTTATGCTGTATCTCTGTGACTAAGTGCCCTTCCAAGGTATGCCTGCTGGCTGTGAAAACACCCTTTTCTATCATGAAGGGTGTGTGTGTGTGTGTGTGTGTGTGTGTACTTGTTTTCCCTCTCAACTCTTCAGCTTCTTGGAATTTCTACCACAAAGATAAATGAGTGGTATAAAGGCCAGTGGTAGCCTTTTGGACTTGGGCCTTCCACTCACAATAAGGACCCAACGATTGTTCAAGCAACTGTTATGTCCCAGAGAACATATCTGCTCGATTGTGTAAACCCATCAAGCTTGATAGGAAATGCTAGTATTCACTGTAATGATTAGCTGCTGCATTTTCTCAAGCATTTTTGATGGTGTTAACATGGAGACCTTACTCCAGCATCTCAGCTGAAATGCCTGGTCACTGACTGACATGTAGAAAAAAAATCCAGGGGGAAGAAATTGTGGAAGAGAACAAGGTAAAACTTACCCTGCAAGGATACTGTCTTGTAAAGAGCTATTGAAATGTCTGTATACCCCAAGCTTCCTAAATACAGTGGTGCCTCACTTTACGATTGCCCCGTTTAACGACAAAATCGCATTACGACGAAGTTTTTGCGATCGCAAAATGATGTTTCCTATGGGGGAATTTCACTTTGTGATGATCGGTTCCCTGCTTCGGGAACCAATTCTTCGCAAAATGATGATTTTCCAACAGCTGATAGGTGATTTCAAAATGGCTGCCGGGTAAACAAAATGGCCCCTGCTGTTTTCTGGGATGGATTCCTCGCATTATAAACACCGAAAATGGCTGCCCTATGGAGGATCTTCGATGGACGGTGAGTTTCAAGCCCTTTGGAACGCATTAAACGGGTTTTAATGCATTTCAATGGGTTTTTTCTTTTCGCATTACGACGTTTTAGTTCTACAGCGATTTCGCTGGAATGAATTAACGTCGTAATGCGAGGCAACACTGTATTCAGCATTGATATTAATCCTCCAATCTCCAGTGATGACATTCACAAACATTTGAGAATGTGTGCCACTCAACACAGTAACACAGAGACACCCAGTCCAGATGTTTTAAAATTCAATGTCCAACATTGTATCTATATTATCAGAATGGCTGATCTATGCTGTTGTGTAACCCTCCAGCCATTGTTTTTATGTTGTTTTTATTCATTCCTTTTACCATGCCTGGAGATTCTGGGTTTTGTTGTCCCCAAAGGAGCTTTTCAGAACCCCAGCCCCTGATAAGTCTTAAGGGATGATGGGAACAGCACTTCTTGAATATCTAGAGGGCATCACACTCCCCATTCTTGGTTTAACATCATCACATTTAAAGCAAGTGCTGAGGTTAATCCTGGTTGGGGTAGAGTGGGAGGAGGCAATGAAGGCTAAACATATTATTCCAATAGGTTAATTTCCCCTAGCTTTGTATTCATAGTTTTTGGCAGTGTATGAACCTATGGAGAGTGTTAAATATGAGGCAAGGCAATACTGCTGTATTAAAAACAGGAGGGAAAACACAACAAAACTACATGCCAGCTGCATTCCTGCTGAGGATGAAGTATGTCGTGATTTCTGCTTTATAATTATCTCCCTGAGTATGAGCAGCTTTTTAAAGGCTGTCTTCTTTCTCCTCCCACATCAAAAGGAACATTATTTTAAGGGAACTTATGGCATTGTGTGTGATTATATGTATTACAGGGGTTTCTTGTTTGTTGTTTTTTAAGGAAATCTACCGTTGTATGATGGGAATGGAGGACTGGAAGTGATCTCTCCACAGTTCTTCAGTGCTTTTCTTATGCAAAAGCTGCATTCTATAAATTTATATAAGTCCATGTATACTTTTATCATTTAGCAAACATTCCTGATGGCAGCTTTCAACACAGAAATATGACACAAATATCTCACACAATCTGAATGATGACTCATTGCCTGAGACAACAGAAAACAGTACAGGATTGTCTTCTATTGCCTCAGAGGATAGGATTAAGCCTATTGGACTGCTGATATCAAGAGAAAGCAACATCAGTAAGGCAAAGGATGTGGTTCAGTGGTGGAGAATATGCTTGACAGATAGAAGATCCACATTGTCCCTATTATCTTCAGGGTGGGCTGTAGAAGATTGTCTGAAATCTGAGAAAGTTGCTGTCAGTCAGTGTAGATATTACTAAGCTGCATGGATCAAGGGCCAGAAGGTATAAAGCAGCTTTCTGTGCTCTCCCTAAGAACAGTTGTAGGACTGAGCCAATTGCCTAGGACATTGGTGAAATCCACCTCACTGGAGTCCCTTGAGCAGAGACTAGACAGTTTTTGAATAGCTGCTGAGTTAACCAAATGGTTGGATTTGATGGCTTACAAGCCTCCATGGTTCCGTGCAGCAAATTGGCACTGCAGTAAGGCAGCTTCAGAGAGACTTCATTCAATAAGTGAAAAGATATTAATTACAACAGAACATGGATTTCATGCACCTCTTTTTCTGTGAAGGCAGTTGGACTTATCAATGACCTAAAGGTATTGCCTGTAGTGAATAAATTGATCTAATCTAAGAAAAATCCTCCCGACTACTTCAATCCAAATTTCATAATTTTCTTCTGGCAATGTTATACATCAGTCTAATAAATTTATTGTTTGTTCCACAGGTCTTGGAGTTAGAAAGAAAATATTACAAACTATGATTAGGTCCCACTTGACAGAGTTGTTGTAATTCAAATATCTTAGAAAATTTGCTTTTGGGTCTTCAACTATCAACTATTATGACAAGTGTGCTGTAACAATGTATGAAGGGCATTCAAAGGTTTTAGGAAAGGCATTCTTTTGTGTTGCTTTTGTTACTATTCTGTATTTTATTTGTAATGTTAATTGCCTTGGGCAAGATTTGGTAGAAAGACAGGATTTCACTAAATAATCATTGTTATTAATGTACAGTTAAAAACGAAAATATTATTATTATTGACAACTGGATTCAGCCATTACCATATAGTATCTGCATTCAGCAGTTCATATTACTCTCCCTTTCTCTACATATTTACTTTACCACCTTCCACTGACACTTCTTAAATACTTACAGGGTGGTCTGCATCTAGTTCGGAGCCATACATTAGAACCCTTTGAGAACATTTGTCTAATTCAGCAATCTTCCTGGGAAACCAAGGAACGCAATCAAGCTCTGGAAAAAAATAGAGTGATTGGAGGCATCAGATTCTAGTGGCTTCTTCACAATGCTGCACTAATTTAAAAATAAAATGAAAGGGGAAGAGGGCGATCTTGCCTTCCTCATCGGTCCAGATGTTTTCTGGTGGATTCAGGGTGACAATGTTTGTTTCATACTTTAACAACTGAATGAGCTCATTGAATTGCTTCTTGCTGCAGTCACAGTCAACAAAAATTTCTACTTCTGAATTTCTTCTCTTGGATTTCCTTGATTCAATATGAACCATACTCACATGTTTCTCCTGTGGGCAGAAGAAGGACCAGTTCACTGACATACTAAATTCACTTAGGACAACAATGGTTTAGTGGCTGTATCTTAATAAATTGCCATTTGATATGCAGATGAAGACATTAATTTAAATGTTTGCAATTTTTGTTGAATATGCCTTCTATAAAATCAGAATGTATTCATTGCTCATTAAACATTGAGGATGGTAACTATAAATAACATAGGATAATTAAAAGTGATTTACCAGGGCAATTTCATATAAACAGTTTTTAATTGTAACACACACACACACAAAATTTAGTGCCAAATTTATAGGCAGAATAAATAAATGGAGAAGAAATGACATTGATGATGTAGAATAATATCTCAGTCTTTTTTAGGTCCAGTAAGCACTATTGCTGAAGCACATAGATGCTTTTATTGGTCTTGGATACCTGGAAAGCACATCATTATATACATTTCCTAGTGCAGTCAATGAAACTATTATCTTTGTGAATAAACAGACTGAACACTTGTGATGACCTAACGCACATAGCAGCTGTGTGAGTGGAAAGACAAAGCCAATTCAGGACAGATTAAAGAGCTATGGATCCATTTATGTGAGGAGAAAACAGCTCTTAAGGCAGAAGAGAGCAAATTCCCAGTATTGAGAGGTTCTACATTCCATACCCCAGTTCATTGGGGTCATGAAGCTTCCCACCATCAAAGTTCAGCAGCAACTGCAGCTATTCTTTATGATGGAGGGTGGTGGCAGAAACACACTTCTACATCATAAAAACCTGTGGACTGATAGGATAGCAACAATGTGAAGACCTTTGTTTTTGCTAAATGGCATAGATAGATTTCAGGGATAGAGTTCTGTCAGTGACAGCAGTTTGATTTGTGAAAAGGTGTATGAAGGCTGGAGGGAAACATGTCACTTGATCTCAAGCAATAAAATGCTTTAAAAGTTCAGCTCAGCAGTTTGAACTGAACACTAAAAAAGAGCAGTGGACAAGAAATGTGAACAGAAAACTATTGTTAGGACAGAATGTCAAGAAATAGAATGATTTCCCATTGACAAAGGTACCAGGCATGATCTATTTTATCTCCCAATCAGTTTAAACTAGTGTTTCCCAACCTTGGGACCCCAGATGGACTAAAACTCTCATAAGCCTTCACCATTACCTGTGCTGGGGGTTGCAATCCAAGAACATCTGGGGATACAAGGTTGGGAACGCCTGGTTTAAATTGTATGCAGAAGATGTCACACAGAAAGCTGGATTAGACTCAGAGGACGAAAGAATGAAAATTAGTGGAACCAACATCAGTAATTTAAGACATGCAGATGACACCATATTACTGGCAGAAAGCAGCAATGACTTTAGAAAGACTTCTAATGAAGGCGGAAGGAGAACATGCAAAAGCAGGACTATAATTGAATATCAAGATGATAAAATCTTGAATGCAGAAGAATCACGTAACTTTAATGCTGCCAATGCAGTCACTGAAATTGTTAAAGAGCTTCTAGATTTTTGTTCGATCATCAATAAAAATGTGGACTGCAGCCAAGAAATCAGAAGAAGATTGAGACCTTGAAGGGCAGCTATGAAAAAACTGAAAAAGATCATCAAGCATAAGGGTGTGTCATTGGAGACCAAAGTCAAGATCAAACGTACTAAAATAATAATCACTGCAATGTACAGATGCAAAAGCTGGACAATAAAGTTGCTGATAAGGAACTAACCAATTCATCTGAAATACACAATGTTGAAGGAGAGTTTTATGGAACTATAGGCTTCCACAACAAAAATTAAATGCTTAATCACACACTTGCTAAATCAATTCAAGCCTGAATTCTCTTTATAAGGAAACACGATTAAAGTGAGGTTCTTGCAATCTGGGCACATCATGACCTGACTCAACCAGTTGGAAAAGACAATGGCACCAGGAAGAGTTGAAGGTAGCAAGAAAAGAGGAAGATTAAATATGACTTTGCCAGACCTGACGAGTGCTGTTAATGAAGGACCTTTTTGGAAGTCTCTTCTAGGGACATCATAAGCAACCTCAGAGCACATAACAAGAAGAAAGATACATTGTAAAATTCAGAGGCTTCTGCACATACTAAAAGGTATCACAGTTGTATAATGAAGATGTAACCAGCACATGAATTACTAAAGCTAGGCCTGATTTGTCTGGGAAAGGCCACAGTGACTACACCAGTTGAAAGCCACAAAACATACTCCCAGCCATCACAATTAGCTTTGGACATCCATAGGTGTAGAAGTTCCCCTCAAATAAGAACATTATATTCCAAAGTCCATTTCATTCAGAATAGAATGAATCGCTTACCTACCCTCAGATTAACAGCTATTAATCCACAAAATGCCTCAGATTCAATAAACACACATATATGTGTGATAACATCCATGTTCATGCTTTGCAAAAAGATGCAGCTTTTTTTTTTACCTGGAAAAGTCTGAGAGCTTTTACCAAGCCACCAACTTCATTTTTCAAAGAAAACACCACAGCGGTCTTGCCACTTTCTGACGTTGATTCATGCTTTCCTGCACCTTTATTACCTTTTTTGTCATCATTTCTACCAGAACTGGTTCTGTTTAGCTGAAAGAAAATAGATACAGAATACAAGAATTTTTATGTACTCCTCAAAAAAACATTAAGCTTTCCTTTCAAGCAGACTCTTCTTGTTTGATTTTATAAAATAGATATCTCAGAGTGGAAGTTCTTTTCCCCTTCTTTTCAAAAAGCATATTCAGAAAAAGAATTATGGGTTACAAGAAAGCATGAAATATTATACTTTAAAAGATCACAAAAAAGAATTATGGAATATATCATCAGACTGTTACAACTCCGGTTATTCTTCTGCTGTGTGCCTTGCATCTACTGCCAAGGAAAAAGTAAACTTTGCAGGGTCCTATAGCTTCTCAGTTCTAAATAATCTCAAATGTAAGTCTTCACACACTTTATATCACTGGCAGTTTTTCTTAATGGATCTGTTTATGGGTGGGCAAAGGGGAGATCTACCATATCATTTTTTAAAAAAAACTTGGAATAATATGAAAATTACATTTTCAGTCTGCTTCTCTTTGAATTGCTTGTGCTTGCTGCTGAATTCCTCTTGCTTGTGGGTTATTGTGTGGTTAGAATGAGATTTAAGGGAATTGTCCCATTGAGGGATAAAGGGATCTCTCAGTTCCCCACAGTTTAACTTAATATATAAGGAATGTGAGTTTGTGCAAGCTCCTATCAAAATAAAGACCAAATTCCTGACCATTTTGCTCTGGCCAACGCAAGAGGGGTGCCTATTTCCAATATGGCTGGGATCATGTCATATCTCCTGGTGGCTTAAAATGAAGGATCCCTTAGAAGTGGCAAACTTTATGATTACCACAAACGTGAAGCCAGACTTGTTATCCAAAGCTTCCTGCCTGGATTTGGCAACCTGTCTATTTTGCTTTCTTCTTATGTTTTTCTAAATCATGCACTTTTTCTATCCCATTTATGAGGAAATGTATGAATTTTAGATAGGTTTTTATGAAAAAAAACCCCAATTTCTCACTCATCCTTCCCTTAGTCCAAAGGGAAAAGGGAATAAGCTTTTCAATTCAAATAGATATTATTATTTTTAAATATTATGCTTTAGTTGGGGCTCAAATACAACAGCCTCCCCTACATTAGTACTCTCTGCATGTGTGAGATAATTCATAGTGTTCTATAGTCCAAGGCTGGGGAAGAATCAAGACAGTGTAAGGCAGGATTGCCCGTCATAGTGGTCTGAAAAGAGGCCAGCTATGCTGCATTTGCCGTCATTTCAGAAACTTCTATATAAAGCAGCCCTACCTCAGGTATATATATAAGATGATCTTTTTAAAAAGTGAATAGAAGATGAATATAAAGGATTTAAAACCAAGCCATATAATGGAACTAGGATTACACCTGTTGTCTTTCTTTGCACAGATAGAAGGATGATACCCACCTACACTTTACAGTTCATTTATGTGTGCACAGATTCTAGACATCATTTCATACTTACAAGACCTAACGCAGCAACCTATGCACAGATTGGCCAATGCAAATTGGAGCATCCCTCTGTAGAGAGAGTATTAGCAAGATACTGAAAGAACAATTTCCCTTCACTGTAAAGTTTCCCATAGGTATGTAACTCTTTGAGAAAAGCAGTCTATCTCCCATGTCAAAAATAATGTAGAATTGTTGGCAAAGTCAACACAGGGACCTGTATTGATTAAAACACAATTAAGTCTTAAATGTTTAATGAAATAACTGTTTAATCATAATGGAGGAATTGCTAAAATCGCTTTCAGTTTTAGCAGTATAAGAGGAAACTGGAATTTGCCCTTTGTGTGTAATAAGAAAGTAACCCATGAGAGCTTTAAGAACTTGATCAACATTTGTTAATTAGCTGACAAGACAAAAGGTGAAATTTACAGTAAAGATTTGCTTAACAGGAAAATCTTAACAACATAGGGGAGCAGACCTGACTATATTGGAAGGAAAAACTGTAAAATGCAAGTCCATCACTAAGGAGATTATTACTTGCAGAATTTAACTTCTCCTCTCATGGATACTTAATACACAAAATGTCTAACTGTGATTATTTAAATTTATCCTATCATTAACTGCTCTGCACTGTACAAGAAATTAAAATTTCTAGCTTTCCCCACAAGCCTACTGTCTTAGCATAACCAAGCAAAGAAAGAAGACACATAAACCCCCATGATCCCACACTAAGTCCTACAGAATTTTAATCAAGCATGTTTTATTGAGCCTGTAAATACACTGGTAACTTGTAGAACTAATGAAATACTGAACAAAATGCTGTTGCACAGTTAATGCTGGCATAACCTGGAACAGTCGAAATATTTGTGAAATTGAAATAAGCAGTCACCCAAAACCATATGCTGCAAACAGTTCCACAGTCATATTGTGCAACCTCTTGCCATGGTTAGATTGTGTGATTACTTCCACAGCCATAAGATGGTGTAACTTTGCAGCAGTGGAAAGCTTCCACATGTGTAAATTTATGCTATCTGAAAGGCTGTAACTGACACACTGATCTACTCCCCAACCCTAGCTATTACATAGATCAACTGTATTCTTTATGAGGTTTTCAAGACATCACCTCTGTACGATAGAAACTTTTGTGAAAAGGGAATATGTCTGAATTACCACTCTTCAGTATAATTGGATGAGATTGATACTCAATGTCATTTCTTGAGGGCCTCAGTAGGTTGTTTCTGTCAATGAATTCCAATAATTGCACACAATAACTAAAATGTGATGTAGATTTTTTTAAAAAAAAAACTCTTAATGTACTGAAAAACAGTTTCTGAAATTGCTAATTGTTAGGAAATTGCAAGGATAATCAAAGAATAAGCACAAACAAGATAAAACACTTAATCAAAGAGTTCTTAGGGTTACAAAGCCATGACAGATTTCTTAAACAAATATAACAGAATAAGAGGAACATTTGCAAGTAAAACAAACAAAAAATGCTAAATAGCAGTGCTATAACCACTTGATTCTACTATGTAGAAAAATCATGCATATATTTGATTACAAAAATCAAAATATGCCTACCTTATATAAATAAATAGCAAATATACAGCTGAAGTCCTAGACAATCAACCCCACTCCAATTCCAACAAGTAAAATGTGCATGATCTCAGGGGGAAATAGTAAATGCTAACTTTCTATAGGTAAAGGTTCCCCTTGACATTTTGTCCAGTTGTTTCCGACTCTAGGGCGCGGTGCTCATCCCCATTTCCAAGCCATAGAGCCAGCGTTTGTCCATAGCCAGTTTCCATTGTCACGTGGCCAGCACGACTAGACACGGAACACCGTTACCTTCCCCCAAGGTGGTACCTATTTATCTACTTGCATTTGCATGCTTTCGAACTGCTAGGTTCAATATACTTCCTATATTAACATTTTATTTAAAGATGTAACAGATTAAGGAGGGGATCATTTCACTGAGCATTAGACTCAATTGTTATAAATACCTAGTTTATTTATTTACTTGTTAGATTAATAGCCCCACCTCAGAATTCCTAAGCTCATAGGCCATATTCCATCAATTTGTCCAAATTATTTTAAATTATTTGTCCAAACAAACTTGGGAAAGAATTAATTGTTCAAATACAGCAGAAAAGGTTCCTAAAATGTATCATAAGATTTCCCACATAGAGCTTCTGCAACATTGACAGCCATTAACTGGTCAAAAGGGACCAGACCTCACACATTTATGCCGACATTCCCATGCCTTCCCTTTTTCAAAAACCATCCACAAATCTGCATTAACGCATTAACTCCACCATAATTTGCACCATTGTCAAAAAATCTCCCCTTTCCAAACTGCTATTTGGTCCAAATGTAAGCTGATGTTTTGGTGCTCATACTACTTATGTTGAGGGGTTTAAGCTGGGAAACACAGCACAGGAAAGCATTGATCAGCATGTTAATTCCTTTTCTTTTCCTACAGCATGGTGTTGGCTCAGAACCCTGCAGGTGCTCTTTTGTAAAACAAAAATGAAGATTCGGAAACACAAAAATCATGCATTGCGTCGGACACCTTCTAGAGCTTCCCAGAAAGCTAAATAAGAAATGTGTAATGGGAATAAAGGCCATTCTTGAGCACAGCTCAGAGTAGTTGCTTTTTTGAACTTCCAAGATTCCCCCAGCTAGCATGGCTGCTCTTGATAGTTGTAGTTCAAAAAGGTAATTTTTACCAAACTCTGTCTTTGAAGATTGAGACCCACCAACACTAATGTTGGGCAAACTTTATCATTACTGCCCTGCAGATTCAGCTACTATTGCTGGCAATTTTAGAAATCATCAGCAACCTCAAGGATGGCGTCTGGTTTAGGAGTGAAGAGGAACTTGCAAGTATGAGTCATTCTCATAAGCACTGGGAGCACTGAATTAATGAGCATATACAATAAATGGGTGTTGAGCCCTGCACTTGAAAAATACATTTTTGTGTTGAATGTCATCTTGGGCTGCTGTGCTCCCTCCTTTTCTAACCCCCAGCAAAATCTGTCCAGATTGATACAAAGGAAGCAAATACAACCTGCATGCACATCCTTATACATCAGGAATACAACTTAAAAACATTTATCAATAACCAGAAAAGCAGAGATACTTTCTCAATGAGTGTCCTGAAAGCTTCCTTTTTAGAAATTAACTGATGCACATTTATTCCAAGGTTTTTGTTATTCCTGAACATCAACTTTACTTCCTGTTTTCTACCACATTTCAAGCAGATTTTGGCACTTCAAATTTCGGCTGTTTCTTAACTGTTAAGTCATTCCTTGCCTTTCTAGTGAACAGTTTCATAACAGGTGACATTTCAGTTTTAATTCACTTTGCTTAAGGCAGTTAACACCTTGTACATTATCCTCTGTATGCTAGTTATGTTGATTGACATGTTTGTTTCTGTGGTTCATAATTTTGCTCTCTCCACCATATATTTGTCATTTTTTCTTAAAATAAAGCGAGAGCAAAGGCTCATTTCATGAAAAATCTGATCATCCATTAAACACAAAAGTAATGAAAACATATTATTTTGGGTCCATGCCTTTTAAAAAGTAAGTAAATGAAAACCTATTCTGCAGAAATCTATTTTCATTTTAAATAGCACCTGCAGTGATAGTCATCATCTGTTTCCCTGAAAATAAGCCCTAACCTGAAAATAAGCCCTAGTATGATTTTTCAGGATGCTTGTAATATAAGCCCTACCCCAAAAATAAGCCCTAGTTAAGTGAAAGCCCGCCCTCCACCATTGTGCAGTAACCAGAAGATGACATGACTGTATCTGAATAAACATAGATTGCACATGAAAAAAAATAAAACATCCCCTGAAAATAAGCCCTAATGCATTTTTGGAGCAAAAATTAATATAAGACCCTGTCTTATTTTCGGGGAAACAGGGTATTATTACTATAGCAATTCTCAACAATGAAAATTATTGTAAATGTCTATAGTTCTTTATTTATTTGAAACAATTATCTCTGTATTGTATTAATCCTACTTGGAAGAAAGGCTCATCAATTAATTTCCTGTGGGGTTTGCTGTGTTAGTGTCTGAGAGAAAAACCAGCACAGAGTCTTGCAGCATCTTGAAAATGACAAGTTTTATTTGACACAAACTTTGATAGACTGAAACCTCTTTCAATGGATGCATTTCATAAAGTGGACTACAGTTCATGAAAGCATACACTGTCAGTAAAACTGATTAGTTTTTTAAGTGCTATGAGATTCTTTCTGATTAAATCCAATTAGTTTACTTCCACACACATGTGCTGAAGATCACAGTCTTAGGCTGTCAGAAAAGGCTGCAAACATCAAGACTATATAACTTACAATCAAGTCATAAACTGCCTGGTATGTATATTGGTTATAAAAGTATCTCAAAATGGATAGGTTGTCGCATACACAGCTGAACTGAAAAGAGAAGATCTAATCAAAGGACATGTGTAAGAGAGATATTTTCTCTCAAATTCTCCATTTGTTACTAAAGTACTTCCTTGATTATTTGTACAGAGCTGTTGCGCTATGGTAGAAAGCAGGGCAGGAGAAAAATCTATCAAGCAAAACCAGCCCACCAGACCTCTTTTCTTAGTATTCAAAGCAGCAGCTGTGTTAGTCTGTCTTAATATGTTGGCAAAATGAAAGGCGGAAAAAGTGGGGAAGGGGAGAAAACATTGTAGCTCTTTAAAGACTAACAGATTTATTTCAGTGTTAGCTCTTTTGGATAAAAAAAAAAAGACACTTTTTTGAGCCTCTTTCAAGAAGTTCCTTAAAAAGCCTGACCCAGTCATGCCAGAAGAGGATTTGTTCTGTTGAGTACTGACACAGTGTTGGATACTTACAGTTAGGTTGCCATGGAGCAGATGCTCCTGGGGAATGGCTGAATCCAAAGAAAGGCCCCGTCTTGCCCAGTATTTGCTGGAGAACATCATCATTGCTGGCTGCATTATGACCTGGGTGATTTTCTCTTTCCACAGCCACAGAGTGTCTGTCTTCTCCGGGAGCTGTCCAACACTCTGGTGCTGAACAGGGAGCAATCCAAGTGCTTTCCCCCTCCTCTCCTGCAGGTTTTTATATGCCTAGGCAAGAACTGATGAAAGGCTGATTAGGACAGCCTCACTGAAGCTGCCACCTTTAAAGCCCGGGTGGCAGAAAAACATAAACACGCACAGAGAGAGAGAGAGATTAACTGATCAGGTTACCCTCCAGATGCAATGGATTACCTAGCAATTTCTGTCTACTTGTTTTTTATTGAGGTCACTTTTGTCACAAGCTTATGAGCATTAAAAAATAAGAAAACTTTTTTTAAAAAAAAAACCTGATCTTCAACAGGCATTAGCATTGCATTTCTTTATATGCTGAAATAAGTGGGCCATGGAAAGCACCAAAGTAGTATCTCAGAATTTGGCCAGCATATTATTACAGGAGGTGGACACCTCAAGCAAACCTGGGCAGTTTGATGCTTCCATTAAAAGCAATGCATTATCCCAATCAGTCCCAGAGCAAAGGAAGTATGATTTTTACAAAGAGAGCAAAGGGATCAATTCATATTATGTCTGCTGCTTGACATGACGTTATTTTTCTCCTGCCAACAGCTGCATTTCAACTTGCTACCCCTTTCCCCACCTGCTTGTACTTGGCCTGGTCTCTGGGACCAAAGTGTAATTGCAACAGTAAGGTATTACTGTTTGTACACTAAGTTTGCCTCTGCTCTGTTTCTAAAACTTGACTTACTGGGATCTTGCTTCAAATGACTCTTTGAATAACTATGTAAGGAAACTGATTCTTTATTAAAGAGCTCATGGAAAACATTGATGTTAATCCCCTGTCATCAATAGGCAAATAGCATCCATTCACTGCCTAATCGGATAGAATTAGGCTTTTGGAAAACATAAATACTAACCATCGTATGAAGTCTAATACATGAATTAAAACTGGCTAAGGATTTTTTTTAAAATGATGCAATAAGCACATCCTTTCCTAGAAGTACTATTTGCACAAAGGGGGAAAATTAGAGAAATTTCACTTTTTGCTTGTCTCAAATCATGTGTGATTTTTAATCATACCTAAGTGAATGTTTTAACTGCACAAACCAAAGAGCGTGGTATACAGGTTTCTAATAGCACTCTATTATTCAGTACATTCCACATAAAAGAAAGTTGCAGGGTCCACCTAGGTGGTATGCACCCACAGAAAAGCACAGCACACAAAATTTTGCACAATACTTGCTATTTTCTGTATTGGTCACTATTAGATAGAAATCTATTACGAGATTACCAAATAAGAAAAGTTTTCTGGTGAGGCTGTATTCCCATGAGTTGCATTTAAAACATGGCCATGGCATTGTTGTTTTTTTCATTGCCCTAAAACAGGAGTCTCCAAAATACAGCCTGCAGGCCACGTCCAGCCTTTTTATCTGGCCCAGCGAATGTCGCAGGCTCAAATCCGCAGGCCGGTGTGGGCGGTGGGCGTACAGATGTATGCATGTTCCTTCAGCCCTCGAAAATGCGGAAAATATATGATACGACCCTCATGGTAAAAAGTATGGAGACCCCTGCCCTAAGAGAATAAGCATCATTCAAAGGCTACAAGCAACAAACAAGTATCTCCTAGAGAACTTGTCCAGCTGGAAAGCCAAAACACACGTTCAGGGCAATGCGTCTGTTCTGTTCATGCAATGTTTCTTCCCAGCAACATGATCTCCATTGCAAAGCAGGTTTCCAAACTTTGGCATGCAAATGAAGTATATTTACATTCCAAAGATCTCAGTGACACGAATGTTTCTTTTACCATGTTTTCCCAGTTACATCTTATTCACAACTTGTGGGAGCACTCCTTCTAGGTAAGGAAGAATTTTATTCTGTGAAAGCCTCCATCATCAAATTCTCCAGCATTCTAAAGAACAAAGCTAAAAGCAGACATTTCTGAAATACTATGGGTCCCATCCCATTCAAAAAACAGTATTGATGAAAAAGGCCATATCATGTACCCAGTGTGGTAGTCGGTAGAGTGACCTGTATTCATAGCTCCACTTGGTGAAAACTGAGCAGGTGTCACTAGTAAAATCACTCTTTCAATATCTCACTTGACAGCCCCATTAGGGTCACTAGAAGCTGGTTTTGACTTGATGGTACAGAATTTGTTCACATTATGCTGAAGAGTGTAAATGTCTCTATGTACTCCATTGCTTTTGAGTTTCCTAGTAGTATCTGCTTAAAGTACTATATTCCATTTTCAAAGCCTGAATACTATTACCATTCAATGAGAAAGCTTTATGTATATTTATTGGGCTTTTTTCCATTTTTTAGAAGACCATCATTTGATAAAATGTTCTATAAGCATGTATTGTGTAGATGAATTACGCCTGGTATTTCTGAATATTACTTGCTGGCACCATTGTAATATCGTTTCCCAAATGATAGTTCAATTGGTCTTCCCCAATTCCCATGAAGAGTGAAGCATCAATGTTGACAACTTTATGCTGATCCACTATATAGCACTTGCATCAAAGATGCTCAGTATTTTATTGCATTAAAAAAGCCAAGACAGTCTAAGTGCTAATCTGTACAACAGTTAAAGATATTTTCTAAAACATTTAAATAACTCAGTGAAGGTTGTTCACTGTTTCAGAAGAGTGAAACAATCAGCTTATGATCAGATGACCTGAAGGACTACCTCCTCTATACCCTCTTATTACTGAATGTACAGTACTTCCATCTATATTTGCATGGATGTTTTGTTGCATGGTTAAAAGTAAACAAGTAAAGCAGCTGCTTTTTAGTTGGCTTAATATGCTACAGAAGTTTCAGCTTATACTATTAAGTTTGCAGCCATCTGTGTTACCCAAAATGCTCTCTAAATTTGCCAGTCCTCTGGTGCAGATTTCTGGGTTGCAGTGGGGATTGGAGTCCATCTTCCCCTTTAGATTTCTGTTTCATCAAACTGTGCAGCCCACTGAATCTTACCCAATGTCTTATTGAAAAATATTTTGTTTTTATAATTCAGAAACTGCTATTTTGATAGTTGAAGGGTGGTTTTTCCCTAACACAAGACCAGGAAGCCCCACTGCATATGTGATATATGTTGCAGCATCCTTAAGTGTCTCTCTCAGCTTCTGTCATGGTCAAGTCTTTACTTTCTGTGAAAGTAACTACTGGTTCCAACAAGCCAAAATGTCCCCAAAAATCACAAATAAGGTTTAACAGTATATTTACAGCAGCCAAAATATTCAATTCTTCTTTTTCCATTTCCCAACAGTAAAGCCTTTTAGAATTTTGTATGAAAACATAATTTTTACAAGGTCCTTATTATATAAATAAATTGCCTTTGAACTAAAACAATATTCGAATTAGATTCTTGCTCCTATTTAGCCAACGGACTACAACAGAAAAATTATTGAATCCTAAGCCCATGTATACCATAATAATGTAGAACAAAAACTCTTTGAGAGAACAAAGGGGCAAAGCAGTTCAATAATTATTTCCTGTAAGCAGGAAATGAAAACCTTGGGACGGTGGGCCTTGAATCCTTGCCATTTGCTGAATGGGTTTCCTTGTTATTAACTGATCAAAGATAAGTGCACTGATGATATTAAAACTGCAAACTGCAGAGATTTCACCTTCTGATTTGTGGGTTCATAACTGGATGTTTTATCTATTTTTACAATATTAATTCAACTTGTTTTTATCATCTGATGTGACCAAGCCCATATGAGTATCAACTTTTCAGGCGCTGTAAATTTGTTTTCAGAATGTATACAGAATAAAATCAATCCTTTTAACAATGGTAGCTGAGTGCCATGTCACATGTGACTGATGGCGCAACCGGCAACTATCCCTTTCCCAGGGCTAGAAAAGACATGACTTTTGATTGTGTGGTGTGTGTGTGTGTGTGATTACATGGATTAGGATACTACTGTGACAGGGACCATGCAGCACCAACCAAATACAACATTCCTTTCTACATGCTCAAATTTATCTGAAACTCAGTCTCTTAGTTGTGAACACAGTGCTGCTGATTTTAGTAGGATAATGCTGTCATGTTCATCTGTAACCTTAGCCTGATGGGAATGGTCTGCCACAACAGAACTGAAGTACTATTTTGTTAAGACATTTCAAATCTGTGTGCAGATCACTGGAAGTGTGCAACATTTTTCCTAATAGCTACACAGGTCTTCACTGAGTATATTTTAAAGTTAAGTAAACTCTGCATTTTATTTCATAGTATGTACAATGGTTCTCAAATAATATCAGATACAATGAATCAGTTATATCAAATTCTGCATTACTATAAGAAGTCAAACAATAGCACAGCATAAACTTATACTTTTCATATGCAAGTAATTTATTATTAGGGGCAAACAGCACAATCCACTATAAGATTCTTCTGTGCTAGCTGTGCCACTAAGGTGTGTTCACAGTAGAATTAAATGGGAGAACACACTCCTACAAGGTGGTTAAAAACTTGCATTTATTTTAGTTGCTTTTTAAAGTTGATTGAGTAGTCTAACATAAAGGCAATTTAAGCTGTTTTTTTAATTCAAATACTATACTATTCAGCAAGGATAAACATTATTAGTTGAGCAAGAAAGCCATTGTATAATCACACCAGGTGAAGAACCTGAATATATCGAGACATATTTTATCCTTGTTTAGAAAAATGATTTGCAAAAATAGCTAGATTTGGACCTATGTATTAAAATTTGGTCAAAACTGCCTGAACAAATAGCCAAGTTAATTTACTCAAAAATAGATTTATCATTTAATACTCCCAAGTATGAATATGTATCTTATTTATACATACATATGTATAAGTGAATAGATGTTAAAATGTAAAAATGGACTGTTCAGCCACACCTGGATTACAAAAAATTCAGCATGAGAAAGCTGCACAAATGAAAAATTTCACTACAAAACTGCATTCAACCACAAATTCTTCAAAAGGGGTTTGGGTTTTTTGTTTGTTTTCGGTAAACATTTGAGAAGGAACACACTCCTTTCTTTCATAAAACACTGTTTTATGCAGTTAGTGTTTCTTTTTTTTTTTTTTTTGGTTTTGGAAATATTTTTTAAAAAAGAGTTTAACTCTTACAATATCCCAGACCCATCAGTGCTCAAGACTTGCCAAAGAAAAAGCAATAGAAGGGTGCATTTATTTCCATGTAATTCACATTCATCCAATTCCCATTTCCATGAAAAGAAATAAAAATGCACTTGGGCTACAAAAGTGTTAAGGAATGTTACTGAAAAACAAAAAGGCTATTTTGGTAGAAGTAACTACAAAAATAATTAGGTCATGTTGTAAAGCTTTGATGCAAGAGTATTACAGTACATGATCTCTTCTTCCAAAACCTTAAAGCTTAAATCAACACAGTTTTTAAAAATATTCACTTCAAGTGCTTGAAAGAAACAAAACAGCTGTAATAAAGTGTCTTTTCAAAAATACGACCAATCAGTTGTATGTGTGTCAGTTGGCCGGCACTGTGTGGATCACTTGTTCCATACTCTTGCTTGTTCCATTGACAGTCGCAACAGGCATAGAGGTCTCTGGATATGCTGATAGAGGGCAACTGATCCCAATGGCAGTCTCATCCTCTCCGTTGTCCGAATCTGGTGTTGATAATGCACTGTCTTCTAATCCCAAGACCTCACAGACTGCTTGAGGCAGCTCCTATGAAACATGACAATGATTGCATTTTCTTCTTAACACATAAACTGCACAAAAATGTACACTGTCAATGAATTCAAAGTTCATTTTACAACAAATATTTTATGAATCCTGAAAGGAGTTAGTTCATTTTTTCAAAAAAGAAGCAATACTAGGGGAGCTGAGAACGTTTCAGGTGAAGATGCAAAAACTATAGTCATCCCTTTAAAACTTTTACCTGACACAGGTAAATCTGATTTTACCTCTCATTCAGGGTATCAATTTATGGGTGTACTAGTACTGGTTTATAAAATGTACTGAAACTAGCTTAACTAGGACATCAGACTTTCTGAAGGAAATATATTTTGTTAAAGTGTGAACAAATGCAGATTGTATAAAAGGATATATCATCCAATTAAGCCACGCAATTCATCTAAAGCAAATAGCAAATGCATCTGGAAAAGCAGCCAATCAGCAAAACAGACCAGTTGACCACTCAACTATTGCTACAGAGGTGTAGTGCATTTCTAATGCAAGCCAATGGAGCATACTATTGTGACAGGTATTCTCAAGGATGAGATTTTTCCATTTCCAGGTATCTCTCTCTCTCTCTCTCTCTCTCTCTCTCTCACTCACTCACTCACTCTCTCTCTCTCACACACACACACACACACACACACACCACTTCACTTGAAAGGCTTCTATCTCTTGTTCCACACTAACACATGTGACGGGCAAAAAACAAGGGTTACAATGGTGACTTATTAGCTACTGGCAATTCACTGCCACACTCTACATCAGTGGTCCCCAACCTTGGGCCTCCAGATGTTCTTGGACTACAACTCCAAGAAGCCTTCACCACCACCTCTGCTGGCCAGGATTTCTGGGAGTTGAAGTCCAAGAACATCTGGAGGCCCAAGGTTGGGGACCATTGCTCTACATGATTGCACTTATGCTGATGTAACTAATCAATAGGATTCTGGCAACCTGATTCAAAACAATCAAGTCGCTCCTGCAAAGCTCACAATAAATGCTTTACTTTTACCTTGCAATTCATCATTTGGATAGAAATGGCTTCTGCTTTGCAAAGTACATCTTCCACATCCATTTTCATAGAAAGTTCATTGATGTGCTAAAACAGAACAAAAGAACACCAAAGGGTACCAAAGGTTGGAAGCCATTATGCACAGCTTTCAGAGTTGTATAGTTTTTGTTCTCTGGGCATCTTCCACTCATGTCCATACTAACCTGATAAATATATTTGCACTATTAACTCATGGATATGGTATGGCATGCATTTATCAGGGTATGTATTTAAAGTTCTCTCATATGCCAAGCATACATTGGCCATTTTCCCAGACTCATCTGCAGCTACCTATCACCATGACCACTTGGCTACACAACAAAGGCGACAAGAAAGACACCTAGGTTTGTGAGTGGACTGACATTTTCCAGGAAAGTCTTTAAACTGGGCACCTGCTGGGTCTGTGGGTGACTTCTTCATACCACAAACTGGCAACACAAAGTTACAGCATTAGTACCACCTGGAATTTCCTGTTTCATATGGAAAACTCAAACTAAGGAAACACACTTATGAAGCACTTCTAGTTGCTTCAGGACAAACAAGGATCCTTCATCCTGGCTCTGGGTATGAAATAACTAGCCTGATATAGTTTCATGAGATATCTGCTTCATTACACAGCGTCTCTCCAGTGAATGTATTACTGATATCCGCTAAGCAAAAGATAACCATCTTTCAACCTTGCAGACAGACAAATGAGTAATACCATTTATTATGCTGTCTCAATCGTTGCAGGATTATGGAATACATTATTACTCATTTTCAGATGTAAGAACAAGGAATTAAAAAAAGGAATAATCTGGCTTTAAGATAATACACAACAGGTACCTTTAGTATTTCATTAAAGCCATAATGTTTCTCCATTATTTGCTGCTTTTCAGATTCCAGGATAGCACAACAGATAAGAAGATGGAAGTTCTGACAAGGCAAGTCCGTCCATATCACCTGCCAAAATATTAAAGATGCTGATGAATCAAAAAGTGAGGGGGTTTTTTAACCAGAAATGTGAGACAGGTACTGAAATGTAATAGAAAATTGTAGCCACCTAAATTGGCCTAACTGTACAACATTCATTCCTTGGACTGCTGCTTCCACCAGCCATAGTCATCACGGCCAATGGGCAGGTATGATGGGAGGTGCAGTTCAATATCATCCAGTTCAACATCTGGAAGAACATGGGATGCACTTTGCCCTTGTTACAGGTCCTTCAACTGCTAATTCATTTCAGATTCACCACAGAAAAACTCCCCTGAATCCAAATCATTTTGAAGATAGTACAAGATTTACAAGTTCTGAATGAGATCAAACAAATAAGCTATCCTTCACTTTGTACAAAATCTGTACAAGTTATATGTTTCAGAATTCTCAAAGTTTCATTGGTCTTATCACAACATCCCATAGACTAAAGAGCCCAAACAGTAAACACACATAGATTGGCCTTAAGCTTTCCATAAGGTTCTTATCTGACCTGTCTTTCGCCAATTTAGTATGCCTAAACGAGGATACTCAAATGCAGGTTAGCTGTTGTCACGTCTGGTGTCAACAGCAACAGAGTCACCTTCTCTGGGGCCAGGCACAGGTGTGAGCCTGGAAGGTACTCAGAAAATTAAAGGGTTCCCCAGCAGCCACCTTGAGCTCTGTAGAGGAAGGGTAGGATGAAAATACCTGAACAAGACCACTCATCATCTTCTTCATTTGAATTACCCTTTTAAGTTCCTTGTATCATGAAGGTACTAGGCACAAGGCTACACTCATGGCCCTGCATGCTGCATCTAGACATCTACAAAGTAGAACAGTAATCTGTAAAGAAAACACCTATGTAGGAGTTTCTATGAAGTAAGTGTATGCAAAAGGCAGAGCCAAGAAGCATGTTCAATACTTGAGACAGGATCAGTATTAGAGATGAGCTATTTGTATCCCTGAGGATATGGATATGAATTGGGACATCACAGATGCCACAGATTCCCTCCGTCCAGAATCAGCTGGTCCACTCACCACTGCGCAGCACTCAGCTTTGTCATTGTCATTGTTGCACCGATTGCGGAAGGAGCCTGGGCAGCTCTTCCCTGCCTCCCTGCGCAGCCAACCACTTTTGTGCTGAGACAGGTTGGGGAGTTCCTCGCTCAGCTGAAGAGTATTTGACTGTGCGGGGGAGGTGGGGAAAAGTCAGCTAGGCTCCTTCCACAATTGGTGCAAAAGCAACGTTGGAGCTGAGCACCGTGCGGCTCAGCTGATTCTGGGAAGAGGGAATGGGCTCTGTGGCATCTGTGGTACTGCAATTACCCATCTCTAATCAGGATCACAGCAGCACTCCTCAGTACTTAACGAGTGCCCTTTCCACATAAATATGGTACCACATATATGGAATGAAAACAGTCTAAATTAGGAATTTTCTAGTTCACTACATTATGAGGGAAAAAAGCACTAGAAATTAATTTAATGTTTTCTGTGATTTAGGTATTTTATATATTGTCAAATAGACAAAATAGGACATGATTTTTCATACATACTTTACAAAGCTTATTTCTCCTGGCTACAGATGAAGTTCTTCTTTCTGCAAAGGCAGAGTGTCAGTAGCTTGGTAAAATTAAATTTCTCCTTTGCTTTTTGTCAGTGAAATAAGACAAAAGAGCTTGGCATTTTTCCCTCTACTCAAATGTTGAAATTCCATATGTTATGGTATAAAAACAGAAAATTGTAGCTTGGGTAAGTCAACCTCTCTAGATTTTTTTGAAACTAAAATTATGTCAGTATTTTTTCATATTTTTGTTATGATACATAAAATCTATTCCTTTTGTCTATTTACTCTGCACAATCACCTTGAGACAAAAAAATGGAAGCCAAGGGCTTTTGAACAGGATTGCTACATGCTATTGTGCAAAGATGCACCAATTCATGTTTTTATACTTTATACCAAGGATGGCGAACCTATGGCACACATACCGCAGCTGGCATGCAGAGCCCTTTCTGTTGGCATGCGAGCCATAAGTTGCCGGATCGGTACTCCCCCACCCCGCAGCCAAACATCAAGAGGCGGCTGCAGCCACGATGCTGGTGCTTCAACAGGTGGCAGGCCAGGATCTGGAGCAGCTGGTGCTGGTGGCGGATCCGGAGTGGGGTCTTGAGGCACCTCCGTGCCCGGGATTCCCTCCTTCCACCACCACCACTTCTGCTGCCATCGCAACCCACTGCCCACTGGGTTGTTTTTGCTTTTTTTCAGTATCAGCACTCGGACCCAAAAAGGTTCGTTGCCACTGCTTTATACTATTACAAATGCATGCTTCTGTTCTATTATTAAAATGCTTAGAAGTTCCATGTTGAAGAATAATTTAACTCTGAATTTTTTCCACAATGCTGAACTGACTAAATCTGTAATTTCCAAAGTCTGCAAAGATGCTCATTTTTCTGGAAACGTAATTACGTTCAAATGTATGCATGGGGGGGGGGATAGTTGACCAACTTTTCATTACAGATTTCATTAAAGGTTATAAATGTTTCAGTGTTAGGAGCTCTAATTAAAGCCTTATCTACATAGCTCATAAGCAAAGCATTGTATTTTAAATTTTATAATTAATTTCTTGTCATGCTTTTTTAAAATAAAGATCCTGACAAGGCAAATGGTAGAGCTACATCATGGTAGCACATGCCACCCATGGACAATTTTAAAAAACTACATTTTCACACTATGTATCAGACAAAAAACCAAAACACCAAAAATGAGAGACAAAACAGCTCTCAGACTTAACCCATCCATCACAGCTAGTGCAGAAGGAGAAGCGAAAGCAATTCTCACTCTGATCTTCCCACATAATGATCAGCCAACAGTTGAGGGGCCAAAACTTCAGGCCAGTGGTTGGTGTGCACATCAAGGCAGCAATTCCAAGGCCAAGTGGCCATAATCTTAAAGCCTCTTCTTTGCATACCTCAATGAAGCATAGAGCCACCCCCCAATGATAGACTTCGACCCCTCAGAAATATACTGCTGTTGTATTTTTTTTCTTTCACATTCTACAATTCAGCTAAGTTTTGGCTCTTTCTCCACAGTAATTTTTCCTTAACTGATGGTGTAATGGAGTTACAGACAGAGGTAAAACTAGAAAGCAGCTATCTTACCTCCCACAAGCGAAGAATATCTTGGAAATTAAATTCTCTCTTAAATCTTATTAGAAGCCATCGGAAGCAAAAGTAAAGGTACCCTGAATCTTGTGATTCTGAGGAAAGCAAAAGCATACATCTGTAAATTCTTGACAAATTAGCTGTGAATAACACAAGGCTGTACACATAAGCAATATATTTTAATCACATCAGAATAAAACCCAAGGGACTCAAATTAACTACTAAAATGGTTACTTTGGCATATAATCTATTATAGGCAGGCAAACAGACAAACAATCATTCCTACATTATTGTGTACGGTTCACTGTCTACTCAGAATGTTCTTTAGTCACTGCTTCCTTATGGAGCCTAACAGCTACAAATGTACAGCTAGACTACCTGAATAAAAGGGAAGCAGTACATTATTTTGAGGTTTAATACATACCCAAGTAACTGCAAAATCCACTATCTAACAAGCGAAGTAAAGTACTCAGTTGAATTAGTTGTGTCTTCATACCCTGCATTTGCTCTTCAAAATTCTGATGCTTGATGGGAAAACAAGTTATTAAGATGGTTACAAACTTACACAATTCCAAAACCAATCATAAATGTAATTTTTTATTCCAAAGCAAAGGATAATGTTGGTCTCAAAACTAAGTATAAAACTAAACCCAAAAGGCTGAGTTCTTAAATTTAATTATCTAAAC
The DNA here is from genome assembly GCF_051106095.1 of Pogona vitticeps. Taxonomy (NCBI): domain Eukaryota; kingdom Metazoa; phylum Chordata; class Lepidosauria; order Squamata; family Agamidae; genus Pogona; species Pogona vitticeps. Next base: position 145,944,962 of record NC_135787.1, on the reverse strand, counting down.
ACAACCAAAAGTCTTGTGGTACATAAAAACTAACTTATTGTGGAAAAGGCTTTCAATCCTACTTCTTCAGAAGAACAAACTGTTATGTATGTAAAGTTACAGATGTTTAAAGAAAGAGGAAGAATAAGCAGTAAGGAAGCTTGAGTTTATATACTATATTGTTTCCTATACTGCACTTAAGCAGTAAATCCTTTATGAAGATGGTTCTAAATTTATTCGCGAAGGATTTCACGGCCGGGATCTAATGGTTGTTGTGGGTTTTTCGGTCAGGTTGCTGAGCAGAGCACAGGATGCTGTCCTCTGAAGATGCCGGCCACAGAGACTGGCGAAACGTTAGGAAGAACAACCTCCAGAACACGGCCAAAGAGCCCAAAAAACCCACAACAACCAATGGTTCTAAATTATTTACAGTATATCTCTGAATTATATTTCATGATAAACTGGTCTTTTACCATTTTACAAAATTCTATGACCAGAACCCTACTGGCAATTTATGCATGTATAAATGAAATCATGTAAGTTGCGGTATCAAATTGCTGCTGATTAATGAAGCGCTAGTCATGTTCCTGGTTGCACTGTAGCAACCAGAGAAATCAAGTGACCAGCAGCTCATCAATTAGTGGCCATTCACTGCTGTGGTTTACACAATTATATTTATATGCACATAAACTGCCAACATGATTTCAGCCTATATATGGAGCTATATTTTGAAATGTGTTTATTCTTCTGTAGCAGGACAGGGCATCAGCCTCCAACAATCATGCTTGATTACACAGTTCAAAAAGTGTAGGCATTCTGTGGCACTGTCACCTGCACAGTTGTAATCCATGTCTCCTCATTTCATCCAATTGCCATGTAAGTTGTTGTTATTTATGTATTTGTTTGTTTTTTAAGAAATAAGAACAGCCAGGACACACACAGAATAACTCCTAACAAACCTATTACTTCTTCCTAATTGGGTAGGGTTTTTGTCCCAGCCAATGTAACCTATTCCAATACAATTTCTGGCCAAAGATGGAAATATTTACCATTTGATCCATGTACAAGGCAAAGCACCAAAAAGCATCCACTTCATTCTCCATCACATATAAAATAGGGGAAAGTAAGTCACTCATGCCCTGAACATAGCCTTAAAGAAAAAGACAAAAGAAATGTGAAACTGTTGAACAGGACAATTGTAAACTGCACTCAATGCTTTTTAGATAATTATTTAGTCTCTCCTGATATGCCACCATTTGTACTTTTCTCTGAAGTACAGAGAAAACACTGAACAATTTCTACTACTGATTTATTTATTTATTCATTTATTTGCTTATTCATTCATTCAATTTGTATTCCGCTCCGATTAGTGTCACAGCACTATTCTGGGTGGGTTACAACTTATAAAATAGAAAACAAAAATAAATAGCATTTCCAGTTACTATGTAGAGATGTGAAAATTGGACAGTGACGAAAGCGGACAGGAAAAAATTAATTTGAAATGTGGTTTTGGGATGAGAGCTTCACAGATACCATGTATAAAGGAGGAGTTGCTAGATGAAATCAACTGATCTCTCTGGAAGCAAAAATAACTGGACAGAGGCTACTGTATTTTGAGTACATTATGACAAGACTCACTGGAAAAGGTAATAATACTGGAAAAATTCAAGTCAGCAGAAAAGAATGAGACCAAATATGAGACAGATTGACTCAATACACTAATTCATGTTCTTAAGATTGCAAGACTCGACTAAGGCTGTTAATGACAGGATCACTGGAAGGCCACTAATTTGTAGGGTTGCCAGAAGTTGGAAGCAATTTGACGATACATAACAAGAACACAAACAGAACTGCACAACTGCAGCACCACTATTATGCAACAATAACAATTAGCACTTGGTGGACAAAATAAATCATTATGATTCAGGGGACTGGTCAATATTTTAAGTCTTCAAGTTAATAACTGTCTTCACAGGTCAGCATAGCTGGAAGAAGGGGAATGTAATGTACTTAATATTGTTGAAATATTGAATAAAGGGATACAGCACAACAGAATTTACTGATGTTCATGTGTTTGTTAATTGTTAATGTGCGGCTAGTTCTATTAACGTCAAGTTACAAAACCTTTTCGCATAAATAATGAAAAGTACTCTTTTCAGGATGATTTTGCCTAACTAGCTGCCAGACCACAGAAAAGTACCCATGGTTTAAAGTTGCAACAGATTCAGGGTGGATAGAATTTTTTTTAAAAAAAAGACTGATGCAAATCATGATTTAAATAACAATTTAAATTTTAAAGATCAATTTTTAAATTTAATAATTAAAAAATCCAATTTTTATCATTCGAGTTGTGATGTAAATCAAATCTATCTTGACTGGATTCCATGAACAAGGATACAAAATTCAGAAGATGAGTTAGTGTGATCTTTTACATTTTTGTTACATTGCTTTAAATATCTATGTCCAGAAACCAATTACCTTCGGCACTTTCGACACAGACGCAGATAAGACTTACTTTTACCAATATAAATGTGAGCAGTGGCTGGTATCAATAGTACATGGGATTATGACTATGTTCATATATATCAGCTGACAGTGATTCAATTTTTTTGTTCGATATACTTTCCCAAATATCCTTATAAAAGTATAGTCTAGAGCTTTTTACACCTACAGCTTTGAAGCCCAAAGCACTGCCATAAGGCTTATCAATTAACAGCTAGTAAATTTTTGAGGTTAATCCTTTCTGGCTATTGAGGTTTAAAAAAATTAGCTCCTCCATCAAGAACTTTAGCAGCATGGGCTACAACTGGGGACGGGGGGGGGCGGGAGGGAAGATGCTTCTTTTGGTAGATTCAAAATTGTGTTTGGGTCTTCTACCTGTGCTTTTAATTGTTTCTCAGTTACTGGGACACTGCCTATAAATAGATTATGAAGGGAAAACAGATCAGAGTCCATTCCCTAAACCACATCAATTTACTGTTATTAAAAAAAGAGAAGACAATTTAAAAAAAAGAGTAGAAGGAAACTGAGGTAGAAGCAATTTCATCTTCCACTGTTCCCAAATGTTGTCCTCATTCTAAATGATGTGGTAAACTTATGTAAGAGGTATCACTTCAGACTACAGTTGAGAGCTCACATTACTGTCTCCTCCTTCTCAGATATAGCACATTATATAATACATATTTATGATAGTAAATAAAACATTCTGCATACATCGCAAATTCACATACCAAGAAGAAAGCCAGGGTTTAATCATCAGTGACATGTTAGCTTTCAGTGCAGAACAGGGTTGGGCAACTGCAGCTGTCTACAGATTGTTGAAATTATAATTGCTAAGCATTTCTTACATCTGGCTATGGCTGATGTAAAATAAAGTCTGACTACATAAGGAGGGCCTCAACTACTCAATACTGATATGTAGCTGTAAAGAAATTAACATTACATTCTACTCAACTCTGTGTCACAACAGCAGCCTGAAGAGGTACACCCCACATACAACATTATCACCTAGATGAGGCTTAGAGTGGATTGATTTAATTTTTGATTGACCTTATGAACCTAACTTTAAAATGGAAGCACTCGTCTTTTAAGGCTCAGCAGATACCTTTCATTTCATATTAGCATTAACACAGACCATAAGAGGCCATTCTGTTGGTTCAAGATTCAGACTGCAGCAATTCAAAGTCTCAATGTTACACCAGAAAACTTTTCTTTCTATGAATAAGTGTTTCATATTGGGCAGCTTTAAATTAGGCTGGCGGATGTCTTCCTCCAACACAAACAGCTTCTTGGTGTATGTCAACATTGCCCACCTCTATAACATGAAGCAAGGCAAGTACATATGGCATACATATTATTAAGCCTGTTCCTGAAGCTTTCAGGGGGGTAAGTATTTTTCCAACAAACTGAAAAGGTCCATGGCTTTAAAAAAAAAAATAGAGCTGATTCATTAGCACAACTGACAGGACATGAAAGGCAAGACGTTAAAGTAATTATTGGAAGGATATGAATGTATAAGACTCTAATGCTTATGTTAAATTATGCAGAGGCTAGTTAAATGAAAGAACCAAAAACCCCAAAAAGTAATGTAGTCCATCTAGAGTCAATATCACCATATTTTATGCACCAATAAAACATTTGTACTTGTAAGCAGCCATGGATACGGGGAGGTGAAGAGAACAAATCAGTGTATACCAACTGAAAACAGTAAAGGGCACCTTTTACTATGAATGGTTGACAAACAGCAAGGCAGAGGACAGAGTCACAGATTTTGCTTCCAACCACCCATGAACTGTCACATATGGCATGAGCTATCACACTAGAAGGTGAACAGCTGCTGATAGCCTGAGCAACAGCTTCCCAATTTTTCAGGGAAATGCTAACAGCAACATGTCCCCGAGAACTTATTTGTATCTGGGAGCAAAGAGCCCATCCCCACTCATTCCTCAAAGACCATGTGAAATTGTACCAACTGTAAAACAGTTATGACATAAGAGGCACAAAAGAAAAAATAGGAGAAGGTAGGTGCTCAAGAGAACACTATTAGCACAGCAAGAGCCAGGAAGCCAACTTGGCTACTACTCCTTCCCTGACCAGTCAATTATTAAATAAGATTGATAAACAACTTGTAATGGGCCTTAGTTGAAAGCAAAGTGAAGCAATAGCATGACCTAAGAAAAAGGCATGAGTGAGCAGCTCAGAAATGCAAAAGCCAGCTCTGTAGGGGGCCAAGCTTTATACAGTGGTGCCTCGCAAGACAAAATTAATCTGCTCCACGATTAATGCCGTCTTGCGAAAATTTCATTTTGCGAAGCAAGTTTTCCCATAGGAATGCCTTGAAATTTAATTAATGCGTTCCTATGGGGAAAAAGATTGGTTCAAAATTGGGAAAGGAGTACGACAAGGCTGTATATTGTCCCCTAGCTTATTTAACTTATATGCAGAATACATCATGCGGAAGGCTGGACTGGAGGAATCCCAAGCCGGAATTAAGATTGCCGGAAGAAATATCAACAACCTCCGATATGCAGATGATACCACTCTGAAAAGAACCTTGTAATGAGGGTGAAAGAGGAGAGTGCAAAAAATGGCCTGAAACTCAACATGAAAAAAACTAAGATCATGGCCACTGGTCCCATCACCTCCTGGGAAATTGAAGGGGAAGATATGGAGGCAGTGACAGATTTTACTTTCTTGGGCTCCATGATCACTGCAGATGGAGACAGCAGCCACAAAATTAAAAGACGCCTGCTTCTTGGGAGGAAAGCGATGACAAACCTTGACAGCATCTTAAAAAGCAGAGACATCACCTTGCCAACAAAAGTCCAAATAGTCAAAGCTATGGTTTTTCCTGTAGTGATGTATGGAAGTGAGAGCTGGACCATAAAGAAAGCAGACCACCGAAGAATTGATGCCTTTGAATTGTGGTGCTGGAGGAGGCTCTTGAGAGTCCCCTGGACTGCAAGGAGAACAAACCTATCAATTCTAAAGGAAATCAACCTTGAGTGCTCACTGGAAGGACAGATCCTGAAGCTGAGGCTTCAATACTTTGGCCATCTCATGAGAAGAGAAGACTCCTTGGAAAAGACCTTGATGTTAGGAAAGTGTGACGGCAAGAGGAGAAGGGGACGACAGAAGATGAGATGGCTGGACAGTGTCTGTGAAGCAACCAACATGAAATTGACACAACTCCGGGAGGCGGTGGAAGATAGGAGGGCCTGGCGTGCTCTGGTCCATGGAGTCATGAAGAGTCGGACACGACTAAATGACTAAACGACGATGGGGAAAAAAGTCAGAAAAAAGTCACTTGCCTGGTAGTAAGACCGAGTAGACTGAGCCCCGCTCCTTCTTGGTAGCCCGGGAACAGCTGGACTCTAGTGCTGAACAGCTGACCATTGGGAACAAGCAGAGAGGTGGCAGGCTTTTTGGAGAGGTGGCAGCCATTTTGAAAGGCAGCAGCCATGTGGTCACATCTCAAAATGGCTGCCACCTCTCTGCTGCTTCCCGATGGTCAGCTGTTTGGCGATAGAATCCAGCTGTTCCTGGGCTACCAAGGAGGAGCGAGGCTCGGTCTATTCGGTCTTACTACCAGGTAAGTGACTTTTGTGACTTTTTTTCCCCATAGGAATGCATTAATTAAATTTCAATGCATTCCTATGGGAAAAATTGTTCAAAAAATGACAAATATTGCAAGGCACCAAAAAACTCACAAGACCCGTTCATATTGCCCTTTTTTTTGTCCCGTGAGGCGTTCGGCTTGCAAGGCACCACTGTATAAGCAGTGAGAAGACTCAGTGTGTGGTTGGGATGGGGAGAAGTTTTCGCTATGGCCTCCTCAGGTTCCAGCCTTGCTCCACCCCTTACCATGGTGCCTTGTGCTGCTGAAGGCTGGCAATGTGGCTATCTTCCTCACAGAGCATGTCTACCCTGGCCATGGCAGAAAATGAGTTCCATGGCAAGAACAGCTCCTATCCTTTTACTATGCAGCCGTGTTTCGGAAGAACCATGGAGAAAAGGATAAATCCCACAGACACGGGTTTGTGACTTTCAGACAGCACAACAAAGACCTCTAGTACTTTGAAACAAAACAGGGGAAGACCAGGAGTCAAGGTGCGTGGGGGCGGTGATGGGGTGCCTTACCTCTCCCCATCACCTTTTGAATGTCCTTGTACCAAGAGGTCTAAACAAAATTACAATACATCGTAAGATGAAACACAAGTATTTGGGGTAGGGATCAACTACAGTGTTTTGTTGCTGGCTTCACTTGTCATAACCAATTCATCAAGTATTGATATAAAAATCAAACTTTTAAGACTGCATCTCGCCTTCTCTAAAGGATTATTTCAAGACACAAATCTAGACAGGATCAATAATACATATACACATGGAGAACTCTACTTACCCAAGTCAAAGTCATACATACAATAAGTCATCAAAATGTCATGAAGCAGAATCAACCCAGGATTATCCTGACCTTCATAAAACTTATTTGTTCTGTCTGTTCTGTTTACATCTTTTTCTGAAAAACAGCACACACATTTAATGAATTTTCAAAACAGCTTCTGCTAAGCCTATATCTAAAAAATGCAGGATGCTCTCTAAGTTTCTAGTTTCTCAAACACTGAGCTTTGATGTGTCTAGTAAGACAACTGAATTCCTATGATGTCATTTAAAATGCATTAAAGCAGCTTTTAAAAGTATTTAAAAGAAAAAAAAAATCCTGTCTCAACTAAGATGATTTCTTATAAGCAGATTTTCAAACACTTTCTATGTTACAGACTTTTTACAGAACTCGTTATGATTAAAATGTAAAACATTTCCATTGAATTAAAATTCACTAGAGTCTATTTCAGACATGTTAAATGTAAAATGTCACTCAAATACACAGATATATGCTGTTACTTTAAAATTAATGGTGAAAACGCTGATATGCAATCAAGCCTAAATCAAAGGGATATGGTTGAATTTCTAATTGCTAGGTTTAGTATGAGATGGCATTATTACAAAGTCCCAACTTTTAGTGTTTCTTTAATCAATGCCAAGCTTAGTCTTCTGTTTAGTCTCTAACATTCACAGCAGTTTTATGTAACTTCAACCTGCCAAGCAGTTCACATTACCAGCATTTGATTAAAACAGATTATTTTAATTTTTAAAAATAAGTTGTGACAGAAAATAGATTTTATTGTTCCAGAGAGACTCAACTTCGACACTACCTATTATGTTTCAAATGCTATTAAAAGGCTGGAAAAAATCAATTTACTGGAGTCTAAATGGATTGGTAAGAACAATTCAGTGTTAGGGTAATTTAAATCCCCAAAGCAGGCATATTTGCTATTTCTAAGCTCCAAAATTAAACAATTACACTATTCTCTTGATTATGAATGTGGTCTCTTCACCAAAATAGGACTGAAGAAAAGAAAAGGTTGAATGCCTGATGCTTATAAGGAAAGTAAAAAATCCCATTGTGTAAGTTATTTTGTACTTTACTTACAAGTATATGCATGTGGTTGTCTATATTCACATTTCAGTTTCAGCATTTTAGTCTCAAATACTTATCTCTTACAACTGAGTTACTCCAAATACTTTCAAGCTCATAAAATATTTTAAGTAGCTAATCAGACCAGGTAACAATGCAACTCGTCATAACCTTTTTGATTAGAACAGTATTTAAACATATTATCAGCAATTTATGTATTTCTTAGTTAATATGAAATCTGTGCAAATGTACTCTCAACTTCATTTTCGAAAGCAGGAAGCCAAAATCAGAAAAGGTATAAGGGCTACAACACAAGCTGCTGCACAACATCCATATGTTGCAAGAAAAACTTTGGAGACACCTAATTGATGTGAATGAAATCCAAATAATATTGCCTGGTGGGACCTCAGGTTCTCAAACTTTACATGTGTTGAAATCCTGTTGTATAAGCTATGCCTGAGGAAGAGGTGAAAATATCACCAGCAGAGGGCAATTTTCAGCAAGGAAAAATTACCATTTCTGCCCCATGGCTCATTGGACTCCTGTATAATCTGTTTCATTGTACAAAAACCACTGCGGAACATCTTTAATTACCAAAGATCGCTACTGCTGAATTACATTACTGGCATGGGGAGATTTTCAGTAATTAAAGACTTTCTCTTTCTATTCCACAGTCACCACAGCTTCTACAACATGAAACATGAGATGGGACAGTTTTTAATTACTGCAAATTGCCTCTATTGATGCCATCATCACCCTTCCACAGGCATGACTTATACAACAGGATTTCACTCATGAATGTTTGCTCAGAACTACAAACAGAAGTGGTTTTTTTAATATTCCCTAACAAAAAGCACTTTAACCTAAGCATAGGGAAAACAAAACAAAATAAACAAACAAAACCACCCCAAAATGTGCCATTAGACGGTATCTAAATAGAGCAGATAGGCCATTACAGTATTTTGCCCCTTTATTAACATTCTTAGTATAGTAGCTGACTTCTGTTCACAATGAAACAGACTTGGCATGGTGATCAAAATGCTAACTACTGATACAAATAAGTTCCAGCTTGCTTATAGAAAGAACATTTAACATGTTTGTCAAAAGTAAAAATATATTTTATTGTTATTATTAAGGCACTGATAAATCCTGACTGTGAAGATTCCGAAGTTTTTAATAAACATTTCTAGCATTATATGCATCTTTAAATTACCTATAAGACTTCTGTAATCCCTCAGTCTATAATTTCTTTTTTCCTGTTCTTCACTGACAGATTTCCATTGAAGCTTCATCCTAAAATATTCATCTCTGAAGAAAAAAGAAACAAGCACAGTGTAACACCTACAAATCTGAAAGAAGCATCAGCAAATACATGCTACTTTATATGACATGCTTGGAAACAATGGTGAGCAGAGCTCTATGACATTGTAAACAGGTAGTAAGGATGCCCCCCCCCCGCCACAGCTGTGAAAATATCTAGTTACGAACATCTTTCAATGTAAGGAAGTTTAATATAGCTTGCTATTAGCTACTAAACTACTATTCAACTGTATCAGCATCAATTTTGAAAATATGAAAAAAGTACTTCATATAAAGACAAATATCCATATGTTAAAGCTGTTCATACATGCTTTAACTACTCAAAAATACTCGAACTTACATTTTCTGTTTCTGTATGAGCATTCTCTCCTCCCTAGTACTATGCCAGGGATAGTAGCCCAGAAGAAATTTCCATGCTTCCTTTCTCAAAGCATGACAAAGTCCCTAAAGAAAACCATCGTAAAAGAACAGCAAGATAAGACACTTTATAAGTGACAACAACCACTTCAGGATCAAAGGAATGAAACAATTCTACGGTAGGTAGCATTTGCTTCCTTTTTTTCATTACCTGCTGCTTTTGGGGCTATTTTTTTTTTACTTTTGATTTCAAAAACATGAAAATAAAAAATGGAAAGTCCTGAATGTCAAGAAATACATATTTTCTACATTGTTTCCATTTTCAGACTTTTTGTCCACTCTCCTATAAGTCTTCCTGAATGAATTTTCTAAATATCCCTATAGCACTTAATTTAAAAATTAAGGGCACTGATCCTGTTCTAAACAGCAGCTTTAGAAACAAGCTAGAAGATGCTATTGTCACAATTATTATGGAGAATATGTTTATGTATTAGAAGCAATCTTCTCCAATAGAAGTCTCATTTGCATTTGTCTGGAACCATCTAAAAGAAACAAGATTATGAAAACATCAAATACTGTACTATTGTGCTGCTAGTTACTGTTGCTTAAATATTTTGTGGACTTCTACTTATGTAAGCTTTTATCCCAATTTATAGCAATCTTCCTGAACTTTTCTATGAACGATTATGAATGCATATGTTTAAGGCTATATAACTACATTTATCTTGTATTATGGCCACCCTTTCTACTCTTTCCTCTCCTTAAACAGGAGAGTTAACTTTTTAACTGCATGACATATTTCTGCATACAATTAACTTGGCAATTTCTACACTTATTCTCCTAAAACTGATTTAGCACCAGCCACTCAAGGAGTGATCTATTACCAGTCAATCTAGCTGTCACTACAAACAGTGAGATTCTCCTAACCTAGCTCAGGATACCCGAAATCAAGGAAAGGATTACTGGACTCAGAAGACAGTTGTAAATATCTAGTAATGTTACTGCTTTTTGTGTGACTGCTAACTTCGTTCAAAGTTATAGAGACCTAACCAAGTGTCAGATGGCCATAAAGATTTTCAAGATAATTCTTAAGATATTACCCCTCTGAATATCATTTGCTTCATGTTTTCAACATCTACTATTCTTCCTTCAGAATCCACATTCTTAGTCCATTCTTCAACTGACAATGGCTGCCTTCTATGAATTTCAGGTCGTTTTCCTAAATCAATCTAAAATATGTACCAAAGAGCTGTTAGAATATTACCATGATACTCATTTTAAAACTGTTAATAAATAAATTACTTCTTATCTCAAAAATAGAAGAGTCAGCACTTACTCGTGTAATTACTTCAAACCCTGGTTCTTCCTGTTGATTTATTTTTAGCCCTGGAATAGCATCACTAATGAAGTCTGCCATTTCTGATGGAGGCCTCTGCTGAGATGTTGAGTAACTTCCCCGTAAGCTATCAAAAATATAATGGGTCACTTTGGAGAATCCTCCCATTGTTGCTGTGTAAGGATCCTTCTTCAGTTTCTGAGAACAGCATGGGAGTAAATGTTTAGAATGGCTCATGCAAGTATGAATAGTATTGATGATGTAACATTTGATCTTAGAACCATAAATCTCAAGAGTGGCAACTGATACAAATACTGTCTAGGTACAGGGAAGCTAACAAATATACCTCGAACAGAAAGGATTGCAGCTTCTTATTACCTAATGGGGATGGAAAAAAAACAGAAGAGAAATACTACCAAGTCTATGCACTTCAATATCTAGGCTATATGAACCTCAGTGACAGAGGTGTTTGCCTGTCTTCTTCTGAATTCATTTTCACTGAGCAGACCCAGTGAGTACTGTACTTAGGCCATGGAAATTTTGGTCTAACTGGACACAGAAATGATGCTAGATGTTTGCAGCATTCCATACACTGCCCTCACTTCCACACTGAATGTAGGGCAGATGAATGTGAACATGATGAAATACAGTACTGTAACAGCCTATTAATATGATCTTGGTAACAATATACATGAGAGCAGTGACATGTTTTATAAAACAAATGAAATAAAGTACGCTTAAAAACAATTACAGCAACAAAAATCATTCTCTCTTATTCAACAAATATATAATTACTACCAACTAATAGTAAACTTGCAAGTGTTTCATTTTATGTATAAGATACAAGAATCAGAAAAATAGGAACATCTGCCAACAGGGAGAAATTTGACTTTCTTTCTAGAAAAAGGCATTAATATCTTGAATCTTAAACTTAAGGAATACAACAAATACTAAATCACACAGACCTGTATTAGACCATATGCTGGTTCATCAAGGAGATTTTCAAAGGACTGTGGAACACTCTGGCAGTTCATAAGAATCCTTTTATCCTGGGGAGATCTGAGGAAAAGAAGAAAACATACTTTCTCCCTGTATTTTCTTTTAAGAGTTAGGTACTCAGCTTTGGGCAGTCCAACAACAAAGCCACTGCATTTAAGAGAAGAAAACTACTACAAAAATGAAATCATTGTGAAATAGTTTCAAAGCATATGTGTGCACACAAACTGGCTAAAAAGTTGAATGAATTTGACTGGCATCTCTATGTTTATTCAGGAAACTGATGTGGAATTCACTATCACTGTTTTTTGAAACAAAACACCATGATTTTTATTCAAAGTTACCTGAACACCACCTATTTTGTTATTAAAGGCTTAGATAAGACTTTTAATAAATGCTTATCGCTTTCCAATACTAGCATAAAAGGATGCAGTATTTGTGCCAGAGGATATGAGATTCAACAGGAGATTGCATCTTGAAGTCAGAACTGGCTATACAATCAGTCCTGATGATACGGCAGCTAATAAACCAAAAATGGAGCTTGCTAATATAGTGCAGGAAGCAAAGGTGGAGCTGTGTCATATGAAACTAACCTAACAGGATGAGAGGGAAGGATTCAGAATGGTTCCACTTTAATTAAACCTCCTTTGGGTCTTAGTCACAATACTGAGTGTTAGCTTGTCCAGAACAGTTATTTACAATACACATACAAATATTAATTGCTCCAATCACTGCAGACCCTTTCAAAAGACTCAATCCTTTTAAAATGTCATTCTCTAATACTTTATGATATTAACAAGATGCTACTAATTTTTTAAAAGAACTTGTTGAAAAAACAACACTGAAGACAATGTTATTTGTTCAGTCCACTCAAAATATCCCCTCCTTCCTGTAAATATCAAGCCTTTGACTGGTTAATACTGAAAGGCTGGCAAACCTGTGGCCTTCCATATACTTAAGAACTACTAAATTAACAATTCCACCATCATTTGCCAAGTTGACTGTGGCTGGCAGAAACTACAGTTCAACCATATCAGGAGATTCTAAATTTCTCCAGCCTTGCAGAACTTAAAGCTCAGTGTGCACCATAACGGAATCCTCTAAGTTCCTATACGAAACGTTCACATTGCTGTTTCCTGGATCACCTACTTTGAGCCCAGATGAGTCACTAGAGCAAAATCTTTGAAGAGGTTAGGCCTGAAACCAGTTAAGGACTGAGGAGACAGAGCTGGGAGACCCAGAGGGTAAGAGCATGCTTGAAAGCCTAGTTGTGTGCAAAGAGTAGATAAAAAGCTGTAAACACAACTGTATATGTGGAGCAATTTCTCCTCCAAATATTTATTTTGTTCATTAGGGATATTTTGTTTAAAGAAAAATGGCAACCCCCCTTCCATGAAATGCCATTCTTGGAAGGGCACAAGCAGTGCTGCATTCTGCCCCTCCTGCCATCTTTTCTGATACTTGTGACTGCTGGAAGGAAAATAAACTTCAAACATGGCTACCGTCCTCTCTTCTGCATCTTTATTTATTTAAATTACTATACAGAACTTATGCAGTCCAAAAATTAGTAGAACCGGAAATTGCTACTGCAGCACTCCTGTCTCCCACTTTTGTTGTTGCTATCGTGCCTGCAACACCACAAGGCTGTCTGTCTGGGCTCACATGTACAAAAATGGTCCAATCAAAACCAGTGTATGTGTTTTTCAAAGGACCTCTTCTTTGCTTTCAGTACCCTACTACTGCATCCCACGGCCAAAATCCTGTTCCAGTTATTATTCTTCCTATCATTCCATGGCTTGCATGCAGTGAAAATGATTACAAGCAAGACAAACCACACAACAGAAGTAAGTAGTCCTAAATTACCAAAAATCTACCCCGTTGATGATGTCATAACCTTTCCACAGGCATAACTTGCATGGCATAATATTGGACACTGCAGGTTCTTTGTAATGATGTATCCAAGAACTACATTCATTATTTAAAAATAACAACAGATGTGAATGATTAAATCAACTAATTTTTTAAACATTTAAAAGTATAACTGCAATTTTCAATTTCTGACCAGTTTTCTTTTTAAAGTTAATCCATTTGCTGCTACAGTATGTTGACTATACAGGCCAGAATCTTGTAGGGATCACACAGTGTAAAGAAGCAAACAGACAAGTGAGCCTAACTGGCCATCCACTGCAGTTCTCCACCTCTTCTAACCAAGAAAGCAACTGTGTGACAGTGAAAGATGAGGACAGCCACTGTACAATGGCCCTTACATGTAGCTTTCGTCAACAAAGGTAAAGTTTTCTTGGCCACAAAGAGTAAAACTAACGTTCTTTTTCTTCAAGAATCCTTGTAAGGCATACTTACTCACAGAGCACCAAATACTTTTTAAGTGACAGAATCAACGAACTGCTATCTCCATGGTGAAAATGAAGAGCTGGGAGGACAACATCATCCTTTAAACAGAATACCAAATAGGACCATCCCATTCCCTCTTTGTTTTGCTTAATGGACTTTAAATCAGTTAAATTAAAAATGAAGGACCATTTGCTCTCTCCATTTGTACGAACAGCAGCATCTGAAAGGGAAGGAAAAAAATTATTTTAGCTTCTGGAGTTCAACCCACTATGCAAGATGTGTCACTGGCAAATATCAATACTTTTGAGTATAAATAGAAATAACATGATGACCCCAGCTGACCATCTACTACATACTGTCAACATAAAAGATACTGATTCCAAATTCACTGTAACTCCCTTTCATAATCCAATTTCCAGATGTGAAAAGTGCATTCCCCTAGTCCTCTACTCCCATTTATCTGTACTGGCAAGGAGAGCAACAAAAATAGATTCCACTGACTTCAGTGGAACTTCTTTGCAAGCACTTTCTATGCATGCTTAAGTGGATCAAACGGTATGACATTTAACTGCTGCACAGTATCTCTCATATAGGCATGGGCAACTGTGACACATATGGGGCCAATTGTCATGCATGATCTGTACTTTCCCTGCTGCTGAAGCAATCAGAAGTTCATTTCCTGATTTGTTTAAAGAAAAAAAAAACACCTTTTTAATGGACGAAGGCACATGGGGCTATGTACTTTATTTTGTAAGTGCACGATTATTTATTTATTTAACTTATATGCTGCCCACTCTACCCAAAGGTCTCTGGGCAGCTTACAACAATTAAAAAAAACATAAAACAAATTAAAATACAACTAAAATATATACTCTGAAAATTGCCATTAGGACCCACAGTTGATATTATTTCAATTAAAAGCCTTCTGGAACAGGAAGGTTTTGACCTGGCGCTGAAATGTCATCAGCGTCGGCGCCAGACGAATCTCAGTTGGGAGGGCATTCCATAGTCTGGGGGCAGCTGCCGAAAAGGCCCTTTGTCTACAAGCCATCTCTTACCTCAAGGGACGGCTCTTTCAAAAGGGCCACCTGGCTAGATCTTAACTGCCGGGTAGGTTCATATAGAAGGAGGCGGTCCTTCAGGTATCCAGAGCCCAAGCCATTTAGGGCTTTGTATGTCAAAACAAGCACTTTGAATTGGGCCCGGGCAGCAACTGGTAACCAATGTAATTTAAACAGAATCAGCTTGATATGTCCCCTAGCAGCCCCACCACTCACCAGCTGTGCAGCTCGATTCTGGACCAGTTGCAGTCGCCAAACCATCTTCAAATGCAGCCCCACACAGAGTGCATTGCAATAATCTATACGAGATGTTACCAGTGCGTGTATAACTGTCATGAGACTCCGCTCATCCAGATAGGGCTGTAGCAGGTACAATTTACACAGCTGGAGGAAGGCGCCCCTGGCCACCAAGTCCACCTGGGCTTCCAGAGTTAGACTGGGGTCCCGGAGCACCCCCAGGCTGTGGACCCTGTTCCTTAGGGGCAGTGTATCCCCATTCAGGGCAAGGAAATGGCCCTCCAGCCTGTCCGGCGAAGCACCCACTAACAGCACTTCCATCTTGTCTGGATTGAGTTTCAATTTATTAACCCTCATCCAGTCCATTATCAGGTCCAGACACAAGTTCAGCACAGAAACTGCCTCACCTGGATTGGTGGAAAACAAGAAGCAGAGCTGAGTGTCGTCAGCATATTGCTGACTCCTCAGCCCAAACCTCCTGATGACCTCTCCCAGCAGTTCCATGTAGACGTTAGAAGCATGGGGGACAGTATCGAGCCCTGAGGAACTCCATGACATAAACACCATGGGACACTACATGGAATATTTCAAGAGAGCCTCCCCAAGTTTTCAAGGGGATGGTAGTGATGGGATTGCAGTGGCCTCAAAAAGAGATAGGCAAAACACTTGTTCTAAGAGGAAGAGGTAAAAGAAAACACAATCTATATTCTAACCATCTCTGAATGTTTTTTATATATACATACCGTATTTTTTTGCTCCGTAAGACACACATAAGTATGTGTGTCTTATGGAACGAATACAGTAAAGAAGGGGTTCAACTACCACCACCCAGAAACCCCCACTGCCATGCTGGGAGGCCTCTGAACTAGCAACAGAGACTGCTTGCTGTTTGGACCTCACCATTCTGCACTGCTAGCTTTCTAGGATCTGCTTCCTGGAGCCCACCTGGAAAACCAGCAAGGCCAACAGGCCTATGGCAGCAGGCAGTGAAAAAAGCAGGCAGGAATCACTCTTTCCCCAAAGGGGAAAGAGTGATTCTAGAAAAAACAGGGGAAACCACAAACACAGTCCCCCATTTAGACAGCTGATTTTCCCATATTTGGGGAAATCACAGGGGTCAGCACATCCAAAGTGCAATAGATGAGCCTCACCCTGGGAAAACCACTTTGATGATCATGGTATCTCCCCTGCCAGGTATGAGTTGGAATGGCCTCTGAACCTCCTGCCCCTTTCTGTGCCCTATCCCCCAAAGGCATGGTGACCCCCTGGCTGCACCTCCTGATCAGAACAGGGCTGCACAGCCCCAGTCCCGAAAGAGGCCAAGAGAGCTACTCAGTATTTTGGGGTGCCCCACAGGACCCCCATCAGGGGCTGGATGTTCCTCCCACAATCCTCCAGTGCACAGATATTAGCATACCTAATATGCAGGGAAGGCAGGGAAAGCCGGGAAATTCAAACTTTCAGTTAGTGAAGAGGCTGCTTGTCTGCTTCCTTGCTAGTCCAAGCAGTTAGAGAGCTGGGAGAGAGAGCTGGGACTGCCTGGTATTGTCGTTTTAAAATGTAAAATTTAGTTTAAAAGCTGTTTGTTTGGGGTTAGTGCTTGGTGAAAAGGTGCTCCGTTTGAGTTGAAACCTGCTTGTGTAGAAACCTGCTTGTGTAGAAACGTGCATACTTGCTTTAAAAGCTGCCTAGGAAGTGTTCAGACCAGCACCGATCAGCTGTTAGGTGGGGAGAGGGGAGGGGAAAGGAGCAGGAGCGGAGAAGAGCACAAAATGGCTGCCGGCTGGCTTTTAGCTGTTTGGGGCTTTTTTGGCTGTTCTGGGGTCTACCAAGGCACTGTGAAGAGCAAGGCTCAGTCTACAGTACCTGGTAAGTGACTTTCTTTTAAGTTTTTTAAAGTTTCTGACCTTTCCCCCCCCCCCCATAAAAATGCATTAATTAATTTTCAATGCATTTCTATGGGAAATCTGGATTCAACTTGCAAACTTTTCAAGTAGTTCTGGGCATCTAATTAGAGAATGTATTTCCAAAGGGTGTTGCAGCAAGGAAACTAACTGTGCCTCGTGACTTCTAACTAGATTACAGTACCTGCTTTCTGATTTCAGCTACTATTGTTTCTATTCAGGTTTTTTTGGCTCGTCAAGAACATTGTTCATGGCTTTGTGTGGCCTAACCTGTTGTGCCTTGCATGCTATAAACGTTCAATTATGTCAGAAAATGAAGATTTGGTCTTATGCTGAGCATGTGCTACTGCTGGTGAATGGGATCAGGTTAAGCTTTGTGTTGCTGTTCTTTTGCATAACCTAAAGTAAATAAGGAAAACCAGCTGTTAAATAGTTTAATTCCACTATTTATCCTCCACACAACTAAAAAGGACCTCTCAATGCAGTGCCAAATCAGACAAACCATTTCTAACTTAATATAGGCTTGAGCTGTAGCTGGGCAGAGTTGCACAACAATCTCATCTGTCATTGAAACGTTTTTATAAGCATGGGGAGGAGGTGGATGAGAGGAAGTGTAAAATATAGGTAGAGTGGTATAGGTCTTATCACTGGCTGATAATGGTCTATATTAATGCCACTGTTGACTGCTGTTCACTTTATATGGTTCAAATGTTATTCTGTTATAGCTTATTAAATATTTTATTACACTATTTGGTTCAGAATATATTTTCCCTGTGTTCCTCCTCTAAAAATTAGGTGCGTCTTAAGGTCAGGTGCGTCTTATGGAGCAAAAAAATACGGTATATGCACACAAGCAAGAACTGGGCCTGCTGGCAGAATGTTCAATTCTAAAGGAACCACATATGGGGTCAGGCACACACACCAGCCTCCTCCCCTTTGATTGTCAAACAAGGTCTGCAGACCTTGGAAACTCTCCAGATTCTGTTCTTGCATTGCATAGGAGGCTGCAGAGGGAAGGGAAAGGATGTTCAGTGGCAACCAGTGGCAGAACACTGAATTCAGCCCACATTCATTCTCTCTCTCTCTCTCTCTCTAAATGCCAGTTTTTACATAGTTTTTAAACTTAGAAGCTAGGGAGGTTATGACTAAGTCAAAATGCTCTTTCTTTTTTTGGAAAAAGAGTGAATCCAATACCTTTATTAATTAGTATTAAGCTTTCATATCTAAAATTGTTCATCTGTTTTCATAACGAGAGAATAAAAAATGAATAATATTTTTCTTGAGACTATGAATTCACTAGAGATCTGTGCTGTACAACAAACAGGTATCCAAATGAAATGCAAACTCCATTCCTAAGCAGATGGTTTCTTCAGATATAAATTATAAAATACTTAGTCCACCTACAGAAATGCTAAGAAAAACATCACGTACCATGTAATTATAATCACTCTCACGTATCAGCATAACAGTAAAATCTCCTACCCCCTAGTGTTCAAACAGCTACATTGTTTTCTAACATACTGCATTAAAATACTTCATTTACTCCTTTTCTCTCCTGTTATATATGTGGAGGGAGCTATGTGGGTCTACACCCGCCCACCCACACCCACATAAAATTTTACTTCCTCATGAGAAAATGAGCTCCCTTGCCTGTCACAACTGAGAGAAAGAATTCCCTATAATCTGACTAAGCATAAATTAGTTACTCCCCCGCAACAACTCCTCAAAATATATTGCAACATTTGAAAATGCCAAAGATTGATTTAGGAGACTTCTACAAAGCATAAGGCCAACCATCAAACTATATCAAGGCGTTGTAACTACAGTAATACAAAACATCAACAAAAAAAATTAGTCATGTGGCCCTTATATACAATCCAAAAAACAGGGTGGGCAATACCTTCGTAAGGCCACTAAAATTTCATAAACGGGCTAGGATTCCAGTCCTGCAAGACTCTGCATCTGTCTAGGTATTACAGAACTGGGGGAAGGACATGCAGAAAAAGTTATACAGAATCATTTGAGGATTTTTACTGTTTCTTCTGAATCCCCCAACAATGTAATCCTCAGCTTGATGAAGAGTCCTGCATGACTCAAAAGTTAGCTTGTTTGTAAGATTTTATAGACTGACAAAAGTATTGCTGAAATATTTTAGTACAAAGTATTATACATGTACCTCCATTTGAATGTGGCTTCCTTTTAAAAGACACTGTGTTGACCATATCCCATTCTGCCTCATAACTGTTCATATGTTCCGGCCCCCGTAGAGTTTTCTCTTTAGGAGTCTGGGACCACTCAACAACTGAACTAGAATCCTAAAAATAAGGTAGCAAAGTAATATCAATTACATTAACATGCAGTTTTTATCTCCAATTTACAACTAGTCATTAAAGACATTTTTACTGAACATAACTACAGAGCAGGGGTCTGCACAGTTCAGCCCGCGAGCCACATTTAGCTTGCCTGGCCTTTTTATCTGACCCGTCTGTGCATGCAGGCATGAGTGTGTGCGTGCATGCGTGTGAGTGGGCGGGAGTACGTGCATGCAGGTGGGTGTATCGGTATACGCTTGCTTTCTTCGGCCTTCGAAAATATCACAAATTTATTATGTGGCCCTCCATGTGAAAAGTTTGGAGACCCCCGCTATAGAGTGATCTTGTTAAAGAAACACTGCACTTTTGTCAAAATTACATTTGGGGAAGAGAGTGAACCAAGTTGTAATGCCTTTTGAAGACTACTGACTATCAAAAGATCAGGAAGTTGTGGCTTACAGCTCAGTACAAAAGAAATGGCAGAAGTGTTATTTCAAAAGGAAAACAAGAAAGCTTCATGAATAATTACTTGGGCTACTGTACTCAAACATTCACCTGTCTAGGTCATCACTCCTTTCCCAGCACAATGCTACAGGCAGGAACAGCTTCCTTCCTCACATTTTCATACTTTTCTGACTATGCCTGACAGTTGGGACAAGTCACTGCAAACTCTCCTTTCCTGCAGACCCACTCACTGCCAGACTTACAGCAACAAGAACAAACATTTTGTGTATACTTTTATTGTGCAGGTATACATGGTTAAAAATAAGCCTAAACCATGGCAGCTGAAAATTGTGTCCAATATGTTCTCTGTAGCCTTAGGCACAAAGGAAAGAAGTCATTGCTATAGCTTTCACATAATGTCATAGTGAAAGGATCAAGACCCCCAGAGTCTTGCCTTGACAGTTCTTCTCTTTTTTTGTTTTTATGGAAAGAAAATATCAGGAACAAAATAACAGTATGCTTGGCATAGTCAATGAACTTGAGATTTTTGTTTGCAGTTATATTTGTGGTCTGCTAACTGAAAAATTTGGCTTGTCTCTCCCATCAATAAACCATCATCATACACCACCAACAAACATTGCTGATGACTCTGGATAATCATACCACAGTCAGGAAACCTATCGTTTATTTAGCTGCTTCTGCTTCCGCAAATATGATCATGCCACTCTTAAATGAAAAGAACAGGGGTCTCCTAGGACCTGGACTTATCAATACATATGAACTAAGTCACTTTGTGTCTATGTCCATTGCATATGACAGTGGAAAAGCACACCATCCCTTTTATGATCAGACCTAACAAGCACTAAAGCACTATACATAACCTACAATCAAAAGTTGTGATTACACTTGATAGTTTACTATATAGTGATAGCATACCTTCTGTGAATCAAATGGATACTCCATTCAACTTTTTAAAGCAATTTTCCAAACATTTCCAAATGCAAGTAATCAACATACCTTCCTAGCATAGAGTATATTAGAAGAGTCTAAGGAATCATCCAGTGGTCTCCAATCTACAACCACTTCAGTATCCTACAACACAAATTATCAGTTATTCAATAATACCATGAAGATTATATTGTTTTTCTATACCAAAAAAAATCTGCATTTACTTCAATGCACATCAAAAGCATGCTTGTCAAAAAGACATCATCCTCTTTATAGGAAGGAAACTAAAAAGTAGCTTTGTAGAAAAGAAGACATATACTAACATTTTGATTGGACACCTTTTCTATCACCCTTAGTATCCCAGATAACAGAGAATCCTGATCATCATTTCCATTGGAAGAGTGAATGAAAACCCCTTCTTGTTCATATACCACCTAAAGAGAAAGAGAGAGAGAGATTAAAGCAAGTTGTTTGAACAAGTACATGTCAGTGAATTAGCACATGACAAACCAACCCCCTTTACCTGTAACATTAAACTACGGTATTTTTTTACATTATAAGCATAAAGAACAACAAGTCTCAGGGCCAGGCCTTCCATCATTTCCCTTTTTTCTTTCTCAGTGCAGTCACAAAAAGAACAGAAGTATTCCTTCTAAACAGACAGATTTTTGTTATGTTCAAACTCAAGGGAATTCTAGAAAGTTTTAAACAGGAATATAAATCCTCGCTTGTTTTTTCCTAAAACACAAGGACAAGGACTTGCAAAATTCTTTCTGTCAACTAGGAATTCCATGACATTCTGAGTTATCAGATTAACAAGAATAACATTTTACTTTAAAATAAAGTTTCTTGCCACAAAATGCTGATGTTTGCACATTTGCTCAAAACAAAGATTTGTTGTTTAACAGTGGTTGTTTACATGTTTCTTAACAACAAGCCAACTCTTTTGTCTTTGTTCATTTGCTTTGTTCCTCAATGGAAAAGGATATCAGACATATTTTCCACAAAGCACAGAGAATCTGATGGTGATGAATTGTCTTGCTCTGAGCTTTTGTTTAGCTTTAAATTCCTCATCAAGTTTTCTTATTACACAATGATAGCCAAAAGCAACAAGAACACTTTTTGTTCATCTCTCAAAGATGAAACTGTTCCTTCTAATGCAACAGAATTAAGCCATGGTTTAGCGCAATGGTTCCCAACCTTGGGCCCCTAAATGTTCTTAGATTGTAACTCCCAGACACCTTCACTATAAGTTGTGCTGGCCAGGATTTCTAAGAGTTGTAGTCCAAGAACATCTGGAAACCCAAGGTTGGGAACCTGCAATTTCTTTATCATCATGTATTTCACTTCTCCCCCCCCCCCCCGGTCATCTTTAGTTGTCAGTGGCCTGATTTGAATATAATGTCAAATCATGGTTTACTGTAGCATGCTGAGGCAGTTGTGAGCCTCACCCTTTAATCAATTTGTATACCACCTTTCCAGAAGAAGTATGCACATACTGTTTGAAAACAAAGGAGCACAGAAAATTAACATTTTTAATGAAAAAAAAAGTCAAAGTTAATACATAATAAGTAAATAAAGTGTCAGTAACAAAACAAGACAATAACATTGCAGGCATCAATTACAGAAGGAGATAAAGCATTCATAGCAAAGCTGTTAATAAGTAATTTGTAGGATTAAGTAATTTGCCACTAGCTTTCAGAATTTGTCCTTTAGCTTTTCTGGTTGGGAGCAGTACAGATGTTTTAGAGTAAGACAAGTCTAACTACCAATTTCAGGTGTTCAAAAGAAAAGATGAAAATGCTCTCTGGCCTACACAAGAAGCAGATCTACCTTCTCTGGTGATCATGGACAAATCAACAGCAGAATGAACCCTTTGAAATACTGTAGGGAGAGATAATTCCAATCCTTGTTGTAGCCAGGAGGAGGGGGATCATCCTGCGGTCTATATGGTAAGCAACTGAAATCTCTCCTCTTACAATGACTGGCTTCTGTGCTCTTCCTTCCTCTTTTGCTTGGCATGGCTAAGAGGTGATCTGGAATATCTGCTATTACTTTTAAACTAACCATAATTTCTCATTACAGAAGTTGGAGGAACTGTGGTTGGCTGAAGCTCTGATTTGATAAAAAGCAGGACTCTAAACTGGTGGTTATTTCCCACACCCCTGAGGATGTCACACAGAGTGTCTAACAAATGGGGGGAAAGAAGCACCATGAAACAAAATTCAATTAAATAAATGCTACCATCCCTAGCCTGACCAAATAAATGCAAAGACATCAAAGACATAATATAGAATAGCTGGCTAGATACCACAGTGGACTGGAACACCTGGCTGTAGAGCCAGGGATGGAGTCCAACTGCCCACTATGCCTCCTGAGATCGCAACCAGATTGCGCAGGCTTGGGCAAACACCATGATCCCACAGCGCTACAAGACACTTCCAACTTATGGCAACCCTATGAATTAGCAACTTCCAAAAGTTCTTACCATCAACATCTCTGTGCAGCTCTTCCAAACCCAAGGCTTTAGTTTCCTTTATTACGTCAAACCATATATTATTTCATCATCCTCTTTTCCTGTTGTCTTCAATTTTTCGAGCATTACTGTATTTGCCAATAGGTTCGGTCATGATATACTTAAGGTACAATGGCTTCAAGTTTAGTCCTTTTTGCTTCTCATAGAGAGTTCAAGCTTGATTTCATCAATTTATTTGTCTTTTTGGTAGTCCATGGTATCCACAAAGCTCATCTCAAATATCGCATTTCAAATGATATTTTTTTTCCAGTAAACTTTCTTCATTGCCCAGCCTTCATGGTATACATGGTAGCTGAGAATACCATAGTATTAAAGATCTTGCCCTTAAAGTTTTCTAATTCCTTCCTTCTGGCCTTCTGAGTGTTACTAATTTTCTAATTTCTTGGCTGCAGTCTCCATTTTTATTACTCTTTATTGATGACAACCAAGATACAAAAAAATCTTTAACTATTTCAATTTCTTTATTATTAACATTAAAGTTACATACATTTCTCTAGCCATTATTTTATTCAATGTAATGCAACATTTGCCCTTTGTTCTTCCTCATCAGTTGTTTCTAGCCATTGATATTTTCTGCCAGTAACACAGTGTCATCTGCAAAGCTAAAATTATTTGTGTTACAATTTTTTTCTCATTCCTTTGCCTGAATCTCATCCAGTCTTTTGTACAGTTAAGAACATAAAATATATTCTTGTCTGACATCTTTGCCTATGGGAAATAATTAAATGAATGAAGAACCAATGGGACTCCATAGACCAGATATCAAGCTATAAATGCTTAGAAGTAATCTCCTTTGCATCTGGCTCCTGGCATTCTCAAGTAAAACATGTTGTAGTAAATGTCCCAAATGTTGCAGCACTCACAAGATTTTTCTATACAAAAGGTGGCCAATATATTAATTCTGTTATCAAAGTATTTAGAGATAAGACCACCATGCAAATGATGTATGGATCTCAGATGTGCCCTTATAACTTTGTTGTTGTTAGGTATGTCTCTGACCTATGGCTGACCCTATGAATGAATGGTCTCCAAAAACATCCTGTCCTCAACAGCTCTGCTCACCTTTCGTAAACTCAAGCCTGTGGCTTCTTTTAAGGATTCAATCTATTTCATATTTGGGCTTCTTTTCTGCTGCCTTCAACCTTTCCCATCATTACTGTCTTTTCCAGAGATCCTTGCCTACTCATGATTTGCCCAAAGTAATCTAGATTTAAATTTCCATTTGATTTCTTGGATCTTCTGTAAGAGATTTCCTTTTTTAAAATCTTCTTGTCTTTTTGCATTCTTCCCTAATAATATTTCTGGTTTCAATCCACAGTTCTTCTCGTTCATGGTCAACTGAGTATATCAATGCACATCTGTTCTTTATATAGACTTTAAATTCCTCAATGTTGTTTAATTTATATTTTAGCATTAGGATTCTTTAAAAACTCTTCTTCAGCTTTCTTCTAATGCTGAATATTAATGGTTTATTATCAGCATGAAATATGCTCCTGGCCTTGTTTTGGTAGAGAGGATATAGCTTCTCCATCTCCTGTTTCCTATTAAGTAGTCTATTTGATTTCTATATTGGTCATCTGGTGGTGTTCACATGTACAACTTTCTTTTCCATTGCCTGAAGCATGTATTTGCAGTAAAAAGATTGCTAGCTTAATAGAATTCTATGAGTTGTTTGACTGTTTTGTTTCTGACCCCTCTTCAAATTTGCCAGCAACATTTGGTTCTGCTTTGCTCCCTACACTTTGCAATTGTCTGACTGAAAAAATCCCACTTCAGTTTACTGACACCAATGTTTATATATTCCATTTCTTGCTTTATAGTTTCCAGTTTACCTTGATTCATACTTCTCATCTTCCAATTGGGTGTGTTGTGGCAGCACTGGACTTTCCTTTAACCTCTGTGCATGTCAGCTATTAAATGTCATTTCAGCTTTAGTATAATTTTATCATTAGCAACAGCAATAAATCTTTTGCCCTTCTCCATTAACTGATAGAATATTTTCTGACCCGGGACTGTCACCTTCCAGCAATGTCCTGCTTCACTTCTGAATCTCTCATTATAGAGTTTTCAAGGTAAGAAAGGTTCAGCAGTGGTTTACCATATTCACTTTCTTCACACTACTAATATAAGTTAGCTTACATAAGAACATAAGAAGAGCCCTGCTGGATCAGGCCAAGGGCCCATCTAGTCCAGCTTCCTGTATCTCACAGTGGCCTCACCAGATGCCTCTGGGACCACACGAGACAACTAGATACCTGTCTCCTGATACCCCTCCCCTGCATCTGGCATTTTGAAGTACCTTCCTTTTAAGCCTGGAGATTATACATCCTCATCATGGCTTGTAACCTGAGATGGACTTTTCCTCCAGGAATCTCTCCAGTCCCCTTTCATAGGCATCTAGGCCAGATGCCATCACCACATTGCGTGGCAAGCAGTTGAACAGACTAACAACATGCTGGGTCAAGAAATATTTTCTTTTGTCTGTTCTCACTCTCTCAATACTCAATTCGAGTGGATGTCCCCTGGTTCCGGCACTGTGTGAGAGGGAAAAGAGCTTCTATCCACTTTATCTATCACCTGCATCATTTTATACATCTCAATCATGTCCCCCCTCAGGCACCTCTTCTCTAGACTAAAGACCCCAAAGTCTGTAGCCTTTCCTCATAAGGGAGTTGTCCCAGCCCAGTAATCATTTTGGTCACTCTCCCCTGCATCTTTTCCAGTTCCACCATGTCTTTTTTGAGGTGTGGCAACCACAATTGTACATAATACTTCAGGTGCAGCCTTACCATCATTTTGTACAATGGCATTATAATGTTTGGTTTTCAATCCCCTTTTTAATGATACCTAGTATGGAATTGGCTTTCTTCACTGCTGCTACACACTGGGTTGACACTTTCATCAAGCTGTCCGCCAGCACACCAAGATCTCTTTCCTGATCCTTCACAGACAGCTCAGAGATTCTCTGACAGTGTCGCTATCAGCTACTACTGCTGACCACTAGCTGCCCTCGAGAAATTTATCAGCCTCATTACTACTGGAATTATTTCCTTCTGCTGATGTGGCCGTCAATCATGAAGAGGGTGGATGCATCTTAGTCTACTGCCCCACCTGCGACCACCCCACCTTTGGTGACCCTGCTAAGAGTCCAGGCTCATAACAGAGTCTAGCCTCTTGACAGCATTCCTCTCAGCTTCCCTAATCAATGTTCCCTCTAATTTTCAGCCCTGCTGGACGGGGTTCTGCCTCTTGTGTACATGATTCCTCCCACCCGGAGGGGTTCCATTGCATCCAGAACCAAAGGATCTGAAAATGATGGTGTCAGTGTGTAGAGGAGGAGAAAAACTGCACAGGGAGGGGGGTAGTCACACAAGTGCACACCTTAGAGGGAACCCTGTTTCTGACACATTCAATCTCCCTCACCACGATAAGCTGTGCATCCATGAAGGGATATGACAACTTTTGACCTTTAGAAATCGTTCAAACTAAACATTTTCAAGCCATATTTCCTTTTTTGATGCTTGTATACATTTTATATATAATATAGATGCAATGCGCACCATAATATATATTACTTGATTCTGTTCTCTATTGTATTATTTGTTTAACACTGGTCTTTGAATGTAATAAAATTAAGTAATTTTTTTCCAAATGCTTCGAGAGCATATCTCACTTTACTTTCTTAGATTGCAGGTACTTCACCCAAGGATTCTTCGCTGAAGGAATGCATTATTCTTGCATCTCTTCTATATACTGTTTCAATTTTGTTTTTATTTTACTCCAGTCAGATAAGATATTTCTGGGATGACCTTTCAGTCCCTTATACTAGCTGCATCTTCATTTGATTTCCTGCATCTTACAGAAAAAAAGTATTTTCTCCCTCCTTTTTGCTTATCCTCTGTTTCTTTGCAATAATTACAATAACAGCTCTCTCCATCCCTATGTATAGGTTACTGGACAGCTGCATTTAGAATTCTCATCAAATTTCTTCTGATCTTTCATTAACAATTTTAACAGTTTTATCCACCAAAGATCTTATTTTGGCTAGAAACATCTCTTTTACATGCTTCCGCAATTATATTTCTGATTCCAATCTGCAGTCATTCTGCATTATGGTCAACCAGACTTAGTAATGCAATTTTTTTCTTCAAACCATGGTTGTTAAAGCATTAAGGAATACTGTATTATTTCAATTATACCTTGGTAAGACTCTTTCCAAGGGACGTGGTGGCGCTGCGGGTTAAACCGCAGAAGCCTTTGTGTGCTGCAGGGTCAGAAGACCAGCAGTAGTAAGAACAAATCCACGCGACGGAGTGAGCGCCCGTCGCTTTGTCCCAGCTCCTTGCCAACCTAGCAGTTCGAAAGCATGTAAATGTGAGTATATAAATAGGTACCACATTGGTGGGAAGGTAAAGTGTTCCGTGTATAGCCGTGCTGGCCACGTGACCACGGAAGATTGTCTTCGGACAAACGCTGGCTCTACAGCTTGGAAACGGGAATGAGCACCGCCCCCTAGAGTTGGACACAACTGACTAAATGTCAAGGGGAACCTTTACCTAAGATTCTTTCGGTGTTCTTCACTTTTATTCTAATTTTTTATATAAATAGTTCAAGTTCTGCAACACAGTCTGCTCCCTGTTACCTTTTTTTCCAGAGACAACAGAGTTTTTCCATCTTGTGCTTCCAGTTACAGGGCTTAATTCATATCTATATTGGCCATATGGTGGTTATAAAATGTGAAGTACTGTATTGGTGGCCTGAAACATGTACTTACAGTACACATGAATCTATAGATTGAGCAGCTCTTCTGTTTCATTTCTAACTCCTTGGCAAAATCTTTTGATCATATTTGGTTCTGCTTTATTTCCTATTTTGGGGTTCCAGTCACCTATACCAACACATCTTGTTTTTATGGGTTATTAATCTCCTTTTACATAATTCACAAACACTTTCAACTTCTTCCTCATCCTAAAGATAATACTGCATTGCTCATTTTGAAAAGAGAAGACTGGGAAGTCAACACAGCATAACTGTCAAAGCAAGGACACAGAAGCTGTAGCTCTTCAGATGCTGTTTCCTTCCAGTAAGAAAAGCTGGGGCCTTCCCTCAGACCCAGTCAGCATCACCAATGGCTACGGATAATGGGAGATGCAGTTCACCATGAGAAAAGCCACAGGTTCCCCATCCCGGACTTAGTATGTTCAGTCAGATAGGAAGAGAAACTAAAATCCGCTCAGACATGACACTTCTCTTGACCACTCACTAGTAGCTTACTTTACTTCACAGAGTGAGGGTAAAATGGGCAGGCAGAAAACCATAACCAAGCACAAGCTTCCTGGAGAAGAACTGAGACAAAAATGTTACAGACAAAACTGGAAGAAAACAAAACATTTTTGAGGAGGTGCATGTTTACATTGTTCACAACCACAAACTCTTACAAAATTATTAATACAATCTTTTTTCTTTTCTTCAGAAGATTCAAATCAATACTTTCCACAACCATGGCAGTTACAATGTAGTACAATCTCCACTGACTAATAGTGAACAAATGGTACGCCAATGCATACACAGTTCATTCACTTGTGCCGAGTTCATTTTACTAACAAAAGCAGATAAAATACTAAGGAATACAAAACTAATAACACTGTCTAAACTGGGTATTGGAAGAAAATTTCGTTTCTTTTAAATGGGAACATTTAAATGTTGATCAACCTGAAAAACAAGTACCAGTGGACCCTCGACTTACAGACGACTCAACTTACAGACTTTTCGAGTTACAGACTTCCCTGGCCATAAAATTCAGGTTCGACTTGCAGCCTGAGAATCGACCTACAGACCAGAAAAAAACCAAAATGGTACAAAAATGGAACAAAACCGGCCGGTTATGGGATTAATCGGTTGTTAATGCATTGTAGGTCAATGGAGACTCGACCTACAGACCTTTCGACCTGCACCCACCGTTCGAATATGGATTAATTCTGTAAGTAGAGGGTCCACTGTAAGAGATTTTCATGGGGTGGGGCTTTCCTGACAGTGGCTTTTTGTTTGTTAAAAAAATTATATGGTAATTATTCACAACTTATCATGTAACAAGACTGCACAATAATGAAACTGGCAGCCTGTGTGGATTCTGTAACAAAACATAATTCTGGGAGACTAAATGTCCTGTCCTGGTGCATGACAGTTTAAAAGAATTAATGTTGTTGCTGTTTAGTCGTTAAGTCATGTCCGACTCTTCATGACCCCATGGACTGGAGAATACCAGGCCTTCCTGTCTTCCACTGCCTCTCAGAGTTTGGTCAAATTCATGTTGGTAGCTTCGATGACACTTTCCAACCATCTCATGTCTTCTTCTCCTCCTCCTCTTGCCTTAATTAATAGATGCCTTTAAAATAGTATCTGTTTCAAAGAAATAAAAGATCTATGATGCTCTGGGGATGCCAACCAAATGGGAGGAAACATCAGAAGAGGGCAGTTTCTATGATCCTCTGCTGGGGGCTTCCCAGAAGCATCCAATAGTCTACTGGGTGAAAAGGGACGTTAAGATACATTAGTTATTTGATTTCATCAAGTTCAACTCCTCCTTACATTATAACTGGCTCAAAGAATGTGGGGCAAATATCTATACCAATCAATTGTACTTGTACAATTCGATTAATCATGGTTTTTATACCCTGCCTTTCCTCCAGTGAACTCAAAGGCTCGCCTTCTCCCTCCATTTATCCTTACACTAACCCTGTGAGATAAATTGTATCAAGGAAAAACAACTGTCCAAGGCTTCATATCTCAGTAAGGGATTACAATGTAGAAGTCTCAAATTTCAACCTGTCATTCAAACCACACTCCATGCTACCAAAACAAAATAAACCAGATAAAATTTTTTTAGAATGTTAGAAAAACAGGGTGAATGAAGGAAGCCCAATTCCATTTTCAGCTAAACTAAGCCCCATGATTTCCTGCTGAAACATCCCATAGGCATGCCTAAAGTATAATAATAAAAATAATAACAATAACAATAACAACAACAACAACAACAATAATCATCATCATCTCAAACTTTTTGTAAGTTTGCAAAACACAAACTGAAGTTAATATTTCCCAATCACACACGTACTATTTCACATTTATTCTTTCATTAATGTTAACAGCCAAACATAAGTTGCCAGAATACAATTTCCCCTCAATACCCACAAGTTTTATATCCGTTTTTAAAATTCACTCCTGAGAATATGACTTAAGAAAATCTTTGAGCTTCAATCTACCAACCAGAAAATCCACTGTTCTATTGACTTTGTCGCTCTACATAATTTGTAGTAATCACTGTAAAAAGTACCATGTTCAGGTGAAAGGAGGACCTCTACAAAAACATGTATGTTTTCATTCCTTCGACAGTCCTTCAATCTGTCAGTGCCACACTCATCACAAGTTTCCCCTCATCCCCCCAGATTTCTTATTTGCATCCTTAACTGCCCTGATTCTTCCAGTATTTCCCTCTACAAGAGAGAAACAAGAGAGCTCTAATTTCTTCTACAAGACACTGATTGCCTTTCAACAATACAAGAGCTGGTTCCTATTAAGAGTCGATCAAATCACAGTGGAGATAATAACACCATGCAAATGAGTTTGGTTTCCTAAACAGACTTTAAAACTGTGGTGTGGACTTAATGCAAGAAATTAGAAATCGGGGGAAAGAGACGAGACAGGCTTCCTTACGCCAAATCAGCCAGGGACGGGCATGCAAAGCCCTGGTCCTAAACCGGATGTGTCAACCTTAATTTCCAACAAATGAAAAGTAACTGTCCAGTCTGGCTCTAGAGGGTACACGACGCGCCCCTCACTGATAGCATCATGGGATGCCACGTACGAGAAGCCCTGACCTGATCACCACGGACACGGGAAAATTCCCACGTGTCAGGAGTTACTACTTGAGGGGACTAAATAGTTGCCCCCCCAGCCAAACAATTCCCCTCCCCACCGACATGATCCAGCCACTAAACTAAAGGCCCAACATTTTCCACCTCCACTATGAACCCGCGTCCCCAATTCTCTATCCCGCTCGCCCCCATGCCGCATTCCGACGAAATGGGTGGAAAACGCAATTTCTGCTTTTGTTACACCGCCTTAAGAGAATCTTCCACCGGCCGTGAGTCAACAACTCCCTTCCTTGCCCCCTTCCCCTTACCTTTCCGCTCGCAGGAGCCGCCATATTAGCTACGAGTGTTTATGATGACGTTGCTCTCTTCACGTGTTCCCAGCAGGTTCACAACAATTCCAGCCCGTCCCGCCCCCGCCCCGCAGGCCCCAGCCGTTTCACGCATGCGTCCTTTCTTCAGGCGAGCGGAGAAAACGCAGAAACAGACTTTGCGCGGCTGACGGAAACGAAGGAACGCACGAAGAAAGCGTCAAGGGGCGGGGCCGATATACGCAAATCCGGCGGAGAGGGAGGGGGCTTTCGCTGGCTGGCGTGTTGTGGTTGTTCCTTGTCCGTTTGGCCGTTCCCGCCTCTCGCGCGCTCTTTTCATACCTCGCTTGCTAAACGGGAGTCCGCTTGTTTTTTTCCTGTCCCACCTACAGTATTAGCACATCAGTGAGCCCTAAACTTCAGATTCCTAGCTGTTTAAGACTTTTAGCTCCTTGGTCTGAGGTAAAATATATATGGAATCCGTAAACTGTGCGGTGGGGTGATCAGCTAGGGGAGCCAATCTCCGCCGCAGACCTTCAGGGAAAACTAGATCAAGACCTGTCGTGTGGACACGAGGCTGCAGTATGCAGGGAAGCAAAGTTGAACAAATGCTCACTGGAGATGGGCCATATAAGTCTGCACGATATTTCTATGTGTGAACATATTTTAGTGGGCAAGCCGGACACGACTGGACTAAATGTCAAGGGGTACCTTTACCTAAGTGATGAGGAACACAAGCAGCCACAATCTTGCAGCGTTGTCGTTTAGTCGTGTCCGACTCTTCGGGACTCCATGGACCAGAGCACACCAGGCCCTCCTGTCTTACACTGCCTCCCGGAAGGGTCAAATTCATGCTGGTAGCTCCCCTTCTCCTCATGCCTTCACGCTTTCTAAACAGGATCTTTTCCAGGGAGCCTTCTCATGAGATGGCCAAAGTATTGGAGCCTCAGCTTCAGGATACAGTATGTCATTCCAGTGAGCACTCAGGGTTGATTTCCTCCAAAATGGATAGGTTTGTTCTCTTTGCAGTCTAGGGGACTCTCAAGAAGCTCCTCCAGCACCACAATTCAAAAGCATCAATTCCTGGGCGGTCAGCTTTCTTTATGGTCCAGCTCTCACTTCCATACATCACTACAGGAAAAACCATAGTTTTGACTATGTGGATCTTTGTCGGCAAGGTGATGTCCCTGCTTTTTAAGATGCTGACTAGGTTTGGCATCACTTTCCTCCTCAGAAGCAGGTGTCTTTTAATTTCGTGGCTGCTGTCACCATCTGCAGTGATTATGGAGCCCAAGAAAGTAAAATGTCACTGCTTCTTGCAGCTTATTGTAGTAAATTGCACTCAAGTAGGACCAGTGAAGCAATAGGGATTTGGTGAATCAATACCTTCATATGCTCTATTAATTCAAATAGACTCCCATTGAAAAGTCTATTATTCAAATAGACTCCCATTGAAAAGTCTATTATTCAAATAGACTCCCATTGAAAAGTCTATTATTTGTTGGCATTGCCTTCCAGAAGGAAGGTGATAGCAAATAACAAAATACAGTAAGGTAATACAGCACTAAACCCATCCATTTCATGGACACCAGCCCCCTGAACAATGGCTAAAATCAAGGCAACGTTTTCTGTGCGTATCTCAAGTTCTACAGTAAATATTAAGCCAGAAGAGGCTAGGTTAAACCTGCAGAGAACAAAAACAACACACCTTGCCACATGGATGAATGCTGAGGAGTGTCTCCCACCAGAACGTCAACTTATAGGCTTTGAGGTGAAGTAGGAAGATTAAAGAATCAAGTTAAATGGGGGTTATTTGGATACATGACAACTTCTCTGTGACTGGAGAAATTATATCAATGCAGCGTTTATGTGTACACCATGTGTACAAAAGATAATCTAGCAAATGGCCAAGATAAAGCTATTGAAATAGCCACTTTTAATTTAAAAATATTCTAATTATCTTAATATTTTGTTTTTAATTTTACCTATACAGTATTTCATATTGTACAATTTCATCCATAATCTGAAATTGTACAATACTTTTATTTATTTATTTATTTATTTCATTTATATCCTGCCTATCTAGTCAATTGTAACCACTCTAGGCGGCTTTAATACAGTGGAACCTCTACTTAAGAACTTAATCCGTTTTGGAATGGTGTTCTTAAGTTGAAACATTCTTAAGTTGAAGCAAAATTTCCTATAGGAATGGACTGAAAACCAATTAATCCGTTCTGGCTGTTTTTTTGTTATGTAGAGGTTCGTTCGTACATTGAAGCATTAGTTCCCATAGGAACTAATGCAAAGCTGGTTAATACGTACTCTACCACTAGGGGGAGAATTTTTTTTAACCTAAGATGACTTAAGGTTAAAAAAAGGGCAGGAAAGGTTTTTTTTCCTATTCTTATCTTGGATTTCTGTTCTCAGGTAGAAGCAAAATTTAGCAAATGGAGCTGTTCTTAAGTTGGATTGTTCTTAAGTAGAGACGTTCTTAAGTAGAGACCCCACTGTACAAATAAAGACAGCATGCTTAACCTAATACTACCCTAAGCAACAGGATTTCAGCCACTCTTAGGGAATCTGTATCCTCTGTAGTGCTGCAATTTTCCATAGAAATGGGTCATTAAAATTATTTCACTGATAAGCAGGTCAATAAGTTTCCCTTTGCCTCAAAATCACCTACCCATGGTTTGTCTCCTAGATGCGATCTCAGTTCCACATTTAATTCCTCGCTATTTTCACTTGCATTACCTCTCACATATCATTTTCAATAATTTCCCCACCCCCAAAACAGAATGTTGTTACTATTTGTATGTCCCAAACACTAACCCATTCCTCATCGACACATTCCACTCATCCACTAAATCAGGGGTCTCTAAATTATGGCATACAGGCCACATCTGGTCCCACCTTGCCTTTTTATATGGCCCGAGCATAGGAAGAGGAGTGAAGCCCAACAGAAGTGATCTCCCCCCCCCCGCTGTGTTTGCAAAGACAGTGGGGGGGGTGGGCAATCACTTGGGTCCCCCTCCCTTCCTTTGGCCCTCAAAAGTGTGTAAAATATATGATGTGGCCCTCATACTGAAAAGTTTGGAGACCCCTGCACTAAATAATATGGATGCATTAGCAATCAGTCCATACTTTTGAAGTAGGAGAAGCAAACCATGAGTGTCATTGTAGAACTAGGGAAACAACTGGAACTGAACAAATACAACAAAGTATTATACTGAATTGGAATGAAGAAAGGGCACACCATGTTTTCAGAAATGTACAGCTGCACTGCATTTTCAGTGAAAAATTTCCCCCAAATTTCTGCTATGTACCCCCTCCATCCTGAGCAGGTTCCAGAATACAGTATTCAGAAGCCCGACTCTGCCAGACTTTTTAAAAAATTTCAGGAGCATTAGAACACTTTGTCTGACTACATGTGGTTAGGTTGTATCCTGGAAGAATGTACCTTTTACCACGTTTCCCCAAAAATAAGGTAAAGGTTCCCCTTGACAATTTTTGTCCAGTCGTGTCCAACTCCAGGGGGCGGCGCTCATCCCGCTCTTCAAGCCATAGAGCCAGCGTTTTGTCCGAAGACAATCTTTCCGTGGTCACATGGCCAGTGTGATTTAGACATGGAACGCTGTTTACCTTCCCACCGAGATGGTACCTATTTATCTACTCGCATTTGCATGCTTTCGAACCGCTAGGTTGGCGGGAGCTGGGACAAGCAACGGGCGCTCACTCTGTCGCGTGGATTCGATCTTACGACTGTTTGGTCTTCTGACCCTGCAGCACAGGCTTCTGCGGTTTAGCCCACAGCGCCACCACAGGGTCTTATATTAATTTTTGCTCCAAAAAACGCATTAGGGGTTATTTTCAGGGGATGTTTTATTTTACAGTCATGTCATCTTCTTCCAATTGCTGCACAATGCTGCACAATGCTGGAGGGTGGGGTTTCACTTAACTGGGTCTTATTTTTGGGTTAGGGCTTATATTACGAGCATCCTGAAAAATCATACTAGGTCTTATTTTCAGGGAAACAGGGTAATAAGGTGATGGATACAGTACAATGGGCTTTTTCAGGGAAACAGTATATCTTGTTGCAGTAAGTGGCTGCTAGTAAAAGTTTAATGAGACATTTGCCTGGCTGATAGAGTTCAATAGCATTTCTGTCAGAAATATAACATTTAGAATTTGGCGTTAAATTTCATGGCTCCATGTTGATGTGCTCTATAGTTTATGCACACTCACACTAGACTTTTAGAGTTTCAGGTCAATATAAAAGATTCATTTAATAACACAATGATGATAATCAATGAAACAAATCCAGGCAATAAGACAAACATCATCTTTATAAAGGCCAACCTTAACTTACAGCATGGCTCTCAAGAGTTCCACGTTTCACAAAAGCCTTCCACTAGGAACTATATTAAAGAAAAGTTTTCCTTTTGCAAAATGCCTTGGAAAAATATAGATGACATGTTTTAATTTAACTCTGTAAGAAGGACTAAACTTTTCTGCTGCGCTGGGGTCACCTCCATAGGATTTAAAAGGATAGTTAGAAGAATCCCCTAATTACTTTCTCCTTAGGATGCCTCACAATTCTTTTGTATACTTATGTTTATGGAGGCATATGTACTAGCTTGCATAATGCTGTGCACAAACACAAAACGAAGAACAGTAAACACAGTTTAACATTTGAACTGACAATAACTCGGTAGATCTGAACACAACTACTACTTGTTCTGTTAATGTACCAATGGTCCTTCTTCTTCAGCTCCAGTGTGGTAGACAATGACATATTTTGTTCAAATAGGCACATGGAAATTTCCACTAGCTCAGTGAGTCAGATCACCTGGCTGCAGTGTAATTTCCCACTGTGCCTTGTAAGAAAACAACCAGCCCATGTGTTCTTTGGCAAACTACACAGTCCAAAAGTACTCCCAGAAAAGAATGGTAAACCCCTTCTGAGTACTCTGTACCTAGGAAACCCTGAGAATAGTCAGCATATGTTAAAATTGACTTAAACACATATAATTATTTTCAATCTAAGGCACAGACAGAATCACCATTGTGCTGGTGGCTTATCCTAGCCATAGAAGTTACTGTAAAAATCCTCTTGGATACATATACTACCTAAGGCTAATGATGTCAGCTGCAGTAAATTTGTGAAAATTAATCATTTCTGATTTTACCTCTGAAGGTCCTGAGGCTCCTATAAAGGAACATCACTGGGAACCTGTGTGGGCTATGAGATGGAAGGGAAAAGTAATTACTAAAAATCACAGCTGACAGGATGGCTTTACAGGCAACAATGGTTTTTAGTAATTAAAGACTCTTGTCCCATGGTCCTCAACTGCTTCCTAATAATGAAAAGGAGTCTACAAGACCTTTGGAAGAGAAATTGGAAATGTTTAATTTTTGAAAATGTAACATGGTTAATGACATTGACTTTTCATGCTTTAACGTATGCAACAGGACTTCAGGAATAGAACACTTTTCTTTAAATAGTGTTTTCTTTAAATAGCTGTCCCCTTTGCAATATAAAATGTTTTTGAAATTTTATTCCATTTCAGAAGTGAAGTACCACTGGGAGTTGCCATTAAACAAAACAAGCCTGAAATTGCCTTGAATTCATGGAACTACCTGGCACTGCAATTCTTTGAACCAATACTTCTAGAAAGTTAAATTTAAACAGGGCCTAGAGAGTTACCAAAGCTATACAGAAAATAAAAAAAGACTATCAGTGCTGGAATTATGAAATAATGTCACTGGAAAATATTTTAATGATATGTGCTATGTTATTATATATAAATGATTAAGATTTGTACTTTATGCTGCCTTCTCTGATATAGCAATAGCTTATATATAAAATGTTGCAACATTTCTGATGGTAACTATACCCTTTTCATACAGAAATTCCACTATTGTTCCACATTTTTAAAATTTCTCATACCATGCATTCTGATTCACAGGAAGTCAGCAAAATTAAAGAAAAAAGGGGGAAGGGCAAAATAATTGTGGCACCAGGAAAACTAACAGATTTGTTTCTGTTCTCATGAATCAAAATCCACTTTCTTTTTCCCTTTTGCCAAGGTCCCGAGACAAACTAACATGGCTTCTTCTTTGGAAATAGTTCAGAGCAGAAACTTTCTAGTTATATTTCAAGCTCATCATGACATAAATTTGTTAAGACATAAAGGTGTCATAGTTATGCTTGTTTTGTTTGCTGTTGTTGTGAACCTAGAGACTAATATAGATTCCTGTCTGAAAAGTGACTTTGTGCAGTTACCTTTGTTCTGTCTGATGCCAATGCTCACTGGGAAACGGCCCTTTAGATTTAAAACAGGAATCTTTTGCAGCCCTATCTGAACATGCTAAGGATTGATCTAGGCCTAGGGGACTTCTACAAAGCATAAGGTCAACCATCAAACTACATCAAGGCACAATAGCTACTGTAACACAAAACACCAACAAAAAAATAAAGTCATCTGGTCCTTATATACAATCCAAAAAGCAAGGTGGGCAATGCCTTTCTAAAGCCTCTTAAAATTTCACAAATGGGCTAGCATTCCAGTCCTGCAAAACTCTGCATCAGGCTAGTTATTACAGAACTAAGAGGAAGACATGCATAAAAAATTATATAGAACTATTTAGGGAATTTTTACTGTTTCTTCTGTAACCCCTCCCCCAGCTGTGTAATCCTCAGCTTGATGAAGAGTTCTGCAACAATTCTGATGTTGACACATCAACAGAATTCTCAGCCACTTAATTCTTAATGTTTCTGGTCACACTGACTGTCATCTATACATAAATAAGTACAGTAACACTAATTTCAAGCAATTTTAAAACCAAATATAGGTAAAGATAAAGGTTCCCCTTGACATTTAGTCCAGTCGTGTCCGACTCTAGGACGCGGTGCTCATCACCATTTCCAAGCCATAGAGCCAGTGTTTGTCTGTAGACAGTTTCCATGGTCACGTGGCTAGCACGACTAGACACGGAACGCCGTTATCTCCCCACCAAGTTGGTACCTATTTATCTACCCACATTTTTAGATGCTTTTGAACTGCTCGGTTGGCAGGAAAACCAAATATGCAACATTGTAAACACTACAACTCTAGCACCTCTGCTTCTAGAACCAATTAGAGTAAGCACAAAACAAGGCACATTCTGAACTCTTTAATTTTATTCTTTCTACTTGAACCTTGGCAGCTAATATTAAGTTGAAGTATAATAGCGAACAGGAAGAACTCACATAAAAGTGATCCTTTGGGGGCAGCTCTCATTTAAACAAACAAATAAACAGCCAGACATCACTCTGATCTCAATGTTTGAACATACTTCGAAGATTGGGGAAGACCCATTAGCCCTGATATCAGGGTCAAGACACCAAGGAGTATGCCTGAAAAGAGTAAGATTGCACTATCTAGGTTTGAGGTCTCCAGAATCTAGTTTGGCTCTCATTGCCAGAGGGCAACTAAGCAACCACACCTCTCTGGTAAATGGCATATCCCCTCACATCTGGTTTTCCATGAAGATCTGTGAATTAGTCTTTACAGAGCTTCATTGTTTTTAAATCCTGAATCATTAGCCCCTTGAGCCTATGAAAGAGTTCTGGTGTGGGAAATGGGATAGGAAGCACAGATAAGCAAAGGAGAATATCAAGAGCTATAGGCTACCATTGTATGTATGTATGTATGTATGTATGTATGTATGTATGTATGTATGTATGTATGTATGTATGTATGTATGTATGTATGTATGTTGACTCGTAGGCTAGCATAGTACTTCACCTGGCAGTACTGTCAATGATGCTAATTCTTATTACATG
This sequence comes from Pogona vitticeps, assembly GCF_051106095.1. Taxonomy (NCBI): domain Eukaryota; kingdom Metazoa; phylum Chordata; class Lepidosauria; order Squamata; family Agamidae; genus Pogona; species Pogona vitticeps. Next base: position 145,905,198 of record NC_135787.1, on the reverse strand, counting down.
ATTGGATCTATTTGAACTGGCAATTCTCTCACACACTGCTGTTTCCCAAAGAATAAGACCACCCCTCCAGGTCTTCAGGGCAGATTTAGGAGTGCATGCTAAGGGGGCTGAGCTACATATATTCCACTACGGGAAGAACATTGTTGGACACAAACCACTGTATTAAATGGGTCTTACTCGCAAGACAAATATTTGTAAAACTGCAGCATTCACCAGACCAATTCTGTCAGAACCCACTTTTTAAAAGCCTTGAAAAAGTTTACACCAAATACATACCAACCCAGCCAGCCATCAAATGCCCAAATAACTTGCATTACTGGTATATAGTGAAATGTTTTAATTTGAAGCTTCCAATGGTACTTGTTAAAATAGGATGCTTGGCATTGAGGCCCAACCACACTGATGTGCAACCACAAATTAGTCACTATTTTTAGAGACTGAAATAAAACTCTGATCTTCTAAATGGAGAAGACAGCTTGTACTATCTCTAGCTATGAACAACTGCATTGTATTGGCTGCACCACAAACCAGTTTATTTTTTTTAAAGCCTGATAAAATGTCTCCCCCTCCCCTGGGTATAAAGAAACAGTTCTACTATTCAAGGGACATATGTCTTCCAGGAGTGGCCTGGAATCACACCTAAAATACTTTGCTTGTAGATTGGTTTTCTCCGTGTTCATCAGTTTTAGTCTCAGGGAGAGTCTCCAAACCTTAGCCTATCAAGTTACATGGAATGTTGCTTTTGCGAAAGGATACTGCTTGCCTGCATCCACTAAAGACAGTTTTACTAGAGTGCCCCTTATCTCTTTTCTCACCTTACAGAAAGATGTTTGACAGAAGGGCCAAAACATAATTTTAAAAATCATGAATATTAATGCAAATAAATAGAATTAAGGGGAAATTCCTCCAAATATATTTTGTATCCTTTGTAACTATCCCATGATGTATAATATTCATTACAGAAAAGTAGTTGTAAGTAGAAGGTACTAAGTACGAATATTTAATGAAGACAGCAGCTTACAGCAGCACATGGTAGAAGTCACAATAACCAAGCTACATATGTACTTTAACAGATTATGTAACTTAACAATTCCAGTAAGGGTTAAGGTACAACGTACAGTGTACATATTAAATTATGTGGGTTATGGCCATGTGAGACAAACTGATTTCTTCCTGTAAACTTCAGTGTATTTTTACACACCAACTTAAATAGGGTTACAAATGCATGTCATGTTTCCTAGAACTATTAACTCTTAAAAGTTTCTGTGTCAAGCTCTGAAAAATAAAATGAAAGGGGTAGTGTCAAGCTCCCAGTGTAACTATTTTGTTGTTCAAGCATAAGTATTCATCACTACACTGCTGAAAATTCCAAACACCACATGTTAGCATCACACCAATCAATACCTAAAGGCTAAGCTGTATACCAGGCATTTTCCACACAATTTACCAAAGAACCTCTTAAGTGGTATTTCCCTCAAGAATTCAAGTAATAATTCTCCTTTAGCTATAGAGCTAGCCTTGACACAAGGACACATCCAACTTTCTTAACCATATTTCTGTCCTTTAAGAAGTTGACTCTGAAATTTTAAAATCCCTCCCACAAAACAATTAAGTGGTTTTTAACCAATGTTTATCCAAAAGCAATAGCTGTATTCCTACCAGTTTTAATGGCCTATAAAAAGAAAATTGTCACAGCAAAGTTATTTTCACTTAATTTTGTTTTTCAGCTGGAAGAAAAACATTACATAAAGAATAACAGACATAAGACAACTTAAGTTTTACAAGCCGGCCTTGTTTAGTGATTATCAGATAAACGGGACCATCAGATAGCATTCAATTCCTGTGTGACATAAATAGCTGAAGCAGCTGAATATTTAGCTGTGTCAAACCTCTATTAGCAGAAACAAAGTAGCACCAGTTCACAGCACTCCAACTAGATTTTTGGATCTGAAGTGTTATAGACTAGTACTTGTGAGAAATGTTTCCAAAAAAGTGTGTAAACTTTAGAAGAAGCCAAAAAGAATTGTCACAAGCTAACAAGAAGTGAGCAGTAGATAATGGAATTTCTCTTTTCAACTGCTATTCATTTCACGATAATCAAAAAGACTAATGTACATATTTCTGCACCTGCACTTGTAAAAGCAGATAAAATATTTAATGTCATTTACAATATTTTTTTTTACCAGCATGGAGTACAGGATGAATATATCAAAGTAGTCAGACAGTTATAAGTTGATGCCATCCCTGCAAAAATTGTATCCAGGTATCAGCTAATTAAAAAGAAATCAATTTGCAATTTTGAAGTGATACAGTTCCATCTACCACAAAAATACAAAGGGCTGCAAAAAATGTCTCATTCTAATATGTATATAAGTTATTAAATAATGATCTCATTTAAAATATAAATGAAGCCATAAGTCTTTCCCACATGCAATATTATTCATTATTAAAGAAATATGTAAAAAGGCCATTGGTTTGCTTTGTTAACCATTGTAGAAAATACCAATTCTCTGGTCACATACTCCACTAGTTTAGCACTTAATGGTACTGAATTGTTACAAATGATTTTAAATACTGTTAATTCCAATTTTGCACTGATAAAGAATGAGAATTTGAATACGGCAGTCTTCACTAAAGGGGCGAGATGCACAGTCTTATGTAATTATCCAGAGGAGCAACACCCTCCACTACTCTGAACAGCTGGCTCATCATCAATTATCTGTACTCCACGTCTTGCAGCTCCTGATTGGTTGGAACCATTGCCTCGTGCTCTTTCATCAACTTGGGCAGTTTCTATCATTCCTAGAATACAAAGATACTGCATTATATTACACAGAAATACATTAGATGACACAGTTGTATAAATGCTCAAGTCACAAAAGCAACTTAAAATCACATTAGTAAAATTGACTGAGAAATTTCTAAAAATGTTTGAAAATTAACCATCTATTGTATGAATTGAAGCCCAATTTTTTGCAAAGAGTACAACCTCCAAATGATTCAGTAGTTATGGCAAATAACATTTTGCCTTTTTAGTGATATAGATCATTCTTAAATTTTGACTTCCCTTTATGCTTCTTCTTCGAACAGGAAGAAGAGCACACCACTGCATTAGGAGAGTCACAAAGAACTCTGCAACTTACAAAGATACATAGGAAATATAGTTCCATTGGAGGCAGCCTCTGTATAGCCTAACAGGCTTTGGGATTTGCTTTTCTTGCTGTTTGAAGAAAAACCTGAATAGGAAGAGCATGAAGCTAGGAAGGGCAGATCTAACCCCTTCTGGTTTTGAAGCTTTCACTCTCCTAGCTGGGGGATGCTGGCTAAATTCTGGGAATGGAAGTCCTAAAAATACAAAACCAGTAATAAATAATGCACACTAATCAGTTATCATTATGCTTTAAAGGCTTCTTTTATTACAGCAACACAATGGCTTGCAGTCCATAGCCACCAAAAAAAACACCTACTTTTACACAGGTCAAGAAAGAGTTCTTCTATTCCTTTATTCTGTTTGGCTGATGTGTGATAGTGTTTTGCCCCCACTGATTCTGCATAACTGCAAAAAAAAAAGTATTCAGCATACGACTGAAAAAATAGCAATTATTTCAGGCATACTATTCACTTTTTAAGTCAATGCTAGAGTAAACATAAAATGTATGTCTCTTTAGTGACTATCATAAAGGCCCATGCCTGTAACTGCTGTTAAAGCAGAACCTATTTGCAGCTTCTATTAATTAACTAGGATGTTACCTATTAAATAAGCCTATATTGACTATCTCCATCAAATGGTGCTCAAAGCAGCTCACAGTAAAATACAGACTATTTATTTATTTGTACTTATTTATTGGATTTTTACCCCGCCCCTCTAGACTAACATCTATCTATCTATCTATCTATCTATCTATCTATCTATCTATCTATCTATCTATCTATCTATCTATCTATCTATCTATCAGAAATGTGAAACATAAATTTACGACAAATAAAAATATCAAACTGGGGGGGGGGGGAACCTAGAACAAAGTACTGTACACTATAATTAGAGTGGCTATAATAATGTCTTTGCCTGTTTGTTGAAGGCAAGGGATTTTAGAGCCTGACTGCAGCCACACCTGTCCAAAAAGCCAGAAGGAACTGGACACGATGCACCTCTGCGACCTCTCCAGACCTCTGTGCTACGTTTCTTTGAAGATGTCAAATTTGTCTTAACATACAAACCAACAGCTACATCACATACCAGTGACAGCAACTTACGGGCCACTGGGATCCTAATAACCCTCTGTTGCATCCAAGCTCCTTACACCGTATTTCAAGAAGAAAAACATTTTAATAAAAATAAAATAGTAGAACTGGGAAAATATTAAATCAAACTGAGCACTGCCACCTTAGAATGTTTCCACCTAATACAGTACAGTCACCACACTATTATGTTTTATTATGAAAATTATGAAACTTAAACTTACCTTTCTGCTTCTTGGATGGAAACATGTCTTTCTTTTTCCAAATCTATTTTGTTACCTGTCAGGAATTCAGACATCCTTAGTGACTACAATATACTAGAAAATCTTATGAGCTCAACAAATATGTACTGTCTTTCAGGTAGGTATACAGTCCTTTCCATCTTCATTTCCCTGCCCAAGATGGCATTGGTTATGCTGCTCCAAAATTTTCTTACAAGTTGTCAAGTGGCCTCCGATTCATAAAGACACTGAACAACTGACCTCCAAAGTGTCCTATCATTAACATATTTGCTCAGGCTTTTACAGACTCAAGCTCAGACTGTACCCACCCACTTAATATCCAATAGCACCAATAGGAATATCAAATATGATTAATAAGCTTATTATGCAATGAGAATGGAAAACAGCATATTCTGATCCTTCTGCAATTCCTCCTGCTGACACTGAAAGCAGCCAAGACCCTGCTATGTTTCCTCTTCCAACCTAAAGAGCTGTTATTACATCACTTTGCAACAAACTCTTCAAAATGTATTCACTTTGTCAATCATACAGGAAGCTATGGCAGCTGCACAACAGATTTGTTGCACTCAGAATTAATTTTAAACAGTCATTCAGTGTTTTCCCAAGTAGTCTCCAGAAGATACATAATTAATTTTACTTGAAAAAACCCTTCATCAACCTAAACAGCAGCATTAAGTAAATTGCAGCTTGTTTCAAAAGAAGGTTTCTAGAAGTTTTGAGCAGGGTGGATTCAATTTAAATCAAATCAATTTTTTTATTTTAAAAATTTAAACCAATTTTTTTAAAAAATCTGATTTTTTTAATCCACCCTGATTATGAGCAATCATTTGAAATTAAAATTAACACTTAAACTGAAAAAAACAGGCTTCAACTATTTAGTAATGTGTAAAAGCTTACCAACTATGCACAGACAAATTTCATTTCCCAACATTTTCCTTAATTCTTTAACCCAGTTTTTTACCTGCAGAGACAAGAGTAATTGTAATTATTTTATTTTGCTATTGCCAGAGGCTCTAAATTTCAAAAGAATATATCTAATTAATGTGTATAACACTGACACAAACCAGTATCTTAGTTTCTAACATTAGGCTTGCAAATGATACCTACTTGTCTACAAATAAGCCCCGCAAAATAAGACTTTCCTTTAAGCAAATATATATGAGATTACATTGTAAAATGATGCAAATGGTGTCTACAGCACAACTTAATTATTTACATAGTAGCCATAGTTCACCTGAAAGTGAACAGATTTCAGAAAAAAGAAATGACTTATATGAAATAAGCATTACACTTAATTTCAAAACTGTATAGTTACCTTTTGAAAAGAGTCTTCATCTGTTATATCATATACTAAAATAGCTCCATTAGAATCTCTGTAGTAAATGGGACCCAATGCATGAAATCTTTCTTGCCCTGCTGTATCCTGCATTTAGCAAAGATATTTGTTAGTTCTCATTTAAACTACTAAACAAAATCACTGCTAATTTGATAGTCCTTCATATTTTACTGTGGCAAATAATGTTCTATTCTTAGACACATAGTAATGGGATATGTACATACCCATATTGCAAGGTTTACTCTTTTTCCACCAATATTCAGCTTCTTTGTTAGAAAAGAGGCCTAGAAATGAAGAACAATCGCACATTAAATATATTAAGTTACACTGATCAAAGTAGTGTTTTATAGCCAAAGATAACATGTTTTATAGCCAAAGATAAAAATAAAAAAGATTGTACTACAGGGAAGCAAAACACATTTTTGCTAAAAGTGATTACAAAAGACTCAAATTGTGCAGATTTCTGAATGATTAGGAAGATTTGTTCAAGAAAGAACAAAATGGGTATTTATTCACTGAAAGATCCATAACTTTTGGAATAAGTAACATGATAATATTATACCTTTGTTACTCTATGATTTAATTATTTCAACATATTCCTTTTCTTTCTCTTGATTACAGCTTATTTTGTCTGTACTTGAACCAAGTAAATTACTTTATTACTACTATAAAAAAATATGTGCTTTAAGAACCAAATTAAAAATAAAAGATACTGCATAGGTTTTCCCATAATTAAAAAATAAGTATCATAATCTATTAGTGTTCCCTGCCTTTATAGCCTAAAAATTAGCTCAAAGAACCAACCCACACCTTAATTTGATACAGTACTAAAGTATAGACAATTACAGATAGGAAAGCAACAGTACATCAGTTCTAAAGGACCCATGTGTATGTAATAATCAAATTTCTCTTCAGTACGCATGAAAACAGCAACTGGAAAAAGTATGATTATTGAACTATAATCCCCTTCAGTTCACAACTTGATATCATGTGTCTATTTTACTTGTGACCTCCCCACATGAATCTCTGGAAGAAGCTTAAAGGGCAAACAATAGGCAGGGAATAATGTTTCCTTCCTTCTCTCTTGCTTCCATTGCTCACATGGGGAAATAATGGAATGTAAGGTGATGGTGAAAAAAAATCTCTCACTACCATCTCAGTTAGAATGAGTGACTGATTTTTAAACCAAGAATTAGCACACACTAATTCATCAAAACAGCTTTCAATAACTTTCGCTCTTTAGGCTGGTGGCCCTTATTCTGCGGCTTACAATAGAGGCAATCATTGCTTTTTTAAAAATAACTTATGAGCCTTGTGGTGCAGTAATCAAACCGCTGTACTGCAGCCAAAACTGTCCTGACGACCTGGGGTTCAATCCCAGGTAGCCGGCTCAAGGTTGACTCAGCCTTCTATCCTTCCGAGGTTGGTAAAATGAGTACCCAGCTCGCTGGGGGGGGGGGGCAATGTGTAGCCTGCATAATTACTGTAACTTGCAAACCACCCAGTGAGTGCTTGAAGCACTATGGGGTGGTATATAAGCAGCACACTTTGCTTTTTGCTTTAAACCTGAAAGAAGTAATTGTGCTTTATCATTTTTGTGGTGTTGCAGGTAGAGGTTTTTTGTTTTTTTACTGTATCATTTCCTCTCTTTTTGAAATGTTTTAATGTTGTCTATGGAGATAAAACTTTAGGTCCAAATCCATGCAATTTGTTTATGACAATGTTGATGGTTACCATTACCATTATAAACTGTTTTCTCGTGTTTTCCTAGATGGAAAAACCCAAAGTGTATTGCACTTTAAAGAAAAGGAGAACACTTGATATATTCGTATTTAATAAACATAACAAAGTACAGTGGGGTCTCTACTTAAGAACTTAATCCGTATTGGAAGGTGGTTCTCAAGTTGAAAAGTTCTTATGTTGAATCTGCATTTCCCATAGGAATACATTGAAAACCATTTAATCCGTATCTGCTCTTTTCCGTCCATAGAAACTACAGTACGATGTTTCATGTATGATGTTACACAGTGGCCAGAATCCTACTGGTATTTGTGTAAGGGTTGTATAACTCCCCATGGATAAATTAAAAAGCACAGGGGCATGTTTTTGTCACATGCCCAACTGCGCAAGCAAAACACACCCTGGTATTATTTCAGTTAGCTGCAATTAGGTGCAGCAAGCTGTGCAAACCTTAAGCAAATATCAATAGGATTCTGGCCAGCGCGGTAAAGGAATAGTAAAGGAACAGCAAAGGAAGCTTTGACACTACTTAAAAAGTTGCACTGCATGTATTTAACTTTCCCTCCAAAATGCCATTTCTCAAATGGAAAAACATGTCTCACTTCTTCCATGGCTTCAAAATGCACAGCAGTTCTACATCTTTGTGAGTTGAACAGGCCAATAATCTATATATTGTGTGCATACTAAAATAACATATTAGCCCAGCCGAGTTCAGAAAAACAGAGACCTCTTCCAAAATAGGAAATTTCTTACTCTCCAGGCATTAATCTCAGTAACACAAGAATGTGTGGACTGTAGTTCAATGGCTCTTTATCTGTTCAAAATATAGCACTGAACTAGCAGGCTCCCCTATTTTCTTCCAGACAACACACAGACAGCTCATAGTTGCGGCACTGTGTTGGCAGGAGGCATCCGGATAAATAGAGATACATCTTTATCTCTCTGTACTTATCAGAAAAAAGCAGCACCTTTCCGGTCTACTGTGATACCATGTGGATTTTATTTCAAACAAAAAGCCACAAATTAATTCTATGTAGTAATCACTAACATCTGACTAGACCAGCACCATACTGTCAGATCTTGTGGACATCTTATGACTTTACACTCTTTAATTTACTTAGCCTTGAATGGCACCATAACTAAGTTAGTCCAGACTAATGAAACATTACATAAAAGTGATATGTACAAACACAGAATAATAGGAAATACTGCATTTAAATATTTCAAACTGAGCCATGCACTTATAAACACATATTTTAAATAAAAAATTTAATTCTTGTTTTTTTAATTTAACTTTGCAATATCTACTACTATTAAGACTCTCAAATGATGCATTTCAGCAAAGAAAAAGATGTCTACAAAACCATGTGTATTTGAAAAATGTGGATAACTAAAATCTATGTCTTTAAAAATATGTAAAAATATGCTACAGTCAGTGGAGGAAATGCATACATAAGGAAAATCCATTAAAATGTGTAATTTACAAAATAAATACACTGTAATATGCATGGATTTCCATGCTGGGCAAAAAAAAAGTCACGCAGCCCTTTACAGAACATGGACAGATATTTTAAGAAGCACAAGAAGAATCAGCATTGATAAACATCAATGATTAAAACATCTTTAACTTCTTTTACAAAATTAATTTACCGTATTTTTCTGTGCATAAGATGATACTTTTGTCTAAAATACTTAGATTAAAAATTGAGGGTTATCTTATACACGGAAGTAAGGAGGGGGGGAGGTATCAAAGTGCTTTGATCCCTGCTTTCCACCTCCACTTTCTTGCTTTTTAGCCTGGAGGCAGGCGGTGCTTCATGGCCTCTCCCATTTTGAAGAGACACTTGTCCCGCAGGCAGAGGCAAAGAGGCAGTCCCGAAACCAGCAAAATCAGGGAACTGGACAGGGGACAAATTGTACTTGTCTTCAATGTGGAAGGGACTGTCACTCTTGAATTGGCCTTCTCAGGCACACTAGATGCTGTTCCAAGTCCTCTATTCAGAGCTTATTGCATCGTCTCTCGAGACTGAAGGATGCCCAATCTTCTTTGGAAGAAAAATTTGGCGTTAGAAAAAGGGGGGGGGGCTCTTATACACAGAAAAATACGGTAACTCATGTTTTTAACTTTCATTGTTACAATGTGTTTTTTGTTTTTTAAAAGAACCCCATGCAATGATAGTTTTAATTTAAAATGTGTTACAGCTCAAGATTTAATTATGTAATGAGAATTATACATTCAAATTAAATCAAATTTCTATTCTATATTACGAGACAGTGGCTGAAATCCTACTGCTTAGTGTAATAAGTTGCAACTAGAGTAGGCCCCTTGAATCACTAGGATTTACAAGTAACTGAATCACCAAATATTCACTGATTCAATTGGCCTACTCTAGTTGCAACTTACTACATGAAGAAACAGGATTTCAGGTATCATATGTTTACAAGTTTTAAAACGAGCCTTATTTTTGTGGAATTCTATATGCTTCTGTATAGATTTAGGTCAACCTCTAACTCCTCAAGTAGTCAGCCTGCGAGATACTATCAGAATTTACAATATACCACCAGAGATACATGTGTGTTAACAGAATGTGGAGGTAAAAAAATAGACATGATAAACCCTATTTTCCAGCTCTGACTAGTTCTGGAAGTTTTTTTCCCCTCAGCATAATATAATACTAGAAAGTCTGAGAAGTCTGAATAAAATCTCCAGGACTGCTTATAATAGTTTCCTCGAGTGATTCTTCAAACTGTTATCCCACCTACTACCCTTGTGCTGCTTTGGGTAGGCAAAGTCAATGCTCACTTCACTCACTCACTGAATATACACACATTCAGATACAGTACTGGAATGGCCAATGAATAGAAAATTATTGCAAGTAGAGTCAGTCTCACCAAGGAGACTGTTCCTGTTTGCTATAATTCTGATAAATATCATTCACAAAGGTCTGGTGCAAGTGAATCACTACATTAAATCAAGTTTGAGTAGTGACTTAAATGAAATTATGATTTAAGTCAAATCTACTTGGAGAAAAATGAAAGAAATGTTCATGTTCCTAATCAGATGCAGTTACTAAATCCTTTAGTTATACAGATGCTACTTTCACTCAGTATCAATGACAAAGTCAATTCTGATCCAAAGAGAATAAACATATTAGACTGCCAAACTGTAGCTCTTCATATGATAAAATATGACAGTATGGTTGCCATGACAAAGTGTAATCCAAACTCAACAATATATCAACTGCTGTGGGCTTGGAATGGGCAAAAGCTTATTGTTCCTGCACAACTTACTGCGCTTGTGCTAGCTGACTTCAGACCTGGCAGCAGAACTGAATTGTTGTAAGCAGCCCAGACCCCTTTGGGTAGTGTGGGTGACATATAAGTTAAATAAATAAATAATTAATAAATAAACTGCTCTGTTGACAGGAATCAGCTGCCAAAAAAGCCAAAAACAGGGGTAGAGAAAGGAGGAGCAAGGAAAGAGTTCTCAGCTTAGACTTGCCAGACTCACAGCCACTATGCCAGCACAAATCTGGGCTAGGATCAGGGTATTTAAGTCATTTACAACATCCCTAGGCCGGGATGTGTTTGGAATCAGCACAGTTACAACTGGCTTAGTGTCAATTCAGGCAGCCCCTGGCCATCTTGCTTAGTTAGGCCTGCATCCGTAAGCTGAGACAGGGAGAGATGCAAGTTCAAATCCCTACTCAGCCACAAAGTTCAAGGGATAACACAATCTCTCTCTCAATATAACTTATACCGCAAGACAACTGTACAAATAAAATTGTAAAGCAAACTGCGAGGATTGTATAAGCTGCTTGAGATGCACTGAGAAAAAGCAGGAAAAATGTCAAAAAAATTAGATCATTAGAAAAAGTTAAGCTTAAGCTATATGAACTACTGGACAACTCAGTGGATTAAATATCTGGCTACAGAGCCAGAGGTTGGGAGTTCAATTCCCCACTGTGTCTCCTTGACAGGGGCTGGGATTGATGATCTATACGGTCCCTTCCAGCAACAGAAGTTCTAAGCTATTATTATTATTATTATTATTATTATTATTATTATTATTATTATTATTATTATTATTATTATTATTGAAACACATTGTTGTACTCATCTCTTTTCTGGGAATGGGAAAGCTACCCAAAGCAATGTATGCTTGAAACAGGCCTTCCTCTTCTCCTTTCTAAAGACATCTCTTAGAATGCAGTACCCAACTACCAGCTGTGGGCTGCTAGGGTTTCAGCACTTCTACACCAACAGAAAGATGTCCAGAATTGCTCAAAGTATCACAGGAAAGAAACCTGTACAACTGACAGTATTCTACAGCTGACTGAAGTTTTTAATTTCCATGTTTACAGAAGGAGTAAGGAGGATCCCATACATTGTTTGTTACAAAATGACAATAATTACAAGACTGCATGTTGTCCTTAATGTCACCTAGGAAAAATTATACATTATTTTGAAAGATCAAATTTATTGAAAGATCAAATCATCATTGATATTCCAGTGTCACAGAGATGTCTTTTTTCTCAAAGAACACAGTGATTTGTCCATTAAAGGCTTGATCTCTGCTTCTGAAAGTGTGGGTAGTTGCCTTCTCCAAGCAACTGGCCCCCTGTCTGTCTGTCTGTCTCTCTGTATGTGTGTGTGTGTGTGTGTGTGTGTGTGAGAGAGTGAGTGTTACAAACAAATCCACTGTAGCCTGATCATATGCAGAGCTGATTTCAAAAGGCTCTTAAGAATGCCCAACTCTGTAATATAAATAGACTTGATTTCACAACTCATTTGGCTATGTCTCTAAACAGTGCATTATGACCCAAGAATATGAACTGCAACAAGGGTTTCAGATACCCCCACATACAAATGTGTAGACAATATTTCATAACAGAATACGTTTCAATGGCTACCTCAACCTTCAGTAGAGAGCTGAAATTGAACAGGCAATTTCAAAAAACTATGTACAATTTAAGTCTCAATTTCAAATCACAAGAACCTGGCTTGATAACAGAAACTTAAATGTTTAAAGTGTGGAAGAATAGGTCAATAGGATTATTTAAGAACTCTACTTCTCTATATGTTAAATCTTTGAAACACACAAAGACAAACAGGCCAATGATTCAGGGATTTATACAATAAACACCACTATTCATTTGCTCATTTCTGTTTTCTATCCCATTTTCTTTTTCAGGAAATTCAGGGTGTTGCAAAAAGACCACAAAGCTACAGTTTCCCAACATATTCTCATCTTCAAAACCCACCTTACTGAAAGTTTCAACTCATTACTTCAAAGCACTTCCTCTCAATAACATCAAAATTTTGTGCCAGTTTTTAAATGTCGCTGTTTCCAAAGTTTCTCCTCCTGATACAGAAAAGCTAAGAACAAACTTGCTAAATACCAGATACACATGTTACTATCTGATGGAGGTTGGTGCAAAAAGCTTATCATGCCTACGAACTAAAGATTACCTCACATTTCTATACGTTCTAACAATGACTCCTAAATATGTCCTATAACATTCAACATTTCTGCAGAATTATAAACACACCCATCTCTTCAGGTTTAGTAATCCTATCAACCAACAATGAAATAACGATATTAAGTATCAGATTTATACCAACCCTAGTTGGGTTTTCACGGTATGCGAGATATTTAAGGAGTGGTTTTACCTGTGTCATCCCAAACAGGGTTTCCACCCCCACAAGCAGGCATTCACACAACCCAGGTCTCCTGAGGCCTGGTCTATCACTCCATCTACACACCACGCTGGCTCTCCATAAATATATTGTTTTCCCTTTCAGCTCGTAATGAAAACAAGTGGTTACGCGGCACTCATTTCATGCAAGACAAAAAAGCAACGTGCCCCCCCAGCCTAGAAACTTTTACGCCCTAAGAATCCAAGCGGCACCCCTCATTTTGTAACCCGCGACAAAAAGAAGAGCCCCCTGAGAAGGCAGGGAGGTCAAAGGGAGCAACAGGGCACCATCCTGCTCCCCCCCCCATATGATGCCCGGCGGCACAACCCGCTCCCCCAAACCAGGCCGGTCTGACCTACCTGCAGGGTGGTGATGTGCTTGTCATTGAACTTGTTCTCGCAGTAGCGGAGCACCAGCGAGGTCTTCCCCACGCAGCCTTCCCCGAGCAACACCACCTTGAAGGAGAAGCTTCGCCCGCCGCCGCCGCCAGCAGCGCCGCCGCCGCCTCCTACGCCAGAAGTGGCCGCTGCCGTCGCCATCCGCAGCGAAAGGGGGGCCGCCGCCGCCGCCGCCGCGGCCTCACATCAGCGACCGAGGAACCCCGCTCGTCTCTCACGGGACGGGACGCCGAGGAAGGACCGGGCACCGCACGGAAGGAGGCGAGGCGGAGGCCGCCCGCAGACGCAGCCGGACAGAGACAGGAACACCCTTCCCGGGAAGCCAGGCGCCTCGCTCGGCCTCCTTCTAATGGCGTCGCCTTCTTCCTCCTACGTCACCCACGACGTGCGGTCACGCGGCATCCCGCAGGCGGGTCGACGCTCCTGCCCTCTGAAGGCCCGCCCCCTCAAACAAAAAACGGAAAGAGAGGGAAGGGGGAGGAACCAGAATTGCCTCGGGAAGCCAGAATGGGCGGCGGGGGGAAGGCGGGGGGAAGGAGGGAGGGAGGGAGGGGGCAGCGCGACAACCAGGTCGAGAGATACGATAGGTCGCGAGCTCGGGTGGGCAGGGCCGTACTGCTGCCTTCAATCATTCTTCCTTCGGCGCGTGCAAATGGTTGCACTTACACGTTTTCTTCGTTGCAAGCGTCTAAGCCAGGCCAGAACGGGGGGCGGGGCGACGTGGGAGCCCAGGTGCGCAGACTGTACCGCTTTAGGCATCCCCAGTGGTTGGGATTGCATGGGCCTTTTATATGGAGGGATACCTTTCTGCAGCCTTATCACGCTGAGGTTTACTTGAAGGAAATCGTACAGGCTCTAGTGGAGGCCCCTTCCTTCCCGGCTGAGTAAAAACGGGTGTGACGTTTGCAGGTAAAATGCTTTTGGGAAGAAGCAGAAGGTACCCCAAATGGCTTTTCGCACGCCTAAAAATAAAAGCCATTTTAGCTCCTAAGACTGACATTCTAGTACACATTATAAACATGCTAAACCAGAGAATTTGGTGAAGGACTTGGTTGAGGCTGACCATCCGATTAAAGGGAAATTTTCTACAGTTGGACTGTAGTTCATTGGTCGTGAAGTATATTAAGCCTGCCATTTCCAGGTTGGAGTGAGAAGGTTTGCTGTAGGAAACTGGAAGAGTTAGGGGTGATACCTTTATTGAACTGATACCGGAGCAAAATGAAATTGGATTTTAGACATGACACTTGGGGGAGAGAAGACACAGGCCCTCCGGAAACCTAACCCTGAAACATTCACACCTGACCAAGAAGCATTTACAGCTGATGTTGAATAACAATGTAGCCCTTCTTCCTGGCCCCAACTACCTTTTGATGTAACAGATGGCCCATCATTGGAATGCTAGTAGGAGGAAACCAGCAATGATTGTTGTAACATTTCCAGTGATTTAGAGCATGGGAGCAGGAGAGCAAAGGCCATATATCAGGGCCCAGGAAGAAAACACATATACATACCATTAGATAAGGGAAATAGATATACTATTGTCCCTAGACTTTCAGGCGCATCTTGGGCATAGGTCAAGGAAAGATGGGGGCACATTATGCTGATTCTTAGATGAGAAATAGATTAGCAGTCGAAGCTCTGGAGATTCAGCGCCAGTCAATAGAAACAATACCATTCATGTGGTTAAAAAATCCAGTTCTTCTACTAGTTTTTTGCTATCAGTAATTGAGCAGCTATTATCATATTTATAATCATCTCTTTTTATTTAATTACATCATGATTATCTGTTAATAACAATGCTGTCTTTATTATGCTTCAGTGTTGACTTCCAATATTTCTCTATTTTTTTTTTAAAGTCCTTTTGTATTATTTCACATTCCCACCAAAAGTGCAGATATGTGCCCAGTTCTTTATTACATCTCCAATCCACCTTGGAATATTAAATAGAGTCAGTCTCAGAAAGGAAATTTTTGAGATGATGAGATCCCTAAAAGGACAACAACATCTCACCAAATTTAGGTAGACGGCTTAGCATGATGGTGATTGCAGGTTTAATAAAGAATAAAGAAGCCAGGGTATCGATTTATTTATGGTATCTCTCCTCTCTATAGGAAAAGCCTGACTTTTATACCTGGCATTATCAGTGGAGATGGATGAAGACACATAAGATGAAATTTCAAGGTGATAATACTGTTATAAGCAACAACTATTATTGTCATTTTGAAATCTCAAAATGTAATCCTCTTCACTGGTTCTCAGCACTCAAAAAGTACACTCATACATAAACCTCTGGCTAAATATGTCAATCCATCTGTCTACAGATGTACATTGTCATTCATAAACATGCTCATGACAGTGTAAACCTGTTAGCCTTCAAAATGTCACAATACTTTTGTTTTTATTTTTGTTTTACCATTGTTGCACACACTCAAACAGGCTAACAGTTCTGAAAAGTCTTCAGATTAGCCATTCATGGTCAAAGCAACATGGCCAAATTTTTATACAGTACAGTTTTCACATCTTTTAATTAAAAAAGAAAAATAGGTAGTAACAATTTTATTGTCTTGATGACTTTAAGGAGTAAAGAATAATTCCTTTTTCCCTGTGGTTTGCAAAGTAAAATCCTATTAACTTGGGGGGGGGGGGGGAGTCCCTGCTGTTTTCAGTAGCGACACTTGTGCAAGTGCAATCCAGAGACAACCTGGGTGAACCCAGAGTATTCCAGTCTTGGAGCCCTCCAGCCAAACCCTGGATTGGTCAATAGAATTTTGGTAAGTGGAATTTACCTTAAGAAAAAGCAGAAACAACATTAATATAAAATGTAAAGAGTGCAGTGATACGTCTTCATGTGGAAAAACAAACTTCATAGCGTCAAATTTGAAAATTTAAAAAAATTTAAAAACCATCTAAGTGCATAATAATCTTTTTTCTTTATGAAAATCTCATCATCTCATGCTCCCTTCCCTATTTTACGTTTGTTCATGCCCTACAGTTTAGAAAGCAGCATGACACTGCAAAGTGACCATATTTTCAAATATCTTCTATGCCTCCTGTTGAACATTAGTTGCATTAGATTTCGTACAGTGTGTCCACTATCGCACGTTCCAAAAAGTACCCAGAAAAACCTGTAGATGGCACTCATCCCCCTGTATTACTATAGAACAAATTTAAGACTTAAGCTCATGCACAAGGTTACCTATTTTCAATGGATTGTTGAATGTCCTGTTTTTTTAACAATTCTCAATAGAAGAATGCCCTGGGGTCTTGTTCATGCCAGTCTAGATTAGGATGCATGAAACAATGACAAAAGGAATGATGCTGCAGAGCAGATTTCAGTCCCAACTGCTTGAACCTTCTAGGTAGGAGCTGTGGTTCAAAAACATTTTTTTCAAGCTTTACATGAAACTGAACACCCACTGACCCTTTCTCAGTTTTGACTGAAGAAGAGACAGACATTCTACAGTCTGTAGAGAATCTACATTAGTTAATCACCCTACTTATTACCAGGATGTTTACATAATCAGCACTTCAGAAGCTCATTACCTGTGTTAACAATGCTATTGTCACTTTTGAGAAACAGTTACATGTCCTTGCATTCTACTTCACTTTGTCCCCCACCCACACTGGAAGGGGATATACACCTTGTCTGGGGAAGCATGTTGTAATCCTGCTGAAATAAATCTGTTAGGGCAGAATCTTGGACCACAATGCATTCATTTTCATTTTTTTTTTTTTTGTTATTCATTAGATGAACTCTGCACTGAAACATTTAGACCAGCGTGTGTTCCATCAAGCTGTATAACTTGGATCTGATGCCTAAATCAGAGTAATTGCACGATGACTGAAATCCTTTTGTTGTAATTTACACCATGCAAGACATGGCACCAGCAGAAGTGGTGATTCTTCTGAAATTAAACATTTCTGACTCCTCTCCTGAAGCTTGTGAGGCTGGCAGATGTCACGGGCAGCAATGTTTGGTAATTAAAGACTCCCCCCTCCTGTCCTGAAGCTTCCTGTCAATGAAAGGGATTACACAGGAGTCTCAGGAGGAAAGTTTAAAATGTTCAATTTCTGAACAATCTCAGGTGCTCATGATGTCATCAGCCTTACACAGCATAAATTATGGTGTTGTGGTAACAGGATTTCAGCCGATTTGTCTTAGGTATTAGAGAGGCATTTATATACTTTGTAAACTCAAATGAAGAGGAAATTTCTTCTCTCTGTGGCATGCTGTTTTATGGAAAGTTTTGCTCAATTGATTCTAATGAATTGATCATCTTTCCTGCAATTCTTTGATTTCACTCTGTGGATTTGTTATTTTATGAACTGAAGTTTTATGTATGTATTTTTCTATTAATAATAACTAATTTTTTAAAAAAGCTTTAGCACAAGGGGCAAAATTTGGAGAAGGCATGTGTGTTATAGCACTGTCATTTCCTTATAGCCATTGGTATCAGTGAGTTGGAGAACAGTGTCACACTGAATTGCTAATATGAAAGAATATTGTGTCAAGATTCCCCTGGAACAGGGCTTCTCTAGGTTAACTGGTGCTCTCTTGACAAATGTAGAGGAACTTTATGACTGCTGTTGGTGGCTGTCGGTAATATTACTGAAAAATACAAATGCAATGCCCTCTCATTCAGGCATTTTTATGCTACAGCACTGCATTGGTTGCTAGACTGTCATCACATACCACAGAATGGCACCTTCTCCTCTACAGGCAGTAGCATCAGACCAAGGCACACTACACATTGTTACATCATCATGTACTGTACTATTTTCCACTGTATTCCTTAGAATTTGAGGAAAGGCTAAAATTCAAATTCACAAAATATTAGAAATCCCTTGCAAGGTAGCTGAGTTACCATGTGGCAGCAAAAAACAGAGAATCTTGTGGCACCTTTAAAGATTTACATGCTTTATATAGCATAAGGTGCAGTTGGCACCATAGCCAACTTCCTCTGTACTTGAAGAAGTAGGCTAAATTCCAGAAAAACATTTGTGAAATAAAACATATTGATCGTCAAGGTGCCCCAGAAAACCTTGTTGTTTTCGCCAAAGATCAAAGCAGTCTGACTCTGGGCCCAGAGGTTGGGAGAGAGGAGAGCAGGGCAACTTGTGGATTACTTGGCACCGCATAGTTCTTAAAGGCCTGCTTACGGAGTAAAGACACTGCTCCCAAAGAGAAACAACAGGGTTGACATGGATCTATGATGGTGAATTTGCCCTCTTTAAGGGAGGCCAGCCTTTCATGTGAAGGGCTGCCAGGAGACAAGCCTTTAAAAGTTGAGTTCCGTTTGAAGGGCTGTCCGGTCAAAGTCAAATTTTAAGATAAATGCCAGCATACTGTTGCTTATTCATCACAAGTAGTATGGTCATCCTTCCCCATCGCTTGTTCAAGGTGCACTAGCCCCTTGCACAATGGAAACCCCCATTATTTACAACAGGGTGATCTTAGGCTTGCATAGCTGCAAGCTGGAGATCACCAGGGCAAACATGGGGTGCTCCAGCTGTAGAGCTGTTACATTCTGTTTAACATAACCAGGATTCTGGTGAAAGGACCACAAGGGTGGAGATTATAGAGACCTTGAAGTTGCCCTTCTACAGTGAACCTCTGCAGAGTGACACTGAGGAGGCACACAAGCCACCTGGTCACTCACTGTTGATTGAGATGTCTTGCAATTCTGTTTACATTTTAAAAATCATTTCTAATTTTGCATATGTACATTTAAATAAGCATATACACTTTTATGCAAAACCATGTCCTGTTTTGAAAATCTCTGTTTTGGTAATGCGTGCCTTCCATTTTGGTGATGGATAAGGAGTCGCCCTACATACAGGCCTGCTCAATAGTAAACATTGCACTCTTGTCCTCTGCACAAAGAGTGCACATAAGGTAGGCTGATACTAAGCAAGATAGGTGCCAAGCCCAGCAGGCAAATGACAGTGTTGGTAGAGCTAATGAAGAGAGCAAGAACCACATTATTCACTGCTGTAAATAAATATCGCATGACACTTCTTTCAAGTAAGGATTAAATACATGAGGAAAGATTCATTGCTCTGGCAATTTAATATTATCTTGGTCCTTTCCAAAGGGAATTGAGAAGTTTCCTTGCCTTGCTTTTACTAAGGATGTTAATGCATTAATGAATGTGGACGTCTATGAAAGAAACAAAAGACACATTTTTTTAAATAAGTTACCCCCCCTTGTTTGTTTTTCAAATTTGATAACCTGAAATATTTCTACACCACACACCTACTGCAACATTTTCAAGGCAGCATGAAGTCCCAAGCAGCTTGTGTTAGAAACTGCAAGTTTCAAGGCATAAACAATCTGGAGATGTTTTGGCAAAGCTGAGCTCTGGCTTCAGGTACTCAGCTACAGCAGTAAGACAAATGCTATGATAACATCTGTCAGAGGAGAGTTTTCTTGGTGATGTTCACCTGTCTGGGTAAGATCACCCAAGCTTTGGGATTTAGATGCAAAATGCTGATGACAGCCACCTCTGTTCCTTCTTCAGCTGCACGCAAAGGGCCTCTTAAAACTTGCCACACTAGTTGAGGGTAGAGAAATTGAGTTGGGGGAGACTCTGCCAGTTTCTCAGAGCTGAGGCTCACCAGTAGCTGTAACCCTACCCCTCCACCCTGAAGGGCACATCTGTTGGACATCTTTAAGACTACTGTCCCACAATTGGAAGTGGGAATTTGAGGCTCAAGTCTACACTGATCCCTGAAATTGAGTAGGCGACCTCGCTCACCTTCTCTGTCATCAACCTCAACTATTGAAAATCATGTCAGTACCTATCTGCATTGCCATTTACTAATTCCTTTGTTAGACACCTTCCTGAGCTCTGTTAGTTTGTTGCACTTGAGAAAGTAAGAGAATTTTGGAAGCATTTATACATGCAGACAATGCTATCTTCTAATAGGAACATGGTCTTTTACTTTCTACTGATTAATGTCTTGATATGCTTCGAGTAGCTCAGAAAGCAATTTCACACTGACTAATTTGCTGCCAAACCTTATCTGTGATTCTGTGTGTGAAAAAAAGAGAGTATTCTTTAAAACTCCCATAATACCACATTTTCAATTAAAGGAATTAAAGTGATCCACAGTTAACTTTTCCAGTGGCTCAAAAGTGAAGCACTATACATTTTGGAGTCTGATCATTTTGAAACCAGTGTCAAACTATGCTACACCTCATTTACTGGAAAGCTCAGTAAGGAAAACAAAACTTTGAGATTCCAGTGGCAAAGTTTCTTAAAAAAAGATTTTGGTTCCATCGCCAAAACAGTTTAAAATGTTGCAAGCCAAGAAAAGATTTTCATCTGCTGAACCTTTATCAGTCTTTCGCGGAGGGAGGGAAGGAAGGAACATGTGGCCTTGGAGAAAAAAGGGAACAGCTGTTGCTCCTCCTTGATGTGTTCTGCCTCCATGGTATCACAATCCTCCTTTGTGTGGGTGTTTCCCTCCCTCCACTTATAATTAGAAGGTACAGCAGGTGTGAAAATAAGAACAACATAATGTAGAGGGAGGGGAATGAAAGAACATGGTGAGACAGGCCTATAAAGTGATGTGTCAGCCAGCTGGACAGAGAGCCCCAGCAACCAAGTAGAAAAGCTTGCCAACTTGTCTGTTTCTGTATTTCTCGACAAGGTACACAAAGGCACAATTCATCAAGTCTTGATCAGCCGCCAAACACAACTAGTAAATTGCACTCAGACTAGTTGGTCAAAGGTTGTCTCAGCCACTAGAAAGCTTAAAGAAGATTCTGTACGGTACTATTAAAATGACATAACAGATAAAAATGAGCTCTGCTTCTTCAAAGTGCAAATGAATGAGGACTCTGGCTCACCAGATGTTTTGGATAATAACTCTAGTCATTCTATACATTGTCTGTGCAGGCTGGGGCTGAAACAGTAGGAAGGCTCCCTGGCCTATAATTTGCATGTGTGCTTTCTTAATGTGTTGTCACTAAACTCAGCGTTCCCAAACTGGTTTTTGATGCAGTAGCAGGATCAGTTTTTTATCCAGTGTCAGGATCCTGCAAATTGAAGGTGATTTTTCCTCCCAAACTTCCCCTATACCCTAAAAATTGGCTCTATGGGTAAACTATTATCACAAAGTAGCAAAAGTGTATGAAAGCGAAATGTAAATAGAAAATCTTGATTAATAGATCTGTGCATCACCTGTCTCCAATCCTTCTAAAAACCTGACTGCTCAAAAGGGTTGAGGGAGCCTCTGAACAGTGTTGCAAGCAGCGCTGAGTGAAGGAGAAATCAAAAACTATAGCCTTACTTTCTTCTATCAGCAGCACCAAAGTCTGGATCCTGGGTCATAATAATAATCACTCTCTGATTTTGAGGAGTAATTCCAGAATTATGTAATAGGTATAATCAATGTACATCTGTATATGTGTGGATTGTATAGTAATACAAATAGTGTCAGAGACTAAAATGAAGCCACTCAAACCAAGAAGTGGTATTTCTATTTTAATTTGCTTTTTTATTCTGGATGTTCCTAACTTGCCTGTTCTTCAATTTTTTCCTTGCAAGAGGCTTATGAAGTAAGACCATGCTAAGAGAAAATGATTGTCTGAGGGCCCTCCAGCCAGTTTCAAGACAGAATGAGAACAGGAACCAGGGTCTCTCAAGTTCTATGTCAAAACTCTAACCACTATACAGCACTGCCGATCATTATAAGTAAAACAGACTAGGACAGATGTGTAAGGTAACAGAACTAAGGAGAAATCTTTCATCTTAATTTTAAATGACTGAATCAGGACAAATTTGTGGATTTGTTGTTGTTGTTTCAACTTATATACAACCGATAGTGCGAAAGCACTCTCTGGGCAGTTTACAACATACCGTATTTTTTGCTCCATAGGACGCACTTCCCCCCCCCCAAAAAAAAGTGGGAGGGAAAGTCTGTGCATCTTATGGAGCGAAGCTGGCGATTTCGCCCCCACTGGCCCTGTGGGGGGAGCCTCACAAGGGTCCGAGTGAGCCTTCCACGACACTTGCGAGGCTCCCCCCACCCCCACGGGGCTAGTGGGGGCAAAATCACCAGCTTCCAGGACCTTTTCTGAGCCTTTCAAGCCTCAGAAAAGGTCCTAGAAGCTGGCGATTTTGCCCCTGCTGGCCCTGGGGGGGGGGGAGCCCCGCAAGGATGAGTGAGCCTTCCAGGACCCTTGTGATGCTCCCCCCACGGGGCCAGAGAGGGTGAAATTGCCACCTTCTGGGGCTCTTCTGAAGCTTCCCAAGCCTCCAAAGAGTCCCAGAAGGTGGTGATTTTGCCCCCTCTGATCCCTGAGGGGGCAGGGTGAGCCTCCAAAGGGTCCTGGGTGTGTTCCAGGACCCTTTAGAGACTCACTCTGCCCCCCCCGGAGGTCAGACATGGCAAAATTGCCACCTTCAGGGACTCTTCTGAAGCTTCCCAAGCCTCAAAAGAGCCCCAGAAGGTGACAATTTCACCCGTGCTGGCCCTGTGGGGGGGTGGAGGGCAGTGTCGCAAGGGTCCTGGAAGGCTCACTCTGAACCTTGCGAGGCTCCCACCACCCTCCATGGGGCCAGCGGGGGCAAAATTGCCAGCTTCTAGGACCTGTTCTAAGGCTTGAAAGGCTCAGAAAAGGTCCTGGAAGCTGGTGATTTCACCCCCTCTGGCTCCGTGGGGAGTGGGGGGAGCCTTGCAAGGGTCCTGGAACAGACCCTAGGACCCTTTGGAGCCTCACCCTGCCCCCCCCCCCCAGGGCCAGAGGGGGTGAAATCGCCACCTTCTGGAACTCTTTTGAGGCTTGGGAAGCTTTGGAAGAGTCCCTGAAGGTGGCGATTTCGCCCCCTCTGGCCCCCCGGGGGGGTAGCGTGAGCTTCCAAAGGGTCCTAGGGTGTGTTCCATGAGATGGACCTCTCCATAAGGCTTACCAATTTTTAGGAGAAGAAAACAGATTATTATTTTCCTCTTCTCCTAAAAAACTGGTGCATCTTATGGAGAGGTGCGTCTTATGGAGAAAAAAATATGGTAATTTTAAAAAAACATTTATCTAAACAGATTTGGATTATCTGCTGTCATTTGCTAAATTTCATTAATTTTCTAACAAAGGCAATTAAGCTTTTTTCTTCATACACTATTTTAATATGCTGTAAATCAGTGGTCTAAGAGAGACACAACTGATGCTGCCACAAATGGCTGAATGTCTTCAAGCAAATTATGAGACTTTCTTTTAATTTATATTTTAAATAATTTTAATAGCTCTGCCATTAAAATTTAGATGGCATTTTGAAGAGAGATTTATTTGAGCAAGATTATAAAATATACAAGGCCCCTCTGGCTACAATCCTGTTGCTTACTGTAATAAGTTGCAACTAGAGTAGGCCAATTAGTGGAGATTTGGTGAGTCAACTGTTCTGTAAATTCAATTTATTCGAATGGGCTTACTCAAGTTGCAACATATTACACTAAGCAACAGAATTTCTGCCTCTGGATCATAAATGAATCTCTTTACACGCTCAATATCAGTAGTTTCTGATACCATTTATCTCAAAGCAAGGGCAGAAAGGCAATGAAAATACTTTAATCTATGTTTCTTTTAGATGCTGTGAAAATTCCCTTCGTACATCTTGTCTGTTAATCCTCCTCCACTTTTCTTTGCAATTTGTTCTTGACAGCATGCTATTCTCTGTGATTGCTAGAATGCATGGATTACCAGAGGCAATGACTGCCTGCCAACCATCTTCCAATTCCATCAACACCTTCTCGTCTCGTCTCAGGACAGGGTTAGCAATGCAAACAGACATTCCTGGAAATCTCCAGAAGCAGCAATTCATCTTTCAGACAGGTTGCAAGGTACCCCTTCACCAACATCAAAATGCCCATTTAAAAAACTATAAGTGGACTTCCAGCCAGTTTTGGCAGTTTGTGTGACGCTGGAGGTTCTGTAGCAAAACAACTGTCTATCAGAGTTGCTCTAAATTATTACTTTTCATTTCCTTTTTTTCCTACCCGCCTGTCAACTTTCTAGACTTGCTATCAGTCATCTCATTTAAATCTTGATTTGGGATATTCCATTCACTCCCTTGTGCTGAATGTAATGCTATCCACACTACAGAAAATTCTCTGTATTAAATATTGCACAGAAACCAGGTATTTATTATCTGAAAAGTACATTTCAGAGCATCCAGGTGTTTAGTTTCCCATAATGACCTTTAACATTTTCTTGCAATGTGGCTCATCACTTCAGTGCAATGACTCAGAATTAAGTCCAACATAGATTTGTAACCATCATTTGAGGGTGGAAAAGCATTTGTGCATGGATACCATTTTATAGTGAACTGAAGGACATATTTTCTTTGTATGCTCTGCCTCTGACACTTTCGTAATGTTTAATGCCAAATTCAAGATGTTAGCATTTCTGGGTGCCAAAAAACTTCAGCAGAATAAGTTATATATATACAATTGTACAACTACTTTTTTTATCAGCACAAAAAAATTAGTCATATAATGAGAAAAACTATATTTGGGTATACAGAAGTAACAACTTTTACTGCCCTTTATCCTGGTTTTTATGTCAAAATAAACTTTCCACAAGCAGAAGAATCCAGGTCTAGATTGGCCACATTAAATGTTCAAACAAGAACAGCACTTCTGGACAATTTAAGAAACTCTTCAGATTATCACCATCTTCAGACTTAAAAAAACAAATACCACCAAGGATAAAAACAGAACTGCTTGTGATGAATGCAGAAAATACCATTTGTTCAAGATGCCAGAATAAAACCATAACTATTAACTACAGACATTGGCCAAAACAAAAGCAAAAAACCAAGTATTCTTATGTTCTAAACATATGATTTTAAATTCAATAAATTATATATTAAACTTTTGACACCACTAATTTTGTATTATTATTTCTCTCAGCAGTGCTAACAAAAATAGCATATATTCCCACAAGGGCCAAGCTTGTTATTGATATACTACTGAAAAGAACCAGAAACACTGATATTTTTTTTCAGGTCATTCACTCCCTTGAAACTAAAAAAAAGGTGTCGCTTTCTCAAAACCTTATCAATGGTGGAGTGCTTCCCCTATTCTCCAAAAGAGATACAGCATTAAAATAACAAAAGAGATGTAAAATGGCAAAGATCCTTTGTTTTGCTTGGTGAACACAGTAGTACAGTGTCACATGTTAAGATTTTTATTTCTCAATTTCTTGCTCTTCTAATTGCTAGATTGTGGGGAATCAGTCGAGATAAAGTATTCAGTCTGGTAGAAGTATTAGGGCAAATAATTCACGTGAAAATTGTATTCCATTACAGATAAAGTGGTGTCAAGCCAGTACAGCCTTCCACAGTCCATTTGGCCAAAAAATACCTGTAGCTGCCATAGGAAACTTAAGTGACTCCTGGCACCTTCAGAAGAATTTACAGGAAAATATATTCCAGCCAGGTGTTTAAATTAAAGTGCTGGGTGAAGATTCCTTTAAATCACAGCTTGTTTTGCATAAAATGTACAGGAGTCAATACTTTAACTTCAGCCCCTTGGCCAAAATCCCCAGGCGGCTCCAGGCAACAACAAAGCAATGACCACAGAAGAAAAGAGGTTCACTGCATTATTATCCAGGATAGGTTTTCCTGCAATGTGCTTTGTATCTTTTGTGTGATGCTTGACAACCTTTCCAGTACGAGTGTCAAAACCTGACAAAAGAGATAAATAAAATACAGATATCAGTTACCTGGGAAGGGCATTGTGCTCCAATAATTAAGATGCATTCCATAAAAATAGTATGTTTACAAATGTGCAGTAGTGAAAAGGCACTCTTTCCTTTTACTTACAGCGATCAACATTTCAAACATTCAAAATGTAGAATCATTTTTTACTATCCTATTGAATTTTGTTGATTTTACCAACAACCAGTAATTATTGTTTTATACAAGTGTGCATGTGTTGGACACTTGCCTGAGAGTAAAGCTCATTTAACATAATATTTACCACTCAAATTCCTCACCCTCCACATGTACAAGGGTGAGAAAACCAGGGATGGAAAGGGCAGGGGTAAAATGCTCCCCTTAAGACTTGAGTGTACTAGCTGATTTTGACTCTATGAACGGGGGCTGTAGCCTCAATCCTTGGACCACTGACATACACTCTGTGTATACATGCCTCTGAATGTGACTTGGAAACTTAAGCAGGTGCACGTGTGATCAATCACAAATCATTGCGGAGGTTATAGGGCAGATCATATTAGTCCTGTTCCAGCTGCTCTCCCAAGAGAGGTGTGACTGGCCCCAGCTATAGCTGCTTTTTATGTGGGTTTAAATAACTAATTCTAAATAACTACCCAGCTTTTCTATAAATGTGGAGGACCAACATCCAGCATGAGGCTGGTGGAAGACAACCGCCCTTTCTCCCCCTCTTCTTCCCACCCAACCTTCACCACCAAACCAAAGCAAATGTTTAGAGGTGTGTTGAGAGTGCTGGTGGAGGGGAGAGTTGAAATTGCTCCCCTTTCCATTTTGGAGAGCACGATGCATCATTTATATACACTGACTGAAAGATATAGCAGTCATTATTACTTTTAATCACTATTTCAGGAAACAGAAATTGCTCCAACAGCTCAGCTGCTGGCAGAATTGTTTCCATCAGTTATATCCTCGATTGGCGTCTAGTCTTAATATCATCATCTGCTGACAGATTTTCTGTATGTTTAAATATGTTTTTATTTTAAATTGATTGTATTTGAAATACGATTACTGTATTTTTCTGTGTATAAGACAGCCCATGTATAAGACACCCCACCCCCCACTTTTCTAACCCAAAATTAAGAAATCTAAGTGGGGCTTAGCAAATGTAGGGTAAAAAGGATCAAAGTGCTGCAGGATGGCTTTGATACCTGCTTTCTCCCTTTGTGCTAAGCCTCACGTGGCTTAGAAGTAGGGGGAAAGGGATCAAAGCAATTCCACAACTGCACAATCATTTAGATCCCTTTCCCCCTTATACACCCATGGGATTGCTTTGATCCTTCCCCCTCCTTTTGCTAAGCCCCATGAGACTTAGCAAGCAGAGGAGAAAGCAGGGATCAAAGCGATCCTGCAAAACTTTGATCCTTGCTTTCCTTTTGCCAAGGCTTAGCAAGTGGATGGGAAAGCAGGGATCAAAGCCCTGCAGGATCACTTTGATCCTTGCTTTCCCATCCACTTGGTTTTTCTCCTCAGCTTACTTCCGTGTATAAGACGACCCTAAATTTTTAGTCTAAAGATTTTAGACAAAAGTATAGTCTTATACACGGAAAAATACAGTATATCTGTACCATCTTCTGAAGATTATGATCTTGAAAGACCACTAAAAATAGATCAAATAAGCAGTCGTACCATCTGGTTGTTTACATGTTCATTTCACTTAGTTAGGCCAAACAATTTAGAGCGCACAATTTCTGTTACCTGAATCATGTAAACAGGACTGAAAGACAGTACAGTGGTGCCTCGCATAACGATTTTAATTGGTTCCAAAAAAAAAAAAAAGTGAAACACCATTTCTCATAGGAATGCATTGGAAACCGGTTAATCCATTCCAATAGGCACGGATTGCCGTCCTTAAGCGAAAAAACCCATAGGAAACATCGTTAAAAGATACAATGTTTCCTCCATTGGAATGTATTGAAGCTGACTCAATACATTTCAATGGCTTTGCGAAGTCAATTTTTGCAAATTTAAGTGTGTCATAAAAGGGTCAAAAATGATTTTAAATGCTTGGATTAGCTTCTGCACCCTCTAAAACGGATGCAAAAGTTAATTTGGCTTTGATCTGACTTTTCGTTAATTTATGGTGAATTTTTTCCCCCAACTTTTGACAGCTGTCAAAATCTGACCGCTCCATTGGTTCCTATGGGGGAAGAAAAAATTCACAATAAATTAACGAAGACTCAGCAACTGTTCTAAATGCTTGGATTCGTTAGAGGACCCCCTAAGTCATGTGCAAACCTGATTTGGCTTTGATCTGAACTTTCGTTAATTTATGGTGAATTGTTTTCTCCCCCATAGGAAAGCATGGAGCTGTCAGATTTTGACAGGTCCATTGGCTCCTATGGGCCAAAAAGAAAAAATTCACCATAAATTAACGAAAAGTCAGATCAAAGCCAAATCAGGTTTGCACACGACTTAGGGGGTCCTCTAACGAATCCAAGCATTTAGAACCGTTTTTGACCCTTCTAAGACACTTTTTAAATTGAAAAAAAAACATCGTTAAGTGAAGCAGGGTACCTAAAATCGCATTCGTTATGCGAAGCATGGTCCCAAACTTCGCTAAGCGAAAATTGCCCATAGGAAACATTGTGCATATTATTTTCTAAAAAAACACATCATTATGCGAATTCATCGCTAAACCAGGCACTCGTTAAACGAGGCACCACTGTATTTCCACTATGTTACTGGCTCTGGTCATGAATTTCTCCAGCTGTACTTACTGCTAATTATTAAATTCAGTTTCAAACTCAAGAATGCAAGAACACAAACCAACACAAACCTGGTTTCCCAAAGGAAACTGGAATTAAATTAGAACTTTTAAAATCCTTTCAACCTGTATGAATTACAAGTCTTAAATACGCCTATTCTAAAATCATCTAAAATTATCTTCTTCCAATAGTTAGACTACACTACTTTTGTAATAACCAAAACACAAAAACAACTTACCACTGTACTGCATGGTTGCTCCTAAATAAGAATCAACTATAGATCCTAGTAAACCAGCCAATCCACCAAACACAATAATGGGCCACTGTGGGGCAGAGATGTCCAGATCATTCACAAAAATCATCTGGGAGATGAAGTAAGCCAAACCTACTAATGAGCCACCAAGGAGACTTGCAATTAGGCCTATTAAAGTGACACCACCATTGGTACCTAAAACAACATTTAAAAATCTATTAGGATTCACATTCTCAACATTTTAGAATGTGCATTCAGTGAAGCAGAAGAAAAATCAGCTATGCATTTACCAGCCTATAAGGATTTCATCTTCTTTTACTTATTTTCAGCCTTTCTCCCAGAATTGGGAATGAAGGCAATATATATAGTGAGTTTAAAAAGCAGTACAGATGGAAACAGAGGCAATGTCCTGTTGCTTAAATGTGAGCGGAAGGGCAATTGCGTAAGCATCCCCTGTGCCAACAGGCCCCTTCTTGCATGCACATTCTTATACTGACTGAACAACAAAGAACCTGCCAGAGTACGGGGGACACTTTCACAATTGCTCTACATTTAAGCAGTAGGGTACCGGCTGGAGATATGTTAAAAACAAACAAATTCCATCATTAAAACACAACTGAATTAAAAACAGTTTTAAATGTACATCAAATAAAATAATAACTAAAATGTACAACATATACCCTTTGAAAACAACCAGCCAGTTCTGGGAGGTCAGGCAAAATAAAAAGTTCTTTGTGTATTTGTGGGCATCAGGGGCCACCCTAGCCACTGTAGGCAATGGTCCACAGCCTGGAAGCAGCTATCAAGAAAATGCCTTCTCGTGTCATCACCATATACCTTTGAGGGATGAGCCTCTTGCACAGACCTCCAAATCCAGCAGACGTGTATGGAATAACAGTCTTTCAGATAACCTGGACTATCCAGTCACTTCTGACCCTAGTTGGGCTTTTGAGTTATGTGAGATATTCAAGGAGTGGTTTACTACTGCCACGCCCAGTTCCCAAGAGCTTCCATGGCATAGCAGATAAGGATAAGGTTACCACCATGGGCATATTTCTGGACCCAGCACTATCAATGGAGTCGCAGACTGTCTGTCGTCTGCTCCGCCTATTTCTATCTGAAGTGGACTGCCCTTCTTTGACACTGGGTCCCTCACCACATTGGTCCACGCACCGGTAATTTCAAGATTAGACTACTGCAATGCTCTCTACGTGAGGCTACCTATGAGACTGTCATGGAAACTTCAACACATCCGGAACACAGCGGCCAGACTACTGAGTGAATAGATATCAACATATCCCTCCCAATTCTGGCTGCCTTACAGTGGTTTCCTGTCCATTTCCGTGCCAGCTTCAAGGTGATGGTTTTAACCTATAAAACCCTAAATGGTTTGGGACCTCACTATCTGGCAGAACACCTGCTTCCAACAAGATCTGCCCACCCTGCAAGAAGATCCCAAGCAGGCTGGCTGAGGATGCTAACCCCGAGAGAGGCCTAGAGGGAGAAGACAAGAAACTAGGTCTTCTTGGCAGTTGCTCTTCAGCTGTAGAAAGAACTCTCCCTGCAATTCGCTTGGCCCCTTCGCTGGTGATATTTTAAAAGTCACTAAAACCCTGACTATTTAGGCAGGCATTCAAAAACATCATAACTGCTAACTCGGCTGAATCCAATTAGCCTATCTGACCAAAGTCTGCCATGTTCAACGTTTTAATACTTTGAATGTTTTAAAATGTTTTACTTGATGTATCTTTATGCTTTGAGTTTATTGCTTATTTGTATTTCATTATTTAAATTTTTGTTATGTTAAATTATACTTGATGGTATTTTTATGTTGTAAGCTACCCAGAGTGGCCTCTGACAGATGGGCAGTATAAAATGAAATAATAATAGTAATAATAAATAATATTTGAACTCGGGTCTCAGTCTGTCACTGTATCCACACTGGCTGTCCGATAATTGCCAGTCTTTTGAATTGTGCCCAGAAATGGAGCAGAAATCACAGAAAAGACAACTAACTTGTGCAAACTTTATTTTAAAAGACTAGTTTATAGTTTTTAATCTTTACTCATAGCACATCAGTATTAAAAGCAGAGAAGCAGAATATCTGTGTTCTTTGATCTGCTTTTAAGTTACCTTTGAATCTAAGTTTCTGTTGCCACTGGAAAAGGAAGAGAACAGGAAATTGGCATAAGAGAGGGCAGAAGAAGATTGCAAACAACTCCTCCAGCATTTTTATTACAATTACGCCAGCAAAAATGTTAGGCTTGTATCAGTCTAATATTGTAAAGTGATAATGCTGTTGTCACATAGCTCAAGTTGCCTCTGACCCTTGCTGCAGAGCTAGAGGTTGGGAGTTCAATTCCCCACTGTGCATCCCAGGAGATCCAGCCTATGTGGCCTTAGGAAAGCCACACAGTCCCATGACACCCCCAGAAAGTGGAATGGTAAACCACGTCTGAGTACTTTCTATCTAGATAACCAATAAAAAGTCAACATAAGTCAGAACTGACTTGATGGCACACTATTGTTGTTTGATCTCCAAAATGACCTGCCATCAACAGTCCAGTTTTAAAAACTCAAGGCTGTAGTTCCTTGGTGGAATAAACCCATCTCTTATTTGGTCTTTCGTTTTACCTGCACACTCTCAACGATTCTCAGCGTTATTGTCTTTTCCAGCAAATCTTGCCTTCTCATGATGTGCCCAAAGTAGGACTGCCTCAGTTTTGTTATTTCTGCTTCCAGAGAAATTTCAGGCTTGATTTTATCTAGAACCCATTTTTTTCTTTCTGTCAGTCTACAGTATTTGCAAAGCTCTCCTCCAGAATCCTATTTCAAATAAATAAGTTTTCTTCAATGCCCAGCTTTCACACTCATACATAGTAATTAGGAACACAATAGTGTGAATGATCTTGGCCTGCACTGGCACATCCTTAAATTTGATTATCTTTTCTAGTTCCTTCATGGTTGCCTTTCCAAGTCTCAGTCATCTTGTGATTTCTTGACTGCAATCTCCATTGGGATTGGTAATTCAACTAAGGTGTACAAAGTCTTTAACTATTTCTTCATTGTCAGCATGTAAGTTGTGCAGTTCTTCAGTAGTCATGATTTTTGTCTTCTTATTGTTCAACTGCAGTACTATGCAGTCAAGTGAATACTACTAGTAGTAGTAGTAGTAATACTGCTGCTGCTGCTGCTACTACTACTACTACTACTATGTTTCCCTGAAAATAAGACCTAACCTGAAATTAAGCCCTAGTATGATTTTTCACAATGCTCATAATATAAGCCCTACCCCCAAAATAAGCTCCAGTTAAGTTAAACTCCACTTTCCCCCATTATGCAGCATTGTGCAGCAACCAGAAAATGACATGACTGTAAAATAAAACATCCCCTGAAAATAAGCCCTAATGCACTTTTGGAGCAAAAATTAATATAAGACCCTGTCTTATTTTCGGGAAAACATAGTACTACTACGACAACGACGACGAATAAGAATAATAAGCTGCCAAGTCAATTCTAATGTACGACAACCCTTTTCAGGGTTTAGTGGTACTCAGAAGTACTTCAGCACTCCCTTCTTCTGAGGCATCTTGGAACTCTGCAACTTGTCCAAGGCCACACAGGCTGGCTCTACTCACAGGAGGAACAGTGAGTTTTTTAAAAGCCAGTTAAAAACTTGGTTATTCAAGCAGGCCTTCCCTCCAGTCAATTAAGTCTTTCTCTTTTTCTTTTTCTTTGCTATTCCATCTTGGTAATCCTCTCTTTAAATTAATTGTTTTAAATTGAAACTGTAGTTGTAATTTTTATGATTTTATATATTTTTATATATATTTTTTTATATTGTTTTGTTTTATTTTGTAAGCCGCCCCGAGTAGACATGGTCTAGAGGGGCGGGGTAAAAATCAAATAAATAAATAAATAAAAATAACAGTGGGGAACTGAACTCCCAACTTCTGGCTCTGGCTAAACCACTTAGTCATCCTTCCATGTAAGTGTAGAATTATAATTTAAAACACATTTTGATAGATGAGGAAAGATACAGTAATACCAGCATTAATTTATCTCAGTCAGTACTCTTCCCTAGAGCTGTGACTCAAAAAATAGAATTATTCAAGTGTAAGCTTCACTTGAAGGAGTATAATTTTTTTTAGCATGTGAATCTTTCCAATATGGTGGTCTCCTATGAATAAATTTTAAATATATGCACATTTTTAAAAAGATGATACATTTTGAACATCTTTTTCAAGAACTTTTTAAAGAAAATCAATGAGCACATATACATAAAACCCTACCTACTTCTGACATACTCAGAAGCAGCCATAACCCCTCCCCACAGTTTTAGACATTCCACCAAATTATACTGGTACATCACTGAATCGGGGGAAGCTGATGATACTGGGTGTGATGGCCAGCTTCTGTATCTGCCCTTCCATTGCCTCTCAAGCCCAGTCAATCAGTCCTTGGAAGGAAACCTGGAAGTGCAGATATTTGAAAGCTGACAGTGGGGAGCTAAGTTTCCAAAAGTGCAGGAAGGAAAGGAGGTTAACGTCACTGAAAAGTTAGAGCTTTGTAAGTTAGTATGAGCGTAGAGTGTGAGAAAAAGAAAAAAAAACTAGGATAAAGTGTGTCTTTAAAATGAAACAGAGTTAAAGTTAAAGAAGAAGCATGTGCCTTGATACAAACCTAATTATCTAGGAAGCCAGTACAGTACGAACAATTCAGTAATAAGTCCTTAACCCCATCTGAGATAACCCTATAGTGAATCACAGGCAAGAAAAGGATGGATGGATGGATGGATGATTTACAGGCTGCCTTTCTTTTGGTGACGGGACCCAAGGCAGTTCACAATGTTAAAACAATTAATGCTTAAAAGCACAATAAGTTATGGATGAAACTACAATAATAATTAACTAGGAAGGTGGGAGTCCAAGGAAATATGAATACGGCCAACCCAGAGGAGCAAGTTTTGCTGCATTTGCCTGGGACACAGTGGGTGGTTAACTGAGCAAACATTATGTTTAGACTAAACTTGTGTGCAGCTGCACACAACATATACCTTCAGTCTTCCAGCCTACCAAAAGGAATTTAGTAGGTTGCCGACTGCACATTCACTAAGCCAACAGGATTTTTGAAACAAAAGGAGAAATGCATGCCTACCTCTTGGAACCTTCTTCCAGGTTGTTATCAACCAGGGTTCCTTATTCATAGCAGTGCCAATTTCTGAAGCCCAAGTGTCCCCAGCACAGCAGGCCAAAGCACCTAATAGTGACAGGCACATCCAGGATGCTGTATACTGCTTAGAGAAGTCAACTGGAATTTCACCTGGTCCATTTTCAATCATGTAAAGGAGAGCTAGTTCTGCTGGTACACCGCCATTACAGAACACTTGCACCCAATTTCTCTGCCCACCTAGGTACAAAGGGGGAAGTTACAACTTTTTAGAAGCCGTCAGGAACATATGTAACACCCATGAAATCCTACACTAAGGCAATCAAAGCTAGGAGTGAAAAATATTTTATCATGAGTCATCAGGGCTTTCCTTATTAACTAGAAGCAATGACCATCACTAATATATTCAATGCCAGTACAAAATTGATACACCATTAAAAAGATGCCAAAAACATTTATACAGTACAGGGTTGGATACAGACCTGCCTAAACACAGGTGGATGCTCTCTTTCCCACCCTCTGTACTCAACACCACCTAGTGCTTCCCCTCCAAATGTTCCTTGTGGATCTCTATTCAGAGCAGCTTCCTTCTCTGAATAGAGATCCACCGGGTTTTCCATGAATTTCACCTCCACCACTCAGCCCCTACTCTAATGGTGCAGTCCACCCCACCCAGCAGCATATATGAATCATGGGAAGGATTCAGCTGGTAAGGGTTCTATGGATGAGGAAGGGACAGTACAGTTTCCACCCACTCTTGAGAGCAGGCAGATATTTGGGGCCAACTGTAGTATGCTCTGTGCACTGTATGTACATCCTTTGTTCAGTCAAAATGTAATGTTACTTGTCCATCGTCTTAATAATATTCAGAACTCACCTTCTTTGTATTCTGCATCTATTTGCTTCTTTACGTCTCCTCTCCACTTGGTGAGTTTGGAGGAAGTAATGAAAAACATGAGCAAGGCAGCAAAAAAGCTGTAATTTGCAACTGTGAGGATAAATCCAACGATTAAGCCTAAGGGATGGAGGAAAATGACAAGTTACTGTGCGCAGAACCTATTAGGCTGCAACCAAATTACTTGGTAGTTCCTGGCTCTGAAAAATTACTTCAGACTCAGGTCAGAGTAAGATGACAATACAACAGTATCACTGCCTTGTCCACAGCAGGGTATATACATGCAAAGCAATCAAGCAAGCCAAAAAACCTCAGATAAGTCTTCTTTTTCATTACATAGACTGCAATGAGAAGACAAGCCAATATTGATCTGCAATATTGAAGAGCCTCGTGGCGCAGAGGTTAAACTGCTGTACTGCAGCCAAGACTGTGCTCACGAACTGGGGTTCAAATCCTAGGTAGCCGGCTCAAGGTTGACTCAGCCTTCTATCCTTCCGAGGTTGGTAAAATGAGTACCCAGCTTGCTGGGGGGGGGGGGGCGCAAAGTGTAGCCTGTATAATTAACTTGTAAACCGCCCAGAGAGTGCCTGAAGCACTATGGGGCGGTATATAAGCAGCACACTTTGCTTTGCTTGCTTTGCACAACTGATAAATCAAGAAAATGTGTTTTAAAATAAGGCAAAAGAGTCTTACACATAAGGGGCCCTAAAACAAAAACATTGCCACACCTCTTTTCAGGATATTCCATTCTATTTTCTCTTCTCATTGTTTTTCTTCCTGAATGTATTCAGCATTCATTGGCTACTGAACACAACCAAGTTTCACTAGGTTGTTTTATAACAGAAAGTTAAAATATCTGTTCTGCATCTTAAATCCTTTGGATTGCCTTAAGCATATTTGTTTTTCATTTTTCCTAACCAGGAGCTACTTCCATTAGAAAGCAACCCTTGAGTCTGCTACTAGGCTTGTACCCCATAATATCACTACACTAGTGCAAGGTCTGTTGTGGCACTTCAGAGTTAGCATAAGAGTCATATCCAATACTATTTTTGTTGTGCAGATGCCGGTGCACTCTGTAACAGTGTAATCCAGTGCAACTACACTGGAGTTTCACTTGGCTAGTGTTATGCTAGCTGGCTGAATAGTTCAGTGGTTTAGGTATCTGGCTGTGGAGCCAGACGTTGGGAGCTCAATTCCCCACTGTGCAAACCTGTGTAATCATGGATAAGCTGCGCAGTTCCAGGACACCCCCAGAAGACTGGTAAGCCACTTCCGTGTATTCTCTACCTAGAAACCCTGGAAAGGATCTTGGAAAGGACTTGATGGCATGCAGTTATTATTTATTGTCAATGTTTTGCTAGATTTAGGTGTTAGCCTCAATAAAGAAGCAACTGCTCTAATGCTTGGTTTCCTTTAACCAAGGATCGCATTTGTTTGATATTGCATTTTGGTTTGGATTTTCACAACATATCCTTACGTACCTCCCAAATACAAGTGCTTTTTTCTTTTCAGCACTAAAAATTTGGGGTTTTCTCCTTTTACAAATGCTGAATTTGTACAAACTGCCATCAATAGTCCATCATCATCAAATGTTTCTTTATCTAAGATACTTGTTGGACATAAAATGAGCACCATCTCTAGTTCGCATGTAGATCTTCCGAACTATTATGCACCACAATCAGCTCACAGATGGCACTAATTTTGCTAACCCTGTATTTTGAACTTGACATATAACTTTAATACTAGTAAGGTTCCAACAACTTCAAACTGGAAAATATCAGTATTGTTTATGAGTGAATCATCTCTACAATGACAAATAACTTTGGAATGATTTGCAAAGCAACTTACATGTACATGTGCAGGTATGTATTTGTATTTGTATGTATGTAGGTATGTGCAAGCAATACATCTCCAGAAATATGCAATCAACATTAAGGCACAGAACATACCTCCTATTGCTCCACCATGATCAAGACTCTTTTTCTTAAATCCTCGCGAAGCAATTATTAGCGGAACTAAGATTGAAAAAAGCCATCGCCACGGAGAAATAGGTCGCAGAGTACCTAAAGGAGTTGTTAACAACAGTATTTAATGTGTGTAAAAGTGTCAGAAAAGCAATATTCCCAGTATACATTCCACAAAAGATTTCTTAAACCATTTAAAAAATGTATTCTCAAAGGCTTTCACGGCCGGGATCTGATGGTTGTTGTAAGTTTTTCAGGCTGTTTGGCCATGTTCTGGAGGTTGTTCTTCCTAACGTTTCGCCAGTCTCTGTGGCCAGCATCTTCAGAGGACAGGAGTTAGAACACCAGAACACAAACAGAGTTCAACTACTTGAGAGTCACAGTTCATGTTGCATTTGCTCCTCTTAAAATGGAGGTACTCTGAAATTATCTTCCTTGTTTATTTACACACAAATAGAGTGACTATAATTCAAACTATCTCTTGCCACTTTTGATATCTGGTTTTGGGGAAAAATTAACATATTAAGTAAGGGCCTTCATTATAAAAGGCTTCAAAGACTGCTGTTAAACCTCCAATTGACACCAATTATCCTGTGTTCTCCCATGTCTGCTTTGCTTCTCAAGGTCACTAGATGATATTCAGTATGAGGAGCCTCACTCACTCCCCCAGCAAATCAATACAGTGATCTTCTGTTTGGAGAATCTCTGCGTGAAATCAAAGAGTCTGATGATGACCATGAGTGTGCCATGGAATGTGAGGCTAAAATTCATTCATCTACTTTGAATGAAGGCCTTTCTAAGCCTTGGGTGGAACTACATGTTTGACTACAAGATTTTCAATGCCTAGTTTGCCACTTCTTCGTAATATTTTTAAGTTGCCCAGAAACTCAGGGCAGTACTGTACAGTATATGTGATTCTCTCTTTCTCTCTCTCACACACACTCATATGCACTGGACTTACATAAACAGAATTCTGTAAAGAAAAGTAACATAGTTCAGCTGGAGAGTTCCATGACTCATTGAGCATCCCTCTAACTCTAATCCAATACTTCAAAGGCAGGGGAAACTGTAAACTGAGTGGGAGGTTAATCCCTTGTCCTGTCTTTCATTTTTCTTTCCTAGCACTATTTCCTAATCACATCCTTCCTCAGCCAAAGGTATATATAGGTAAGAGCGGCCAAGGGAACAGAACATAAAAGAAAGGCCATGGGCCAGAAAACAGGTGAACGCCCATTCTGCCATGCAAATTTTCACTCTCTCATTTCTGCTTTGCATGTTGGTGCTGAGGGAAACTGAGGGGGCCTGATCTTCCCCATTCAGGCCAAAGATTATTCTACTGTCCAACATGTTTTTAGTACATGACATCTACATCCCTAGAGGCCACAAAAATCTGCAACTGGGCCCTATGAATACTCCTATGAGCATTCTAACAGTGGTAGTTTTTTGTTATCCCCCCTTATTACCTGGATGACTCTCCAAAGGTTAGCAGAGACCCTTTTTTAAAAGACCATACACCTTTCCAAACAGTTCCACAAGGCCATCAGATTTGGGCAAACTCAGATTCCCTCATTTAACAGCAGTTTGAAGCTTGCCTGATATGGGTTGGGTCTCCACCACCTGTGTCACCACTACTCTTGCTACATTACCTGAAATGTTGAAATAAGCAGAGTAGATAATCTATTTCACCAGTGTTCCAGATAAACCTGCTCTAAAATCTCCACTTTTGCTGCACACTTATGGTATCACAAGTATGCCCCAGGTCCTTCAGACTCACTGGCCCTTGGGTGGATCCATTCTGGACTGCTTCAGATTTCAGTAATCCCATTTAACTGTACAAAACATGCAGTTTTGTCTAGATCACTACATTCAGTAATCTTGTATTTCAGCACCTAGTAATAATTTATGGTTACACTAAATCTGCAGACAGAAGGGCTATAATCCAATTAGCTTTAAAGAATATATTAAATGAAAGGAAAGGTCTGCAAGAACCTAATTAATACTATGGAGTAGAAAGGACATAAGAGATTTCTAGATGTTTGCTGTTGTTGGTTTTTTAGGATAAGGGAAAATAAATATTAATAACAATTATATTTAATTACTTTTGGTAAAACCACTGTATCCGAATTATCATTTCATGAGAAACTAACAATGTAAAATATTACCATAGTAT
Source organism: Pogona vitticeps (assembly GCF_051106095.1). Taxonomy (NCBI): domain Eukaryota; kingdom Metazoa; phylum Chordata; class Lepidosauria; order Squamata; family Agamidae; genus Pogona; species Pogona vitticeps. The sequence goes on along the minus strand of NC_135787.1, from coordinate 145,865,650 downwards.
GTGCTTGCAGTCATGGACACAATCCAAAAGGATAATGAGATGCATATAAGTACACTCAAAATGATAATATTTGTTATCATTTTGAAATAATTTTTGTTGAAGTCGTCCCAAGAATGCAACTGCATGGAAAATCCAAGACTGGTTACCTGTGTGTAGAAGCAGTTAAAACATGCCTTTAATAAACAATAAAATAATATACAGTATATCAAATATGGAAATAAGGTAATGCCCAAACATGCATGACCTATATCAGTACAGATTTGCAAAATATAACCACCATAAATATTTTAATAGTGCAAGTTGTTACTTGTAGGTATCTCACCGCCACCAAAATATGTAAGCTATCCATGTTAGAGTGAAACTCTATCAGCCATTATTTTCATCTTCTATTTGCCCCATAAAGGTCTAAAGCAGAAACCTGGCTCTTTTTCTACAGTATATTGAAATTGATGCATGAGTGAGAGAAATTGAACCAGACCGTAGAGTTTAGTAAACCCAGGGCTTGTTTACACAAGGCCTTTTGGAGTGGGCTGTTGCAGGCTAAATAGGATTGCTTGGGATTGGTTAGAGGTACAATTTGCAATTTCATTTTCCATGCTTCTCTGCTGAAAAGCAGGGGGAGTTTTCAATTTGTCAATATCCTGAAGTGGCTTGCTTAAGCCACTTTACGATTCAAACCGGAAGGAGCCTTGACAGCCAGAGGTTCACTTTTGGTTCATTCCCAAGGATCACATGAGCTCGAAATGGACTAAACCAGAGTGATCCTACCCACACCAAAAAAAGTAGAACCCCATGACAGGGGTTTAGAAATGTGTGGGTGGAAACACTCTGGGGTCAATTTGGTTTGTTCCAATGATTACATAATGTGATCAAACCAATCTGTCTCCACAGTGGACCAAACAACAACCTAAACGCCTGTCCGATTACAATCACACTTTTTAGCACAAAAGCCCCCAGAATCTCCCCGCCACTGCTGTTAGCTGAGAAGTTTGTGGAGTTAGTCCAATATATTCCCTGGAAAAGACCCTGATGTTGGGAAAGTGTGAAGGCAAGAGGAGAAGAGAATGACAGAGTATGAGATGGTTGGACAGTGTCATCGAAGCAACCAACATGAATTTGACCCAACTCCGGGAGGCCTTGGAAGACAGGAGGGCCTGGAGTGCTGTGGCCCATGGGGTCACAAAGAGTCGGACACGACTTAAACGACTAAACAACAACGTCCAATATATATATATACTGTATATATATGCTTCTCTTTGTTTGGCTCATTACCAGCAGAGCCAGTAAAATCACATGCACATTCACAAAGAAAGCAAATAAGCATCAACTTCACCAACATGTTTTGCAGCTAGAGTTCAAAATGAGAGATGCTTATTATCCCAAATGCCATGGAACAGAAGTGGTAAAATACATTGCCAGCTATCACTGCTAGCCAGTTTTGTTTTCTTATACACTCTTACGTATGCACTCTGTGCGTGCCCAAATGAGAGTACAAAAACAAAAAATACAAGGGAATGAGGATGCATGCCAGACTGCCATTTCAAGAATCACACTAAAAGGAACAACACACAAAGTCCAACTATTAGTCCCAACTAAAGTAGACTCATTGGATCTGTAGACTGTAAACCAACATTTATGTAACGTCCCAGTCATTCAATGGGTGTAACCTAATTGGACTAAAAAATGGACTTAGCCTAATATTGCTTGTGATACCCATAGACACAGGCAAGAACCAATGTACTGTTAGTATTTTTATAATAATATAGATGCTTTTGTAACTATGATTGCAATGTTTAATAATTTAGACCAATCAATACGTTTTTTTAAAAAAAGCTCTGAGTTAAAAAGACAACAGAAAACAACATAAGTATCCTTCAGCACTCCTGGTTTTATTTACAGTATATGCAGACACAACTAAAGTTTAATCAGGCAAAATCTGTATGTGTCCCAAATCCTATTACTATAATAATCAAAATCATAATCTAAGATAAAAGCATGGTGTTCACTGGCCACCTTCACAATGTTCTGGTATTATACAATCCTAACAAAATCACTGGCATTGACATCACAAGGCATAAATTGGAATCATAATATAGATATCAAGTTACCAGTTAAATCAAGACTAGCAAGACTAATTACCACCACAAATTTATGCTATGCTCATACAACTAATTTAACTGCTACAGCCTTCCTTTAAAACACTCTGGGAACTGAGGCTTGATGAAAGTCCTGAGAATACCATACTTTAAAGTAGATTGTTAAACATTTCTTAAAACCCTGGCTAACGGTAAGGGATTATAAGAGTTGTAGCCCAAAATATCTGAAAGGTCAAACTTTCCCATCCCTGCCTTACAGTATAATAGACTGCTCCTGGCAAACACCAAAGCTCCTCAACCCTTGGTCCTCCAGATGTTTTGGAATTCAGGTCCCAGAATTCATAACAACTGCCAGTGTTGGCACAGGTTTCCAGGATTTAAAGTCCAAATCATGGAATGGGCCAAAGGTTGGAAGTCACTGCCATAAGCTTTCATACTGATTGTGGTCCACCTCTGTTTACTACTGTAATTATAGATACCACACCTTTCTGTATACAGATCCTTCTAAGGGCAGTGGTTTCCGACCTTTTTTGAGTCACAACCACCTTTCATAACAGCTAAGCAACCTACCACATTTTTAATGGGATAAAATCATTCTTTCTCAAAACATACAGGTTTCTTTCTCCCCCAAAGGGTGGAGAAAGTGAAATCAAAAAGTGAAGGGTGGAGAAAGTGAAATCTCGCCCTGTGTGTTCAATGGTGAAAGGGTCCCGTGCTCTTGAGAATCCCCCACCACCATCCCACCTTACCTCCCCGGCCCTTCTCCTTCCACAATTTATTTATGCTGCCACAACAGAAAGGTGACACTATGCACCTCGGACAGTCTTGTTGTAGGAGCTGCAATAAGTCAATGCCGTGAAGTCTCCGGGCTTTTAAACCAGTCTGAACCCGTGCAGGGTGTCAGCCTTGGACTTGGGAAGAGTCCGGTTTCAGGGCCCACTGAGTCCTTTAACTCAGGGGTCCCCAACCTTGGGCCTCCAGATGTTTTTGGACTTCAACTCCCAGAAATCCTGGCCAGCAGAGGTGGTAGTGAAGGTTTCTGGGAGTTGTAGTCCAAGAACATGTGGAGGCCTGAGGTTGGGGACCACTGCTTTAACTCACTTGGCTGATCTTGGCCAGCCCCTTTCTCTCAGCCTGACCTACCTCGCAGGGCTGTTGCGAAGGTAAGGAGCGAGGAGAGGAAAAACCCTGCCCATCGGAAAAGCAAGTGACGTCGAGGAGGGGGGGAACCTAAATGCCTCTGGACGGGCAAAGGAGCCCGCGCCCTCTCAGGCACATGGATCGGGCACGGGAGACAGGAAGCGGCGGGGGGGGAGAGAGACGGGGGTCCCTGTGGAGGCACGTGGCGAAGCGGAGAGGGGCGGGCGCGCAGCCCCACCTCCGCCGGGCAAACCCCCTCCCCCCGTCCCCATTTTTTTTTTCACCCACCGCTGAGAGGCCCTAGCCTCGCCTCGGCCCTGCCGGGGGTGTGGGAACCTCATCCTCCTCATCTTCCTCCTCCTCCCGGCACCTGTGCCGCCTCCGCTTGCAGCGCCGCCGCCCAAGCCGTCCGCGACAGCCCTCATCGCCGCACCCTTGGAAGCGAGCACCGCATTGGAGCGCGCCGAAACCTTGAGACCACAGACTGACGCCCGGGAGAGTCGCACACTGTTCCGACACTTCCGGGTAGCATTTCCGCCCTCCGCTTTTCCTCAACTTCTGGGCGCAAACTGGCCCGTGCATAGCAATGGGAGTCTACGTTTGGCGGTCCTCCCGAAAATAATACGAACTCGTGAGTTTTCTGCCGAACTGCAAAGCCTGTTATAAACATTAAGAACGCAGTCTTTTACCTGTTCAGTGGGAATAAAGCCCACTGAATCGGAGGGGTTTTACTTGTTGAGTAGACGCGCCGAGAACTACGGTCTTTGATGAGGACCATGGCTGCAATGCAAGGCTTCGTTGTACAAGGCTCTCTTCCTTCCGGGGTGAGAAGAAACCAAGTAGTATGCAAAGAAGCCTCAGACATTCCTGTCTTTCAGCTTTAATGTCCGTATTGCAAGCCCACGACAACCGTCTCTCAGCTGCTGGATCTCCAGGACGAGGAAAGCGAACTGTATTGGCAGTTAGCTGGGCAAAGCCCTCCAAGAAAGAGACCAGAACCGCATTACCCCCCCAAGGAGTCTCGTTGTCTCGTAACTCTCTTGCCCCTCCGTCATTTCCAGCCTCTGTGTGCGCTAGGTTGCGAGTTGTTTTCTGGCACGCATGCGCTGTTTAAGAGCGGGCTTCCGCGGCTTTCTTTCGCGTGAGAAAGGCGAACCTTTCCTGAGGGAGGAAACGAGGCTTCGCTTTCTCTCCCTTCGCCCCCAGAAAGTGCTCTTGCCTGGAGCTGGTTTTCTTCTGTTCCCTGCCCGCCCTCCTGCAGCCACAGTTAATTTGGCTGCCAGACCCCGCCCGGGACCGGTCTCTGGCCGGAAAAAGTTATTGGGGGCGAGGGAATCGCAGCGTCCGTAATTTCCCCAACCCCATAGTCACACTGCCTGGGGGAGTCTGAGGTTGGAGGGCAAAAAAAGTAACTTCCAACGCTACGAGGCTAAATGATTGTGTTTATCGAACCTCCCACCCTTCACGGCCTTAAAACAAATGGCCCCTCGACGTGATAAATAGAAATCAAACACAATTGAACCAAATGGGAATGTGCCACTTTGCATTTAATTTATTTATTTATTTATTTATTTATTTTTATTTATTTATTTATTTATTTATTTATTTATTTATTTATTATTCGATTTATACCCCGCCCCTCTAGACAGAGTCTACTCTGGGCTGCTTAATTTCCTGTGCCTCAATAAAGGACAAACGTATGTCTGAATCTTCAGATATACAAACAGGGAAAGGTAGCCATTCTGGCCTCTGGGGGGCGGGGTTAGAAAAATCCTACCCTTTTTGTTCCTGACAGAAGCAAAAGGGTATAATTCATATATATTAATAAAATGTATATTTCACTCAGTAATATCAAGAGCAGCTGATGTATCTTTCATAGTACACAATGAGGGGCCTATAGCACACTGACATAGGATAATGATCGCTTTGGTAGGCCATGAAAAAGGACATAAAAGTGCAAACAGTGAGGATGTCCAGATTACCTCCTCAAGTGAGATGTTAAAAAAAGACATAGTGGAAGGAGTGGACCCATGAATTAGGGCATCTGCATCCTTTCCTGATGGGGAGTGAGAGAAGAGGGACCCACAGACATTCCGCTAAGGCTCAAACCAGTGTACAGTAGTTTTAATCTATATAAATCCTAGAAGTAATCCAAAAAACATTGGAGGAAAGAGACATTTTATCTTCAATATTTGAAATTCCAAAAAGGGTAACTTGGAAAATATTGCATTAGACATTGAGCAGCAAAAGCTTAGAAAAACTTTATTGTCTTATGAGAGTTTATCCCTATTCAACCACTGTTTTCTGTTCTATATGCATGTTTACCTAGTATCTCTAACATTTAAAATCATCTCCAGACCTATTCAGCTCCCCCAGTCACATTAAAAAAGGAGCCAGGTTGCTTTGCCCAAGGAAGAAACAAGTCATAGTGGGCAGCTGAATTTTATCATTCTTAAATACGGAGGATTAAATCTCTGCCTTCCTTGCTTCCAAGCATTCCATAATTTTAAGTGCCCTCTTTCTGCATGTCTCTGCTTGTACCTTTTGCCCAAGTGGTTAATATGCTGCGGCAATGGTGTGAAAATTATTACCCATTCACCCTTCCCAATTTTAGGCAAGGCTAGCTTTGATGGATCACATGTGGTCCTGGAATTTGTTTTACAGGAAAAACCTGGAGCCCCAACATGCAGCTGCAGAACCCCAAGTTGAAATTTAAAATTGACTCCTCACCATTCATTAACCTAGATACAATCCATAAAACTAAGCATGTAGCAAAATCACAGTTCACAAACCTCTGTGTGCATGGAACCACCCAATATGCGCTATGATTTCCCTCCCAGCTCTTCTAAATCCTCAAAGGGCAAAAGGGGGATAAGAAAAAACCACCAATTATTCTTTCCCTAGTCTGCCTTCTCTCTTAGTGCCATGTTCATCTAAACATGGCGGCCAATGAGAACAGAAGGAACTACTTATGAAATTATTTTCTTTACAAAGGAATTTGGCAAGGAGATAAAAGGCAGAGCTTCTGTGGGATATGTTTAATGGCTTATTAATGCTGTTATATACTATGACAGCCAGTGTGATGTCATGATTAGACAGCTACTCTAGAAGCTACCAGCAGAGCCCATTGTTTGTGTTGCTATTAAACAAATACAAGCCTGGATCAGTTGGGAATTACCAGTCAATGTCTCATACCTATACTTATTTAAAACAATTATATATGCACTATAAATTTTCATAGTGGCAGTGCTGGTCTGGTTTGTTTTTCATGTCCACACAAAGAAAAAAAATGGAGGTGAGATGAAACGGCAAATGCTTACCAATAACAACAACAACAACAACAACAACAACAACAACAACAACAACAACAACAACAACAACAACAACAACAACAACAACAACAACTCTGACTTCGAACCTCCACTGCTTTGTGGCTATATCCACCAATGGAAAAGGATTCAGAAGTTAGCTCCAAGCAAAATCCGGAGCCGGAGTCCCGGAGGCAGTCTGTGTCATTCTGTCAACTCCTGCAACGTCGCTGAAACCAGTTGTATTGGCTCTTGCCGTTCCATTGGACTATTTTAGTGACATGGAGAGGGGAGATTTGCTGCTTGGGGAACAGTCTATCCTCCATATTATTTTACCCAGGCTTTGTGCCCTGGTGACACTCCAGCTTCACATACAGCGTCAAAACACTAGATGCTGTTCCAAGTCCTCCATGCAGAGCAAGTTACCATAGTCTCTCGAGACTGAAGGATGCCTATCACCTCGGATAATGCTGCCCACAGCTCCACTTCGGTGTGAAATAATCATCCACACAGGCTATAAAATAGGATAATTAGGAGTGCACTAAGTTGCACCAACAAAACAAGCCTCTCGCATTGTGCCAAAAAGGAACAGAACAGCTCTCAAAGTAGAAACGTGTGGAGACCATAATTTGATTTGAACGAAATTATACCAACAGTGATCCAAGTAATATGTATACAGTAGGACCCCCATATCTGTGGGACCAGTATCTCCTGATTCATTTAGCCACAGTCTGAAAATGTTAAAAATATTATAAGAAAAATTCTAGAAATATATATATATATTTAAAACGATGGTTCCAAAGCAAAGACAAGTGCTTTCTGTATACTTGTGTCCTTGTTTCCAATTTGCTACCAGTAAGGAAAACAAGGCAGGCCTCCCATGTTTGGCCTGCTGGGTAACAATACCTTGACCAAACTTTGTCATCCCACTTTGTGATGCAGTTCATCACCTTTATAAATATTTGGTCCAGCAGAGACTTTTTGCCCCTCTTTGAGGTAGAGCCATGTTGTCCTCAGGAGACAAGAATCTGGAAAGCAGCAGAGGCTCGCTATCAACATAACCAAAAAAGAGAGAGGAAAAGACCCCAGAAGACGTTTCCTCAAGCAAGAGATCCAGGGCAGGGAAGTTCATTCTAACTTGCTGCTTATGTTGCATTTGTGTCTTTCCACTGCAATCACCAGCACGGCTGGCAATTGATGACAACTCCAAAGAGAGAACAGAGTCAGAGGCATAACACCAATATCAGGTAAAGTATTCTAAAAGTTTGGGGACTGAAATAGGTGTCAGGGAGCCCTCTGGAGGCGGAGTGGGTTTCCTGGAGGGTGGGGAGCTTTAGACCGGGCCTACCAGAGAAGACCCAAGACCTTTCGTCTGATAAAACAATGGGTCAGGAAACCAAGGGTTTTATACTTCATCTGTTGCAGCTGCGTTTATACCCCACCAAAGGAATCACCAGGAAACAAGAACAATTGTGAAGGATCTGGAGCCACCCCGCCTCTCCTTCCTTCTCCTGCGCTGCAGGAGTAAAGAAGTTCCCTGACTGCCTGCATTTTTTTTCCTCTGGGCTTGAGGTGGGCCTGCAATTCCCAGAGTCCTTTGAGGCAGCTCAAATGATACCAACATCAGGTAAAGTATTCTAACAGTTTGGGGACTGAAATAGGTGGCAGGGAAGGCCAGGGAGTCCTCCGGAGGCAGAGGCGGTTTTCCTTGGGGGTTAGACGGGGCCTACAAGGAGCTCTGTTGGCAAGTAGATTCAAAATTTTGCGGCCGGAGCTGTTTGTTTCTTGGATTGACTCATCATGGAAAACAGCTTGGCAACAACTTCTAAAAACAAAAAAAGAGGAAAAGACCCAAGACCTTTCCTCCCACAAAACAAGTGGTGTGAGGAAGACAAATCTGTTTTACTGCCTTTGTTGCAGTTGCCTTTATACTCCCCCCCTCTCAAAAGGAAATCACCCATTGCCAGAAGTCACAACTCCTGTGAACAAGATAACAGTATGGAGGCATGATACCAACATCAGGTGAAGTATTCTAACAGTTTGGGGACTGAAATAGGTGGCAGGGAGGCAGCTTTCCCGGGGGGGGGTAGACCGGGCCTACCAGAGAACCCCATGATATATTAGGTGGACTGTGATACTAAAAGGGAGGACAGAGAAGCCCCCTCCTCTATTTCCATCTTTTTAAAAATATGTTCATAATTAGGACCACAAGAAAAGGTGAGGAAGGGGGCTATTTCCACTCCATCAGTTCTGGCCCAACAAGGCAGCACAAACCAGCAGAGGAGAAATATGGGAAAGGTGGGGGTCACCTGCCTTGCATCTTCCCAATCTTTACCCCAATGTTTTCTCCTCATGCTGCCACTGTTGCTGCTGCCTCCTTACTTGTCAGGTACAATAAACGTTTTCATGAGTAGACTTGCTTATGAGTAAACCAGCAATCCAAAGATCTCTGTGAACCCTTCTCACAGGAGAATAAGAATAAACATCTCCAGTGTGAAGAAAAGGATTGCTCAAGTGGGAGATAAAATAGATCACACACTGAAGATAAGAATCTTTTAAGCAGCAAACCAGACCACTCCTGATTCCCCTGTCTGGACAGGTCCAATGTTAGGCAACAGAAGTATGTCTTTATTGAACTAGTTAAATCAAGATTTCTGTATTTACTTATTTAGGCGAACTGTCACAAGCAACATAAAACTTCAGATTCACTGCATAGAGCAGACTGTCTTCTCTTAATCAGTTTTAATTTTTGTCTGGAACTCTAAGAAAACCACATCCACTCACAAGAAACAGCAAAAAAGGTACTGCTTTGACCTGTCTCTCTAAATGACAGGTTCTGCAAATTATAAAGTTTTGTTGAAATAAAAATAAACACAAACCAACACAACCGGATATTAATGTGCTGATCACAGTCTTCCCTAGAAAACAAATTCCAGGATCAGACATATTCCACAAAAGCTAGCCTTATAGTGTGTATGTATAAAACCACAATTTGTGTACAATTACCACAGTATGTTAGCCACATATGTAAATGGCAGAGCCATGCATAGTGTATTGAAAATTCTGCACAGCTCTGAAGACCAAAGTGCTTCATCTTTGTTATTAACAAAAGCTTAAAAGAACTCACCAATTTCATCTGTTTAATTTTTTGAGGATCAGGCAGAATGTTTTCACTTGTTATTTATTATATCTTCTTGCTTCACTTCCTTCTAAGACCTTACAGATCACTGCATAGATTGTTCACTTGTACCCATCTACCTGACAGGGCTGTTTTAAGTTGAGACACTGCGACTGATTCAGCATATAATGTGTTGCACAGATGAGTGGCAGTGTTGACTCATCCATTAGGGCAAATGGATGCTGCCCGCCTCACCTAAGCTTAAAGTGTCTTTGGCAAACCTCCTGTCTGCCCCCTTACCAGAAGCAAAGGGTCAGGATTATGCCTTTGTTCCCTTCCTGTATGTTTTTCAGTTGCCTTGGAGAATGGGCGGGTGGATAGGGATGTATGGACTTTTGCTCCGGTTACATCTGACACTCCTGGTTCTATTCCATCTCCAACTATGTCTTCTACTCCACCAATCACAATGGACACCAGCCACCAGTAAGAGAGCAAGCATCTGAACCTAATTTTTCTGAGGTCTAATCATGGACCCATCCAGGTTCTCTTTTTTGTTTTCTTATTGTAGGATCAGAAAGGGAAGTATAAGCCCACATATGTACCATAATCCAGACAATATAGTCTTATGAGACCAAGTACACAGTAATCTGTTCCTCCTTAGTTTTATCTTTGGGCTGTTGGTTAGTTATATAAATGTTCAGCCTGATGTTTTGCAAAAGTTAATGCATCTCTATAAAACACAACACAATTTTCAAAGATCTTAATCCTGTATTAAAGCAATGGCTATATGAAAGGAAGCCCAGTAAACAATGTAACATAATACTCTTGTTATACATAAAACATTCCTTTCTTTATTTTCCCATTAATTCTTACTCAGTGTTCCAAAACACACTTAAAGCCCATGCTTACTCAGAAATAAGTCCCACTGAATTCAACTAAACTTGGTTCCAAGTTTGCATAGGATTTCAGTCAGTTGAAATTCCTTTTAAAACATAGAGAACTGCTCCAGAGAACAAGTTGGGGGGGAAAGAGTCCACACTCTTCAAAACAAAAACAAAAACCTAGACACATTGGCCTCTAAGATTGACATGTTGTAACTGGATATAAAACATTCTACTTCGCCAAGATTCATTGAAGAACACTGGTCTTGGTTTTGAATTCCTACCCTCCATATGTTTTCTGTTGTTAGAATTTTGAATTCCCATACATTTTCTCCTTCCTAGCTCTAGCCAGATTATAGTATATAGCTGGGAAGGCAGATGGGACCTGCAGTCCATCAACACTTGAAGGGCTACACATTCCCCATCCCTGTGCTAGGCTCTCAACACACACCTACATAGATTCTACAGCAGAGATGGCCAAAGTGTGCTTCTCCAGATGTTGTCTCAACATGGTTCACCACTAGCTGTGCTGATGGGAGATCCACTCCAGCATTATGTGGAAGGCTGCACTTGTAACATGAAATCTTATGCCAGATAAAACTTGTTAGTCTTTAAAGTGCTACAGAACTCTACAGGATTCCCTTTTGATAGAGCTTTAAAATGTAGTTCAAGTGCTGTTGGACACAAGACAGAATAGGGTTCAACTAATTATCTGTCCACTCTGCTACTTAGCAAACTCCATACCTGAGGTGATACGAAGTTTGACATAGAGGGGCCCTGGCTTTTCAGACTGGGAGATTTCACCTTTCATGTTGAAACTACTTTCGGATGTGGCTTAGGACTTCATAATCTCTAAAATAACCATGCGATTGTTCTGGAGTGGCCCAGTCCTTCCAAGTGCACAGATCAGGACTGGGCCATGGCCCAGGGGCTGGGAACTCCTGCAGTACAGAACCCAGGGCCACTTACAACAGATTAAAGCAGATACAGATTTTTAAATTGTTGCAATAATAAAACAAAGATAATAAGTTGTATTAACATCAAACTCTGATTGAAACAGTTTAAAATCCTTCAAAATCACAAGGAAGGAAGGAAGGAAGGAAAGGAAAGGAAGGAAAGGAAGGAAGGAAAGGAAGGAAGGAAGGAAGGATATGATACTCATCACTATCTGGAAACACAAATACCAGCATGATCTGAATCAAGAATTAGCTTTGAGTGTCTCCAAAAAACTACATAGAGTAGTCAAGCGCCAATCTGTGTGCCCTTATTCAGGTACTGACTGTGTTGGTGAGCAGAGCGTAATCAGTAGTATAAGGTCCCTTATACTAGTCATATCTCTAACATATACCTTTTATTTGAAATTAGAACCCAACAGTTTTCAGAAATTAAGTTTTCCAGACTAAAAGGCATTTACTTTTGACCCTTATTAGGGACAAGCTTTTAGAATTTTAGCTCATATCTTGTCTGGAAATAGATTAGACCACATTCTTTGAGATGCAACCCTGACTTAAATTAGCTCTGAATCTAGTTGAACCACATTATTATCTAAACAACCACTTCTCCAGACTAAGGAACAAAGGGAAATTATTTTGTGTCCTTCCACAACTGCTAAAAATCTCTGTGCCACTGGACTGAAATAAATGGCTATGATCCAGAACTCCAAAGGAACAAGATCTCAACTCATATCTGGCCATTCCTATTAAGCCTAGACACAGGCAATGCACACATTGTTTGGATGCCACATTGTGTTTCTCAGAGGCTTCCAAGACTGCAATGAGATTTCAAAACAGGGTGTGTGCTTGGAGGCAATTGGAGCTTTTGAATCATTCCACTGCTGTCTCCCCCATGCACACATTTAAAAAGTGCATATAGAAAAATGAATACATTTCATATTTGTGGAAAACATTGCTTAGAAACACTTTAGTGAGTAGGAAGAGAATGTTTAGGCAAGGTGCACAAAATAAAATATGTGCACTATTTTAAAAAGACACGTAACAATAAAGACCTATATTCTCCTGCATATATGTATATAGACAGAACCAGCAATGGATTGGATGTAAAAGTGGGAAAGGTAGATCAAAACCTCCTTCATTCAGATATCTGTTGTGCTGCTTCAAACTCACAGGTAAGCCAGGGTTCAAACTAAGCTTTGTGTTTTGAGTTAGGGCATTTAATAGTAATTGTGTCATCCTCTTGAGGGCACTTCCACAGGCGGTACTGTTTAGCAACGTTCACAGGTAAGATTCATATTGGTAAGTTACAAGAATAGTTGGATACATCTGGAAATAATGGCTGAAATCTAACAGCAAGACACAACTAGAGTAGGCCCGCTGAATCAGTGGGGATTTGACAAGTCAGGAGCTACGTATGATTCAATGGGCATTCTCTAGTTGTGACTTACTCCTGGGTTTCAGCCATTGTACTTCAACTTAATTATTTTTATATATCCTGTAATCCAGTGGTCCCCAACCTTGGGCCTCCAGGTGTTCTTGGATTACAACTCCCAGAAGCCTTCACCACCACCTCTGCTGGCTAGGATTTCTGGGAGTTGAAGTCCAAGAACATCTGGAGGCCCAAGGTTGAGGACCACTGCTGTAATCCACATCAGATAATCCCTTCCACACATCCTGACTTCTCCCCTTTCCCCTGCCTCTCCTCTGATACTTCATTTTAAAAATTTGCCTCAGAAAGTATTATTGAAAAACTACAGCTGGGAACAAAAGCAAAACATAGCCAGTTCGTTTTCAGTACACAAAGAACTGATAAGATGGCAGTAACTCAATTCATTGAGTTTTGTGCCAGTGTTCCCGATGAGGAAGTAAACAGTGATGCTTACATTATGTGAACAGATAGAATAACAACAACAAAAACCAGAGCACCGTTTGTTTTGTTACTTATATTTGCCTAAAATGTTGATTAACAAAGAATTAGATACGGAAGCCTGTGTTGAACAATAAGAATAACCATACAAGCTTTTACAACACAATGTAAAAAGGGGGGGGGACATTATTTTAAGTATGCTTCTTGATAAGCAAGTAGAAAAGGAAAACAAAAGTGCTGTTCATTTTATAAAGCTTTAGCCTCATAATAAGTAATAGTTCCCTAATTCAGTGTGGTAACAATGAGGAGTATGAACTCATAAAACATTGTGTAATACAGTATTTATGTTTGAAACATTTAAAATGTTAAAGCATGTAACATTAATTCAGGATGTACTGCTCAAATATGGTTTTAAGGAAGTTACTCCAAGTGAGGACATTTTCCTGACTACAAGATGTCTTGGCTAGAAGCTGCCTCCTCATATAGGTCTCCCAGCTGTTAGATATCTTGTACCCAAGGGAACCCAACTCTGAAGATCCTTGTTCCTGAGAGAGCTAACATTCGGTATCATGGTGTTTTGACTAACTCTAAACATCAAAGGTATTTAAATAGAGACTTCTCTCATGCTTATGAAACATCTCAGAGGGAAACATCTCCAAAAGCTGGATATCATCTCACAGAGCATATCTCCCAAGAACCACAGCCACCTGCTTCTTGCAAACAAGTGGGAAGATGCTTATGGACTGAGAGCAGCCAGGAGATAACCATGGGAATAACATAGATAAAGGCTGAAAAGATGGGCGAGCATTTCTTTTTTAGAGAAAATACTGTTCTGTGTGTCAACTATATGCCTATTGCTAAATAATGCTTTTCATTTTATATTTTCTTATTATAAAAAACTCTTATGTTCTTCAATGTGTTTTTGAAAAAGCTTTTAAAGCCTTTGGAGTTATACTGCTTTTTAGTTTTAAATGAAATATTATAAAGATGTATTCTCTGCATTCATAAGCTATGAGCTCCTATTTTATAACGTTTTTGTAACTTTTGATCCAGGCACAACTAAAATTCTTGTCTGGACTTTGGATAGCTATAAGCTTACAAATGAGGTGTATTTTCTGACAAGTTGTTGCACCCCCTCCCCCAGCTTCCCTGTTTGTTTTCCCTAACACCCAGGTTCGCCTTTGGGCACGCCTTTTTTCATCCTTTTTATGCTGGTGTTTTAATCATGGTGTTACAATATTCAAACAGTTTATTTTATTTCTTATTACTTGTAACTCCTTCAGTTCTCAAATACACCAACTTTCCAAGTCCTTGCCCTAATCCTAACCTGTCTATCTTAACGCTTTCAATCCCTCTATATATCTCTCTCTTCCTCTCTTTAACTCTGCAACTGCCCTAACTGTCCCAAACTGTCTTTTTTCCCCCTCGTTCTGTTGGTTCCGCCCCTCCTGTCCTGTCATAGGCTCCCACATCAGAGCTCTAACCTGACGGATAGGAGTGACGTGTGAGCTATCTCTCACACAAGTGTTTGTTCAAAGCTTAAATTCAGTTTTTATGGATTTTAAAGTATTTTGAATCTATTATTTTTGCATGTCTACATGACTTCTGGATTTAAGTATATGGGCTTACAGTTTTTTCTTCCTCTGTGAAACTGTCTTTGATAACTTTTGACTCTGCTACTTTAAAGCATGAAACCTAGAAATTATTTAAATAAATAGAACTTGTATAGAATTACCATGTTCTGGAGTGGCCTGGAATTATTGCAACAATGTAGACATGTAAAATGAGATACCCAGATGAGTTTACAAACAGATTGTGGCTAATTATTTGGTTTCGTTCTGCTATTAACCCTTTACTGGAATAATGTCAGCTATGACAAATCACAGAGTCTGTTCTCTTTGCCTAGGAGATCTGTAAAATTTTGTAAGACTCCTAGAGGTTAGTTGTCCAAATCAGGATCCTAAAACAGGAATGGGCAACTCTGTAAGGCTTGGAAGACAAATTGATGACCCCATGATACACCAGGGGGCCCGCATCACTACAAAATTACTGACAAAATATTGAAAAGCGGAGTGCAAGTGTCTAAAAGTCTGCTTCTGTTTTGTTTTGTTTTTAAACGTGGGAGGTTTGGGAGGGTACCCTATACCCTGTTCTGTTACAAGTTTATCATGCCTAGAGCCTGCAGATGTGGAAAATAGTATTTTTGCCTGATTTATTTATTTATTATGATTGAGGGGATCAAGTGGCCCGGATCCACAAAAATGGTCTTGATGGCTACATGTGGCCCATGCACAACACTTTGTCCACCTCAGTGGAATAAACATAAGGCTCAAGAACCTTATCAGGCCCTCCAAGATCCCCAATATGATTTAGACAATTCCAACCAACCTCCACACAAACTATTCTTCAGAGTAGGAATTTGATGCTTCTTATGTGGCAAGATGGCTGTCTTGCAATAGCTGGCAGTGCACTATTAACCACTAATTTGCAAGAACTGAAACTACAACATTCAGACTCCAGTATGAACTGAGGAACCTTTGGCCTGCCACAGGTTTGACCTATAACACCCCTTAGCCTCATCCACCATGGTAAGTGGTAAGAAACTGTGGAAGTTGTAGCCCCAAACATGAAAAGTCAAAGTCTGCTGGGTGTGTAATTTGACACTGAGTGTTCTTCTTCAGTATCTGATATCTCACACATTTCAATTCGATTCCTCTTATTCAGAGAATTCTTTTCCTCAGGTTCTCCCTCTGCCTGAGCCAGTAGGGAATACATTTTTAAACAGTCTTCCCCAATGGTTATTGTAGGTTTTTCGGGCTGTCTGGCCATGTTCTTGAGGTTTTTCTTTCTAACGTTTTGCCTGTCTCTGTAGCCGGCATCTTCAGAGGACAGGAGTCAGAACTCTGTCTGTGCTGCACAAAATAGCCTACCATCGGATCCTAGCCATGAAAGCCTTCGAGAATACAGTCTTCCCCAATTGTATCTTCAAATGTGCTAGATTATGAGAGAGAGGATGAAGTACAGCCTGTTACATACAGCACTGATGTTACCTGTCTGTCATGGGTTTGGAGGGAAAGTTCCATCCTATGGGGAGTGGAAGGCGGGACATCAGGAGGAGGGGCTGTACTGTATATATATGTGGAGCGTGTGTGGAGAAGTTTAGAAGCTGGAGGAAAAGCTGAGAGAAGAAGCTTGAGTGGGAGTCTGTGTGTCAGACAGGGTACTACTGTGTGTCAGTCAGTACCAACCTGATAGGTTCAGGTGTCTGTATGGTTAGCCAGAACTGATAGGTTCAGGGTCTGTGCTTCAAGTTAAGTGTTCTGTGTGAACCAAACTGTGTGTATGTATGATTGAGACTAAGCCACGTTACTGTATCTTATTCACTTGATCATTTTATTTTTCCCTGTGTGTTATTTAATAAACCTTGTTCTTTTATTTGTTAAAAATCCATCCCTGGTCTGTGTGACTTCTTATAGGGAATGGTTGGTGGCAGCTTAGTGAAACTGTGGCATATCCCAGTAGGTCTGGGTTTGTCACATTGATTGGTGTCCAGCGTGTGGGATACGACTGGTCCAGTTGTCCAGTGGTCCAGCAAAGCCTTGGCAAGTGTGCCCAGAGCAAGGGGGGGTCTAGTCAGGGACAATCTGAGGGCGCGTAGGTAATCTTCTAGGTGTACCTCACGGGGAGGTGCGCTAGTGGAAGAACGTGCCAACTGGGGGCTAGATTAGGGAGCTCTGAGGCAACCTGTTTTGGCGGGAAAAAGGCTGAGGCAAAACTGTGTAAAGTAGAAGTGATTTAGCCTGCCTGCTGAGAGGCCTAGCAGAGGGGGGTAGACTCTGGCTCGCAACTGTTGCAAGTTAGTGCTGAAGAACAGCAGTAATCTATAGAAAGCTGGTTCTGAGGCAAAAGAAAAAAAAAGTGGTCGCTTTATTTTGAGGCTTGACTTTTGAAAGCAGCCTGTTCTGGGGGGGGATTATGCCCTTGACTCGAAGCCAAATGGCAGAAATGGGTGAAGTGAAAGACCCCCAGGTTGACCAAGGTTCTGAGGATGAATTTGGCTCAGTGCAGGGTGACAGCATGGGAGAACAGAACCCAGAGCTCAGAAAAATACTCCTAGCCCAACAGCATGAACTGAGGGTGAGGGAAATGGAGGAAAGATTAGAGAGAGAAAGAAGGGAGGAAAGGGAAAGGCAATTTGAAATGGAGCAAAGGGAAAGAGAGAAACAAAGGCAATTTGAAATAGAGAGAGTGGAAAGAGCGTTTGTGGACTTCTCAGTAAGGGAAACTGAGAAGATGACCATCATGCGATCTTTAATCAGTGGCAGCCTGGCAGAAGTCTATGCAGAGATGCCAGAGGAGCTGTTAAAAGATTTTGCAGAGTTTAAAAAACTGGTGTTTGCCAGACATGGGATAAATGCGGAACAGCTGAGGCAAAGATTCAGGTCAATCACCAAGAAACCAGAGCAGACTTTTACCCAAGTGGGGGCCCAATTGGTGAGGCTGCTAGAGAAATGGCTATCTCAGGAGGGGACAGAGACCTTTCAGCAGCTCAAAGACTTGATAGCGCTGGAACAGTTCTATTCAGTCCTGAATGGGGAACTGAAATTCCAGGTGAGGGAAAGGAAACCGAAATCTGTGGCAGAAGCCGCCGAGATCGCAGATTTTATTTCCCAAATAAGAAAGCCCTTGGGTGAGGGGAAATCGATGGGGAAACCTAAAGAAACCTACAGCAAGTACTCTCAAGGACCAGGGAAAAGCCAGCAAGGGGGAGGGGCCCATGGTGAAGGGAAGCCCTCAGACATGAAACCAAGACCTCAGATTTTGGAGGGAAAACCAAAACAAGATGAGAAAGACTCAAAATATAGCAGAAAATGTTATTTCTGTCAGGGAAAGGGCCATCTAATCTCAGAGTGTGAGAAATTAAAGCAGCTAAAAGGAATTGTGCCTCAGGATTCGAGTGGAACCAAGCCAAAAGCTGTGTTCTGTGTCCAGAAAGAGCAAAGCTCCTTGTCACTGAGGGAGCCTGTTGCCATGGCTACTCAATCTGGAACAGTTACATCTGCTGATCAGGCTGAGGAAAATGGTCCTCTTGTGGAGGTCAAGTGCTGCTTACTTGTGAGAACAGATTCTCAGTTGTTTGAAACAGCAGGGGTGGACGTAGGAATACTTGACCATCAGTATCGGGGGTTGAGGGACACTTGTTCCCAGGTGACCTTGTGCCATCCAGATATTATTCCTAGGGAATATATAATCCCAAATGAGAGCATGAAGGTGGCAGGGATTGAGGGGCAGGTGATCTCACTGCCAGTAGCGGAGGTACCTGTGAACTTTCAAGGCTGGAGGGGAGTTTGGCGGCTAGCGATTTCATCGACTCTGCCAGCAGCCGTGCTCGTGGGAAATGACCTGGCTGAACATATGAAACGGGTGCTAGTGATTACACGTTCACAAGCCACCACGGGGACAGTTCAGGGGGGTACTGATGAGCCAGAGACGGAAGCAGAGGGGAGTTCAGAAGCTGTGGTGGAAACCTTAACCACAGACAGCCGATTTGGCCAAGAGCAAAAGGCAGACGCCACTCTCCAAAAGTGTTTTGAACAGGTGACTGACGCCCAGCTAACACCTGAAACCCCAGTGAGATTTCTAGAGGAAAAGGGGATTTTGTATAGAGAGACCCTGAGGAATATCTCAAAAGGGGGAGATGGGATCCGAAGTCAGCTAGTGGTACCTGAAAAGTATCGCCCCATGATCTTACAAAGGGGGCACTCTGACATGTTTGCTGCGCACTTAGGGGTGAACAAAACACAGCAGAGAATCACACAGAATTTTTACTGGCCTGACATAGGGAAGCAGATCAGGGAGTTCTGTAAACAATGTGATGTGTGTCAAAGGCAGGGGAATAGCCGCGACAGGACCAAAGCAAAGTTGTGCCCTTTGCCTGTGATTGACACTCCGTTCAAATGCATAGGGGTGGATATTGTGGGACCTTTGCCCAAGGCCACAAAGAGGGGGAACAGGTTCATTCTCACCATTGTGGACCATGCCACGAGGTACCCTGAAGCCATTCCCTTGACTAACATTGAAACTAACACAGTGGCAGATGCCTTGGTGGGGTATATGTCCAGGATGGGATTTGCCTCAGAAATAATCACAGATTTGGGCGCATCGTTCACATCGAAGCTCATGAAACGGTTATGGCAAATCTGTGGAATTAAGCACAGGGAAACCACTGCCTATCACCCTGAAAGTAATGGGTTAACTGAGAAGTTCAATGGGACTCTAATGTGCATGATTAGGGCTTACTTGGCAGAGAATCCAAACAATTGGGACCAGAAGCTGCAATCCCTTTTGTTTGCTTATCGATCAGTGCCACAAGCCAGTACCGGGTTCAGTCCGTTTGAACTTTTATTTGGGTGAAGGGTGAAAGGGCCCCTTGATTTGATCAAACAAAATTGGGAGCAGATCACCCAGGATGACCCACAAGACGTTGTGACATATATAGACTCTTTAAGGAATGACCTAAAGAGAAACCTAGAGCTAGCAGCAGAGACCCTGCAAGCTCAAAAGGTCAGAAAGAAAACTTGGGATGACCAGGAAGGCAGGGAGAGGCACTTTAACCCAGGGGAGGGAGTGCTTTGGCCTAGGCCCTGCAAAAAGAGCAAGTGTCAGCTGGGTAGCCCAGAAATAAAAGACTTGGGTCACATAGTAGGGGGAGGAGTGATAAAACCCCTCGAGGCCAAGATAGAAGCAGTTCGTGATTGGCCCAGACCCAACACCAAGAAAAAAGTGAAATCATTTCTTGGGTTGGTGGGCTACTACAGAAAGTTCATCCCGAGGTTTAGCGAGATTGCGGCTCCGCTGACCGATCTGACAAGGAAGAAGGCTGATGACCGCATCCCGTGGACCAGCGACTGTGAGGAGGCGTTCCGGAGGTTGAAGGAGGCGCTCATCAACTATCCAGTGCTGCGTGCTCCAGACTTCGACCGGGAGTTCATCATCTACACCGATGCGTCTAACAGCGGGGTAGGAGCAGTTCTTTGCCAGGAGGATGAGAATGGTGACCAGCATCCAGTGTCCTACCTGAGTAGGAAACTCCAGAAAGGTGAGAGACATTTGGCAGCCGTGGAAAAGGAGTGCCTGGCCATAGTCTACGCGATCCAGAAGGCCAAG
Organism: Pogona vitticeps; assembly: GCF_051106095.1. Classification (NCBI taxonomy): domain Eukaryota; kingdom Metazoa; phylum Chordata; class Lepidosauria; order Squamata; family Agamidae; genus Pogona; species Pogona vitticeps. Next base: position 145,845,120 of record NC_135787.1, on the reverse strand, counting down.
CCTTACATCTGGGGAAGACATTTTATTCTGTGCACTGACCATTCACCACTGCAATGGTTAAAGACAGTGAAAACCCACAATAGTAAACTTATGAGGTGGGCTTTAAATCTGCAAGACTATGACTTTGAAGTGAAGGTGGTCAGAGGGTCAGTGAACTGTGTTGCTGACGCCTTGTCAAGAAGACCTGAAGAATGAAGACGGCGAAAGAAACATGGACTATGTATATATTTTGATGACAAAAAGTCAAATGTGTCTGTTTATTAAACATGTTGGTTTGTATGAATAAAGGTAACTTGATGTATTGTTAATGGTAAATGTTTAAATGCCTAATAGAGTGTAAGTATAAGTAAGTATGGTATTGTATGTTATTATATGACTGTTTTTGTATGTTTTGGATCCAGGTTGTTTTTTTGGTGAAAAGCACCTTAGCTTTCCCCCTACAAAACAACTTATAAAGAGGGGAGGTGTTACATACAGCACTGATGTTACCTGTCTGTCATGGGTTTGGAGGGAAAGTTCCATCCTATGGGGAGTGGAAGGCGGGACATCAGGAGGAGGGGCTGTACTGTATATATATGTGGAGCGTGTGTGGAGAAGTTTAGAAGCTGGAGGAAAAGCTGAGAGAAGAAGCTTGAGTGGGAGTCTGTGTGTCAGACAGGGTACTACTGTGTGTCAGTCAGTACCAACCTGATAGGTTCAGGTGTCTGTATGGTTAGCCAGAACTGATAGGTTCAGGGTCTGTGCTTCAAGTTAAGTGTTCTGTGTGAACCAAACTGTGTGTATGTATGATTGAGACTAAGCCACGTTACTGTATCTTATTCACTTGATCATTTTATTTTTCCCTGTGTGTTATTTAATAAACCTTGTTCTTTTATTTGTTAAAAATCCATCCCTGGTCTGTGTGACTTCTTATAGGGAATGGTTGGTGGCAGCTTAGTGAAACTGTGGCATATCCCAGTAGGTCTGGGTTTGTCACACAGCCCTCCAGAAGTTTTTGGACCATCATTTCCATCATCCCTCAGAATCTGATATGCTGGCAAGGGCAGATGGAAGTTGCAGGCCAAAAACATCTGGAGAGCCACAACTGCCATCCCTGCAGTACAACTTCCATCATGTTCAGTCAGCATGGGAAGGTGGGAATTGCATCCAGCACACCTGAAGGCAGATACTTCTACTAGGTTATCTTCTTGACAAATGCAGAACAAACATGACTAAACAGTTGTAGTTACAGAACATGGAGGCAAATGACAATTTCATCTCAACACTTTGAATGTAAGGTTGGGAAAGGGCTAAACATAACACACTCCATCTGGGAACTGCATGTATCAATTCACTTAGCAATTAGCATGAACAACATCTTGGACTCAGTGTAATAAGTCCCTGGAAACGTCAGTTCAAAATCAGAGTGGTTAAAGAGACAAATATTCAAAGCTGCTACAAAATGGGTAGAAAGTAATGTGGCATCAACACAGCAGAAGGGTGTGTTGTAACTATTCACCTATTGTGAGAAGTTCTTGACAGCTGAAGTCACGTTTTGACTAAATACGAAATGAATATTAATGAAGGCAACAAGCATGCAAGTAGCTTTCAAAAGAGAGACAATCGGATCCTAGGTATGGTTTACACAGAAGCAAATCCTAGTGTATTCAAAGATGACATGCACATTTGATCATGTATATAGGATAACAATGTAACTGCTTGATCCTATCAAGATTCTGGCATCCTTAACCAAATGATATAAATGAGTTTTTACTGCACTTAATTCTACATAGAATCAAGATGGCGCTGCTCCTCCTTTTAAAAAAAGTACTTGCTCATTCTGATGGCAGCTTCACATAATGGCAGTGGTCCAGCCACAGTCAGTCATACTCAAATATTGTTGGAATCAATCAGATGTAAAAGAATGACTATAACTTGGAGATAAACTTGATTTTGAAATACAAATGTTGTACCTTCTGAAATTAAACCTTTTAAAGCTTTTTAGTTTTTAACCTTGTGAATGTCAGAACCTACTAAAAACTTTTCATAAGAGGAATTCCTAGAGTTAGTATGAATTTCCTTGTTTCCAAATATCATTGTCAAAGAGGATATTTATTACTTCAGCTGAGTATGTATCATTCACTGTAAGAATCTTAAGGTAGGGATCTTAGAAATAATGAAAGTGCCATATAGATGGTGCTATATGTATCGCATAGACAGCTGGGAACAACTGTGGCATTACAGCTCTTTAAACTGTAACTCCTGTAAATTCTCACCATTGGTCAATCTGGCAACAGCTGTTGGGAGTTGTAGTTCCCAAACATCTGGAAGGCCACAGCTTCCCAACTTTAACAAAGAAAGTGCTATTTAATGACTATATGAATGACTATTGTTTTGGTTATGAGTGAAGACCTTGACCACCACAAGAAATGAGGGGCTGTAAAGAGATGTATGTTCCAGTTAACTCAATCTCTTTGTGCATATAGTGGCTGAAATCTTGTTGCATGGTAGAGTAGGCCCATTTGAATCAATGAAACTTATAGAGAAGTTGACTCATCAAATTCCCAATGGTTTGATTAGTTTGCTCACTATACTAATTATGGCTTTCCTTTTACTACATTAAGGGACAGGATTTCAGTCGTCATCTCAGCTGTCATCAACACATGTGACTTGAGAGGTGTTGCATGCAAGCTTGAGAAGAGATGTTGGGATAACAACCTTGCATGCAATTAACACTGGGTATTAATAGGAGGAAGCTTTCATAAGCTAAGGTTGTTGTTGTTTAGTCGTTTAGTCATGTTCGACTCTTCGTGACCCCATGGACCAGAGCATGCCAGGCCCTCCTGTCTTCCACTGCCTCCCGGAGTTGGGTCAAATTCATGTTGGTATCTTCGATGACACTGTCCAGCTATCTCATCCTCTGTCCCCTTCTCCTCTTGCCTTCACATTTTCCTAACATCAGGTCTTTTCCGGGGAGTCTTCTCTTCTCATGAGATGGCCAAAGTATTGGAGCCTCAGCTTCAGGATCTGTCCTTCCAGTGAGCACTCAGGGTTGATTTCCTTTAGAATGGATAGGTTTGTTCTCCTTGCAGTCCAGGGGATTCTCAAGAGTCTCCTCCAGCACCACAATTCAAAGGCATCAATTCTTTGGTGGTCAGCTTTCCTTATGGTCCAGCTCTCACTTCCATACATCACTACAGGAAAAACCATAGCTTTGACTATGTGGACTTTTGTTGGCAAGGTGATGTCTCTGCTTTTTAAGATGCTGTCTAGGTTTGTCATCGCCTTCCTCCCAAGAAGCAGGAGTCTTTTATTTTGTGGCTACTGTCACCATCTGCAGTTATTATGGAGCCCAAGAAAGTAAAATCTGTCACTGCCTCCATATCTTCCCCTTCTATTTCCCAGGAGGTGATGGGACCAGTAGCCATGATCTTAGTTTTTTTGATATTGAGCTTCAGACAATTTTTTGCACTTTCCTCTTTCACCCTCATTAGGAGGTTCTTTAATTCCTCCTCACTTTCTGCCATCAGAACGGTATCATCTGCATATCGGAAGTTGTTGATATTTCTTCTGGCAGTCTTAATTCCGGCTTGGGATTCCTCCAGTCCAGCCTTTTGCTTGATGTATTCTGCATATAAGTAAAATAAGCTGGGGGACAATATACAGCCTTGTCATACTCCTTTCCCAATTTGAACCAATCAGTTGTTCCATATCCCGTTCTAAATGTTGCTTCCTGTCCCACATACAGGTTTCTCAGGAGTTAGATAAGATGGTCAGGCACTCCCATTTCTTTAAGGACTTGCCATAGTTTGCTGTGGTCCACACAGTCAAAGGCTTTTGCATAGTCAATGAAGCAGATGTTTTTCTGGAACTCTGGCTTTCTCCCTAATCCAGTGCATGTTAGCAATTTGGTCTCTAGTTCCTCTGCCCATTCCCTCTTTTTGCTACTAACCATTTAGCAGTGCTTTCTCCCTCGCAACATTTGAGGTAAATTTTCATGCTTCTGACCCTTCTTTTTCTGTTTGTCATACTTTATTTGTTTGTCTCTCTTCCCCTTACACTCTGAAACCATGCAGTCATAGGGGCAGTTTCTCCCATGTAGAGAGACTGCAACTTTTCTTTTGTTATTCTGTTTGTAGCTACTGATTGCAACTGTAAGTAAACATACATTTTTCTTTTTCTACTTAAAATGCCTCCAGAGTGACTTTTAACTTATGAAGAGCTAGTTACTGTGAAGGGGAGTGGCTCTGAGACTTCAGCTATTATTTTTTTTTACGTTTTCTCTGTGCAGTTGTTGTTTATTCTTTAAACTCTGCTAACCAGAGGGAAATAACAATTTTCCAAACAGGCAGAGTAGCTTAGCTAAAAAAGATAGCTCAGAGAGCTTCATTGTTTTCTAAGTACAGTGGTGCCTCGCAAGACGATTGCCTTGTGGGAAGAAAAAAACACACACACACACCACCATCTGAGTTGTGACATACCAAGTGTGGAACGCATTAGAGTCTTTGGAAGCCTGGTGTATGCCTACATACTAAAACAGAAAAGATTCAGGCAATGAAATATTTGAAGGAACTGCAAGAGACAATTAAACCATGACTAAGTTCCTGGCAGCAGATAGCAATACTTCCAAGTACTGTAATAGCACTATAATTGTTTACCAGTTATATTCTTGTTGTTCTCTTTTTGGCTGAGAAGGTTGTTTGTCTGGTTATTCCATTTAAAAGACCTACTCCTAGTCAAAAGATGTGAACATCTGATATAAGCCCTACCGGTTTTTCTGTGGGGAGGGGAGGGGTAGCTCTGTTGCAACAAAACAAGTCTTATGGCACCTATAAAACTGCACGTTTTGTTGAACATATGCTCTTGTAACACAGAACCCACTTCTTCAGAAGCATCACCTGGCTTTTGTATGAAGCTTTCTAAATAATCCCAGTGACAATTTGACTGCATATCGGTCAGTAAACAACAGGCTAAAAGACAATCCGCTTCTGACAGCTTTTTCCCTAAAGGCAGGCTAATAGAGTGGCTTGTCTTTCATCACTACTGTTGGTGGTATGACAACATTTCCTATCAGGTTTTCTTAAGCCAGCATACAAGCTTTATAGTCCTATATGTTGATATCTGCATACTCTGAATTTGTCACTAACTTGAACAGAACTGCACTTGCATTGCAGACATATTCTCCACACCCATAGTATTCCACCTATTTTATAATGCCTGTTAGATTGTAAGCATTATTTGGCAGTTTTGAGTCTACTTGCAGAAAGATGGTTTATGTCTGTTTGTCTCAGTAAAGACATGCATGCATAAAATATTAGAAAGGAACTGCAATTCTTAATAAAATTATTTAAAGGCCTTTGAAATAGAAGTATTTCAAATCTAGATGTCTCCCATTCACTATGCTGATTGTGATTTTAAATTCAAGCAGAGTGAAATGTTACTATTAGTTCTTTAAAGTAGCAATTATCATCCGAAGTAAATTCAAAAGATTCAGTGACATTTATTGATAAGTACATATAAGATGATGATACCTGTCAGGTAAGTGTTAGCATATTAATTGCATTAGTTATAATCAAGAAACAATGAGGTTATTAAGTGAATTAGAAGGATTCTACAGAATTTTGTGTGTCTGTCTGTCTGTCTGTCTGTCTGTCTGTCTGTCTGTCTGTGTAGGTAAACTGAAATATCAAGAAACGAAGAATACATTTTTCCAAAATTTCAGTAAATATTCCTTACCTGTTTGGGAGAACACTGCACAGTTTTGTGAAACAGAGGTCCAGGCAATAGTAGTAAACCAAGTATCTGAAAATCACAGGAAAAAATCCTGGGGGGGAAAAATCAAGAATGGTATACAAACTCAGTTGCCATCCGCCATTTGTCTTGATAAAATGAATAAATGGCTTGTTTTGCTTGCATTCCTTCCGTAATGTGGAGCAGAAGCTAAACTATCTTGTGATTCATTTTATGAGATGCAACAGCATTTGAGAAGGGGAAAAAAATCTGGGTGTGTCCTAACTTGTGGGCCTCATACCCAGGCATGTATATAATTGGTATAGTTCTCCTCCAGAGATCCACCCACTGTCTTTTACTGGCATCACAAAAGAAGGATGGACTTTTCTTTATCCTTTTGTAGACCTATTCTGTGCTTGTCTAATCATTACTAAGTCAGAAAATTTGGCATCTCGGGATATGCGCCCTTCATAATTGTTTTTCACTTAGCCTTATGTTGTTATACAGTACTGTAGTCAGTATCTTATCCATTCTTGGCATCTAGATTTTTAGGTCTTTTGTCCCTTTATATTATATTTTTTTAATTTTACTGTATATTTGTGGATTAGGTGGGATTTTCTTTATGTTCATTTTATTGCTTGAAACCACCCAGAGTAGTTGCAAGGCCACTATATGGTACAGTATAAAAATAGAATAATTAATTAATAAGCTCCACAGTGTATAATAAGATTAAGGGTACGATCAAATGTCTGGAAAGGCATGTGCCTGATCATAGTGGAAAAGATCTCCCTTAAAAGTGGTCTTTCTGCCAAGGAATTGCTCCAGCTGAACCAAAAAAGACCAGTTTGGGCATGGATTGGGTCAAAATGGAGTACAATTCACCATATTTTGTGTGATCACTAGGGAACAGATTGCACCTAACTGTTCTACAAGCAGTCCAAAATGCAGTTTACTTTCCCATGTGACCACACCCTAAGTTCTAGATTGGATAAAGCCTTCACTGGATCACTAAAAAGTAATAAAGAAGTGAGCTTTCAAGTTCTACACATCTTTTCATCAGGCAAATACAGTATTATATAAAATTAGGAGATAAAGCAATTGTCCCAGCATTGGGCCAGATATGCTATGCTTGAAGCCAAAATGTCAACAAGATCCCATTGGGTTTGCATACTCAATATGGGCAGATGTCAAAAGTACAGTACTGTACCACTTTACAGTGTCTCTTCTCTCTGCAGACAAAAGTCTATCTTGCACTCTGGAGATTTATCCACTGCCTTATGCAAGGCTCAGAGACTTTTCTATAGGCTTACAACAGAAAAAGAGGACCAAGGTAAAAATTTTCACCTCAGGGAAAACAGGACAGCTAATATAGATACTGCACTAGCTTAAAAAAAAATCACACCCAAATTGGTAGTCATACCTAGTAGTTGAAGATAATTTTCACTGCACAACAGTTGCATCGAAAAGTTTCCTCCTAATGCAACAGAATGTGTCCCAGGTGGTTGATCATGACATTTCCAACAGCAACCAGGAAAAGATACTGTGTGATCTACGCTTAGAAACTTTATTCTGGATTGGACAACATCTTTATTGGACAACTAAGAAATTTAAAAACTAAGGAGAAATTTCAAGTTCTGGAGAACTCTTTATCAAGCAAAGATGGTATAAACTTGATGGTTATGGCAAAATCTAAGCATAGCTCCTAACTGTTAACTTGCAGAATAATAGTAAGAATGCTCTCTCAGAGGTAAATCTCACTGATTCTAATAAGACATATTTCTAATAAATGTACTAGAACAGCATTCACTAACATTTTACAGTATGAAATGGTATCTAAGTCCTCCAAGTTTAAAATAAAAACAACCTACAAACAGTATTCAGGCCCACCACAAAAATACAACAAATGTTACGGTCAGCAAAGGACAAAAGGGACCCCCTCACCACTGCAGGAGTATACTGGATACCTTGCAGTTGTGGCCAGGTATATATTGGGACCACAAAACGCTGCATCCACACCAGAATCAAAGAACATGAGAGGCACTGCCGACTAAAACAACCAGAAAAATTGGCAGTAGCTGAACATTCCCTGAAATAATCTGAACATGAAATTTTATTTCAAAACACAGATGTACTAGACAACACCAGCAATCATTATGTTAGACTACACAAGGAAGCCATTGAAATCCACAAACAGAGCTTCAACAAAAAAGAAGAAAGTCTAAAACTCAACAAAGCCTGTCTCCCAGCAGTGAAAAATAAAGCCAGCAAAAAGGTCAATGAACTCTACCCAGCCACAAGAACCGGTGACCACTGCACACAAAAGTCTAGCTAACGACACCCATCAATCACAGTGACATATCATCTCCTCCCTCTTATCACAACAATACACATAGTAAAAACACCCTGATCACCATAATCACCCAGTCTCCTGAAAAGGACAAAAAACTGATCCCACAGCTATAAATACTCAAATATCCCACACACTACACCAGAACACAGAGTTCTAACTCCTGTCCTCTGAAGATGCCAGCCACAGAGACTGGTGAAACATTAGGAAGAGAAACCTTCAGAACACAATCAAACAGCCTGAAAAACCTACAACAACCATTACATGATCAACTAACACTAATCAGTACAAAGAGAAACAGAAATGTTTTGTATGAAGACAACCTCATACATTACAAAAGTCTTATACGGTATTTAAGGTACTTCTGCTGTAGTATATCTAGCTTTCTTGTAGATATAGAATTGCATGATTCCAATATTCCTTTTTGTCTTTTAAATAGTCTTCTAAAAATGAATGGCGAACTCATTTCTGTTTTTGGAAAATAACTACTGTATAATAAAATGTAAAAATTACAAAGAAAAAACAATTAAACCTGAGTCTAAAATTATGTACAAAAAGTAAATAAATAAAACACATGAACACGTGAACTGTTTGTGCAGTGGGATTAAGTTCTATAGATACATTTTTATTTGCCAGCTGGCATAATTTAATTTACAAAGCATAGCTCTTAGAAAATGAAGGAAAATTGCAAATTGATTGCGTCATGTTTACTCAAAAATTGAGTTCAATGAAGCATACAGTACTCTCAAACAAGTGTGCACTGTATTACAAGGTTGCCAAAAGATTTATTCAGATAATTCTGCCTCTGTAGAGCAGTGCTACACCTTTAACTGAGTGAACCATTGAAGCAGGAGTCTCATTACTTCCCTTCTTTTTGTTCTTCATTCATAGTAAACATAGCATCACTGTCTGGGCTGTAACGCGACAAATATATCCATTGCCAATTTCGTTGTTTTCCTATCTCTGCACTAAAAGTATCACAAATCTATTTAATCTCTGCTTGAAAGGTTCACATTTTTAGACCATAACAAATTTGGGATGCAAGAAAGACTTAACCCAGACAAGATGGAGATGCTCCCGGTCAATGAAAAGGCAGATCAGGGAACAGGAATCTAGCCTGTGCTGAATGGGGTTACTCTCCCACTCACAACTCAGGCTTCTGGACTCATCCTTGAGCCTAGATGCTCATGTCTCCACAGTGGCCAGGACTGCATTTGGAAAGTTAAATTCGTGTGCTGGCTGAGTCTGTTCCTGGTGATGTCTGGTTTGGCTAAGTGACACAAGCCTTAGTTATAACCCACTTGGATTACTACAACACAGTCTCCAACACACTTTGTGTGGGGATGGCTTTGAAGATGGTTTGGAAATTTCAGCTGTTCAAAATGCCTTGTTACAACAGTTGCATTGCCTGTTGGACCATTTCCAGGTTTAAGTGATATTACTGGTTATTACTGATGGACTGATCCCCTCTTCCTCTTGTCCTTCTGGTGAAAGAAGATCGTACTTTTTAGACAGACTTTTAACAATTATTTGGGCAATGAGTTTTAATTTTGAGTGTTGCATACTATTCTTTCATGTAGTTTAAACTTATATTTAATGTATTTCAACTGTTTTACCTAAATATTTAATAATTTGTGAGCTGTTTGGGGGTCTCATAATTGGGATAAGGTGGCATAAAAATAAAATAAATAAGGCAGATGTGGGCAAAGTGCGGCCCGAGGTTCACATACGGCCTGCGAGCCGCTCCTGTCCAGCCCACAGATAGCTTTTTGTCTAAAGTTGATCAGTTGCTTATCTTTAACATACCACAAAAAAACTCTTTAGTATTTGTGAAGTTTAACAAGTTTAAAATAAAAACAATCATGGCATCACTGTTTCATTTTATTTTTAAGTAAATTTGTCTCAGCCCCCGAACACAGTTCAGATTTTTCATGTGCCCCACCTATAGAAATTAATTGCCCACCCCTGAAATAAGGGAACACAGACATGCACATTTTCACATTTATAATATTTAAGGATTCTATAACATGCTGAATCACTATTCCCAGATCTGTCTTTCAACTGACCAGGAGTACCTCTGTGTTGTTTGGATTAAACTGATTTAGAACTGAAACAGCTTCCTCAAAGTAGAGACAAAGTTGGGTGTCATCTGCATACTGGTAACATAAAATTCCAAGACATTGGACAATCTTTCCCAAAGGTTTTATGTGTATATGAAATAGTATACAGGACAAAACTCAAGGATGCCACAAGCCAACAGCCAGAGTGTCAAACAGAACTAAATGTGTCACTTTCTATTACAATTTCTATTTGATGGACAGAGGCCAGAAAACCTTATGCCTCAATAATGTCTATGTAGCAAACACTCTGTCTTCCTATATATAGAGAGTCTAGTTAGTTCAGTCAGAGAAAGAGAAGAAGGGGTTTGAGGCAGAGTGTGTGTGTGTTTAAGGAGTGATTAGCCAGAGTGTGACCTGTATTAATTGAGACAGAAGAGGTTAAAGTAAACTACTGAAGATTTGCGTAACTTTAAGAATGTGCTTAAGAACTATTCCAAAAACAACTTGTAATCAATAAACCTGGTTCTGTTTAAAAGTTCAGTACTGAATGGACCTCAGTCTTTCATAGGAGATATAGGTTGATAAAGAGATCAACTGGTGGCAGCGTCTTAAAGGGCATGTTGGGCTATTCGTGTGAGCCCTGTGTTTGGTGAAACAAGCAGGGGCCACGGCATGAACATCACAGTCACCAGCCTCTTTACCCTTAATTCTTTCTGGGCCCATTGAGTGTAACAGCAATCTCTTAGATCTTTATGTCAGGGGAAATGAACATATGGCCCTCCTTATAATGTTATACAATCCTCATTGAGCCTTGCCATTATAAGCCAGTACAGTACTGATAAATGAAAGGAGATGCAGTCTTATGAGAATACATTACACATTGCTCATTCATGAAAGAAATATAATAATAATAATAATAATAATAATAATAATAATAATAATAATAATAATAATAATAATAATAATAATAATAATAATAATAATAATAATAATAATAATAATAATAATAACTCTCCTCCTCTAAACCACTGAGCTATCCAGCAGTAACACCAAGGTGTCAAGGGCATTCGTTTACAGCTTCTTATCTTTCTGCAGACTGGCTCAGACACTTGTATTTATTTACTTGTTTATTTAATTTCTGAGGATATATTCATTGTCTTAGAAGCAGCTCATATACCCCTCTATAGGCTTAGAGAAAAAACAAACTTGAGCAAAGTAATGGCCTTTAATGTGTTCTCAAAGGCTTTCACGGCTGGGATCCAATGGCTGTTGCGCGTTTTTCGAGCTGTTTGGCCCTCTTCTGGAGGTTTTCCTTCCTAATGTTTCACCAGTCTCTGTGGCCAAAATCTTCAGGGAACAGGAGATAGAATTCTGTCTGTGTTCCTGTCTATCAATCACAGTAACAGATAATCTCTCCCACCCCCATCACAAAACACCCACCAAAAAAACAAAAAACAAACACTGATCACAGGAAACACCAAATCTCTTGAAAAGAACAAAAATCCTGATCCCACAGCTAGAAATGCTCAACAATCCCACACGCTACACCAGAACACAGACAGAATTCTAGCTCCTGTCCTCTGAAAATGCCAGCCACAGAGACTGGTGAAACCTTAGGAAGAAAAACCTCCAGAACATGGCCAAACATCCCAAGAAAACTACAACAACCATAATGGCTGTTACCTCAGGTGAACATGAGACCAAATTTAGATTTGCATGTTTGACAGCTTGGTCTCATGTGGGTCGTGCAAAATTCTATCTTACCATACTGACTGGTTTCAAAAGCTACGGGTATCACATCAAACCTAATTTTGTATGCATGGACCGTACATCTCCTTTTTGAATTCCTGAAAATTGATAAAAGATTTTTCTGTGTTTGGAGAATGAGAGATAGATGCTCCTAACTTGATTTTATTATTCATGTTAAAAATTAGTGGTTTCAAGTACTGAAAACACAATTGTTGTGAGCCTCCCTAGAGAACTACAGCAATATCTGGTACTGTACTTTTTCATCTGAACATAAGATGAGTAGGCAAGCATACTGTGTGACATAGCAGCGGACGAGCTGCTTGTGGGAGGCAATAATCCTCTCCTTCCGTTGGCTCCGTGGGTGCTCAGACGTATGGAATCTCTGTACTTAAAAGTCATTCAGCTGCATCCCTCATGAATTTGTTTAATTCCCTTATTGCGTTAACAGATATCGCCAGATGTTTTGGCAGAAAAAAAAAGTACATTAACATCTTGGGGTTGAGCTTGGACAAGTCACTTTCTCTGCCCCGAGCCAGTTCGTGCTTCTTAGACCAAGAAAGGTAACTTTTCCAGGGTCTGTCCTTCCCTGCACCAGACCTACTTACTCATCTTTTCCACTGATACGCCTACAGTATTTCGAGCGAGCAGCTCTTCCCTTTAGACCTATATAGAAACAGCAATATATTAGCATTAACCCCGTGAGGGGACCGTTATTCTTCCCTTGTGACACACACGTTCTCTGGAATGGAGTCCTAAGACAGTTGGGGGACTCCACTTCCCGTCATGCTGTTCGCCCCCCCTCCCCTTTGTGATGTGTCGCTGCCCTCCAATTCAGGAAGGAACGGGAGGGAGTGCAAGGCGAGTGCGGGGGGTGGGGTGGGTGAGAGACAGAGAGAGGGGGGGGAGACGCAGCAAGATCTCGCGAGAGTGGCGAAAACGAATGCACAGGGTGGTGTTGCGCGTACAAGTTTGGGGTCTGGCTGGGCCGCCGCGGCACTTTGGGCAAGAAACGAGAGGCCGCCGAGAGCGACTCAGCGGTTGTGGGCGGCGCGGCTCGAGGCGCTTCCTCCTGCCTGTGGGCCCAGTGAGCGACGAATGACTTTCGATGGCGGCTCCGGCGGCTGAGGAGAAAGCGGCGGAGGCGGCCCCGAGCGACCTCTCCCCGAAAGAGGAAGGGGAGCTGGAGGACGGAGAGATCAGCGACGACGAGAACAACAACCCCCACGACAGCGAGGGGCCGCCAGAGCCGAGCGGCAACAGAGATGGCGGCGGCGGCGGCGGGGCGGCGAAGGGCCCCTACGCCCGGCGAAGGCCGCCTCCCGACCTGCGCAGCGCCCCTCTCGTCTCCTCGTCCCGCCGCTTCTCCCACTTGCGCCACCAGCCTCCCCCAGAGCTGAGGCACCTCCACGGCCACGGCGGCGGGTACCGGCTGAAGGAGCCTTTCCGGCCGCACCCGCCGCCGCCGCCTGCGTCTTGCTCCAGGTTGCCGCCTGGCCCGCACCCCGACTCCGGCCCCAGGCTCTCCTTCTGGGAGCGCAGCCACAACGCTCTGGACCGGTTCCGTTTTCGAGGCCGCTTCTACCGGAGCGGCGGCCGCTGGGGCAGGAGCCGAGGTGGCAGCAACCCTCCTGGAAGGCCTCCGGGAGGAGGAGGGGGTGGCGGCGGCGGCTACAGTGGCAACCAGAGCTGGAGGGAGGCCTCGCCGCGAAAATGTATCCTTTTCACCAGAGCTGTTTTCCGGCGTCGTTTCAGCAGAGCGGCTGGATGGGGTGGGTGAGTGGATAGGTGGGTGACGTGGGTATTGCCCTGCTTTCCCTCAGGACGGGGTCACCGCAGGCTCGCTGGCCCGAAGTGAAGCGGTGGCCCTGGGGGAGCCATTTTGCCCTATTTCGCTTCCTCAGAGCTGGGCCGAGGCCGTAATGACAGTACAAAGGCCAAAGACCTCGTTTGCACCCAGAGGGAGAGTCTGTGTAGGGTTTAATTTTAGAACAAGGTGTGGCCCAGAAGCCACGTCCAGCCACATTTTGCAGCGTCCCTCGACCTGCCTTTTCTAGGCAAACAAGTGACGTGTGCTGTGCCTCACCCCCAGGAATGACACCCTCTCTGTTAGTAATCCTAATACTAAGAGGCTCTTCACACCTACAATACAGTTCTCTTCCTCTTTTGTTTGTCTCTGGAGTTTGATTGTGGAGGTGGCCCTTGTACCTGCTGAAAGGTGTGTGTGTGGGGGGGGGAGATGTAGAAAATTGGTCTCCAGCCTTGTCTAGGTTTCTTTCCACTATTATATAGACAACAAGCATTTGTGCAAAGAGCACCAACTAGACAGACTGACACCATGAATTGTTTGGAAAAGTTCAGAGGATAAAAAGAGTATTTACTGTGTACTGTTTGCTGTCTTTTATGAGGCCTGTTTACTTTCAGTTATGAAGCAGTAAGAGCTTAATTTCAGGAAGTTGTTAGTTGTTCCCATCTAGAACAGTTTTGGTTTGGCCTTAGTTCTGTAACTAGTGGAAGGGAGTCATATATGTTCTTACTAGCAGCCATATAAAGTCACTAAATTTAGATACATTTTAATTTTTATAGTGTTGGAATTATTTTTAATTTAGTGCAAAATGCTTGGAAATGGTCTGATGTATGCCTTTTCCTTTTTAAGCATTTAGGGCATAAATGCCTAAATGAATAATCTTTAGTATAATGTTACAGACTGAATAGATAATACGTAGTTTTGCCAGCATATCAAGTAGCCTGTGGATACCTGGAAGCAACTCATTAGGACAGCAGTGTGACTTTTGAAAAGACGAGTACAGCATTATGTTGTATGTTATTCAAAACACTAAGCAAAATAAAATACAAATGCAATAGGTGTGCCTGGCAAAATCCATCTTGCCAAGAACTTTTGAAAGTTACATCTGAGAATACCTTTCTTAGCAAAATCCATCATGCCATGAACTTTTGGACTTTTGGACTTTAGGTCTTCACATTAGTACAGCTCAATGAACTGGTGTTTTGATCCACAAAAGTTTGCATATTGTATGATGATTTTTAGTGGTCTATAAAGGTATCTCCTATTGTATTTGTATTTTACTTCCAGGTATGTGTATCTGTAATTGTGATGCGCAAATATATGTTGTTTTTTATGGTACGAACTGGAGGCTGTTTAAACTAGCCATTACATGTAAGGACATGTTCAAGGGGATGCACATATTGTTTCAGTACTTTCTTCAGTGATTAATGTCTTAGTTATTTAATACCTAAGTATCTATGTTATTTGTGTGTGTGTTATTTGAATGCTCAATACTTAGGATATTGAGCAAGTAATTTTCTTGTCTATGAACAGATTTAAACTGTTGCAGTTTCACTTTCTGTTCTGCCTTTACTGGTGAAATGAAACAGAGGCACACATTTTGAATGGTGAATTAGCTTGTTCTGTGTGGGTTGTATGTTGCAGTTTTTCCATCTATTGTCAGTATTCTGACTGAAAGAATATAATGACTAAAATAACAGCTTAGGGTTCTCAGTTGCTATTACTGTACTGCTTCCCTATCTTCCATGTTCATATTTATTAAGAAGACAAGGGTCTCCTATTGCGTCAACCACATTAAAAAGTGCAGTGTTGGTTTAAATGGGCAAAATAATGAACAAGACTGTAGCAGCTGCTGCTCTACAGTAGATAATGTTGGTTGTGGGACATTGACTCCTGAATTGAGCTGCAAAGCCATTGGATGGCAAGTCGTTATTTTTGTTGGTTTCTTGAGAAGATGAAACTGTTGACTTGGTGAACCTTGAGATTTTTTCAAGAAAGTGGTTAGAAAAATGATGTAGCAACAAAAAAAGAGTCAGTGCTGCTTCCATTAATTTCATTTGAATATTCCAGTACAGGCTGAACTCAAGCTGTAACAGCAATGATATGACTAGCTTGGTGTAAAAGTTAGGCCCTCATTGACTTTCCCTGTGTAATTGTCATGGGCTGGCTATGAATCATTCACTGTGTTGGAAAATTGATTTTTTAAAAAATGGTGAAACTCTTTAAGATTAGAGAGTTAGACATAAAAGATTATCCTTTGTTTTATTTCACATGCTTCCTACGAAGACAAAGATATGAAATGTTTTTCCTAGAAAAGCAATTGAACTGACATAAAAGTACCTGGAGTGCCTACAAAGCTGGATGTGGGTTTAACAGACTGTGTTACAACTGCAACTCAAATATAAAAAAAAATGTTTTTATGGTGTTCTTTGTTTTGCAACCACACTTGCATAGTCTTTGTAACAATCGTGTAATAGTGGTAGTGATGATAATAAAATGATGGTGGTCATGCACAACTTAAATAATGTCTTTAAACTTTAAGCCGAACATGGCTACTTTCTTGTGCTGACTAGTCACCAGAAGGGATATGGTTGGTGAATGCTAAGATCACAGTTTCATTAGCCAGTAAGAGAAATACAGTATTATATAAAAACTTCCCAGTTAATTTACGTTGCAACTACATTGTATATTTTAGGACGATTTCCAGTTAGTGCTCAGAAAAGCCACTGAAAGGAAAGTAAGTGTAGCTATCAGTAGGGATGGAAAGAATGTTAGCTAAATTTCTCACTTTTCCATATTAAGATAAAGAATTTTGAAGATCACTGAGATTCCACACTGGAGCCAAGACAAAAAGACTTTTCCCCTCTCAAGATTTGTAATGAATGTGGAAAGTGTTGTTCTTCCTCTTTTATATGACAAACACAGAAGGACTGGCTGATTACTAGAACAGATGAAAACAGCCTATCTTTTGTCACAGGCTCTTAAATAAAGGCACAGACATCCCAGTTTAGGGCACTTTAAATAATTGGCACGATTGCACAAAATAGAGTGTTTTGTGTAAAACATTCTTGCCCGTTTGAAAACTGCTATTGAGCTTTACAAGAAAATCCTTGTCAGCAACGAGAATAATGTTCCAGTACTTAAAAATTAAGATTTACCTTCCTAGCAGCCCAGATACCTTTGGGTAGAGTGGGCGACATATAAGTTGAGTTGAGTTGAAGAAGTTATGGCTCAAAGGGAACACAGACAACTTGAAGAATGTGACAATTTGCAGAAAACAACATTTCTAACTTATAGATGGGAGGATGTATTCATAAATATATAGATTACATCAAATGAAATAAAAATTTGAAATGGCTTAACAAAGTTTCCAGTAGTTACAGACAGGTACTCTCACGCTCCTGTCTGCATCCTTTCTGGAATTAGGGAAACTGGAATAAATCGTGCAGATTCCAACAGTGGTAGAATATATTATTAGGAACAAGAAAGGATGCAGATCTGCAGAATATACAGGTAACTGAGCTTTCTTAGTGAAGTACTTGGTTTACTTTGGAATCATTTTTTAATGATATAGGTATACACAGCTGCAAATACGAGAGATCTCCCTTAATACCCAACATGCGTTACCAATGGTGAAGCATCAACATGAGTTTTTGAAGTTTTATCAGATTCCTTTTTAAAAACAGGTAACAACAATGCAGTGAGTGCATTTAAGACTTACTTGAGCTTAAGAATTTCTTGAAGTAGACCTTGGAAGAAAATATCATATATGATGGGTGTATTGAGGAAAAGGCGCATACCAGTAAGAGAGGAATCAAGACTGGTTTAAGAAATCTCCATAGACCCGAAGAGGAGATTACTGTAACGCAAATGTTTGGGGAAAGAAAGAGAGCTGCTTTCTGGTGCAGAAAGTAAGGAAATTATATGTAAGTGATCATGAAAATAGGAAGTCTTGTCATTTCCTGGAACATTTGATTGGTGCTTTAAATGTTAAACTGTTGATGTGAGCCAAAAGCAAAGTCAGCACTTCCTTTTCAGTTGCTATGTATTGCTGCTAGCTTTGAATTAAGTATGGAAAATATATTCTGGATGGTTTTCTTGACAAATGAATCAGCCAAAACATTCGGAAGATCGCCATCTCGAAAGCAGAACTACTCATCTAAAAATGATAACTCTGTTGAAGAGAGTTTTGAGGATTTATTGTTGAAATATAAGCAGATTCAACTGGAACTTGAATATATAAATAAAGATGAAAAACTGGCTCTAAGTAGCAAAGAAGACATCATTCAGCAAAATAATACTGAAACGGCCAGTTCTGAGGACCAAATAGTGATAGAAAATGTCAGTATTACAAAGGATACTGTAAGTGAAGTGTCTCCTGAGGAGAAGAATAAAGTTACAACCTTTCAGGCATTTGAACTGAAGCCTCTCCGGCAAAAACTTCCTACACTAGCTGAAAGGAGCAAGTTGAAAAAAGTGAAAGATGGAGCAAAACAACAATCACAAAAATCTGAAGTTTCAGATTCTCATCAAGGTAACTATATTTTACTTATAATACATAATTTGATCTATATTTTTAGTAACATTAAAATGGAATAAGCAAAGAATATAACTGGTTTTCTAACAATGGATCTTTAACATCAGGCCATCTTTTGTTCAATACCTTTGATATGCACTGTCCTTTTCTCTTTCTGTTCCTTGAATGTTGTTTGTCTGGAAGCTTGAAGGAATGACATTAGAGTGCTGTCATTGTAGTGGTGGAGGAGAATATCTTCCTTGTCCTACTTGAATGGAATGTTTTACTTTTTGACGTGTCTGCTTCTAGAATGTGTGATACAGCTAGGTGAATGTTGGTATGCTTGTCACCACTTCTATGAAGGAGCCCAATTCAGATATGACAAAGCTGGTCTCATTATGACTAACTGACTGTTAAAGTAGGTGGCCTGTAATCTGCTGTGCACTATATCATTCTTGAACTGAACTTGATTCTGGTGAGCAGAGGAATCTCAAGTCTTCTTCCTGAGGTTTTCTTGCATAGTGCTGCTACTTTTTTCAGCAGTTGAGATTGGCTTATAAAAATTAATGGAAGAGTGGGAGCGGATTGGAAGTTATCTCAGTCTTTCCCGGTCTGATGTACAGCTGCCATGTAATCTGAAAGCACACTGAGGGAAAAAGAAAGATGCTTTGAGGCATGTGTACTGTTTTTGACACCAAAAAGCCTTTCCATTATTGCTTGATATACATTTTTAGAAGTTACTGTAATTAAAAATAATTTGTTCTAATTAGGAAAAAATATTATTTTATGTCTTTTTTGAAACCAATAGGTGAAAAGGAACAGGAGGAACAAAAACTTAGCCCTTCAGATGCTACAGCAGAGAAGGTAGGGAAAGGATTTGATCTGTATAGTCAGAGAGCTTCAATTTAAGTCCCCTGAAATGTAGACTTCGCAGAACAGTCTTATACATTGTTAAGTCTGAGATTCCACTGTTTTTAATGGACTTACTTTAAGTATATTTTGTTTTCTGTCCTTTGTGGCATAATCTAGTTCTTTTAAGAGATTCTGTAACTACGTAATGTCAGCCTTTTCTTAGAGCTAGAGCATTTTTTGATAAATTCAGTGGTGAATGAAGTGTTAAAGTGTTGTCTCCTTATCCTTACAATAGAAACTGGTGGATGAAGAGGAGGAAGTGTCAGAATTGCAGCTAAGATTACTAGCACTTCAGTCTGCTAGTAAAAAGTGGCAGCAGAAAGAACAGCAGGTGATGAAAGAAAGCAAGGAGAAATTAACAAAGTCAAAAACTATACAGCAAAAGGTCAAAATTGGTTCAAAATCACATTCTGCCAAAAAAAACAGCACTGCAGGTAAATACTGTAATTAAAGTGGTCAGCAGGGAGTTTTATAATGTTTAATAGTTTCAGGCTATTTTCTTTGGAGAGTCATTCTGTTTCTTAATTTTAAAAAAATTAACTGTTATTAAGTAATATTCTTTATTTCAAGCTAAGCAAGCATTGAGGAAACAGCAAACAAAAGTATGGAAAAAGCTGCAGCAGCAGAAAGAACAAGAAAGGCATCAGAAAGAAGAAGAACAACGGAAACAAGAGGAAGAGGAGGAAAGAAGAAAAAGAGAAGAGGAAATAAGAAAAATTCGTGATCTTTCAAATCAAGAAGAGCAGTATAATAGATTCATGAAGCTGGTTGGGGGAAAGACACAATCAAGAAGTAAGGTAAATTGGCAGGCATTAATTATGTGCAGTTGTTTTAGTTTGATCAATGCATTCAGTCCATAACATAATGAAAACCTGATGGTCGGCATCTTTGCTTAGAATGAAAGGCCTTGGAGGTTTTGTCAGCAGAGTAGCACACAATCAGATAATATTAAATATTGAGAGTCTTGGGTTGAAGTCTTATCTTAGCCAGAAGGTTCTTTCCTCTGAACTGGTTGCCATCGTGAGAATTTATCTCGCTGGGTAACTGACTGTATTCAATAACTGGTCAGTAGTAGGAAAGAATTTCATTTGCTTGTTCATTTGGCATCAGAACAGCATAGCACCTCATAGAAAGGTGGTTGATTTCTCATTTTTCTGTGACAGGTGGTGGCACAGTTTTGCCATGTCTCTCCTTGGTTTCAGTCATGGGCAACCGTGATTCATTGGTAGTAGTAAGTGGAGGTAGACTTTTCCTGCTTCACTTGAGTATCTGCTAGGGGACTTTGGTGATGTGGTGTTAAGGCCCCAAGCCAGCACAGGGAGAATGCCTACTTCATTCCCAGGTTGCAGGATGATCCTACATGCTGGATTTGTGTTATAGTGGGCCCACCATTTCAACCCATTCCATTTATATTAACCTAGAATTCAGGCTAGTGTGCTGGCAGTTAGCATTTCTAGCATATTCTGAACTGTTTAGCTGAAGATGCCACATCTGTTCTGTATTTGTAAAGAAGGGTAAGAACATCTTTCCAGCATACTTGAGATGATCCTAATGTGATTTCAGTAGCTTTGAAAAGAAAGTTTACCTCATCTTTCCTCAAGCTGGTGCACTCAAGAGTTGGACTGCAGCATCACCAGCCAAATTGGCCCTGCATGCACTGGTTGGGAATAATGGAAGTTGTAGTCCAACACATCTGGGTAGAACCAGGTTGAGAAAAGGCTGATGGCTTTTGTTTTGCTACTCTTGTGGTTGTATGATTGGATAATTATAGTAAAATGTTCAATTTTTATTGCAAAAAAGTCTTTATCTGTTAGACAGAAGATAGAGTCTAATAGTTCCCTGAAAGCCATGGGTGAAAACATGCTTGCTGTAACCTTTTTTCCTGAAATCTACTTGGGCAAAATTATTGCAGTATCATGAACATTCCAGAAGGCAAATAAAAATATACAATGGTGCCTCGCTCAACGAGCGCACCGTAGAACGACGAATCCACATAGCGAGGGGTTTTTTTTGATCGCAACTGCGATCGCAAAGCGATGGCCTCAATGGGCGAAACTCGCATAGCGAAGGTCGGTAAGCGTTTTGCTTACCGACCTTCGCTTTGCAACCCGCGGATCTGTTCGGCGGCTCCAAAATGGCCGCCGGAAGCCCAGAAATGGCCACGCGCAGCGTTTTCGCGCCCTCGATAAGCAAGGGGAGGGCGTGAAAATGGCTGCCGGCCATAGGAAAACGTTGCTGAACGGTGAGTTTTCGGCCCATTTGGAAACGTTCCAATGGGTTTTCTTGATCCGTTCAGCGATGTTTTCACATAGCGAGGGTTAATCTGGAACGGATTAACCTCGCTATGCGAGGCACCACTGTATGTAGGTCTAACCATTTTTATGTTAATAGTCTTCAGATAAAGATTTGAGACGATCATTAGATAAACAATCTAATGAGAGTGCAGGAGGGATCTATCAGTATGACAATTATGATGAAGTTGCCATGGACACAGAAAGTGAAACTAACTCACCTGGTAAGTGTTGATTTGCCTTACATATGTATGTTACAGTATTCTTGGTTAGTTTCCTAGCAAAACAATTCTGAAATTTGTATATTGCATACATTTTCTTTGTTTTTGTAACAAGACTCCTACAAAAGACATTTGAAATATTTTTGTTGTCTGAAATACCTACCATGTTACCAAGAAAACAAACAATTCAGTGTTTCTTGAACTGATTACACAGAATGATCAAACTAAGATGTCTTGATTGAGCTGTACTGAACTGTAAAAAAAGAGAAAGTTTGTGGTGTGTCACAGATGTTTGCCTGTTAAATCACTAACTGTTCAGGGCAGATTTGAACATGGAACTGTTGGTGCTTTATATTAATTTTTAAAAAAATTATTAGCTGTTCTTCAAAATAAACCATCTCAAGATGGCTTCACGTAAAACAGCAGTTATAATATTCAGAACAGAAGTAAAAATCAGCAGATATGACGAAAAGGTCAAGCTTGGAAACACACTGGCAGCTAGAGCAAAGTTTGGAGTTTGTGTTTTATGCCCAAACTGGTTCACATCCATAGAAGGCAGCATTCTATGCCAGCTAAGGCTCCTGGCTCATCTTCAGAAGCAGCCTCATATAGAGTGCATTATAGCAGTTCGACCTGGATGTCACTTGTGCACGGATAAGTGAGATTTTACTTGGAAAAAGATCATTGTTCTCCTTTTATTTCTGTGTACTCATTTCAGATGAATGTGCTATTTTACAATTTTAGTCTTAGAAGGTGAACAGAACAAGCATGTAGAATTCTTGCGTTCAAAATGGAATTGGTTAAGAGTCAGGTGTTTTGTGTGCTATCTGTGGTGTAATGAAGGCTGTTTCTTTGATATGTATTATTTGAAGGTTTAGTATGTAGCATAAGAGATTTAGCTTATAGTTTCAGGGTGTCTGGTGGATTTTTTTAAAAAGGGAGTATTTTATAAACCATATTGGTCTACAACATGAATGAATGAATGAATGAATGAAAGGAAGAATGAGTAGAAAATGTTCTGCAGTAAGTTTTTGCTCTGTACATTTTGTCCATCCATGTAATTTGTTGCATGGGTCCTGATGTTTATGAATCGAAGTGTATTATAGTGCAGTAAAGTATGTTTGTAGAAAGCAAACCCAAGTTTTGTAATTCAGCCTCTCTTTATGCTTTTTATAATCCTTTCATAGCATCTTCTCCAGTGCAGCCTGCATATTTTGAATGTCCTGCTGGATACTTTCCTCCTGCAGCACCACAAATTTCACTCTCTCTTGTACCCCAGGTTTCAGTAAGTAATTTTGTAAGATGAAACAGACATGAAATAGAAATACCTGAAACAAGAAATAATGTAATGGATATTCTGTAGCTAAATTAGGAAGCATTTTTATCTGCTAGTGTCTTTGGATTGATGAAGTCCTCCTGGGCACCTTTCCCTTCTAATAACTGTTGGAATGATACAGTGGTGCCTCGCTGAGCGATTGCTTCGTTTAACAATGAAATCGCTTAGCGATGACTTTTTCGGAGCGATCTTGCGCTCCGTTTGACGATGGTTCCTATGGGCAATTTTCGCATAGCGATGTTTGGGACCATGCTTTGCATAGCGATGACAGTTTGGGTCCCCCTGTTTCTCTTAACGATGGTTTTGACAGCCTCATGTTGGCTGTTTTTTAAATGTTTAAAAATGTTTAGAATGCTTGAAATCATAAGTGCACTTAATAAACCCTTTGTTAAACTAATTTGACTTTGTTCTGACTCTTTTTAAATTTGTTGTAATTCCCCCCCCCCCATTGAGGTTTCAATGCATTTCAATTGGGGAACCGTGTTTCACTTAGCGATATTTCCTATGGTGATTTTCGCTTAAGGACGGCAATACGTTCCCATTGGAACGGATTATCCAGTTTTCAGTGCATTTCTATGGGAAACTGTGTTTCGCTTAGCGATGAAATCGCTTAACAGCGATTTTTTGGGAACCAATTATCATTGTTAAGCGAGGCACCACTGTACTTGCGCTAAAAGGAAATTACATTTTACTCACTAGGTTTTCTAATATTAATATTCACTTAAAAACAGGTGGCTTTTATATATTTGATATCTTCTGTTCTCCTGATGAATTTTTTAAAAAATATTGAAGTAAAGGTTAGCTGTGTATTCCAAACAAAATAAAATCTAAATACAAAAATAGGCGATACTTTTATAGACCACTAAAAAATCATCATACAGTAAAGTTGCTGTTAGATGTTAAGTCCAGCAGTTCTTGACAAGATTAGTTTTGTCAGGCTTGTCTTTTAGATGGAAGTCAGGAGTCCAGTTTATGGTTAACAATATATTCGCGAAGGCTTTCACGGCCGGGATCTAATGGTTGTTGTGGCTTAGGCAGCTGTGGAATGAGTAACAACCCAGTTCTCCAAACAAAGAGCAACTTTCCTGGCTAAATCCATCTTGCCATGTATGTTTAGACTTTACGTTTTGGACTTTAAGTTCTTCACACTGGTAGAAACCTGATGAAGTGGTATTTTATTCCACAAAAGCTCATTTATTTTATGATTATTTTTTTAGTGATCTATAAAGGTATTGCTTAATATTGCATTTAAAAAATGTTGCTTCTCAGTAGTTACATGTCTGGCTACTATTAAATAGTAATAGTTTTGTAATTTGGTTTTCTTAACATGTTGCTTTCCTGTCTATGGGAAGAACTTAAGCTGAAATCCTATACATTTACCTGGGAATAGGTCACAAATGTAGATATGTGTGCGATAAGTACTGTCATCAGCTCTTCTTTAGAAAATTGTAGTTCTCCACTGATATATTTTGGTTTTGGGGATAATGCTTCTCTGTTTTAAACTGTAGCTTCAGATGATCTTCCATATTTGGTACGCTGCTTGGAACAACCAAATAGTGAAATCTTCCATCTTTTGAATATATTTCAGGCACCGCCACCGGTTAGCCAAGTGTATGTGGAAGGTGTTTCTACAGAGCCACTACCACCCCTTCCTCCTCTTCCACCTGAAGAACCTGAACAGCCACCAAAGCCTCCATTTGCAGATGAAGAAGAAGAGGAAGAAATGTTACTACGAGAAGAGCTACTAAAATCTCTAGCAAACAAGCGAGCGTTTAAACTAGAGGTATTTAGTAACCTCTGGATGTAACCACTAGATGGCAGTAATGGCATATCATGGTCTGCAGAATACCCAAAATTAAAAATGAGGTGGGGAGGAGGATTCAAAATGGGAAAACTTCCAAGTCCTCAAGTAATGTGGGTTTTTTTCCTTTTAAAATAAGCTTACAGCTTCCCAGATTGTTGTGAACTGTACAAATTGTCTCAGCTGTGTTTTGGTATTTTCTCACCTGCCTTTGACAGATAATTAGAAGTAGTATAGTTCAAGTTGCTGAATTTGAGTATAATATAATAGTTCAAGTTGCTGAATTTGAGTAGTGGGTTCTAGTTAAAATAGTGGCCATTTCTAAGTTTGATGGGATCTGCAGTCATTAAAAATTTTGCAACTTTCCTAATTTCACAGTAGCTTAGTGATCCATCAGTCACATTGAGAAAGCTATGTTTGTATAAAACGTGCATTTATTTGCAGCATGTATAACCTTGAGAATGGTTTAATATAATGGTAGGTTGGTTTTGAAATCCACTACTTAATTCTTATTTTTTCTAACTAGGATAATTCAAGTAATAGTGGACCACCATCACCACCTTTTCCCAGTAATTCACATTCTGTGCCAAGAAGTAATCTTTCAGCAGTCAGTATTAACACAGTGTGTCAACCTCGTGTAAAGAACACAAAGATTATTAGAGTACCAAGGCCACCTCGAACAGTAATCACGGTAATAAAATGTTCTTCAATTAGTTTAATACGTAAATTTGTTTTATACTTGATGTTAAACTCGGAAAGAAAAGTGTAAAATCCCACTTGCTGTATTCAGGCTGATTCAGTATTTTGACTGGAGGTATATTGAAACTCAGTTGGACTGTTCTTGTGTTCTGTTTTCATAACACCCGCTGCTCTTAAAAACAGAGATTTTATGGCACCATTGTAGTTCTAGGAATTTGAAACATTTTGTATGGCTTGTTTTCCTGCTAACATAGTTATTTCAGACTACAGTGATTTCTGAAAAACACTGGTTTCAGGAGCAGAATATTGGGAAATTAGTATAATTGTGAAAAAATAATTAAGTTGAATGTGCATAATGATAAAAATAGCAGTGCCAGACCTTGACTAAGACTGGATGATCAGTTAAAATACGATACAGTAGCAGGCTTTACTTTTTTTTCCTAGTAATAATTATTAATCTTTTTCTTTTTTTAAGCTTCCGAAGCACAAATCAGTTGTGGTTACACTGAATGATTCAGATGACAGTGAATCAGATGTAGAACAGTCTAATTCCACTCCTAGTGTGTTTGGTGGCCTAGAATCTATGATCAAAGAAGCTAGAAGAACTGTAGAGGTAAGTGTTGTTTGTGGGCAATGCACGTATTTAATGACACACAGTATTTTTGTTTGAATATATTTCATGACACACAGTATTTTTGTTTGAATATATTTCGTGACACATAGTATTTTTGTTTGAATCTTAATTTTTATTTCTCTCTCTTTTTGCTTTCCATGAATGATAAATAACTAGGCTAAAACTAAGACAGCAGGAAAGAAAGAGTTAGCTGCCCTCTTGCTCAGAAGGCAGGGCAAGTAATTTTTGTATCCTCTTTAAGAAGAAGAATTCTGGTCCTTCTGCTTAGCCGCAAGAAGAAGTAGGGGCGTTTGACTCTGCTTGATTGAAGTGAGAGCCAATGCTAGCTTTTTTAAAAATTATTTTAAATATGCACTAATTTCACCCTCAGTTGCCAACATCCTGATTACTTGGAGACTGTGAGATCAATAACTTAGAAGTTGATTGCATTTGATCCTTTCAGATGCAGCACAAGGAGCAGGTCGTTTGCAAAAGCTCTAGTAATTGGTGTAAATCCAGAGCACTGCTACTGTCCAGGACTTCTTTTTCCATGTAGTCCACCAAGGTACCAAACTTTCCCTGGAAGATGTCCCATCTTTTGGGAGCAGGGTTTTAGTGTACAAGGGGCCTGTGGGCATCGTTACCTTGTGATTCTCGTAGTGCAAAAATAGGTAGTCTGGTGGCTGCACCTACTGATCCCTGGGTTTTAGAGCGTTTGTTGTCCTGTTTCTGTGGCCCTGACTGCGAAAACCTTTTCATACAAAATCAATATTTACTGAAAAAGCCCTTTTGTGCCTTCTGATGAAAAAACAATATTTTAAATTGGGAGTGGGGGGGCAGGGATGGTTGAGGTGCTTGAAACCCCAGCATTGTCATTTCACATCGCTTAGAAGGTTAAAGGAGACCTTATTGGGTATGGGACATCTTTCCTACCTCTGCCTTTACTGAAGAATAAGTAGCTTCATACTCTGTTCAAGTCCCACATGGAACACAGAAAGCTGCAGTAATGCATCAGTACTTTCTGCTATCCCTGCCTGGTGGGGGCTTGTTAGTGTACACGTGTTTCCTTTGGGCCCTAACAGTGCAGTAGCAATAACATCTGTGAGTCAAAATAGTGAGACTGTTGTATCACCTAGCATCCAGATAAGAGTATGACGGTATATGGTATGGTGAGTTTTCCCTATTTTAACTGTCAGAAAGTGCTTGTCCACTTGCCAGTTTTCCAGAAAATCTTGTTAAAAGCAAGAAAAATTTGACAGAATGAAAATTCTTTACAGTAGGACCCCTGTATCCAAGGAGTCATTCTCCATGGTTTCAGATGTCCGTGGTTTACTTGCAGCCCTATATACAACATACAGGGTGGCAGGCCTTGTGGTCTTTGTCCCACTTTCTTGTATGTTGTATATAAAGTTTGTTGCTATCCTCAGTTTCAGGCATTTGTGGTAGATTGTGGAATGGCTCTCTCATGGACACGTAGGTCTTAATGTATATATGAAACATTGTGAATGATCTTAAGGTTTCATTGGTTGATGGTACTGCCCTTGCTTTCAGGCCATGAGAGATGCTGAACTTGTCATACAGGGCCACAAATTGTTGCTATCAGCTGCTACTCCAATGGAAACACAAGTCTTCAGCTGTAGTGTGTCTGGTAACTAGTTAGTTAATTTTTACCAGGGTATCAGTCACACAGACTGGAATTACTTGTAGAGGTAACCTTGATCTAAGAGCAGAAAATAAACTCTTTAATATTTTAACAAGAAAGGCTGAGTCGTTGCCTGATCATAGTATAAGAAGTGATTCTTGACAAAGCTCATGTATCCATTTATGTGAACATTTCATTAAGAATAATGGGAAATAATGTAGATTCAATAGAAAGTATCCCAATGAATCCAACCAGTGTCAAGTGGGTTCTGTTCCATGTTATAACAGTTGTGAGCATTCATCGGTAGGGTTGGACCTTGCTGTCTGGGTTTGGGAGGCTGGCCATTTGGCTGGTTGTGGCTCTTAAGATCTTGGGAACTAATCGAGGCCTAGTTCCTAATTAGAAAGAAAACATGTTTACCTGAACTGAATGGAATCTGGGACAACTTTGATAGTCTATGATACAAGATAACCTAATAGTTGTTTTGCGTGATTATCCAGAGTCCAGTTTGGTTTGCCCAATTACCCAGCATCTAATCTTCTACCTGGAAGCTGCCTGTTTACAGACAGCCTTCTGGAAATTGAGTCACACCAGTTGACAAGAGGATGTTGTGCTAAAACCCTGCTAATTACAACCCTAGCCTTTTCAGGGGCTCTACAAATGCTGATGTAGAAAGAAGAGACTTACAACGTACTTGTAACTATACTAGCGGTTTTGCTGGGTGATCTTGATCAGGGCTTGCATTGCAGAAATACCTGTCAAAGCCTTGTCATCCAAAAAGAACCCTTATGGAAACTGGCTGCACCTAGATAAAATTAAGAGCTCAATATGTTATAGATGTCTCAGTCTATTAGTCTAAGTATTTCTCAAGAACAATTCTGGATATACACTGAAGGGCACTGCAGCTTGAAACCACTGTTCTTCTAAAGTGCACTCATAGAGCAGCCACATCAACTTCTTCTATGTTTATCTGAAGTGGTGCACATACCTTTAAGGAAGGAATTAGATCAGGGGTCTCAAACATGCGGCCCGGGGGCCATTTGTGGCCCGCTGGATGATAGTTTGTGGCTCCGCCTTGCCTGCCCCCCCCCAAAGCACCCACACGTCCTCTGCTGTCAAGAGTCAAAAAAAGCCTAGCCTCACTCACTGGCTCTCTCCCAAGACAGCGCGTCTTGCACCCTCCATCTGGAACTGCAGCCTGCCAGCCAGCAGACAGGCTGGCAGGCTGCAATTCCAGATGGAGGGTGCAAGAGGGGAGAGCCAGCGAGTGAGGGGGAGAGCCGGCGAGTGAGGTGCGCTGCCGGCCCTTTTCCATGAGCGCACGAGCTGCCGCCGAGCAATGCCTGAGAGGGGAGCTCGCTCCTGTCCCATCCTCGAAGAGCACCTCCAACAGCGCCAACAGCATCTGCCGCTGCCTCTTCCAGGGAAGTGGCTCCTTGGCTCTCTTTCTCTCTTGGCACCCCCAGCACCAGTCCGGCCAGCGGCTACCTCAGCGCTCGGCGGTGCTTCCTCTTCCTCCTCCTTGTGTTTATCCTGCTTCAGCTGCCTCGGCTCTGGAGGCTGCCTGGGCTCACCTCGCAAAGTTTGCTCCTCTGTCGTGGTGGGGGTAGCTGCTGCTGCTGAGTGCGCCTTTTTTTGAGGGGGGGGCTCAGAGGAAGGTTGCCGGACCTGTGTGTGCGTGTGTGTGTGCATGTGCGCACGTGCACCTGTGGGGGGACACCCCGTTCTGTTTAATTTCACAGGTACCGATGGGGGCTTTTCTCCTTTGGCAAGCTGATTCTATAAGTTTTTTTTTTTTTAAAAATCTGATGCGGCCCAGCATCACCCAGACTCTGCCTCCTGCAGCCCCCAGGTAAATTGAGTTTGAGACCCCTGAAGTAGATACTCTAGGCCAGGGGTCTCAAACATGCGGCCCCCCAGATGATAATTTGTGGCCCTCGCCTTGCCTGCCCCCCCCAAGTGCCCACACATCCTCTGCTGTCAAGAGTAAAAAAAAAGCCTTGCCTCGCTCGCCAGCTCTCTCCCAAGACAGCACCTCTTGCACCCTCCATCCAGAACTATAGCCTGCCAGCCAGCCCGCCTGTCTGTCAGCTAAGGAAACTCCTGGGCGGCTTCCTCGGGCTGTTGCTCCGCTTGGCGGAAAATCTGATGCGGCCCAGCCTCACCCAGACTCTGCCTCTAGCGGCCCCCAGGTAAATTGAGTTTAAAACCCCTGCTAGGCTTTTGTCTTTATGACTTGTTCTGTCCAGGAGTAAATGGAAGTTTGACTTTGGGGCTTTAAGAACCATATTGGTATGACAGGTCATTAAAATAAGTTGCAGTTAGCCATTTTGGTACCATTTTTATAAAACATTGTGATACTGTTTCAGATGTCTTCCTACTAGTTAGTTTTGATAATTCTGTAGGTACTCTTGTTCTGTTTTCAAAATACTGGCTGAAATCCTGTTGTTTAGCATAGCACATCACAGCAAGAGTAGGAAATCTCCTTTCAAATGGGTTCCTACAAAGTAGTTGGTATTTCCTTTCATTGAGAAGAATTTGCCCAGATTTGCCTGCCACTTCTAGCTTCTACATTGGCAAAGTGCAGTTGCAAGGTCACATGTAGTACAATTTTTAGCCCGTGGCCTTTGCTTTTCCCCAAGGGGAAAAGAAAATGTGAATTGTAGCTCTTGGAATTTTTCAGGAGGTGATGTTTCATTTCTTCAATAGGTCAAGGTGGTCATTGCACCGCTTAGCACTCCAAAACTGAAAGTGAACTTTAGCTAGGTAAAGGTAAAGGTTCCCCTTGACATTTAGTCCAGTTATGTCTGACTCTAGGGTGTGGTGCTCATCCCCGTTTCCAAGCTATAGAGCCAGCGTTTGTCCAAAGACAGTTTCCATGGTCACGTGGCCAGTGCGAGTAGACACGGAACGTAACTTTAGCTACTTCCAGTTTTTTTTTTAATTTTAATTTATTTATTTAGTTAGTTTGATGTTTGGGGTGAATGTGGAGTCTCTGAAAGGTCTTGAGACCAGGACCTGCCCAAATTGTGAATATGACTTCTCTTTCTTCATTAACTTCATTAAAATTCCTAGTGTCTAATCGTATCAGCTCTTTTGGTTTACAGGCATCAAAACCGAAGGCACCTTTAAAATCAGAAAAAGAAAATAATCCTGTGAGAACTCCTGAGGCTTTGCCAGAAGACAAAAAGATAGAGTACAGACTCCTGAAAGAAGAAATTGCCAGGTATCTTGTCTTGTATGGTACTAATCATGAAAACTGCTTGAGTGTTAAGGGGATGTGGGGGGAGAAGTGATTTAAAACTCCATCTGAAGGGGCTCATCCAGTTATCAAATTTATTCTAAATTTGTTTAGTTTAGTTTAGAGTAATTTTCCAACATTTAATTGCGTGGTCAGAGGCAAGGATTTTTTTTAAATCAACGAGAGAGAGATATATACTGAGTAGGTGTGTGTATTTGTATATGTGTGTGTTTACTGAGTATATTTTAATTATAAATGACTTGAAAATGTTTAGTAGTTCAACAATAACATGTTTTGAATTCTTTAGTCGGGAGAAACAGCGTTTGATAATAACTGAACCTCTGAAATCCAGTTCATCACCAGTGAACTCTGATATTGAAGTTGATGGGTTGGGTCGAATAGCAATTGTTAAAAAACAAGTTACAGATGCAGAGGCAAAACTCAAAAAACACAAGTAAGTTGTCTCTTGTAATCTTAGCCTTATGTAGGTAGGCTTGGAACAACAGGACCTTTTGATGAAGATTGACCAATTCTTTATAGTTACTTTCTAGCTAAGCTCCATTTATCTAGTTCTTCTGAATTTCTTAACTGGCTTCTTCATCTTTTTGTTACTTTTCTGAGTTTGTAGCTGGATTCTTTTCTGGAACATCAAGATCTTTTTTGATACATAGACATATACTCAGATTTTCAGCATCATACTTGAATTAAAACACTTGAAAAGCTGAAATTGCTTTTCATGCTTTATTCTCACATCCATATGTGCCATTTGCTAAGTGTTTAAAACTTCTATCTTACTGGTGTATCATAAGTATTCAAATGATATTATGGCAGCTTATGGTTGGTTGTACACGTGTACTCCCTGAATTCTACGTTAAGGATAATTTTGAATTGTTAGTTCTAAACTGAAACTAATCAGCCTGAAGTTAAACATGATGTGATTCAGAACTAGATACAGTACTTATTAGTTTTCTCCACTGTTCTTCTTTTAATGTATAAAATATTAGGGTCTTGCTTATAAAGATATCTGAACTCTTTACCTTCAAAGAAACCGCCTTTCTGTTCAGTGTCAGCACACATTAAATGTAAGGGTAATTGTTTTAAGTATGTTTTTTAACAAAATGGGGGCGGGGAATAGTCTGCAATGTGTTGATCCTTGTGGGTGGAATTGCCAAGAGCAATACTTCTCAACTCTTAGGTACTTGACTTCTTGCTAATGGCATTCTTCCTCTAATAGAAATATTTCAGTCAAAATTATTTTTAAAATGGTTTCAGATAAAAGGATAGTAGAAGCTATGAAAGTCTGCAAGTTTCCAGTAGTTCTGGTTATAGTTGTGATTGTCTACAGTTTTATATTAGAAAGATTGTAAGCCTTCTGTTTGGTTTGTTTAGACTTCTCTTAATGAAGGATGAGTCTGTATTGAAGCATCTTATACAACAAGAGTCAAAGAAGAAAGAGTCCGTTCGTCTTGCCGAAAGCAAAATTGCTAAACTTAATGAGCAGCTGCAAGCAACAGAAAAGATATTAAATGCCAATAAGATTTTTTTGAAGAAGCTTCAAGAACAAGTAAGTTGATTTCATGTATAGGTGTGTAGGTATATATGTTTATGCAGTAGTAATTTTTAGATCTCTGTCATATGAGCAAGCATATTTAGGGCTCATTTTATCAGTTTATTTTCTTTACAAACATGCTTTGATTCAGATGTGGTGTTTTCTGAAGAATGTTGAAATGCTTTAGATCCACAGAGTACAGCAACGCGTAATGACAAAGAAAGCACTGGCACTAAAATATGGAGAAGACCTTGCTCGAGCAAAAGCACTGGCTAGCAAAGAAATTGGAAAGCGAAAGCTTGAATATGACCATTTGAAGGTAAGGCTGTTTTTAGAAATTTAGTGTTACAAAGTTGGTTACTGTATAAATTAGGCTTACACTGTTTTAGGTTATAGGTCAGGAAGCAGGGTCAGTAGTAAGAGAAGATAGACTTCTGGTCATAGCTGTTTGGTAAAAAAAAAAGTAGCAATTTGTAAGTGCAGTTGAAATTTTAAAACAAGATTGCTACACTCTGAATGTTGACCAAGATCTAGGGATCATTCAGCTATTTCTGAAGACTGAGGAGGAGGGTTTAGGGTTGTTTCTCAAACAGTAATCCTGCTTGCTGCATGGGGAAGCATTTTTGGAACGAATTTTCAGAAACAGTTTTTAATACATTTGGGTCTGCTTCTTACATGGAAAAAGACAAAAATCCCACTACTCACAGGTGAATAGGCTACTAGACTTGTGGCAAGTTGTGGTGGTTTTCTCATGTGTAGATATATTACAGTGGGGTCTTGACTTGAGAACTTAATCCGTATTGGAAGGCGGTTCTCAAGTCAAAAAGTTCTCAAGTCAAATCTGCATTTCCCATAGGAATGCATTGAAAACCATTTGATCCGTATCTGCTCTTTTCCGTCCATAGAAACTAATGGGAAGCTGCTATTCCGCCTTCGACCACTAGAGGGGATATTTTGTTTCTTTTTTTCTTAGGTCAAGAAAGGTTCAGGGAAGGCAGGGAAAATACAGTCCATGCAGGACAGTACCAGGCAGTCTGAAGACTGTCTCCCAATCCACTCTCTAAACGCTGGGAGGAGTGAGGAAGCAGACAGGCACCCTTTTCACTGGCCAACAGTTAACTGAAAGTTCACATTTTGCACTTTCCCTGCCTCCCACGTGGGGTTTTTTCAGTTCTTAACTCAAATCTAAGTACTTAAGTCAAGTCAGTATTTTCCTATGAGAGTGGTTCTTAAGTCAAAATGTTCTTAACTCAAGCCGTTCTTAAGTCAAGACCCCACTGTATCTAGCAAAAAAGTCATATGTTACATGTTCATCAATTTATTTTACTTAATTTTTTAAATTTTGGCTGTATTGCTGTTATTTATTTTTGTTTCTTGACAGCCGAACAAAATAATGAAATTGGAGAAATCTCCTTCATTGAGTCCAAAAAAACATTCAGCAGAGTTGATAGCACT
The DNA here is from genome assembly GCF_051106095.1 of Pogona vitticeps. NCBI lineage: Eukaryota > Metazoa > Chordata > Lepidosauria > Squamata > Agamidae > Pogona > Pogona vitticeps. The sequence continues at coordinate 145,811,175 of NC_135787.1, read as the reverse complement.
GGAGAAAAAAAGACTACAGCAACTACAGTATGAGTATGCTCTAAAAATTCAGCAACTAAAGGAGGCCCAGGCACATCAAACTAAAGGCCGATCTAATGTCTTCACTCTTCCTGAAGAAGAAACTGAATTTGCACTACCTCAGCCCTCCCTTCATGATTTAACACAAGACAAACTGACTTTAGATATTGAAGAGAATTATTGCGATGATGAAATTTTGTCCCACTCCAATAGAGAACGAAGGAGGTCTTTCAGAGAATCAAATTCTTGTACTAAGCCTAATCTTAAACACATAGATACCCCCAAGCAAGAAAGTACAAATAAGCAGTCTAAAAAGACAGTGGAGCAACCAGAGCTTTTTCTGGGACTGAATATTGATGAATTAAAAAAATTGTATGCAAGAGCGGATGGGTTGAAGCATGTATTGGAAAACAATACAGCTCTTATGGCTCCTAATGAAGAAAACAAATGTGGACAGGTAATTCTTTGTATTGAATTATAGTGGCTTAATTCTGTTGTGTTTTTATGTGAGCATACCACAATCAGCATAAAACATGATGAATTGCCACAAGTTAGCACTTGCTGTTGTGCACTAAATTGTCAATCTTGGTGCCCAAAAGCAGAAGTTTATGCTAACATCTTAACGTGCAGTAATTTGCTGCCAGTCCTGGCAGGTGTAACTAATAGGATATGGCCAAGTAATTTTTTTTAATGTGTCATTGTGGCTTCAGTCTGCACGTTATTAAAAAGGAAATATGTATGCTTCCCCCCCAGGAAATAAAGGTAGACGTAGACCCCTTTACAGCTCCAAATAAACAAACAGAGGGAAAGCCGTATCCATTTGGACCATATCATAGTCCTCTTCTTGTTTTTAAATCTTACAGGTATGTAATTTAGTTGCTAAAGAAGATACACCATGTCTGTTTTGGGTTTCAGTGGGGATTATTGTAAAAATAAATTTCATGGCATGGAAGGGGAGTGAGAAGTCAAGGGAATGATAATTGGTATTAGCAAATATAATTGCAGAAGCATAGGTATCTTTATGATCCTTCCTTCATGCTCACGTGTGAGAAAAAGAGAATTTTGGTGGAAAGATTAAATTTAAACTGAATACTGTAAGGCACATGTGATCTGTGGGCTCCATGTGACCCTCAGAAATATGACCCTTAGAGAATGTTTGAGGGGAAACTATTTGCTGAAGAAATCCCCTTGTGCCTTTTGGGGTAATGTGTGGGGATTTTTTTTCCCCAGTGAACAAAAACCTGTTGTAGTTACTTTTAGGGATGTAGAACATAGATAGCATATTAAAAAACATATAATATGAAATTGATCATGAACTCACTTTTTAAAATGCTCAATTATTTAAAACAAAATTTATGAAACAAAGATTGTAATCCAGTGTCATTTTTAATAGCATGTTCTGCATGTTGTGGCCATATGTGCTACAGCTTATGTAGAACACATTACATCTAAGGAGTTGCAATCAGAACATAGTAGAAAGGACCATTTGGTGCAGAGCCTTTAGATATCTTTTCCCTATGTAGCTTTCTTTGTCAGTATAGAACGGGAGAGAGCAAGCATCAGAAATATCTACTAATCTGTTTACACATGTAAGTGGGTCATGCCTGAAAATACCACAGTCATGCATGATTATTCTTCTGGATAATACTTGCTGTTTATAGGACATGCATTGCTTAAAGCTTGGAGTAACCCTTCCTCAGCCTGGTGCCCTTCAAAGGTTTGGAACTGCAGCTTGTATCAACCCAAACCAGTAGGCAAATTGGTTTGGGACGGTGAGAGTTCTACTGTAGTTCAGAATGCGAAGAGAGTGCCAAGGTAGGGAAGGTTAGCTAAAGGTTTCTTTATGAACATGTCATCATTGGAAGCCCCTGTGGCAAATGAACCCAAAACTGACTTTTATATACAATACTTCTATTCAGAATAGTTCAGAATGAAATTAAACAGAAAAAATTGTCTTGCAGTGATTCACATTTACATAGTTCCTGGGTGTAGGAAGCATGAATTTAATGTTGATCCATATTATTCATGGGGCAGCCACAGGTAGTAAAACTATCAGTAGTACAGTACTACTCATAGTAGTACTAATAGCCTAACTTTTTGTGTTATTGTTCTAGTACTGTTTTAAAGTTTAAAATAGATGAGTGAGGATAAAATAATAGATTGTGCGACCTAAGCAAGGTCAAATGTGATAGTGTATATTGACATAGTATTAGGGATTCAGTAATAAGAACTGTGTGCCATCAAGTTGATTCTGACTTACGGTAACCTTCCCAGAGTTTTTAGGTATAAAGGACTCTAAAACAGTTTACCAGTCTCTTCTTCTGATGGTGCTTCCAGGTGGCAGGACATGTAACTGCATCAGCATACACTCTCTAGGTGATCTCAGTTGAACCCCTTTCTCGGTACGCACAGTGGAGATTCAGATCCTCCTGCCCCTGGCTCTGTAACCAGCATTTCAATCCACTGAGCTGTGCAAGGAAAGAAAAACAGTAATCTTTCCCTCTTTGGCATAAACAGCAGGTGGCGCTGCATAACCAATTATTGTTTTTTAGAAGTAGGGGCCTTTGAAGTCAGGTGGCTATTTCACCATGTGTGCAAAGGGCTAATCTTTGACTGAATATTTAATGCATTATGGTTTTACTTACCCTTTCTAGGTTTAGTCCTTATTTTCGAACAAAAGAAAAGCTTTACCTCAGTTCAGTATCCTACAGCAATATGATTGAGCCCAAACAGTGTTTCTGTCGTTTTGATCTAACAGGCACATGCAATGATGATGATTGTCGCTGGTGAGTAATTTCTTCCATCAGCACCCAAGTAATACGAATTTTCCTTTGAGCAATGAATACTGCCAAAGTGGTTACCTCAGGAATCCCAGCAGGCTTGTTTTCTTAATAAGGTTTTTCCCACTTCTTAAGTCATTTAGCTTTTGAGTGAGAAAGGGTTGAAAAGAATTGTTTAATGTTACGCACATCAATCCCCTAAGCGTAACTGTGGATAACAGAGTAAGGGAATGGTGTTGAGCATGTCTGTTTCTTTAATTATGGGACTTGGTTACTCCTTTCAACACTTTCAACTTAGAACGGTAGTCTTCTGACAACTAGAATAGTTTTAAATATTGTCATCAGGCTAGACACCTCTGTGTTGTGGATGGTGCAGAAAAAATATGAAAGTTGCAAAAAGTCAGAGCAAATGTTCATACCTGGTCTTTTTCTTAAAAGCGAGTTCTAAAGTGCAGGCTGCAAACAAGTCAGGAGAGTAGGTTTGAAAGTCCACCCTTGGCGGCTGGGTTATCTTTTCCAAGTCAAAGAGACTTGAAAGTGTGTATGTGTGTGAGTGAGAGAGATTTTGTGGCTTAATAAAGGCATCACGTACCCTTGCCTTTAGTTTTTTAAAGAGCAACATTCATGTATTTTTAGTATATTGTTTGCAGAGACTTTTTCTTTTGACTGTTTTAAGATTGAATAATTTCACTTTTTTAGGCAGCACACAAAAGACTGCACTCTCAGTCGGAGTCAGCTATTTGAAGATATTCTTTCATACAATTTAGCTTTGATAGGGTGTTCAGAGAAAAGCACTGATGAAGAAATCAGCACTGCAGCAGGTATGTATCTTGGCGGTTTCATAAATTCTGTCATTTGACTCAGGTCAATGGTAACTTTAACACTTGCTTTTGTTCTACACTATTACAGTGTAAGAACACTAAATAAAGTGACATTAAAGTTGTTATGCACATTTAATTTCTTGAAAGTCTGTGCAAGTTCTTACAGCTTTAACCTTTAACAAAGGATTAAGCTTAGATCTGCAGATTTTCCTTTGGCTATATGGATGCATGATATAGACAGTAGCAAATTTCATGGATACTTTAATCATCTCATTTCAGAAAAATATGTTGAAAAACTTTTTGGTGTGAACAAAGATCGCATGGCAATGGATCAAATGGCTGTTCTTCTTGTTAGTAATGTTAACGAGAGCAAAGGTCACAGTAAGTTAAATTCTAGCATGTCTGTATGTGATTTGTTTGTGAGGTTTTCTTAGGTACTTTGTATCAATACACAGTAATTTTTAACAAAAGTATTATTCTGTTTTCTTATTTTGTTAACAGCTCCTCCATATACAACATGGAAAGACAAAAGGAGGTGGAGGCCTAAGTACTGGAAAAAACCACATTTAGACAGTGATACCAGCAATGAAGAGGAACAGTCCTCTGGTCCTATCAAATACGGTAACAGTAACATAGTACAGCTAATTTGGAGTGTTGCCTCAATTGTCAGACAAAAAGAAAAGAAAAGAAACACATCCCCAAAAACTCAACTGTTGTGGATAAAAACCTTCCCAATTGGTTATATGTATCTCAGTTCCTGCTTAAATTGGTCCCGTTGTAGTAAAACAGTTGCAAAAACGTTTAAACATTTTTCTAAGAAGCAGTTGTGGAGGTTATAGAGTTTCTTTAGGCCATGTTTTATAATCAGCTGGTTATAAAACGTTTCTGTTCAAGAAGGCTTAGGTCTGCATCTTAGTCAATCAGCTGTTAAATATTAGAGGGAGTTCTAAATATTTTGGTTTGATAGCACAGTAATTCAACAGTGACTTGAAAAATCAACATTTATAGTGTTCAGTCAAACCTCTGGTAGAGTTTATTATTGTTGCTTCCCACTGTTGGTTCAATCCACCTCTCACATTTTAGGGTAAATCGAAGGTAAATGCAGATTTTAACTGACAATTCAGAATTCCTCATTTTGTTTTCTCATGAAAGTTATATTCTTCTCACTAATAGATTTAGCTTTTAGATTAATTTACATGTTCAGCCAGAACAGTAACTGTCCTCAGCTTAAAGTGTAAGCTCAAAGAGTAGGTTTGATTTCACCTGTGAAAATTGTGGCAGTTGTGGAAAAAGATGTTTTTATTTGCAGTTCCCACCATAGAAAGTAAAATAAACATTCCTGCTCTGGATGCTGTTGTGACTCCTGATGATGTTCGTTATTTTACAAATGAGACTGATGACATTACAAACCTGGAGGCAAGCGTACTTGAGAACCCTTATAATGTTCAGCTTTGGCTCAAATTGGCTTATAAATATCTGAATCAAAATGAAGGGTAGGTAATTCTTCGTATGCAAACAAATCAGTTGGACTTGTCTAAGTCTCACCTGTGCTGCTGTAATCCAGTCCATCAAAGGACCCTTTGTTTCTTTGGCTGACCTACAAGTGGGTTATTGTTTAAAAGCAATTGGGGAAGAAGAGATTAGATCTTTTACTGTGTGCACAGAGTAAGAGTAATAAAATTATCTGATACTTTTAAGTCAGGGTGTGCTTGATTTCAGCATGGATGTAGGAAGAGGATTCATCTGCTAAAAAGAGTGATGGATACAATTCAGTAGATTTCTAACCAATGAGAGGAGCTGAAGTCTTTCCTGTTCTTAAAAATATTTTTACTGTAAAGCAGGAAATGTCTGTCTTAACAAAGATGACAGTTCAGAAACAGTTTTTCACAAGAAGTCTTGTCACCTTAGGAAACTATCAGGTATTCTGAAAATATTGGCAGCATGCCATAGTTGCAGCACATTATCCACAAGTGCCATAGAATTACTTTCTGAGTCCTTTATTCAGGACTTTACCAACTTCAAACTCATTCACTTATTATAAATGTAAGAATAGATTGGAGGAGATGCACCAGTTTTTGAAAGCAAATCCTATCTGTGTGAAAGCTAGGTTTGTACTATTGAACTGAGTATATGAAAATGAATGTGCAATCTTTTCTTATTGAAGATCATCCTCAGAATGCTTGGATTCTGCTTTGAATGTTCTGGCCCGAGCACTAGAAAATAACAAAGACAATTCTGAGATCTGGTGTCATTACCTCAAGTTATTTTCAAAAAGAGGAACAAAAGAAGAGGTGCAAGAAATGTGTGAAACAGCAGTGGCATATGCCCCTACATATAAGATCTGGTGGACTGTAAGTATGAATTCTAGAACACGTTCACAGTCACCATTGCCTGTTCTGTTTTGTTTTTGGACTGCAACTCCTAGAATTCTTAGAATTCCTCAGGGCAGAATTCTGGGAGTTCCAGGCCAGCGAGCCATACCTGCAGACATATTTTGCTGACCTGGGCAAGGCCTAGCCCTCGGAGGTTGGATGGCATTGAGGCCTCCATTTTTGCTACAGTGCTTCCTGGGAGGAAGTTGCCACACTGCTCCCAGAAAGCTCATGAGCAACAAACCGGGGTTCTCCCAGGACTCTGGCTTACGAAGTGCAAATCAAATGTATATGTTGTTTTACTCAAAAGTCTTCAGACCAAATAGTTCAACATGTTTACCCACACTCACCCACACCCTAGTATTTGGGGGCTGAAGAACCTTCAGGAATATACCAAATTCAAATACAATAGAACCTATTTGAGTCTCCTTCCCATTGTCGTATGCCTCTTAAAATGCTGCAGGCATCTGTAATAACAGCTAATCTACAATGCAAGCAGCCAATCGAAAACAAAAATCTGAAATATCTCTGTGAATGCATAGGTGTACTTCAGACACAACTGGGTTTCTCTGAACCCTAAAAGAGGTGAAGCCCAAAATTGCACTGGAAATAAGTTCTTTAACTCATTGTATTTCTTTGAAGGTGTTGCTACAGTGCTTTGTATTTTCTCAGAAGAACTTTGATTTGAAATCTCTTGGATCATGTAAAGCATTTCTGGTGCACTTTTTGAGATTTGTCCTTAGTTCTATATCAGATGTCCATCTTCAGTTTTTCAAATTTTGTTGTAGACACGATTTTATATTTCTCATATCACTCTTAAGAGAAATAATATGGTTGCTTTAGTTGCATACATTTAATTGCATTCATTATGTGCTTATTATGTGAACAGAAAAGGGTTAGGTTACAATGCTGTATTGTCACTTAACTGTTATCTAGTTCCTAAATCTGGAAAAGTCCTTTGATGGGAAGGATTATGTTTGTGGGAGGATGCTGCAGTTCCTAACAGAAACTCCAGAACGTGAAGAGAATTCAGATCTTTGGTCCTTTCATTTGCTGGAGATGTTGCTGTACAGAGTTCACCTAAGCCTCTTTGCTGGGAAGTATCAAAATGCAGTTGCATTATTCCAGGTACTGACATATGTTCAATACTATATTAATGACAATTGTATTTTCATTGTTATGTTTTTGAGAATTTTGAAATCGTTGTGATATATTTTTATAGCTTATAGTGCTGCCATTCTTTGATAAAAGGTATGTGCTTTTACCCACAGTATTGATTTGTAAGCATGACCTTGTTTATTTCAAGAAGAAAATGTAATAATGGACACTCATTTCATAGATAAAATGTTTTTTTATTGGCTGTATTGATTGCACTTAGTTACACAATAAGTGACAAAATGAAATGGGTACCTTTTTGCTGTTTTTGCAACTGGGAAATTTGTAAGGCTTATTTATTGAGAGATGGTTACTCCACCTAGGATTATCTTTTCCAGTACTTGCTACCTGGTTCATTGACGACAGGGAGAGACTTAACTTGGGAGAGGGTTGGAATAGAGTTGGGCAAAGGGAGATTGGCATATTCTAGGTGGATAAAAAAAATTATCAACTTGTGGTATGACATTCTGAAAACTTTTATTTTGTTTAATTGAAAAGATGGCTATTTGTTGTCTTTATGGTTTATTATATATTTTTTTATTTTTGCAATGTATTCCTTAGCTGCTTTTGAATTGTGTTTCAGGTAGATTCACAGTAGATTACAGAAACAGAGAATCTATTTTGTATGATACCTTATTTGTCTGGTGTTGTATCTCTAGATCATTTTTATGATAAAGCATTAATACTGCAGCACTAGCCTTAAGTTTTCAAGTGTAGACACTCTATACTTTCCGTTCCACAGAATGCTTTGAAATCAGCAAGTGACAGTGTTATAGTTCAACACCTCATCATACGTGATCGCTGCTTAGCTTGGCTATCCTACATACATCTGATTGAATTTGGTAACCTCCCAGTCAAGTTCTATGATCCTGCTAATAGCAACCCTTCCAAAATAATGAAGAAGGAACCATTTTTAATACCCTGGGAAACAGTGGAAGATGTGAAGGCTAATCCTGATACATTGTTAGCCTTGTTTGAAGGTAATTCTACCAGTGTAAATCCATAGAGTATTTAATGGCTTTTGCTATTTTTTGAAAAGAGATAGGGATATAGGAGGATCTAAGGTAATAATCATATGTGCTTTCACCTAGGGAGTTAGTCCCACTGAAAGTGAAACTTACTAAGTAGTCATGCCCAGCATTCTATTGTAAGGTAGTTTAATCACTGTAGGTTTTATTAATTGAATCTGTTCTGTATAGTGACTGGAAAAGATTGCATTTTGAGCCCTATCCTTTGCCATTCCAAAGTACAGAAGAGTGCATTCACTCTTTCATTTAAAAATGTTGCAGGCCTGTGTTTCAGTCATGCAACATACACCGAAGCTTAGATGTCAGGTATATGGACATGAGGCCATAATAGACCATAATTGGATACTAACGCCTATGTATATTACCATTAATTCTTAAAACAATTCACGTTGTGTGTGTGTGTGTGTGGAAGAAATCCCTAAATGTAATATTTTGGAAAATCTACTCTGCCATTGTCTTCCACTTAGGAGCTTTCTGAACAGGATTTTGACCTATTGTTTTAAATATGTGTCTAAGTATTTTTAACTTTCTGGTAGTATTTTGTCAACAATACAGTCAACCCCAGTGATTTGGTGTGCCTTCTTGTTGTTGTTGTTTAGTCGTTAAGTTGTCCGACTCTTCGTGACCCCGTGGACCAGAGCACAACTGGCCCTCCTGTTTCCATTGCCTCCTGGAGTTGGGTCTAATTCATGTTGGTACCTTCGATGACACTGTCCAACCATCTCGTCCTCTATAGTCTCCTTCTCCTCTTACCTTCACACTTTCCCAACATCAGGGTCTTTTCCATGGAGTCTTCTGTTTTCATGAAATGGACAAAGTATTGGAGGCTCAGCTTCAAGATATGTCCTTCGAGTGAGCATTCGGGGTTGATTTCCTTCAGAATGGATAGGTTTGTTCTCCTTGCAGTCTGGGGGATTCTCAAGAGTCTCCTCCAGCACCACAATTCAAAAGCATCAATTTTTTGGCGGTCAGCCTTCTTTATAGTCCAACTCTCACTTCCATATTTATTTATTTATTAAATTTATACCCCGCCCCTCTAGACCATGTCTGCTCGGGGCAGCTTACATCGCTGCTGGAAAAAACATAGTTTTGACTATGCGTACCTTTGTTGGCAAGGTAATGTCTCTGCTTTTTAAGATGCTGTCCAGCTTTCCTCCCCAAAAGCAGGGATCTTTTAATTTTGTGGCTGCTGTCACCATCTGCAGTGATCATGGAGCTGATGTTTTTCTGGAACACTCTGGCTTTCTCCATAATCCAGCGCATGTTAGCAGTTGGTCTCTAGTTCCTCTGCCCCTTCCAAATACAGCTTGTACTTCTGGAAGTTCTTGACCCACGTACTGCTGATGCCTACCTTGTATGATTTTGAGCATAAGCTTGCAAGCATGAGAAATGAGTGCAATTGTATGGTAGTTGGATCATTCTTTGGCACTGCCCTTCTTTGGGATTGGGACGTAGACTGATTTTTTCCAATCTTCTGGCCACTGTTGAGTTTTCCAAACTTGCTGGCATATTGAGTGTAGCACCTTAACAGCGTCATCTTTTAAGATTTTAAATAGTTCATCTGGAATGCCATCAGTTTCACTGGCCTTGTTGTTAGCCATGCTTTCTAAATCCTACTTGACTTCACTCTCCAGGATTATTGGCTCAAAGTTAGCAACCACACTATCTGGGTTGTCCGGGACATCCAGATCTTTCTGGTGTAATTCCTCTGTGTATTCTTGCCACCTCTTCTTAATGTCTTCTGCTTGTGTTAGGTCCCTACCATTTTTGTCCTTTATCATGTCCATCTTTGCACAAAATGTTCCTTTAGCATCTCCAATTTTCTTGAACAGATCTCAGGTTTTTCCTTTCCTTTTATTGATGTGCCTACTTTAGGGCAATTTACTATTAAGCAACAGAAATGTGGTCATTGAATTGTAATGAAAAGTTTTTACTAGCTAATGGGAACAGATTAAAATATGGTCTTCGGTGAAGGAGAGGAAGTGCTTGCACAGTCACCCTTCTGCAGTCACATGAGAGAGCACAATTTTGGCCAAAATATTCAGAACACCAAGATTTTTGGAATTATATGGATGTTTAGTGAGGTGGAACCTTTTCCTGTAACTTACAAGTTTGGTGTGTTCTTTCAGTTATTAGGGCCAAAGTGTATTGGCCCTAATATTAACAGTATAATATTTAACAGTATTAAAACTGTTCAATATTGGTAGGTTTTTTTTTTAAATGAGGCACATCTGGCTTTCAGGACATAAAAGTCAAACATCACATGCCTTGTGTGAGGATATTGCACCATTGATCTCTCAGTTTGCACACTGGAGGTGTGATTTTCACTTTTTAAAACCATTGTTTTATAGTAAATACTTGATTTTTATCTAGGTTGGTGAATGCATTGATTTAGCAATAAGCTTAATTAAGAGAGGAAATGGCCCTAATGTCCAATTTTAGTTTTGCTTTTGTGAAGATTGCATATGGTGAAATGATCGTTCAGAATAGTTTGATGGATTATCAACATGCTGCTGCTTTTGAAAAGTTGTGAAATTAGCTCATAGCTAATTCACACACAACTTCCAAGGCTAGACTCTTCAGTGGCAACTACCATGTAAACTTACTTTACAGCAGAGGTTTGTGTTTGTGACCTCTTGCTTCCATGTTTGTCTTTTTTAGATGCCATTCAGTCATGTACCAGTGGAGACATTTCAGTGGATGAAAGTATGGTTCATTGTCTTCCATTATACAGAAACATGATAGTTTTGCAGAAGCTGTTGGAACGGTAAGGCTTGGTTGGTGGTACAGAGTTCGTGTTTTCCCCTGTGCTCTTAAACTTTGATATTCAGAATGCATAGTAATACTGTGTTATATGCCGTAGTTTCTTGAACCTTTGTATTGAAATAAGGAATAGTCAGAGATAATATTTAAAGAATAAAGTAGTCCATACACACTTTTACGTTTTTCTTAGGCTGTTTATCTTAAAGTAGTCAACTTCATCTGTGAAATTGTTGAAGGAAGTGTTCTTTACTCTTCTTTTCAAGGTGGGAAGCTGCTATTGAACTTTGCAAATCACTCATGAAATTTAATCCTCTTGACTGTCAGCTTTTGGAAACTTTGGTTGGTTTATTCTTGCGGACAGGTCAGATTGAAAGGGCTTGTGATGTATGGCTTACAGCTTTTGAGAAGAACCCTAAAAATGCTCAGGTTTTCTACTATATGTGCAAATTCTTCATGATGCAGGTAAAACATCAGCAATTTGCTTCAAGTATTTTGTAACACATTAAGTCAGGGATATTTGATATTGCAGGTGTTGAAGACTAACATTTCTTTTGGGTCTCCAAGGTCTTAGACAACTAGCACTCTCCAGAATCCTGTATTACTAGCCATGCTAGCTAGGCATTTTGGGGGTTCGAAGTTTTGAACATCGGAAACCAGATTTTCCTCGGTTTTCAAGATTTTGTTCAATACCAAATACAGTGGTGCCCCACTTGATGATGACCCCGCTTCACGACGAAATCACTTAACGATGAGTTTTTTGCGATCCCAAAACGATAATTCCTATGGGGTATTCCGCTTAACGATTACTAGTTCTCTGCTTTGGGAACCGTTTTTTTCGCTGGACGACGATTAGAAACAGCTGATTGGCGGTTCTCAAAATAGCTCCCCACTGTTTTCTGGACCTATTTCCGGAAGACAGCGATCAAAAATGGCTTCCCCTATGGAGGATCTTCGCAAAACAAGCAGGTATTTCCTCCATTGGAACGCATTAACTGGTGTTCAGTGCATTCCAATGGGTTTTTTATTTTCGCATGACGATGATTTCGCTTTACAGCGATTTTTACGGAATGGATTATCATTGTCATGTGGGACACCACTGTAACAAACTCATTCAAAGTTACAAGATAAGAACTTGGATTAGGAGTTGATTGTGTGTTCTTTCCAAATGCAATACTGTTTGTGAGGCTACAGATCTGAAATGTGGATCTGAACACTGTGGTTCACAAAATCACAAACATTACAAAGAAACAACAGCAGTCCATGTAATTCATACATTTCGTAGCCTTTCTTAAGTAGCATGTGAAAGGTGAAATAATGAGTCTAATCTAGAACATTGTAGAGAAGTGAGAGTTGCATGGTAAATACTAAAAGCACTGCCGTTCATGTTTCATTTGTTGTACAATAGCTGACTGAAGTTTCCTTTTTCTGTGTCACTGTATAAAAACCTGTTGAATTGTCTTGGTTTCAAGGAGACATTGAAATGTATTTCACATAATCTTGGGTCGTACTCATTTTATTTTAATAAGGTCTAATGCCACATTTATTCTTTTATAACAGAATAGATCAGATAGTATTCCTCCACTGTTGCAAGCCTTTGTTGCAGCATTTTTTGAGTCTGTACCTCAAGGAAGCAGTCCTGTGGATCTGTTACGGTAAGTCTGCCACATAACCTTTGCATTCCTTGATGCCATGACATAATTAAGACAGAATTCTGCTTGTGTTAATTTAAGGGTTCTACTGTAGAAATGCTTCTCCAGATCTTTATGTGACATATTATTTTGCAGATTTCTTAGATGTTTGTGAATTTGTTCATAAAGATGGTTATGCCTTCAGAATTGACTACAGTGAAAGGCAGTTCACAGTTCTGAAATACTTAGTGAAGGTGGTTTGTATATGGGTGTAACACAACTAGCTAAAAGTAAGCCAAAGTGGATTGAGTTTTATTCAGTCATTTCATTCTGCTAGTACAAAGCTCATTATTGTTCTTAAGTCATGTGGTGACTCTTTGTGACCACACGGACCAGAACACGCTAGGCCCTCCAGTCTTCCACTGCTTCCCGGAGTTTGGTTGAATTCATGTTGGTAGCTTCGATGACACTGTTCAACCATCTCGTCCTCTGTCTTCCTCTTCTCCTCTTGCCTTCACACTTTCCCAAAATCAGGGTCTTTTCCAAGGAGTTTTCTCATGAGATGGCCAAAGTATTGGAGCCTCAGCTTCAGGATCTGTCCTTCCAGTGAGCACTCAGGGTTGATTTCCTTCAGAATGGATAGGTTTGTTCTCCTTGCAGTCCGGGGGATTCTCAAGAGTCTCCTCCAGTACCACAATTCAAAAGCATCAATTTTTTTGCGGTCAGCCTTCTTTATAGTCCAACTCTCACTTCCATGTTTATTTATTTATTTATTAAATTTATACCCCGCCCCTCTAGACCATGTCTGCACGTCATTAGCTCTGGAGCTACTTGTACTTGTCCTCCGCTCTTCCTCAGTTACATGTTGGATATCTTCCGACCTGAGGGTCTCATCTTCCAGCGTCATATGTTTTAGGCTTTTTGTTTCTGTCCATGGAGTTTTCTTGGCAAAGATACTGGAGTGGCTTGCCAGTTCCTTCTCCAGGTCGATCGTGTTTAGTCAGAACTCTCCACTATGACCTGTCCGTCTTGGGTGTCCCTGCACGGCATAGCCCAATCCTTCTCTGAATTACTCAAGCCCCTTTGTTATGACAAGGCAGCAATCCATGAAGGGGCTACTGTTTTACAAAGCTCATTCTGTCAGCCAAAGTACCCAGTCCTCTTCCATGCACAGTTCTTAAATTCACTGCTCTGATTCAGTTTTTGCAGGCTAATTGCACAGATATGTAAGGTTTTGTTATGTAGCTCTCAATATATTGGTCTATGCCCTCTTCATTCCTGTACATGCCAACTGGGGCTTATGGGAGTTGTAGTCTACCATCTGGAGCCACTACTGCTCTGCTTCTTCACAGCTGCTGGCAGAACAATGTTATTGTCTGTATTCCTAGTATGAGAACATTATTTCTTAAGCTGCTTCTCTCATAATACTTACCTTCATAATTGTAAATATATTTCATAATGTTGACATGGCTGTAAGGTGGAGGCATGTAGAATTGCTAAAGTGATGCTGTAGGCACTAAATGCTTCTTTGTGACACCCAGGGCATGCAAAATAAACTCTAACAACAACTATCTTTTTGGGCGGTGTTCTGGGGCAACTTGCTACCATACAAGTAGTCGTATGTGATTCAAAGGTCCACTGGAGGGATCGATTGAGAAAAAAAAAATTGGATTATACAGAGTACCTCTGCTGTGCAAGTTTTCTTTAGGATTTTCTTAAGAGTGGTGCAATAGGCACACTAATTTTTGCTCAGATTGTTTATTTTTGTTGCCTGAAAAAGATTGATACTGTTTTTGTGTAGTGAATATTTTCACACTGAAAAAAGACTCTTTGTTCTAGATACTTTTTGAATTTTCCCATGCCAATTGAATTCACACCACCTTCGTATAAGGCAACTTTTACAGAAGAGCTTTTAAACCAGCAGATTCCTTACTTGTGGCAAATATACTGGTGAGTTTTTCCAGAAGTTGAAAATTTTTTAATACTACATAGTATTCCATTTCGAGTCTTAGATTGATTTCAGAAGGGGTATTTAACCTTTGCTTTGAGTAAAGTAAATTTTAGGACTGTAGGAATTATTACACTGACAACATTCTTAGAAGTTCCTAGTTTCTGCTACTTAGCTGTGTCCTTAGGATTTTGTTCTGCAGAGTTATGTTGTGAACAGACACATCTGGTACCCAACATCTGTCCTCTTGTCACATATGTAGCCCACAGTTCCCTCTGCTGTTTAGGTTTTCAGCTCCTTAGGTTGGAAGTTTGTTAAAACAAGTCCAACAGGCTGCCAGTAGATGTTCCAACAATTACTGACTTTAGCTCTGCTCCCAGATACAGATAGCAGCAGATACAGGTAACATTAAGGGAATGTATGATGGTGTCAAGCAGTCTTTAGGTCCAATACAGAAGAAATCTACTCCTTTGAAGACTGCAACAGTTGTGATCATCCAGGACTGAGCACAGCAGATGGAACGCTGGGTGCAGCACTACTCTGAGCTATATTCTAGAGAGAATGTAGTAACTGAAGAGGCATTAAATAGCACTGAGTGCCTGCCTGTCTTGGAAGAGTTGAGCAGCGAACCAACTTTAGCAGAAATAAAAGCAGCCTTGGATTACCTTGTCTCTGGCAAGGCACCTGGAAAGGATAACATCCCTGTTGAGGTGCTGAAGTGCTGTAAAGAGATCATCATCACCGAACTGTATGAAGCCTTTTGTCTTTGCTGGAGGGAAGGTGGAGTACCACAGGACATGAAGGATGCAAACATCATTGTATAAGAATAAAGGAAACGGGCAACTGCCATAACTACTGTGGCATTTCTCTTCTCAGTGTTGTAGGGAAGCTGCTTGCCCATGTAGGGAAGCTGCTTGCCAAGAGACTCCAGGTTCTTGCAGACAGAGTCTATCCAGAATCACAGTGTGGATTTTGAGCTAATAGATCCACCACTGACATGGTATTTTTCCCTTAGACAGTTGTAGGAGAAATGCAGAGAACAACAACAGCCACTCTTTGTGGCCTTCATAGACCTCATAAAGGCCTTTGATTTGGTTAGCAGGGATGGCCTTTTAAAAATACTTCCCAAGATTGGAATGTCCACCTCGACTCCTTATTATCAGGTCCTTTCATGAGGGAATGAAGGGCACTGTAGTGTTTGATGGCTCAACATCAAATCCCTTTGACATCCAAAACGGAGTGAAAGAGAGCTGTGTCCTCGCGCCAACCCTGTTTGGGATCTTTTTTTTTGTTGTCATGCTGAAGCACACCTTTGGAACTGCAACAGAAGGTGTCTATCTCTGGACTAGATCAGATGGAAAGCTCTTTAATCTCTCTAGATTGAGAGCGAAGACCAAAGTCCAGCTGAAATACATGTGGGACTTCCTCTTTGCCGATGATGCAGCCATTGTTGCCCACTCTGCTGAAGACCTCCAACAACTCATGAATTGTTTTACCAAGGCCTGCCTAAATTTTAAACTAACAATCAGCCCGAAGAAAACACAAGTCATGGGCCAGGGCGTGGGCTCACATCCCTCCATTTCCACGCAAGAATTGGCGATTGTTCATGAATTTGTGTACCTTGGCTCAACGACACTCTCTCCCTAGATGTGGAGCTGGATAAACATACGGGCAAAGCAGCTACCATGTTCTCAAGACTCACAAAGAGAGTATGGCTCAATAAGAAGCTGATGGCATACACCAAGATCCAGGTCTATAGAGCCTGTGTCCAGAACACACTCCTGTACTGCAGCGAGTCCTGGACTCTTTGTGCATGGCAGGAGAGGAAGTGAACATTTTTCATATGCGTTGTCTCCAACGCATTCTTCGTATCACCTGGCAGGAGAAAGTTCCAAATAGAGTAGTCCTAGATTGAGCTGGAATGTTTAGCATGTATACATTAGTGAAACAGCGATGTCTACACTGGCTTGGGCATGTTGTGAGAATGGCTGATGGTCGGATTCCAAAAGATCTCCTGTATGGAGAATTAATGCAGGGAAATCGCCCCAGAGGGAGACCACAGCTGCGATACAAGGATATCTGCAAGCAGGGTCTGAAGGCCTTAGGAATGGATCTCAACAGATGGGAAACCCTGACATCTGAGCGTTCTGCGTAGAGGCAGGCAGTGCATCATGGCCTCTCCCAATTTGAAGAGACCCTTGCCCAGCAGGCCGAGGCAAAGAGGAAGTCACAAAAGCAGCAAAACCAGAGAGCTGGACAGGGGACAGATTGTATTTGTCTTTAATGTGGAAGGAATTGTCACTCTCAAATTAGCCTTCTCAGCCACACTAGATGCTGTTCCAAGTCCTCCATACAGAGCATGTTACCATACAGTGGTGCCTTGCACAACAATGTTAATTGGTTCCAAAAAAACAACGTTGTGTGAAACATCGTTCTGTGAAACACCATTTCCCATAGGAATGCATTGAAAACCGGTTAATCCGTTCCAATTGGAACGGATTGCCGTCCTTGAGCGAAAATCCCCATAGGAAACATCGTTGAGTGAAACCCGGTTCCCCAATTGAAATGCATTGAAGCCGACTCAATGCATTTCAATGGCTTTGCGAAGTCCTTTTTCGCTCCTGTAAAAGTGTCTTACAATGTTTGGAACCTGTTTTAAAAGCTTGCAATGGTTAGCCCACCTCCTGAAACCTATGCAAACCTATTTTGGTGTTGTTCTGACACTTCTTTAATTTGTGGTGATTTTTTGTTTTTCCCCTCATTGAAATGCATGGAGTTCAATGAGGGGAAAAACAAAAAATCACCACAAATTAAAGAAGTGTCAGAACAACACCAAAATAGGTTTGCATAGGGTTCAGGAGGTGAGCTAACCATTGCAAGCATTTAAAACAGGCTTCAAACAGTTTAAGGCACTTTTAAATGAGTGAAAAGAGACATCGGAAAGAGCTTTAAAAGGGAAACGGAGATCAAAGAGCTCTTTCCGATGCCCCTTTTCGCTCCTGTAAAAGTGTCTTAAACTGGTTCCAAACATTGTAAGACACTTTTACAGGAGCGAAAAAGAGGCATCGCTGTGTGAAAATTCCCCATAGGAAACATCGTTGTGTGAGGCGGCAAATTTAACAGAAAAAGGCATCGTTGTGTGAATTCATCGTTGTGTGAGGCACCACTAGTCTCTTGAGACTGAAGGATGCCTAATCCTAAAAAATTTCAGATACAGCCAGTGGTAGGAAAATTGCCGTACAATGTAATGAATAGTCTGCCACCTTGGGCATCTCCATATTGGCTACACTAGAGCATCTACATTGTTGAGTGCAGAATTTTTTCCACAAGCTGCACTTAGTCACTGCAAAAATGCATTTAGAGTTAGTACAGTGGGGTCTCGACTTAAGAACTTAATCCGTATTGGAAGGTGGTTCTCAAGTCGAAAAGTTCTTAAGTCGAATCTGCATTTCCCATAGGAATGCATTGAAAACCATTTAATCCGTATCTGCTCTTTTCTGTCCATAGAAACTAATGGGAAGCTGCTATTCTGCCTTCTGCCACTAGAGGGGGATATTTTCTTTCTTTTTTCCCCTTAGGTTCAGGGAAGGCAGGGAACACTAAAGGCAGCACTTTAGAACTCTTTTTTTTTAAAACGAAGCCAATTTTAAACAATGTTTTAAAGCATGTTGTGCTGATTTTTTCAGCACAAAGGCACTCAGGCAGGCTTTTTAGGTGCTGAGCAAGCCTCCGGAAGCCTGCCCAGAGCCAGCCGATCAGCTGTTAGGCAGGGAGAGGAGCGGGGAAAACCACAAAATGGCTGCCAGGCTCTTTCTGGGTGTCGGCTTTTAGCTCTTTCCTGCTCTTTTTCCTGTGGTTTGGGGGCTACCAAGGCCTGGTAAGTGACTTTATTTAACAGTACAGTATTTATTTTTAAGTTTCTGACCCTTTCCCCCCCTCCAGAAGCCTCTAAGGGGAGGGGGGACTTTTTTCCCTGTTTGTAACTCGAGGGAAGTTCGCATGTCGAGTCCTTACCTTCCCTATAGGGCAGGTTTGTAACTCGAATTGTTCGCAAGTCGGGTCGTTCTTAAGTCGAGACCCCACTGTATAGCTACATTTCTTAACTTCTGTGTAGCCTCAGCTAGCCTAAGGATCATTGTGCCTCCCCTTCTGTTAGTTTGGAACTTGTTAGTGTTTCACTTTTCTTTAATCCTATCTGATTATCTAGCCTAAACCAACCCCTAGATCGTTAATAAATGAAAGTTTAGGGTTGATTAAAAACTAATCAGAGTTATCTAAATTCATTATTTTTGGTTCTTGCCTAAGAGAAGCCACATATAGAGGGAGGTGCAACTAAATTCTGCAAAGGAAGGAAGTACATGAAGGCAAGACTTGAGTTAGACTCATTGCAGCTTTGGCACATAGTGCTAAAGCAGGGTTTGCTATTATGCATGGTACATTTTGTACTCCTGGCAATTTTTTATTTACGTAATGTGAATCTTCCTTGGTGCTCTTTTCTTTGAAACTAGTTTTTACAAATTTAATACTGTGGCTTGCTTCTTGTAGTTTATACCAGTCTCTTCATGGAAGTTCTGGAGAAGCAACAGATGCTTATGAAGCCGCTCTGGGAGCAGTTATGCAAGAGGAAATAGTTCAGCAAATTTGGATGGAGTAAGTTTAAATGACAATATATTGTTTCACTAGAGTAAATGTCCTTTTTAAGGAGAAAGGTGGGGTAAAAATGTTTTTAATACAATGATGGTAATGCATTCAGAATTGTTAACATCTAGCTTACACTTCTGTTTTACAGATACCTTGTTTTCATGAATGGCAAAGTTGCCAGATCCAACAATCAAGTTCAAGAATTCAAGCTTTTTACAGATCTTGTCAACAGATGTCTTGTTACGGTCCCCACCCGATACCCTATTCCATTCAGCACTGCTGATTACTGGACCAACTATGAATTCCATAACAAGGTATTTTCAAATTTGCAACTAGGATAGACATGTATTTGCACCAACAAATTATATACAAAGTTAGGGACAAGCATCAAGATCTTCATATCTCTTCAGGTAAGATACTATGAGGAACAGTTTTGGGGAGAGGAGTATAATAAAAGACTGAAGCCATAAGGTCCTTGTGTTCAGAATCTTAAGATAGATTGGATAGAAAGGTACAGACCCAAATAGATTAGGCTGTAGTAGCTGTCATTCATGTTGTACTTTGGACTGATGGGACAAATAAAGCATGCAGTGGATATTTCCCCATTTTGGAAAATACAGAATTCAGTCAGATTTGTCTCTAATCTTTTGCAGTATTCACAAAGTATTTTGTAAGAGAATGAAACTAAAAACAGACATATTAGTTTTCATACTAACAATACCTGATACTCTGTTTAAGTGGTGCATGAGATTTCAAAAATGTCATTGGAAGAGCTGTCCAGATGAGTGAGTCTCTTTGCAGTGCTCTTTGCTATATGACTGCATTTGAAATAATATATATTGCTGTCTGAGCTATTACTGCAATATGCAATTAATTGGAATTACCTAACTGCTTGAAAAATTGATACTTCACAGGTAATTTCCTTTTACTTGAGTTGTATTCCGAAGTCTCTGCATTCCAAAGCCTTGGAACGATTTTGCTCTACCATGCCCTCTAATCCTGGACTTGCATTCAGGTAAGAGAATACTAGTTGGAAGCATATCAGAGTGTTTCTCTCTGCCCCCCCCTTTTTTTACTTGCATTTTTCATTCATTGTTTCACTTTGTGTTTTTTTCTTGGCATTCTCTAAATGGTAGATAAGAGATTTTAAAAAATATAATGTTGAAGTAAATAGTTCAAAGCAAAGTGAGCAGATGTGTACCGTATTTTTTGCTCCATAAGACACACCTCTCCATAAGATGCACCAGATTTTTAGGAGAAGAAAACAGGAAAATAAAAATCTGTTTTCTTCTCCTAAAAATTTGGTAAGCCTTATGGAGAGGTCCGTCTCATGGAACACACCCTAGGACCCTTTGGAGGCTCACCCTGCCCCCTCGGGGGCCAGAAATCGCCACCTTCAGGGACTCTTCTGAAGCTTCCCAAGTCTCAAAAGAGTCCCAGAAGGTGGCGATTTTGCCCCCTCTGGTCCAGCAGGAGGGGCAGGGTGAGCCTCCAAAGGGTCCGAGGGTCTGTTCCAGGACCCTTGCGAGGCTCCCCCCCACCCCCCACGGGGCCAGCAGGGGGGCAAAGTCGCCAGCTTCTAGGACCTTTTCTGAGGCTTGAAAGGCTCAGAAAAGGTCCTAGAAGCTGCCAGTTTCGCCCCCGCTGGCCCCATGGGGGTGGGGGGAGCATCACAAGGGTCCTGGAAGGCTCCCTCGGACCCTTGCGAGGCTCCCCCCACGGGGCCAGTGGGGGCGAAATCGCCAGCTTCTCTCCATAAGAAGCACGGACTTCCCCCCCCCCCACTTTTTTGGGGGAAACAGTGCGTCTTATGGAGCAAAAAATACGGTAATTAGTATTTTTTTTTTCAGTTTGCTGGAATGCATAGAAATAGAATTCTTATCAGTATTTACAGAGCCATTGTAGAGGAAATTTAATGGGATGCAAATAAAAAGGGTGTGTTTTGCCTTCAAAAGATAACACATATCATAATAAAATATATATTGTAGCTCTGTGGACCTCCCCTTAGATGTTTTTTGTTCCTTCTTTATCTGAGCCTGGGCATGTAATCTTAGGAGTTCTGTTGGATGCAGTAGGACTTTCTCTAGGGTAGCATGTACAGGCTTCGATGGCTTGTTGTCATAAAGGCAAACGTTTATCTCTGTTGCTGTTCCATTTGCCTGACCAGAATTTTTTTACTCAGCAGCAGTTATAAGAAAATACAACACTAAACCAAGCAAAATGGCATCATTGTTCTTTCTTCTTCCTGCATGGCTTAGAACAGACCTGGGCAAAGTGCGGGCCAATGGCCACATACGGCCTGCGAGCCACTCCTTTCTGGCCCGCGAACAGTTTTGAACATCAAAACTATTTATAGCTTTTTGTCTAAAGTTGATCAGTTGCTTATCTTTAGCATACTGCAAAAAACCTTTTTAGTATTTGTGAAGATTAACAAGTTTAAAATAAAAACAATCATAACATCACTGTTTCATTTTAATTTTAGGTAAAGTTGGTTTGGCCCCCGAACACAGTTCAGATTTTTCATGGGGCCCCCTATAGAAATTAATTGCCCACCCCTGGCTTAGAAGATGTCCTCAGACATCTTTTTCACTTTTAAAGCATTTTATTTAAACCGGAATGAATGTCAGTCAGTTGCAAAAACAAGCCAATTTCAAACTTTCAGTTCAGAGTCTGGTCATTAAACTAATTAAAGTCATCTTCCCTGCTCTGAGGGAGAAGGAGGAGTACACAAGCTAGGTGCTTTTACTCAGACTTCTGCAGATTCATTGTGTTAGCAGTAGGCACAGTTTAGCGTAAAGGAGCTTGTTCAGTAGGATAATTACCTGCTATCCCAAAGTGCAAGTCAGCAGCATTCTAGTCTCTTCATGAGAAATATTAGTGTTGCTGTTATTTGCTAGCGATGAAGTCCTCTGATGTATCTGCAGCTATTTATCTATTTTTATAATGGGGAGTGAATTCAGCACTAAATAAGTAATTGGATTTTGGAATATTGACAATTTAGTTAGTCTTGAAAGAATTAATGACAATTTTAAGTCATAAGGTTAAAAAGCAGGGTCCTGTGTCACTTGATTGACTTAGTTTTGCCTTATTGATTTCGAAAAGCATACCATAACTTTATTACATCCATTGGGTAAATGCTTTTGATAGGTACATTTCTTTTGATTGGGTTTTCATGGCAACTTTTCCAATGGAAAAAAGAAATCTTTTGTAATATGTATTCAGGAAGTGTTCTGTCATAATGTGTTTATGAGAATGCTGCGTATATAGAGAAATGTCATGTATAATTGAGTGGTTACAGTTTTAGAAGAGGTAGCTGTGTTAGTCTGTGCAAACATATCAGGCAAAACCCAAAGAGACAAAAAAAGGACAAAAACTTATGGCACCTTAAAGACTGTTATATTTTAATGTGAGCTTTTGTGGATCACGTCCACTTCTTCAGACAAATGGGAAAAAATGAAATGCAGAAATCACAAGTAGTCCACAGCCAGGTGCATAACTGTGAGCTATCTGTGGAGCCAGAGATTGGGCGTTTAATCCCCCACTGTGCCTCCTGGGAGAAGAGCCAGCCTGTGTAGCCTTGGACATGCTGGGGAGTCGCAGACAGAAGAAGAGAACAGGAAACAACTTTTGAATACTGTTTTTCAAGAAAAACCTGGAAAGGGTCACCAGTGACTTGATGGCACGATTGTTATTTATCCCAATACATATATGCAAACCCCTTTTGTTTTCCTGCTGGAACTTTTAGAATTGTTTTGTAGTCAATAACACTTTTTTTCAAGAGTTAACAGCAAGTTTCTCTGTCTTAATTTGCATTGTAGGCTGCTTCAACAATATTGGGAAGAGAGCAATGTTCAGATTCTGAAACTGCAAGCCAAGATGTTTACACATAATATCCCAACATGCCTGGCCATCTGGAAAATGTAATTCAACAGTCATACACCTGTTATCATAGATGATAATTTTTAAAAAGAATAAGGTCTGCTTTATAAAAATAAATCTAAAATAGCCTTTAAATTGGTTTTATGCTAGACAGGTTTTCAATTATTGCAGTCTTTCAACTTTGATTTAGAAATATACCTGGCTCTAATGTCGTAAAATGAGGACTGTTGCTTCACCATTCCAAATATTTCAGAAGTAAGTATGCCTTGTGTGTATAAGTAAGGAAAATGTTGTGATGAATTTTCTTGTTGCTACATTGGAGTGTTTTGTTATTTGAATTGACTTCTGTTTCCTCCTCCTTTTTACCCTCCCCCTTTATATATCAGAATAGCAATATCCAGTGATGATGAACTGATCATTGTCTGCAGTATTTGTACATAAAGGGAACAACTGAAATGTCTTGCTCATGTAAGATTGTTTATGAAATGGATTTTTTTCTTTGTCTCTTCACTATAGAGTACCATCATTGGGAGTTAGTCTGTTACTTTCCAGGACTTTTATAGTTCCATCTCATACTCAGTGTTCTTCCCGTAAATATACTGAATTGTTCTGTAAAAATAAGTCATTTTTATTTCTTCTCTTCAGAGCCATTGCTGCCGAGTGCTTTCTAAAGGGACAGAGAGAGGTAGGTAAGGAAATGGCTAATTGGCAAGATTTTTAATTTGCCATGTTCATAAGTTATATAAAGTTGGGAAGCTTGCAGATATTCTTGCAGTGCAACTCCCTGTGTTCTAGCCAGCCTAGTCAGTAGTAAGGGATCGTAGGAGTTGCAGTACAGCAACATCTGGATAGTCACATGTTGACCTATCTGTGGTCCATGTGATATTTTTGTTTTCTTTAAAAGGAAACACTGTTGAGAATACAGTGGTACCTCGACTTACAAAGTTAATCCGTTTTGGAACAACGTTTGTACATTGAAAAGTTTGTAAGTCGAAGTGCCATTTCCCATTGAAATGCATGGGAATGGAATTAATCTGTTCCACCATTTCAAAAGGCAGGGTCCCCCAGGGAGCTCTCCCAGGGCTTGCCTGCTACCATGGGAGACCTCCCTGGGGGTCCCTGCCGCCGCGATCGGTACCTTTGGAGCTCTCAAAGGGCTTTCTACCCGATGTCGGGCGGAAAGCCCTTTGAGAGCTCTGAAGGCAAAAAGGCAGAGAAAGGGGTGGACATTCGAATTTCCCACCCTTTGTCCTTGCCTTTTTGGCTTTGGAGGTCTCAAAGGTCTTTTCTCCTGACATCAGAGAAAGCCCTTTGAGACCTCCGAAGCTAAAAAGGCAGGGAGAAAGGTGGGAAATTTGAATTTCCAGCCTTTTCTCCCTGCCTTTTGCAGGGAACCATTTACGAATGGCTCCGTTGGCTGTAGCTCTTTCTTCTTAGGTGCACAGTTCTTTCATGGGATTGATGGGCAATTGTATTTAGCTGTGGTACCAGATAAATGTTGCCCCAGTGAAGCTTCAGAACCTTTCTGTCCTAAGCTAACACAAAGCCTGTTTGAAAATTTATTTTCCCTTACTCTTTCTTGAGGCATATATCATTTACAATGGAATTCTATCTATCCATGTATGTTTGGAAATAGGTCTGTTTTAATTCAGGTTGCTATTTCCACACAAATTGGAAAAGGAATGCAATATAAATGCACAGATGATAATTTTTATTTTTAAAAAAACAGGTTGAAATTTTATGGAGAAAACCTTCAGAAATGCTTGAAAAAGTTGATTAGCATGACATTTTATGGATTGCTAAAATGTGTATATATGGGGTTAATGATGTAATACAATAATATAATCAGTGTCATACATGGATAAATTAGGGCCAGTAATACATGTTTGAGTATTCAAGACATCAGATTTCTCTGTTAATGTTAATTTTAAAAGATGCACACTTTCTGAAGAATGAAAGTTTCTTAAACAGAGTAGTTCCGTAATTGTTGCATACTACAGCTTGCCTACACTTAATCAATATTCGAGGTGGATACAATGGAGAAAGTGTGTGTTAATGCTGTAAAATTTCATGTTGAATTGGTTCTTGTCTCTCCTTTACAGGTCCATCACTTATATCAGAGAGCCTTTCAGAAGTTACCTCTTTGTGCAACCCTGTGGAAAGATGTAATGTTTTCTCCTTATGTTTCAGTTTAAGGTTTCATTTCAATTTTCTGTATATCCCATGTCCATTGATGTGGTGATATTCAGGCTCTGGCTAAATCTTATGTCTGCTTCCCCATCTCTTACAGCAGCTCCTGTTTGAAGCCTCAGGAGGAGGTAAAACTGATAACCTGAGAAAACTAGTTTCCAAGTGCCAAGAGGTTGGAGTCAGCCTAGATGAGCTTTTAAATTTAAGCACTTACAGAACAGAAAGCACGAATCATTGAACACTGGGTGCAGTCAGTGCTAAATCCTATTAAATGCCAAAATCATTTGAATGATTCTCCAGGCTGATCTCTGGCTTTAGGCCTGCACAAAGCAGATGAGCAGTGCTGAGCCTGTCAGGTCTCTCTGATCTGCTTTCCTTGAACCTGGAAACAATTAACATGGTCGCCTCCTTGGATAAATGAATTCCCTGTATGGCCTGCTTCTGGGCCCTGCCAGACTCTCATAACATCATGTACGTAAGTATAGTTCATCCCAATGACAAGACTTAAAATGTGTTAATTCTTTTTATGTTTATTTTCCATGTTTCGTTTTTTTTCTTTTTCTTTTGGGCTATTCCTGATTTCACATGACGCTTGCACTGATGCCTGAGAGATCTGTGTTTGGGATTAAGAGGGGGTCTGTGTTTACATTAAAAACAAGCAGTCCGCCTCCCTCCCACCCTCCCACATCGTTTTGTTTTTGTTTTGGAAATTTGTTTTTATTGCAGGATATAAAACAAAAGCAGCTGCTCTTAAAAAAAGTAACTGCCATGGCCACAAGTATGCTTTTTGCACTTGAAGGCTCTGAGGTGCTTTCATGCCCTTTCTGCATTCTGGACTTGTGGCAGAGACTTGAAGATTAAAGTTACTCTTGCAAATGTCAGTGCATCAGAACCTAAAGAGTGGTCAATTTATTATGTGCAATTTTTTGTAAAGAAATTTTAATTTATAATAAAAGTTTAACAGTTAATAATATTGAACTGATTTGTATTAAAATACTACTCTGTAGTATTGCAATTGTTTATATAAAGATATTTTAAATACAATTCCTCAAAGATTTGCTGTCTTCATTGTCTTTAATATGGTTTGAATTTGGTTTTGGTTTTGTCCTCTGCTTTTTTATATAAAAAACAAAAAGCAGAGAGTGCTGCTTATTTATTATCACCCCATAGTACTTAAAGCACACTCTGAGCAGTTCACATTTTGATTAAGCAGGCTACACCCTCCCCCCCCCCCAGCTGGGTATTCAATTTACCAATCTTGGAAGACTGGAAAGCTGAGTCAACCTTGAGCCAGCTATCTGAACCCACAATCAAACTTGGGTCATAGAGTCTTCACTGCAGTACTGCAGTTTAACTACTGCACCACAAGGCTGTTTCATAGCACTCCTTGTTTTCAGTGAGACAATATTAATATTTAAAAAGCACACATATATTCATCTATTACTCCAGGCTACTGGGTACTATCCCAGGGGTTTTGTTTTGTTTTTGCATTGGTGGGAGCTTTAACTTTAAAAATAGAATTGGAGAAGGGCTTTTAGATCTAAATTGTAACAGTTATATCCTGGAACCCAACAATGGGATGACAGGAGAGGCAAAATGAATCTTAAGCCTTAGTTATCTGTTGGGGAAATGGTATCTCCCCTGCCAGTGAGCTATCCATCATCATCAGTTTAATCACAAATTAAGCAGTTCTTCAAGTACATTCCAATTTTAGCTTTTCTGTTTGTTTAGGGAATTTTTATTCCCACACAAAGATAGAAAAGTGGGACTAAGTAACTTGCTTAAGGTCACATGTACTCAATGTGTGGTTAAAAATCCGTATTCACAGGAAGAGACCAGCAAATAACATGGAAGAAGAGAAATGGATTCAGGGGATCTTCATGTTGTGCCCAACTAGATTTTCAGTGATAACTAGGAAACACCACTTACGAACATGGTGTGTACCAGCTACAGACATCTGCATTTATTTCTCAGTTCAAAAAGTATAAATGCACAGTACAGTTCTCCATGTATTCTCAAAACACAGTTAATCAGTGTCACTGCGATTTAAGTGTGTCACTGGGATTTAAGCGTGTGTCTAGCATTGCAGCGAATCTTGCAGAATTTTTGAAGCTGAGATCTTTTCCCCATTAATATTTCCTTCATGGGTGATACTGTACGTGCTTTGAAACACAGACCTGTTGATTCAGTGGGATTTGTCCAAGTGTTGATCTGTTATGTGCTGTTAGGTTGCTTCCAATTTATGTTGTGACGTATGAATTGGTGATCTCCAAAATGTCCTGTCTAGAGATGGGCATGACTTGCTTCAATCTGGGGTGATGAAATTTGTCAGTGTTGCATCACAGGTGCCACACATTCCCTCTCCCCACCTCCTGGCTGGCTGCCCTACTCTGAAGCCTCTGCGTAGCACCCAGGTCGTCCTTCGCCAACTGCCCAGTCCAGGAGGGAGCATGGGCTTCCCTTCCCCCTACTGTCTCCAGCAGAATCTCACTCAGACAAGGAGGTGGAATGAGATTCTCCCTGTGCAGCTGGCGAGTGATCAGGTGCTGGAGGAGATGAGAAAGGAAAGTCCAGATACCTTCCTGGACTGGGCAGCCATCAAAGGAGAACAATCCAGATGGTGCGAGGCTGCTTGTGAGTAGAGCAGCTGGCCAGATGCCAATGAATTTCATAACCTAACGTTGATTTAAGTTGTGTCCATCTCTAGTCCTGTCCTTGACAGCCCTATTCGGCTTCTGCAGACTCAAGCCTGTGGTTTTCTTAGGGAATCAATTCAACTTAGTTCAGTTTGCAAAGGGGAAAAATACCTAATTTCCCCATTGAAAGTAAATATATCATACCCCTCTCAGACATTTTTTAAAGTATTAAAAGCATTTTGCATAGTGGTGTGCTAAAATGCCTGGCATTTTTCTGGAAGACTACTGAAAAGTGAGAGGATGCAAGATTGAAACTAGATGCTCAGACTCCAAGGCACACTGGCTGCTATAGTGTTTTTCTAGAACTCTCTGAAGGAGGAATCGGCCTCACAGCAGGGAACAGCTGTATTACATTGTCCCACAGACTATTTCCATCTATGAAAACCTCTGATATGATTACAGAAATCTGCCACCTAATGACTCAGTGGAGGACTACAGGTGTCATACACAGGCATATTTAAAGGATTTTTTAAAATTACCTCACCTTAAAACCAACTCAACTCACGTCATTAAAAGGTAATATTTAAAACTAAAAACAGTAAATATACAAACACTAAAATAATCAAACCAATACCACAGTAAAAGATGGTAAACAAAAGTAATATCAAAAACATTCAAAGCAGTAAGAGACTACCATATGTTTAAAACCCCACTCAGGCATCACGTCATTAAGAGAAAGCTTGCTTGAAGAGAGATTTTTGCCAGCTTGTGGAAGGACAGCAAAGATGGGGCCAACGTGGCTTTCTGTGGGAGGAATTTCTAAAATCTGCAGCAACAGAGAAGGCCTTCCCATGTCCCCACCAAATGCACATGTGAAGGTGGTGGGACCAAAGAAAGACCTTTCCTGGTGATAATAGGGATATGAAGCTGTAGTCTAGAAGAATGCAGCCAGGAATGTATGAGTATAATACCCATTCAAAAAGAACCCTGCTCTCAGAGAGGCAACCCAGATGGGTACCGTGCCATTCATTTAACACTAACCTCATGAGGTGATTCTGAGAACAATGGTTTGTCATTAAAAGTGCATAAATCTTCCATCACATCACTGTGTCAGATGGATAAAACTAAAGAAAGGTTGGAAGGTCTAAACTCCGTTTCCACGTGAGGATTGTGGTGGAACTATAGATGCCAGTAAGGTCTTGCAGGTCAATTAGAGACCAGGGTAAACGGGGATTTGGAGAAGGAAGATCACACAGGAGTAATTTTCAAACTATTGGAGTGCAAAAGCAGTCAAGAGGGAAGCTGCTCAATGTCAGAAAAGTGGACTAAAGTCTAAAGACCATTTTGGACTCATCAGACTGCATTCTGACTGCCGATGAATGCAGCCAGCAAGTCAACATCCCGCTTCCCATGAATGTGCCAGGTAATTGTGAACTTTGCTGCAAAAAAGGCAATCGTGCCTCTATTCCTTTTCAGCTCCATCTGCTGCAGCAGCCCTACAATTCTCTCAAGAAGACATAACGGAAGATAGGAGGTGATGCCTAAGTTCAAGGTGAGGTATAATAGGGACATGAAGCTCAAGTCTAAAAGAACTAAACCAGGAGTGTATCGTGAAGAAGACCATGTGGTCCACACAGTCAAAGGCTTTTGCATAGTCAATGAAAGAGAAGTAGATGTTTTTCTGGAATTCTCTTGCTTTCTCCATAATCCAGCGCATGTTAGCAATTTGGTCTCTAGTTCCTCTGCCCCTTCAAAATCCAGTTTGTACTTCTGGGAGTTCTTGGTCCACATACTGCTGAAGCCTATCTTGGAGGATTTTGAGCATAACCTTGCTAGCGTGTGAAATGAGTGCAATTGTACAGTAGTTGGAGCATTCTTTGGCACTGCCCTTCTTTGGAATTGGGATGTAGACTGATCTTTTCCAATCCTCTCGTCACTGCTGAGTTTTTCAAACTTCCTGGCATATTGAGTGTAGCACCTTAACAGTGTCATCTTTTAAGATTTTAAATAATTCCACTGGAATCCCATCACCTCCACTGGCCTTGTTGTTAGCCATGCTTTCTAAGGCCACTTGACTTCACTCTCCAGGATGTATGGCTCAAGGTCAGCAACCACACTATCTGGACTGTCTGGGACATCCAGATCTTTCTGGCATAATTCCTCTGTGTATTCTTGCCACCTCTTCTTGATGTCTTCTGCTTCTGTTAGATCCCTCCCATTTTTGTCCTTTATTTATAATGTCCATCTTTGCACAAAATGTTCCTTTAGCATCTCCAATTTTCTTGAATAGAACTCTGGTTTTACCGTTTCTATTATTTTCCTCTATTTCTTTGCACTGTTCATTTAAGAAGGCCCTCTTGTCTCTCTATTCTTTGGAAGTCTGCATTCAATTTTCTGTAGCTTTCCCTATCTCCCTTGCGTTTTGTCTCCCTTCTCTTCTCTGCTGTTTGTAAGGTCTCGTTGGACAGCCACTTTGCTTTCTTGCATTTCCTTTTCTTTGGGATGGTTTTTGTTGCTGTCTCCTGTACAGTGTTATGAGCCTCCATCCATAGTTCTTCAGGCACTCTGTCCACCAAATGTAGTTCCTTACATCTGTTCTTCAGTTCCACTGTGTTTTCATAAGGGATTTGGTTTAGATTATACCTGACTAGCCCTGTGGTTTTTCCTATTCAGTTTAAGCTTGGGTTTTGCTATAAGAAGCTGATGATCGGAGCCACAATTAGCTCCAGGTCTTGTTTTTGTCAACTATATAGAGCTGCTCCATCTTTGGCTGCAGAGAATATAATCAATCTGATTTCATTATTGCCCATCTGGTGATGTCCATGTGTAGAGTAGCCTCTTGTGTTATTGGAAAAGAGTGTTTGTGATTACCAGCTTGTTCTCTTGACAAAACTCTTATTAGCCTTTGCCCTGCTTCATTCTGAACTCCAAGGCCAAACTTACCTGCTGTTCCTTTTATCTCTTGAGTCCCTACTTTAGCATTCCAGTCCCCTAGAATGAGATGAACATCTTTCTTTGGTGTC
The DNA here is from genome assembly GCF_051106095.1 of Pogona vitticeps. Lineage (NCBI taxonomy): Eukaryota > Metazoa > Chordata > Lepidosauria > Squamata > Agamidae > Pogona > Pogona vitticeps. The sequence continues at coordinate 145,780,293 of NC_135787.1, read as the reverse complement.
GGTTCTAGAAGATATAATTCTTCATAGAATTGGTCAATTTCAGCTCTTCAGCATCGGTGGTTGGTGCATAAACTTGGATGACTGTGATGTTGAAACATCTGCCTTGGATTCGTATTGAAATCATTCTATCATTCTCTTTGTGGCTCATGGAACTGGTATAGAGATCTGTGAGCATGTACCTCTTTATACCTTAACTTCTCAGTGAATGAGGCTGTGGTTAAAGGGTAGCATGCGTGGCCCGTTGAGGTTGCAGGTGAATCCTTAGTACAGTGGTTCACAACTTTGGGTAACCTAGATGTTCTTGGACTGCAAGTCCCAGACGCCTTCACCACCAGCTGTGCTGGCCAGGGCTTCTGGGAGTTGCAGTTCAAAAACACCTGGCTGGGCTACTCAAGGTTGGGAACCACTTCCTTAGTACTTCAAGTTGGGGTTTGCTCATCTGAGATTCTTGCAGTTGTCTGATTTTTAAACTGAAGCTTTCCAGACATGTAGAAAGCAATGCTGTTCTCTTGAATCCCGGAAGTGCTACATTTTCAAAAACGATGTTTCTGTGCCAAAACCAAGTTTAGTCTAGGTTTAAGCTAATGTGGATATTTTTGATTGTTTCATTAAGGCATCTTAATGAAAACAATGATGGTGTTAAGAAAGCGATTTCTGACTGTGCTTTGGCCTAAGGAGGTGATTTTAATAGTTTTGACATACTTTTCCTTGTATGTTTGCATATCCGTTTCTGGCTGCTGGAGATAATCTTAACTGCCCTGTGGCCTGGCTCTTGGTTAAATAAAGCGGTGTGTTGCAAGTGAAATCAAACCTTGTGAAACTGTTGGCATAGACTGCTGAGATTTATTTGCTTTTCCGTTAAAGGGAGTGTATCATAAACAATTTAATGGTTGCACCTGTCAAGAAGGAACAGCCCTGACCAAGAGGAGAATAATGAACAAAGTTAGCACTTCCTCATACCCATAGAAAGAGGGTGAATGAGGACAGCAGGAAACTGGCTTCCTCTTTCTGCAAACATGTATCTGTATTTTAAGGTATACCCCCTTTTTTGTCTCTTGCAATATTTTTATTTGATCATTTGTCTGCTGTACTTGGGAGGGAGGGGGAATCTGAAGAGGAATGTCTTTGAAAATTGTAACATTTCCAATTTAAATATTCCCATGATGGAGACTGTGGACTCTTAGAATGGCAGGAGGGGAAAGACGTAAAGGTGTAGCCTTCAAAAAACTGTTGTTTCATATCAATGCATCAGGAGGAATTCAGTGGTGTAATTTTTAAGAGCAAGATGACCAAATCCAACTTTCTGGAAGTTTGCTACATTTCAAAATTATGCAAAATTAGCTGCCACTTAGCTGCCCTGAAAAAGAACAAGATCTCTTTTTTTGTTCTTAGATTGCATACCATCCAATTAAATAGAGGACAAGGCTTGGAAAAGTTGTTTTTTTACTGTAACTCTTTAATCCCAAACCCAGCCAGTATACAGTATAGGCAAAAAAATGAAAATTTTCAACCAACAGTTTTTTAAAAATTAAAATATAAAATGCCATTTGCAAGCTTTTTTTTTTTCTTTGATGCTGTTTCTCTGACCCATGTCCATTTATGGTCCAGTATACAGGAAGGATAGTTCAATTACAAAGCCCTGTACTATACATTGAATATATGTTACAGATAGTATGTCATCTGAAGCTGAGATCGTGTTATTGTTGCAAAGGCATGATTCTGACTTATGTCTGAAAGCAATCACACCTACAAGTGAAGCCCATGCTTACCTCCAACGGCCAATCACAAAGCAAGGCAGTCTGATTTGCAAACTGTAAGTAAGTAGGCATCCTTCAGTCTCGAGACACTATGGTAACGTGCTCTGTATGGAGATCCTGGAACAGCATCTAGTGTGGCTGAGAAGACCAGTTCGAGAGTGACAACCCTTTCCAAACTGAAGACAACTACAATCTGTCCCCTGTCCAGCTCTCTGGTTTTGCTGGTTTCGGGACTGCCTTTTTGCCTCGGCCTGCTGTATAAGTGTCTCTTCAAATTGGGAGAGGCCATGATGCACTGCCTGCCTCCGGGCTGAACGTGCAGATGTCAATGTTTCCCATCTGTTGAGGTCTATTCCTAAGGCCTTCAGATCCCGCTTGCAGATATCCTTGTATCGCAGCTGTGGTCTCTCTCTGGGGAGCTTTCCCTGCACTAATTCTACATGCAGGAGATCTTTTGGAATCCGACCATCAGCCATTCTCACAACATGCCCAAGCCAACATAGACATCGCTGTTTCAGTAATATATACATGCTAAAAATTCCAGCTCATTCTAGGACTGCTCTGTTTGGAACTTTGTCCTGCCAGGTGATACCAAAAATGCGTCGGAGACAACGCATATGGAATGTGTTCAGCTTCCTCTCCTGCCGTGCACAAAGGGTCCAGGACTCGCTGCAGTACAGGAGTGTGCTCAGGACACAGACTCTATAGACCTGGATTTTGATGTATGCTGTCAGCTTCTTATTAAGCCATACTCTCTCTTTGCAAACTGTGGGTGATTTGAAAAGCTACTCCTTTGACCATCAAATGTCTTTCATTACCTACATATTCTAACAACAAGCTATCAATAATATATAATTTAAACAACAGAGTATTATGTGATGGATAGAAATATTTTAAATCTGAAGATATGGTTTTCAGATTTAAAATCAAGAAATACGAATTTATGAATATTTTTGCAAATCAACAGATTGATTCATCAATTCATCTTCACTTTAAAGTGCTATAAAACAGGCTCCAGGCACCTTGACACACCAACTTCACAGCAAATCTTCCTCTGGCTCTTCTACAAGCTCTGAAGCTTGTAGAAGTCTGAGTTTTGGATGTTTGAATTATATAGGCACAGAGAGGGCACCCCAGGGAAATCCTCCACAGGGACCTAGAGAAGCCAAAATCACATAGAAGCATTCCTATGTCTTTCCTCTAAAGGCCCTCTAAGGTTGGTGAAGATTGGGTTTTGGACATCTGAGTTCTTTACCCACAAAGTGAATCCCCCCAGGAAAATAACAGAATCAGCGGGCAAAGTTTGCCACCGGATACAGAGGCAGATGGGCATTGAGGTAGTCTTGTTTGCCCCCAGAAGGCACTGAGGCATTTGACATTTTGGCAGGGTCTGCTCTATGAGGCTTTAGTGCAGTTTTACTTCAGAATTTAGCCTGCAGAGGCTAGAAATAGGATTTTTGACTGCTGTTGACTATTCACAATTTCAAAGTTTGAGAAAGCACAGAGTCTGGATCTGACATGAGAAATGCCGCAAAGAAGGTGTCAGCTGAGCTACTCTGGGGAGGATTTTATGTGCTCAGAATACCACCACCATTTTCCTAATGGTCAATCCTTGTAACTCTCTTAAAGAGGGATCACTAGGAGAAGGGCTTTTGAAGCTGATCCCTGATTTGGTAGATCACCTGGGAGGAGGTAACCTGCTCCAAGCCCTAGACTGTGACCTCTAAAGATCTGAAGAGCTTGAGACAAGTTACCTGAAAGATTACCTCCTCTCACATGTTTGATTTAAGTTATATAACATCTTCATGCCAATGAACCACCCACCCTCCATCAATTGGCAGACAATCAGCACTTTGAATTGGTTGTAGAAATAAGCTGGATGCTAATGCAGGTGCTAAGGTATGGGGACGGTATAACTGAATTGCCTAGATCTGTTCATGCTGGCTGTGAATTCTAGAAGTTTTACTTGGAAAAAGTAGGTTTTCTGAACTCCAGGCCAGGCCACAATAGCTGCTATGACCTGTTCTGACCGAGCTGACATTCCCATAGTCCTGTGCAAGGTCTCCAAACAAAAGAGGTTACAAAAACGATGTGTAATTGAAGCAAGGCTGTTTCTCTCCAAGACAGGATACAGTTGACACATCAGACAAAACTGGTGGGAAATATGGGAATGAGGGGGAAGAGGATGCCTTGTTAATTGTCCCTATGTCAAGCTTTGTGTGATGACCTTGATACAGAAACAGGGACTATCCCTTGAACTCATTCCAAGGTGTAAACAGCAGTGTTATTCAGAGAACTCTCAAGAGTCAGTTGAAGACTATAACATCCAAACAGACGTCTACAGCTCATGTTTATACCTTCATTTGGGGATATTTTCCAAGAGCCAGTCGGTTTTTGTTGGGAGTTTATCTGGTCAGTTAAGATTGAAGTGTAAGTTGCATGTGAAGAAATCCCACTTTTGACCACTGTCATATAAATATCATCCTGATTTCTTCATCAACCAATATTAAACCTTCTAGGGGTTTTATCTCTTTCACACTTTAATTTAAAATGAGGGATGAAAATATGGATGCACTTATAACGGGCCCTGTGTTATTGGAAGAGCAACAGTCTAGTCGATGCCCAGGAGCGCTACTATAGCGGCATTCCAGATATAGTTTGTGGTTTGCATTCACCTTCGTATCACCTAAGTAGCCTTGGCTACTGTCTTTTGTACTGGGCACAGCTTGGGGAAAAAATGCTTTTCCAAATTATAGCTCCCAGAATCCTCCAGTGTCCATGCCGGCTACAGGGCTGTGGGAGCTGCAATTTTAAAACGTAACATTTCCAAGCCCTCTTCTGGAAAAAAATTGCATGAGCAAGGGATGCAAATGTTGAGGGATTTGCCTTATTGTTATATTTGTATTGCCCAGGATGAGAGGTTCTTGAGGATTTTCTACCCTCAGTGCCAAAATACTTTGGCTGACTTTGGGCACAATGTATATTGATTTGCATAGTGGGCAAGTGCCGTTTGTACTTCCATTTGTAGAAGCTGTGCTCTAGTCACACATCAATCCTGTCACAAAAATTCTGTTTCCAATCATGCCACTTTTGCCCAAGTTCCCTGGGGACAAGTATTCCCTCTGGGCACTTAAAATTTGTCTTCTAATTATTAAGTGGTCAATAACTTGCTTTCAAGAATGCTTTATGCCAATTCCGAAGAATATAAGAATTTGAGGGGAGGGTACAAAGAGCTCTCATGGTGGTTCTCCAAACAAAACCTGACAGTGGGATGACCCTTCCAGCAACCCCATCCATTGATACAAGTCACTATGGACACAGGCCTTACTGGCTGGGGAGCCCACTGCAGATCACTCCAGATCCATGCCCAGTAGTCAGAGAGAGAAAATGCTTCACATCAACGAACTAGAACTACTAGCCATCCTCAAGGCCTGCAAAGCCTTTAGAAACCACCAGAAACTACCTCTGCACCCAAATGGTCCAGATAGCCACAGACAATACCATGGCAATGTATTACATTCGCAAGCAGGGTGGTACTCATTCCCCAAGCCTCCTATACAAGAGCCTCATGGCGCAGTGGTTAAACTGCTGTACTGCAGCCAAAACTGTGCTCACAACCTGGGGTTCAATCCCAGGTAGCTGGCTCAAGGTTGACTCAGCCTTCTATCCTTCCGAGATCAGTAAAATGAGTACCCAGCTTGCTGGGGGAGGCAATGTGTAACTTGCATACGGTTGTGGCATCTGACCGTAGTCCGCTGCCAGATCTTGGTGCACTAAGACTGCTGTTTGTAGTAATGAGCAATGGTTGTTTGCCTCTGAGGTTCGTGTTGAAACCTATGATAGGAGGCATAGGGATGACACTACAGTACTGAGCAGCAGGAGTCAATGTCAAAGGGGCATCTTGTTCTTCGGGAAGGGAGAGGGTGGCCAATGGACATTGTTTTACCACTTTGGAAACAGTCTTGTCAATGGCTCTGGCATGAGGCACAGACTTGCAAGTTGTCTGTGCCATAGGTTTGCCTGGCTGGAGGGATTGTTACCAAAGTTGAACTTTAAGACTGGAAAGGTGACTGTGTAGCACCCCATGCCTGAAGTTCTTACAGTGGAGGCAGGAAGAGGTTTGACGAGCCTCTCCAAAAAAGGTACTTAGTATGGCCATCGGAAAGAGGGATGTTATTATTACAGACCACACAATGTTTAAATGGGCCCAAAAAGGCCATGAACTGAAGACCATGGGGGTGGAGCTTCAACTTGAAGGCCAAAGCAAATAGTTGGTAAAGAAATAAGATTAACATAATAAAGGGTTTTCTTTTCTTTTCTCTACTTTGTTTTCAGAGAAAAAGCTCACAGAAGCTATGAGTGAGGCTCTCAATGCAGTGGTTGAAAAGAAACTGAAGGGAGAGCCTTGGTGCCAATGTACATACAGTGGTGCCTCGCTTTACGATTGCCCCGCATTACGGTGAATCCGCATTACGACGATCTTTTTGCAATCGCAAAAACGATGGTCTAAATGGGGGAATTTCGCTTTGCAATGATTGGTTCCCTGCTTCGGGAACCGATTCTTCGCAAAACGACGATTTTCCAACAGCTGATTGGCGGTTCAAAATGGCTGCCGGGTAAATAAAATGGCTCCCCACTGTGTTTAGGGACGGTTTCCTCGCTATACAGGCAGCGAAAATGGCCGCTATATGGAGGATCTTTGCTGGACGGTGAGTTTTAAGCCCATTGGAACGCATTGAAAGGTTTTCTATGCGTTTCAATCGGCTTTTTATTTTCACTTTACAATGTTTTCGCTTAACGGCAATTTTCCTGGAACGGATTATCGCCGTTAAGCAAGGCACCACTGTATACTAGTGGGGAAGCGCTTGTACTAATATATCTTTTCTGATTGCAGAAGCTCTAGAATATTCCAGCGAAGCTCCACGCATGCCCAGATCACCTAGAGTGTGATTCAGAGGCCACAAAGAAGCTATTTTATTATGAGGTCTTTTTTGTTTGTTTGTTTTTTAGAGTGGAGGCTTTAAATCTTTCAAAACTGGCATCCCATTGGACTTGGCACCTCTGCCAAGACAGTAGAAAACAGGACAGGCAAGCTGGTGTCCTTTATATGTTTTGGGCAACAATGCCCACAATCCTTTACCATTGGCTAAACTGATTACAGTGCATAAGAGTAGTAAACTAAAACATCCAGAGGGCTGTGCATGGTTATCCATTAGCCAAGTAAGTGCTCTGGATTATAGTAATATATATCCAACCAGATATTTAACAGGAACAGCTTTCAAGTCACTCTCCACATGTGCCAGGGTTCCATTTTGAAAGATAATAATAAATATCCAATATTGTTGTGGGATGAGCTACTGATGCATTTCCCTCAGCACTGGATGTCTGAGAGGATCTTAGAAGTTAACTAGGACTCCAAAATATGCTGTGCTTGTTTTTTTTTAATCAAAATAATATATTAAGGTGAGATTTTGTTTTATTTTCCCTTAACTTTAGGAAACTTTAGGTTTAGGAAAGTATGAAATCCTCCACATGTTTCTGGACTTCAGTAGTAATACCATCAGTTATGACCATGGGCTTTGTTAGGTGTGGTGAATAAGCTAAAACCTCTGGAAACTACAAGTTGCTCACCCCGGCTTTAACATATAAAAATGAGTATAACTAACAAGCTTTTTTTTTCCTGAAAAAAAAGGAAGGGCTTATCAAACACAGTAAGAGAACTCATCTATCATTTGGAAGACAGATTTGGATTAAATTCCTAGGCTGAATCTATAAGGACACTATAGAACCAGTTTTTATTTACAGAATAAAAGTTCTTTCAAAACACATCTTTTAAAATGATGGATGAGTTTAAAAGTAATTTAGATTATTCTTGATTACTGTTGGCTGCAGTAAGAGTCCATAGCCACCAATGTGTGTTTATTTCTCAAAGCCAAATACCTAGTTATACCTGCTACTACAAACAAATACAAATTTTGAGGAGTGTGGTAATGTTTTCATAAGCTTTTTGTGATTACATTCCTCCCTGTAATATCTAATCTTTACCTCACAGTCTGTGTTTGTAAATATTGTAAGTGTTATACACTATTACTGAATTATTCGGAAATCACTGTCATGCAGTTCTTACAGGAGAGTATAGCAACACGGAACTGCAATATGAGAAGCTAAACACATACCATAAAAATCCTCAAATTAGATGTAAATACTATTTATGTATGAGGGAGTCTAGAATGAAAGTGTGCATTTAAGAGATGGCACCATTTCTAGGACAGAAGCAAATGTTTAAGTTTGCATTTCTTCCATAAAGGGAGAATTAAAATTCACACATTCAATTGAAATGGTTAAAAATTTATTTAGAACTACTGGCAGACAGAGCTGAAATTAGCAGCTGAAGCCTGAGGCAATCACCACCATCATCCACCCACTCTGTCCTCACACCTCCCAAGAATAAAAAGGAAGAGAATGCAGTGACTTCTGAAAAGAAAAATAATCGTTACCTTGAAGGGGGGAAAAGGAATAGTGCCAGGAGGTTCTGCCAGTTAATAATAAGTAGGTGGACTTTTAGATTTCACTGCCTCTTGTATTTTGGCACTTTGGAGCAAAGCCCCAGTTGTTTTATTCCCATTACAGCTTTGTTGGTGGGCATTTTTAGTGAAAGACATTAGAGTATCTTTTCTGTCTGGGTGCAGATTTTATTACAAATTACATATATCTGAAACAGCAGTAGAAAAGAAAGCACAAACGTATTTACAATCACTACATATTTACATATATTATATTACAAATAGTGAATTTGGTCAAATACATGAGAAGAAAATAGAAATCTAGTAAATATATCAGTATGAAACTGTACATGACTTAGTCTCATTTTTTAGTATGATTTTTAACATAAAAATAAATACAGTTCTATATTTACAAATTGTATTTTAAACAACTTTTCTGAAATGAATTTTAATATTTCAAAGTTAGAATATTTGAATCAACACTTTGAAAAAATATTATGCATAGTTGTTGTGGTTGTTTAGTTGTTAAGTTGTGTCCGACTCTTCGTGACCCCATGGACCAGAGCATGCCAGGCTTTCCTGTCTTCCATTGCCTCCCAGAGTTTGGTCAAATTCATGTTGGCAGCTTCAATGACACTGTCCATCCATCTCATCCTCTGTCGTCCCCTTCTGTCATCATGAAATTATGCATATTACCCAGTTCTATTGTGAGGTTTATCCACTTTTTAAAATATACAAAAATCTTCCATGAAACAGTTTGAAAACTTATTCTTTCATTTCTCAGAGTCATATCAAAAAGGAAATACCATATTTTTTGCTCCATAAGACGCACTTCCCCCCCAATAGTGGGGGAGAAAGTATGTGCGTCTTATGGAACAAATACAGTAAAAAAGGGGTTCAACCACCACCAGCCAGAAGCCCCCCACTGCCATGCTGGGAGGCCTCTGAACTAGCACCAGAGACCGCTTGCTGTTTGGACCTCTGCACTGCTGGCTTTCTAGGATCTGCTTCCTGGAGCCCACCTGGAAAACCAGCAAGACCAACAGGCCTATGGCAGCAGGCAGTGAAAACAGCCAAGGACAAAAGGGGAAAGAGTAATTCTAGAAAAACCAGGGGAAACCACAAACACATTCCCCCATATTTGGGGAAATCACAGGGGTCAGCGCATCCAAAGTGCACTAGATCAGTGGTCCCCAGCCTTGGGCCTCCAGATGTTCTTGGACTTCAACTCCCAGAAATCCTGGCCAGCAGAGGTGGTGGTGAAGGCTTCTGGGAGTTGTAGTCTAAGAACATCTGGAGGCCCAAGGTTGGGGACCACTGCAATAGATGAACCTCACCCTGGGAAAACCACTTTGATGATCATGGTATCTCCCCTGCCAGGTAAAAGTTGGAATGGCCTCTGAACCCCTTGCTGCACCTCCTAATCAGAACAGGGCTGCACAGCCCCAGTCCTGAAAGAGGCCAAGAGAGCTACTCAGTGTTTTGGAGTGCCCCACAGGACCCCCATCAGGGGCTGGATGTTCCTCCCACAATCCTCCAGTGCACAGATATTAGCATACCTAATATGCAGGGAAGGCAGGGAAAGTGGGGAAATTCAAACTTTCAGTTAGTGAAGAGGCTGCTTGTTTGCTTCCTTGCTCGTCCAAGCAGTTAGAGAGCTGGGAGAGAGAGCTGGGACTGCCTGGTATTGTCGTTTTAAAATGTAAAATTTAGCTGTTTGTTTGGGTGAAAAGGTGCTCCATTTGAGTTGAAACCTGCTTGTGTAGAAACCTGCTTGTGTAGAAACGTGCATACTTGCTTTAAAAGCTGCCTAGGAAGTGTTCAGACCAATGCCGATCAGCTGTTAGGTGGGGAGAGGGGAGGGGAAAGGAGCAGGAGCAGGAGCGGAGAAGAGCACAAAATGGCTGCCTTCTGCCTGCTGGCTTTTAGCTGTTTGGGGCTCTTTTTTGGCTGTTCTGGGGTCTACCAAGGCACTGTGAAGAGCAAGGCTCAGTCTACAGTACCTGCTAAGTGACTTTCTTTTAAGTTTTTAAACGTTTCTGACCTCCCCCCCCCCGTAAAAATGCATTAATTAATTTTCAATGCATTTCTATGGGAAATTTGGATTCAACTTGAAAACTTTTCAACTCGTTCTGGGCATCTAATAGAGAATGTATTTCCAAAGGGTGTTGCAGCAAGGAAACTAACTGTGCCTCGTGACTTCTAACTGGATTACAGTACCTGCTTCCTGATTTCATCTACTATAGTTTGTATTCCGTTTTTTTGGCTCATGAAGAACATTGTTCATGACTTTGTGTGGCCTAACCCATTGTGCCTTGCATGCTATAAACATTCAATTATGTCAGAAAATGAAGATTTGGTCTTATGCTGAGCATGTGCTACTGCTGATGAATGGGATCAGGTTAAGCTTTGTGTTGCTGTTCTTTTGCATAACCTAAAGTAAATAAGGAAAACCAGCTGTTAAATAGTTTAATTCCACTATTTATCCTCCACACAACTAAAAGGGACCTCTCAATGCAGTGCCAAATCAGACAAACCATTTCTAACTTAATATAGGCTTGAGCTGTAGCTGGGCAGAGTTGCACAACAATCTCATCTATCATTGAGACATTTCTATAAGCATGGGGAGGAGGTGGATGAAAGGAAATGTAAAATATAGGTAGAATGGTATAGGTCTTATCACTGGCTGATAATGGTCTATATTAATGCCACTGTTGATTGCTGTTCACTTTTCATGGTTCAAATGTTATTCTGTTATAGTTTATTAAATATTTTATTACACTATTTGGTTCAGAATATATTTTCCCTGTGTTCCTCCTCTAAAAATTAGGTGCGTCTTATGGAGCAAGAAATACGGTATACGGTGAGGAATATTTCATTGACAATAAGCAGCACTCTGTAACTGAACCACAGTAAAAATAAAGCTATATAAACTTGTAATAACTAAGTATTGTGCAATGGTCAGATCCTCTCTTTAATCTAAAGTGGTTTTAAAAACAACTTTGCAACTATATGCTGCACTGTTTCAAACTCCATGGAAATTAAGGAATATGATACAGTAACCTTGCAGCTGAATTTTTTCTCTGATTCAGTTTCTACATTTGTTCATTTTCTTTCTTAATGATACACATCAGCTTAACGATTCTGTGTACTGTATCTCTTCCAAACATGCTGTTAGCTGTCTTTCCAATGTAAGTGTGCACCTCAGATGCTAAGAAGTTGGGCAAAGATCAAAGGCCAATTGTAACAATTTTAAAAGCCACTTATATACATGTAGTGTAATTCAGTACTTACATATCCAGAAGCTAGACCAAAAAAGTTAAATGGCTTTCACACGGCAAGATAACAGTATTTGTAGTTTTAATCCTTTCAAAATAGGCTTAGTGGAAGTTCCACTAATGAAACAAGAAAAGGATGCAAGAAAGGGCAGTGTTGTATTACCCTCTTTGGAACACATCACTTTCTTAGTTGCTTACTTCATTTAGTCATCTATTTTCAGTCTATTGCAAAGCACCAGAGCCAATGTTGGAAACAGTAGAGACACTCAATTCAGATCAAATTTTTTGTAAACATTGTAAATATTTTTGAAATGAAACTAATGACATGGAACAAATGTTACTGAAGAAAGATTACAATTTTCATTCATTCGATAGGATGATGGCACTAGTGAATTGCTGGGGGCAATATCATATGATAAGCTGGGGCTTGTAAATGTTACTAGAGGTTGTGTTGAATCACATGACTGTTTTTCTGCATCATCTGAATTAACAGAAACCAAACTGGCATGCTTTGACGCTTTCCATGCAAATGTCTGCTTTTGAAGACTTGCCAAGTCCTCCTTGAAATGAGGATTAAAAAATATGTAGAGAAGTGGATTCAGACATGCAGGCAGGGGTACAATCAGTAAAAGTATTGGTTTAATTACTTCTGGGCTAATAAAAGTAAGGTTTAACAAAGAAGAAAATGACAAGATGGCCACAGGGCAATAAAGAATACAGTTAGTAAAAAGCAGTAAAGCTATATGCTTGATCATGGAACAGTCCAAAGTATTATCCACTTCCTCCTTATCCAGACTGCAGTAAAGTTTTGTATAGGATATTGTCATTATAAGAAAACAAAGAGAGTTCAGCAAGACCAGTGCTACCATGTACCCTACAGCAGTTGGCTTCCCAAGAGGTAATGGTATGCAGAAGGGAGAAACTCCATAGTCACTTCCACCCAACAGTGGAACCACTGCAGTAATTAAAGCCAAAACAAAACAGAAGAAAATGGCTATTCTTATGCTAGTGAAGGTGGATTTCGTTTCAAACTTTGTGGCATGTTTCATAGAGAACCAGCGCTCAAGAGCTGCTAAAGTGAGCAGGAAAATGGAAGCTTCAGAAGCAAAGACAGAGAGAAGGCCAGTAATGTGGCAACCTACTCCACTCTCCCACCAAGCACCATAGTGAGCAAAGACCCCAAACGTTAGTGCATCCACACTGGCGAGCACACTGCTGGACATGCCCATGAGAGTGTTCACAAGGGCGATTAGTCCAATTAACAACTTTATAGAGGAGATGAACTGTGGGAATCTGAAGATTGTGACAGCCACTAGTACATTGCAAATAAAGGTCAAAACCACTATGATCCAAACTCCAACTCTGATTAGCCAACTCCCAAAAAGGTAATCACAAGGCTTGAGGGGTCCTGCAATGAAAAGAGAGGTAAAGCAGAGTCATACAAAACTCACTTCATCAATTCATAAACCATATTCAGATTTCTACACATTTTGGATATATAGCGATGTACTCCATGTATCCTATATATAGCATCAGCCCTCTCACAGTTTTTCTTTATCCATAGGATTCTTAAGAGTTAAAGAAAAAAAAGATATTAAAACAAGAGCTGTGCTAATATATCTAAATCAGTACCTGGAGAGGGAGAACACTGTACTGAATGATGAGCTTTCAGATCTTCATCAAAGTCAAGAAGAAAATCCTCAAAGTCATGTTCATCTGTAGGGAGGAATATCATGACAGTCAGTCAGTTATATTATGGCAGACATAATCCTTTTGAATATAATTACATGGCATGGGGAAATGACATCACCTGCAGCAATGTAACTAAGAAACCAGGCATGTAAGTTCCAGGCAGGGAACTCTTTCACTGGCAGCAGCTAATTAGTCCCCTTTGCAGTTCATCACTGTGTAACAGTCATATATAGAGATGGGTCTTGGTTCGTGGGTCATCAAGCTTGATGACCCACGACCCACAAATTGCCCCATGGGGATCAATTTGTCGGGTTTTTTTTTCTTTAGACAGAGTTATATATATAAAAGCTGAGGGGCATATATATATAAGCCACAGCCTGCCCCCACCCCTTTCCCACTGCTGCTTACCTTCCCAGCTGCCGCCTTCTGATCCATGGCGGTTTCTGTGGAAACAGAAGCTAGACTGCTGGAACCTTGGTTTCAGTTCCAGCAGCCTAGTTTTTGCTAGGAGCAGCAGGGAGGGCTTCCCTTCTGGCAAGCCTGACTGAGGCAATTCCTCCCACTGTCTTTGCATAGACAGCAGGTGTGTGGGATCAGTCCAGTAAGGCTTCTCCCATCTTTCTGTGCCCCAGCAGGCATGGAAGGACAAGGGACCCAGGGGATCCCTCACCCTCGCCGTCTTTGCAAGACAGCAGGGGTGGGTTGGGTTGCTTGGATCAGGCTTCCTCCATCTTCTTATGCCGGGACAGGCATAGGAAGATGGGGCAAGCCTGACCGAAGTGGGAAGTGGGACTCACTTCCTAAGCAAAGTGATCCCTCTGTCTTTTTAAACAAGGGGTGGGAAAGCTGCCTGAAGGGAAAACCCCTCTCTGCTTATGCCTCCATGGAACAGCTGATCTGCAGGGACATAAGCAGATAGTGATAGATGAAAGAACAAATATTAAAGGGTTGTATTTGTTGCTTTGTATTCATTGGAGTCTCCGGACCTCAAGAATATGAAGCAACAAATATTTGACGAATCAGCAATATTCACTGAATATCGGGATTTATTTTTACATTTGTCCCCATGCCTAGTCACATGCAACGAGGGATCACAGCAAGGGCTCTTATTAGCAGTCACTAATGTAATTATATTTAAGAGGATTTAGGATTTTTACAAATAAGATAACAATTAATCTTATTTGTGGCTATGGAGGAAATGCTGTGACAGTCTAATATTCTGATCTCATGCTGAATTTTTAAAAAACAAAACTCCAAGCTGCCAGGTTTGGATTTACTGATTTTTAAAAAACCTATTATTGGGGAATACAAGTGAGATACAGATAAAAGTAACTCTCGTATCCAAAACAAAAAACAAAATCAGCAGGGCTGAGTCCAGAGATATTGAAACCAAACTGTATTAAACTCCTCAACCTGAATCTCAATTATTGATCAAATGCGCTGTGTTTCCAGGGTCTACCACCAAATTTGTTGTAAATAGCACTTCTTCTGATCTTATTTATCCAAATTATTTTGTTTATTTTGCCCTCCAAAGTATTTGGATCAGTGATGATATACTGCAATTGAGAATGGAAGTGTGATGGAAACATTAGAGGACTGGAGTGAAGCCTTGCAGTCGGGGCTGCTTTTCAACCTCTTTTGTTTATGAGGAATTCTGGCCACAGCACATTCTGTGTATGCTGGCCAGAATGACATAAAGAGACCTAAAAGATTGTCACTATGCCCCAACAGTGGCTAGAAAATAATCTCTGAAGGATTTGTAGCAAGAATATTATAATATTTATTATTTCATTATTTCCAGAAGATGACTGTCTCTTACTTTGCCTAATTACATGTTAACTCAAAAATGGCAACACAACACTGAGTGCCATATGTATGACTATATGTCTCTTGGGCAAAAGTCATTGGTGTGTCCTCTTTGCAAAGAGCACCAAGAACTCAGGAAACAGGTTTGCTCCCTTGAGGTCTTGGTTGCAGACTAGGAGAAGAAGAGAAAAGGAAAGAGGGACTTCCAGGGACCTTCAGGCATTGTCCCACCCACAGACAAGCAGCTCCTCAGCTACTGGGTTTGGAAGTCTCCAGGCTGGAGAATGCCAATCTGGACAAGAGGGAAAGCATCCCTTAGAGGGCGACCCCTTCTACAGCTGACGGGCCCATATCAAGTTGCACTGAGGATACTCTTTGTGGGGAGTGGCAAAGAGGGCTTCTGGTAGTGGGCGATTCGACTCTCAGGAACATAGAGTGAGGGTTCAGTGATGGTTGTGAGGACTATATGGTGACTTGCCTGCCTGGTGCAAAGTTGCAGACATCACGTCTCATCTGGATAGGCTGGTAGAGAGTGCTGGGGACAAGGCAGAAGTGGTGGTGCATGTTGGCACTAACAACGTGGGAAAATGTAGCTGTGAAGTCCTGGAGGCCACATTTAGGTTGTTAAGGATGAAGCTCAAAGCCAGGACCTCAAAGATAGAATTCTTGGAAGTGCCACCTGTTCCACATGCAGGGCCAGCTAGACAGGGAGAGCTCAGGTGTCTCAATGCATGGATGAGATGGTGTTGTCAGGGGGAGAGGGTTAGATTCATTAGGCACTGAAGAATGTTTTGGGACAAGCCAGGCCTATACAAGAGGGATGGGCTTCACTTGAACAAACATGGAACCAGACTGGTGGCATGCAAGATTAAAACAGTGGCAGAGCAGCTTTTAAACTGAATCCCAGGGGAAAGCTGACAGGAGCTGAGTGGTGTCCAGTATGGGACTCCTCATCCCTGTGGAATGAGGGTGGAGCGGGTAGAGAACCACCAAGTGAAGACAGTGTAGGAATTACTGGGAGTGTGATGGCACGTGATATTTGGTCCAATGGAATGAGAAGCTGTGGAAAAAAGGAAACAAGCAAGCAGCCCTTCTTGGGGGACCCCCGTACACAGGTGCTTTTATGCAAAAGCCTAATGTCTCTGAGCAAAGATTGGAGAACTGGAACATTTGGTGGCTACGGATAACATTGACAGAGTGGCCATAACGGAAACCTGGTGGAATTTGGAGAACCAGTGGAATACTGCAATCCCAGGCTATAAACTCTATAGGAGGGATAGGGAGGGGTGTGTTGGAGGTGGGGTGGCCATCTATATCAAAGAAGAGGTAGAATCCAGCAGAATGGAGATGGGCTTCAGATCTGATTCCATCATAAAATCACTGTGGGTTAAACCAGTGGTTCTTAACCTTTGTTACTCAGATGTTTTTGAATTGCAAATCCCAGAAACCCCAGCCAGCACAGTTGGTGGTGAAGGCTTCTGGGAGTTGCAGTCCAAAACTCCTGAGTAACCCAAGGTGAAGAACCAGTGGGTTAAACTACCAGGCCCAAGAAGCAACACAATAGTGGGGGTATGCTATTGTCCTCCAGATCAAAAACTTGAGGAGGACCTTGAAATGAGGAGACAAATCAGGGAGGTGTCCAAGAGGGACAGGATTGTAATTACGGGGGACTTCAATTATTCTCACATCAACTGGGTCAATGTGTGCTTGGGTCAACAAAGAGAGACTGGGTTTGTTGACATGCTTAATGACTATGCCTTGGAGCAACTTGTCATGGAGCCCTCCAGAGGACAGGTGACTCTGGATTTAAAATTGTGTGGTACTCAGGACCTGATGTGAATGTCACATGGTACCTTAAAGACTTTTAAATTTTAATGTGAGCTTTTGTGGACACATTCACTTTGTCAGGCATATGGAAACAGAATGAAATGTTGAATGAAATATCAATTTCATACTAAATATTAATTGGCTAAGGTTCCTAGCGCAATCCATGTTTTGATTTACAAAATTTCCGCATTACGTAATGTCCCGGAGGATGCATTAATTTCATAAACCGAGGTATGCTTGTTGGTTTAATTATATCTTCAATATTATAATCTATGCATCTGTGTACCTCTCCCCCGCCCATTTTTTTTGGTAAACCCCTTGAGACTTTGAACTGGGAAAAGAGTAGACTATAAAAGAAATGAAATAAATGAAAGCTCCTTCCTGCAGTGTGAAATATTATTCTGAAAAGACTTCTCTCCTTTTCTGCAACTGATGAAAATTAAGCCTAACTTTATTCCCAATGAAAACATCACATGGAAACTACAGCAGTATTAGTCAATCTATGCATGTCTAACCCATTTACTCAAATTCTATTGTTCCAGGTGCACCATTAGTGATGCTTCCAGAGAAAACAGGTAATGATGAGAAATTTACACACTGCAAGAAAGGCAACAATTTTCCCTTCCCAAGAGGATCAACTTTGTTGGGAGATAATGCAAAAAACATTGCTCTACTAGGGTGGAGCAGGTTATCTTAATAAACATGTAACTGTGCTGTCAGTGTCTTATTAAAACAGTACAATTAGAAAGGGAAAAATTTGTTCAGTTTCCAGCTAGAAAATCCCCATGAATAGCAAATATCCCATTTTGCATTTGATTTTATTAGTTTTAAATTTACCATGTGTATGGAAAATGCTAACATCTTTTCTCTGAAATTCATCTGCACTGCTGTTCTCTGCTTTGTTCCACTGGTTCTGGATTTTGTAGTAGCTGTCACAAGCTCCAAACGCACAACACTGGTACGCATAAGGCATTTCTATGACCCTTTAATGTAACAAAGAATATGGTTACACACATTAAGAGGTCTCAGTATACTAACAAGTCTGCGGAGTCAGTATAAAGAGTAGTTAGCATTGAATTGAAGCAATCAAAAGTGAGGGCTCTGATCAATTACATAAATGCAAAAAAGCAAGCAAAATCATGTTCTTAAAGACATCATTTGTACGTTTCAGAATATTTTGTTTTCAATGTTTATATTGTTTCAGCTTGTGCTTCCTCATTGACTTCCAGTTAGCTACCAAGTCAGGCTGAAGGTGTTATGCTCGGCTTGCAAGGAATAGGTGATCTGAGGAGTTATCTTCTTTGATGTAGATTTCCTTATACTGTTGGTGTTGAGATTTTGATATGAAAATGTATTAAATATTAATGTTGTATAGTTAAATGTAAAATTGCTGATTTTACCGGAGTCACCGTACTGATTGTGTTCACGTGTCGGTATCAAGGATTAAGACTTAATGTTGTACATTTGTGGACATGATGAAACTTTGTGTAACAGAAAATGAAGTAATGTATTTTCTGATTGGTCATAGAACTGTACATGTCATGTGTAAAATGAACATATTTATCTGCTGTAAGTCAGATCACTTTATCCTATGCTGTCTGTTGCTTCATGTCATGTTATGCTGCCAGAGGAATGTCTATTCTCTACGTATATATGTAAATAGACTAAGTTGTTGGTTTTACTCTCTCAGTGTCATAGTGTCATAAGCATTTTGTTGTTTAGTTAAGTCATGTCTGACTCTTAGTGACCCCATGGACCAGAGCACGCCAGGCCCTTCTGTCTTCCACTGCCTCCCGGAGTTGGGTCAAATTCATGTTGGCAGCTTCGATGACACTGTCCATCCATCTCATCCTCTGTCATGCCCTTCTCCTCTTGCCTTCACACTTTCCCAACATCAGGGTCTTTTTCAGGGAGTCTTCTCATGAGATGGCCAAAGTATTGGAGCCTCAGCTTCAGGATCTGTCTTTCCAGTGAGCACTCAGGGTTAATTTCCTTTAGAATGGATAAGTTTGTTCTCCTTGCAGTCCAGGGGACTCTCAAGAGTCTCCTCCAGCACCACAATTCAAAAGCATAAATTCTTCGGTGGTCAGCCTTCTTTATGGTTCAGCTCTCATTTCCATACATCACTAGTGGAAAAACCATAGCATTGACTATGCGGACCTTTGTCAGCAAGGTAATGTCTCTGCTTTTTAAGATGCTGTCTATGTTTGTCATAAGTATCTCTGCTAACCAATATCTCCTTACTCTCCTGATGTTATGAGAATACATGTTAGAATCAAAATTCTTAACAGCTAGGCCCTTACTTACTATATTGCAGCCAAGTGAAATTCCTTTAGTTCTGGGGCAGAGAACCTTTTTCATTGTAAGACTTATTATATGGAAGGATCTCACTGAAACCAGCTGGGCTTCCAATGTCTGTTGTCTTTGCTCCACTGAAAACATATATGTAGTGGTGTACAGTAGTGGTAAATTTGGAAGTTCATCATGAAAACCCCCACAGCTGATACAAAAATGGAATCAGTTGGACCCTTTTCAACAAATGCATTCTACCATTTGTTGTTTCGGTCAAGTACAGGTATTTTGTAAAGCTAATGTCCTTTAATTGCACATGCAAGACAACTCTGTTCTCATTTTAGCAGGGCAAGATTGTAACAATATACTGAAAAATCCATTCCTCACCCAGGTAGTGAGGGAAACCTGAGGGATCCCACAGTCCTTGCTAATCAGAAGGTTCTGGGATTTCAACTGTGTGAGCCCAGGTTCTGCTTATTTGTCTATCTAGACATTTTCATGACCAAAAGACTAACCAGTTTCTTCTACTGATTTTAAAGAGACACTTCATTGCTTTATTGCCTAATTGCATTGTAACCTGGTTTTCAATACTGTAATACATATGCTGCTTTGAGATTCATTGTTTAAAACAACAGATCACATTCAAAAATGTCTGCATAAATGAATGAATGAATGAATGAATGAATGAATGAATGAATGAATGAATGAATGAATGAATGCAGTGGGGAAAAAAAGCCCTACACCCCTACCCACAAAAGAGAGATATCAGCAAATGCAGGGGACTCTATCATTTGCAGAAGTACAAACAATTATGGGGTTAAAATATATAGGGATATAGAAAAACCCCAAAACAGGCCAGAGAAGAGTGAATATGCTCAGTGTCTGACTGACTGGAAAGCAGAAATTACATGACCACAATTTTAAAAAGTAGGCCTCTAAGATTTGCGGTAGATCCCACCTGAGAACAGATAATTCATCCTCTGAAGATCAAACTAGATGTGATGACTACGCATGTTTTGATGTGACATAGCTAATTTCTGGTAAAAGCATTTGTGTTAAATAGCATATATTCATTCATTTATTTCTGTTTATTAATTATGTTGCTATCTCATCTTGCTGCTAAAGTTAGTAATCCAGTTATATAACAAACATAATTAAAAACAAACTAAAAACATGTTCAAGACAAATTAGATAGCACAACTATTAAAATACCAAATTAATTAAACCAGAACACTCAGTAAACATCAATATAGTAGGCTTGGTTAAAGAGCATGTTCATACTCTTCCTGAAACCAGTGAGAGTGGGAACGGAACATAGCTGTGACTTCTAGTATTCTGGCTGTATTACCAGTTGGTGATCACAATTCTGGTAAGCATCTCCCATGAACCTACACTACATAATACCCCAGGATGGTTATACGGATGCAGTAAACTGTCACCAAGTGCCTTTTTAAAGCAATCTTTAATCCTATCTCTCTGCTCCCATGTGCCAATGCTAATTTTCAAAAGAGCACAAAATCAACAATTCCCCCTCAGATGCTTTACAGTATTTTAACATTTAGTGAGCATTGCAAAATATTTTACTTCCCTTCTCAAACAGCCTTTATTAGCAATTTCTGTTTTTTTCCCCTTTTCATTTACAGATTATGTTGTCCATTTAAAAACAGTGAAAGCTAATGAAGCTAAATAAATAGAGCAGAGGGCAGCATTCCACTATAAAATTAAAATCGTACAAAATAATTTTCAGAAGAGTGGCTGAGTTTGGGTATGTGTTTTTTGAAAGGTATTGCTGAAAAGCAGATGTGTTTTAAAATGTGCAGCTACCAGCATGTTTGAAATCATTCGTATTTTTTTGAGATTTAAAAAAGGATATAATAAGGCCATAATTTTTACCATGCTACATCTTCATTTCAGTTCTGTGGTTCAAAGACTTTGAGTAGGAAGCAACACACATTATACAGTGACACCCCTTCCATTGCACATGAACACAAGTGTGCCTTATTAGTTTTAATGAGGTACTCACTTGAGTTCTGGAAAGTTTTCAGATGATATCAAACTTTGTAGTGCATGATTTCCTGTTAATTTTAGATGAGTTAAACCATATAGGCCAGTTACAGGAAAAGAGAACAAAAGGTTGGATGACAGATCTCTGCAAAATAACAAAGAAAATCAGCATACAGTTCTGGAAGGATGGGATTTCTTTTTTGCCCAAAGATATTTGTTATTGTTATAAGTTACTAAACAAACAGAAACACTACTTAGCAGACAAAAGGTGCACCAGTTTTCATTTGGATTCAACTTATCTGGATTCATTTAAGACATCATTTTTAAAGGATAAGTGGTTACAGTCTGTCACTTCACATGACAGCACAATCCACAACATTTTTCTCTCATACAAGCCATAATGAAATGAATAGGAGGACTGCAAGAACATGGCAAAATGCTCCCTTTGGTTTTTACTGTGAAGAACTCTTTGATGTCTTAAGGTCCCTGTCTGCAATCAATCAATTCCAACGTATAGTCACCCTTTCCTGGGTTTTCTAGGTAATAAGAATTCAGAAGTGGTTTACCATTCCCTTCATTTGAGAGTGCCCCATAAGGGCTCTGCAGCTTGGCCAGTACTCCATAGGCTGGCCCTTTTCCCAGGAAGCACAGTGGGGAATTCATCTCCCAAACTCTGGCCAGATACCTAAACCATGGAGCTACCTAGCTATCTAAGGTCCCTTTACTGAAGTGATATTTACTTCGATGGCAGGACTCACAGTAGTCTTTGATGTGAAGCTGGAAATCCCTTACTATTATAGATAAATGATTCTGGAAGTTTTTTCATTACTTCTTGAAGATCCGCAATCATATCTTCTAAGACACAATTCTGTGTCGTGTAATGAAGGGGGCTTGGTAGTGTGCTAGCATTTTCAGCAAATTAGCATCATGCATTAATAATAGTAACAATAAATATTTGGGCAAAGACATGTGCATGGATAAATGTTAGATTACACAGAAGTGACTTCACAGACTTAAAACAATGCAATGTTGTTTTTAAACAGAAAGCCTGCTCCTAGAAGAAGAGGGATAAATCAGAGATGAGGGAAAATATTTTACTGACCTCTCTGAAGTAACAAGATGATCAATACGAATAACATTTTAAGATGAAGAGAATAAAATTATTTTTATGCCTATGAAGAAAGACCTAGGAGGTACTGTTAAATGCTGCAGCAGTGCCTGAGAGGATTAGTAGAAACTGTCTCCACTTTAGCAATAGAATGGTAACATCTAGAGTGAAACAACTGCAACCAGGGAATAATTCAAAATTAAAATAGTCTCTGTTGTTTGTATTGTTGAACTTTAGCACACACTTAAGAAATGGGAAGTTTTCCCAAAATTCCCTCCATAATACACTGATGTTACTGTATGTATCAAATCCAAACGCACAACCCAAAGGTTGAAAGAAAACGTGTATCTTGGGAGTCACACATCTTTCTCAATTTCTAACTTAGTCTAACAGAAGGAGAGTCTGGGCAGTATTTTATCATTGTTTGTAGGTACTTTAAAGAACTGGAGTTTAAGACAAGTCTCAATGTAATCCTCAACCTCAGTACCCATTCACACTGAGCATGATATTTATTCTTGCAGTCTGTTAATCAGGAAGGGCTCAAGTCGGCCATTGTTGAAGCAAGGAGGCCACCTCACTTAGCAAAAGCAGAATAAGGCTGCCCTCCACCATGGACTTCAAGCTGCTGCTATCCATTGTGGAAACTATTTGTGAAAAGCATATTTATTTTGATGAACAAAACATATTGATAAAATAGTCCAGGTGTTGGTTTTAAACCTGCAACAGGGCAGATTCAGTACTACAAAAGTACTGACATTAATCTTTCTCATCATTCCTTCTTTTCCCTCAGATTACCTGAGTGTCAGGGAGAACTCATGTCTTGCTTCTACAGTCACTATAACGAGCATGTGCAGCAACTTTTACTGATGCCAGGAACCATGGGATATACAAACATTTTCATTGCTCCAGTACACTATGCTATACATGCTCCCATTACTGCCTATACCTACTTATAATGCCACCTCCAATATGACTCTTCTCCACCAACCCAGTGACTCAAGGAAAAAAGTGGGAAACGAACAAGGCTTGTGTTAAATGCTAAGGGAGAGGATGCTGAAATTAATCGTAACTAACACCAATTCAAGCCCCAGATTGACCATGGTCTGATCCTAAATGAATCATGTGACAGCAGTCCACACTCTCCCATTTAAGATTTTACCATACAGTTATTTAAAATAATCTGCAGTTATAGACTATTCTACTGCCTGAAGACTGAGAACTGCTTCTCTATATGTTTCAATGTTCTGTAAACTTTCTTAATCTCTTCTGCCCTGGGCCGAATAGGTTTTTTTCTGCCATTGGATATTTCAATAATCCAAAGAGGATTCCACTGAACATTAAAGGAAGAAAATAAGCAAACACTTACAGTTTATTGAGGGACAGTAAAGAGGAGAATGCATTGGCATGAATGATTGATATCTTGTTCCAAGCTAAATCCCTACAAAAAGGACAAAAATGATATGTGCTTAGTAATATTTTACATGGAAATTCATTTTGAAACTTTAAATTAAAAAAAAAAAGAAAAATGGAAGAGTTTCTCATACTTTTGACTTCTGATATTTTGATTTTAGGCTTGAAAGTGAGAGGTATTTGCTGTTTAAAAGTTATCACAGTCCCTCCAGCTATTGTTTTATCTGATACACTTGGAACCCCACTTTGCTTCCATCTAACAGAGGGCCGGTGAGTCTGGAGAACAACCTTCGCTCTGATTTGGACAAAACACTGCTGCACCAAACAAACTGCAATTTGTTGAATTATGAATGGGTGATTTTAACTTCCCTTTCCTGCTCTTTTCACATATTCATCTTAACAGGAGACTTCCATATTTGCTAAACTACCTTGATGAATTAGGAAACTGGCTGTAGGCACTGCTAGCATTTCAGCTTGTAAATCAGGACTGAACTGTGATATGTATTCCTAGTTTGTAGGCAGTGTTTAACCTGCAATTGACCAGTTCAGGTGACACAAGAATCTGTGATTTCTGAAGTCTCCTCTTAATTGTAAGATGGCAAAAAAGAATGAGAGGAGAACTGAATGCATATAACTTGTTTCCCCCAAAATAAGACCTAACCTGAAAATAAATCCTAGTATGATTTTTCAGGATGCTCGTAATATAAGCCATACCCCCAAAATAAGCCCTAGTTAAGTGAAACCCCACCCTCCACTATTGTGCAGCATTGTGCGGCAACCAGAAGATGACATGACTGTAAAATAAAACATCCCCTGAAAATAAGCCCTAATGCATTTTTGGAGCAAAAATTAATATAAGACGCTGTCTTATTTTCGGGGAAACACAGTACATGAACAAACCACAGGGCTTTTTTCCCACCAGCATATGAAATGGACATTTCTATTACCTATCACCTTTTTACCTGCTTACTTTTCTCCTTTTTTTGCAACATTCCCCCATATCTTTCTTTCTTCTACCTTCTCTTTGATGCACATACTCACTGGATGAAAGCTTCATTGACACAAACACAGTACAATATAGGAATGGTCTGAGCTCTTTCTCTTCAAGCATGACTAGTCTTGCATTCAGCAAAGCTAACTGCTTTTGTACTTTATAAAGTCTGTTCCTTTTTATTTAAAACGATCATCTGTATAAAAGACACTTAACTTTTCCATTGAAGTGTACTAATGAAACAGTCATATATAACTAACTCAAACTTCCTATTTCTTCAGAGAATTCTACAAGTGGAAGCTGCTTCATGGGAGTAATGTGTTGTAGGGGTTTTTTTTTTTTTTTTGGTTCATGGCTGTGTGAATTCATTGCTGGAAATGCTCAACGTCAGAATGTTTGTTTTGCTTTGGCAAATCTAATCCAGCGAGCTGAATGATCAAAGGGGAAAAATGGAAACCAAAATATGTAGGAGCAAGCAGAATAAAGGAATGTCAGCTTCTATGATTTTCAATACTAAGGTAAATGGTTCTTTTATGACTATACTCACAGAGAACGCAGGGCAACCAGCTGCTGAAATGTGCCTGTTTGGATTTCGTATATTTCATTATGATGTAAGTCACTGTAATGAAAAAAAAACAACATACAGTATAAATAAAAACTTTTGGAGAATTTGAAATATTGCTCAGGATCCAATACTTTGTTCAGGTTGCCCAAATGCTAGAGTGCAATGTTATATTCCACACTACTCTGGAAAAGTCCCATTTGATTCATATGACAAATGGCACAAGGGTGTACAGTGCAGAGGTTAAGTTCAAGACATGTGGGTTGAAAGCCTCCTTGAATTTGCAGAACTAATTTTATAGTTCTTTTGATTTTGGTCACTGTTCAGCATTCTTTCTGAGCTGAGCATTGTCTTACAAATATAATTTCCAATGTTCTTGCACAGAAGGAGTCCCTTTTCATTTCAGAGGTACATAACCTGCTCACCTTGTGTCTTTAATCTGAAGGAAGAGAACAAGGCTTAAGGAGCTGGAATGAGGAATAAGTCATGAGTGTAGTGTAAAGAGAGTCAAGGATGTTGCATATTCAGGGATCAAGGTCTGGGTTTATCCTTTTGCGTTACAAGCCTACTATTCAGAAACTGAGAAGCAACAATCCCTTGTCTATCAAAAGTTGCTTATTATTATGTTATTTATTATGTCAGCTTTCCTGAGGAGATGCACATTGTACTAGAGAGAAAGAGAAGAAGAAATGAGTGATGTGATGGGATAAAACGGTTCACCCTTAACCCAAAATATGCATTTCAAATGCAGCCAAACAAAAAAATCCTATGTTTACAGATGTGTTCCCTAAAATGAAGAGGATGGGGGAGAGTGTTCTTTGTGTTCATAGATGAAAGGCTTTTTAGAAACCTTACATTCTCTGAAGTTTTTCACAGGCGGTGAAATGAGGCAAGTCTTTCAGCTGATTATATGAGAGGTCTCTGAAATACAAATGCAGAAAAAAAAACATGGTACATGATTCTGTTAAATTGTAAAAAAAAATTCTTGTAGTATTTTCCTCCAAAACATAACTCCTATTTTATTGTTTAAAACAATAAACTAAATAGTTGATTTTAAAACATTTTATCTAGAGGGATCCCATCTTTTTAGTTTTAATCACAGTGAAATTTAATTAGCTTCCCAGACTACACTTAAAATTAACTAATTTTGCTTCTGACCTTTAGAACTGCCATATCTTTAGCTAAGGAAAGTGGTTTGACAAACTTGAACTAACTCTGAAAATCAATCACTGTAAGGAAAAAAGCCCTTCAAATGATTTGAGCCAAAACTCAACAAATTACAGAATAACTGAAACATCTGGACTCATTTATGGCATAATATAACTAATCAGAAACAAGCCATGGTAATTTGCAGAAATTGTAAAAAGAAGAAAGAAAAAAGGGAAATAGATGTGCATCCTGTACTCCTTTGGGCAGGGAAACCTCCCATCAGCTTTAATAGGACTTTTGCCTCTATTAAGAAAGAAATGGGACTGGACACAGGGACTTGCTTTTTCCCTCTTTCTCTGGCTCTCTCTTTTATTTATAGATGTTAATGTTTTATGACTCTGCTAAACCTTCAAAATTAGCTCAGATTTATGCAAAGTTTATAAAACTGATTTTAAGCAGAGTGAATATTATGGCACAGTGGATGCATCTGTGACTAAGCAATGTTCAAATGGTACCCTGGGTTCCAGAATATCATCTTATGGCTCATCAAGTGAGGATTAATGTGTTAATGGAAAGTAAAATGCAAAACTCACAGTAACCTTTTCTAGAAGCATATATTTCAGAGATATGGAGAAGATGCTACTGAGTCAGGGCTTCCGATTTTCCAGTTCTTTCAAATCCTTCTTTTTACCATTTTACTGTCCATAATGAAACACTTCAACTAGCTCTTTAATGAAGTAAATTATGCCATAACTACATTGTGTGTAATTTTTTAATTTGGGCTGATGTGCACTGAATAGCTACTGGCATATTACTTGCTATAAATGAACCAGCAGATGTTGTTCTGGCTAGGGTAGAGCAGATGATGGGAAAGGCCACTGCACGAGATCCTGCAGGTGTGTTGCCAGTCTGAGTTGTCAATACTGGCCCCAATGGATAGAATGTTTGACTTCATACAGGATAGCTTCTTATATTACTATAATACTATTCAATGATGCAAGCTAGAAGGTGAATTTATTTATGGCTTTTAACAGATAAGCTTCTTTCAGATAGCATTCAACTCTTGTGATTAACAGTTACTTGAACAGGGGAAGAACAGGACCATTCTCATTCTTCCAACAGTACATGCATTGTTTTGGTGTTTGTGTGTGGGACAATGTCTACAGAGGGCCCTCAAGGAGACACTCATTAGGCCCATAAGGAAGAAACCTAGTTTGGCAGCGGGCAACATTGGTAATTATAGGCCCGTCGCCAATGTTTCTTTCCTTAGCAAAGTGGTAGAGAGGGTGGTGCCTGACCAGTTCCAGGCTCTTGTGGATGAAACTGATGCCCTGGATCCATTCTAGTCAGGCTTCAGGCCGTGCCATGGTACGGAAACGGCATTGGTCGCCCTGTTTGATGACCTGCTGAGGGAGGCTGACGGGGCAAAATGTCTTTGTTAGTCCTCCTTGATATCAGCCACCTTCAATACCATCAACTACAGTATCCTCCTGGGGAGGCTCTCCGAGCTGGGAATTGGAGGTCTGGTGCTTGCCTGGCTCTGATCCTTCTTGGAGGACCGTCCTCAGAGAGTACAGCTTGGGGAGAGTGTTTCAGCCCTGTGGAGCCTCAACTGTGGGGTTCCACAGGGCTCGATTATCTCCCCAATGCTGTTTAATATCTATATGAGGTCGCTGGGTGGCGTCATCAGGGGGTGTGGGGCTTTGTGCCATCAGTATGCTGATGACACCCAGCTCTACATCTCCTTTTCTTCAACCACAGTGGATGCCATTCCGACCCTTCAGCGCTGCCTGGAAGCTGTACTGCAGTGGATGCAGGAGAATGGACTGAGGTTGAACCCGGACAAGATGGAGGTCCTGAGTGGCCACTCTATTGGTGGTTTGGGAAACTCCCTCTCTTTTGGGGGTGTGACTCTCACCGTGAAGAGTGAGGTTCGCAGCTTGGAGGCCCATCTGGATCTGGTGCTCACTATGGAAACCCAGGTGGCGTCAGTGGGCTGCTCCGCCTATGCAGATTGCCCAGCTGCGTCCCTATCTTGATGTTGGGGGCGCTAACCACTTTGGTCCATGCGCTTGTAATCTTGAGATTAGACTACTGCAATGCACTCTATGTGGGGCTACCTTTGACATTGATGTGGAAGCTTCAAATGGTGCAGAATGTGGTGGCCAGACTTCTTATTGGGATGAAAAAATATCAGCATATTTCCCCCACTCTGGTTGCCTTGCATTGGCTTCCCCTTTCATTTCTGCATTGATTTCAAAGTGTTAATGATGACATATAAAGCCCTAAATGGTTTAGGACCTCGATATCTTGTGGAACGCCTCCTCCCACCTAGATTACCTGAATCACTTGTTCTAGCCAGGAAGGGTGGTTGAGGGGTTATATGCCGAGGGGGCCCCGGAGAGAAAGAACAAGAAACTGGGCCTTCTCGACAGTGACCCCTCGCCTTTGGAACAGTCTCCCCTCAGAGATCTGTCTGGCTCCCTCGCTACATGTTTTTAAGAGCCAATTTAAGACCTAGCTCTTTAGGCAAGCTTTCCCTCCTGTCATCACTTGATATTTTTTTTTAATTTTTTCTCCATCTTGAACTATATTATTATTGCTGCTTTTTAATTTTATTATATTGTTTTTCTTCTATTTTTATTGTTAGCCGCCCAGAGTAGACATGTGTCTAGATGTGTGGGGTATAATTTTAATAAACAAACAAACAAACAAACAAATAATTCTCATTGTATGGAACCCTATTCCTGGCTCACTATTTTGTGAGAGAGTAGGCCACAAGTGTGCAGATGGTTCTTCCCAACAGTCTCTCCTCCCTCACACACATATGAATTGTGGGGACAAGATGATGGGAGGTGGGCCCAACAGGCACAATGCTAGTGAGAAAATATTATCAAGGAAATAGCTGTACAAGCTTCTTTGTAGCTTCTCCTCATGCACCTGTCTCTTGTTTGAGCAGCTAGACATTTCTTGGACTTCTGCAAGGAGGTACGCTGCAGCATCTCCTCATGCAAGCCTGGAACCTGTACAACTGCTCATACGCACCAAACCATTGTGCAAACAGAAATAATGAACAGGATTCTGCCCCCATCTTGAAACATATTCTTCACATTTTCTATTTCTGATTTTTTTTAATATGAACTCTTTTCTTACTTTTAAATAACACTTGTCAGTATGCCTGCATACACTTTTGACTTTATAACAATTCAGTTTAGTTGGATGCTAGTCTGTCCTTTATGGGAATGGCTTCATTTATTGTTCTCTTTATCACTAGCACAATGGCAGGACAAAAACAGTACATCTTTTTTTTTATTGGACGGGCCACTTTGGTGTTGATAGTGTTTTACAAACAACACTATTAAAATGTTGCCTAGGCAAACCAATAATAGAGACATTCATCATGATGTAATTGTTCAAGGAAAATGCAGCTGGCCTACTCACAAAGAAGTAGACAGAGTGATGACTTTTGATACTGATTAAACTAATGTTCAAGTATTCTTGACCCTAAAAACAATAACATACTGGTTAATCATTATATAAACGCAGGCCTCCTCCTACACATCTAGGCAATACTGCTGAATACTAAATTAAAATGTCATAGAAAAAAATTAGAATAATGAACCCTAAGGTATCATTGATACCCAGTGTGGTGTAGTGGACAGAGTAACGGAGGCCTGGGTATGAATCACCATTCAGCCATGGATGTTCATGGGGGTGTAGAACTGGCCAAACTATTTTTTTAAATATCTCACTTACCGAGAAATCCCTGTTAGTAATGCTATAGGTTGGTTACAATGTAAAGACACATAACAACAAAAGATATCACTATACCCAGTATGGTAAAGTGACAGATTAGGATGCTGAAGGACAGAGTTCGAATCCCCACTTGGCCATGGAAACTTACAGTGGAGTGGAACTGATAAAACCGGTCCTTAAATATCTTAATTACCTTTAAAGCCCTATTAGGGTCACTGTAAATTTGTTCAGACCTAGTGGTGTTTAACTAACTAATGGAATGGAAGCCGCCTAGAGTGGTCGTAGGACCAGATGGGCAGGGTACAAATAAAATAAATAAATAAATAAAATAAATAAATAAGCTTTAATTCACAGGATTTGAGCAGTTCATGGTAGGAGCTTTTGGAGGTCAGTAATTCATAGTGTCACTTTATACCAAAACTGATTTGATGTCAAATAACAACAAAAGGAATCACACAAATGAAGTATAGGCAAGGATACAGTCTTCCCTCTTTCAGTGTACGTTATGATTCAGTAATATTCTGAGAGAGGGGGCGGAGAGACTAATGTTCATAGGGTCTAAAGTCTACAGAGGATTTTTGACCCTAAAAACAAAACACCAAGCAGAATGAAGAAGCAGGCAGAATAAAGAAATATGAACTTCCCTCATTTTGATTACCAAGCTAAATAGTTCTTTTTTGGCTATACTCAAAGGGAGTGCAGAGCAATGACCTGCTGAAATGTGCAGTAGTGTTTACTTTGGATGGAAGCTGAAGTACAAAAAAGGTGCATACATGGCTGAAAACCTGTTGCTTAGCATAGTAAACTGAATTAGAACAGGCCCATTTTGAATTTATGGAGATGTTCACTCACCAAATCCCAAACTGATTCAATATACCTATTCTAATGTGACTTATTATGCTAAGCAGGATTTCAGCCAATGTATCCATGCTTTGATTGAGAGAAGCTGATTTGTGATTGAATTTCTTTGCTTTTGGCAGAGTTATAGCTCTAACCATAACTTTTAACTGAAGAATTTTTCTTCTTCTTTTCTTAGTACATTTTTTTTGTGCAAACCCCAAAACTTGCAAAATAAAAAATTGCTTTCTGGATAAATGTTAAGTATTTATTTATGAATGCATTATTAACCACTCACTCAGTCAGACAATCATTACTTTTCTCACACTCCTTCTCCAAAGAAATTAAAGAAGTTCTCCTCACACCTATTTTGTCCTAACATCAATCCTATGAATGACACAAGAAAAAAAATGTTTGGTTCGGAGATTGGCCAATGAATCTCACAGCTTAGTTGGGACTTGAACCCAGGTCTCCTTACAACATTCATCTGGGCAAGCAAGAGTGTTTCATTGCTGAAACCAGGCCTGAGATCAGACTTAAAAGTTGTCTCCAAAAGTGATTAGCATTGTGGAACAACCGTTAGAGCAGCTTCGTACATTCACCCTGCAGTTTCATGGCTCTGTGGAAAGTTGAACTGACATCCTCTTGTCAAAGGGTCAAATTAGATGTGATGCTCAGCTTATATTTAGAATCTGATAGCATGTTTTCCCTGCCATGAGGGGATTTCCTTAGCGACCGAGCCAATTAAGACTGTGTTTATATCTTCATAACAAACCACACAACAAAGCAACTGAATCTGCAAGATATTGAGATAGTAACTGATCACACACCAAAACAAGACATGCTTCTAATAACAGGCGACTGGAATACAAAAGTAGGAAACAAAGCATAACCAAATGCTTTGGCCTACGGAACAGAAATGAAGCAGGAGAATGACTCATAGAGTTCTGTGAAGCCAAATACATGCTTTGAACAAATGAACAGATGGTACAGTGTACATTACCAGATGGTAAATGTAGAAATCAAATAGACTATGTAAATGGAAGCAGGAGATGGAGAAGCTATATTCTCTCTGCCAAAACAAGACCAGGAGCTAATTGTGGTTCTGATCACGAACTGTTACTATCAAGCATTAAAGTAAAAAAGAACACTAAAAGAATCATGGTCCTAAAGTACAATGTATACAACATTCCTGAATAATTTAAAGTCCATGTAAGAAACAGATTTGCATTGCTAAACTCAATTGACTGTGAACCTGAACAACTATGGATTGAAATCAGAGATATTATTAGGGAAGAATGAAAAAATACAATTCCTGTAGTAAAAGGAAAAAGATGATGGAAGAAACACTTAAAATTTTAAAGGAACAGATAGAAGCAAAATAAAAGATGACAGAAAAAGGATCAGGATGATGGATGCAGTTTTTCAGTAACTAGACCATAGAGACAAAGACGACTATTAGAACAGCCAGTGTATGGCTTAGGAGGAAGCTGATGTCATATACCAAGATCCAGGTCTATAGAGTCTGTCTCCTGAGTACACTCCTGTACTGCAGTGAGTCCTGGACCCTTTGTGCATGGCAGGAGAGGAAATTGAACATGTTCCATATACATTATCTCCAACGCATTTTGTTATCACCTGGCAGGACGAAGTTCCAAACAGAGTAGTCCTAGAATGAGCTGGAATTTTTAGCATGTATACATTACTGAAACAGTGACGTCTATGTTGGCGTGGGCATGTAGTGAAAATGGTTGGATTCCAAAAGATCTCCTGTATGGAGAATTAGTGCAGGGAAAGCGCCCCAGAGGGAGACCACAGCTGCGATACAAGGATATCTGCAAGCAGGATCTGAAGGCCTTAGGAATGGACCTCAACAG
The DNA here is from genome assembly GCF_051106095.1 of Pogona vitticeps. NCBI lineage: Eukaryota > Metazoa > Chordata > Lepidosauria > Squamata > Agamidae > Pogona > Pogona vitticeps. The sequence continues at coordinate 145,747,444 of NC_135787.1, read as the reverse complement.
ATGGGAAACCTTGACATTTGAGTGTTCAGCCTGGAGGCAGGCGGTGCAGCATGGCCTCTCCCAATTTGAAGAGACACTTGTTCAGCAGATTGACGCAAAGAGGCAGTCCTGAAACCAGCAAAATCAGGGAGCTGGACAGGGGACAGATTGTATTTATCTTCAGTGTGGGAGGGATTGTCACTCTTGAATTGGCCTCCTCAGCCACACTAGATGCTGTTCCAAGTCCTCCATTCAGAGCACGTTACCATAGTCTCTAAAGACTGAAGGATGCCTACATAGAACATGATGGCATGTAACAACAACAAAGAGCTCATGCTAGGACAAACAGGTATCACTGAAAGGAGCTTAACTTCTAAATTCAAGCTAAGCATCTTGTTCATTTTGCCACCTAATCCAACAGTCTAACTACTTGGTGACTTTGGCAGTACTACCAGTAGTGCATCAAATTCATGTGACAACTACATCACAATCTCACTGCTAGCTTATTTCTTATGTGTCTGTTTATGCACCTTTAAATTTAGATGTCTATATATGACTGTATTTATACAAGTATTTTATGTAACCTTAAAATTCTATGTTTTAACTTAAACTCATCTTTACACTTACAGTACTTGGAGACTGGGGAGTTGATCACAGACAGTATCAGGAAGAGATGTAATCTGAGTTCCTGTAAGAGTCCTGATAAGAGAAGAAAGTATACACCATCAGTGCTTATTAACTCATAATTTAACCCACAAACATATAAAAATTAAAGTGCAGGTATACCAATTGCTCTTTGCCTGCCTCTGATTTCAAAGAGTCACACTGCTCTGCTTAAGCTTCTTTTCCACTCTCTTTAGTCTGCTAGCAGTTATGTTCTCAGTGAAGTTAGTATGCAGTTAGCAGTTAGTGCGGTTAGAATACAGTCTGCAGGAGCCTACTGGAAGCCTGTTGCTGCAAAGTATTCCTTTTCATAAGTATGCTGTTTAATCTATTCAACTGTAAGTAAATTAAACTTTTTAATTCTTTCTCTTACCAGTGTCTCAGAATGAGTTATTGAGAGTGTAAATGCCAGCTGATGAGACAATAAGGAATGATCTACTCTGGGGAAACTTGATGCTACTTCTGCTCTGTAAGTCCTTGTACTGCTGTGTAGCTAGAGGTTTTGTGTAGCTACCTGTGTAGGTAGAGCCAAAATTCTGCAACAGTTTACTAGACTGGTCTTCCCCCCCTGTGTAGGTAAGTGTGGGCACCCCCTGCTCTACATCCTGCACAAACTCTATCAAGTGACAAAAAAAAGTCCATGCCAAGAGACCAAAAGTCCATGGTTCTTCCTCTGAACCAGCTTTGAATGGTGGGAGGAAGGGGCATGGAATTTTGAAAGAAGGTCACAGTGGCTAGGCTCCTAGATCATCATCTCATGGATCAATATCCTTAAATTTTTGACATTATGTGCATGATATAGGGAAAGGTGTGTTCATTTCTTTCTCCACTATGAAAAAAAAACCAAGATCTCAAGATCTTTGCCCCAGTAAGTGTATCAATCAGGTAACCATGTCGGTGGAATCAAGCCAAATCTGCAAAGCTTGGATTAATCAGGTTGCAAGTGGTCAGTGGAAGGACAACTCCTTTAAAGTAATTTAGCATTTACAGTAATTAATTCCATAAGCTTTCAGAGGTAACATGAACTATCTGTCTGATACTCACAAGCTTTCCAGACTTCTTGTCCCAGTCAGATCAGGAAACTCTGTTATCTGTGAAGCACCATTTAATGTCCTGAAGTTACAAACACAACATAATTAGTTGTTTCCTCTCCTCCTCTTCTTTGAACAAATGAAGGAGTTGTTCAGAGATGATGTGCTTTTAAAGATATCAGTACTTACAAGGTTCTTAGCTCAGGTAATTGCCGAAAAGCCGACTTCCCTACAACCTGAATGGGGTTATCATAAAAAAGGCTGTGAAGAAGAAGAAGAGAACTGTAACACTCAAGATTTACTTATAAAATACAAAAACAAATATAGTTATGGTTGTTGTGGGTTTTTTGGGCTCTTTGGCTGTGTTCTGAAGGTTGTTCTAGTATACCAATTGCTCCTTGCCTGCCTCTGATTTCAAAGAGTCACACTGCCCTGCTTAAGCAGGGTGCTGTCCTCTGAACATGCTGGCCACAGAGACTCGCGAAATGTTAGGAAGAACAACCTTCAGAACACGGCCAAAGAGCCCGAAAAACCCACAACAACCATTAGATCCTGGCCGTGAAAGCCTTCGCGAATAGAAATATAGTTATGTTGGCCCATGAAAACAAAACAAAAATCCAAAGGCTGAAAACCTATTTGTAGCATTCATAGCCCAAACACAACTTTCCATCTATTCCACTCTGGTAAGTAAAGTGCTGCTACCATGATTTTCAGGGGCATTTATGCACATTGGCTTGATGTGTGCATGTGTGACCCTCTTGAGAATCTTTACCAGAGGGGAATGGACAGGAAGTTACATCTGGGATTATACTATACAAACAGGAGTTAACCCGATATCTTTATTGGACCAGGTAAAATTCCACAAAACTACGTAATATTCTGAGTTCTTCAGAATTGCTCATCAGTCTAGGTGGTTTTAAAAAAAAAAGGGTGTGAGGAGAAGTAGGGAAGTCATAAAAAAATTGGCCATGAAGTCTGCTAAACTCAGTCCAAAGATGGAGAATTTGTCCTAAATGACTGGTAGACGTGCTGGCATCACACTTCCTGAGGATCGTAGCAGTACTTACATAGATAGAAAAGTAATAAGATTGAAGAGTTGATCAATATATAGACTTTTCTATACCAGTCTTCATTTTAAAAAAATCTCAAAATGATTTATAATACTACAATGTTAGAAACACAAAGAATTCAATAAGATCAAATAAAACAGTAACAAAACTCTGAAATATCATTAAAATAACTGAAGTCACAAGCCATAACTGACTGAAAATTGCCTTGGGAAACAATTAAATTTTCAACTTTCTGTGACATAGTGCATTGTGCACTGGGAGCCGGCCTGATATCAACTGGGAGATCCTTCCGTACAGCAGAAAATAGTATTCTATTCAGGTACAAACTGAATAAGTCAGTGGCATAGAACACTAACCTATTTTATTTTATTTCAAATATGTTTATCTTGCCTTTGTCCTTTAAAAGGACCCAAGATGGCTTACCCTAGGTGCTAAAAGACATTATTAAAAAGCTAAAAACAGTAAATGCCCATGTTTAAAAAAGAATCAAACAAATGCCTCACTAAAAATGATAAACAAAAATAAACACCAAAAACACATTAAAAACAATGAGGCACAACACTCCATTCCTTTTAAAAAATCCTTCTCAAGCAGTCAGGCACTAAGGAAAACCCTGTCTAAAGAGAAGTCTGCAGCAAAGACGGGGCCAGCCTGGCTTCCTAATGAATATTTGTGGTACAGGACCACAAATATTTTTACAAATCTTTTTGGTTAACAGACCATTACAAAAGCCAAGAATCAGAGCTTACTAGTGTGATGGGCTTGCAATTTCAAAACTACTGTAGTTTCTTTATAATAGGCTAGAACTGAAGTGATGAGAAAGGGCATGTTTAGGAATCAAAATGAGATATCTCTATGTTAGAGGTGAGTAGAATGCTTAAGTGGGGTAAGAAATAGGGAGCAACAGGAAAAAATGGAAGAAGCATCATGTGCAAGGAAAGAGTGTGCATGACATTTCTGGCTGGTGACACTGATGTTCAACTCAAAATCAGGCATAAAGGAGAGAATGAGATTTCAAGAAGTCTGAGAAGCACTTCCCTACCTATACAATGCATCCCTCAAGATTGGCAGTGGAATACAGCAATTAGTTCCACATATTCTGTGTAAAGTAAACTGCTGCTACTTACATGGCTGTAAGTGATGGATTGCCCACAAATGCTTCTTCAGGTATCAACCTAATGTTATTACTGTGAAATCCCCTAGAAAGCAAACAACAGAAAATATGACATGCATACTAACAAGATGTAAAAACCACTTTTTGTTGTTATTGTTTTAAAGACATTCTAATGACTAGTTATTTGAGATAGGCTTGGTTGTTTAAAATTCTGGTAAATGAACACAAATCTTTATACTGTATTATATAATGGCAAGTATAGGAATGGCAGATGAGTAGAACTTGTACAGCTGCGCAGACAGGATATTTTCATAATTTGGTAATACAGATTACTAATTATCTCAATTTTTTTAAACGCCTAAAATGTGCATTAATACACTTACCCTTTGCACAAAAAATCCCTGATTAGTATTAAGATGAAATGTCTTATAATATAGTACTGGTTAAGTCTGTAGTATGCTGATTTTATGCATAGCTTCTCCTGATGCACGTTATTCTTGTTAATGAGCCTTGCGACATAATTCCTTACGTGTTCATTTTGAAGCAGGCTGCACTGAGTTCAGTGAAAGTTCAGACCCCATGTAAGTGGTCTTATACCATTCTTCTTTAATTGACACAAAATGTCAATTAAAAACAGCACAAAGTCCATGTGTATTTTACATTAGGATACAAAATACTAATGAATGTGAATATATATAAAATTCTATGGCATCCTGTATACTTTAGCCTTTCACACAGTGCCTCTGTCAAAATTTAAATGAACAAGCTAAACAATGTAATTACTGGCATTTATGGAGGAAACAAGTTCTCTCCAAATTAACTGCAGCATTTTATTCACATGACTAATGATCTATTGTTAAAAACAAAGACAGTAACAACATGGTCAGCAGGAACAGTAATGATTTGTGTGGGAAATGTTCATTTGTTCAATCAGGTATGAAGAAAGCCTCCCAGATATAAACTGAAATATTGGATGGTTGACTGATGCATTGTTTAGGCAAGATTATCAGCTGCTATTAGTGAAGACAGCATAAATGGATCAGAAAATGTGCTACATAAGTTAATTCTGTCCTTAGGCCAGAACCTAAAATTACTTTTTAAAAGTAATTAGTTATATCTAAGCACCAATAGGTAATGTTGCAGTTAAAATTGTAAACAACTGTTTCTTTCTCATTATTCAAAAATAACTAAAATATTCACTTCCAAATTATTTCTTAAAACATCTTTCTTTCTTTCTTTCTTTTTTAGAAAAACAGAATATTAGCATGCTGAGATGGAACACAATACTAAGTAGAGAAGACATGATAAAAGTGTCTTTAAAAAACAGTTACACCAAAAAAGGAAAGAAATTATTCCCAACTAAGTTTGTAACTAAGTTACAATCATAAGGTTGAATAATTTAAGCCTTTGTTACTACCAAAAGAAAGTAATTATAAGTAATTCTGATCTCAACTCTAGACAGAATAATGAAAATTACGGCAGAGTTCATCATTGAACATTCTAGATATTTAAACTGTATAATAAAACCCCAGAAATGTACATAGTGCTTTATCCTCATATTCTGGAAGTAGGGTCAAGAGAAAAGGCTTTATTGGGGGACCAGGCAACGAGTGTGCCAATTTGTAGCATAGTAGGTATTTGACCAGCACTGCAACATAATGTGATTTCAGCATAAATATTTACTATATGTGCACTATGCATCCACAAACAGGCAAAGACATTTCTCTTTAGGAAGGCTTTCTTTTAATGACTGGCTGTCTAAGGAGGTTTCTTAAAATGGGATTGTAGTTTTTGTTGTTTTTAAATGCGTTTTAGTAATGTTTTTATCTCTGAGTTTTTAATTTGTTCAATGTTTAATATTTTTAATTATTGTAAAAATGTATTGCTTTTAGCTTTTATATTGTTATATTTAGCTTTTACATTTTTATACGTAAGCCACTTTGGATCTGTTTTAGGATAAAGGTGAGGTAAATACACTATACTGTACTTTAAATAAATAAAGTATTTACCATGTAGGCTTGGAATGTGCATAGTAATGTTCAAGAATTGAATCTTACATATTTGATTTGACATGGTAGAGATATACAGTGCCAATCCCTAGGTTATGCATTTCAGCTGTTTAAAGAAGGGGAGAAAGTAGCCTAATGACAGGGCTGTGGATTATTTCACATAGAGGGAACAGACCTAGTACAGTACTAGGAAAAAGATGCAGTGGGGCAAATAAGATGTGCCTGCATAAAAAAAGAAGAAAATAAGAGATGTATGAGGAGAAGGGAAAAGGCAAAAGATTGCTAACTGTATATAAGTGTTAGCTCGTTGTTCTCCCCGCATGCTGAGAACAGTACTGTTTATTAGCTGCTCTCTATTGTTTTAATTGCTTTCTTTTGAGCATTTCTATAGATATATAAATCTCTTCTGTTGGAGGGATACATGAAGACATGCCAAAAAAAGAAAGTGCTTTGTATGTGCATATCTGTGAGTAGTTAGAAGTACCATGGCAAGTAAGTCCTAAATGCACACAAAAAGCTGCATGTGGTCAAGAGACAAAGGAAGGAAGAAAGGAAGAAAGGAAGAAAGGAAAAGAAAACTGAAAGTCCGAGCTAGAAGCTGAAATCTCATGCAGAACATCACAAGAGACCCACACATAAAGAGACAGAAGTCACAAGTATCCACAGGAAATGCAAACAGGTAGATTCCTGAGGGCGGAAACAGAATAATTTGCTAATTTCACATTGTACAATTATATATTTACTTTTAATTTGACTCTAACGGAGACTAGCTTGAGAGTACTGGCTTATGTTCAGACCTTGGAACAATTCCCCTTTCAGGGGATAAGAGTTCCCAGAATCCCCCTGCCTATTATGGAGCTTATAAGGCTGGATGTGGAATTCTGGGAGCTGTAAACTGGAAGGTAACATTTCAGGGTCTACTTGTATTGAAGCACACACACATCCAACCCTGCAGCCAGAGGCTATAAGAAATTGTTGCATTGGTGAGTGACTGAGTTAGCAGATTTCTCTATCCATCCTGTACACTCAGATGAAGAGAATATATGAAGAAACGACTGAACTCCCAGAGGTCGGAAGTCCTGCTTTTAGCTCCAAGCATGGAATGGGGGGGGGGGGGCTGGGGGCTACTATAGTAGAGATAGAAATCTCCTCAACCGCCTAAGCAACCCTTTCCCATCAATGTTGTCTTGGACAGATTAGTACATTTTATGGCTTCATTTGCATTTTATTGTCTACCAGAACATTTCTACACACTCACCGCTTTAAAAAGTTACCTTTTTGAGTAACAGCTTCTAGAATTCTCATGATTTTACTGGCGGTGGTGATTTTTTTAAAATTAGAGACTCTATCCCCCCCCCCCCCAATCCATGCCCCTTCATGGCTTCTTCATAATAAAATGGATTCCATGTGAACCTTATTTTGGAGATTTATTTCAAAAAAATTACTGTGGCTGATATCAGCAGTTTTACATGGTGTCATTGTGTGAATAGGATTTCAAAACCTCCCCACTGTATGCACATCTGTGTGACTTTTTGTAAGTCTGTTGATACTCATGAAGCATCATATGAATGAATAATTATTGGGGATTTCTAGAATATAGTGAGTTGTTCTTGTCTGAGAACTGGGGGACATTTCACAGATATGAAAAATTGTCATGTATGAAGTGGTCCTGAGATCTAGCTTTGTTAACAGCATTTAATATCACAATTTACATTTGAAGATTCAGGACTGGGAAAGTCTTTTAAAACCATAATCATCATTCACCTATGTAGATCAGCCATTCCCAAACTTTTTTGGCCTTGGTCACAAACACGTTATGAAAAAAAAAAATTTAGCCCGAATCAGGATTCCATAAATAACATAATAAACCTTATAAGGTCATGTATCCAGGCATATTTCCTGTGTCCATGATGGGGAAACCTCAGATGAATTTTTGTCTAAATATAATTTTTAATACATAAAATGTTTCCATATGTTAATTTATAGTCACACTACTTCAGATGATGGGGAAAGAAAATGTAATGCAAAATAACATTTGCACCAGCAAACTGCATATGGTTTATGCCTTCATGGATTCATGGTGTGAATAATTCATGGCAGACACCCAGGGAAAGCATAGCAAGGATAAACCAGAAAGCTGCGATGCTAGTGGCTACCCAATGCACATTTCAGTAATATTCCAATAATTTTGTTATGAAGTTATTAGAGTAAGGATAACTAAAGTCAGGCTATCTCAATCTAGGGACAGCAGCAGCTACCAGAACAGATGCAGTTAGGCATAAATATGTCTCACTTCTGAGACTACCTACACTTCCAAATAACAGTTTTGAGTCAAGGAAGGCCACCCAACTAGATATTACTTATTTTAGGGAGTTGCCAATCCCATCCAGAACAGAATTGCCTCCTCAGTGCCTCCAACCCTCAACTCTCAGCATTGTTCTAGTGGAATAAATGGCACTGTGAGAAGTCTACAAGAATCAATGCAATGGCTCTGGCTCGCTACCAATAAAAATCATCAAACAAGTTAAACAAAACAGTTTTTATGCCCTGTTCAAGTCTGAATGTGACTTGAAATGTGTTTAGATGATCTGAGATAGAACTATAATTTGTTTATAACTCCGTGATTGTGCAGAATAGTTTGCCCAAAGAACTGGGGTGAGTTCATCTCACTTCAGTCGTTCTTCCACCTTGTTATTATTCCCAGAATTTAGAATGTTATTGTTCTGTTTTCAGTGCAGGTTTTTTCCCCCAGTTACTTTATAAAATGGAGTATCAAGAATCCTTGTTAAACCACAAAAAAAACCAATTCCATTTTTTTCATCCAGCAAAAATAGCAAAATATTTTCCATTATCACTATAGGCTGTGTGATATAGTTCCAAATGATATCTGATATTTCAAGAGTAAAATGCAGACAGATCACTGGAATTATGCAATTTAATAGTGTGGTTTGGCTGGATAGCATTGAAATACACATTGTAATGCTTTATTTTAAAAAGAATGTTAATTTATCTATTTTATTTTTAAAAGAATGTTAATTTATTTCTATACCCAGAAGCAACAAATAAGCTTTTTCGGCCTATACAAAGACACTATTAAAATACATCTTGAGGCCAAAAGACAACTCATATATTTTTAAATGAATGAATGATAAATAAAGATGGTTTTAAATCTCCATAAAGATTCAACTGCAATCATTGCAGGTACAAACAACTTGCTGGGTCAGTGAATAGGAGCACAACAATCAGGGAGATCAGTTCCTCACTATGCCTTTGCAGCAGAAGAGCCAGCCTCTGTGGCTGTGGGCAAGCTACTCAATTCCAGAACATCTCCAGAAAATGGGAATAGTAAACCACTTCTGAGTACAACAACGTCAATGACAGAATTTGGACAAACCTCTAGCTATGCTGCCTGAGGGTTCTGGAAATTATAGTCTCTAAACCAGTGGTCCCCAACCTTTTCCCAACTGCGGATCGGCTGGGAAAGGCTCTGTGTGCGTAGGTGCATGGCATACTTATGCGGGGATGTGGCATGCTCATGCAGGGGTGTGGCATGCTTGTGGGTGGGTGTGGTGTGCTCACATGCATGTGCACAGGGGTGTGGCACACTCATGGGGGCACTCATGGGGGACAGGAGATCTGTGTCCATGGCCCAGTCCTGCCTAGGTCACAGACCAGGGTTAGATTGCGGAGTGGGGGTTGGGGACCCCTGCCCTAAACAATGCCCCCCCAAGTTCTTCAAAGAATGCATTTAAAGCTGGAAAGCAAGATCATTCGCTACCTCTGGTCTTCATGGAATATATAGTATATGATCACACTGCAATAGATTGATGCAGATACTGGGAATAAGGGATTTTAATAAACAATTTGGTACTTACAGTTCTTTCAGGTGTCTGAGTGACCTCACAGAAATAGGGAATTCATCCAGATTGTTGTAATTTAAATCTCTGGGTTAAGAAAGAAAAGCACAATAGCTAGTTTAGATATTAGTGAATGCAATTACTTATGTTTGAATTTGCAAGGAAACATTTATCTGCATTACATTTATAGATCCATACATTTATATTCCAGGAAGGTTGTGGTCGCTGCTGGTGTGGATTACCTGTCTCCCACATTTCTTGATAAAGCCATTCCTTGGTTCTAATCAGGAGCCGATTATGCAGGGGTGTGGCATGCTTGTGGGTTTTTGCCTGCGTAATATTTAAAGATCTACACATTTATAGACCTTGAGGAAAACAAATTGTCTTGCTATTATTTCTTGTTTATTGTGAGAAGCAGCCTTGCTCAAATCTACAGAACTGATTGGTCAGAAAATCTCTTGCTGAACCAATCATGACTCCCCAAGTGGGATAAGAATAGTTGGTTTGGGGGGTGGGGCGGGGGGGAGAGTGAAACAATTAAGAGAAGGAGGGGGTTAACAGGGAGGTGGTTACTTTGTATGTCAAGACATGTGGGTTTCCGAAGTTTATTGTAGTTATATTGTATAAAAGAGAGAATTTGTTGTAGTTGGAATTAAAAGACACGAAACTGCAGGTCTAACAATTGTGCCATGTAATCATTACACTTTATAAATAAACTACTTTATTATTTGTTCAAAATTAAAACAGCTTGGATCTCCTGATTTGGGCTTTGGGCTAGCCCAGGAAAAGAAAAGGGCAGTTTAAAGGTGATTAGCCAGGCTGGTATGGTCACATTTATGATTACACTTTGTTTAATTAACAGAAATATTACATTCTGTTACTGATCAAGCCAATCTTATCTTAGAACTTCAGAGCTGGAAGGGGCCATATGGCTCATAATTCATACCAACTTCCTAAAACGTAGACTATTCTTAAAGAAAAGCAAGAGAGATCCCACTGTAATAAGAGCAAAACAAAAGCAAGAACATGATTGTAGACATTACCATATGTTGTAGATTAAAATCTTATGTGTTTTGAAATATATTATAGCAAATATGAAGAGTATAGACTGGGAAAATAACTTTTAAAATGGACTATAATTTAAGTATTTGGAACTATCCTCCATTGATAGATGGCAACTCTCTTTGAATGTCAATCAAGAGGGAAAGATAATTTAAGCATTGATTTTACTTGTATAGAATCCAGTGCTTGTGTAGAAGTTTGTTTTGTTTTGTTTTTGCAGAATTGGTGAACACAATGGAAACAAAGCACAATAAATAAAAGGTCAACTCACAAAGTCTCTAGGCTGTGGAGACCATCAAAGCATTTCTTTCCCATGGAGTAGATCTTATTGTTATGGAGATGGCTGCAGTAAAATGTAAGGAACTCAAGTTAGAAAAACATACTCCATAAAGTAGGCGAATAAGGTACAAATGTTGATGGTTAAATCTAAAGAAAGTGGTTTTTTCCCCAGAGACAAGCACAAATATGTGCAATTTGCATTTTCACAAGGATGTAGATAGGATGGAATATTTTCTACCTGTCACTCATTCCTTTCCATTTATTTAGCAATTTAGTGTGTGTTAAGAGTGCCTATGTGATTTAGTTTTTAATTTCTCTCTCTACCTTTGAAATATTTATTTCTATTCTTGCTCCTTTTTTTCCATTCCCTCCCCAAAATTTATTTTAGAAAAATGAAATGTTTTACTAGTTTAAAATAAAATTATAAAGCCAAGGAGTATAGTTGCAAAGTGGCATGATCAACCTTTTCACCTTTATTCTGGCAGACGGGATAATTTCCCTCAAATCCTTTTTGTTGGCTATATAAACAACTAACTCTATGATACTGCCATGTAAACAAATATATTTTAAAAATGCCCCCATAGTTTTAGGCATATGTCATTTACGTTAATTTTATTTTTGGTGGCAAAAAACAGCTGGGTCAAAAACTATCCCAAGAAATCTGTTGCATTTGCCCCAAGGTACTTTTTATTTGTTTGATTGTCTTAGCTACTATAATGTACTGAGTGGATGGGGAGGAGCTGTGTTTTGTTTTGTTTTTTGGGGCAAGCCAGGATGATAATAAGCAGAAGTGGCATATTCTCTTTGTCAGTAAGTTGGCCTCATTTGTGGGAGGGGGGCATATTGGAATTCTCAGCGGATTCAGGGAACACATGACCCACCAACCCTAACCCTTCTGCTATCCTTCAACATTAGAACTCTCAGAGGGTCAGAAAATACCCCAGACAGAAATCAGTGCAAATTTCTGCATCTGTTTGGATAAAGGCTATGTGTATTCTTAAGTTATAAGGCAAGATACTCTTGTAATTTAACATTTGTCTAAAAGAATGACATTGGTAGAGATAAACAGTACAAAATAAATAAAGTATATCTGAAATACAAGGAATGAGTAACATAAACAAATCAATACAAGCAAATCAACTATTTACTTATTTATAGCACGGTCTATCACTGCTAGTCAGGGATGTGGTGGCGCTGCGGGTTAAACCGCAGAAGCCTGTGCTGTAGGGTCAGAAGACCAGCAGTCATAAGATCGAATACATGCGACGGAGTGAACTCCCGTCGCTTTGTCCCAGTAGTTCAAAAGCATGTAAATACGAGTAGATAAATAGGTACCATCTTGGTGGGAAGGTAAAATGGCGTTCTCTAGTCACGCTGGCCACGTGGCAACGGAAACTGTCTTTGGACAAGCACTGGCTCTAGAGCGGGACACGACTGGACTAAAAATGTCAAGGGGAACCTTCACCTTTACCTATCACTGCTAAATTAGGTTATAAAGCTTGCACTGAAAATGAATAAAAAATTACTAGTAAGAAAGTCCCAGAGTTTTGTCTCTGCAAGCCTAGGCTCCACTATACCACCAGTCCTTTCACAATCAGAGTACTCCCTTATTGTTTTTTTTTTTTTTCATAAACAGAATCTAGAGGAGCAAGGAAGTACCAAGATGATTAGGCTGATGAGTCACTGGTAGAAGCAAGGTTGATAAATCATTGGTAGGCATGCAGGCATACCTGTTGGAATGGAGATGAAATCATGCATGTGTATCACTGACAACATGTGGCTCCTTGTAGTTCAGACAAATATTTCTTGCACACAAACTTCTTAATTAAAGCTAGATAATCACAGTTCTACCCTACAGGTTACATAACCTTAAGTTATCTGGAGCTCAGGCTTTGTAGGCTCTTTCTGCCCACAGATATAAGGTCAGGAGTTTGAACTTTGATTTCCCGTAAAAATTATATGTGATTGTTCTGGCCTGGGTTTAAGAAAACAAAAAACAAAACAAAGAATCCTATAAACAGCTGTGTGAACACTGCAGGGGAAAAAAAATCTCAAAATGTGCAAACTACTGAAACTCAAACTACACCCACTACAATCTAGATGGAAAATAGGCCTTCTTCCCATATTCAAGCAATTTCTCCCAAAAGCATCATGTCCAAAAGCTACAATTACATTTACATTTTTATTGACTGTTAGCCCAGTTTTTCCCCTACTGAACATGGTGTCAGATATCTCTTTGACCTGAAGTTTTATATAATTTCCTCAGTTAGTAATCATACAGGCTAAACTGCAAAGTATCAAAGCAGGAGAGAACAGAGCACTTGCCCATTTTCAGATAGGTCAATATATAATGGATAAGGGAAAGTAATTCCACATTGACACAAAGAAAATGTCAAAAGCAGACACAGTATTTAAATACATGTAGCCCAATAAAATACAATCCTTTACTTTTCATTATTTTGAAAAATAGTATTAGTAAATAGCATGACTGATTCTGTTGCTTTTGACTGCTGAGGTAACACAATCAGACGCCACTGCTTATGGTTTGCCCCCTCCTACATGAGTACCTTACATAACAATTAGTGTCAAAATAGTACTTTGCACATCTAACTAACTGGGGTGCAGTCCACATAGTAATAAATACACCCTGACTACTCTTTATTGATTCTGCTGCAATGGAATAACCTCCTTGCTCCTCTAGATTCTGTTTCTGAAAAACAACAACAATAACGGAGTACTCTGATTGTGAAAGGACTGGCGGTATAGTGGAGCCTAGGCTTGCAGAGTCAAAACTCTGGGACTTTCTTACTAGTAGGAACTATAGTATTTTTTTCATTTAATTTTTTATTCATTTTCAATAGGGATAGGATAGCAGGGACTATAGTATTATCTGCCCACCTGATTCCCTATTCCCTCTGAATTTATATACAACCACTGGGAGAGTACATGACTTCAGGTTATTCCAACTGTAATGCAAAGCCTTTGAGAGTGCTTTGCTCTTAAATGGACCACTCCTTCCTTCCTTCCTTCCTTCCTTCCTTCCTTCCTTCCTTCCTTCCTTCCTTCCTTCCTTCTCTGCTCACTGACAGCAATTGTTTTCAGCCCCTTTGGTTCTGGTTGTGACAGAACCCCATGCATGGAAGTGAAGTCACACGTGTGAGGGGCAGAACCCCACCCAGTAAGCTGAAAATTAGAGGGAATGTTGGTAGGGCATAAATTGCATGCACATAAGTGCTGCATTCATTGAATTTCTTCACAATCACAGAAAATTTGTCCTGTATCCAAGTAGCCCTGTTTTACTTGATTTTTACTTGATCTTCCCTTTGTTCCTCATTTGTTCACATGGATCAATGCAACTGCTTTCCTTTTTGGACTCTTTCTTGGGCAGAGTAGTTATAAGGATTGTTATAATGTGCACTTTCACTTCCAAGTTTAGGAGGAGTATATTAACTTGAAAGTGCCTGGGAGTAACTAGCACAGTATTCCAGGTGCATGCTGTCTGCTTACAAAAAGTAGCTTTCTGACATCCCAGACTTTTAGCATAACTACAGTGCTCAACTGAGAATGCAGAAAATGCCTTTCGAAAAGGCAAGTTGTCTTTACATAGTATTATGAGAGACTGACCCCATTCTCTCATACAAGTCTGCTCCCATCTCTAGACCTTCCTATTACCTATCATGAAATAGCACTTTACAGATTTTTGAGACAATGATGTGATGGGATCGGAACCATGTTTTGCCATCGCTCTTTGATATACTCATACCATTTCTAACAACTGCATGTTGAAATGTCACCTTTCTCTAAGGTATTGATATATACAGAATGTCACTCCTGCAGATTCATACTACATTAGCAAGTATATCATAACATCAACACTAGAATGTAGTGGTTGCAGAGCTTGGCATATGTAATACAGTTCTCTAGGGAAATGTAATAGTACTGTAGTGTATACATTCAGAGTTGACCATGTCTGTCAGGTATGATCAAGTTGGGAAAGTTTCACTCTAATCCAGTAGTTCCCAAACTTTTTCCACTTGTGGCTCCCTTGACCCATCCCAGAACTTCCCCAGTGCAAAAAGGTTGCTGCCGCCGCTGCCTCTTCCTCTTCCTGCGCAGGCAGGTATCTGGGGACAGGGGTGTGGCTTGCCTCAGGTCTGCCCCTGGGCATGGGCAATGCATTAGTCATTATTTTGGCTGGCACACAGATAAACCACCATACAAGGAGAGGAAGAGAGAAACAGTGGTAAACGATGATAAGGTTCTGCACATCCCTGGCTGGGTTTAGCAGTGCCCCGGGGCACCGTGGCACATAGTTTAGGAACCACTGCCCTAATTCACTCCCAGCATTTGGAAGATATATTCTTCTGTGCTGCTCACAAGCCATCTACAGGTCACACTGACCTGAATGTTTGTGGAGTTAATAATGTGGACTATAACATCCTATGATTCTACATTTGATGGAAGATGAGTTGGCAGCAGTTTGTTGTTGAAGAAATCTGGTCATGGGGCCCAAAACTGCTGTATCATGAAGTGTCTGTTTATTGAAACAGAGGATTGTGGGAACAGACTGCAACCAAACCTTATTTACCAACAATTCATTTCACATGAATTGTGAAATACGAAAGTCAAGAAAAGCCTTGCTATAATTCATTGAATGTGAAAATCAAGAAAAGCCATGCTATATTTTTAAAATAAGCCACAAGGATAAAAGAAAACATGAACATGTAAAGCCCCAATTTCCCCCACTAAATTCTAGCTGGCATTGTTAACTAATATTTGGATTTATTGGAGTTACTTCAAATGTTGCTACTCCCATCTGCGAAAAGTACATTCTCTTTGCTAGGTTTATATATATGTATGTATATATTAAAATGCTTTTACATTCTAACAGCCCAAAAATCTTTAAAGTGTCAGTTAACTACAATGTTATGTTTTGAAGTAAAACTTAAAAAAATAACTTACAGAACTACTAAGCTGGAAAGATTCCCAAAAGCATAGTCAGGAATGTGGTGTATTTTGTTCAGTGCCAGTGTCATTGCCTGAAGTGAAGGCAAACTCCGGAAAGCCTGTACTGGGATTTCTGTCAAAGAGTTGTCATCAAGCCACAGGTGTCTGAGTGAAACCAAGCCGCTGAAACAGTTGGGAGGTACAAAGCTGATGTGATTAGCATCCAGACGTCTAAGAGAAACATAAATGCAGAATTTTTAAAAATTGCATGTTTCTGCATTTTGTTGTTGAGTCACCATATCCCAATTCTTCTTTTCTCTTTATTTTTTTATTAGCTACTTTATGTCATATAAATCATAGGTACATGTATCAACATCAATATCATTATTTACTGTCCATATATCTATTGGCCTTAATTTTCCTCAGAAATCTGATTCATTCATTTGTTCGTTCGTTAGAATCCTGTTGCGTAACTTTGTGCCAGCATAATCTGGATGAGCTGCTGGAAGCATTTAATTTAAATTCATTAAAAGTTTCCTATCCCCCTCTTTTTGGGTTGCTAGGCTCTGTAGGTCTTTCTTTTGCCCTGAGGAAGCCTTTGGGAGCCTCAGGATATGTGGGGCAAGCCTTTAATAATAAAAAAAAATTGCTGCTGGCATTAGGAATACAGGTAGAAATAGAGCACTATTTTTTTTTTTTACTATTAAAAGCTTATCCCACACATCCTGAGGATTCCAAAGGCTTCATCACAGCAACAGGGAGCCCTAGGAAGTCTTGGAATCTAAAAAGAGGTGGATAGGAAGCATATAATTACTTGACCCAGGTTACACCATGCAAAAGTTATGCCAACAGGATTTTGCTCATTTACTGACTGATTCACTCCTTCACATTTAATGCACTTCTTAACCAACTTTCAAACCATTTGTCTTCCTGAGGAGGTCTACAATATAAGAAGTATTTCAGTGTCAGGAAAAGTGGAAGGCAGTAGCAAAAGAGGAAGACTAAATATGATGTGAATTGACTCCCTGAAGGAAGAAACAGTGTCTATAGCCATAGTAAGCAACCTAACCCAGTTAAATGTTTTGGTTTATATTTCCCACAGTCCTTCATTACTGACCATGCTGACTAGGGCTGGTAGAAGTTGTAGTTCAAAACACCAGGAAGGCTCCAACTTGTAAACTCCTGTTCTGTAATGTTAAGTGTTGGGAATGTTTGTCATATAAGAATTGTGCACAATTTCCAACATAGAAGACAATGCTGAAATGTGGAAAATGTCCAAACCACAAAACACTTGAGTGTATGCAGTCTCTTTTATAATGTGCATTGTAGCAGCTGTAATTGTTTAGTATTGTTTAACAGCTAACACAGATTATCTGGTGGCTTTGATGGAGTGATTAAATGGGTATTTGTCCCAATTTTTGGCTGTGTTCCTTCACTGTTCCTTTCAATATTTATTCTGTCAACTAGACAATGCCAACTCTAGTCTTTTCCCCAATAAAATTAACTAAGAACATTATTTCACATGATATTGGTGACAATTGATCCTTTTTAAACTTAAAGAATAGGGACGTGGTGGTGCTGTGGGCTAAACCGCAGAAGCCTGTGCTGCAGGGTCAGAAGACCAGCAGTCATAAGATTGAATCCATGCAACGGAGTGAGCTCCCGTCGCTTTGTCCCAGCTCCTCGCCAACCTAGCAGTTTGAAAGCATGTAAATGCAAGTAGATAAATAGGTACCATCTCGGTGGGAAGGTAAAATAGCGTTCCCTAGTCATTCTGGCCACGTGACAATGGAAACTGTCTTCGGACAGGCGCTGGCTCTATGGCTTGAAAAGCGGGATGAGCGCCGCCCCCTAGAGTCAGACACGACTGAACTAAAAAATGTCAAGGGGAACCTTTCCCTTTACTTTCAACTTAAAGCATGTATTGTTCTTTAAGTTAGGTGTAGAGATGGGGGTATTTGTATACGAATATGAATATCCGTGTGTAGATGGAGTTAATGGGGGCCCACCCCCCTGGGGCGGACCATCCACTCATGTGTCTGCAGGTGGAGGCAGCCTCGCTCATCCTTCCAATCACTCCTGGAGCCCCGCTCTCTTCCTGCTCGGCTAGCCACTCCAGGCAAGGGGAGGGAGGATGAGTCTCTCTGCACGGCTGCTGAGTCACTACCCAAGCAGGAAGAGACTGGGGCTCCAGGAGTGATTGGAAGGATGAGTGAGGCTGCCACCACCTCAAGGCATGTGAGTGGATGGTCCAGCCCCAGGAGGAGGACCCTCGTTAACTTCAGCTGTGTTGGGATATTTGTATTCATATACGAATACAAATGCAGATGCAAATAACCCCATCTCTAGTTAGGTATCCACAAGGAACCTCAATCAACATGATAAGCCAAACAAGAATGGAATATATTTATTAGACTGACTAATGAACACAAAGAAGCAAACTTTCACATTTCATACAACTCTTTCGTAGATTAAATAGTCAACAAAAGCAGAAGTGGCACTGGTACAAAATATGAAATACTGCAAAAATACTCCATATTGGGAATGCTGCAGTAATTAAAAAGTTGTTTCTACTGCTCTACTGCAGCCTAGTTCCATCATATTGTAGGTAGATTAAATTATGCCAAAAGAGACCTTTTTAAAAAAGCGCTTTCATGTTTTTTCAATGAATTTATGCTTTTGAATGAACTTTTTACAAAAACGTGCAAGTGGACTATAAGTAATCTGCACAAGCCAAACTAGTTTGTTTGAGAGAAATGGGGGCTTTGTAGTAAGGATGTTAATCTTTTTATTCAAAGCCTCTTCTTCATTTCCAGTAACATAAAATGTCAGGTCCATTTTATCTTCTTGTCCAGACTATTTCTACCTACTGCACGAGAACAAATAACAATTTCTGTGGCTTCGTGCCAGACTGGCAAATAACTGAGACAAGGTCAGTTGGAACAAATTTATAAAGTTCAGTGTCAAAGCCCTTTTACAATTAAATTTTCAATATCATAACTGACATGGCAGGCCATAGGGACACAGCTTCCCAAATAGCTCACAAAGTCTGTCAACAAACCAGAGAAGCTGGAAATGTTTAGAAACAGCCACCCTGAGCCTCTCATTTTTGCAAAAGCAACAACATACTTTGTGTGGAATTTTCAAGTCCAAACTTTAAAAGAAAATGTGGAGTTCTTTTGTATTTGGTAGGAAATACATTTCTTTCCTGTGTGATGTTTCTGGCTAAGCCAAGGACTTAAGAGTTGCACTAGCTTGACAGTTGCACTGATTAAAGAGAGAAGAAAAAAAGCTTTAATCAAGTCACATGTTTTTTTTCTGCTACAGGGTTAACACACTGGCTTATACATAGCCTAGATCTCACAATTTTAACATCTAACTCCAAGGTTGCTGCTTAATACCAGTCAGGTTTGTAGACATGATCTCCTTTGCACCTAGGAAATTCTTCTGCAATGTGAAAACTCAGACTTGATACTTTTAATAATATATGGAAAATATACATGTGCAATTTGCTATACTTTGTTCCAAGTCCCGATCCAGGTCGAAGGGTTCCCTAGCAAAGTGTCATTCAGTGGCTCCCCTTATGGTTGGCAGTAGCAGTGGCTAGTACAACAGCTGGAATCCATTTTAGAGTTTACATTTCTCACTATTTTAAATTTCTCATCCTGCGTAGTACTGATCAGAATTGGTGAAGGAAATGTAAATGCTTTACTTAACATTCTTAATATAATGTTATTAATTTGTTTAATATTTGAACAATTCACTGTTTTTAACTTTAAAAACCACAGCCCCCATAGGCTAAGTGAATTGTTCAAAGGAGCCCAGAATGAAGAGTAGCTAGATGCACAGCTGAGTATGTCTGAATAAGAGGGAACAAAGCCTGCCATGGAGTGGCTAGACATTTTCTAGTCTATACATTCCAGTAAAGAATAATGCTAGTAATCTTTTCTTTTCCCCTGTACACACAATGCAAGCAAAATCTCTTCGAAATCTAAATTTTACTCCAGATGCAAAACATTAGTGAGAATCTAAAAGAGAGAGAGAGAGAGACAGAGAGAGAGAGAAGTTATTGCGGCACTTTAAAGATTTACAGATTTATATCAGTGTGAACTTTAATGAATCAAATCCACTTTGTTTCTTGTGAATGAAGAAATCAATTTTGATTCATGACAGATCAAACTGAAATAAACCTGTCAATTAAAGTGCTACTACATTTTGCCTTTCTCTCTTTTTAGTTTAGTTTTCACACAAAAGAGCATGCAGATTTGGAATGCTCTCCAAAGAGGTTGCCCTCAGTGAAGCAGAGCATGTGCAGGCTTGGACCACCTGGATAGCTCAGTAGTTTAGGCAGTGATTGGGAGTTCAATTCCACATGATGCCTCCTTGGGAGGGGCTGGACTTGATGATCCATAGGGTCCCTTCCAGCTCTGCAGTTCTAAGATAATGACTAACTCACAGTTAGAATATGGCTCTCACTTTTTGCTTTAGTACTGCTTGGTATAATCAAATTTGGCAATATCTGGAGAACATATTCTTAAATAAAGGGAATTCAAGTTCTATGAATATCCTCAAGCACGACCTACATTTTAACAATTCCCTCTGCTCTCTGGTAGAGAGGTTGCATCCTGAACCAGGCTGTTCTGAGCCCTGTAAATGTACTCTTCTTATGACTATTTTCCAGTGCTTTCAGCAGGACATGCACCACAATGCTTAGCATTATACACTCGGAAGGAAAGTCCCATTGTATTCAATTACACTTACTCTCAAATAAAGTATCTGAATGGACTGAGCCTTTTATTGAGAATTTATCATGCACAAAATAACATGAAAGGCTAAATCCAATATTAGTCATAATTGAAGTGCACCTATTAAAACTGATAGAATTTGATTTCAGTGGGCCTAACTTTAGGTACAGTTTGCACTAGATTTACCCCAAGGCTGAATTTAGAGCAACTCTTACTCTTAAATAAAAATGTTCAAGGTCTTGTGTATAAACTGTTAAATGTTAATTGTTACAGTATATATAGCTAGGCATTTGACAAAAAAGCACTGCACATCAATAAAGAAGTACAAATATCTGATTCACATCCAGTAAAGTTAATCTTTAACACACCAGACTAAGAGACAGTTATGCCATGTATTGCAGAATACATGTATTGCAGTATCAGTTAAAGGGTTCACAAAGTACTCTAAAAATGTTTCTCTGTTATCTAATCTTTTCTTTTATTCTTAAGAACCATTTTCCTACTCGCAGATAATAAAACATTTCATTAGAGTTTGTGCTTCCTGTCATAATGTAAATAATGCATGCTGACCTATAAAACATGAAATGAAACCTTAAGTTTTCAGTCAGTTGATCTAGTCGTGCTGATCAAAGTTTTGGCACTTTCAAAGCAAAATCCATTAGCTCATAAACAATACCTTACTTATAATTTAAAATATATGGCTAACATGTGGAAAGTTTAAAAGCAGCTATTATGCTTAAAAGAAGGCCAATTTAGGGATATAGAACATTTTATTTTCTATTATAGATAGCATATTAAAATACATATAATGTGAAATTGATCGTGAACTCACTTCTTAACATGTCCAAATTTTTAAAGAAAAATTCATGAAGCACAAGGAATGTAATCCAGTGTCATTTTTAATAACAGATTTTGCATGCTCTGGCCACATGTGCTACAGCTTATCTAGAACAATTACACCTGAAGAGTTGCAATCAGAATATAGCAGAAAGATTGCATGTCCTGTTTAGGGCAACACACACATGCATTATTTATGTTGTTACAAAGTGCTGTCTAGATTACAGTAGGAAAATGGTATCCACAGGGGATTGGTTCCAAGGACCCCCCCCCCCGCAGATGCCGAAAAACGCAGAAGTATTGAACACTATACATTGCATGGTCTCTGGTTCCTTCTTGTGGCCACTTCCGGTAAATACACCCTGAATGTATCTATAAATACATATTTTGCCGTTTTCTTTTTGTTTTGTTTTTTAGTCTTTTGGGGCAGTGGATAAATGTATCAGTGGATCCAGCCAGTGATCCCACGGATAGTGGGGTCCCACTGTACAGCTATGAGACATTTTAATCTAAAAATATATATACTAATGCATAATGAACTGCTGCATAGCTCAGTGGCTTAGGTATCTGGCTGCAGAGACAGAATCTGGGCATTCGATTCCTCACTGTGCCTCCTTGACAGGGGCTGGATTCAATGATCCACAAGGTCCCTTCCAGCTCTGTAGTTCTAAGATGAGGATGATGTGAAGCCATAAAAGGACATTTAAGAAACATAGTGGTTGAGTAGCCTCAACAAGGGCTTGCTCTTAACTTTCACCTATACTCTGACTTGGATTGTCCAAAGGGATGTACAAGATATCCTTGCAGTTACCTTCATAGTTGTCTTATTCCCTTTTCCACCTCTGTTTTTTAAGCATTCATGGAGCTTGTATAACACTTACTGAACATATAATATCTGCAAAAATATGTACGAGATAACAGAAAAAACATGTATCTCAAAGCGAGCTTGGAGTAAACTTACAAGGGCCATGTGGACTGGTTAGTTACTCTTATTTCAGAATGATGATGATGTGCCATCAATTCAATTCCTAACTCACTGAGTTATCCAGCCAGATTTAGTTCAGTGTAGGCACCAGGATAATTTCCTCTACCACACACCTGAAGGCATTTAAAAGCAAAGAGGTGTAGCCTGTATTTTAACTAAGAGAAAGACAAAGTTCAGAGGAATGACCTGGGGACTGTGGGTCCAAACTACCACTTCCCAAGGAAGTTGCTTCATTCTGCCTGAAAGTAGGTCCAGCTATGATACATCAAAAAATAACACTGCACAAACTCCTTATGGTGGTTGATGAAAGTAATAGCAGGTGTAAATGTGGAGAATGGGAAGAAGACAACCACCTTGGTCAATGGCATTCCAGTAAATTCATTCTGTGTTTAAACATAGAATATATTTTTGTCAGGTAAAACCTATTTAGGAATTACTTGTAGTAGATGGAAGAATTGTCAAAACATTTTGAGCAACCTGTGGAATAGCAGATTTAGTTTAGGTAGTCATACATAAACATGAGTAAAACAGGACAAAGGATCCATCAGTATTCTGATCAAAAAACTCTATCAACTAACTTCCAAATCTTGTTATATGTTGAACAAAGCTTTTATTTTGTTAAACACATCTAATTTTCTTTAAAGCTTTCAACCCCCCCCCCCAAGTTTCCTGCTTTTCAAAAGTACCAAATAATCTGTATTGTAATTCAAAAAGCAAGACAAGAACCACCTTATGGGCAGAAAATGATAGGTACTATGAATCAAGAAACTAAATCTTTCTACACTTTTCAGACTGGCAAAGCCATTTGGATGAAATAAATAAATTCTCTTTTTCTTTCCTTCAAAGAGGTCACATTTACTAAAGATTCTCTTTCAAATGATAGTAGCTATTCTGTGCATGCCTTTATCCTTCTATCCGCTGTCTGTTCCACAACTGTTTAAAGTTCCTACTGACCACTCTCATTTTCTTTTTATTTTAATTCTGTCACCAAACACCAAGCCTTTACACAGATCACACAACTCCTCAGTTTTCTTCCTTTCTTTCCTCAGCCTCCTCTTCTTTGCCTTATGGGATGGCATTTGCAACAAAGAATGAAAGATGGAGAGATAGCTTTTTTAGAAAACCTGTTGAAGCTTCAAGTCCCTCTTAGTGTAATAAAGAACCCTCTGTTTCTGCAGCTTATCATTTCTTCAGTTCTAGTTTCTCCAAAAGATACAGTCTGGTTGTGAGAAACTGAATGTGGACTTAATACTGCAAGGTTGATGCAAGGGCTTTAAAAATGGCCAGAATGTCACCAGTTTAAAGCTCTCCCACAGTTTTCTTGCAATTTTGCTTCAATATCTGTTTTGTCGTATTTTTTCTGGCTTATTTCTTGAGCTATATAGACTGGGGACATTAAAATAAAAGCATGGGAACTCTTAAGCCACTGTCACTCATGAGACATGTGTTCATTGACTTTATTTTTCAGTGCTCAGACCTTTCATCAAAATGCAGATGTGACCTATTGTTCCAATTAGGAAGACACACACACATTGAAAACTAAAATAATTACCTTTTGAAATCAAACTAGTATTCTTCTTTGACATAAATCATTATTTATCATTTTAGTGTTTAAATACATGTTAAAATAGAAAGCTTTATTAACCGCATCTGAAATAATTCTATCAAAAACACAATGTCTTTGTGTTTACATTAGCTACAATGTATACACATATACTTACAGAGACTGGAGAGACCGAAGGTTTTGTAAAGCTTCAGTGGGAACTTGTTTTAGCAGATTATTTTGAAGCATCCTACATTTGTTTGGGGTGGAGTGGAGAATGGATGAACATGTTAGTACATCTGTTTTCACTACCTTATCCTGATTCCAAGAAGGAAGATAGAGGTCACATAAGTTTAAAATTTGCTAACAGAAAAATCAGGATCCTAATATATCCACATACATTGTACTCAAGTTCCTTACTGGATTGCTGAGACTTGAGGGCCTTCCCCCTCTTTCAGTAAGGGGATTTGTGCCCATTTCCCATAAAATACACATTTTTCCTGTTTTTTAAATTATGTTTTCATCCATTTTCTCCACTGACTAAAGTTTATCTGTTTGCATTTTCTAGTTCAGCATATTTTTTCAAACGTATACACAGCTTTGTTTATGTTTGTACACATGAACCCATCTACCCCATTCAGTGGCACATTTTGGTATTCATTGATCGTTTTAGTGTTGTATACTCACAGTTACTAACTGAAATATTGTATTTTAATTGTTGTAAGTCTCCTTGAATACTTTTTATGGAGAGAGGCAGGTTAAAATATTTTAAATAAATATATAAAATAAATAAATTCAGTCATGGTTCAAGCAGTGAAACAAATCACAAATGGAGTAATTTGACTTGCCATTGTACTTGCAGCCTAAATCTACCAGGACACTATATCTACAATATGGACATAGGATATTTCTTCAAATTCAACCATGCTTACAGTAATCAATCTACTCAATCTCTCCTTCTCCCCTCTATCCATAAAAATGATTCTACGCTTTGCATTTTTCATTTAAATGTCTACGAACTTTGAGAACTGAAATGTGCCCTTTTGTTGAAAGTTAAGGAAACAATTATATGAAACTATCTTTGCATTTGATACAGTACAGAGAAAAACTAACTTGAAGAGTAAACTTTTTAAAATTTTATTTTATTTTATAGGTTAGATATAGGGATAGGGGATAGGGGACATGGGATTGAACAGGGGTTGCAAATCAACATGAACATTTTAAACTATTCATTCTTATCTATTACATTTCAAAGATACATAAGTTTCCGGTGTAATTAATTTATACTACATATTCTATTTCTAAATTAATCTTAGGCTTTCAAATATCAAATATTAATTTGCATTCTGTTTCTAATCTTAAGAGTAAACTGTTTTTGAAAGATCTTCCATATTTTCAGATTTAGCTATTCTTCAAAATAATAATGCAAAAGTTTTATTTCTTTAAAAACAGGTTTCATTCTTGTTCATCCTATGATCAAAACAAAAAATTCATTTAAAGAGAAAGTGTTCTATTCACATTAAGTTCTGGGAGCTTTCAACAAAATATATATATGTATGAAAAACAACAACATCTACTTTACTTACAGTACTTTAAGGCTGAAAAGTCCAGCAAATGCTCCTTTGGGGATATGTGTCAAGCCATTTCCTGCAAGACGACTGCAGGGTTAAAGCGGAGAAGATAAACATATGTCATTTTATGTGGAATTACTTTGGATGTTAAGCTGTACAAGATAGAGACACTGAAAGTAACAGTCAGGGTCAAATATAGTGGTTTAAGAGCCTTATTTGTCATTATTAACATTTTGTGCAAAAATAGCATAGACTATATGTTTCGTTGACCAGCAACTAGGCAAATGCATTTGCTTTGATAAATCCATTTTATGGGACACATGTAATTGTTCAACTTGTCCTGCATAAGAAGCCAACAACCCAACATTCTACAGTATAGATTGCCTGCTAGACTGTATATCATTTTCATAACCTATATTTGCCTCAGCAGAGATGTGTAATCACAAGAATGCACATCAATGATCAAAGTTCATTGTAACTATTTCTAAAGAAGAAGCTGTGTTAGTTGTCTCAGCCCATGGTCAAAATTATTTGGGGGGGGGGAGAGAGAGAGAGAGAGAGAGAGAGAAGTTATTCCGGCACTTTAAAGATTTACAGATTTATATCAGTGTGAACTTTAATGAATCAAAGCCACTTTGTTTCTTGTGAGTGAAGAAATCAATTTTGATTCATGACAGATCAAACTGAAATAAACCTGTCAATTAAAGTGCTACTACATTTTGCCTTTCTCTCTTTTTAGTTTTCAGCATTAATTTTGCTAGTGTGATTAACTGTATAGTAACAAATATAGTTTTGTTTATTCTGAATGCTAAACTGAGTTTGAAAATCCTATTTGGCTATTATGCCAGCCTCTCTACCAATCTCTATTAATAGTACTTTTTAAATTTGTTTTTGTCTGAAAAAAAATCTGCTTTTGCCTGCATAGTATTCTCTCTTCATTATGTTAGATTGTCATTTCTCAAAAGAGTGTTAACTGCTACTGGATGAAAGTAAATATCAGCACAATGTCAAAGGATCTGAGCAGTCTTAGGTCCCATTTCCAACTTGATGTCAACTTGATCACTGGGGAAGCTTTAAGACTGGCACTCATGTCAACAAGCCTCTTTTTGATAGTGCTGTGCATCATTTTAGGGATCAGTGCATGTAAGCACCACCACATGTGTTGAAACCTCTGTTTTATTTCTTGTAGCATTGACTTTTGATCTGCAAAATGTCAGAAGAAAAAGAGCAGTGGCAGAACCGAGGGAAGAGCAACAACAACAAAAATAAAAATAGAAGGGGACGCATGAGAAGTCTCAGTGAGATTATGACTTTACGCTAAATTGGTGGATGATGCTAGATGAGAAGAGGTGAATGGGTCTTCATGGTTGAACTGCAGTAATACAGCCAAAACTCTGCTCATGACCTGAGTTCAGTCCCATGTAGCCAGGACTAAACCCAGGTTGTCAGCCTTCCATCCTTCCAAAATTGGTAAATTGTGCTGCTTATATACCGCCCATAGTTCTTAAAGCATGCTCTGGGAAGGTTACAATTTTAATTATGCAGACAACATATTGTCTCCCCCCCTTTAACTAATCATAGTTAAAAGATTTCAGTTTCTGATCTGACTGAAATCTTATAACTATGATTCTGTAGGTCAGTCATTCTGCATTGATGCATTGCTTTTTTGATATGCCACTTATTTTAATTTAAAAAACCAAACAGAAAAGCCACTGCAGCTGGTCTTATTACTGTGCCCTAAAATAATCCTCTGTCAGACAATGAACAGAACTAAGGAAACAAACTCCTGAGGTTTGATCATTAGCTCAAAAATTATAAGAAAATAGGTTGAAGAGATCAGTCTATGCTCTTCTAAATAGGATTTGAGGGCCTTTCACAGTTTTACCCAGTATAACAGAGTCTCTGTTTATACTATCAGTTCTGTACTGAACCCAAGGAATTTATGATTTGTTACTGGCTATTTGCCTGCCTAGGGATAGCATGTCTTATCAATAAACAATATTATACTTTAAAATCCACTGAAATGATTTGTATTGCACATGTCTCATACAATGTAGGATTATAAAATAAGCCTACTTTAATAATCACAGAAAAAGCACATGTTGAGACCATATGCAAAAGTTAAAAGCTGTCATTTGTACTAAGAAGCTTGCCAGAATATAAGAACAGTCACATTTAATTGAGCCCAGGGTCACTGTGGCCAGTTCTAGATTCTTAAGAATGTTTGTAAAAGCAATCTTCATTATCAGAATCCATGCCAGAGGTTCAAGGAAAGGAGTACAATACTTTTGCAACATTTTCAGTTAATTTCAATTCTCGTGCACGATATAAAAAGAATGTCCATGTTTGCTTGATTTTCCCTCACTGCCCATTAATTTAAATGGGTAACTTAGCATATACAGTGGTGCCTCGCTAGACGATAGCCTTGTGGGACAAAAAACCACAAGACGATTGTTTTTTGCGATCACGATGGTGCCTCTCGAGACGTTTTTTTTCTATGACAGTGCTTTGCAAGACTTTTTTTGGAGACCGATGCTTTGCAAGACTTTTTTTTTTTTTTTGACCGATGCTTCGGAAGATGGTTTTTTTAAAGACCGATGCATAGGGAACCTCGCAGGATGATTTTTTCACAAGACAACAATTTTCGCGGAATGAATTAAAATCATCTTGCGAGGCACCACTGTAGTTTTATGAATCTTGGAAGAGTGGTTTACAGTTTTTTAAAATCTCACTGGCTTTATTTATGCACTTTAGCCTCATTCATGCTCTCTACACTGAACAGTCAAAGTTTTTCAAATACTCTATATGTAACATCAATTTTGCAATCTTAGAGCTACAGAGCTGCAACAGACCCTATGGATTTTTGAGTCCAGCCCCTGTCAAGGAGACAGTGGAAAACTGAAGTACCAACTTCTGTATCCACAGCTAAATACCTACACCACTAAGCTTCTCCTAGCACGCTTTCCATTTCTACTGTAATAACACTGAGAGCATGAGTAGGAACATGCAGTGGCTATGTTTTTCAAGACATAATCAGATCTGTTCTGCAAGGATACACTAAGAATGAAAATGGATTTTGTCACTGGGAAGCTACATATTAATGTTTGTCTAGTTGAAGAGGTTTTAGTAGGTAAGCAGAAGCCCAGCTACAGCAGTGGAGATTCTTTAATTAGTACAATTATTAAAGTATAGCAGCCCTGTCCCCTTTTGCACCCAGTTTTGCTATGGTTTATCTCACTAAAGAAGTGCAAATGATTGAACCTAGGCAGAAATGGCACACAGTTCCTGTTACTGTGGTCATTTTCCTGTATGTTTTCATCCGTTTGTTCACCCTCTAACCAGAGGGTTCTGGCAGAAATCATGTCATATAGCAGTCCAAGAACTTGCCATTTATTGGACTGGGGTATGTGAAAGCAATCCAGTGAAACTACTATTCATGAATGGATACATTGATCGCTGCGAGGCTTATCCATGGAACAGGAAGCAACCCTATTATCTTAGCTACTCCTTGATATCGATTTTCACATGGTTTGTCAGTTTCAGATAGGATTTGCAAAAAATTATACATTCTAGTTTTTAGATTTTCAGGATTTTAAAAATTCTAAAAGATTCTTTTACCCTTGTATTGTGTGTCTTTGTAACTGACTTTGTAATCTTGTAAATGATTGACTCTTCTGGAGAAGCTTTATTTACTGATGATCACAACATGGATAGAATATGAAAAGCACAAAAAGTTGCACATTATATTCTCTTCAAAAAATTGTACAAAATCTTGTTTTGTTGATCTGCACATACAATCAGCCAGAAGTAAAACTTATAGTTATTTTGACAGTTTGTCTGCAAAACTGTTGTCATCCGAAACCAGTTTCCAAGTTATTCTGTTGAAAAAGAAAGGAAAAGTTCCATTGCTGCCCTAAAGCCAATTTATCTCTGTATTATCCTATTAAGGACACCTGATGTAAAGATGCTGTGTAATAGTAGTGTATTAAAAACTTATTGGAGCTTTGCCTACTCTGTTTTTTTGTTTTAAATGGCCAATTTTCCAGTCTTCGAAAAGAAACTAGATACAGTATGTCTTTTTGAACAATGCTGAAAATAGTTCCAGCAGCATTACCTTTGCACTTGTAGAAGCAAAGAAGAGGCTGCAGGTTCTTATAGCTCATGGCACTCACTGTGTTACAGGTAGCTGTAGGAGACTAGATGGCAACACCTTGCAGAAAAATACAATGCACTGGTATTCAGAGCACCAGGGGTGCAATTATGAACCATGATTCTCACCAGGACATCCTGGAATGATCAGGTGTTATACCTCTCAGCAGTGAAGGTTTAGGCACATTTCTAGACAAAAAGTGTGTTAGTACTGGGAATGGAGGCCACTGCAGAAGCAAGTGCTTACAAAAAACACAATTCTAGACTGAAGAAGACCTTAGAAAGAGGATCTAGAGGCAATCCTTCTTGGTTCTGCCATCAAAGAGAGTAACCCCTACTCCATAGTGCTGCTGCAGGAAATTTTAACTGGGGTGTTTTATACAGTCATAACTTTTTGTCATAAGTGGCTTGCCAGAGTCAGAATTCATCAGAGGCTGTGCTATTATAAATCATGACCGACATAAAAGAGGAATGAAATTAAAGGCCAAACAGTTTGTTCAGTGGCTTTTGTCAGAATGCCAGTAGTGATGCCAGCGGTGTCTCACTTCTTGTTTCTAAAGTGTGAGAATTTCAACGCATTTCCAAATTTCAAGCTTTTACTTGGTTACTCTATGATATTCAGTATTTGTATGCAATGAATGCTTTCTGCTTCTGGCTTGCCACTGTCATTTTTAATGAATATTCCACTTGTGATCCTGTGTTTGATTAACTAGGTTTTATAGCATATTTCCCCCTGCTTCAAACCCAAAACACCAAATAGAGCAAACTCAGCTGTACATGGTTCTCTGTTTCATAGTTAGCCTTGAGGGATGCCTAAAAACTAGAGTAAGGAAACAGCAATTAAAAGTGATTACAACAAGACGACTCAGTGCTATGAAAATGCGAATGCAAGTATCCTTGACACAGGCAGAACAAGGCAACAGGTTTTGGTTTTGATTATAATTTCACTTGCTATTTTAATAAACATGAGCCAGCATTCAAACTTTTAATATCCTGCTGCTTAACTATTTCCAAATAGCAATCCAGCTCTTTAAACAACCCTTAAAAATTAATTTGTACGGCTCTGTCTCTGCTTAGAAAAGTTGTAGTCTCATGGTAAGTTCATTTCCAGAATCACAAGTGATTGTTTTTTTTTCTCAACTAAGTGTTTCCGTATGTGCCAAAAGTCACAGCTTTTCTCTGGTGTGTTAACTGGTTTCCAGTGTAAGTACAAGAGACAAACACATGAGTTTGTCTAGCTCTCAACTGTGCCAGGGATGAATACAATGATACATACAGCTCATCCAGGAATCGAAGATTGTGCAGAGAATTCGAAGGCAGCTTAGAAATGTTGTTCATACTGAGGTCACTGTAGAGTGAGAGAGAGAGAGAGAAAAAAAAGAAAGAATCTTAACGGAGCATAATTGCAGCATCTATCCAGCTCCTTATTTGTACATTTAATGACTTATTAAAAATAAAAACAATAGTTATCCCATCAGGGCTGGTGGATTAATTATAGGTACTCAAGCCACTTCCTTTGAGGTAGCTTTATATTTGGTGTTTTAAATGAAAAAACATCATATGGTATAGCAGTCCCTTTAAAAACAAAATCAGTTTCCAAGTATTATTTTTCATTAGCTTTCCTTATTAGTGAACCACTTTTCTTGCCTATAGTAATACGGCACTAGCTAGCTTAAGAATTAAAAATATGTATCCACCAATGTTGTGTTATTGTTTTCACACTGCTAAATCAAGTACTTTCATTACCAGAAATCAAACAAGTATACTATATGCTCTGTTTCTAATGTGCTCCCTTTGAGATCCTCAGGTTACTTTAAATAAGTGAAATGAACCACAAAACAAGGATGCAATGTGATCCTGCTATGTAATACACTTCCTGGTGGGATGCCATAATTGATCCTAGTACAATCAACAGTTTTCCCTAAGTCAAATCAGCCTTAGTTTTATACATGACTCCACATAACCAATTTTGAAAGTTGCACTGTTGTACCTATGCTAGGACACCATAATTATCTGTCAAAATTCTACTAGGGAGAACACACTGAAATATACAGAAACCATACAACAGCATAAATCACATCTACCATTGTACATAACAGCAAAAACCACCTGTGAGTGGAGCTAGGAAAACACATGGCCCTCTGTATTTGAGCTGGTTTCTGCAGGACAACCTAAGAATGTGACCAGAATGCAGTTGATGATTGACAAATGTAGTAAATTAAATTACATAACTCAGTATAGCAAATTGCCACTAACTAACAAGGCACTGGTTTCCTTATGAGTCATTCACCTGTTGCATAACCAAATTTCACCAAGGAGTTGTAAATAATGTTCTTGATGGCCATATGAAGATTTTTGCATAATGAATAAAATAAAACAAAGTACAGGAAAACAAAATAGAACTGCACAAAAATCATCCCCACAATCATTGCCACTGGGACATACAGTGGTGCCTTGTTGCACCGATTATCGTCGCTATGCAAGGCACCACTGTATTGTGAATTAGCTGCCTCAGATTGTGGGACACAGGGTGGTGGTGGTGCAGGTGCTATTCTGCCCTCTATCCCTGCAGCTATACCAAAAGGTTTTTCCCCCCATGCAATGGAGACTATGGCCAGCTCTCCAGATACTCTTCTTCTTCTTTAATGGGGAAAGCAGTAGCAGTTCCTATGGCCTTCTGTGTAAAGAAGCAGCAATAGCTCTGCACCTCTGCCATGGCAGAATACGTTGCAGCTGAAATTAGTATGGTTAGCAGCCTTGAACACCACTTATAGGGGCCAAAAGCTACTGTGCTGCAACAGCAACAACAAAAAACACATACTCCCCCCATGCCATTTACTGACACATCATGATGTCAATAATCAGAGGTATCAAATTCTTATTGTCAGTAGGTTCACCCCATTTGGAGGAGACATTACAATTCTCAGAAAATATACGACATGTACATTAAACTAGCCACAACCCTACTGTTGAAACCTAACACATTGAAAAATACTCATAGTACGCTCAGTGCATTTTTTTAAAAGACATCCTGGTGGATGAAGGTGAAACAGTGCTGAGTACAGATTCAGTAGAATAGGTTTCATATTATAAGAAACTATGATAATCGGGTGATATGAATGTTATTAATGAACACATTTTAAATTTTTATGTTGGCTGTTCACTTCAGAGGCTTACATTACTTTTAGCCATTATTTTAAAACACAAAAATACATTTTTATTTTTTATATCCATTTCATTGACAACATACAATTATACATAGTATACCTGGAAATAAATGACATTTAAATTCATATTACTTAGCAATTACCATTTTCATCTAGAAATCTGCTGTTTTAGCAGTCACTTTAAATGGTAATTCATTGAACAAGACTGGTATAGTTATTTATTCTCAATTGTGTTGTAATATTTATTCAGGCCATTTCTTTCTCCTCAGTAGTCGGCTACTCTCCCTTTATTCTGGCAAAGGAACAAAGGTTTTTCTTTGGCAAAGGAACAAAACTACAGTAAATGAAATCCAATCAGTCAGATTAATTATATATTAATGGACAATAAGATAAAGCCCCTGCAATGGGTTTTAATAAATACTTCATAATCCAAAAGGCATGTTCTGAATAAAACTAATTTCTGGAATAAAAGAAAAAACTAAGCAGGCAAATTTATCTGAATTTATACTCTGAGAAATTACTCTCAATCTATGGAAACACTATCCAGTCTTCAAATGGTATATAAAAAATAAAATCAATCCAAAGGTAAATCCTTCCCAATTTCAAAATCTTAAAAGAAACATTTATTTATTTATTATTTAACTTAATTTGTAACATCTGTCACAAACTGGCTTGCATATTCACTGGCATATTAAGAACCAGTATACCTTTCAATGGAAATGACAATTTTATAAAGATAAAAAAGAACTTTATGATTTTTGGTACAGCTTCTGCATGTTCAGAAATGGGGACATCGTTACTTCATTTTATCATTTTGCCCTTCTCTTCTTCCTGTAATCTAACCCTGCCATAATTTAAAGCTCCACATTTACAGAGGCTTTCAATTTTTTTTTAAACTGGGATGATACTTTGTGCAGATGCTAATGTTTTCTACCAGAAATGGCAACTGATCTCTTTCTCTTAGAAGTACAATCCCTGGCTGCCTGGTATTTATTCTCAGCGTTTGCATATGTGGTTCTGTGTCCTAGTGCCAATGCTATGGGGCTCTACCATCTACAAGAAAATACTGAATGGGGTAATCCAGAACGCTGGTCTGTATTATAATCTGCATGCTGATGACACACATCTCTGTCAACCATTTTCATCTTCAGCCAGTGGATCAGGGGACGACAGAGGATGAGATGGTTGGACAGTGTCATAGAAGTGACCAACATGAATTTGGCCCAGCTCCGGGAGGCAGTGGAAGACAGGACAGCCTGGCGTGGTCTGGTCCATGGGGTCACGAAGAGTCGGACACGACTAAACCACTAAACAACAACAACTACAAGCGAGAACTCTTCTCAGTTACAGACCTCCACATGTGGAATGTTCTCCCCAGGGATGCTCATCTAGTTCCTGCATTCCTGTCTATTAACACTAAGTAAAACATACTTTCACCTAAGATGGGATCTGACTGACAGATTTTTCAATATTGTTCAGAATCCTATTGGTGATTTATGCATTTATGAGTGAAATTGTGTTAGTTGTAGCAGAAATTAGTAGTACTCAATGAGGTGCCAAACATATCCCTCATTCCCTGCCCCTCACACAACAGGATATGTGATCAGGAATGTAAACAGTACCTGGCTAATTAGCAGAAAATTGCCACTATACCTTATCTGATTTTACTTAAGCACACATAAGTGTTAATAGGATTTATGCCATAGATTATCTCTATCATTTGTTGCAGGGGGATTGTTGTAATATGTTATTTTTTTATTATTTTCAACTTCTGTGTATTTTAATTGATATTTAATTATAAAATTTATATATTCTAGCTGTAAAACATCCAGTCTTTTTTAAACGCATCCAATAACTAAAACAACTACTGTACTGCCTCTTTCTTTTTGAAACCTGTGGATTAATGTTAAATTTGTTATAATTGTGAGCGAATAAGAAAAACCTGTCCTTCCACATACATGGCATTTTGTAACAAATGTTGCAAACTTATTGTCTGAGATCTGAATTTAAAAAGTCAACATTAAGGAAAGAGATCTAGGATGCTAAGACTCTTATTAGTCTGTGACTAATGGACTAGTACCCCATGCATCATTATCATCATAAGCTTGCAATTTTTGAACTAATTCTGAACTTTACCCCATAGTAATACCCAACTTCATCTTAAACATAACAGGGCCCATCATCCCCCCCCCAACTATTACCTCCCAATGTTTCTGGTCTTACCTGAACACACTCCCTATCCATTTTCAATAATAAACATGGAAAGACAGAGAGAGACAGATCAGGGGATTACAATGTTGATTGTCCTTAATCATTTAGCAGTTTTTGAGACTGTAAAGCATATCATGTTAGACTGGCTCTGCTGATTTAGGTGATATGTTGGTTCCACCTGTACCTGCACTCAGTTTCAGATAGTTTAAATGAAGGATCTCGGCTCACTCCATACGATTTGAGCTGTGATGAGCTGCAAGGGCAATCTCATTCATCATACTTTTTAGTGTTTATATGAAGCCATTGGGTGAGTTCATCTAAGGATATTAAGTGAGGTATCTTCAAGGACTCTGCAGTTCTAAAACTTTTTTTCAGAAGGAGGATGTTGAATACAATGTTGTGAGGATATTTTCTCCACGAAGGAAGGAAGGAAGGAAGGAAGGAAGGAAGGAAGGAAGGAAGGAAGGAAGGAAGGAAGGAAGGAAGGAAGGAAGGAAGGAAGGAAGGAAGGAAGGAAGGAAGGAAGGAAGGAAGGAAGGAAGGAAGGAAGGAAGGAAGGAAGGAAGGAAGGAAGGAAGGAAGGAAGGAAGGAAGGAAGGAAGGAAGGAAGGAAGGAAGGAAGGAAGGAAGGAAGGAAGGAAGGAAGGAAGGAAGGAAGGAAGGAAGGAAGGAAGGAAGGAAGGAAGGAAGGAAGGAGAGTGAGCAAGCAAACCATTCCTTGCCATTTTATATGTGAAAGGTCCTTAAACCTTCATCTCCCCAAAGACAGATAGAATTGATCTTGTCTCATCTTGCCCTTCCATATTAATACCAAAAAGGGTGTGGAAAACATTTGAACCTAGCATATTTTGGGATCATGTCTTTTAAAACACATGTCTTTTAAAGTGTATTAATATTAATGTGGAATTTGACCCATAGACTCAACAGTTAGTTTTAACTTTGCCTCTAGCTCTTACTAGGTTCTGTCCAAGGTCCTGATGCCCTATATTTCTATAATTCTGTCTAGCATTGTAGGCTCATTACTGAAGTCTTCCTTCCCTCTATGCAAAAATGTACATAGGCTTAAAAAAGAGATTACAGAATAAAAAATATAACCCCCGTGCACTTTTTATCTGCATCTACATACTTATTAATACATATTTATAATATATAATTACACATTAGGCAAAATTCTATTCCATAAATTTGTTCTGGCATAATCCAGACTGAATGCTGGAACCATTTAATTGAAACTAATGAAAGGCTTCCTATACCCCTCCTTTTATGTTCCAAGGCTATCTAAGAGTCCCTTTTGCCCTGATGAAGCTTTTAAAAGCCTTTAGGTATGTAGTCCAAGCCTTTAAAAGTAAAAAAAAAAAAAAGTAGAAAAGAATAAAGAAACCGCTGGATTCCTCTGGCAGTCCTGATCCTGGGGGATCCAGCAACTTTTTTTTAAAAAAAAATACTATTAAAGGGTTTTCCTCATATCCTAAAGCTCTCAAAGGCTTCCTCACAACTTCCTATAAGTGGTCACTCATAATATATAATATATCTGATTAATCTCTTCAGGAGATGAAGTTACCATGAGATCTAGCAGAGGCAATAGAGACAGACAAATCAGAAGAATAAGATAATGTGGAAAGTTCAGTTTATTTAATGAATGGAATAGTGCTGAACCAGTAAGAAAACAACCCTGACTGTTGCTGAATCACACAGGTAGCTGACATTTAATTTATGGTAATAGGTTTCTGCAACTTTGATCACCTCTGCTTATGGGTCATGCTGCTCTCAGCCTGCTCAGGTATTAGTTATGCCATCTCTTTTGGAAGCTAAGAATTCAAAGTGGAAAGTAATAAATTATCAACTTAACAAAAGTGAATTAATCTGCCAGCTATTCATTGTGTTTGGCTAATGGATTGTACGACATAAACTAAAAGCAATTACCTTACATAGTTGTAAGGAAAGATGACTAATTATTCTTTTATATAATGTTTCTATGTTCTGTATTTATTTACAGAGGATGACAGACTAATTCGTCTCCCCAGAGATGGTCCACAAAGAATAGGGGAAGAAAAGTAGCTGGAAATGTACAGTCACTACCAATTCGTGGTAGCATTGATCCTGGGAAATTTACAAGGTAGCTTGGGATCCTTTTACATAGGATCCTAGTCCTTGCTATACAGACTGTTCATACCTGTACCTTGAGTTAGAACCGTCCTGCCACCTTCTGGTGGATGCAATAGACAGCCTGTAATCATGCATGAGAAGGACAGATGGCATTGCCAGGTTATCATTACTAAAGAAGCAGCATACCAGGGAGAGGATTTCAGCACACTGGAAAACTTGTGGTAAAAAGGTGGGAAGCTTGGGAAAGGCTTATGGTTAACAGATCACCACTGAATAGATCTCATTCACCCCTGAATTGCTGGAAGCTGCTAGACCGCCTTTGTCAATGCAATAGAGAAGTTTTGGAGAATTTACAGAATTGTATTCTTCTTGCATTTTGCCCATTTATCAGAGCAACTGAGTCTCTTTTAGCACTAAAACTAGGCCTAAAGCTAGACAGAAAATAAGTCTGCTGATGAGACTCCTGCTCAGGGACCAAATAAAGCAATTTACTATCAGATGACCTCCCTGTATAAGCTTACTGGTGTGTGTGTACTGCACACAATTATAGCAGACAGCCCATGGTGAGTTGTAGTATTTGGGCATGTGTCAAGAAAACTGTTAATGTGTCCTTTGTTCTCTGATTTTCTGAATGGTAAATAAATAAATAAAAAACCTTCTTCTACAGCTTGTTGCTACTGACAATTTACACCACATTATTTCATCATCACAACTTTGCGAAACATCTTGAGCTAAGAGACAATAACTGGTCCAAAATTATGTAGTGAGCTTTATTCCTGAAAGGGGATTTTTACTCTGATCTCTATAATCCTAGTCTGATGTTCATTGTTATATTACATTGTTTCTCAGAACAGCCAGGCTATGAGATACCAGCTTTGGAATTAGAAGTATAGCTTCCTTAAGAGGTAAAGAGCATTTGCTTGTCCTACCATCAGGTTCCACCACTCTACAACTTACACACTATTTTCCATATGATGATTAGAACTTAGGAGGTAAACAACAGTGATTTAATTTGCAGTTTAACTGTGCAGACATAGCAGCTTTGAAGGACCATATCTCCAGAAGAGCAATGTTTATTACCTTAGTTTAAGAAAGGGTAACATTGTGGGAAGTAAGTTTTTTCCAAGCATCATCAAGTGATGGTGCACCATCAACCATTAGCCAAGTACATGGAATAGGGTGGTTCCCCCCCTCCTGCTGAAGCCACCAGGTAGCTTACTAGGCTGCCTATCTTCAAATTCTATCCCCATTCAGTTCCCAATACAGATTTTCACCCTTTCTGCAGACAATAACATTCCTTCAACAATACCAGAATGTATTAGCCTACTTAACCATTTTCCCCTCCAGACTTTTAGTAGCAAACTTTTTTTTAAATCATACATCTGTTTATGTCTAGTAGTGCTACTATTTTTCATATAGAAGCAAAAGTTTAATAGCTTATTTATATAGTTTAAGGTTGTAGTAATGTGTGTGCAACGAGCATCTCTCCCCCATGTACTTGTATAACTGGAATTTAATTTATTGTGGTTTTTTTTAAAAAAGAAAAGCTGGAAAAAGAATCAGCTTGTTCTCAAAATTTGGTTGTGATTAGTGTTTCAGATCCACCTAATTCTTGATAACTGTTATTTCTTCAGTATTAGCTCCCACCTTAAAAAAGTGTTAGTAGAAAATCTATTGAAAGGCTGACCATGATCCTAGATAAGTTTCTGAAAACAGTTCTATTCAGTTCTCATGGCTGCACAATAGCAGATTTATACAAATGCCTCTAAAGGGGCCTTAACCATCCTCCTTTCCAAGGCCTTGTGTTTCAAGGCTCCAAATGCCAAGGGAAGCCAGTGAAGGATACTGGGGGTGGGGTGAGGAGGAGCTACCACTGAGATCTTTCAGAGTCATTTCCTTCTATAGGGAGAAGATTTCCTTTTAAATCTTTTTCAATAGGTTATTGATGGCTTTGAAACTTAAATGGCATTTGTCAACCATCAATAAATCGTTAAAACTTTTTTTCCCCCAAATAGCTCAACTCAGGGTCTCAGCTTTTCCCATTAATCTGTATGTAAGGCCACCAAGGTTTTTTTTTTCCAGAGTTTAGATAATGCCTAGATTAAAAGGACCATTCAGAAGGAAAAGCTTTAGCATTCACCTTGTGTACATAGCCATTTCACCAGTGGTATTCATGGGTTGTTATTTCAACTCCGCATTTGTCTTGCAAACAAGACATTTGCCACAAAAGGGCTGGGTAGAGACATTCTCTAGTGAATTATTGAAATGTATTTGTCATAGCCTGTTGTTTTCATTCTGTATAATCAGTTTGAATTCTGGAAACTTTAAACTGACAATTGCACAATTATGTTGCTGTTTTTACAAATGAAAAGTACATGAGGAGAAGGAGGAGCCACCACCTGAAGGGGAAAAAAGGGTGACGGTTCCCTTCTTGAGGGAAAACTCCCAGTAAACCCCAATTTAACCCACCCTCATTGCCTCCACTACCTGAAGTCCAAAGGACTGTTGGAGGGGCAGGGGGAGGAAGTGTCTTTAACAAACATTCAAACATGAATTTTGAAGCTAGTTACCTTGATGAAAGTACAACCATCACATTAAATATTAGGCTAGAATTCTATTCTGAAAAATCTATTTTAATGGTTTTTTAACCTTATAAAAATGCCTTTTCATGAAAATGTAGTAGGGGGAGGTCACAGGTTACTTAACTATTATAAAAGGGGGCTATAAGTTGAAAAAGGCTAAGAAACACTGATCTGTGTAATGCCAGCCATTAAAGGCAAAAAGGTAGTTGACAAAATGGGGTTATATCCTTGAATTCTGAGGATCAGATGCATCCATTAGACTAAAAGTAAACATAGATATAAAAATTGAGTGGGTAAAGCAACTGAAACAAAAAATATCACATGTGTATGCTGGTTTCATAATTTCAGAGCTTTTAGATAGGACTACTACAAATAAATAGCACAAGGTTATGAAAAATATAGTAGCAGAGGGTTTAGATTCTGATCTTTGATATTAAGCAAAAACTGAGACATTAATTCTGAACCAAGTTCATTACAACAAAACCTGTTCCTTATCATAGTAGGTAGCAACTAGAATAGACCAGTTTGAATCAGTGGGACGTGATTGAGTTGATTCATCAAATCCCCATGGATTCAATGAGCATTAGTGCAACTTACTAAACTGACAAGATTTCAGCTAATAAAACCTGATTTTTAAACTCTGCAAAGGATTATTTTACAATTAAAAATAGATCTCTTTCATCCAGGTGAGAAACAAATCCTAAACAGGTTATAATAACAAATTGTCTTACAAAAGGCTAACATTATACATCATACTTTAAAACAGCAGCTTTGGCCACAGTCATTTTTATGGTACTGTCCTATTTTGAATGAACAATACTGTCTGACGAACTAAAAAGCTATACTTTGCTCCCACCATTACATTTTCTGCTCTTCCACTCCATGCTGTTCTCAAAAACATTAAAATACTGGTTTGCTCATTACTCTTATCCAGTTGACAGGAAAATTAGTTTATCGTCTTCAGTTAAGAAAATTGGGCAGATCACGGAAAATTACAATACATCAGTAAAATCTCTATACTTTCTATTCTGCCCCTTTTCTTTCCAAAATAGGGTCTGTGTCAAATATGCAGGTATTTCCCACGGCCACTTTGGACTCCATTTGTAACAAGTGCTGTGGCTGGAACAATGGGTCTCACATAGGCACCAAAGTTCTTTAGTACATTCATTGTGCACAAAAAGAAGGAAGAACTTCTTAACAAGCATTCAAGAAGATAGCTAGATTTGTGTATTTCCTTAACTGAAGCTTTAGGATATATGTGCAACTTATCTGTCTAAAGTTTAGAAGCTTACTTTACTTCATTGCTATGATAAAGTGAGGTCTCTCAGTTTTGGAATTAAAATACTCTCTTAAGTTATCAATCTGAGGTAAAATAAATATATTTTTGAGATAATGGATGATGCAATCACAGTATTAAAAAACCAACCAGAAAATTGTAAAAATACATAAGTGTAGCATTTAAAATGAAGCTTTCCCCCCTACTTTAGGGAGAAGTCTTGATTCTATTCTAAGTACTTTGCTCTGTTAACGTGTTTCATTCTCAACTTTTTGGGTTCACAAAAGTTCTGCAAAGAATTCGGTTCTTCATGAAAGGTTTTCCAAAATTTTGTGTGCCCTAGACATAATCCATGGTTGTATTGCTCCTTTATTTGTTGTCAATTACAACACATTAACAGTAGATCTTATATTTAGATCCATTTAAACCTCACAATGCAGCTGCCTATTTGAAAATAAAATGGTTGCCTTCTTTCACTCCAGTGGGCACAATACAAAACATCCATTGAGCTTTCCTTTTATTGCAGCTGCCAATGCCCAGCCAACTTTTAACAAACCAACCAAGCGGAATAACAATGCAGCTGCAACATTTTATGGTATTTCAGTTAGTTTTCCTTTGAGATTGAATGTGTTAATTAGGAATCAAAGAATACAACTCTGCTAGCCTTCTTTCACAATCTATAGACTAGTCGCCTCAGCTTTCAGAAAAAAAATAAATCTAATAAAGGGACAAGAATGTTATTTGTCACACTAGTAACATGCACTTAAGACCCTTTGATCACAAGCTTTTTATGTAGTCTTGTCAGACAGGGTGAAAATATTTTTCCACCTTATTTCCTTCTCTGCCGATTTTCCTGAAAGCTAATGTTGGAACTGACTGGGGTGTGGTGGGAAATATAATAATAAAATCAAATTTAATAATTTTACTTCCTGCAGCACATGCATAAATTTATTGTCATAAGTACAGGTTTTGCACTGTACACTTGATACAGAGCTTTGTGTACACCATACTATTTAGATATATCAGCATGAAGTCATTACCTTTAATCTTCCAGCAGACTTAAATGCTTGAAATAAAAGTTTATGAAGTCAGCACTGCTGGGTATTAGTCAAGCTTCCTGGCTTTCTCAGCAAGAGCTTTTACTGTTAGATGTCCCAAACGTGCTTAAATCTATTAATCCTGCTAAAGAAGGACAAAAAGAAGCTCTAGTTGTTGGTTTAATGTTAATGAATTGAATGGGCTTTCAAGGCAGCCTGCTGAGTTGTCTAAACTATAAAACAAATAACGCAATTTAATAGGGAGGTGCACCAACCAAAAGATTCGTTTCAGACCTCAATTCCATGATTCAGAAAACAGCCTGATTTGGCTTGGGTATGAATTTAAAATCAAAATCATAACACCTCCTTAGTTACCACCAGAAATCAATAAAGTGTGCCTTCCAAATTCCAGAGAAATAGGTACATTCATTTCTTGGAAAAACTGCTAATCTCTTTTTGAAAATTTCTGGCAGGATTTCAGTGGATAACACATAGACTTTATGGAGGTAGTCTCAGCTGGAACTTGCTCTTCCATTAGCCTTTAAGGAAGAATAGAACCTGTTAACAGTATTTGTTTAAAAGCATTTCTATACTGTACAGTGGAGTCTCGACTTACGGTCGGCTCCACTTATGTACTTTTCGACCTACGTACTTCTCCGGCCGCAAAGTTTCACTTTGACTTGCGGCCAGAGAATCGACCTACAGACCAGAAGGGGTGGGGTGGGGAAGGCACCAAATTCAAATTTGGTACTTTCCCCGCCTCCCCCTTCCAGTCCATAGGCTGTAGGTCATTGTGAAACCCCAGGCCAGGGCCAAGAAGCTTTTGTAGGAGTGCCGTCACTCCCATCTCACTCTAAGGAGACTCAGAACCCCCCCCCGCCTTCTCCATCTAGGAAAGCAAGCAAGAAGGTGGACACTAAAGAGTTGGAGGAACTGAGAGACAGAGAGGGACAGAAACATCAAGGGGTGGATACCCAAGACTTGGTATTGGGGATAAAAGGGTTAAGTGTGGCGGTATAAGTGTGTGCGGAGATATAAGAGAGAGATGGGACGACATCC
The DNA here is from genome assembly GCF_051106095.1 of Pogona vitticeps. Taxonomy (NCBI): domain Eukaryota; kingdom Metazoa; phylum Chordata; class Lepidosauria; order Squamata; family Agamidae; genus Pogona; species Pogona vitticeps. The sequence continues at coordinate 145,704,165 of NC_135787.1, read as the reverse complement.
CGGGTGGTTGGGAAAAGGTTTGGGTACAAGATCCCTGGACAGGGAAATGGGAACAAGTCAAGGTTCCCCACGAGGAGGCAGAATGGCGTAGGCGCCAGGGACAACAACCCCATCCCTCCTACGGGGGACAGACAGAGGCGAAGGAGTGGAGGCACCGTCTGAGAGAGGAACGTGAGGCAGTGGCCCAGGAGATTGAGGCGAAGAAGACATGGCATCTTGCCGAGCTCCAGAAGATGGGAGTTTTCCCGGACCATGGCTGGCCAGTCCTAGAGAGGGGTCCCCACCCTGGGGGTGGACTGGAGATGAGGAAACCCTACCATTATTAGCGATGGAGGGAGATGAAGGAGACCCATCGGTATCAGAGAAGGTGTTGTCGGGACCATAGGACTTTGACGAGTTAAACCCTTTTGTTAACAATGTTTGGATACCCTTGCAGTCACATTTTAGACAGCAAGAGCAATCAGAACCCACATGCAAAGATGTTCCTGTTGTTGTTACTGGTTTAATAAAAGAAGACAACGTTGTTTAATTTAAACTATCTCGTACTTTATTTGGTGTGACTGAAGCACCTACAAACGAACCCTCACAGTCATGCCTCCAGATGCCTTCCAGGGCTTCTCCGCCATCATGGGAGAAATCTTGGAGGTCCCCCCACCGCCGATAGTGCTTCGAAGCCGAGATGTCTCCCATGGTAAAAGAGAAGCCCTGGAAGGCATCTGGAGGTCCCCTGCCGCTGCCGCCATTACTGGGAGCCAGGCTGTGCCAGGCAATCCCAGCCATGCTCGGACTCCGGGACTGTCCATAAGTCCAAGTATGGCTGGGATCGTCCAGTGCAGCTCAGCTCCCAGCAGCGGCAGCGGCGGCGGCAGGGGGGACCTTCAGATGCCTTCCAGAGAAGCCCTGGAAGGCATCCTGCGGTCCCCCCAGCTGCCACTGCTGCTGCTGGGAGCCTTCGGAGCTCTGAAAGGACTTTCCACCCGACATTGGAAGAAGCCCTTTGAGACCTCCAAAGGCAAAAAGGCAGGGAGAAAGCACTATTGGTGGCAGCGGGGGACCTTCAAGAGGCCTCCCATGGTGGCAGGGAAGGCATTCGGAGGTTGCCCCTGCCGACGCAGGCTTTCCCAGGGAGTAGACTGGGCCTACTGGGGGAAGCCTTCTCCCAGTAGGCCCGGTCCACCCTGGGAAAGCCTGTGTCAGTGGGGGGGGGAACCTCCAAGAGACCTCCAGCAGTGGCAATAGCGTCAGCAAGGGACCTCCGAAAGGCCTCCAGCAGTGACGGAGAAGCCCTCGGAGGCCTCGGGCAGCGGTGACGGTGGCGACGGGAGACCCCTGGAAGGCTTCAGAAAGGTAAGTTTAATTTTTATTAATTTTACATTAATGTTTATTAATTTTTGGGAGGGGTGGGCCAGGTAAGAATTAAATGGTTTTCAATGCATTCCTATGGGGAATGCATTTTCGACTTGAGGACTTCTCAACTTATGGATCCCATTCAAATACGGATTAATTCCGTAAGTTGTGACCTCGCTGTATCTCCTTCACATGTTACAACACACAACACTGGAAAATATCCCCTGGAAATAGATATAAAACAGCATGACTGGACAATTTTAGCAGCAGTAGTTTCCACTTCAAGAGCCACTTCAAGATTGACTCTTGAAGTGACTTTAATCTTACAGTTATTCTGAGGGATGGACCAGTAAATCAAAAGGAGTCGAGACTGACTGCAGTGGTGGTATAGGGCAGACTAGTGGCTAAGGGAAGTAATAAATAGGTCAGCGAATGTGAGAGGGGGTTTCTAGTCCAGCTTTGGTCTGGCTAACAACAAGATGGTGCAAAAGATACAAAGCATCAGGGGCACACAACCTCCCTCAGCACAAATCAGAAGTTACTCACTGGATGCCTGCCCGTCTTGGTTCTCCCAAGTGTGAATGTGACAGGAGAGATATATTGCAACAATGGTGGAATACTCTGTCAGCAGTTAGTATTTTAGCTAATTTACACAAAGCTGGACACAAACTTGCTTGCTCTTTGTATATAATCATGCACCAAATCATAGTGAAATTTCTCCATATACTAACATAATATGGTTCTGTTTCTTAACAAGGTCTGCATCACATAGGAACTCACTGTTACACAGATGCAAAATGTCTATGGACTGCCTAGTGAAACAGATCTGCCAGCAATACTGATATCAGACTGACAATTTTTATTTTACAGGAAATGTATTAAGCCTTTGTTTTGATATTTTAAATGTCAGAATCAGTGTTTTGTTATTCTGCATGCCTCCTTTGATTCTGAAGATCATAGACCTAAAACAGATGAAATAAATGGCCTAAAGAGACAGCATGTGCAAATATTTGGAGTCCAGTATTCTAGATAATTATCAGGCTGTCTAATGTCATGTATCCTTGTAGTGCCTGACAATATAATTTCCAGCTCTCCATATGCCTTCTGTGTCCTGTGGAGCACCATAATAAAGGCAGTTATTTATATTGTTTTCTGTAACTTTTACATGCTGATTTTCAGATTTTGAAACATATTGACTTCAGCATTTGGAGTGTTATTGCCATCTTAATATTTGAAATGTTTACATTGATTCTAATAAAATAGCTTGTTCCCTAAGAGAAAAGGCTGAACACAAACACACCTAAAAGGGCAATTATGGGGTCCAGTAGCAAAACACTAGAAGTTCCATGATCAATCACTGGCATCTCCACAAATGGCTGGAAGAAACTCCTGGCTGAGACTCTAGAGCAGTGGTCCCCAACTTCTTTGACACTAGGGACCAGTTTAGTTGGACCATTCTCCCAAGGTATTGGGGGGGGGTAATTGTTATGAGGTAAGTTGTTGGAGGATAGTTGGACCACTCTCCCAAGGACTTGGGGGGGGTACTTGTTATGAGGTAAGTTGTTGGAGGATAGCTTTGAATCAAGCTCATTACATGTATTGTGCCGGGACAGATGAGTGGTGAGCAGGAGCAGGAGGTGAGCTGCAATTGAAGGTCTGCCTCCTGTTAGATCAGCAGTGGCTTAGAACCTAATAGGAGCGCAGACTCCTATTAGATTCTAATGCTACAGGTGCAGATAATCTAGCAGCAGGAGGAGGGGAGCGGGGAGCGAAGCTCCGCCTCCTGTCAGATCAAGCAGTGGCATTAGAACCTAATAGGAGCCAACTAACAGGAGACGGAGTTTCGCTCACCGCTCACCTCCTGCTCGCCACTCATCTGTCCCGGTGACCCGCTCCTTCCAAGGCCACGGACTGGTACTGGTCTGAGGCCTGGGGGTTGGGGACCCCTGATCTAGAGAACTGCTATCTGTCACTGTGAACAATACTGGGCTAGAGATGGAGGGTTTCACTTAATATAAGGCAGATGTTATGTTCCTTCTAACTCTGCAACTGATAATATTGTACAAATGTCTAGCTATAGGTCTAATACTATGTGGGTTCTGTAATAAAACATGACTTTGGGAGACCACAGTGTCCTGTCTGATTGGAAGATGGGGCAGCAGTTCAGACAAAAGATGGTTTCTAGACATGGGCACAACCTGCTGATTCAGCAATTTGTGCTCGTTTGTTTATTGGCTGAACAGGTTTTCAACACTTCCAAGCCCCACCTTCTCCAATGGATGCACATTTAGAGGCAGCAGCTTGGCTTTCCTGCCCCACCTTCTCTAGGCAATGCCTCTGAGCTAGCACCCACCAGAGGAGATGGGGTTTTGAAGTGCCAGCACCCGGTCAGCTGATAGACAAACTGACACAAACTGCTGAACTGGTGGTTTATGCCCATCTCTAATGGCTTCATATAAAGAACACTTCTCTGAACAGGACACATAGCTATTCCAGTTCTTCCTTCTTACATTTACAGAAATCATGCCTCTTTGAAGTAAGTCTCTCTTGCCCTCATGTGTGGGCAATTTTTACAGGAGAAGAGGGTCACTTCTGTAACACTACATTGCAGTGCTTGGTAGGGATTGTCAAACTAAATGAGATGACAGCTTTACATTTAGATGCTGGCAGTATAGTAATTTGCAAAACACAGTGAATTTGCAAGACACAGGAGATTTAAAAGCAATTAAAAGGCATTGTTAACAGTTAAGGAAGCTCTGTTTCTAATGGGGGGAACCATTCCCAGAAATAGGGGAAAACATACAACTGTGATTTATAGTGTTACATAGCCAAAAAGAAGAAGAAGAAGAAGAAGAAGAAGAAGAAGAAGAAGAAGAAGAAGAAGAAGCAGCAGCAAAGCGTGCTGCTTATATACCGCCCCATAGTGCTTCAAGCATTCTCTGGGCGGTTTACAAGTTAATTTTGCAGGCTACGAGCTGGGTATTCATTTTACCGACCTCGGAAGGATAGAAGGCTGAATCAACCTTGAGCCAGCTACCTGGGACTGAACCCCAGGTCGTGAGCACAGTTTTGGCTGCAGTACAGCGGTTTAACCACTGCACCACGAGGCTCCACCAGAATTGTTTTTGGCAGAATTATTTGGCCACTTCTAGCCCAGTGAAGACAAGAAAAAGTAAAGCAAAAGACAGCTATTGGGAACGTTTGCATCAAAACCACCACACCAACAATAGAAGTCAAAGGGGAAGAAAGACAAGAACCTACTATCTTAAAGTAAATCACTCAAAACCCACATAGGCATGCAGGCATTCATCTGCATATACATCTATACTCTGTTCTAGCTGGGTAATTAATTTTTTTAAGAAAGGGAAAACAGATTGAGAATATAAAGCCCAACTCATATGCTACATTAATGCAAGCTTCTCACTTGGTGCTGCAGCTAAAAATAATGTAGATAATAGCTGCTTTAGCCTGGTGCCCTCAACCAGAGACCCTCAGGAACTGGAGCATGTAGGAAAGGTATTGGGTTCATTGGGGGATGCCACCTCTTCTGGTACCAGCTCAGAACTCTCATTATAATAAACAGAGACTCCTCCCATGACTTCTAGTCATATGGCATCACTTTAATTTTGACATTCAAAATTCTATAAATGTTAACATGATGGATCAGACGGATAGGCATCACTGTGTCTTGTGAGTGCTCCTGGTCTCTTGGCAATGTACAAATAAACATAATTTATTCCATAGTCACATATTTGTTTCATGCAGTGCACATCCTTATCTGTGTTTCATAATTAATACTATAAGTAGAGCTGTCTTGCTTATAATAATCAAACATTCCATTCTATTGGGAAGTAATGGAAGTGACCTTAGAATCTCAACATTAAGATTAGTTATGATTTAAGGTAACAACCAACACAGATGCTTATATGGCATTCACTGGAGCATTTGAAATATCTGCAAAGAATTAAAATCAAGACACTACATATTTTCATGGATGAAAGTCCCTTCTATTTCAGTAGAAATCATTATAAATGATGGAAGTAAATGAGAATGGATGGGAGCTGCAGAAACCATTCCAAGTTGCTCTAGATTTGAGCTGCAATTTTTGTAATTGCAGACAAATCAAATTGCAAAAAAGCTGACTTAACAAGGAAACACTTGAGGAAAGTGTAATCTCAGTTGACGGTGCTGACTGGGAAGGTCATCTCCATGCACGTGTTCTCAGCTGGAGTCGGGCTCCCTCTGTCAGGCCAATTGTCCTCTACACTCCAGACGCTAAGCCAAACTGAAGGTACATTCACTCTGCCAGATTCTTGTGTTTTTCTAATTTAAAGAGATTTTTCTTTCTTTCCTCCTCTAAACTTGCATGTTATGTCCCTGGAGCAGTCATCAAAAGATGAGCATGGCAAATGGTTTTCAATCCTGCACTTTGAAAGTAACAGAACCCAGAATGAAAAATACACAGTAGTTTAGCAACAAGGAAGACAGTGGTTTTGGATTATATTTTAATGAAATACAAGACCATTTTAGAGTTGAATATAACATATTCAAAATTATGCCTACAAAATTATGTTCATTTTTTTCTCATGTAAAAGGAAAGAGATGTGTTTAAGATTTATGTATATTTGTATCACCACAATGTGGATGTTAGACTAGAGACACCCCCCAAGAATATTTACTTACTGAATTTAATTGCAAACTAGCATTTTAAAAAGTAAAGATATGTAACGTTTCACTTCCACCTCTACACAGTTAAAACATGAGTTTCTATTTCCATATCTCAGTTTTTTCATTGGAAATCTGCTTACCCTTCAGAATATATCTTTGTATTTATTTGTAGATTTAAGACATAAGAAATTTATTTGTCATTGTGCTCACAAGTGGGTGCAACGAAATGAGGTGCTCTTCCCCAAGGTAAAACTGGACAACACTACAAAAAAAAAGTTAAAATATACACAACTTTCACCATCCAAATATAGATACCCCGTTTTCTCTCAGCAATTAAAATTCCACCAAAAACCTATGGCCCCGCATTTAAACTCAATACTGCACTTGGGTAAAAACTGTTCTTGAATCTGCTTGTCCTTGCTTTCAATACCCTGAATCTCCTTCCTAATGGTAATAATTTAAAGAGCTGATGTCCCGGATGAGAGGAGACTTTCAGTATGTTAGATATCTTCCTCTTACATCTGTTCTTATACAATTCTTCCAAAGAGGGGAGTGAACAGCCAATGATGTTTTGGGCCGTCTTAATCACCCTTTGAATTGCCTTTTTCTCTGCCACTGTGCAGCTCGTGAACCATACACAGAGACAGTGGGATAATATGCTCTCAATCGAACTCCGATAGAAGGTGATTAACAAACTCTCAGTCAATTGTTGCTTTCTAAGAATCCTTAGAAAATACAACCGTTGTTGTGCCTTCCTGATTAACGCAGCGGTGTTTGCACTCCAAGTCAGGTCATTTGTTATGATGGTCCCAAGAAACTTACATTCAACCACCTGTTCTACACAAACTCCATCTATATACAGTGGCTGAATGTCTGCTCTTTTTTTCCTATAGTCTACTATGAATTCCTTGGTTTTTTTGGATGTTAAATAAAAGATTGTGTTTTTTTGCACCAGCGGGATAGCTGTAATACCTCGTCCCGATACACAGACTCATCATCCCCAGAGATAAGTCCTACTAGTGTAGTATCGTCTGCAAATTTGATAATCCTATTACTGGGATGGTTATTGGTGCAATCCGATGAATAAATGGAGAACAGTAGTGGACTAAGGACACAGCCTTGTGGAGTGCCAGTGCTGAGTATCTTGTCAGTAGAGATGTAGTCATTCAGTTTAACCCTTTGTGGACGATTTGTTAAAAAATCCAAAATCCACAGACAGATAGAATCTGGAAAACCAAGATCTTTAAGTTTGTCTATTAATCTGTGGGGTATAATGGTGTTAAAAGCAGAGCTAAAGTCCGCGAACAGCATTCTTACATAATTCCCTTGTGTTTCCAAGTGGGATAAAGCCATATAAAGCACAGTATTGATCGCATCCTCGGTTGATCTATTTTCTTTATAAGCAAACTGAAGCCCATCAAAGGGATCAGGAAGGCAGGAGATAATATATTTCCGAACTAACTGCTCAAAGCACTTCATTAAGATTGAAGTTAGTGCCACCGGCCTTTAGTCATTCGGACTGTTTGTAGGCAACTTTTTAGGCAGTGGAACGGTGACGGAAGCCTTGAGACAGACGGGAACTGCGCATAGTGTCAGGGATCGATTAAAAATTACAGTCCATATCCCGGCTAGCTGATCAGTACAGTCTTTCACCACCCGACCAGGAATTAAGTCGGGTCCAGCTGCTTTTCTGGAGTTAACCACTTTCATAGTCTGTCTCACATCCTGCTCATTCACAATGAAGGGGGGACTCTGCTGAGTAAATGATGGCAAACGAACAGTTTCAGTTTGATCGATCTCGAATCGAGCAAAAAAGTTGTTCAACTCCTCAGCCACCTCCACACCTCGGCCCGAGGAAACCTTTTTTGCTTTGTAGTTTGTTAGTTGTTGAACCCCCTGCCAAACTTGCCTTATGTTATTGCTGAGAAAGCAGTCTTCAATTATCCTCTTGTATTCGGCCTTAGCTTGCTTAATGCCTCTCCCACTGTGACCGTGTCAATACAGTGTGCCATATACCCCAACACTGCAGCTGTATGTTCTTCCAGATCAGGATGGTCAAAAACTTCCCAATTCGTTTTTTCAAAACAGTCCTTTAATGCTCCATTGCTCCCTCCGGCCAGCTTTTCACTGTCTTGACTACTGGCCTTGACTGTTTTCTCAGAGGAATATACTCCGGAGCTAAAAACAGGGACATATGGTCAGACTGGCCCAAGTGTGGCAATTGTAATATCCTGTATCCATTTGCAATATTCGTGTAGACCTTATCTAAGGTGTTCAGCCCCCTAGTAGCACACCTTATATGTTGATGGAATTTGGGGAGGACTGCACGTAGATCTACATGATTGAAGTCTCCTGCAATAATGTATACAGCATCCGGAAATTTACTTTGCAAGTTGCCAATTTCATCGCCCAGATGACCCAGCGCCAAATCCGCATTTGCATCCGGCGGAATATAAACAACAAGAATAATAACAACGCTGAATTCCCGTGGAAGGTAAAAAGGTCTGCATTTAACAGACAGATATTCCAGCTCCAAAGAGCTATGATGTGTTATAATCTCTGAGTTTGTGCACCAGCTCTCTCTAACAAACACGCACAATCCTCCTCCTCTGCACTTCCCCATTCTACGAAGATGTATTTGGTTGATAAAACAATCTGTTTTTAAATCATCTCTAAACAAAGTAATAGATAAACCACTGAGAAAATTTAAAATCCCCCTCTCATTTATTTCCTTTAGTTCTATAGCTCAGGTGAACATCAGAAAAGGGCATACTTATGTTCTCTTTCAATTCCAATATTTATTCAAAACAATATTTATGCTCATTTTCAAAAAGTTCATACTGATACTGAACAGGATTATTTCAGAACATTCTTTTCATGGAGATTGGGGGGGAAACTCTCCATGTAAAGCTATATCCTTTGACTATTGCCTCTGGCTTGATAAAATGACATCTATTAAGATATAACACAATAAATTACAGAATGGCAGTCATGTCATTAAAAGTAACAGAGTCTAGTAACACTTTTAAAACAAACAAGTTTTACTTCACATGTTTTAATGGGCTCCCACTCAGGGCATCAGATGCACAGATTAAGGCCTCAAATGCAAACATTTATACTCAAATGAGAGATGTTGGAGAAATGTGAAATGTGATAGAAATGCAAAAGGTGCAAGGTTAGTAATTACCATAATAGTGGTCTTTAACTATCTTTCAATAGGGATGATTGACAAGTACTTAGCAAACTATTCTGTAAGAGACAGAACTTCTTTGCATCAGTTGACATATGGTTTAGTGTTTGATTTTGTTTTGTAATTCATGGAAACAAACAAGAATGTTATGGTAATGAAAAATTATAGAAACTGGATTTTTATTTTGTCACAAGCAAACCTAAGACTTCAAGGAGGAAAGGACTTCCCTCCACTTGTTGTTGTTTAGTTGTTAGGTCGTGTCCGACTCTTCATTATCCCCATGGACCAGAGCATGCTAGGCACTCCTGTCTTCCACTGCCTCTCAGAGTTTGCTCAAATTCATGTTGGTAGCTATGGTGACACTATCCAACCATCTTGTCACCTGTCGTCCCTTCTCCTCTTGCCTTCACACTTTCCCAACATCAGGGTCCTTTCCAGGGAATCTTCTGTTCTCATGAGATGGCCAAAGTATTAGAGCCTCAGCTTTAGGATCTGTCCTTCCAGTGAGCACTCAGGGTTGATTTCCTTTAGAATGGATAGGTTTGTTCTCCTTGCAGTCCAGGGGACTCTCAAGAGTCTCCTCCAGCACCACACTTCAAAAACATCAATTCTTCTGTAGTTGGCCTTCTTTATGGTCCAGCTCTCACTTCCATATATCACTACTGGAAAAGCCATAGCTTTGACTATGCGGACCTTTGTCGGCAAGGTCATGTCTCTGCATTTTAAGATGCTGTCTAGGTTTGTTATTGCTTTCTTCCCAAGAAGCAGTCATCTTTTAATTTTGTGGCTGCTGTCACCATCTGCCGTGATCATGGAGCCAAAGAAAGTAAAATCTGTCACTGCCTCCATATCTTCCCCTTTTATTTGCCAGGAGATGATGGGACCAGTGGCCATGATCTTATTTTTTTTTTTTATCTTGAGCTTCAGGCCATTTTTTGCACTCCCTTCTTTCACCCACATTAACAGTTTCTTTAATTCCTCCTCACTTTCTACCATCATCTGCATATCTGAGGTTGTTGATATTTGTTCCGGCAATCTGAATTCCAGCTTGGGATTCCTCCAGTCCAGCCTTTCGCATGATGTATTCTGCATATAAGTTAAATAAGTTAAATAAGCAGGGGGACAATATACAGCCTTGTCGTACTACTTTCCCAATTTTGAACCAATCAGTTGTTCCATATCCAGTCCTAACTGGATATAGATTTCTTAGGAGATATTTATTTATTTATTTATTTATTTATTTATTTATTTATTTTATATCTCACCTATCTGGTCGGTTAAGACCACTCTATAGATAAGGTGGTCAGGCACTCCCATTTTTTAAAGGACTTGCCATAGTTTGTTGTGGTCCACACAGTCAAATGCTTTTGCATAGTCAATGAAGTAGAAGTAGATATTTTTCTGGAAGTCTCTGACTTTCTCCATAATCCAGCACACATTAACAAATTGGTCTCTAGTTCCTCTGTCCCTTCAAAATCCAGCTTGTACTTCTGGGAGTTCTCAGTCCACATACTGCTGAAGCCTGCCTTGGAGAATTTTGAGCATAACCTTGCTAGCATGTGAAATGAGTGCAACTGTACAGTAGTTGGAATGTTCTTTGGCACTGCTCTTCTTTGGGATTGGGATGCACACTGATCTTTTCCAATCCTCTGGTCACTGCTGAGTTTTCCAAATCTGCTGGCACATTGAGTGTAGCACCTTAATAGCATCATCTTTTAAGTTTTTAAATAGTTCAACCATTTTAAATAGTCTCTCCACTAACATCTGTTATTTACTCTTTCAATAAGAGAGGTAATATTTTCACACAGTAGAGGATTGTGACAGGACCTAATGGAAGTTCCACGTGTTAAGGACTTGCAGATCCTGGCTTTTAGATTTTACTACAACACGGTGATAAGAAGGCATCATATTTGCAACTAAAAACAGAGGCTCATAGTTTTATCTCAATCAGACATGTGGAATTCCCATTAAATCAACAGGAACCAAGTACACTATTTGTGCCATTTAATCATAAAGTGGATAGGAAACAATCACACTTTAAACACACTTCTTGATATAATATGTAACGGCAAACAAAGGGATACGTTTTTAATGTATGAACCGGAGTTCCCATTTGGGAATGACATAAAAACTCAGAGCATAAACCAGCTAAAGCACTTGTAAGGCCCACTGATTCCATTAAGAAAAAGCTAAGCATTTGTAGAAGTCATTAAAATCAGAGGAACAATCGTGGTGCTCTGTTTGAATGAGGCAAACAGTTTGCAGGCCAATAAAATATATTACAAACACTCAGAATCTGTAATGTAACAAACAACCAGAGATCTTTAAACAATGAGGCTATTTTAATGTTTATTTAATTAATTGTGCAATCCTAAGTCTATTTACTTAGAAATGAGTGTGCTAAATATCGAATACAAGGGAACCAAGACAAAAATTGTAGTCTCAATGGTAAACAGTACTCAATGGGTCATTCACTCATGTTTCGCAAAAATACCCAACGCAAAGCAAAGCCATAATCTTGGTACCAACTTTAATGGAAAGTAAACCTCAGTTCTAGGGACCCAGGTAACCATAACAGTAGCAGCCAAGTTTGTGTAGTCACTTCTCTGTCACCTCAAAGAGATTGATGTTTGGCATTATTCTTATTCTGATTATTAAATCATCATCACAATCAAAAAGAGTGCACATGTATGAGCAACTAAATCCTTCCTGCCCTTATCTCAAAATGGTTCATTTCCCCACCACCACCATGTTTTACCAATCAAAAACTTGCTTATCTATTGCATATACAGTAGTGAGAACACACACTACTGAATAAACATTCTTGGTTTGCCCCTTTTTTCCTAGCAAAGAAGCATGGCACTAAGACATGGGTGGCTCATGATCAGGACAAAAGGTTCCTGCCGACAAAATGGTGTGTGTGTTCACAAGCTGCCACTGCACAAAATCATAAACATGATTCAGATCCAACACTATGACAAATTCATTTCTGATAACATAACTATGAATGGGGCTAACCACACTTCAGAATACAAACCACAATGTTGGCTTTCAGGTACAACAGAAACAGAGCCAGGATTCACCACACTATGCCATTTGAGGAATAATTGTAAATGTGACCTAGGAAAGCAGAATCATGTCACCACTATAGCTGAGTTAGTTATGTATCTGAAAGGAGCTATAATTAGCTCAAACTATGGAACTAAGACTACAAATCATGGCTTATAAACATAGGCATCACCAAAACATCACTAAATGTTCTTTATCGTTATTTGACATGGTATCTGAGTTCACCCAGTAACCACTGCAAACAGAGCAAAGATACCATGGTAGATACTGGTGTTGTTTTAAACAACTGATATCAGATAATCTGATGCAAGTACTACAGTCATGCCTATTTTTGAAAAAGCTGCACAAAGGGCCAGCGACTGCCAGCATATTATTGGAACATGAGCAAATATGCACTATTATCTTTGTGATGCATATATGCACTACATCTTCAAACACTAATTCAAGCACATTTCAACATTCTGTGGCCCCAGGATCACTTTTGCAGGTACCTGAACAACCAGACAGGCAGGAGTATCCCAAATTTATTGAGAGCATTTTAGTCATAAGTAAGGAAGAATATGGTAACATATTATTAGGCAAATTAGTTTTGAAATCAAAAGACAACAATGTGAAGGGTGGTGTCACTGGATCATGGACATATTGCACTAAATGACTGAATTCATGCAGTTATTCTATCCTATACCATATTTCCAGACATCAGTGACATGAACTTCATCAGAATTCTTCAAAAGAAAATAAACACATTTCAGAAGCAGTGTTCTGTTTATTACACAGACAAATTACTAGAAAGCTACTTTTAAGAATTAAGAGGCACAGTTCATCTACCATTTCACCATCCTCTAGTTTCCACAAGTCAGTCCTACCTATCAGTCTGTTTTAGTGCTATCATTAACAATACTAACACTGATGGTTAAAGCTGTGTAATCAGTACAATCCTATCAAATCTATTAGGGAGTAAATCCCACCGAAATTAGCCAAAAGGTCGGAAGTTGCCCTCCAGATATTGTTGCATTGTGACTCCTATTATCCTTCGTGAACTATTTCACTATCTAGGGTTTAAACTGTTTCCCAAAAATAAGACCTAACCTGAAAATAAACCCTCGTATGATTTTTCAGGATGCTCATAATATAAGCCCTACCCCAAAAACAAGCCTCAGTTAAGCGAAAGCCTGCCCTCCAGCATTGTGCAGCATTGTGCAGCAACCAGAAGAAGATGGCATGACTGTTTTTGAATAAATGTAGATTGTTGTACATGAAAAAAATAAGACATCCCTTGACAACAGAGTGGTGGGGTATTAAATAAATAAATAAATAAATAAATAAATAAATAAATAAATAAATAAATAAATAAATAAATAAATAAATAAATAAATAAATAAATAAATAAATAAATAAATAAATAAAATAAAATAAAATAAAATAAAATAAAATAAAATAAAATAAAATAAAATAAGCCCTAATGCGTTTTTTGAAGGAAAAAATAATATAAAACCCTGTCTTATTTTGGGGGAAACACGGTAGTTCCTGAGCATGTAAACATGCCCCTGGTTAAAAAAAATCCCTAGTAAAACAAGATGCTAGTCTCAAAAGTAGAAAAAATTCCCTTGCGTAATAATGAATACAGTTATAGAAATAGATAGCAAGGTTCTAAAATATTGTTAAAGCTGAGAGAGAGAGAGAGAGAGAGAGAGAGAAGGTCAGCTGTCACTAAAGTCCAGCTCATGCTGAAGCAATCCTGACATTGTAAGAATTAAGCGAATATATTTCTAGGTGAGTTTGGGTTTTTTTTAAAATTAGGATTCTTGTGAAATTTGAAGAGTGCAACAACAAACCTCTAGCCCACGATGTCTGGTCTGAATCTATACCAATGGAATGCATATACTTCACTAACACAAATGTGCAAAATGCATTAACTTTTAGCAGTGAATTTCAGTAAGTTAAGAAATTTTCATAGGTATTATCTATGGTTATCATACTGACTTACATGGCTCAGTGTATAAAGATAATGTCTATGAAGACATTAAGACAATTTGCCATGAAAGTTATGTCTTTTGGGATTTTGGCCAATGTGTAAAAATTTGAGTGTTGTAGCATCCCTTTTTGCTAGTTCAAAAACAATTCTCACACATCCAGGGGTTTGAGGGGGACTCAAGTATGAACACCTTGTGCCTTATTGTGCCCAGATTTATTTTGTCACTAGCCTTCCAGCCTTATGGCACAGTAGTTAAACTTCAGTCAGGTCTGCTCGTGACCTGAGTTCAGTCCTAATGGATTCAGACTTTCATCCTTCTGATGTCAGTAAAATGAGTACCCAGCTTGTTTGCTTAATTATTTTGCAAAGCACCCAGTGAGTGCTTTAGTACTATGGGATGGTATATAAGCTGAAAAAACAACAGCATTGTATGTATGTATGTATGTATGTATGTATGTATGTATGTATGTATGTATGTATGTATGTATGTATGTATGTATGTAATTGTCTCAGTTTTAGTGCAGTAAGACATGTTTGCCTGCTGACCCATCACTGATGCTGAAATAATTACTTTATTTGCATTTTTTTTTGTATAGAAAATAAGAAACTGTTTGCACGAATGTCTCAGGGATATTGCCAGGTATCAAAAGTTATTTTAAAAAAGCAAACTTTTATTCTGTTTAATATAGAGTTCACCACCAAAGAGTAATTTCTTCAGAAGAGAAAAAGAATATTTGAGTTACAGTTACAGAATTGCTACATAAATACAGAGCAAAGATATATTTGACATAATTAATGGCTATAATCATAAATACAATATATATTTTATATAGTTCCAAGACTGTCCCATTGCAAAGGAAAGCACAAAATCACTTAGGGCATCTTCTTTTCATGCACTTCACATATCACTTGGAGACCGCTGAAGTTAGAGCAACATAATTGAAAGTGGTATTATCCATTCATCTTCCCCCCCCCATTAGTTACCCACCATCCATAGGTATAACACATAACACAAAACTACAGATCAGATGCACATTCCCCCAGCTAACATTTTTCAATATTACTTCATACTCCAGTACTCTATTTTTGCATCACATTGCTCATGGGCATCTGCATCCTATAGTTTTCTTTCCAGATTTGAGTAGAAGGTCCAAAATCACCTAGTCCTGGATTAGGGACACATGTCTTCCAGTGGTGTTTGTGGAACATGTACAGTACTAGGCTGAATGGGCATCTGCTCTATTTTATCTTTTTATCTCTAACTAGAAAGATCAGTTAAAGATTAAATCAAATATTGCAGTTCAAAGCCTTGCCCTGAGAAACAAATATAAGGACAACATGAAGGAGGTCTAATCAACTTTATGCTCTTGCCTCATTTCTAATTGCTTGTAGACTAGACATCATATAGTATTTTTTTAAACCTACTTTGTTTTTTTTAAAATGGATAACGCCACAGTGATGATGTAAATGGCTTAAATCCCATTCTGAGATGATTAAAGACTGATTTTTGGAAACTGCCATACTGTATATAGACCCCTTAGGCAAGGTATTAATTCTACTGTGTATGCATGTATCACAAAGCATGCATGATGATTACAGGTTACAGGTTAATTCCTATTAAAAGTGTTTTCTGTATTTTTCCACACCAAAGCTCTCTAAACTCATTGTTGACATATGTATCAATTAACAATAATAAAATAATTTTTGCTGAAGAATTCTATACTAAAACAAATTAAAATTGCATATGTGTAGATATAATACAATATATCCTTGTGGATAGTATCCACAATCCTTGCCATCCATTTACCAGCTAAAATTCTGTTGCTTAGCATCATAACTCATACTAAAGAAGGACCAATGAATCAATGGGGATTTGGTGAGTCAACTCCATAAGTTCCACTGATTCAAGTGGGCCTACTCTAACTACAACATAGTGTAGTATAGCATGCCACAGTTGCAGTAGTCCCATTTAAATCAATGGAATACATGGAGGAATTGACTCACTAAATCTCCACTATTCCATGGGCCTACTCTCATGCAATTTACTATGCTAAACAATAGGATTTTGGCCACTATGTTTTGACAACGCATCAGGTACTAATATAACCAGTTTAATTTCACAGTGATTAGTCAACAATCAAAGATTTGTCATTCTGATTATGGTTGCTACACAAAAGAGCAGAACACAGATATAATATCAAATAAAGCTAATAGCATCAAACCATAATGAGCCTCATAATATGACCAATTGTTTACTGTTATCTAATCTTTCTCTCAACTAACAGGAATTTTGTCACCACCAATCAACACCAACTTAAAATATATATTTCAACCGAACTCTGCAGTCCATACTGTCTTGTGTGATTTCTGTATTATACAAATGAGCTGCCTTGGGTTCCCTCACCAGGAGAGAGTGTCCCCTTACTAAAAATGACACAGAATGAATGAACAAGTAATACAAGTAAAACATGTTGGAGACCTGCAATGTCCCAGGAGTCAAATACCCTATTCTGCAATAATTTCATTGAACACAGTAAAGAACATATTTGAGGGAATGCATTTTACAATTCTGACGGAGATCATGCTGAATTCTAATGAGTTTAAAATACTTTTATGTCATGACTCATCACAATAGTAATAGTTGTATCCTTAAAATCTTGTGAAAGTCCCTAGCTCCATTATCCTTTGAGCTGTAGTCCTATAATAGGTCATCATATTTGTCAAACTGGTTCTGCAGTCATCAGGTCAAAAGCTTTTAATGACTTGGAGGTCACATTGTACTAACAGCCCATGGTTTAATGAGGGTGAAATGTTTTCCCTGCCATTGCACAATGGGGTATTATCCCTCCCTCCAATTTTGATGGGTGACAGCATGCCCCATCTCTGCACCTTCAGTGGAAGCAGGATGGAGAGATACAAAGCTGTCAAGAGATCCCTAATTTGTACAGAACTACCTTGCTAATTCCATATCATCTCTCCACAGACGGATACATTAATTCACACAGAATTTTTCTGCTCATACAGAGCAAACAGCCCCACAGCGCACTTCCCTTGACATCTGCACAATGCATCCCATATGTATTTTAAAAACAACAACTGTTGAACACTATTCAGGGAAAAGACACCATCATTTTCAAAAAGAACAACCTTTTTTTGGAAGCTTAAAAAAAGAAACACAGCTCAAGGATCCTCTCCCAGTGTTCTATTCTGTTTTGGCTTTGTCTATTGCTTAGCTTGATGGTGGATAGTCCTTATTTTAAGCAGTTTGGGTTAATGTGATGTGGCTATGGCTTTCATCATCAACAACAACAACCTTACTTACTCCGAATTACTGGCACCATAGCAGTGATCCCTCTCTGACTAGGGGGAATCAAAACACCCTGGGGTCACATCATCTTGCACAAAATCCAAATCCAAGGCCAATAAAGGTATCACCCTGCCTTGTTTTCGGATCGCACTGAGAACGTGCCCAGTGTTGACACTGGAGGTGAATGGTCACCTCGCCAAAAGTCAAGCCCGCATAGTTGTGGTTTTTGCTTGTTTCTAAGGGCTCCTCGCTTCCCTCCTTCTCCGCCCCTTCCCCTTCCCCTCCCGCACTTCCTTATCTGCGGGTGCAAAAAAAAGAGAAGCAGCCCGGGCTCCCCGCGCCAAAAAGCACTTACAGGTAAGAGGTGAACACGCTGAGGTTAGCGGGCACGCCGCTGAGGCCCAGGTCCGAGCAGTCCACCCTCAAGAGCATCCCGTCCGGTTCACAGTGACAGGCGGCCGGGCAGCTCCTCTGGCGCTTCCCAAGCGGACCTCCGCCACCCAGAACCGAAGGCAGCCCATTGAACTCGAGGAAGCTGAGGAGAAGGAGCGCGTGGGCGGCCGCGGAGAGCGCGGAGGTGTCCATGGTGCGAGAAGGAGAAAGCGGGGTTGCAAACGGAGAAGAGGACTAGTCGCGAGCTGCTTTCCTAGAAGTGGAGAGGGCTGCTGGCTGACCTGCCCCCTCACGAAACCTGTGCAGCGAACCGAGCGCGTGTGAAGCGGCGGGTTTCTCTGTGGGGGAAAAAAAATGCCACCGCTTTTTTTTTTTTTTTTTTTTTTAGCGTAGAGGGTCACGCGCTCTCGTGCAATACGTAGAGTCTAAACTTGGAGACGAAAGGTGCCGGAGCGTGTGAATGCTACCACAGCTGCCGTCCACCTTTTCTCAGGAAGAGGCGGAAGTTTCTGCCCCTGGGTCGCCTTTCGCAAAGTTGCCTCCTGTTGCCGCCGCCGCCGTAACCCCGAGCCACTGCTGGCGCGCTGCTCTCTCTGCAGGAGCATCTCAGTTTACGCCGCCGTTTTTAAAGAGCTGGAGTCTAAACTGCGCGCGCCCACTGACGTAGCTCGCGGCGCGGCTTTGCCGCCCCGCGGCCAGAAGCGCCGGAGGGTGTGTTTACGCTGAGCGGGCAAGCGAGCGCCAACCGAGCGGGCAGGGAGGGAGAGAGGGAGGGAGAGAGGGAGGGAAGGAAGGCGGGCGCTGTCGCCCTTCGCCCGGGAACAGAAGGAGGCGCCCACAGCCGCGAGGCGGAGCGGGCGGGCGCGGTTGCTTTCGTGCCCTTCTTCTTCTCGTTGCCTTTTGCGTTTCGTGCCAAGCGGGAAACGGCCAGCTTGGGGTGCTGCTCCCTTCGTGAGGCGAGAGCTTTGTACCTAGCTCAATTCGCCATAGTAATCCTTTCCCCTCTCTGCCTCTCTCAGACACGCGCGCGCACACAAAAGGGGAGAGGCGCGCGCACAAATACACTCACCTGCCCGCCCCATCCTCACACCTGCCCGCCAGTTGTTTATTCGTACGCCGGTTGCTGCTTTGGCCCGCCGGCTCAGGGCATAGTGCAAGAGGTGCGCTCTCACACCTGTGAGACAAACTACAGTCGTTAGAAGAAGCGCTTTGTAAGAGTCATTTATGCTAGCAAGAGCTTGCCTCGATCAACCTGCGGCAAAATAACTTGTTTTTGTTTTGTAATTGGCCAATTGGGAGATGATTTTTTTAAATTTTTTTCGGCTCAATGTTTTTATGTCTCAGGCAAGCAGAACTGCAAGATTTGTGTTCTTGGAGTGATAACATTATGAGAGAAGGAAATCGACTTTTGCTGTAATGTGTGATCTGACTTGAAGTTTCGTTGGACTGCTTTATATAGGACTGTGTGATAATTACTGGCTAATGGTGTGTGGCACAATAAACGCTTCATAAATGATGATATAATTCCTCATTTTTCCCATTACATTTCCAGCTATTGGTAAATTATCTTTAGGTGAGAAAAAAATTCATTGGTAAAGCTGCTCTCCAGTAATCGTAGGTAACTGAGGGGTATATTTTCAGCACAGATAGGAATATATATGCAGGGCTCTAGTGCAAAACTATTTTTTTTTTTGTCTTCCACAGCTACTATTTTCAAAATGTGGGGAGGACTTGTTCATACAATGCAAAAACAAATAAACTAATGGTAAAAAGGCAGTGGAATGTGACTAGAGGGACTGCTGCGCATGTAAATACAACTCTATAAAGACCAGATAATTGCTGTGCACCCTGAGACAGGACAAGCTATGAATCCATTTTGGTTTACCAGAGAGTGCAATGTGGACTCTGCAAATTCTGATCAGTTTTAATTAAGTGGTAATGATTGAAGTTATAACGTGTTTTATATGCAGACCTTTTTATAATTTGACCATCCCCTGTGGCGATTACCTTATTGGGTAACATTACTTTAATTTATGGTTTTATGTGTGTAAAAAAGGTTTGCAAATAAACAGTTTTGAATGCCTGTTGTGGATGGATATGGGCCGCCCTGTAGTGATTGGTGGTTGAGTAGCTGGATGGTGATTGGCTGGCATGATGGAGTGTGAGAACAGTGTCAGCTTGTTAGAGGGGAGTTTGTCTACTGCAATGGTTCCCAGCCTTGGGTAACCCAGGTGTTCTTGGACTGCAGGCCCCAGAAACCCCAGCCTGCACAGTGAAGGCTTCTGGGACTTGCAGTCCAAGATCACCTGGGTTACCCAAGGCTGGGAACCACTGGTCTCCTATCTGAAAGATAGTAGGAGGTTGAGATGTGACTGTCTAGAGCAGTGGTGTCGAACTGTGGCCCTCCAGATGTTCTTGGCCTTCAACTCCCAGAAATCCTGGCCAGCAGAGGTGGTGGTGAAGGCTTCTGGGAGTTGAAGTCCAAGAATATCTGGAGGGCCACAGTTCGACACCACTGGTCTAGAGGGAGACATCTTAAAGTTAGAGCAGAGAGTTAAAGAAAGGAGGTAGTCATTGCTAGAGTTTATGAAGAAATATTTACCTGATGTTTTAACCCTTATCACTTATATCCAAGAACCTAGCTTTCCCTTCATATCTATTACCTCTGGTCCCTAAATAAAATTTCTATTTGTCTGAACCTGCCACTTCTTATGATTTATTGTATATGGAACTAAGAGTAGGGAATACATTCTACAACCAAAGAAAGATGAACCCACATCACGTAAAGCTACATTTTACCTCTCGATAACAGAAAATTTTAAGCATTAAAAAGGTGTGGAAGTGATGCCTGTAACAGCCTGAAGAGTGTTTGGTCCAGCTAGTGTACAAATTAGCAGAAATTCAGTGCTTCTTGGGCAGGAAAATTGCATTTCCCTCTCGTAAACATCATTTCCTTCTCATACATATATAACATGCAGTGAATGTTTGTAGTCTCAGAATGGGATTTTGCAAAAGTTTGGGATCAGAATATTATGGGTAAAGAAATTAAACAAATGAGATTTAATCTACTGGCCCCTGCTATATTGCATGCATCTTTCTTTTTCTAAGGGGCTCAGAATATCATTTACAACCATTTTCCTCCCCTGTCTGTGTTACCCTTACAACAACCAGGTAAGGTAGATGGGTCGAGTGACAAAGAAAGAGAGGAAGAGTAACCAAAGATTATGCAGTCAGATTCTTGTTTGAATATGGATTTTGTTGGACTTTAGCAGCCCTTATATGCTGCCTTTAAGAAGTTTTAGCTGGGAGGGACTTTTGGGCTTGGATGACAAACAATCAATTTCAGCAATAACCAATTGTTCCCTCTTTGCCTCAGATTTTGAAGAAAGCCACATTTCTCTGTTCAAGAGTTCCTTTCCCACTTTCCCCGCCCAGTCGGTGTTCAGTTTATGTTATGAGATCAGTTAGAATCGTACAGTCAGTGTAGTCTATCATGTAGTTAGTCAAGTGGACTATGAATCAATTAAGCTCTGTTCATGTAATCAGTCCTTATTTTTCTACAACATGCTGTTTTTGATGTATTCAAAACTGTGAGTAAATAGACTCTTTTATTCTTTCTCTTACCAGTGTTTCAAAGTGAGCTATTGAGACTAAGTGTCAGTTGATGAGAACAAACAACGTGTGTTCTACTGTGGGGAGAGTGGAAGCTAATTCTGCTTTGTAGGTCTCTGAATTGTGTCCGCTGCATAGTTAGAAGTTTTTAAGCTCCAAACTTTTCACACTCTGTGGATTTGATGCACAGTCCTGGGCTGATGGAGACAGAAAAAGAAAGGAAAGGAAAAGACTAACAATACAATCTTACTAGGCCGAAGGGCTTGTTCTGACTAGGCCAACTGAAAAGATACTAGGTCAGCAGGAGCTTGGCTGAATCCAAGTCCCTCCCAGCCTTGGGCTACTGGAAATTTCTTTTGGCTCCCCTCACTGTAGTTTAATTCTGTGTCAATTTTATTACTGTCTCCCTGAGTTAAAGAGGTTGGGACCTGATATGACTCAGGTCGTCCCTTACTCTTCCCACTCTCCATCACTTTTTGACTTTTTTGCTAAAAGATTTTCTCTGGTGGAACATTTCTGCTGCAAGATCCTTCTGTCAACAGATGCCTGATATCAGCTAGTAGAGGTGCTTCCAACAACACAAGGGCAGTTCTGCCAGCACAAGGGGATTTCTGCCAGCAGAAGAGGCTTCTTCCTATTCTTTACTCTCTAGAACTGGCACATTTTGAGTCAAGATTGCACCGTAATTTGGAAAAGCCACTCAGAAGCCCTCATGCCATGTGAAATGAGTGGAGGAAAAGTGCATCAGCCATTGCAGAGCAATATCACTCACAGATTCGTTATATTCCTTGCTGTCCAATATGACTTGAGGTATATGGGTTTGAAGAATTTCTAGTTAGAGTAAAGTGATGGGTGGCTCAAGTTGCATAAGCTTCAAAAATTTCAGTTCTCTGAACTCTCTATCCTGAGTTTCGGCAATATAGCAGCTGTATTTTTTGTTTGTTCCAACCATCATGAACTTTTCCATAGGATGGCAACAATTTTGCCAGAAGATACTTCGCCAAAGGATGCCAAAATAGTTGTAGTTAACCATAATTAAATATTTTTTTTTCAAAAGTATGTTGAAATAGTATTTATGTTCTTTATTGGCTTATTATAGGCATATGATTAGTTCAGGAAGAGTGTAAAGTCCATTGTTTACCTTGTTCTTTTCAAATAACGAGTTGGGCTTGATATCTTTACTTCCTTTTGATAAATGCAGTTTGATTAATAATTGGGTGGGCAGAAAAAAAGAATATGTTGCTTCTACATTATTTATTCTGCATATGTTTGATCATCTAATAGAACACTATGAAATAGTAACATACCTTTATGTAATTGCCACTAATACAAATATTAACTTTTGAATAAGACTAGTCTGTTTGTTGTTTTAAACTTGCTAAAAGCAGGATGTGATTGGATTGGAATTCTTTGTTTTATACGACATGCCAAATATCTGTAATTTAAAACAGACCCTTTGAATTATTTGAGAATTTAATTTATTAAAGATTTCCTCCTTAATTCCGCATATAATTATGTTATTAGCACACACTCACATATGACACTGAATTGGATCCAGATTTTGGTGCATTTGGTGGAAATGGAAGAAGTTGACTTCCTGGTCCCCTCTGGGGTGCCACATACCCTCACCTAAATTATATAATTTCAGGAGAATCTGTTGAATGGGGATCACACAAAATTGGACAGAGCTACCTTTTTTAAGTATGTTTCTGACCACATGTGGAAAATCCCTATGTCCAACATTTCTGGCCTCTCTCAGTCCCTGAAAACATAACCTACACATAAGGAAAGTTCCATATCGCCTGAATTCTAAGTAGTACTTCCAGTTTCTTCTGGGCTTTGTTTGCCCATCAAAGTGCACAAAACATTAAAAAAAAACATGATTCCAGAATGTGTTGCATTCCCTTCATGTAAGATGAAGGAAATTTTTGCTAGCTTGCCCTCTCATTGGTCTATGCATTGAATGGATGGGCAATGTGAGATGTTCACATCACTGGCAAGGAACCAAAGGTTAGTATTAGGGTGGTGGTGGTGGTGCAGTTAAATATAATGTAGGCATGCCTGTCAGTTACTGCACAGGCTCTGTTTATATGTTTTATTGGGGAGCTTGCTCTACTGTTGGTTGTGCATAGGAATATACTTTAAATGTATACTTGTGAGACCCAGGGAGAAAGAAGAAAGTTATGTTGTCTTGATCTGGATAAAGTAAATTAGGTCCAAGCTGAGTCAGTCAGATCACTGTACGTCCAGTCCGTCAGGTTAAGGTCAGCCAGGTCACAGAAAGGCAAACTTTCATATCTGTTATTGACTTAGTCTTAGTGGATTCAGGCAATCAGGACAGTGGATAGCTCCCAGGGTACTCAGTTGGCTGAATAGGAAAAGTTATATTGACTCAGCAAAGGGTTACAGACAGCTGAAGGTCAAACTCAACAACATGCTTTTAGTAATTTTTTTTTTTAAATCTTCCTCATGTGGTAAAAGATGTCTTTGTCACAGTATGGGATTTTTCCCAGCAATGTGTTTTGCCTTTAGCATACTTTGTTTTGTGACTGAGCATTGGAAGGTAAACACTGGCTTAATTTGTAAAACTAATACAGTACTGTAGCTGAAGCACCTGTCTCTGAAGAAATCCCATTGTGGGAGAGGGAAATGGGGCCTGATTAAAGGAATACACACTCCCCTCATTCCTACAGCTTTGAAAAAGAAAAGAAAAACCCTAGTAGATAATTTGACGTTTCATACCTGCTGGATGCCGAATATAATTCTTACATGACTATATCAGTAATCTTGTGCTCCTGAATGGCTGAGGGTAAGATGCAAAACAATAACCTTCTGAGCTAGAGGTGGAGGAGCAAATACTGTAATGTGATCAAATTGGGGAGATATAGAAGGGGATGCCAGAGGCCTGGCTGAAGATCCTTGATCTGTTGGGCTACATAGTGCTACATAGTGGCTTCTGGTTGTAGCAGGTCACAAGATCTCCCTTTCCATTTACATTTACTCAGATAAATCCTTTGTAGGGGAACCTTCTTGCTCATCTTTAGGTGTTGTACCCTGTCATTGATGTTTCCCTAAGCTGTAGCAATAGCAGCTCCAGCTGACTTCTGGGGAGTTAGGGTTCATGAAATAGGAACTGTGCCCTTCTAACTGATCTAAGTGAAGCAGTGCTCCATATTATTGGAGACATGCTTGACACACAGATGCAATCTTCTGACAGTTAATCAGATATTAAAAAGACATATTACAATGGGTACAAGACACAACTTCACATAACTCATGGCACAGGCTAAATAAAAACCCGCCTAGGTTTAATGCCAGGTAACCAGCTCCAGGTTCACTCAGACTTCCATCCTTCTGAGGTTGGTAAATTGAGTACCCAGCTTGCTGGTGGGGTGGGGAATGTGTAGCCTGCATAATTAAATTATAAACCATCCAGAAAGTGCTTTAAGCATTATGGGGCAGTATATAAGCAGCACACTTTGCTTTGTTTTAGCTGCACCACAGTATTTGAAAGGCACGCTAAAAACCCTTGCAGTTTGAGGGTGGATACTGCTATTCAGCAGTCAAACCAAGTGCTCTTTAATGGGTGCCCTTTGCAATATTGTTATTGCAAGATACTATTTATGTTCAGTCCCTTTGAAATGTGTCATGTGGAGTGCACCTTCAATTCAAGCTAGATGCTTGTATTGTAAAGCTGAACTCAATCTGTGAGAATGCTATATGGTATGAAATATGATATAATTCCATTGAGAGTAAGTTCCACTATCAATTAATGCCACACCCCACAAATTTGATACTGATATCTGGGATTTTTAAAAATGTCTGATAACATTTGAGTCTGCACTTGCATTTGATTAGTCATATAAGAAACAGTACTAAATCTGATATTTGATTCAGGCTCTTAACTGAGTGATTCATTGGGTTACCCAATGACTCATTTTAGGGGTATTTTATCAATAGAACTCCCTCAGGTAAGATTACCTTCTCAAAAGCTGGCAGGAATCTTTGGGAGAGTGGCCAAATACAATGCCAATGTTATAAGGTGCTGGGCATCAGTACAGATATTCATGTTCTTTAAAATTTGCAGTGCATTTTTCTTTGTTGTAATAAAGATCATTCATTGTAGAAGTATGTTGTAGTTCTGTACCATCGAGGCAGAACTGACTCAGAGAACTAGCTACCCCTTTCAGTGTTTTTTAGGTAGAGAGTACTCAGCAGTGGTTTACCATTCCCTTTCCCTTCTTCTAGGGGCATCCTGGGGACCATACAGCTTGCCCATTGGCACACAGGCTGGTTCTTCTGTCTGAATCATGGAGAATCAAACTTCCAACCTCTGGCTCCAAAGCCAGATATCTGACTTACTGTGTTATTCAGTCAAATAACCATATGAATTAACTCCCTCCAAAAGGTCATCTCACTATAGGCTTTTCAAGCTATAAAGTACATGGATGTGGTTTACCCATACTTTCTTCTGTACAATACTAACAAAAGTTAGCTTGAGTCTTACTGCTGTTGTCTATGGAAGATCATCCACCAATATCTAATTCCACTATTCCAGCTGCCCAGTAGTTGCTCTTCAAATTATTTCTCTGGTTCCATCATGGCTAGAGTTATCAATTACTCTTGCAAGAAGTGCAATGGAGCCCAAACTCCTGAAAGGATTGTTCTCAGCTTCCTTCACACATGCAAACCCCTGTACCACATTAAGGTGTGCATCCACGAAGGCTTTATAAATACAGTAGTTAACAGCTTTAATAATGGTTAAATACTTAGACTGCAACACACATACTTAGTCACGAAACAATTCCATGAAATCTATGCACATTACAGGACTAAATGTACGCTGTTGCATTTTGAAGTATTCAAACAATCACAGTCAGATTACCACGGAGAATGAATACTGTATTTTCACATAAACTTTATTGATATTGGTTTTCACAAAACTAGCTTCTTATAATCTCCAAGAGTTTGTGGCTTAGATTAGTACATGCTGTTTGAGGTGAGGGCAACAATTCTTTTTAATACTTTTTTTTAAATTAAAAGGTTGAAGTTCTAGTTTTCCCAGAACAATTGACTTGGAACATTCTTATGTATGAGAAAGGGATATATTCTGATTGATCTGATTTGATCCCACATATCTCCCCAAAATTGTGAGCCAGTATAGCTTATAGTGTAATTTTTAAAATGGCAGTTCAATAGATTATAAATATTGAAATGTAATTAAACAATTAATGTGGCTAACTAATGAACAAGAATTTAGATTAACAGTGTTACCTAGCAGGTGTTTTACCCAAGCAGATCTTACCTAAAAATCTGTGCTCAACAAATGTGCTAGTATTAAACTTAAGTTATCATTGTGTATTTTTGAATATGGAATAACTAAATATTTTACCTTGAAGCAAAGATTCCACCTTTAAAATACTTGAAGTGATCAGCAAATAATTTCTCCTCAGTCCTTACAAATCTAGTGGGTGTTCAGAGTAAATTAGCCCTTGTTAATTTGTGAATATAAGCTTTGTGAACTTTTAAAATCTTGCCCTATTGAACAGGTTAGGGGGAGAAAAAGATGAAATCATGTGCTCCCTCTGCTGGCTTTCAGAAGATCTGTATTAGTATGCAATTACACTTCATTGACTGTTTCCTCTAGATTAGCCCCTGGGTATTAATGTAATATTGTATGGGGAACAAATGAGTTCCGACTAGCCAACATTTCTTGATGCCATTGTGAAAGTGGACTCATTTTTAATTTTCTGTATTATGATCACCGAAATATGACATAAAATTGTACTTTCTATGTTAGGGTACTGAAAATAAAAAACTGCAAAATATTTTGCATTAAAACCCACATTTTTGTACATGTATTTTCAAAACTATCTAAGAATCCTTATGATTTATTAGAAGTGTAAAAAGGCAAAAAATAAATTATAAATAACATTTTGTTAAGATGTCCTGTTTTGCATTAAATCTTTGAGATAGAAAATCAGCTCCTCTTTGCATTAAATCTTTGAGACAGAAAATCAGCTCCTCCTTTTTTTTCTTCACTCCTAAAATATATTAAAATATATTTTGAGAGTTTGAGTTATACTGTCATAACCATAACTAGTTCTATGGCCATAATCCCAAGTAGTTCTGCATTTAAAAATATTACTTCCTTAACTCCAAATAATGTATATTTTCAGGGCCAAAAATGCTGCTGCATCTACATAAGTGCCACAAGAGATTTCCCCCCACCTGCATTCCAACAAATGCTAGGAAAACATCCAGGCAGAGAGACAGAAATTGCTTTTTCACCACAGCTTCTACAAATATTGACCGACATCATATATTTGTATGTGTCCATGTATTTGTGTGTGGATTCCTATTTCAAAATCTTTGCTCTGATATGCTTTGCCTTACAATTCCAGTCAGCACAGAAGGTGGATTATACCAGCTTGCTGATTTATAGTTCTTTTATTCCCTGTGGTTTGTGCTTTGATTGTTGGATCCTATTTTGAATGGTGGTGCTTGAGAGTCCCCTGGATTGCAAGGAGATCAAACATATCTTCTCTGAAGGAAATAAACCCTGAGTGCTCACTGGAAGGACAGATCCTGAAGCTGAGGCTCCAATACTTTGGCCATCTCATGAGAAGAGAAGACTCCCTGGAAAAGGCCCTGATGTTGGGAAAGTGTGAAGGCAAGAGGAGAAGGGGATGACAGAGGACGCGATGGTTGGACAGTGTCATCAAAGCTACCAACATGAATTTGACCAAACTCTGGGAGGCAATGGAAGACAGGAGGGCCTGTCGTGCTCTAGTCCATGGAGTCACAAAGAGTCAGACACGACTTAACAACTAAACAACAACAAATTCCCTGGGGAGCATCCCCTGTCTGGGACAGGACTGGATTGCCACATTAGCCATGGGCAGATTAGTTACATGGGTTCCCCAGAAACTAGCAGTGGTTGGGACTAGAGATGGCCATGAACCAAGCTACAACCCTGAAAAAAACACAAACTGGGCTGGTTTGTGCTTTGATTGTTGGATCCTATTTTGCTGAAACAAAACAAAGCACCACACTTTTTTTTCACCTAGTGCTTCATTTTGCTTTGGCCAGCCTGTCCCCTCCCCCTGTCCCATCACTTCCCTGCCTTATCCTGCTGCCTTCTCCTCTTCCTCCTCCAGAGATGGCAGGCCTGGCTCCTAGAAGGGATGCCAGGACTCTATCTCTGAAAATGGTGGCAGAGAAGGAGGATGAGGAAGAGGTTCCAGGAGCAGCTAGGGAGGTGGCGCGGGCAGCAGGAAGGGGGCAGGGGCATTAGGTTTCCCTCCCCCAGGCATGAACTTGAAAAAAACAAATTGTGAACTGGTTTGTTTTTTTCTGGGGATGGTTTGTGGTTCATGGGTAGCCACAAACCACCCCAGTTCATCATTTCTCTGATTCATGTCCTCTCTGACTGGGACCATCTCCCGTCTCCCCAGATACGCATATTATCAGAGCAGTTTTAGGAACCATTGCTTCAAGGCATTTTAGGCACCTTGAAGTGGCAAGTACAGATTGTCTACAACATGAAGATCTGGATGTATAGCAAGCAATTTACGATGGGCACTCGAGCTATTTCCCTCTGTCTTTCTGCTCAAGCTGCCTGCTTATGAGCCATGGATGCAAGGAGCTTGGGGCCAGTTAGGACAGGATTATAAAAAGCTCGTATTGGTTTGATTACCTTCCGAGGACACATTATAGATGAGGTTGGGAACATAATGTTACTGAAAGGAGATTTTATCACATTAATTTGACATAGTGAACATTTCATTTTAACAGACTATTCTGAGGTTGTTAATACATCAGGATGCATGTTTCTCTATGACATGTGAAATGTCAGTGGTCACTAAATGATTGCATCATGAAGCAAAATGCTTGCTATGGGTAAAAGTAGTAAAACCAACTCTCGCATGAAAATTAAGTTCAGAACATCAGAATTTACCCAAAAAGTATGATAGGAAGTTACAGGATTCCAAGAGCAGACTTGGAAACACTGTTCTCCAAAACACCCTTAATATAATCTAGAGAAAATGACTAGGTGGGCATTCATCCCACAGTTTGTGCTGTGGTTTTCACTATTCCAGTTCAACTTAGCAGTGATAGGCACACAAGGCATTTATTCCATCAGCTACACAGTAGTGAGTAGATCAGATCTTTTGGCATAAGTATGCAATATACTGTGTTTAACCAGCAGGACTGGTGTGTGTGTGTGTGTGTAATTTGAAGAATTTCCAATTATACATTAGTCTTCTAGGACTGTTGTTGGGAACACCCTGATAACATTGCTCATGACACACCCAAAGAGGTGTGCAGTGGGAGTGAACTCTACTCCTTTTGTCTGCCTTCTGCTCACACTTGTAAGGACTACAACTGCAATGCTATTTGTAAACTACATTTTTAGCAATATTTTTTCTTTTAGTCTAGTGCTATAAGTGTTACGCTAAAGCATTTCATTGATAGAGCACTAATTAAAATATTTGCTACGGCTTGTCAGTTCAGCACTAGTTTACTTGCTAAACATTCCAAAAGAGAAAAAGGAGATTTAAATGCCAGAAAAATGGGTGGGTAAGAGGGTAGTGATAATGGCAGAGATGGGTGAAAGAGAAAGATGGGCTATGTGATATGCAGATATCTGAAACCCAAATTCCCAATATAAACATTTCTGTGTGATCTGTGGCAGTGATTTAAAAGTCAGGGTGCGGCACAGGGTTGTATTTGCACCAACCCAAGACAAAGGCCTGTGTGATCATACTTTAAACAAGGTTTAATGAAGTGATAGCTGATTGGGTACCTCAGTGAACTGGTACCTGAATGCAGAGCTAGAGGTCAGAAATTCAACTCCCCTATGCTTCGTAGAACAGTCAGCCCATGTAGACTTGGGCAATTTGCACAGTCCCAGAGTAACCACAGAAAATGGGAATGGTGAGCTGTGTCTGAGTACTCTATACTAGAAAATGCTTGCAAGGGTAACCTTAGGTCAGAATTGACTTCATGGCACATTATTGTTGTTATAATAATTAATGCAGCAATGAGCTCTACAGATGTGAGCCTTAAAGGAATGCTAGGAGATTGTGGGGGCCCTGGCACGTTTGAAGGGGGCCACAGACTGAAAAATGGTCCATCCTGTTTTTCTATCCATCTGTTCATGTCGTCTCCTTGTTTGACCAGAGGGGGCAGAGCTCCTAAAAGGGCTGTGTCAAAAAAAAAAAAAATAGATGGAGAATGGCTGTTCCAGAACTTTTGCCTAAAATGGTTGTGTTTAAAAACGGATTGTTATTCTTACAGGAAGAAAAGTGATCAACTGTGAATGCGATATTAAAGTTTGGAGAAAATGCATGGAGTATTTTGTGTTTTACAAATATAGTTAAAAATGTTATCTGTTGCCCGTGGAGCTGTTTGCTACCTCCTGCTGGGCAAGGCACTCCTTGACTGTTATGACTGCTCCAAAATATTAGGAGGGAAAATATGACAGACTTCATTGCTAAAACCACAGAATTCCATATTGCCATTATTTCAGCACTCAAGAATGAATGTTATTACCCAGGCAGGATGGAGTTCAGCACCTGAAGTAGGATAAACGAAAGGGAAATTGAATGACAACAGCAACCCCATTGTCAGAATCTCATTTTTGTTTTCTGGCTAACTCACTTTGAGGCCAGCATCCTCTTCATCCAGTTGGGTTTTCCGCCCCAGGCTTGGAAAAAAGGAGCTATTAAGTACCTACTTGTATGAGAGTTAGCCCCATTCATTACAATGGTATGCTCTCCATCTTGCATACCTTTTAGTAATCTTGTAGACCAGCACCATACTGAGCAGTATATTTTAAAAGGCAATATTTATAATGATCTAGGCCATTGTGCATTCTTTACATTTCTATGCAAGCTTTTCTTAAAACGATAGATGTTTCTAGACCAGTTCTTAACCTTTTCTTTACCAAGAGAAATGAAGCCTTTCTTCATAAGTTGTCATATTGTGAGACAACGCTTCTCAAGGTCAAGTCCCAAGCTTTATTCCCCCCTGGCGACACCTTCACAGCAAAATTCCTTCCTAAGGGAGTTACATAGGACTCTTTATATCCATTTCTTAATATATTTTGCAATTTATTTGTTTTTATTGTTTGATTGATTCAAGTGCAAGGATCCATAAACCTGATTGTATGAACTTTTTATACCAGTGTGGGGGACTCACCAATGCAGTAGAAACAACTTAAAATGGAAGGTACATGGGTCAGTGTCTTGTCAACAGGAAATGATATTCATTCCTTTTCTTGCAATAGACCTGCAAAACATTGTATCTCTATAATTATTAGTGATTTTCTAACAATTGCACCACAAGGTACTTATATGTAGACCAGTTTCTTAGAGATGACTTGCAACTGTGAAAAGAAGAAGGCAGTGAGAATGATAACATCTGTGCTGGCCTCCATGTGCTCCTCTTCAGCAAAGGGCATTACAATTAGCTGCTCATTTGTAGGACTTTCATTCTTGGACACTGGACATATTACCATTAAGAAATGCATTTGATAACATTCACAGTCCAGAACATGTGTTGCACCAAGCTCTTTGGAAAGTATTTCTTAAACTCACTGACAGTTCAAACAAAGCAAAGGGACACTGCCAAATCTGATAATAATATCGAACGGATATAGAAGTCTAAAAGCATTACTGATCACTTTCCAAGGTGCAGTTGGTCTAGCATTCTTCAACCAGATGTACTCTGGCCTCTCATTTAGACTTATGCATACTTTGTATCTGCTAAGTGGGTTAGAGATACTGTATCCCATCCCAAGTTGATTTCTTTCATCTCTAATGGGAAAGTACTACTTAGGAAAGGAAATCTCATTGTTTTTATGTTCTTCGTATTTATTGTACTGATTATAGAAGCTAAAGTTCAACTTTATTCTATAAAATAACCTTCACTAACTTGGAGCCCTCCAGGTGCGCCATACCCAGCACATGGGAAGGGCAAAAAATTGGCAAAGATGGCTGTACACTATTGAAAGATTATTTCCCATGATCTGGTAACACTGTGTTTGGAGTTCTGCAATAGATTGTAGATTGAACTACATTTAAAAACAATTGGAAACTAAAATTGGTACAAAACAGTGCCAAGAATGCGCCGACTGGAACTGGGCACTTGTTATGTGCTATCAAGTTGCTTCAGAACCATAGTAACCCTGGGAATTAGTGACTGATATATTAGTCATATTGGAAAGTATTTCCCCTTAAAATCAAAGACCAAGGGCTAGGTGGGAAGAAAAGAAGCACTGGAGAGTCACATGGGGGCCCGGGGCCACATTTGGCCCACCCCATCTTAAGACACTCCCCACCAAATTATATTTAGGCTTTTTCAAACCACAGAGTTCCTCTGTGAAGATTCTCAGTCATCCAGGTGAGGTTATGTGGAAGTTGAATCATCGCAACTGGACTTCTTTCTTCTTAGGTTGAAACATTTCTCTGCTCATCCAAGTAGCTTCTTCAATCTGAGTAGAGTTGGTAGGAGACCCCTGTTATAATCTCCATGTTGGTTTCATTCCCCCACCCATCTGAATTGGCTCGTTAGATGGACAAAGGACTAGGTAAAGGTAAAGGTTCCCCTTGACAATTTTTGTCCAGTCGTGTTCGACTCTAGGGGGCAGTGCTCATCCCTGTTTCCAAGCCATAGAGCCAGCATTTTGTTCGAAGACAATCTTCCGTGGTCACATGGCCAGTGCGACTTAGACACAGAACGCTGTTACTTTCCCACCGAGGTGGTCCCTATTGATCTACTTGCATTTGCATGCTTTCGAACTGCTAGGTTGGCAAAGAGCTGGGACAAGCGACGGGTGCTCACTTTGTTGCGTGGATTCGATCTTACGACTGCTGGTCTTCTGACCCTGCAGCACAGGCTTCTGCGGTTTAGCCCGCAGCGCCACCACGTCCCCAAAGGACTAGGGGTGAGTGAAAATCCCACTTCTGCAGTCCTTTCCCACCCATTGCTATGGGTTGTTATCAGTTGTTAACAGTGGTCTTTCTGATGGGTTTGGGATGAATTCCTTCTGGGGAGGGATGAAAGGGCAGCATGATAAATAGAGTTCCTCCTTGCCAGCAGAACCTTGTGTGGGGGTGGTGTCATTTTGGTTGCTTGAGGATCTGTAGAGGGCACATTTACTTTTTCTATGGAAAAAGAGAGAGCATTAGCTGGAGTCGAAAGGGCTCCTTTAGCCATCCTGAAGGCTTGGGCGTGACCTTGAGATTGTGGACCTTTTTTTAAAGCAGCAGTCTCTTATTACCTCTAAAACAGGGCTGGGAGAATGTGTGGCTTTCCTGATATTATTAGGCTGCAACTTTCATCAGCCCTAACCAGCACAACCCAATGGGGAAGAATGATGAGAGCTATAATCCAAAAACTTTGGAGGGGGCACACTTTCCCTAGCCTTGCTATTAAAATATAACTGTGTCAGAGACTTACTCTGGTGTGAAAAATGGTTTCCCCCTTAGTGTGGGGGACAGGTTCTTATGTTCAGCAAACTCAAAGCTTTCCAGTGCAGATGGGACTAGCTTTTCTGGCCCCAGCTTACCAGTATAATACTAGCAAAGTTTTCTTCTTTTCTTTTCTTAAATTCTTTTAAATCACTGTAGAAAAGAGTCAAACATGCTGAATTCTCTGTAGTGAATAGGGTTTAAAGTAGATTGTTTCCTATATTGCTAATATATGGAAAAATCTGATAGGAATGGTTCATTATGTAAATTCCATCCACGTTGTGTGTGACTGAAATAAATGACCTTCTGACTCAACAGTGCTGAATGTATTCCCGAAGGTTTTCACGGCTGGGATCAAATAGTTGTTGTGGGTTTTTCAGGCTCTTTGGCCGTGTTCTGAGGGTTGGTCTTCCTAATGTATCACTAGTCTCTGTGACCGGCATCTTCAGAGGACAGGTGTAATGCTGAATGTGTTTATGGATCTCAAGAAATCAGAGCATGATTTTGCTTGGTTAAATTAGAGTTAAAACAAGAGTGAGGCATTTTTTACATTTTTAGCCCACTCTGTCATAATACTTTTAGGCATCAGCCATGAAGAAAAGAAAACAGTGTTTTTTTTTTCAAATTCCTAGGTGTTGGACAACGAATTTTCAAAAATGGCAGAAGCTTTCAAATCCTGAATTTGAAGAAAAAGCATCTTCGACATTATGTCCTAATTATTTTAGAAATGCACTGAGGATTACTTACAACAATCCTAAGTTTTCCTTACCTCATTTTTTATCTGAAGAGCATTCTCAGTTAACTGCTATTAAAGAAGATGATGAATAAGCTCCTAGGGCAGCATTCTTAGCAAACAACACCATACACCAAACATTAAGTCTTGTTAAATTCCACTGGATTTAGGAGGCAAGAGATAAATGTGCACTTAAAACCCTACAGTTGTTGACATCAATGACATAAAAAGTGCTCTGTTTGGGCTAGATCTTTCCTAAAAATTATAACTGTAGGCACTGTCCTGTATCTTTAGGTAAAGGTAAAGGTTCCCCTTGACAATTTTTGTCCAGTCGTGTTCGACTCTAGGGGGCGGTGCTCATCCCCGTTTCCAAGCCATAGAGCCAGCGTTTGTCCGAAGACAATCTCCCGTGGTCACATGGCCAGTGCGACTTAGACACGGAACGCTGTTACCTTCCCACCGAGGTAGTCCCTATTTATCTACTTGCATTTGCATGCTTTCGAACCGCTAGGTTGGCAGGAGCTGGGACAAGCGACGGGCGCTCACTCCGTTGCGTGGATTCGATCTTACGACTGCTTGGTCTTCTGACCCTGCAGCACAGGCTTCTGCAGTTTAGCCCACAGTGCCACCACGTCCCTTCCGTCCTGTATCTTTACTGGAAACCAAATGAAACACAAAAACAAGCATCAATAGGCAGAGAACTGGTGTGTCTGTGTGTGTGTGTGTGTGTGTGAGACCAAGGTAACTGATTGGACCTTTGACTGTATATTTATTTCAATTTTGTTCTTGTTATCCCAGTCCTCTGCTAGAAAATGCTGCCACTCATGTTGTCCTGAATCACCATTTAACTTAATGAGTGATTTTTAAGGATGTAAATTATGATAAGGTATGTGGTGTTGGTGCTAAATTCCATTTATTTGGAAATCTTCTCTGGCAGCTGTTAATGTTTTTTATGCCAGTTCCATTTGCTCCTTAAAAGCTGTACTTTTATTTAATTTCTAAGGCCAAAAGCTGCTGTGCACTGTTTTTCTTGGATTCCAATGTATATTAAAGGCAATAGAAGATGGACACATTCTTGAAATCAGACAATGACTGGCCTCATCCAAACCTGTTTTTAAAATTCATGTCGATTGTTTAGACCATATTTCCCCACAAGTCAAACATATGAAAAGGCAGTGGCAGCCATAATATTCACCTTGACATCTGTAACTATTGTTAGAAAATATGATCATTTCTATATCTTCAGCCAGCTAAGGGCAAAAGATGTCCCACTGCTGACAGATCACAGTGCTCTGACCTGCTCCCCCTTAAAATTTAAATGATGTCCTAGTGATTAATGTGCTAATTGCATTGTTTCGTGTGATCTAATTATTTGGTAACATAGTGTGATTGGGTAGTTTGCAAAGAGAATAATGGTTGACATTTCCGTAACAATGATGTTCAAAGCATGATGCCCGCCATTGTTGCCACTTAATCTTTTATAGAAAAGGAATGCTGAAAATAAAATATGCCTAAGAATGTAATCACAGGATAATAATAATCACAATATTGACCATAATCTAAACTTCATTGTTATTAACATGAAAAAGACATAATTTAATCCCTCTATGGTGCCCCCTGTGCCTACTCAGCCTGCTCCTGCAAATTAATAGATGGAAGTTTAATCTACTCCAGTACTTGACATGATGAAAGACCAACAACATGTAGCATTTCTGTGTGGCTGGCATAATCTAGAATGCTGATTTTCCAAACAGTCTCCAGATCCTCTTAAATGAACATAAAAGGACATACAAAACAAAGGAGAATTGATTTTCCCTTCATAAATGCAGAATAATTTCTAGTGTTTGGTTAAAAATTACATTTTTAAAAAAATATGAAAGAGGTAATTTCTGTTTTTAGTTTATCTCATGTCTGGATTTGTTAAACAATTTGTTGGAAAGGGCTCATAAGGCCATCAGGTCCAACCCCCTGGTCAGTGTAAGAATCCAAATCAAAGCAGATCTGACAGACGGTTTTCTCTTTAATGCTTCCAGTGTTGCAGCGCTCACTACCTCCCAAGATAGCTGGTTTCATTGTTGTATTTGTCTAACAGTTAAGAAGTTTTTCATGATAGGTATCCTAACTCTGGCTTCCTGCAATTTGAGCCCATTATTATGTCTCTTGCACTCTGGGATGATTGAGAACAGATTCTGCCCCTCCTCTGTATAACTATCAAGTATTTGAAAATGTTTATTATATCACCCATCTGTCTTCTTTTCTCAAGGCTAAACATGTGTAGTTCTTTCAGTCTTTCCTCGTAGGGCTTGGTTTCCAGTCCCCTCATCATCCTTATTGCCCTCCTCTGAACTTGTTCCAGTTTGTTGGAATCCATCTTAAATCATGTTGTCCAGAACTGAACACAGTATTCTAGGTAACCAGTGCCAAATAGAAGGTGATTAGTGCCTCACAGGATTTGAAGACTATATTTCTGCTAATGCATTCTAAATAGTATTTGCCTTTTTTGCAGTCACATTACACTGTTAGCTCATAAACAGCTTGTGATGTAAAACAGTTCCATAATTGTTCTCACTTGCAGTATACTGAGCCAAGTATCCCCCAGCTTATAGCTGTGTATTTGGTCCCCACCCCCATGTAGAACTTTGCACTTATCTCTGTTAAATTTCATTCTGTTGTTTTCAGTCCGGCACTCATGCCTATCAAGATCTTTTTGAATTTTGTTCCTGTCTTCCAACGTATTAGCCATTTGACCCAATTTTGTTTCATCTGCAAATCTGGTAAATATTTCCTGCAACCCCCTCACCCAAGTCATTAATAAAAATGAAGATAATACTGACAGTCAGGCCCACTAACTGATCTCATAAGAGAATACAGCAATTAGATATAGTATATACACCATGAAAATTCATCTAATATCAGAAAAAGGAAATAAATATCTTCTTACAGTTATCCTATAAAGCTGTGGCCAAAGTTACATTAGATTCCTCACTATCACTGAGATTTTGTAAAGGGACTGAGAACCGGTGGGCCTCTAGAAGTTGACAACCTGTTATAACCAAAGTAGTAATCAAAGACTGAATCTAACCATTTTGGATTTGCCAAGAGTTTGCACCAGTTTATTACACCACCTACTGCCAAGGTGCTTATATAATGAGTGCTTTGAAAGAATGTTACAAACAAGCATTAATGCAACTTTCACTGTCTGCTTCCTGTTTCACTTTCTACTCCCTTCACAACCATGTACAGAGTGTACAGAAATCTATGGCCTCAGTAATGTATTCCAGGTACTTGAATATGTGAGTAGTAATCCATGAAAACTCACACTTGAAATAAATATCTTTGTCATAAAAATCCTACAATCTCTCCCCTAACAAGTTATGTTGTACTCATTATTCCCATTTATTTTACAGTACTAAGGTTGCACAGAAACTTTTTATCCAAATAAAGGGTGTACAGATTATAGCTGATTCACACTGTACGCTTTAGGAAATATTGTAAACTGCTCCATTCCAAGATCCATGGCATTATATGTGTTTTTCTGTCTCTTTTTCATTACAGTTTCATAAACTAAGCTGAGTAACACAACAACAACAACATAATATTCCAGAATGCAAAAGGACTATATATACAGTGACACAAGTCTTTCTCTTCACCCTACAGTTACCGGAAATGGCTGGGAGAGCAGTCAAAAGGGGACAGATAGCATGGTGATCTCATTCTGAGCTCTCTCTAGCATTTCAGTGATTGGCGTGACCAGGAGATAGTGCCCATCTCTTTAGTGGGATATTCAGCTGTCACTGTGAGAATGGGGACAGTGACCAAATGACCCTATTAGCAGGCTATCTTATCTTCCCCTGGGACCCACTGAATTTCCCACTATAAGCTCCCCAGTAGACCCAGGGGAGACCAAGTTAGACTATGACATCTTGGAGGAACCAAGACTCTGAGAAGATCCTGAAGAGCAAGAGATAGAAATATGACTGGGAATGACAGAAAGGGTGGACCAAAGTGGAAAATGCCCAGGAAATGGAGAAAAACCAGGTTCTAGGAAAAGCCCAGGAAATGGTGATCAACCATTAGAGGCGGGGATTCAACCTTGGGAGCTGGGGACTATAAGACAGCTTGAAGGCAGCAATGGTGGAAAAAAAGCAGAAATGAAGAAGAAGACAAAGTAGATAGGTCTGTCCATACTGATAGGAGCAGAGGAGCAGGAAGAAGAAGTCTGGGATGACTTGATAGAAAATCAGTTGGAAATTGAGATCCCAGAAATTCCTGAATTTCCTGGGGACTCGGAGTATATATACAAAGATGACCCATGGACTGTTCTCTGAGAAGAGCCAAAGAGACATTTTAACCTACATCTAATACACAAGCCCTTTTATTGAGGAGAGAGAGAGAGAGAGAGGAAAAGGAGGAAAATACACAATTGAGCCCAGGAGAAATCTCCTGAGGAATTGGCAGTCTCCCAAGCCAAGGCCTGGTGAAAACCAAAGCAGGCAACTTGATGATCTCAATCAACCCAAGGCTAGTATGAGAGGGCCAGGAATCAAGGATTGGTGGACTTCCTCTCAGTGCAGGGTTATAAGCCTTCTCTGCTCTACTGCCCCTTGTGCCTGTTGCAGAGTTTTGAATTTCTGGTTAAATTCATCTAGCTGTGCAGGGATTCACAAAGCAGAATAACTTTAGGTTTCCCCGATTAGGCTACCCCTTTTCTCATGATTTAGCAGGTACAGTCTCAATAATTCACTTAGATGTTAGAATGGAAGAGGGGAACCTGACAGACCTGACAGGGGTCAGTGGGGCTTGCATTCACCTTCTTCTTCGGTGGTACCAACTCAGCCGACTGTATTACTTTAATTTCCTTAATTTCATTCAGGTCAAATAACTGACCAGCTTAGGGTCAATTTTTTAGGGTTAAAAATTCAAATGGGAGACAAAGGAGCTGTAGTGGTATTCCTTTGCTTCAGGGATGAACAAAGGCCCCTTGTACCTCAGGTGTTATCCCAGAATCATAGAATTGTCTTGTCACTTGCCCACGTTTGATCAAAGAGCAGATGTCTCGCCTTTATCAGTGGCCAGGCTGATTAGGAATGAGGAAAACTAAAGGCCAACAAACAATTCATCTGCTCGTTGCCAAAAAGCTGGACTCATTGCCAGGGAGCAGATGGAAGTGGATGATAGCCTTAATGGGAGAAAATGTGAAGCCAGTGTTTCAGGGTTGTCCTAAAGGAGGAAGAAAGACTTGCTCAGGGCATACTGCTATATTGTGCTAGTATTATAAACAGAGAAAGCCCAATAAGTCCTTTTTCATATTTACTTGTCTCATGCTGTGTTGATGGAGCAATGGAAGAGGGCGGCTTGGATTTGATGTCCTCCTGCTTGGGAAAAGGTTCACGGCAGGATACAAATTAGAGCTGACATGAATACATTTGTAAATGTACTTGGCCCCAAGGTGACATCACCACTGCTGTTTGAGGCAAATAAACACCACTAGCAGAGGACTACGTTAATTCTAGGAAGTAATTTACAAACATCTGCAATATGTTTTCTGGTCTGTGCTGCTTTTAATTATACTTAATGGAATTGCAGGCTAGCTCCTCTGGATTGCACACCTGTGTAGCAACATGATACAATTAAACCCATAAAATCATGTCCCCCTAAAAAAAATGTCTCAAGGGCACTAGTTCTTCTAAGTCTGTTGTAGCATTAAAACAACAGAGTCTTGGAGTACCTGGCAGTGACTGGTAGCTCTTGGACTAACAAAAATTTGAAGTGTCCCAATCCACTTCACCAGAGGAGATGCCTGAAACATACCATTTCTGAGTGGATTCTGCACCCCATATTTTGGAACTTGCTTTTAAAAAGGGACTTGCCTGGCACATCTGGCCATGGATTTTGGACTTTTTAAAAACAAATTATGCACCTCCCCCAGTTCTAGAATGCTGAACATGAAGAAGATGTATGTGGAGTCTAAAGCTACTCTCTTGTGTGTGAAATTTTATTGGTCTAATAAAGGTAGATTAGGTACACTAGGGCTAGGGAGGGCAACAATGAAGGAACTAGAAAAGATAATCAAGTGTAAGGATGTGTCTGTCATTGGAGACCAAGACCAAGATCGTCCACACTCTTGTAGTTTTGACCACCATGTACGGATGTGAAAGCTGGACAGTAATGTGAAATGTGGTGTTGGAGTAGAGCTTGGTGGATACCCGAGACTGCCAGGAAGACAAACAAGTGGGTCCTAGATCAAATCAAGCCTGAACTATCTCTGGAGGCAAACATGTTGAAACTGAGGCTACCTTAATTTGGGCACATCATGAGAAGAAAGGATTGTGTGGAACTGACAATAATACTAGGAAAGGTTGAAGTAGCCCCAGCTCAAGTTATCTGAGACATGGAATCTACTCCATGTATTTTACTGTTCTAGGATGAAAAGCTTAGCAATTAATTATCGGGATTTTTTTTCCTGCCCTGGAATTGTTCATTCATGAGAGCTCAAAAAGTGTGAAAATTTTGGCTTGGTATATTCTTAGGGCAATAAATCAAAAGGCTCTATAAAAGCCTCTTAAATACTTTTTTTACATGTCTCCTTTCACTATTTTTTTGGTCATTTATATAAAATAATATGTTTCCACACTTACAAGCTGAGACAGATGTGATTTTGTTGAGCAGAACACAATAGAGTGATGCTACATGAAGCTTATCTTAGCCTCTCTCTTTCAGGAATAGAGCTAATGGTGAAAAGACTAAACCTTTCTTTCTTTCTTTCTCCACCCTCCCCCCCCCCCCCAAAATAAAACACTTCCAGGAAAATGTCTCCTTTGCCTCTGTAATGAAAAACAGATACCAGAAAAAGAGTGATTAAGAAATAATAGACTGACTGGCATCAGGTACTATAGGAATTAAATATCTTTAACCCAACTTAAAAATTGGCATTTTGTGCAATCCAAAAATGCTTTGGAAATTATTGCTGATGTTAAATAGAACAGAATTAAATAATTTATTACTATCAAAATAATTCCGTTTAGGTAACTTTGCTTTGAATGCACCCCTCCAGAGATGTATCTTTCATAATATAAATTATGAATATAAATATGATCAAGTCAGTAATTTCTGATTATCCAGGGGCAAGAAGGGTGGGGAATGGGAGAAAGTAGGACAAGAATGTTCTGGGTAATTTTCCACAGATCTCTAAATTCCTCACTTTCCTTTTCCATGGCATGAAAGACAATGCTTCTCACCAGAATGGATTACATCCAGATGTATCTATACAGTTTTTTCTGGATACATGTACACGAGGAAGACACCCTGTTTACAAGGCTTGGAAATTACATTTGGCACCATACAGAGCGGCAACAGAAGCAAGTCTCCGTGCTGCTAGTATAGGAGACCACATTACATTATTGGATGGTAACCATTAGTCCATTCTCAAGGCTCCACCCCCCACAGAATGCAAAATAGCTTTTACACAGCACTGAAGGAAGACCAGTCATCTCTCACCTTGTTGTGAAACCAAAGACCAAATGCTTCAGATCTAATGCTAGTAAAATAAGAGTTTTGGAAAGAGGAAGCATTTATCAAAATGATGCTATGGTAAAGTAATATAACTTCATTTTTTAGACAGGTGTTTTTGAATAGGCAGAAATACAGTGTACCAGCAATCAGTTTCACATCTTTATGTGGTATGACCTTGTATTCCTCTCAGTGGTTTTGTTGAGGAGTCAAAGTATAATGCAAAACCAAGAGGCTTGAACACATGGTTTTACTTTGGGTGTTATATAACTTTCACTTCTCCTGCCTCCGTTGGTGTTACCTTCCCCTTCCTATTGAAATAATTCCACCTTCATTCTGCAATGTCTTTAGGTATCACCTTGGATATTATTTACTGTGCACATGATTGTTTGTTTTTTAATATGCCACCTTCTTCCTCGCTGGGAATTCAACATTTCTTTTTACTCGTTCAATTAGAAGATCCAGCACAGCCTGCATTCTGGAAAATATTCTTTCTGAAAAGAAGCTCCAGCAAGCTGTTTATGTGTAGAACATACTTTTACATGACAAAAACTGGAGTCGATAGTGGAAACTGCATGGGTTGCTTATTACTCAGTGCTGAAATCTAGGCACATTATAAAAAGCATCACTGCAGCAAACAAAAAAAAAAAGACACTGGTTTT
Source organism: Pogona vitticeps (assembly GCF_051106095.1). NCBI lineage: Eukaryota > Metazoa > Chordata > Lepidosauria > Squamata > Agamidae > Pogona > Pogona vitticeps. The sequence continues at coordinate 145,661,221 of NC_135787.1, read as the reverse complement.
CCTTTTTATCTGTAGCTATATATGAGAACTCCCTGTGACATTCCACCCAGTGTTCCCTGTTTGTTTTCCCCAAACCAAGGTTCACTTTGCTGACATTTTCTCTTTCATCTGCTGCCACCAGTGGATATCCCCCTTATCCACACTTGCACAATACTTGAATCAGACACTGCCAACATAACTTGTTTATTTAGACTGAATTTGAATCACAGATGTTCTTTTTAATCATTTTATAGAATCACTCATTAAAACTTTTATACTTGGTTACACATTCACTTCTTCATTTGTTTTATGGATTTATTCACTTTAACCAACTTATTAATATCAGTTCTCTCTAGTTCTCTGACTATCTATCTTGACTATTGAATTTCTCTGTGTCTGTTTGCACCATTGCTCCAAGGCTGTAAGACCTAGAGCCCTGAAACTTGATGTACATATTAAGGGGCCATAAAGACATACACCTCAGGGTCATTTGCTTCTTTGCAATGGATTAATTTTAACATGTTGTATATACTGCAGTATTGCCACTAGGTGGAAGGCTACTATAGCCAGGAAACTTGGGGCACCTGGGTGTGGTCCCCCAGGCAGGGTAGAGAAATGAAGATGCCAGAGAAGAGGGCTTCTTCCCTCTGCAAGATCTCCCAGATTCTTCCAAAGGCAAGGGATTCAGGGGGGATAAGAGGGAAAGAGTGAGCAGAGGGGCAAGATGAATGGGTTCTAGAACGAAGACAAATGCAAGGGGACAAACCGTAGTAAGAAAGAAAACTATTAGAGGACAAGAGAAAAATGTAGAGAAAGAGGACACTAGGCTGGGGCTGGGTGGATGGGTGAGAATACCTCGTGGGTAAGGGGAGAAAAAGATCATTTAGTTCCATTGGAGAACTCCAGGGTAGTGAGATTGAGGGTTAAGAAAGACTGTCTGCTCCTGTTGGTGGAAAGGAAGAGCACCTATGTGGTTGGGAGAGGAAAAACACTCAGGTAGGTGCAGAAGTAAGGGTTTTTTAAGCATGCAAAGACAGATGCTTAGTTAATACATAGTGTGACAGAATCCAAGCCAATTTTGCCTGGTAACAGAAGAAATAAGGTGATGAGCAGGGGGGGAAAATGCAGGAGTGCGCCTATCCAGGAGAGCCTAAAGGAGGAGCAGCCAAGAAGAATGGGAGAGAAAGTGAGAAGTTAATTTGTATTCATAGAGGGAGGTTGTGTATTTTGGCAATTGGGTTGTAACTTAAGAAGAGTTTGTGTTGAACTCTGTTTTCTTCACCAGTTGTTACTTTGTAATAAAGAACATATTTTTTTTTATTCTTTAACTTCTTGGTCCAGTATGTTAATGACTGAAGGCAAGCCATTTAAAGGGAGGTTATTTTAAAAGGTGACAAGCCTGAGTCAAGGCTGGTCACACACAGTAACTTCAAGACAAGATCCAAATATATGGTCAGAATACAAAAAACAATTCAGGTTGCCATTGTCCTTCAGAGAGACTGCTGTGTATCCACATCTCATATTGTAAATGCAAACGTGGCTTGTTTGAGTGGAACATGGTCTGACTAGTTGAACAAAAACAGTAACATTTTAACTAAGATTAAAACACTACATTCTGTAGCTTGGGCCATTTGGTCCAAAGTCATTTCCAATTAAAAAAGAGATTTTTGCATAAAGAAATAAATGAAAATTGAAAGGTGTTAGGAACTTGCTCATAGACAGCAAATAAAATAAATAAATAAATAAATAAAAAGTCTAACACTGAGCAATAGTTTAATGAATCGCTACAAAGTTACAAATGAGATGAGGTTTTGAGTTCTTCATAACTCTTCATTTTTTAAAGATTATATAGAACTTGGAGTTAAGGCAAGATCTTTCCAACTTGTCAGCATATTCAAACTAGAGATGGGGATGTTCACATCTATGCAGCTGGACCTGATGAGGGTTTGGCCCCCCCAGGACTGGACCATCCACTCATGTATCCTGCTGCGGTGCTGGCCCTGCTCATCCTTCCAATGGCTCCCAGAACTCAGCTCTCTTCCTGCTTGGCCGGCTGTGCCAGGCAGGGGGCGGGAGGACGAGTCTCCCCATACAGCTGCTGAGTGGCCAGCCAAGCAGGAAGAGAGTTGAGTTCCAGGTGCCATTGGAAGGACGAGTGTGACTGGCACCACAGCCGGATGTATGAGCAGACAGTCTGGCCCTGGGGGGTGGACCCTCAATAGATGCAGCTGCACAGGGAATATCCCTATCTCTAATTCAAGCTAAACTAATTTTATAAAGCAGATATTGCCAAATAGCTAAGTGAAAGCCTAGGTCCTTGGATTTATAGGGGGTCCGTTTGTAGCTCAGCAGCTTAAGGGCAAGATCAAAAAGGATAATAATGGCAGCAGCTTTGTGCTAATGGCTGCTCCCCGGAAACACCAGGAGTGAAGCATGCCTGGCCACCCAATGAGAAGAGACGAAACTGGTTAGTTGGCTTATGGGCAGCCCCAAAGGTTCACTCTTGTCCAGTGCTCTAGCAATCAGTTTTCATTGAAGAAAGAGCCAGAGGAGAACAGGAAAATACAAAAAGAGAAGAACAAAGAAAAGTGGAAGAATCAAAGAAAGAGCGGAAGAAGGCTAGTGGAGTAAGGGAAACTGAGTGTTTATTCAACAAATGACTACCAAACTTCCTGGTGTCTATCAAAGTGGTCCAGCCCCCATTCTTGGGATACCTATCCAATAACTGAGGAAACATGTTGAGAGTCTGGTCAATGGTGGGGGAAATGGTGTCATTGATTATGATGTAATATTTAGAAAAAGAGCTCAAGATGTTCATATCCCATTTGTGGGCCTCCGCAGTGCCATGTACTTGGGCAGGCTTACATGAGTCCATGATATGCCAGAAACGATTGCAGCCAAACTCACTAAGGAATGTTGAGTTGGATGGATGATAGGCCCCTTTCATGCCCCACCACTGCCAAATCTGAGAGTCTGCCCCCTGCTGGCAATTCCTAAACAGACAAGATAATTCAGGCTCACTCCTCATGTTTCACATTATTATCAGTCTGTCCTTTGATGGCTGAACAGCAAAGATGGAGAGGCCAGCAATGGAACCTTTAGGCTGCCACCTCAAAGTTCTTTGCAGTTCCCAAGAGGCATGGGACAAGATTGTTTTCTCTACATATCACTCTTGTCATCATTTCATTGGAGTTGGTGTAGGTTGTGGACATTGGATGGGATGAAGGTAGAGGAACAGGGCTGGGTGGCCTATATTTCCATCTTGGAAATATAGGCCACCTTCCTTAAGGAATCTTGGGGTGAAGAAGACACTCATGGATTTACTTAGCTTGGGGGTGAGCTGCAGTTGCCTTCATTACAAATGGAAAGTGGGTCAACTAGTAGTTGAGCACGTGGCTAGCACCCAAGATCTTGCCATTATTTTGGTTTATAACCCAGCAGCTGGATGAGATTAGTACAGTGGCTGGCAGTTGGACTAGCTGATGCCTGGATCCATTGCTGTGATGTGCCAAGCTTATTCAGCTGTGGTCATTTATTTTCTATCAAACTGCTGTGAGTTGTGTTTTCCATTCGTGGGAGCTGCTGCCTAGGTCTGCAAGTTTCCAATTAGAAACTTTGTCATAAAAACACAATTATTGCTATAAGCAACTATCTGGAGCAGGACAGCTACTTCTTCCATGCTAGGACATATCATGTCTCATGGTAGGCCTTCAAATAATGTACTGTATATAGTGGTGTCATGCTTTTCCTAATGTAATTAAAAACAACAACAAAGATTCTACTACCCATTCCAAATTGGCTTTATTTCAGTGTTTGCTTCTACAACTCAGTCCTGATAAGAAGTTCATTTAATATTATTCTTTAGTTCCTAATTTTGCTGTATTCTAATCAGTTGCAATTCCACTCAAGCCATCTTAGGAAGCAGCAACAGAAAGCTGCATTTCAACCCCTTTTATTGTGTCTTACTGAGATGCAGATCCTTGCCCAGCTTTCATCTCAGAATTTTCTCAGTATTCAACAGCATTCTTTTAGCTGCTGTCCAAACTGTTGTGGTATTTTTTTCCTTGGAAGCTGGAAGGATCACACTCTTTTGACCTGTTTAATCAAAAGCAGGATGGGGTGCCAAAATTTTTGATTAAGCAGAATGAGGTTCCACATTTGGGGGCTGAGGCTGAGGGGAAGAAAGAGAAATCCTTGCATATTTAGGATGGAAAAAAGTTCTCTAAGGGAAATATTCATTACATTTTTTAAAGCTGACCTTAACACTAGCTGAACGCTACAAAATCCTTTCACTACAAAACAGGACTGTAAACTATGATCAATTCTAAAAATTCTATTCAAGAACAGTTTACAGTTCCTTGAAGCTTTTAAAAACAAATTTTCACTGAATTGATCTCTGTTTGATCCATTTCTCCTCTGTTATTTTAGACAGAAACTAGGCTGTATGATTCGTTATAAAAAACACTTATAAAACGGTTAACATTTTTTCCTGAAAAAGTGCCTGAAACTTGGCAGATCAGATTCCATGGAAAGAGAATAAAACACCTGCAAATTTCATTCCAAGAAAATCAAACACATTGAAATTATATGTAGTAAAAAAACAACTAAATATTCAGCTGTAATCATTGGAAAGCCAAATCAAATGTACGTATATATGTGGACAATATTATGAAAGGAGTGTGAGTCTAATGAATAAACAATTATTTGTATCTAAACTTTGTCATGCTTAGAGAAAACCAAATGAAATTAATGGGATTCAAGGAAGTTTCACAGTCTCTAATGTTTATAACCACATTAACCAATATTCTAATTGTAGCACAAAAGAGATATGCATTGGAAAATGATCAGATAGTTCATAGCAAGTGATTCAGAGGAAATTGTACATTTGGAAAGAGCAGCTATTATTTTATTTCTAGAATTTAAAAAAATTAAAAATCTGAGGCCATGACTACACTGTTGAATTAAATCAGGAACTGGTTTGGGTTTTTAGAAATCAATTTAATGTAACATGTTTTTTGTGTTGGTGTGTGCATCCATAGGGACTTTTAGTCCATAAACTTTTAGTCTGATGGTAAGCTCTGTCGTACATTGGCACTTAATAATTCCGGATCTTTGTTTTCTTGGTTTTTGTTTTGTACCCGGAACTTAATTATTCACCCCATTCTTGGGATAGAGTTTCCCTGTTTGAGGCGGCTGATGCCAGACTCAGCAGCTTTTATTCAGCAAAGCCAGAATCAACAGACCACAGAACCGCCCACAACTACTAATAGACATTTATTCTGTTCTTTAAAGGTAATCATATATGGTAAAATGTCCTTTTAAATATATATATTTACACTAAGTGTGTGTGTGTGTGTGTGTGTGTAGGGGGTATGGCTATACACACACACACACACACACACACACACACACACACACACACACACACACACACACACACACACACACACACACACACTCAGTTCTGAAATGGCATAGCACTAGATTGATGCAGTGCTAAAATAGGAACAGAAAGGAAAAAAAAATGTTTAGACCGCAGGGTAACCTGCAATTCAAAACCTGGTGTACTCGGCAAAGCCTGCAGACCCCACAGACATTATGTACTCTGACACAGGTGATTGCACATGCCAAATTGGATAAAAGAAAGTGCAGGGATGTTGGTAAGTCTTTGGACCCGAGTCCCAAATTGAGATTCTTTTCTTTCAGATTCTTTTATGAGCACCTCTTTTGTTTTTGAGTTTTCTACATATAGGTTCTTTTGTTTAGCTGTCTTGAGTACTTTTAAGGAGGAGAGCAGGGTAAAAATATTTTAAATAAATAAAATAAAAGGAAAGGAAAAAAAAAACTCTTTTGCCTTCCTTTACTTCAAGTTATGTGATCCCTGGAACTAGACTCAGTTAACAATCTGACTGCAGTGATTTGGACCCAACCTCTTTCCAAAGGCAGTGTGTGTTATAATAATCCTGTTGGGGTGTGTTATAATAATCCAAAGGCATGTGTCACCGTTGCTTGATCAGCTCTCTCCAAGAACAGGTGTAGCTCGTGCACTAATTTTAACTGCAGATGCGCTCCTGGCCACCACTGAAGCTTGGGGATCCAGGCTAGAGATGAATCCAGGAGCACCCTTGAGCTGCACATCTGTGTTTTCAGTGGGAGCTCCCTCGGATTTACATGGAAAAGAGAGATAGAGTTGATTATTATCTGCATACAAGTGACACAGAACCCCAAAACTCCAAAAAACTTCTCCCAGTAGTTTTATGTAGATCTTAAATAGCATGAGGACAAAACAGAACCCTGAGGGATCCCACAGGCCAATGGCCAGGGTGTTGAACAAGAGCCCCCCCAGTGCTACCTTCTGAATTCTCCTCTCTAAGAAGCACTGGAGCCAACATTAAAACAGTGCCTCCAAGTTCTATCCCACAGAGATAGCCCAGAAGGATGCCATTGTCAATGGTATCAAACACCCTCGAGATGTCTAGCAGAACCAACAGGGACATACACTCTTTGTCTAGTTCCCACTCTAGGTCACCCACCAAGGTAACCCAAGCAGTCTTCACCCCATTATCAAACCTGAATCCAGATTGAAATGGACCGAAGTAATTTGTCTCACCCAGAAACCCCTGGAGCTAAGATAATTTGACTTGGTCTAGCACCCTGCCCAAGAATGGAATATTAGAGACTGGTTAGAAATTATTCAGTATTGTGAGATGATACCAGGGCAGACAGAGCTAGTGTGCTGTAAAGGGTAGAGCCCCAGACTAGGGCTCAGATCTTAGTTAAAATCCCTGTTTGGCTATTGAGACTCATGTGGGGGGGGGGAGTGGCAATAGTGAACCACACATTGAACATTTCACATGTTTAACAAAGTTGGTTATGAGCACTGTGATTTGGAAGAGACTTGATGGCACATAACAATTAGGACAGGTTCTCTTGCCCTATGTGACAACATTTCTCATGCTCCTTCTTCAAGAACTAAAAAAAAAAACTAAGGATCAGATGTGAGATGCAGGAGTGTGTGTGTGTGTGTGTGTGTGTGTGTGTGTGTGTGTGTGTGTGTGTGTGTGTGTGTGTGTGTGTGTGTGTGTGTGTGTGTGTGTGTGTGTGTTAGGGTTAGGGTCACCATTGACTGAACCTCAATGTCTGTTTTCATCATCTTTTAATTTACGGACCCAGTATAAGGAAGAATGGAAATGCTCCATGTAACTTCTCCTAGGGAATTTATATTAATTAGCAACAGTCCAATTTAAATGGAAGTGGAGTTGCCTAGGACTGTTGTACTTCCCCCATCCCTTAGCAGGAGGCTGTGGTTACATAATGACATCTGAGGGTGGGATTGCCACAGAGTACAACCAGTCCCTTCCAAGATGCTTATCTGTTTAAGAATACTCTCCGCAGTTATCAGTCCCTGATGTTTTTTATATTTTAAACTGGCGAGACAACCATGGTCTGCGTCTCTGGGTAGCAATGTATCCATCTGGAAAAGATCGTCCCATAACAAGTATGTCTTAATCCTCAGAACTGGATTGCAAGAATTGGAACTAAAAGAATAATGGGACGGTATTGAATAGGGGAAGATTTCTGCTTAAATGCACACAATTAGATTAAACCATTTATTCAGTAGTGTTTAAACAAACATGAAAACCATCCAGTCCAGCTGCAGGCCCCAACTTTTGGAATGCTGATTGCTTTACTCACAGGCCAACTTCTAAGCAAGTCCTTACTCCTTCACATGGAAAACATCATCTATGTATTTTCCTTCTTTCAGTGAGGATGTAACCACACCCAACCCCCAAGGTTAAAAGCCTAGGATGTTCTTTCTTGCTACCCTCCTCCTAGTATATGAAAATTAATTTGTTTTGGTTCAGAAATCAAGTCACTCCTCCCAAACAGTCACAAAAGGCACTTAGCTCATTTGGAGCACTACCCAGTTGTGCTCTTCCTGTGTTTGGAAAAATGATACAAGCTAGTCAAGCCCTTGAAGGTCCTCAGAGCTGAGGGTTGCCAGAGCTTCAGCTGAAGTTTCAAAGAATTCCTGTGCTTCTCCAGATCTCTAAGTAGGGAGAGAAATCTCAGAACGATTGGTGCTGGAGGAGGAGAAATATTTGATTTTTCTATGAGAGATTTCTTTAGAATTATTTATTTATTTATTTATTCATTTATTTATTTTGCACTCCTCTTCACCTATACTCTTCTTGTGTTAGGGCTCTCCATCTTGGTACAAAGATGTTTGTATATGGGTTACTACTTGCTTCCCTCCCTTTCTTGCCCGCACCATTTCTGTGAAATCATAAAGAGCCACCTCATGACATCAGAAAGATCCTCCAACCTCTAGTTTTCGAAGAGAAATTTTAGAGAATACAACCTGGCAACCTTATTGCTACCTCCTTCCTATGGTGAGGCCATAAAGCAAAGTGCACTGCTTTTAAGCTCCATAGTGCTTAAAGCACTCTCTGGGTGGTTTATGTTTTTATAATTATGCAGGCTACACATTGCCTCACAAGTGAGCTGAGTGCTCAATTTACCCACCTAGGAAGGATGGACAGCTGAGTCAACCTTGAACTAACTACCTGAGCCTGTTTGGATTGAATTCAGGTCATGAGCAGTCTTGACTGCAGTACTGCAGTTTAATCACTGCACCCCGAGGCTCAATCCATAGAGGAACTGTGGAAATGAGGCACCACACATCAACTGAACATATATGAGTTGCTGTACAGTAGAGGTGAATAACTCTTAATGATCCTGGCTAGGACTGGGAGATGGAATAGTCCAGCTACTGAGAAGGAAGCTGTACCATCAATTAATTTGTTTCTGTTTCCACTCCATTGAAAAAGCTCAGCAAAGTAGTCATATTATAAAGCACAGGGTGGGGATGCTTGCTTGCTTATTTATTTATTTATTTAAAAATAGGTGCTTACGACAATTAAAAGACAATATTCAAAAGCTAAAAACAGTATAGAAATAGTAATAAAGAAATAACAAGTATTATATTAAAAACAGTCAATAAAACCAGTACTAAAAACACATTTTAAAACAATTCATTTTTAAAAATGACTAGGCTCAGCTCTAATTTGCCAGAACTTTTCACTTTTCTGAACTGCTTTCATGCCTTGCTTTGTATTTGCCATCACCATAATATAAACTGGGATGTTTGTATTTCTGAGAACAATGCTCTAATTGTCGCCCCACCACACATATTCAAAAGTTGTGGAGAATATTTCAGGTCTATGTCCTAAAACAGAGGTGGCATTCTTAATTTCAACTAGTTTTAGATGAGAAAACAGAATTGACTTCCAGAGATCCCTCACATACAATCCATCTGTGTTTTGTATGTGAAAGTTCATGCTAAGGGAGTACAAAGGGCCAAATCCCAAATGTTTGTAGCTGGACCTGACTCTCACTAATGTCCATGAGAACACTCCTTCTGTGAAGACACAGGCCCATGTTTTTCCTAGTGTGAGACCCTCTCAGACTGGTACCAATATTACGGAAAGTGAAAATGGCCCAATGAAGTTCAAAGGTTCAAGTCAATGCTGGAGCTTTTTTTGAGAGAGGAAGGGGAGAACGATAAGAATCCTCCACCTACCGTATTTGCCAGCGTATAAGATGACTGGGCGTATAAGACGACCCCCCAACATTTTCACTCAAAATATAGAGTTTGTTATATACTCACTGTATAAGACTACTCCCTCTTCCCCACACCTTCCACACACCAAATAAAATGTGCTATTCATTGTCACCATTGTAAGTCCACAGCATGACTGCAGCGCCTCCAGCCCGCCCCTGCATCTCCCTGTGACCAGCACTAGTGTGCAAGTGCACATGTGTGAGCTCTGCATAGACAAGGGGCGGGCTGGAACGCCGCTGCTTCCTGTTGAGCAGAATACAACCTCGAAAAGGCTGGCACCCCATCTCACTGCTGATGCTCGCCACGGCCGCGCTGGATACCGCGCGACACTGGATGGTATGTAGAATGAGGTGGGCAGGCATCGGGAGGCTACTATGGGCACCGGGTGAGCATTGGAAGTCCACTATGGGCAGCTATGTCTATCCCAACTGAAGTGCACCCGGCGAATAAGACGGCCCCCCCACTTGGAGGCATGTTTTTCAGGGCAAAAAAGTAGTCTTATACGCCAACAAATATAGTACCTGGAAATTGTAGTCCAGAAATGAATTTTTCACACCCTGACTAATCCTCACAAAAATTCTCGAACCTGGGACATCTGATGTACTATGGGAGAGGAAAAAGAGTTGGAGCACCTTCAGAAAAAAGTGCTGCCCGGTACTAATTGGGTACCTGCCATTTGGAATTAGGGTGAATAGACTATCGTAAAGCAAAAACCCTTTTTACCCCACAAGAGTGCATTTTGAAACACCATCTGGCTATAGCTTGTAAACAATAAGAACATTCATTAACGTCACAATGCCCTAGTCTGTTCACAATATGAACATTTTGCCCCAGCTTCAGCTCAAGGATAGTAAATGTTACTCATTTTACAATAAAACATTTTAGTCACAGTCTCTTCAACATATAACTTTACAACTTCTGTGAAAAAACAGAGAGAAAGGCAGACATAAAAGTGAAAAATGTGTTTTGCAATGCATCTGCCACTGATATGGGAGTTCCATTAAATGGACCGTGCAAGTAAAGGAGGAAGGATTTGTTACTGGGATGTTGCCAGTGATATCCTCTGACACGTCCATGGTTTCATGTGGTCTTGATCAAGCAGCTCAGACCTTTGGAAAATCCCAGACCAATAAGGCTGAAAGCAGAACAATCTAACTGTGTTTGATATACTAGAGGCCTATGGGTTGAATGCTAGTGCATTTGAAGTACTGGCCTTAAATTGTGGTGTTAAAAGTTGCGAGATTCAAGATGCGGCAAGTTTGAACTTGATCAGTGGCCACTTTCTTGTTGCAATGAGAGGGAAACCATGTCTCAAAATTCTGTGGCTAGTTTGCTGGTGAGTCTCTTGCAAGGAATTATTTAACTTTCTTTCCTGTCCTTATCTAAAAAGTGTATCTAAACTTTACCGTTCCAGCAGTTTCATGTTACTCTAACTGCCATTCTTCCATCATCTATCTATCTATCTATCTATCTATCTATCTATCTATCTATCTATCTATCTATCTATCTATCTATCTATCTATCTATCTATCTATCTATCTATCTATCTATCTATCTATCTATCTATCTATCTATCTATCTATCTATCTATCTATCTATCTATCTATCTATCTATCTATTTATTTATTTCCCACCCATCTATTCATTCGACTACTCTGGGTTGCATACATTAAACGAAATAAACAGATTAAAATAACATCAATATCAAAAACAATTAATCATTCAAGATGGATAAAACAAAGAAAATAGATCAAATAATGCCCGGAATCACATGAAATCTAAGGGTTTGTAATTTTTTGAGGTGCAACAGAACTCCCCTATCTGCAGGATCAATACCCACTGATTCACTTCTCAGCTGGCTGAAAATACTAAATACCTCCCCCCGAAATAACTATTTATCATTATTTCCAGGGTGTATTTACCTTAAATGGCCACTAGAGTGAACCAGAAACCATATGTCCAGTACTTCCAGCAGCTGTGGTGGGAGGCTTGGAACCAATCACCCATGGACATTGTGGTCCTACTGTCCTTGGAATGTTCTGCAACAGTGGTTAGCTCTGTAGTACAGGGGAGTTTACTAGCACTCTCTTCCAGAGAATTCCAAGTATCTTTTCTAACTATAAACCCCAACGTTCTAGACAATGAAACCATGAGAATTAAAACTGCTATTGTTGTGTAGTGGAGGCAAGCTCCTGACAATCCTCATCTTACATTTATTCTGTGGCAGTTCACAGGAGATGATGATGATGAAAGAGATGAGAATGTTCACGGCAACCCTTGATTATCTGTGCTTTTTGGCTAGTTAAGGAAATCATGGGCTTCTCTAGAGGCATCCCAAGACATACTGCTGCCTGCAGGAAGAACAAGCTGGCATCTATTCTCTGGTTAATGTATAGGATGGACTAACAGAATGGAGTAGCGGATCTTACCTCAACACTGTCAGTGAAAAAATCTACACCACATCCGAGACAGAAAACGAATGGAGTGGAGGGAGAAAACAGAATGAGCTGCATACACAGTTTTATCCTAAGAAATGGGAACCATTAGAGATGTCTCTGTGGAACAGACTGGCAGGTGCCCCTCCAGATTTTGCATCTGCTCCCCAGGGCACTGACCTCACTTTGGATAACCATAGGGCCAGCTCCAAGTTCTTCCAATGCTTCTTTTGTTAGCTGCCTCTGAAAGATACGGACAGCGAATGGGGAAAGAACAGACAGTTAATGCAAGCTACAGTATCAGCCAAAGCGTTTGTGTGGGCATGAATAGTTGTATCCTGCCATTGATGTACTGAACTTCAGTGGACCATTCATTGTACGCAAATGTGTATGTTAAGTGCTTTCCTACTCAGATTTCAAGATCTTTCAAGATCTATGTAGAGAAAAGTGCTCTGGTGTGCATAAGATGCAGAAACCACCCAGATTGATTTCATCCAGTTAGTTGAAAAGACAGATCTAAAAGTGAAAGCTCTTTCTTACATCTGAAAAGAAGAGAATGATTGCAAGGTGTTGAAAACTTACTCTGAAAGATAAAGCATGCACGATTCTGGAGCTCACGAGAAATGTAATTGCCAATTTACAGTAATTATTTCATACCAATCTCTTTGCTCCCCCTCCTAGGATTTGCAGGAGCCTTTTTCAAGAGACTTAGTGAGCATTTGATGGAGTGAACAAAATGGATGAATTCATACTATGATTTCAGCTATAGGAATGTTCTCTCCAGAAGGGAGTAAAGGAGAAAGGCAAGAACCCCTCTCCCCTTGCATTCTTGTGTGACCTAAAAGCTAGTCAATTTCACCAAAAAGCAACAATGGGAAACCTCTCCAGCAGAGCTGTCTCTTGCCCTCTGCTTCACATACACCATTTGTAGACCCTTCCTGGTTTTTTTTTCTTTCCCGCACCTTTCCTTCCCTTTGATTCCTGGAAGGGAGCCATAAAAGGGCAGGGTGTCTATTGATCTCTTCCAAGAGGTGGAGGCAGAATAGAAAGAGAAGGATAAGTAGATTGGAGGAGAAAGAAGATATAGTCTGATTCTGAACACTTCACTTGGATTACATTCAAAGAAAAACTAGAACAGATACGGATGTTTGGAATGAACCATTGTGGATCTGAGGGGAAAACAGAACAAAATTCCAACCTATATCAATTCTGGCAACCAAGGGCCTGGACCTAACCTGTTCTCTTAAGGCAGACTTGGAACTGATCCACAGTTGGCATCATCTGGATGGGGTCAAGGATCCATGGAAGGTGGACATCGCAAGGCAAAAGATGAAACAATTGGCCCTTTGTTGGTGTCATGGGGTGGTAGCTGGATCAAACACAGACATAAGAACATAAATGTTCTGTTGCATTAGAACAGGGGTTCAAGTGCAGTGTCCTGGAACAGAACCATAGAACAAAACTCATGGAGTGGGTACAAAAAAGAGGAAAAATCTATATGGTAGACTTGATTTTTTTTTATGACAGAGGTCATAAAAAGGCAGTACAGGAAATTGTTAGTCATTTAATATGTGATGATGGTAGTAATGACAAATGGTAACTTTTAAAAAAATCTCCTAGAGAGAGGCACTTACTGGATTTTCTTTGACAGGGTTGCACATAATATGGATGCCTTAAGAAGTACCCATGAACTGGACCTGGACTGTTGGATGTTGTAATTCAGTTTAATATTTTCTGCTGGCATCACCCAAGTGTATTCATCAATGGGGAAATTATTTTGCTTTTCATTATGCTAGATGACAAGGTCTGCCTAGTTCAAAACCAACCCTGCATTTTCATATCAGCAAAAGTACTTCTGGCCAAAGAGATATACACTTGTTCTACATATTCCATTTCATTTCCCCCCTTTTTCTATAAATTATTGATTAATCGTCAGTTAAACAATAAGCCTATTCTTCTCCTGACCTGGCTAGATAGGTCACTGTTTCAGGTATCTGGCTGCAGAGCCAAAATGGTGCTTTGTCTTGGTTCATGGGTATGACCCATGAACCATGAATTACCTCCCAGTCACCTGATGAACCACAAATCAATTCATCCATTCATTGGGTCTTTTTTTTTTAAAGACAGCTCGTGGGACTCTTAAAAAAAAGCCCCCTGCCCCCACAGCCTGCCCCCACCCCCTTCCCACTGTCATTTACCTGGCCAGGCTGCCTTCTCCTGCTCTGCGGTAGCTTCCGCTGAAACAGAAGCTAGACTGCTGGAACCGCAGTTCCAGTTCCAGCTGCCTAGCTTTGGTTAGGAGTAGTGGGGAGGACTGGCTGAGATGATTCCCCCTGCTATCAGACAGCGGGATGGGGCACCACTTCAGTCTCAGCGGTCATGGAAAGACAAGGGAAGGGGGATCCAAGGGATCTCCCACCCGTACTGTCCTTGGAAAGACAGCAGGGGTGGGGGATCACTTCTGTCAGGCTTTCTATGCCCAGGCATCATCATCATCATCATCATCATCATCATCATCATCATCATCATCATCATCATCATCATCATCGTCATCGTCGTCGTCGTCGTCGTCGTCGTCGTCATTGTTTATTATTATTATTATTATTATTATTATTATTATTATTATTATTATTATTATTATTATTATTATTATTATTATTATTATTATTATTATTATTATTATTATTATTATTATTATTATTATTATTCCTTACTCCTCTTTCCTTCTCTTTCCTAGTGTTTTATCCCATTGTTGAAAGTTTTCCACTTTGTATAATGCTTTTTATTATTGTTGTTCCCTTTGTTGTGAGCCGCCTAGAGTGGACTAGATAGGCGGGATATAAAATAAATAAATAAATAAACAAACAAACAAACAAACAAACAAAATTATTATTATTATTATTATTATTATTATTATTATTATTATTATTATTATTATTATTATTATTATTATTATTATTGTTATTATTGTTATTATTGTTATTATTATTATTCCTCGCTGTTTTACCACATCTGGCATTACTTGGGAAAAAAAACTATTTTAATTATTTAAAATTCTATATACAGAATTTCTAAAACATTTCTAAATATAGAATTATGTGACATGAAATAAGACTTGTATATGCCACTGGATATATTTTTTAAAAGGAATTCATTGAAACAATGTCTGCTTCTATGTATGTCGCTGAAACCCTCTTTTGTTGATCAAGCATAAAGAGTACATAGGAGACATGAAATAAAACTCCAGTCAGCCAGAAATTTGCATGTGCATATATTCTTATCTATCTCATTTGATCTTTACATGATTTTTAATCTCTTGTACCTTGTTCCTAAAGCTTTCTTAAGAAAAAGAAAGAAAGAAAAAGTAGGCACTTTCATTTAGGAGCTAAAATACACAGATAGAATGAGAGGAGGGGAGAAAAGTCAAGGGAAGCATGCAGAAGCCTCCTTCATTCTCCATTTGGGAAGAACCTCTATCAGAAGCAGTAGAAACCTCCTGCTATTCAGTCCAGATAATACTGAATCTTTGGCTTTCTGAGTTCTGTCCCCCCCCCCCGCTACAGTATTTAACATCTGCGTGAAACTGCTGGGAGAGATTGTCTGGAGTTTTCGGATTCGATGCCACAACTCAGCTTTTCCACGTGATTCCAAGGAAGCTGTTCTGGACCTAGACCAGTGTTTCTTGTAAGCAATTGACTGGATGGGGGCAAAGAAACTGAAACTTAATGCACATAAGACAGAAGGACTCCTGGTGCGTTAAAAAGCAGATCAAGGGATAGGGATTCAGCTTGTGCTGGATGGCGTTACTCTCTCCCTGAAATGTCAGGTCTGCAGTTTGGGTGTGCTCCTGGATTGAACTCTGAGATGCAGACGTTTCAGTGGTGGCCAGGGGCATGTCTGCAACAGTAGAACATGTTTGCTTGCTATGCCCATTCCTTGAGCTGTGGTGATACAGTACATAACCAGATCAGGCATCTGGCTTCTGCAACATGCTTTATGTAGGGTTACCTTTGAAGAGTGTTTGGAAACTTCAGTTCAAAATCCTCCACAGAGACTGCTGGCTGGCGCTGGTCACAAGGAGCATAAAATCCCCTATGACAACAGCTTCACTCTCTGTTTCCAGGCCCAAGTCAAAGTGCGGATTATGGCTTACAATGCCCTATATGGCTTGAGTCTGACAGACTGTATCACCCTACAATGAGTCTCCTCAGCTTCTAAGATCTTCTGGGGAGGCCTTTCTTTTAGTCCGACCATCTTCACAGGCTCATTTGGTGAGGACCCAAGAGAGGGTCTTCTCAGTGGATGCTCCCAGGCTTTGGAAATGCATTGCCCTGAGAAGCAAGGTTGGACCCCCCCCCCCCCTTGTCCTTCCATCTTCAAGCAAAGGCCTTTCTTTTCAGGCAAGTTTGTAAGCAACCAGTGAGTTATTTTTTAAAAAACAAGGAATGTTGCATCTATTGAATTTACAGATTTCTAAAATGTTTTAAGCGTTTTTACTGTTGCTTTGAAAAAAAGTATGTATCTATTTTTTAATGTTTTGTCTTATGATGTTTTAGATTATAATTATTGTGCAATTTTTACTGACATGTAACACCTTCAGAACTCTGTGGGGAGAAAGGGGGCAGGCAGGTGGGGAGACAGATATTTTTATGACTAGCTCCAGGTCACAGGGCTAGGTGGAAGCCATGGTTCATCACGTCTACTTTGCCAGAAAAAACAAATCTCCCTCCTGAATATTCAGTGTTCACAACTGGGAACTTTTCAGAATATTCATGAGCCTTGTACCAGATAACAGTCCTACTTATCCTTGCTTCTCTGCCCCAGGTTTTGCTGGTATGGAACACACAGACCATTAATTGCAAAATGCATTGATTCATCTCAAGGAGCAAAGACATTTTGTGACTCACTGTCAACTAGTTTCTGGTCCCAGACAAACACTGGTGTTTATTTACAAAGCTCTGAAGTGCCTGAGTCCAGTATTTCTGAGGAACTGATTTCTCCCACATGATTTTTCACATGAATCTCTCCTTTCCCCCAGGATTGTTACATTCCATGTACCTCCTAATGACCAAACTATATAAGACACCACCAGCTTCACAGTTAGAATTAAGAGGTAAAGAATGTTTGTTTATCCTACCATGAGGTTGCGGGGACTCTACAACTTTACAAATTAGTTTATTTTTGTTTTGTGATAGGTCACTGGGAACAACAAAAGGCTTCTGTTGTGAATTCAATGTATGTGCAGATACGCTAGCTTTGAAGTAAGAAATCTCTGGAATAATATCATATGAGCAGTTGATATCTCATATAGTTTGATCCTAATAGGAAAAAGGTAATTCTGTGCAGTTGTGGAACACCTGGTGTAGGTCTATGATCTAAAATCTCTGCTTATATTCTTGAAGGCAAGTGATGACAGTTTTATTTAGAAAGGCTTTCGGAGTAATTACTTGCCTGATTTCATTATATTATTTCTTCTGGCATTTTTTCTTGTTTTAAAAAATTGTGGGTATGGACACTCCAAAAGTACATTGGTTAGCGTGTTCTTCTTTCCTGCAAAGAAGAGTAAAGTGATCTGTTTTCCCCACCTCTCTGACTTATTAAGGCTGTGATTGACAAGAACCTCTTTGGCTGGTGTGTGAAAGTAATGGAGATTATATAACTTCAACAGCCTGGATCAGTCACAGAGTTTGGGATTTCACATGTTAATGGAATGAAAGAAAGCATGAATGAACAAATAAGTGAATGAACAAACAAACAAATGGTAAAAGGTGAAAGAAAGGCCTAAACATTTGTGAATAAAAAAGCATCTTTTTCCACTGACTGGGAAGTCAGTTAATTCATTTTGCCATTTTTATTTTCAGTTCGGACAAGAAAGCAAAACAGAGTACTTTGTGGTATTTTTATTGGCCTCTCTAAGCCAAAGAGGGATTAGGTTTCTCATGGGAGAACTTAATTTCGCCAGTTTTCCAAAGATCTCCAGAGCCAAAAGGTTGAGATAGATCTACATCTTTCTGAACTCATGATCCAACTTTTCTTTTTTATTAAAAAAAAACCCACACACTTCCTTTCCCATTACATGGACACCTTTGATCTCTATATATATTCTATCTATGTGTTACGGTGCACTCCATTTAACCATTTGTGCTCTAAAGACACACCCACTGAACTGAGTAGAAATCCTGAGCATTTTCTAATTCCTTATACTAATGAGGCTGATGGATACATGAGTGGTGATCTCATTTATGGCTAGTTGCAAAGGATAATTTGTTCTGATGGTTGTTGTGGATTTTTCGGGCTCTTTGGCCATGTTCCGAAGGTTGTTCTTCCTGATGTTTCACCAGTCTTTGTGGCTGGCATCTTCAGAGGACTGGAGTAGGAACTCAGTCCATACTCTGTTGCTGTTTGTTGGATGGTTGAGTATTTATAGCTGTGGGAACAGCTTTTGCCCTTTTAAGGAGATAGGATGATCAGCGTGTTTTTGTTGTGATAAGGGGGAGAGATTATCTATCACTGTGATTGATGGGTGTCTTTAGCAGGTCTTTTTTGTGCAATTATCCCTGGTCCTTGTGGCTGGGTAGAGTTCGTTGACCTACCCAGCCACAAGTACCAGGGATCATTGCACAAAAAAGACCTGCTAAAGACACCCATCAACCACAGTGAGAGATAATCCACAACAAAAATGCATCCACAACAAAAACACATGAATTACCATTGTCAGAGATTTCCTATCCAGATGGAACTGTAGGTGTGCAATCTGTCTGAGCTGGAAAAAAGGCCATGGCCAAGATCTGTTTCTCCACAGAGATGGCCAGGTCCAGAAGAACACTCATATTGTGGACCTCGTCTTTCATGGGGAGTGTAACCTCATACAACCAATGTTAACGTCATGGAAGCAACAGTTGCTTCCACTTATGCTAAAAACTACAAACGACAGAATTTCAGAGGAGACAGGTGGCTAGCGCAGCTATCTCTTTTGTTGCTGAATCCATGGGTTCAAGCTCATCCTTGTCTATTAGTCTCAAGTGTCTTGGCAGTTTAGGGTCAAATTATACATTACAGAGAACACATCATTTGAAATTTGAATCACATTTGAATTTCAAGGAAAAGGTTCTGGGCATACATTCATGTCTGAGCAATCAGAATGAAGTACATGTTTATGTGCAGAAAAGCCCAAGAAAACAAAGCAAGCGTACTTGCAAACTATGGGATGTACAAAAAAGCCTTGCTGTGACAATCAGGTTCTTTCAGCACTTAAGGAATTCCCTCTTCTGATCACATGCTTTCTGTAATATATCACTTGATTGTACTAAGGAAGATAACATCACATGGTTGGGGAACAGATTCATAGAAAAATAAGAAATAAATGATGTACAAGAAAAAAATTGCTAAAGTGGTTCAGCTATATACAGTTGTCTCATTTAACAGCAAAAATCACATGGCTTGGAAAATATTAACTTTGTAGAGAAAACAATATATTTTTCAGTTTCAGTGTCTACAGTGGGAATGGAATATGTTGCAACAATAGCTGAGCTAAATTGTAAAGCCTAAATGAGTTTAAAGATTTGTTGGTTAACTTAGGTGCCAGTGTTGCTACTGTAATGCTTACGGAGAGTACAAACAGTACGTGGATGCTGCTCTTGGATCAGAAAAGAAAATCTTTTGAAATGAATGGAACTGCATGTGGCTCATTTGGGTACAATCTATGCAGATTTCTAATACAGTAACATTGCCAGGGGGAAAGTAGGACTTTGGGAATGTTCTCCTGTGTATGATTATAGTTGCACAGAGAAGGAGGAAGCTGGGCTATATTTGAAGGTTCCACCATCACTGTTGGGTCTTCCTCCAGCTATTCACACATTCCAGAGAAAGGGAAAAATATTTTTTAATTATACAATTTGATTGTTCTGTTCTAATTTGTGGACAAATTCACTCATCATTCTGATGTCATGTAAAATAATGACAGGAAATAAAGAAGATCACAGGAGATGGATGGTTCTTTTCTGAAGGGCTCAGGACAATAAGCTTTATGCTTCATTTATTTTGAAAATGTCATATAGCTCCACAGCTGGTAACGGGAAAATACCAAGGGTTGTTTGCTCCCCAATGAATCAAAATTTGGCCAGGAGTTGAGTTGGCTTTCACACTTCTTCTGAATTATATTACAATTATATTTCTATAAGACATTTGAATTTTGGCAGCAACTCACTCTTCTGCAAAAATGCTGTTTAGTACATTACTATGTCTCTTACTGGAAAAGGTGCTTTGAACATATGTCTGTTGTCAAGTGGTGGAAAGCATGGTTAGGGGGTCTACATGTCCTCTTTTAGGGAGGCCAGTCATCCATTTGAGGGACTGCCAGAGGAGACTCCTGTTTTTAAAGGCATCCTCCTTTTGAAGGGCTATCCACACCAAATCTGATTTGACTACTGGCAGGGGGAGAGCAGGGGTCTTAAAGCTCCCATCTATAGGGAGCAGCACCTGGACAGCAAACAAGTTGGTTGGTTGCTTGTAATTCTGTTTGAATTCTAAATCATAAAAATCATTTTCAGTTTTCACATCTATCCTTATAAATGATTGTCAAGGATTCTGGGTTCAAAGAGGTCCACACTAATCGCTCAGCTGTACTACCTTAGTCGTCCTGGTGTGGGTGAAACCAAGCGGGCCAAATGTGCTGATGGCTGGGGAAAATCTAGCTGCTTAGAAACTTTCCAACACATTCATTTGATCCAACTAAGCATTGCTTCCAGGAAGTTACCCCAAATCCACAAGGTTATGTTCTTTGACTCTCAAACCAACCCTGCAAGGTAGAAATGCCAACATAATGAGAAAAAATTCTCTCACAAAACATTGAGATTCTGGGTAGATGGACAAGGCAAGGCCTATATTTAAGTACCACAAACCATCTTAATTCAAAAAAGTCAAAGAACTGCATAAGAAAATTATTTTTTATTGTTAGGTCAGCGAGCCTGATGCCTGAATATCTCTGTAAGAATCCCGCACAACTTATAGACATCAAGGGAACAATACAAAGCCTGTGTTCACCACAAATGATGTTTATCCCATTTAGAGGTTGATTCTATTTATTTCAATACATTTTTGCTTTTGTCCCATACTCAACTGACATCCATGAAAGTAATTCCTTTGTAAAGCAGTGTTATCATACACTGACTTTTTCCCCAGGCTTGACTAAATAATATTTTTTTAGTAAACTGCTGTTGAAGGCTTATTTTTAAAAATACAGTGTATAATTCCAAGGCTGCTTTTTCTACACCTCCTTAATTATTTTAACCCTCAATATACACAGAATTTCATATCTTTTTATTAAAGATGGCAAAAAAAGAAAGAACAGAAACGTTTAAAAAACAGTTTCAACGATTGGAAAGAAAGCCAAAAAAAACCAGAAAAGTTTTGGAGCAAATAATCAATTAAAAGTTTGAGGCATGAGCAATACTGAGCAAACTCGCAAGACAAGAAAAAAAGCTAGCTAAACAATTCTAGTGCTTGCATTCTAGCATAGCTTCAACGTAGTCTCAAGCACACACAAAGTGTACTTGCAGCAGGGCAGCAAATGAGCATAGCATCTCAAGAGATGACTAAGTCAGCTAAAATAACTTCTGTCCTCATTTTTATACCCTAAATTTCAGCTTCTGGAGTCTTCCAATGGGTCTCCCAATCAGGTGCTGAGTTTCCTAGAATGTTCAAGAAGACAAGAGGACTCTTGTCTTCTTGAACATTCTATTCCTCCTATTACTCAATTAAAGTTAATTTTTTCCATTATCTCAGTACCAAGGAATAAGCCAACTTGGTCTTGAAGGCTGCTCTCACACCAATAAGCTGCAAGTGTTGCTTCCTCCCAATTATTAGTGGGTATTACCCTCCCCACGCTCAGCTACCTCATTCCAGGTACTACCTACAAAGCCTGAATTTTCCAAAAGAGTCTATGATCCCTCAATTTCTTAATCTCTTAACAATGATCATATGTAATTTTATGTAAACCTATATCTTCTTTTGCCCTCCTTTTTGGCAAGGCTTGTCTTCTTTGAGCAGATGCTAGGCCTAATGGATAGCAAAAAAGCCACTGTTTGCCAGTGTGATTAATCAAGCTATTGAAGCCACTGCAAGCTTCTACATACCTAGGTTGCCACACTGCAGTGCCTACTTTCCTAGGAGTATGCCCATTTAGATAAATGACTTACAGCAGAAAAAGTATTATAAACTTCCACTGTTACTTGAGGCTAAACTGTATTTTGTATGCTTACTACTGAATAATTCTGCCTATGGCTTACCTCTAAGTGTGCCTAAGATTACACTGCCAATCTTTCCACAGCCTGCACAGAAAAAATATATTTCATAGCATCCTTTAAAAATAGTTCTGTGCAGTTTTATTGGTTCCATAGGCATAAAAAACAAGAGCTTGCAAAACTGCTTATGACACATTTCAGCAGCTGAATAAAAAGAAAACTTCATAGTCTATAAACTTTTAGAAGTGACTTAACTTTGCTCAGCCGAGTTTGAGCAGAATCTGTGCCTACATCAAAAAGACATGAAAACCTCAACATATCATGCAATTTCACCTCAAAATCTTAGAAGGAACTGAGTCAAATATGAATTCTGTGCGGACAGTGTTTAAGACTATGGTTTAGTAATGTAACTGCCTTGCCTCAATTCACTGAATTTTATGAGGATTTAGATGACCTTATCTCATTTTATTTATTTATTTATTCGATTTTTACCCCGCCCCTCTAGACAATGTCTACTCGGGGCGGGGTAAAACTCCTAACCCTCTCTTGTTTTTCTACTGTTTCTCAGGATCTTTTTTTCTTTACCACAGAAAATCTACTAGGGAGAGGGTGGCAGGATATCTATATGGTGTTTCCATTCATTTAGAAGTGCTCACACTCAGTCAATAACTCCTTGAGGAAGATTACGTATTTTATCTACATAATTTGCATGCCATACCACCTAATATTATGTTCTCTGGGCAATGTGCATTAAATAGAGCCTTTATTGCAGATTTTAAAAGTGATGTGTATTGTGGGGTGGGGGACATTAAGCAATAAAGTAAACACAGTAAAGTTTTAATCCAGATTTAAAAACTGATATCAGGAAAAATCTTGATCTGAGTAAAACTAAACTTGTCAAACAGGTCTGACCATGCTTGTGATTTCTGAGAGTTGAATGGTGTCTTGAATTGCTTTGGATAGCCTAAAGGTATGGCCCGTAGTCTATAAACCTTCCAAAACTTGAGCTGAAAAATCTCAATTGGAATTTCTCAACCAGCAGTCCACAAATCCCTTTCATAACTGATTTTTACTCTTTTTTGTTTTTAATGGAGGTAGTAGGTTAGAAAAGCCAAGTGTTACACAAACAAGAAAGGGAAATGAAGATTTTGTTCTGTTTCCTTTTCTCTCTTGCTTTTGTTCATTCATTATTTGCTTTTTCTATTTTAACTGCAAAAGATCGTAACATTTCTTCAAGCCTTTGCGGACCCCCTGTGAGGACATCAGGCCCTGCTAGGGGTACACAGACCCCAGGTTAAGAACCTAGGACCTACTATATAATATTGAGATTGCCTCTGTAGAATTGAGGAAGCCACCATATTTGGTCAGAGAGTCAAATGTAACCAATCACCTAAAAGGTCCTGCCTAGTGACAAGGGCATAGGAGTGGGACCAAAAGCTATACAATTTTGTATCAGGTCATACATTTGATTGCATTGTATCTGATACCTTATAAGGTAGTCTCTCTAGGAAGCACTGCATGGTTGCTCCTATTTTATGTCATTGGGGTTATTTATATTTCATAACAATTTAATTTTCCCCCGTGTGGAGGTGATCTAGTGTTAAACTAGCATACCAATGCAATGGCTCAGTGCTAGACTAATTTATCTTTTAAAATGGGGACACTCACGGGACAGATTACATGAGTGGATAGTCTCATGGTCCTTAAACATCATGTCCCAGATGCCTACTTTACCACATTATCACTAGAAATACACACATGCACATCCTTTTACAGAAGGAAGCAACTGATCTCCTAGGGGAAAGTCCATTTGAATTGTTCCGGCTGGAAAAAAGCAGAAGTGTCCAGTGGCAGAGAAAAAAAACCTCCATGTTGGGACCAAAAAGGGTGGGATTGATTTGAACTGGCCTTTGCTTCATGTGACCAGTAAAAGTTAAAACTAAAATTAAAAAGTTAACTCATCTGTTTTATAATTAAAGCAAATCCATGTTATTTGCCTGTGTCGTCGTAGCCACTGCCTGTAATGACCACAGCTGCCATTTACTGTCTTTCAGTGGAATGAGAATTCTGAGAGCAGTGAGGAAGGGTGATTCATTTTGTACACCTACCTCTCACCACCTTTCTTTGTGGAGGAACCTGTAGAGAAATGGGAAATAAGGAGGTAGAAAAGCAGTAGAGCGGAGAGAAATGGCAAGGAAATACAAATATGCATCTTGTTCCTCTGCTGCTGTTCCTCTTTCCATGTCCTGTACTGGGTTTTGTGCCATTTCAGGTTCCTGAATCTCCATCCTTCGACTCATATTCTCTCTCTAAAAAAAATGGGGCTGCTTCCCCCACCCCCATCTCCCCAGCCACTTGCTTTAAATCTGGAAAGCACTGAAGGGCAGAACAAGACAGTGAGAGAGCAAAGAGGCAAAATGAGCTGCAGAGGCTCAGGATGGCAATAAAATAAATACAAGAAACTGATGCTTTGGAGTTCAGGAAATGGAAGGGAGAGAGAGATGGAGCAGGAAAGAAATACAAGTGTGTGTGTTTCTTTTTCTCCATCTGGGGCTAGGTAGGCAGGCTGGGCTATGTGTCCCTGCCACTGGTTTAGGAATCTGAGTGAATTTTTCCAGCCTCCTTTCCACTGCATTCAGATGTTCTCCTGAAAAAGGCAGCAGCCACTATGTGCATATCATATAGGTATTTTGAGGAGGCTCTGAAGCACAGACGCAGCTGCTCTTTCTTGCTCCCCCATCACTTAGGCTGGCTAGGCAGAATGAAAGAAAGCCAGAAAAGGGTGTGTGTGGGGGCGGGGAGGGTGCGAATTGGAAAAACCAAGAGTGGGATTGAAGAGAGTGAAGAGATGATATTGCCGGAAACACAATATTAGCAAGCTTAGGATCTCTGGTTTAGGCTGGAATTCCACTGGACTACTAATGCATGTGCAAGCGAGGTGACCTGGTTTACAGTAAGTTGCCAGACAGTCAGTGTAACCCATTAAGAAAGTCTAACTAAAGCTTCTTGTATAAAAGCTCTCCTGCATTGGTTGTTCAAAGCATCTGGTATTCAAAGGATGCTGCCTTTGTACATGGAAGTTTCATTTTGGATGACCTCCTATAATAGGCTCCGTTGACATTTATGAGCTACCTTTACTCCACTCAAGGGGGTCTGGGAGGATAGCTGAGGGGGGGGGCAAAAGGGATTTATTTATTGTCTTGCTGGCAAAGCAAAGAACAGAATGAATGGAAGGGAGAGGGAGAGGGACAGGAAGATCTGGAAAGGTCACAATGATCTGGTGAATTCTGCCTTTGTAAAAGTTAACAAGATTCTCACCAAAGTACAAAATGGAGGACGAAACGGGAGGTATTTGTGACCCGAACTCAAATAGCAAAACAAGTGTTTGGAGTTTAACAAGGGAACTCTGGTGCATGCCTTTCAAAAACCTGGCCAGTGAATTTAATATCTTGTCACAATAAGTTCTTGAATTTTCTCAGCTGTACTATAAAACCATGACTGTTTATGTTCTAATAAATGTCTGAATATTGACATTATTACTGGTATTAACTAGTAGATCTCCAGTGATCCCAACAACAGTAGACCTGCTGGATAGTTTAGTGGTTTAGGTATCTGGTTGTGGAGCCAGCAGTTGGGAGTTTGATTCCCCACTTTGCTTCCTTGAGAGGGGCTGGACGTGATGATCCATAGGGTCCCTTCCACTTCTGTAGTTCTAAGATTAGTACTATTATTAATCATGTTAGTAATGCCACAGTCTGAAGCAGCCATGAGGTTTACAGAAAAAAAAATCCCCTTAATGAGGGGAAAATCCTTTATTTTCTAATTATACTGGGTAACAATATAATCAGAATACCAATTCTATTGACCTTATGAAATATTTAAAAACATACTTACCTTGTTAATTTTCCTGATCAGGTCTTTTTGTGTATTCATATTTTGTTATTTGATTGTTGCTGTCATTATGTGCTTTCAAGTCACATAAAATTTGTAGTAACTGTAATGGGATTTCAAGATAAATAAAGTATTGTAAAGAATGATTTTTGCCACTGCCACCTTCCAGTGAGTTTCAAGGACTGAGCAGGATTTGAATACTGGTCTCCTGAGTCCTACTCTGTCATTCTGTCCTCTACACCAAACTGTCTCACCTATTTGTCTATAGGTCTACAAAATTCACCCCAAAACAGCTGCTGCAAAGTTAGGAAATACGGATGCATATGGTACCATGAGCTATTCTGCATGGATTCTGGCAAGTCAGACTGATGTTTGCTCCAAGAATGCCAGCATTAAACATTTTATATCTCATTTTACTCTAGTAGCAAAATCACAGCAAGTATTTTGTATGCTCAGTTTTATTAACCACTTTCATTACAAAGAGACCAAACCTGCTCAACTCGTTTTATGGCAAACAATTCTCAGAGAAGAAAGCGATATGCTCCTGCTTTTTAATTTAGTTGGGTAGCAGATAAGTGCACCTGTAGGGCATATTGAATGCATAAAATCCATGCATGTTCACTTGAAAATACACTATTCGGTTCTTTAAAATCTTTTGTTCTTTAATCACTACTATTTAATATACTACTTTTGAAGGTTAAAATACTTTTCTGTATTCATTTCCTTCCCCTTTTCTTTCCCACTTTTTCTAGAAAGAATGTTTTGAAAGGAAAGTAAAAATTACTAGCTTTGAAAATTAAATCAACTCCAATCTTTAAATGATTTGACAAGCAAATTTTAAACACTCTATCTCTAGATTGCTTTAACTAAAAGTAAAAATGTATGATGTCACACAAGCCAATTTTCTTTCCTCTGATATAGTTCTCATAGTCCATTAAGAGGCAGCCTAAGATGAGGCTCCCTTTTAAGCTCAAGATACGATATCCCCCGTAATAGGTCCATCTCTCTTCCCCCCCACCCCGTACTTGCTGTGTTATAAAGATCTCAACAAAGAACCCTGCCCAGATATGTCAGGCTACTAGCATTTATAAAACCACTCCTGGGCTGGCTGGGGGAGGGAAAAGAACTACTCCTGCATGTGTCTCATTAACATGTCTCAAAGCATGTTAATGAGACACATGCAGGAGTAGTTTATACCACCGTTGATCCTTGATATTACTAATACATGAGCTACCATCGTTAGAGATTTCCTATCCAGATGGGACTGTAGGTGTGCCATCTGTCTGAGCTGGAAAAAAGGCCATGGCCAAGATCTGTTTCTCCACAGAGATGGACAGGTCCAGAAGAACACTCAGATTGTGGACCTCGTGTTTCATGTGGAGTGTAACCCCATACAGACCAATGTTAACCTCATGGAAGCAACAGTTGCTTCCACTTATGCTAAAAACTACAAGCAACAGGATTTCAGAGGAGACAGATGGCTAGCACTGCCATATCTTTTGTTGCTGAATCCGTGGGTTCAAGCTCATCCTTGTCTACTGGTCTCAAGTGTCTTGTCACTGGAGCTCAATGGCAGATGACAAGTTTCACACACACAAATTCCCAGCTTTGTTGTTGTTGTTTAGTTGTTAAGTCGTGTCCGACTCTTTGTGACTCCATGGACCAGAGCACGCCAGGCCCTCCTTGCCTTCCACTGCCTCCCAGAGTTTGGTCAAATTCATGTTGGTTGCTTCAATGACATCTCATCTTCTGTCCAGCCATCTCATCTTCTGTTGTCCCTTTCTCCTCTTGCCTGCACACTTTCCCAACATCAGGGTCTTTTCCAGGGAAGCTTCTCTTCTGATGAGATGGCCAAAGTATTGGAGCCTCAGCTTCGGGATTTGCCCTTCCAGTGAGCACTCAGGGTTGATTTCCTTTGAAATGGATAAGTCTGTTCTCTTTGCAGTCCAGGGGACCCTCAAGAGTCTCCTCCAGCACCATAGCTTTAATCACTGGCAAATCCAGATTAAAGATTTCCAGCTGCCAGAGCTTTATAAGGCCTCTGTTAAAGAACCTTGTAAACAATTGGTAGTCAAAGTAGACCAGAGGTAGGAAACCTTTGATTTTGCCAATGTTTAGAGAGTAGTGGTTCAAAACATCCTGACAGCCAAATCCCCCTGCCCTGGAGTAGGGAATATTGCGTTTTAATCTCTTGAGTGATTGTTCCATAGGGTCCATTCCAGCTCTGCAGTTCTTAGATGATGATGATGATGATGATTTTTTTTGCTATTTGGCGGTTTAGGACCCTAAAATCATCATCAAATTATACATTACAGAGAACATATCATTTGAAATTCGCATCACATTTGAATTTCAAGAAAAAGGATCTGGGCAGCTACAGTATTCATCTCTGAGCAGTCAGAATGGAGTACATGTTTATGTGCAGAAAAGCCTGAGAAAACAAAGCAAGCATACTTGCAAACTATGGGATGTACACAAAGCCATGCTGTGACAATCTGGTTCTTTCAGCACTTAAGGAGTTCCCTCTTCTGATGACATGCTTTCTGTAATATATCACTTGACTATACTAAGGAAGATAACATCATATGGCTTAACAATCTTTGCAGTTTTGATTATTTTGCAGTGATCATTTTTATTTCTTTATGTCAAAAAACCCCTGTATTGCAGTCAGATTTTCAATTTTCGATCTTTACAGACCACTAAAGAAATTAAATACTCTGCAAATTTTCGTGGCTCAGATGTCCACTTTGTCGGGCACACACCAATGTCTTAAGAGACCAAAAGATCTTGGCAGTTGGATTTAGCCACGTGTTTGTTTCTGGACATCCGATACATTAAAGTTAACAGATTGTATGATTTCTTTAGCAGTCTGTAAAGGTATCACCTATTGTGTTTTTAATGTGTAATGACCACACAGCTCTTTTTAATTTCTTGCTAATGAGAGAATTTATACAGAGTTTCAGGTGGGATATTTTCTTAGGCTGGATATGTACCTGGTATTTCCTGGTACTTTCCACCCAAGTAGTAATGAGGCCCAACCATGTTTTGCTTCCAAAATTGGGGTAGATTGGTGTGTTCAGAAACCAGATAGATTGCTACAGGTGCAAGGGCCTACAGAGATGCAGCTGATTCTGGTCATAAAGTCTGGGGGGGGGGAAGAGGGGAAGAAAGTAGCATGAGAAGCTCTTTTGGGATTGAGAGAATGCCTTGTCAAAGTATAAGTCTGGTTTATTATGTATACATTGAAAGATTAGGCACATGTGTGTAAATGCACTGAAACATATGGTGGATGGAATTTTCAAATGGCTGAATAACTTACTAAAAGGACAATGGTTTTAGGAAGTTATCAGAAATTGCAAGTTTGAAGTCATGGAGTTTCCATGTAATTGCAACAAGCATGAGGGAACATGTGGTCTTCCAGTTGCCCTTGGACTGCAGTCTCCATGTGAATGGTTGGAGGAGACAGCTGGCCTAGGACTGTCCTCAGGACTTTTGGGAGGTAGAAACGCATGTATGGCTGATGCTTTATTCATGAAAATGGGAAATCCTGAAGTTACTTTGATTTGTCTGCAGCCTTAGGTGAAAACCATGGATTTCTTTTTATATGGAAAACAATTGTTGAGAGATACTAGACCCTTTTAAATATTGTTTTTAAATCTGAAAATTATTTTAAATGCTGTGCTACAGCAAAATAAAAATTTAAAAAGCAGGAGGTCAAATTACGGAACTTGATCTAATAGTTATTGTCAAATACTGTAATAGAGAGCCATCTTCACATTCTAGAAAATCCTCTGAAAGTGTAGAATTCTCATGCTGAACAGCTAAATTTTGTACATTCCCAAGCCAAAGAAACAAAAAAGAAAGATAACTATGCTGGCCATGAGGGGTGGGATCCAAAATCCCCTGTAAGGACAATGTTTTGATTGGCCAACCAATACGTTAAAAAATTCTGTGCTGTTTTGATAACTTCATCAGGTTGTCTAAGAAATAACCTAAATCAGGGATTAGGAAACTTGAACTGTAGATTTTGTATTTCGTTATGGTCAACTAGTTCATTTCATCCTTATCCCCACTGAGTTACCATCTAGCTTGATGAAGGGTTCCGGAAAACTTGAGAGCTCACACAGTCTTTTGTGACACTTTGGTTGCAGTAAATATGCTGTCCTAATACATATATATTTCTGATTTTATCTGTTCAGAGAGGGAACCACATTAGCCTGTTCTGATAGCTGCAAAGCAAAAATCAAAACCAAAACAAAGGTACTGAAGCATCTTGAAGCCTAACACATTTATTTCAGTGGGGATTTTAGTAGATTATGAATCACTTCTTCAGACACGAAACTGTTCCTATGGCTGAAAGGGCTATCTTTATTGCTTGTGCCAATTGGCTTAAGATCTTTGATACAAATCTACAGATTTTATAGAAGGGCACAGAGTTACCTCTCACTCATTGCAATAAATAAAGAAAATAACTAATTTATTACCCTGAAAGTGGCCCAAGGGAATAAGCACTGTCTTAGTCTTGAGTAAGGAGCAAAATCAGAGAAGGAGCTGCTTTATGTACAGTCAGAATGGCTATATGAGAACAACACCTGTTCTTGATGGATTTATTTCAGACAATGGCAGAGATCTGGGAGACACGCCTACACACCTTTGCCATTCTCATGCCATTCTCAGTGGGACCAGGACTCTTCTAATCCTCTTATGGCACAAAGTCCAGTGTAATTTCCTTTTTCTAGTTTTAGAAATAAACAAGAGTCAATCACAGCACTGGCAATAACATGCTGTGCTATGGGAAGCCTATGACATCACCGTGTTCACATTACAGTTCAGCAAATGTCACAAAAGGAACAAACAGAAAATCTAGACTTCATAGTTGTTTCTCATTACCTTGGTTCTTTCTTTAGATTTGACCCCACCTTCTTCCTGCTTGTTTATTATACTATCTAATTCTGATCCTCTCACTGGAACAGATAAAAGAGAGCACTTTGTCACACTGCACAGTTAAACAATGGCATTCATTGTCACAAGATGTGGTGCGGATCAGTGACTTAAATAGCTTCAAGAGGAGACTGGACACATTCATCTGTAAGTGGTCTATCAGTGGCTGCAGGTCACAGTGACTATATTCTACATGACTATGGCAGTGCATGGAACAAATCCCCTGAACATGGAACTGAATCCCCTTCCTGAAAAGATTGGAAGGGAGGTAGTTCTGGTCCATACCTTGTGAATACCCTGTTCCTTTCAGGTTGTTAGCTGCCATACAATCACATTCCCCCCCCCCCCCCAAGAAATTCAATTATCCATGGGTTTATTTTATTTATTTTATTAGATTTATACCCCACCCATCTAGACCAAAGGTCTACTCTGGGTTAGCATCAGTGCCACATCTATCCCTTTCTAGCTCAATTCCTAATATGTACAGATAACGCCTTTTATCTAGGCTTAAATATATAGCATAGATATATCTATGCTTAAATCTTCTCCAAATCTAAAAAAGTCAGTGTTTTTGATTTTGCAGTTGATTCAAGTATAGAGTTGAAAGACACACAAATGGAAGGCATCTCAATGGGGATGCAGCTGATGGGTGCAGCGAACTGAGTGTGCTACAACCATTTAACCATCAGGTGGCAGCAAACAAAGCTCCTGAGTCTCCTATTGCTGTATGCAACTTCAGCCAATAGGAACAGCAAAGTCAGATAAAACCGACAGAAAAGGTCACACAAAAGGCTATTGTTCTGACAGTCACTGGATCCAGTAAGAAAAAGCATAATTCTTTGTGATTTCAGACATTAGAGAATACGACAATTTTTTTTTTTTACTAAATCACTGTTTCAAATTACACAGCACAAAGAAAATTTGGCTATAAACACTCTAGTGTCAAGATCTACCAGTAAATCTTTTAAATTACAGATTAAAGAGGATGGCTCTGACTCTGAAGCCACAGACGTTAGAGATGGCCCAAAATTAGTAGCTTAATGTTGCAGAGTGATGATTGAGACTGTCCTGTATATGGAATGAGTGTTCAGACTTCAGTGCTCTAAAGGCCAATCCACAAAGAAAGCAAGGAAATCTGCATACTGTCAAAGTGAAAAAAAAAACCCATTCTGACACTCAAGTACTTAATTAGTTAAGGGATTTACTCATCATAGGCTACCTCTAACATCTTTTTCTTGCCTCAGCCTCCTTTTCTAACCAGATCTGCATCCACCTGTGCCAACAGAACCACATGCTAAAGGTGATACAATATCCAAGTATTGATTTGTTCCTTAACATATTTAAACAAAAATAATTAAGCACATTTTGCAGTTCCACCTTAACAAACAAACTGTCTTCAGTGACAAATAGAGATGGGCATGAACCGCCAGTTTGTGCTAGTTCGTTTATTGGCCAAATAAGTGTTTGGTGTTTCAAAGCTGTGCCTCCTCTGGCAGGCGCTCAGAGGCAGTGCCCAGAGCAGGTGGGGCAGGGAAGCCAGGCTGCTGCCTCTGAGTGGGTACCTGCTGGAAGAGGCACAGCTTTGAAGCACCAAACACCTGTTTGGCCAATAAACGAGCCAGTTTGAACCACCAAACTGGTGGTTTATGCCTATTTCTAGTGACAAAACTTTGATTTCTTCTCAGCCATAGTGCACGATTGGCTCCCATCACTCAGTAGCATTGCTTGCTTGTTCTGAGGCAGGGCTGGGGAACATTTGGTGCTCCAGGTGTTTTGGACTTCAACTCCCAGAAACTGAAAATTGCCATTATAACTGGCCATGTTGGTTGGGGCTTCTGGGATTTGAAATTCTATGTAAATACCTGGAGGACCAACATTTCCTCATCCAGCTGTATAGGTTTTCTTTTGCCCAATTAGAATCTTTCTAGACAGGAGGGCTTCATCGTCACAGTTCCACCCTGTGCCTGCTAGTTCCTGTGTGAGCTGCTCATAGGTTTTCCACTGTGGAAATAAGCAGTTTCCATAGGAAACTTTATTTGTTATCGTTGTTCATAGATTTGGCCCCGACGGGGCGGAGCTCACATATTGTAACATTTTAATGGTCTATGATGTATGCCAATACCATTCTAAACTAATCAAAGTATTTAATCATTTCTTTAGTTAATTTCCTCTCTTAATATTGCAGATTTACTATTCATCCCTTAAAAATATGGAAATATGAATATGAACCTAGGAAAACTTTTATTCTCAAACACACTCATTGATGGATACTGTCCTTGTCCTTGTCTGCCCTTTAAGAGTCTGTTAACAATGTCCTGCCAAGTGAATTCTGATTTATGCCAATTTTTCCCAGGGTTTCTAGGTATAAAAGATTCAGAAATAGTTTATCAGTAAAGCCTTCTGGGAGCACTCTGGAACTGTGGATCTTGCCTAAGGCTGCAAAGGATGGCTCTTCTCCTGAGAGACACAGTGAGGAATCACACTATCACATGTTCCAACTCACTGAGCTATCCAGACAGCCCTGATTCTATACCAACCTTGGTCAGTTTGGAACAAATCATATTTGGAAGAAAATGTGGTGTATTTCTATTGTGAAGTACCTAACAGCTAGAATAATAGTTTCATGAGCTTAGTTATGACCAAGATACGGTATATACTCAGTTTTAACATGTTTCTACACACAACACCGTTGCTAAAGTAGCCTTTTGGAATTTTGCACACTGATTTTCACATTCCATGAGATTATTTGTGTTAGTGCCCACTGATGTTAATAGTCACATAAGTTAATTACTAGGATTCCTGAGATCTTACATTCCCAGAAGTATAGCTTTATTTATTATTTTATTTTTTATTTATTTGATTTATATCCCGCCCATCTGATAAATCTATACCACTCTGAGCGGCTAACAACAATATTAATACAATTATAGCAACATAAAATAAAAATATCGATTAACAAACATAACATAAATCATAAATAACAGATAAAGAAGAAAAATAAATTAAATTAGATTAAATGCTGGCAGGAGGGAAGGCCTTAACATAAAGCCATGTTTTTAGCTGAGTTTTAAATGTGCGCAGGGTAGGGGCCGCGCGAATCTCAGGAGGGAGATTGTTCCAAAGGTGAGGAGCCACCGCCGAGAAGGCCCGGTTTCGTGTCTTCTCCCTTCGGGCCTCCCTCGGCGTCAGGCTCCTCAGCCTCACCTCCTGGCTCGCGCGGGTGATCCAGGTAGAACTTGGTGGGTGAAGGCGTTCCGCCAAATATCGAGGTCCCAAACCGTATAGGGCCTTATATGTAAGCATTAAAACTTTGAAGTCGATACGGAAACGGATGGGCAGCCAATGCAGTCTAGCCAGGATAGGAGAGATGTGATGGTATTTTCTCCCTCCAGTGAGAAGTCTGGCTGCTGCATTCTGCACCATCTGAAGTTTCCGTATCAACCTCAAAGGTAGCCCCACGTAGAGCGCGTTGCAGTGGTCTAATCTTGAGATTACAAGCGCATGCACTAAGGTAGTGAGGGCCCCCGTGTCGAGATAGGGCCGCAGCCTGGCAATCCGCCAAAGATGGAAAAAGGCGGAGCGGACCACCGACGCCACCTGTGTTTCCATGGTAAGCGTCGGGTCCAGGTGTATGCCCAAGCTGCGGACCCCACTCACCGGAGTCAGGGTCGCCCCCCCAAACGAGAGAGAGTCGACCAAGCCACCAACCACGGGGGGCCCCACCCTC
This sequence comes from Pogona vitticeps, assembly GCF_051106095.1. Taxonomy (NCBI): domain Eukaryota; kingdom Metazoa; phylum Chordata; class Lepidosauria; order Squamata; family Agamidae; genus Pogona; species Pogona vitticeps. Next base: position 145,626,382 of record NC_135787.1, on the reverse strand, counting down.
AGGACTTCCGTCTTGTCCGGGTTCAGCCTCAGGCCATTCTCCTGCATCCATTCCAGTACGGTCCCCAGGCAGCGCTGGAGGGACAGGACAGCATCACCTGCAGTTGGTAAAAAGGAGATGTAGAGCTGGGTGTCGTCAGCATACTGGTGACACGATGCTCCACACCCCCTGATGACCCCAGCTAGCGGCCTCATGTAGATGTTAAATAGCATTGGGGAGATAATCGACCCCTGTGGAACCCCACAATTGGAGCTCCACGGGGCCGAGACACTCTCCCCAAGCTGAACTCTCTGGGGACGGTCCTCCAAGAAGGAGCGGAGCCAGGCTAACGCCAGGCCACCGATTCCCAACTCAGAGAGTCTCCCCAGGAGGATACCGTGGTCGACGGTATCAAAGGCTGCCGAAATATCGAGGAGGACCAACAGAGACGTTTTGCCCCTGTCAGCCTCCCTCAGCAGGTCATCATACAGGGCGACCAATGCCGTCTCTGTACCGTGGCGCGGCCTGAAGCCCGACTGGAATGGATCCAGGGCATCTGTTTCATCCAGGAGAGCCTGAAGCTGGTCTGCCACCACCCTCTCCACCACTTTGCTCATGAAAGAAATATTGGCGACGGGCCTATAATTGCCAATTTCGTCCGCCGCCAAGTTAAGTTTCTTTCGTATGGGCCTAATGAGTGTCTTCTTGAGGGCAGGCGGAAACCTGCCCTCCAGGAAAGACCCATTTATTATTGCTGTGGCCCATTCAGTTGTTTTCGGCCTGGCTGCTTTGATTAGCCAGGCCGGGCAAGGGTCCAAGGAGGAGGTGGTGGCCCGACAGCGGTCAAGCACCCTGGCCACAGAGTCAGGCGTTACCGGCTGGAAAGAATCGAAAATAACGGGGCAAGACGGAGCGCTGGACATCTCAGCTCGATTCACTGCATTCAAAAAGGGAGAGAGCTCCCGGCGGATGTCCTCCACTTTAGATTTAAAAAATGCTGCAAATTGGTCCGGAGAAAAACTAGGGGGAGGCCCATCTCCCGGACCAACTCCGGATAGGTTGCGCACTATACGGAAGAGCTCCGCCTGCTGGTTGGACGCTTCGCTTATCCGGTTAGCGAAGTATGATCTACATGCAGCCTTCACCTTATTCAGGTAAAGGTTAGTTGCGATCTTGACAGCTATCCAATTGTTATCCGTCGGATTCTTCCTCCATCTACGCTCTAGCCTTCTCCTTATTCGCTTCATCGCCCGGAGCTCCTGGGTGAACCAGGGCGCCGGACGAGTTCTGCGCCGGAGAGGGCGTTTGGGCGCGATCGTGTCTACTGCCCTGGTGGCAGCGGTGGACCAGCTGTCCACCAGGACGTCGACAGGAGCGCTAGCCAGTTCAGCCGTAATCCCTCTCATGACATCCTGGAAACCAATCGGATCCAGAAGTCTTTGAGGGCGGGCCATTAAAATAGGCCCCTGCTCCCTGCAGAGGGGGAGGGCCACTGTGAGGTTACATTTGATCAGGTGGTGATCTGACCATGACAAGGCGACTGACACCAGGTCCGCCACCATCAGACCACTCTCGCCCCAATTGGAGGAAAAGACCAGGTCCAGAGTGTGACCACTCACGTGGGTGGGGCCGTTGACATGCTGGGACATGTTCAAGGAAGCCATGGTTTCCAGGAACTCAAAAGCTGGCCCGGTAACCTCTGCCTCCGCATGCACGTTGAAATCACCCAAGGCCAGAAGCCTTGGGGAAACCAACAGTGCCGCGGAGACAAAGTCGGCCAGCTCCGGAAGGGAAGTGGCTGGGCCGCAGGGAGCGCGTTAGCCCAGCAAAATCCCAATTCCATCCCTGGCCCCTATCGACACGTGGAGCGCCTCTAGACCCGGCCTCACCACCGAGGAACGCCTGGTAACCTCCAAGCTGGATTTATAAACAATGGCAACACCCCCTCCCCGTCCTTCCAGTCTACCCTGGTGCTGGACATCATAACCGGGCGGGCAGATGAGGGCCAGGGGAGGACCACCCTCCCCATTGAGCCACGTCTCGGTTATACATGCCAGGTCTGCATCCTCCTCCAGGATAAGATCATGAATCAACTGGGGCTTATTCGATACAGACCTGGCATTCAACAGCACCAGGGTTAGAGTGGAAGGCTGGCTGAACTGATTACCTCGATATTGGGGGTTGGTCACAGCCTCAGAACAGTGAACAGCCTTCAAACATCTGTTCGCTGTTCAACTAACACGAACAGGGGCTGTGCCAGCGCCATATCGCCCTCTACCCATGACCACCGGGATATTAAAAGGCCCCTCGCTGGGCAAGCAGGCCTTCCACTCCATGCCAGACAGAAGAAAAAAGGAAAAGAAAAGAAGAAAAAATAAGAAAACAAACACTAAAAATATAAAACTTAACAAATAAACATAATACGTTATCATACACAATTATAAACATAATACAAAGTAAATTAATTTAAATTAAATAATATATTAAAAGCATAATATAACATAATAAAATAGTAAGAGTGTTACCCCCCCCCCATCTAGATCAAGTCCATCCTCTACCACCTCGCAGCCTTGTCCTTTGAATTTTACTGGTCTTGATGTACTTAATAATGGTGGTAATTTTTCAAAGGCTGTTTGGGATGATATTAAGTCCAAAGGGAATGCCGAAGTGAAGATGTTACTCACGAGTTGGCTCAAAATAATGAGCGCAGGTAGCGTCGGGGGCAGCAAAAACCAGGCTAAAGAGTGGTTAGTCCCTGGTTTCTCCCTTACCCTTCCTTGAAAAGGTGGCAAGATGTTTTTGGAATTAAACCAGGAAAGGCAGGATGAGCAGTCCGAAGCTGGAAGGGGAGCTACCCGCAGGGAACCCAGCATGGCGGTCGTCCAGCAAGTTGGCTCGGTCTTTGGACGATGAGGATCTTCCTTCCACCACCTCGCCACCGATAATCCGCCTCTACACCACAGCAGCCGGTGGTCCACAGGTCTCATAAACAGCGCGGTCCCCGCAGTTAGCCCCAGGAGAACTAATAGCCCGGTTCCAAGCTAGGACCTCGACCATGCGGTCGGAGCGAAGATTATCAAGGGAGGAAGGGCGCCCAGCCACTAGAGTCGGTCCTTTCTCCCCCGAGAAGGGCTGTCTCAAGCCTAACCAGAGAGCCCGTTCTCAGGCAGGGCAGCTCCGCGACGATGTTAAATCAGCTCCCCAAGCTGCACGCAAGCGGCGCAAAAGCGAAAGCGCCCGAAAACACCACCTCCTGGAAACAACGAGGCACCCGAGCGTCCGAGCTCCGCTGAGACCGGGAAGCCCAGATCGAACCTCTTCCCGGCTCCGCGTCTAAGCTCCGGCTCCAGCCCCGCGGCCCCGTACTCAATCCGGCAGCCAGTAATTGGAGGGTGAGGAGGGGGTCCAGAAAGAGGGAAGGGAGAGAGGGAAGAGAAAGAAAGGGGGGGGGGGGAGAAAAAGAAAAAGAAAAAGATAGCAAAGGAGCACAAGAGGTGAACCGGCGCGGCGGAGGTAAAACGCTAGCCGCCCACTACCGACGCCATCTTGCCATCCAGCTTTAAAATTGTTGTCCAGTCTCCTAGATCTGTGGATACTGGCTTGAAGGGATAACAGTCTATATATACTCAGAGTCTTCATTATAGTCTCTTTCAAGTAAGGACTTGTGTGTTTGTTAATGATCTCCTAGTTCAATTCTTTTATGGTCTCTTTTTGTAAGGCACTCATATCCAGCATACTTGGGCAGATCCAGAAATTCAAGCACCACAGCAGATTTCCCTCCCTCTGCCAGGTATAGATGCTTGGTCCACCTTTCGACCCCAACTATCATCTTCATTGGTGGCAGCAATTAAATCTAGGAAGATGGCTGCTGTTTTGAATTTCCTGTAGTGTCTGGACTGTCTAATGGAGCATTGAACCATGGGACATGAGAAGGGTTGGCAGTTTCTGAGACTCCACCTATTGATGTGAGGTAAGACCATAGCCAGAGATCAGGGGTTCAGGCTCTGAGATGGGTTGGCTTTTTCTTCACTCTGTCCAAAACCAACTGTGGTTCTTGTTCACATCCATTTCACTTGACTTTTCACTCTTTCTAACATTTTCCTTACCGTTCCATCCTGGCTTAAATTCTTTTCTCTGCCACACTCCAAGGTGACTGACATTTCTTTATTTGTGCACTCTTGTGTTCTCAAGTGTCATCACCACCACCTACATTGATGAGTAAATGACTTGTTCAGATCCCCAGGATTTGCCCTTTTATGTTCCAATTAACGACTTTTGTGGAGGTTTCAAGGATGAATGTGGGCCTCAGAGCATGCAGTATATATCTATGAGAGATTTTTTAAAGTGATAAAAGTTTTCCATCAAATGCCTTAACTTTCTATTCTCACCGCAATAGTTTAGTTAACTGGGGAACAGACATTTTTTCCAGCTGACTCAGGTTTATTTTTATTTGTTGTTACACATACCCAATCAACAGTTATATTTGGCAAAGCTTTCTTGTCATAAATATGGAGACCATGCAAACTAAACAATCAATCATTGACTAAACAAAGTGTGTGGGGGGCGAATGTCATTTATGCAAGCTTATTTTGAATGGCAATTATTTTTTTCCTTGTTACTTGAACATTTTCAACTTGTGAGGTTTGTTCCTTCACATACGTAAACCATTGGTTGTGAAGTGTTTCCTGCCATTTGCGTGCATGGGTGTGTGGCATCTTTGGGCAAGGTTTTAGGACAGCTAATCGGTTGTGTTTATATGTGAAGCAGCCTGTGATTTATAACAGAGTAGAGGAATTTTGCTATAAGGTGGCTTAAAGCCAGTTCATTTGTTTGTGAGACTGGCATTCCTACATGTTTGATCAACACAATGAACAGCCTACTTATGCAATCATGTGCTTGTCTAATATATTTTTCCTCCTATTGCATGCTACGCCATATGCATAATGTGTGTGGAATGTCTGACCTTCCTAGGCCAGTGGCCAAAAAATGTTGAATTGGGGTGGCCTGAGTATAATGTGGATGGCCAGCATAGTTAAATGAAACATGAACAACTATTTTCCAACACATTATTAATTAGGTTATTCATTCTCCCCAAGAAAATAAAGATATATGTGGACTGGACAATCTGTCCAAGGAAATAAAGATATATGGACTGGACAAGCTGTCCCTGTTGAGATCAGTGGCTAGTCTATCCCTGTTCTAGGAGGAAAGGCCAAGGATTGGGTGGGTAGCTGGGTGTCTATATATCCCCCACCTTTTACAGGTCCACCCCCCTCTTAATTAGCCTTTCCAGCCAATTTCACAGTATTAGGGGAGTTGCATTTCAGCAACATTGACTAGCTTCATGTTCCCTATCCTGATAGTGCACGGACTAGCAATTTTCCATGGTAGGTACAAGATTCTGGTTCCTCAAACTTCCAGTTGCAACACAGCCAGATTTAGTTGTAATGACTGTGGCTTGATTGTTTTATGAATCATGTTTGCAAATTGATTTGTTCTCTTTCAAATACATATGTTGGATTTTTTTGTTTTTATTTGTTTGGTTGGTTTCTTTGTATTTGTTTTTGCTATTGCATAAGCAACACTGGATCACTGTAATTTTTCCTAAGGATAAAGTATTTCAGGACCAGAGAAGTCTTGATCAAGTGTCCATGCGAATAAATATGCACCCTACATAGCCAAGGATTCTATGTGCATGTATACATATATAGTCATTAGCACATATGAGCAGGGACCCTTCATTTTCCAGATCCCTGTATGGGATAGTACAAATGGAAGCTTACCCATGTAGAGTCATTATATATTTGACTCTACAGTGTGTAAGATCTGAGCACAAGGCCTGAGGAAACAATCCTGATCCTGCTCTATCATTAATTAACTGAATGCCTGAACAAAGAATCTGGAAGTGCCATTTGAAAAGAGCGGTATAACATACCAGATGGGCGGGATATAAATCAAATCAAATCAAATCAAATCAAATCAAATCAAATCAAATCAAATCAAATCAAATCAAATCAAATCAATCAATCAATCAATCAATCAATAAATAAATAAATAAATAAATAAATAAATAAATAAAAGACGAACCTTGCGAGAGAGAAAGGGGTTAAATCCATTCCCTCCCTGCCACAGTCCTTGCTTCTCACTCCCACTGCAGATGATAGAATGGGACTGGCTGAGTAGGTAGTAAGAGTGGTGAATGACTCCTTGCAGCAGGGTAGGATACCAGCATGCTTAAAGGAGGGAATAATAAGACCATTGTTGAAAAAGCCCTCCTTGGATCCCACAATACTGAATAATTACCAACGAGTCTCTAATATTCTTTTCGTGAGCCTCTTTGTTCCTATTCATGCCTATTTCATCATCATGCCTTCTTCCTACGGCCTTGTGAAATATGTTTAGAGAGCACTAGACAGCTTTTCTGGATACTATGTATCCCTCAGATATGCAGAACTTTACCTAGAATTCCAAATATATACACATACAATACACATGGTTGAGTGGGACTATAGATAGTAATGTTAAAAAAATATTAAATATAGAAGTATGGACATTGACAAGACCTTTGTTTATATTATTTATATGTCCCCTTTCTCCTCATAGGGGACTGAAGGAGCTCACAACCATTAAAACTATGAAACAATCAAACGTTTTAAAATATATAAATATCATATTAAAAACAAACATATTTCAAGATTAAAATCAAACATTCTTGCTGACTAAAAAAAAGTATGTGGTATGTGATAAGAAAACACTATCCTAATTCAAACCACAAGTAGTAGACTGGAACACAATTCAGAAGAAGTGTCTTATTGTACTACATGTGTTCATTGGTTTTCCCAACGCTAAGATGTTTGGCTTATTCCCCGCAGTTTTAGTGACTGGCCAGTACTAATAACGCAATTGTCACTAATGTACTAACTTTCCCCTGTGTAATCAATCCCTGGCCTCAACTATATTGCAGAGTTTTGCATTTCTGGTTTTTTTTTTTTTTTTTTTTTTTGCTACACAGCAGAAGTACAGAGATGAAAGGGAAAAAAAAAGCTATAAGTTCCAGAGTCCACCCCTTTCTCATTAACTGGCACATAAAGTCTCACTATTTATTTATTTATTTATTTATTTATTTATTTATTTATTTATTTATTTATTTATTTATTTATTTATTTATTTGATTTTTACCCCGCCCCTCTAGACGTCTACTCGGGGCGGCTTACATAAGTTAAAACACATTAAAACAGCATACAGTATAACATATATAATACAAGGTGGCAAAAGTCAAGAAACAAGAGGGGAAAAAAAGAAAAAGAAAAAATTACTTAGTTGACTGGGGGGGAAGGCCTGTTTGAATAACCAGGTTTTAGTTGAGTTTTGAAAACACCCAGCGAGGGTGCCAGCCGAATTTCAGTGGGGAGTGTGTTAACTTACTCTGAGATGTTTGTAGGAGAAAGAATAAAAATGTGTATTTACTTACAATTGCTTGAAATTACACACTTGTGTATATTGCGGACAAATAGATTAATAGGAACAAAAACCTGTCACGAACCAATAAAAGACAGGGTTAGACTACTCAGCAGAGAGGCAGGACTTTCTTTGAATTTAAAAGCTGGAAAAAATGATTGGCTAATGTTGGATAGATACTAGCCAGAGAAATCCCTCTCAGTCAACACAAACCACAGATAGCATGTGAGGATATAGATAAAACAACAAACTGTATCTACTCTCTACTGCACTGCTTACAGTCATGTGAAAAAGAAAGTACACCTTGTATTCTTGAAGGCTTTCACGGCCGGGATCCAATGGTTGTTGTGGGTTTCCATGTTTGGCCATGTTCTTAAGGTTTTTCTTCCTAACATTTTGCCAGTCTCTTCAGAGGACAGGAGTCAGAACTCTGTCTGTGCTCTGGTGCAGTTTGTTTGGATAGTTGAGTATTTATAGCTGTGGGATCAGCTTTTGTCCTTTTCAGGAGATTGGGTGATTATGGTAATCAGAGTGTTTTTTGTTGTGGGTATATAGTTGTGATAAGAGAGAGAGATTATCTGTCACTGTGATTGATGGGTGTTGTTATCTGGTCTTTTGTGTGCAGTGATCACTGGTCCTTGTGGATGGGTAGAGTTCACTGACCTTTTGCAGGCTGTATTTTTCAGTGCTGGGAGCCAGGCTTTGTTGAGTTTTTAACTTTTTTCTTTTTTGTTGAAGCTCTGTTGGTGTTTGTGGATTTCAATAGCTTCCCTCTGCAGTGTAACATAATGATTGCTGGTGTTGTCTAGTACCTCTGTGTTTTGTCCAGTTTGTTTTAGGGCATGTTCAGCTACTGCCGATTTTTCCAGTTGTTTTAGTCTGCAGTGTCTCTCATGTTCTTTGATTCTGGAGTGGATGCTGCGTTTTGTGGTTCCAATATATACCTGGCCATAATCTCTACTGCCTGGGAGGGAAACTGAATATCACAGGAGACTTAATTGTTATTGCCAGATGTGAAATGTCACATTGTTGATTATTTCTGTCCAGAAAACAACAGTCTCTTCATTTGGGGCCCGTGTATAACTAGTTGTATAAATATTTGCTATGCTGTCCTACTATTATGTCTGAGGAAGTGGATTTGTCCATAATAGGTCACATTAAAATGTAGCAGTTAGCCTTTAAAATGTCACAACTTTTTTGTCTTCTTTGTGTCAGAAGGAATCCCCCAACACCACCTTCTGAATTCTCTAGGAAGGGCTGGAGCCACCGTAAAACAGTGTCTGCAAGTCACATACCAGAGAGACGGGCCAGAAGGATACTATGACTTGATGATATTGAAAGCCAGTGAGAGGTCAAGTAGAACCAACAGGGACACACAGAGCCTGACTAATTCCTGGTGTAGGTCATCCAAGGCAACCAAAGCAGTCTCTGTCCCATAATCAGGCCTGAAACCAGATTGAAATGATAGATAATCCATCTCATCCAGGAAACCCTGGACCTGAGAAACCATGACCTGCTTGGCAAGCCAGGGCCACATCAAGGGCTGCTTACAGGTGGTCTAGAATAGTGCTTCCTAACTTTTTGTTCCTGGATATTCTTGGACTACAATTCCCAGAAATCCTGGTCAGCACAGCTGGTGGTGAAGACTTCTGGGAGTTTTAGTCCAAGAGCATTTGGGGATCGAAAGTTGGGAACCATTGGCCTAAAAAATTAGGAGGGGTAGAAATAGTCCTACAGGGGCCATCCCCACTTCCCCACTCACTCCAGATTGGCACTGCAGAAACATGTGATTCCCTCCCGTTGATTTTCCTGTTGAATTCTGAATTAGCCTGGCTGCAGTTGAACCTTGGTCAGCGCAGGACATCCAATGGGGCTGAAGTTTAAAGACCATAAATCATTTATCAAAGTGGGGCTTAGCATTTTGACAGGAGCTATCCCATTTTACTACTTGCAATTGAATACTTGCAATGCAACAGAGAGGAGTCAAGTCCTGCCCACACCCTATGACCATCTAATCTCATGTGCCTCCCATCCTTTTCCCTCATATTTGCTTGTCAAACTTTTAGCTCCAGCAGTAGTAGCAATGAAAAAGAAAAAGAGAGGGAGACCTCCCCCTCCCCCCAGTACTTCTTTTGCACTTGGCATATTACTATAAATGGAAGTTTATTGCTGAAAGAACTGAGTTTCCCTGCATTAAAGCCACATTTGCCACAATGCTTTGGACTGTGTTGCTGTCACATTGCCCAACTTTATTTCTTTATCTGTCTTGTACCAAGTGCTGAAGGACATCTATTTTTGAAGCACTGAGGTGTGGTTGAAGATAATATGGATGAATGTGTGTGAGGGAGAGAGAGAGAGAGAGTGCACTTAGGTCCTGGCCAAACAAAACAAAACACTTGCTCCCATGCTCAAAAATCCATTAAATGAAATCACTGGGTCTTTAGTTATGGATGTGCAAGAGTCAGTCGCAATTATGCCAAAACTTTTATTAAAAATTCAAAGTTATGGTCTCTCAGTTTCTGCCCATGGACAGAAGGGCCTTGATGTTCAAATCTTGGAATGGTAGAGCTAGTAGAAATACTTTTCCATTCTGTTTATTTAGCTTAATCTAGACAAATATTAGCTTATTGTTCGCCTTATGTATTGTTCTTTTCCTCCTTTTCAAATGGCATACAGTATTTGAAACAGAATATGAACGTAGTTATTTCTCTTTATATTCACGTAGTACATAAGTTTTTGAATTAATACTCATTTATGTACTCAGTTGGGATATTTTTGTGAGTTGAGCAAAGAGTGTAGCACCTTTACCGAACAGGCCATATTTTAGAATCCTTAATGATCTTTCTGGAAGTTACTTAACTGAAAATAAATCGATCCCCCCTAAAAGCAAAAATAAAATAAAACAGAACAGAATAGATTAAATAAAATAAAACCAGCATTGCATAACTTCAGCATGCAGCTAGTAATCCCAACTAAAGCAAATAGACCCACTAAAGCACTTGCTGAATGGTGAATTAAATTATGTCAATCCATTGATTCAATGGGTCTATTCTAGTTAAAATGACCAGCCCAACTTTGACACAAAAGTCTTCTGGCACCTTAAAGCGAAATATATAAGCTCTTGCCCACAAGTTGTGGTGCCACTGAACCAGCATCTCCAATTTGCAGCACATTGGTAGGTTTGGGCATTCTTCCTAGGCACTGTCAAATGCCCTGCATAAGTACCCAGGTTACCACATGAGGATGACAGGGTAGCTGGGTCATGTCAGTGACACTGGTTGGTCCTGGAAGCTGAGATGGATCCAAGTCTGCTGAAAGGCTATAGAATGAAGAATTCCACACGTAGTCAAAGTGGAACTTCTGAACTTTTTGTTGGTGAAATTTTGCCCATTATGATTAGAAATACAAGTTTATATCTCATGCATTATGATGGCTTCATGATTTGCAAACTCCAAGCCCCACAACTAGGATGCCCGCTCATATACTGCCAAAACAGGAGAAATACATAATCCCAAGGAAAGATAAAACAACATAAGGTATTGCATAAAATGGACAAGCACTAATTTATATGGTTGAAGCAGAATTGCAAATATACAAAGGAGAAGCTGCAGGATTGTTATATACAGCAAGATTTAAATGCAATTAAGAATGTATTATTTTCACTTTATTTGTATTTTTTGAAATCATCCCACAGATTTTATCTACATGAATCATCAGCCCCTCTCCTTAGAAAAGCATTTTTGGTACTAAGATTTCAAATGGCATCACAATATTTGGAGGGACGGTATACCCAGACACTGAGAGCACAGAGGTTGTTTTTATTATTATTATTATTATTATTATTATTATTATTATTATTATTATTATTATTATTATTATTATTATTATTATTATTATTATTATTATTATTATTATTATTATTATTATTATTAAACTACAACATAAACATAAAATGCATAAACCAAAATACAAATTCACTGTGTTCCCCACCACCACAGTCAGGACATCTTGCAGTAATCCTCTTTTCCCTCTATCTTTATTCTTCTTCTTCCTTTATTGTCCTCTTCTCCAGAACTGCATTGATTCTTGATTTGGAGCTTTCCCTTTTCCTCTTGTTAGCACATATTCAAGAAATCTGCCCCATATATCATATAAATTATTCTTTTTCATCTCTCCTTTCTTAACCTTTAAGTTACAAGTTAACTTATCATTTATCACAGAGTTTTTGCATATGTGGAGCACTGCTCCTTATATACCAGACCTAGGAAAAAGCTTATAGCAAGTCTGCTATAGGATATATTGGATAAAAATCACGCTAATAAAATAATCTATTTGTTATCTAAAGTTAGCAAGGCAGTAACAGATACAGTGGCGAGATTTGCATTGGCTACCAAGACGTTAAGGCGGGATTTTCTGATGCACATGATTAATAGTAATAATTTATTTTTTTTAAAAAATTGAAATTATGTATGCATTCTAATCTTTTTGTATTTTGTTTTTAACTCAGCACTTTGGTGAATGTGCATATTTGTATTTGTTCTTTTTACTCTGCTAGCATTGAGTTTGTTAAACTGGCACCCTGTTCATGTATATATTACTATTTGTAAAGTAGTCAAAACAACAATAAAATATTCTGCGGATAATTTGAAACAGAAAAGGGAAAATAATTTAACAATTGTGATTTTCTCCAGATGACAAAAACTGAAGATCAAACCAGACAATAGCACATTTAGCACATTTTTAGAAATGATGAAAGACATCTGTTTTTCTTTTTTTGAGCAAGTGATTTTCCTTACCTATGTAACTTTTTTAAAATGTTCTTTCTGTTGCAGTTGGTCACTGGAAGGTAAACACGGACTTAATTAGTAAGTCTGATTGCTGAAGCATATATCTTGCTTCAGGACGATAAACTTGTTAGTCAGAGAGAAATGTATATTCTCATTAGGATTAAATTTGATCCTAGAAAAGATAAACTCATTTTTGCTGATATTTTCACAAACTCCAAATGCAATACTTTTCTTTTTAAAAGTCTGAGTTTATTTTAAAAGTAAGCTTATTTTTGATCCCTATTGAAGAGGGTACTAAACATTAACAACTTAGTAATTATGTATTTTTTCATTATACGCTTTGCAGATAACACAAGACAATAATTCCTTTAGTATCATCACAACAAGTTCTGCCCTTGCCTTGGGAGAAAATGGAAATGGTTCAGTGGAAAATGTTAGCAAATCCCGTACCAGTAAGTAAGCTCCCTCATTTCCAAAATCTACCCATGAACTGGGTGTCTCTTCCTACAAAAGACAAATCAATATGAGTCATAGGGTTTGAAAACACAAAACTGTTCTCAGATTTTGAATAGGTAGAAGACCTCTTTATAGATACACATTTCTTGCAATACAAGATTGTGCTTTCATGTAATGGAAACCTTAACCAAGTTTCTTTTTTGGGGTGGGGGAAACTGCAATGCCCCAAATCCTTCAGGTTGCCTAGCTAATAGCCATGCTGGCAGAGGCATTCTGGAGGTTATATTCTAGAGGAAAAATAAAAATTGCTTAGCCCTGAATAATAATAAGCATCTTATCCTGAATCCAAATGTAGCAATATACCTGCGCAACACTGGACTGCATGAACAATTCTCCATTTTCTGAGCTTGTGCACAGAGGCATCCAGTAACCTGATGCACAAGCAGTTCTTCAAATGCACTCAGAGAAACAAACAAACAAACCAAACAGGGAGGAGAATGCCAGCTTTGAATTCTTCTGGTTGCGGATGGGTGGTGTCTTTCTCTCACATTGTTTTTTCTCTATTCCGAAATCCACCCATGAACGGAATCTTACAGAGACACTCCAGACACAAACAGAGCATGAAAGAGAGCTTTGGATTTTTATAAATGCAAGAGTCAAGGGTGGAAAAGAATATTCATGGCTGTGCTATAGAAATTGCATGCTCAACATGACATAACTATGTTCATGGGCTTTTTTCCTCTACCAGTGTTGGAACTTGAACCTCAATGTACCAAATTTCATTTCCCAAATAAGCTCATTATTATGACCTATAAAGCCTTCAATACCTTGGATTCAGGCTACCCAAAGGAGTGTATATCTCTGTATGAGTCTGTTGGGAATTTAAGCTGATTTGGAGGTGGGAAGGCTTTGTCTTGGTCCCACCATCCTCACAGCAGTGCCTGGTGAGGACATGATAGAGGCCTTTCCAGGGGCTGCTCAGATGCTATTTGAGTGTTTTGTTTTGTTTGTTTGTGTGTTTTTTTATGATTGCACAGATTAACACAACTGTTTCTTTGAAAACTGCTCCCAGGATGTAGAACTCACTTCCACAAAAGAGCAGGCTACTTGCCAACATGAAGATGTCAAAGGTGACTGTTTTGGAAATGAAATGACTCTAATTATTCTAAAGAGCAGCAATATTTCTCATGTCTTTTCTTCTTTATGTTTAAGTATGCAGGAGTGGCATGTTTGCCTGAGTGGCACCTATAGAAAATAAGTTTTTTTCCAAATCTGCTTGGATAGCAAATACATAAAGATCAACAGCTCTTTTAGGTTATATCTCTGTTTTCAGTCCCAAAAACACCAGTTTTGCGAAGATCGCCCGTAGGGAAGCCATTTTGCGAAGCTACCAATCTGCTGTTAAATTCGTCTTGCGAAGCATTGGTCCCAGAAAAAAAAAATCTTGTGAAGCACGGACCGAAACATTATCCAGCGAAAATTGCCCATAGGAAACACTGTTTTGCAAAGCACAATGGTGATCGCAAAAACTCATTGTCATGCGGATTCGTTGTTTTGCAGGGTAATCATCTAGCGAGGCACCACTGTATACTAGTGCAGCAAAATACCAGCCAAAATCAAAATAATGTGCTTTTCAGGGAAGATAAAGATATTTTGATTAACAATCAGTACTGCAGAGATTCTTTTAGAATCACTGTTATACAGCCACCTTTTTTTTCAACAATACTATGGTATTGGCAGATGGCTAATAGGATTGCAAGTAGGATCAGTTTGTTCCCTGAAGACAATGATATAAATATAGCTCATTTAAGAAACAGAGAAGGGGAGAACGACATGGACATCAACTGAAGACATTTATACTGACTGTTTTAATTCTTTTTGGTAAAGAACTTCCTTTGAGAAGTTTTGATATGTGTCAATGTTACAGCTTATTAAAGCTATACATTGTTGGCCTATGGCTGAAAAGGGCCAGCCCTGTGAATAAACACATTACACACATGGCTGCAAGGAAAAGGCCACAGCAGCAGTTTTATCTGGCTTAGCAACAGGACTGGAACCAGTTCATCAGGAGACCTGAATGTAACCCAATGTAAGCTACCATCTTCCCAGATCCTAGCGGGAGACAACCCCAGAACGGCAGATCCTTGGAAACCATACAGGCATATGCCACTCTGTGGCTACCTGCCACCTATTGGGCAGAGTAAGTGGAAATGCTGGATTTAAAAAGGTTGGGGGACAACTTCCACAGCTACGCAGAGGTCCAGGCACAGATTAGTAATTTTAATTTACACATCTCCCTCAAAGACACACTATCTCTTTTTGGCATAGTTACCTTTGAATCAGATTTAGTCAGATTTACCTCACATTACCTTCAACTGGCATATACTGTAGTCTGAATTCAAATAGTCAGACTCTGGTACAGAAATAATAAAAATGTTTCTCTTTACTTACAAATACAAACAAAACATGCTCACTGGTTATTTATTATGGTATCTTAACTTGCTGGCTGCATTCATTTCTTTACTACTTTGATACATTGAGCTTACTGATTATGTAAATATTCTGAACATGGAAACACTGCCATTACTAAGTTGTCTCTAACAGTTCTAAACAATAACATACAGACTCATTTTTAAAACTGACACAAAACTCTGACAGACCCTGACTGAGGTAAAAAGGCGGGAAACAGAATTTGAGGAACAGAGGGAAATAATTGATTGCTCTAAGTGAATGACATTCACCCAAAGTCCTTCTCCTGAAAACTTCTTAAAAGTGCAATATGCCATCCAGGGGCAAGGCCGGGCTCCTGTTCCCCAAGCTAGAGCAGTCCATAGCCCCATCCCTGCCTGCTGTCTTCCAACACACACACACCGGATCCATCCCAGTGCTTCAAACCACGACAAAGCTGTGACAAAGATGAAAGGAAACCAATAACCCATCACAGCATATTTTTCACATCCCTCAGCTAATGAAAACTCAGTCTAATGTAACAGAAAATAGGGCAGATGAGGGAGGGAAGTGCCACCAAACACAAACTGATCCCTCAGCCAGTGTCCCTTCCTCTTTTATGCTGCACTGGTGGACCAGACTGAAAACTCTGTCCCTCAGGTCTGTCAGCCAACAGTCTTCCCCACCCCCGACTCTGCCGGCCAATCAGATTGTACTCGGGCAATCCGACCGGGATTCTAGCGCTCAGGGTTCCAGGCAGTGCTGCCCTGTAGAGCCACCATGTTGGGACGCCAGAATGTCCAACCCACAATGCGGGCCGCAGGTAAATCTGGGTCCATCCTTTTATTCTTTATATTATAGATTGTATTTAAAATGTCTCCTAACAGTACTTTTTATGATTAAATGGGGTCCAGACTTACCTGGGCACCTCTAGTTGCTGCCTAGTTGCTGCCAAGAAGGCCTCACCTGGGCTTGTGTGTGTGTGTGTGTGTGTGTGTGTGTGTGTGTGTGTGTGTGTGTGTGTGTGTGTGTGTGTGTGTGTGTGTGTGTGTGTGTGTGTGTGTGTGTGTGTGTGTGTGTGTGTGTGTGTGTGTGTGTGTGTGTGTATGCGGGGGGTCTGGGACAGGCATGGCGTCAGCCACATGGTCTGGTGGAGTGAGGAGGGGCGGCTGCCAGAGACTCCCCTACTGCCTCTGATTGACTGGTGGGGAGAGGAGTTCCCTTCCTATCCCGGTATTGGCCAGTGGGAGTGGGATTCAGACAAAAGACTGTGGTGCAGGTGGACAAGCAAAAGAGGGCTCTTCACCCTGGTCTGCTTGTCCAACTGAAAAGCCAAAGGACTCGGCTGCTGCCTCGCTGTCATTCACCTTCCTTTCTTCTTTCAGCACCTCAGGGACAGCCAGGCTGGCCACCAGCTAGACAATCTGGCCAGAGATTTCCAGTCACATGGGCAGATGCAGGAGGACCTGTTATGGTGATGGAGCGGCAGCGGAGGCCGGTGAGTTAGTAGGCGTGTGAGGGAGAGCAAGCATCCGGCTTCCCCACTCAACAGCTGATTGGAGGCCAGGTGAGATAGCAGGTGTGATAAGATGAACAGCTTATTGGAGACCCCACTCAACAGCTGATAGAAGAATCAGGTTGGCTGTCAGGAGTACCAAGGGACCTGGGATTGAGGGAGTGGGTCAGCAGGTGCAGTTGAAGGGGCAGCAGGAAGCAGCAGCTGCCCCATGTGCATGCTGGGGGGGGCTGTGTGGGGCAGCATGTTTGCACTCTAAGTATAGAAGAGCAAGACAACTCAATCTACTCTGGACCCCCACCTTTTCACACACACCCTTCCCCATCATCCAGGAACTGTGAGCACATCAGAGTCTGAGACTCCTCAAGGCGGGTCAGGGGGCTATTGGACTGGGGGCAAATGCATGGAAAGGTTAGTTGTTTGTATGGCAACACCTAGAATTCCCCAACAGCAGGGAAGTGCATGAGCTAGTCATAAAACTAAAGTTAACAAGCTCTGCTGGGAGGCACAAGCTAGATGCTTTGACAAAGAAAGACGTCTTTTAAGAGACAGAATTTCACCTCCTTTCTTAACCTGGCCTCGCAAGAGGAAAATCAAAGCCTTCTGCCTATAAGTATGCATGTGGCCATATCACCCTAGATACACCTGATCTTGGAAACTAAGCAGGGTTGGATCTGGTGAGTACTTCTAACAGTATTTCTTATGATAACAAGTATTTACATTTCTGGACTGGAAGCTTTCTTGTATAGGGAATGAAAAGTATTTAAAATAGTATCAGCTTGACTGATTCAATTTTTACTCATAAATAGTAGAATAAAAAACACAAAGTATCTGAAGAAAAACTACTTCAGCATGAGTGATATGTAAGTTATCCTTTTGTGCAAGGGAGGGATGAACCACTTATACAAGGATACCCTGATGGATTTTCATGTTAAATATTTGAGTTCCACAGAAACAACAAAACAGAGAGGAATATCTGTTGTAGAAAGAATCTGTGGCTTCTTGTGAACCCTAAGAGCTCACCTGTCCAGCAGCCTTCATGGGACAGCTGAGAATGGTGTATGGTGCTGGAACCTCGGATCTGACACAGACATCTTTCTGTTCAGCAACTTGCTGCCAAAGGAGGCACTTTAGATGTGCTTTTTCGAAAACCCCGTTTAATGTGATTTTGATTATTTTAAAGTGTTTTGTTCATTTGTTTTAACGTGGTGTTATGTTTAACTCCCTTTGAATAATGTAATGTATTTTTAAAGGTATTTGTCATTTGAATATTTTTGTAAGCTACCTCAAGTCCCCTTATTGAGAAAAAGCATAAATTAATGAAGGGAAGAATGAGCTGCATTTCAACTGGATTGAAATGTTTTAGGAAGCAACCTTCTCTTTGCTTTATCAGTCCTTATTATATGAGGAAAAACAAGCATGTCAACTTTTGGATGCCACTGGCAACTGGTTAATGTTGAGATCTCCAGTAATTTTTGCTTGTTTAAAGCTAATAATTTTTAACTGGGATTTAACATTCACTGGTGGTGCCCTGCATCAGAATGCCTTCCCGGTTAACTTTAGTGCCATGACTTCTAGGTGGGCACCATCTCTCCTACCATCAAGAGAGAAGGATAGACCAATCCCCAAGCAACCCTATGGGAGGGTGAAAAGGAGGAGGAGGAAGAGGCATTTGTACTTTTGTTTACAGTGACCTTTTCTGAACAGCTCTTGATTACTGCATGCTGACACTTTTTTTAAAAAAAAATAAGGGCCACTACAAAGTCACACAATAGGTAAGGAAATGATAATACAACTACATTCAATGGAGCTTGGCACAGGAATGGAAAATGTTGGTGTTTGGGGGATTGGCACCCTTTCTCTCTTACAGCACTGTCTGTTTTACATGACAAATGATCAGATGCTGGTTGATCATTAGACTAAGAAGGCTTGGTGCAGCTGAAAGAACCAAAGTAAACTCTACCTGTCAATGAGTAAGTTTTCTGTTGGTTGGCTTTGGAAGATGCCCAAGCTTTCTTCTATGAGAATTCTTGAGGAAAGGAAGCAGGTCTTTTTGACCTACTACAAATGTCTGGAAAAAAGCAACTGGGCTCCACAGTTCATGGGCAAAGCAGAGAGGCACCTTACTGCAAAATTTCAGGAGGGTGTTTCTGCTCCAAATGCAAACGAAAGAAAGGTCTCTC
Source organism: Pogona vitticeps (assembly GCF_051106095.1). Taxonomy (NCBI): domain Eukaryota; kingdom Metazoa; phylum Chordata; class Lepidosauria; order Squamata; family Agamidae; genus Pogona; species Pogona vitticeps. The sequence goes on along the minus strand of NC_135787.1, from coordinate 145,607,555 downwards.
CTAGCTGTTCCTACCCACCCTGCCTTCTAAAAATTTAAAATCATGACCAGCACACTTAACCATTTTACTGTCCCTATTGCAAACAACAACAACAAACCACACATATTTTTAGGAAGATAAATGGAGTTTGTAACAGGAATTTCTCACTGACAGCCTATTAAAAACTAGATTAGATGCTCTTCATCAGTGTCATTTCCTGTGGGGTGCATGAAAAGTACTATTCTCTGTGCTTCTCAATTTCATGTTAACTTTCCAGGTTTTAGACCAAAAACAGTATGCTGGTTCTGTAAAGTGTAACATGCCCAGACATAGTCACTGACAGCCACAATTGGTGCTTTTTAAATAACGTGGTTAATATTTATCTACAGAATATGCAAGGTTTGAATCATAGTAGGTATTTTCTCCTCAGAATTTCTGTTTCTGTTATCAAAGAAAAGGAAGCAGCTTCTGAGCTTCCTCCAAAAAACTACTTGCAAAGTGACCTTTCTGAGACATTTTGCTTCTTTTTGGCTGTTGCTCCTGCTGAATTAGGGCGACAACATGGGCGTGGACACCTGCATAAAGTACTCCATATTCGTCTTCAACATCGTATTTTTGGTAAGTGTGGAAACTTACTATTATATGAACCAAATATAATTCAGGTAACACTGAAGTAGCATTTTCAATAATCTTCTACTTTATATATATATAAAAAAATCATGTTTTGTGATGCCAGGGCAGGATTTAAAAAGTGAAATCCAGGTTGAAAAATGCTCTGATACTTCTTAAAGCATTAAATTCCAGCCATTTAGCACACATGAGACCTGGACTGGATTGCATGTTGACAGGCTGTTAAGAGAAGAAAGACTACAGTTCTGTGATGCTAATAATATGCAAAGCCACCCAACAGATAGTCTCTTTTGTCAGGTATCTCTCCGGAGGACTGAAAAACACAAGTCTCTCTTTCTGAGAGGTGTTCATGTTCCAATATCAGGAGCAAAACCCAGATTTCTGAAGATCTTCACCAAAATTAATAGAACATTGTGACTTACTATAACATTAGACTGGGTCCTAGACATGAAACCCTTACATCTTTCTGTATGTCAGGCTCTTAATATAGGTTGGGATGCATATAAAGAAGGCTGCTTTCTTAGCTGTTGCTAGATTGGAGAATTTGATTTAATTAGAGACTGACTGTCATGGCATTCCATATGTTGTTAGAGTGCAACTCCCATGTCTTACCATTGGGTGTGCTGAGTAGGGTTAATGGAAGTTCTATCCCAATAACATCTAGAGGGCCACAAGTTGCCTATTCACAGATTAAGTGCAAAAAAATCCATTTAAAAATACTGTACATTGCTTCTTACTGCATTTATGGGATCTCACCAAATGAGTTGCAGGAGGGGGGGAAGGAAATTGACTTTCCAGACATAACTGGAGTTTTGATATCCTGGTTACTTTCCAGTCTATCACCAAGCCCCTTAGCTCCTCGGATTTATCATGTTATAGTGTAGTATATATTTGATGTATGTGTGCATGAGACAAAGATACTATTAAAAGGGCAAAGAACCAATCTATTTAGTTTGAAAATCGATTTTTAAAATGTGTATCTATTCAGGATTCAGATTCCAGAAATTTTGCTTAATAAGGATGGATGTTTCCCTCAATATCATGTTCTCCCAAAACGTCATTTCCATTCTATTTATGACAAAATTTGTAAATTATCACGATATTCAAATGATAGTCAAATGTTTATCTGAACTGGCCAAATTTATTAGGCACATATTGTGGGTGATCACGGAACAAAGGAAGGCTAATTGCCTTAGAACAAAGGAATCGACAGCACAGGTGTCCGAACCAGCGGAGCCTACCAGCAACGCCCTGAGAGCTCTTTTATTTACTTAGCATCATTACATAGTATGTTGTTAGAATTCAGATAGGATACTAATTACCTAATCATAACTAGGATTGGCTGAAATAACCCTTTGATCTTATGCTGTACCTCTAAGTGAAAGGGCAGAAGAAGGGGTTACCCCACCTGCTGGCAGCTGCTGCTTCTTGCCAGGAGTGTATGCACGTCACTGGAACAGAATGCAACTACAACCTTTAAGTAGAAGTTTCCCATATTCTCCCTTTTTCTTGTTTTTTAAGCAAAGGCATCTATTCTTTCATATATTTGTGAACTACATATAAATCTTTTTGGCGAAGGCCTGAAGGCAAAGCTTTGAGACAGGTAATTATTATGGAAAAGAAGATTGGTATACATTGAATAAAACATCAGCAAATTATAAGGAGCATGAGGAGCAGAATTCCAAGAATGAGAATGCAACACAACAGCGTTACTGAGTTGGCATTCAGCTGCGAGATAATGGCTGCTAGAAACGTTTCAGGAGTTTCTGGGATCTGTTGCTGATTTAGAGTTCTTTTTGCATCAGCACTCAGTGTCTTTATCATCCCTCAAGTAACTTTGTGCTAAAAGTGCCTTCAGGTCAGGCTGGGTGCTTCCGGCGATGTGCAGTCATCTGGTCCCACTCCAGAGCCATCGCTGGGTTGAATTCCGGAATCTGGTTCTGCAGGTTGTGATGCCAACTCATTCTTCCCATGATATGACCTCACACACTGAGCCAGGGTCCACAAGGAACCTGTGGGAGTAAGCACAGCAGCATAGCTGCGGCCCCATGTTAGTAAAGGAGCTGGACCCTCCCACTGAGGGCCAGGAGGTTGCTTATAAGTCCCCAGCAGCTGTTCCATGGGGATTTCTTTATGAAAGTGTTTCTCTACTGGCGACAACTTGCAGATATAGTTAAATGATTTAATGTGAACAATGCTATTGATACTACACCTGGAACATTTTGGGGCTTGATCCGTCTCTTTTTTATTTGTTTTGAAAGGAGAAATTTAAAAGAGCAGTGTGCTCATTCCACAATAGCCTGTCCTGTGCAGTTATAAGGAATATCATGGGAAAGCCGAACGTCCCATTAATTGCAGAAAGTGAGAAAGCAGAATGGAAAATTGCTTATGAAGTTGTTTAGTATTCTGATGGGATAAGGAATGGCTGTCAATAGGATTGGAAAAGAGGGGCACAAGGAACGAAGAGCAGAGTCTGCACGATGATTTCCCTCCAAGATAGCATCTTGAAATCCAGTATGACATTGGATGTGACCTGCCAAAAAAAAAAAAGGTTGTGATCTGGCAGCAAGGAGGTTTTTAAAAACAGGGAAAGTAAAGAAAAGTCAAGAGAACACTGAACAGAGCTTTGAATAGAAGTAAAACAGGTTTTCCAGGTCCTGGGAGGTTGCTGAAAGGTAATCACACCTCTGGTAGGTGCACCATTGGTAAAAACAGTTAGAGCATCAGGGAGAGGAGTAGCAGAGAAAAGAGAGGAAAAGTGAAAGGGTACTTACTGAATGAATGTTAAGCGAGGGTCTCTAGGTGGATTAAAACATATATCACCAATATAGTCTGCAAAAGCAATTTGACAAGTTAGTGATGTAGACATTAAATGATTATGGTCAGCTTTGGAAATAGGTAAATAACAACACAGAAAATCCCAACCTGTGAGTTGTTTGGCATGATAGCATCCTTTGATTACAAGGTCTGTAATCACATTTAGAGTGGAGTAAACATTTTGGGGAAGAGTGTTAGATAAATAAAGCCATTCTGCTACAGAAACGGCCTTGTCAGACTTTGGGCTACACAACAATCCAGTAGGCAATTGGGGAGTGTTCAAGATAACCAGCTGCAAGGGACCAAAGGAAGGAATGCAGTGGGCCATGGTACGTCGCAATGCTGCATTAATTTGTATTGCATGCTTCATAGCCTTGGTGATGGGTATGGAGTCAGCAAGAGACTGATGTCCCTGAAGTGCATTAAACAAAGGTTGCAATTCATGAGTAGGAAGGCACAAAAATGGACGAGCCTAATTTAAGTGACTGAGGAACTGTTGCAACTGTACTAATGTAAATTGAGATGGAGTTTTTAGTTCTGGTAAGAATGGAGAAGATGTAGCTTGCAACAGTTTGTGCCCTAGATAAAGAAACAGAAGTGTGGTTTGTATCTTTTTTGGAGCCATATGAAGGCCTTTTTTCTCTAAGCAGTCAGCCAGAAAATCATAGACAGTTAGAGGGAATTGATAGTCAACCTCTTTTACTGTAATCAATTCATGACTGGCACTTTTAACAGTAGCAAGTTGGATTTCTTGAACGAGGGTAGTATTCACTGTGTTCCCCCCACTTGACCCGGGGGTGGAGGACCACCCGACTTGGAGTTTTCCGGTGTTGGAACAGATTGGCATTGATTAGCCCAGTGATAACTTTTCTGACACTGGGGACATTTTTAGAAGGATGTTTATTATTTTGGAGTGTTGATCTACATTCCCAACTGAAGTGCCCTTCCTTGCCACAGGAAAAACATTTACAATCTCAGGAAGGGTTCAAGGAGGTAGCCATGGCTGTGACACAAACGTTGTGCCTTGTGAGTTTCTGTGCCAATATTCTGGCATGATTTTAGCATGGCAGCAATGTCAGTCTCTGGTTTATTGTAAATAGCCTGAAGGGCCATTTTACAATCTATGTTAGCATTTCCAAATGCCAGCTGTTTCATCAAAATATCAGCAGCCTCAGTATTCTCCACCGGCCGTTCAATCGCTCTTTGCAGTTTGTTAATGAAAGACATATAGTCCTCTTTAGGACCCTGATGAAAATTGGCAAATGACCCTAAAGGGGTACCTTTGTCTGGGATTTTTAACCAGGCTGCTCTAACAACGTCAGCCACTTGTGCCAATCCCCTGCTAGGGATGGTAATCTGCTGTGCTATAGTGACAAAGAGTCCATCTCCATTTAACATATATGCAGACGCAGCAATATTGTTTTGTAAATTATCCATGGCCAAAATGGCAGCAGTGTCTTTACATTCCTGCATGAAAAGTACAAATTGCGCAGGATTGAGCATTGCTTTAATCAAGACTTTCCAGTCAGCTGGAATAAGATTTACATTCCATCAAAACCCATCAACCAACCCAAGGGTAAAACTGCTATGGAGACCATTTTCAACTACACGTTTTTTTCAACTTTTTAAACATGGCAAGGGGAAGACTTACATGAACACGGTATCCCTGATTGTTATGAAGCACAGGACAAACAGACATAAGAGGGAGAGTGGCAGCAACATCCTCCGGGTTTCCTTGGACCATAACATCAGATAACATCTGCTGCACTGCTGAATGAGGAGAGGGAGAAGAGGGAGGAGGGGCAGGAGCAGAAAGAGGAGAAGGGGCTGTTGCAAGAGTGGCAGGAGCTGCGTAGGAAGAAGGATTGTTTCTATTTTCATGGAGATCTGGTGGCTTAGAGGGTGGCAAAATCTGAGGGGCTGTTGGAAGGTTAGCTAAAGGCTGGGCTAACAAAGGGTTCACGATCTTTGTAATCGCATCCTAGCAAAGATGCGATGTATGGAGGACTTTAACTGGAGCAACAGGGTTTTTGTGAAGTTTATTCTCAATTTTATCCCAATATGAAACCTTAAAGCTGCCGCCTTCCGGGTACCAACAACAAAAAGTACCTATTTCCTTCAGTAAATTCTCTACTGAATCAGATACATCATGGTGACCTTCTCTATGAAGCAAATAAATAAAGTCTTTCTTATGCTGTTTTTGAAGCGGTGTAAGGGTATTTTTTAAACTAATAATACTCACCAGGATCCTAAAAGGATATGAGGATGTGTCTCGAGCCCTTGCCGGGTGAGGTGAGCTGCTTTGATTGCCTCAGGCGATGTTGATGTTCCAGCTTGATGTCCCTGTTCGGGCACCAAATATGAGTGATCACGGAACAAAGGAAGGCTAATTGCCTTAGAACAAAGGAGTCGACAGCACAGCTGTCCGAACCAGTGGAGCCTACCAGCAACGCCCTGAGAGCTCTTTTATTTACTTAGCATCATTACTTAGTGTGTTGTTAGAATTCAGATAGGATACTAGTTACCTAATCGTAACTAGGATTGGCTGAAATAACTCTGATTTTATGCTCTACCTCTAAGTGAAAGGGCAGAAGAAGGGGTTACCCTGCTTGCTGGCAGCTGCTGCTTCCTGTCAGGAGTGTATGCACGTCATTGGAACAGAATGCAGCTACAACCTTTAAGCAGAAGTTTCCCACAACATATAATCCCAATATGGAGAGGGTCATGTTGTACCTGGCTACCATAGTGGTCAAAGAAGAAGAGGCTGTCAGAAAAAAGAGAGGTGAAAGCCCTATTTTAGCACCACAAATATAATTGAATCCCCAAGCATTCTATTCTAGTTTTTTAAGAGATGAATACTTAAAGCCCTCTAACAGAATGAAGAAATCTGTCAGTTTCACTTTCTCAGAATTCAAATGTTTGAAATCTTAAATTATTTATGTCAAATGGGACAGAACCTTCTTTGTTGCTGCTACCAGATTCTGGAACTCCCTCTCACAGAAGATTGGACTGGGCCCATCTTTACTGTCCTTCTACAAGCAGGTGAATACCTTTCTATTCAGGCAAGCTTTTCCCAAGTAAATGGCTGCCTAGCATTTTTTTAAAATGGATTTTTATACCTAAATGCATTCAATGTATTTTGGTTTTGCTTTTTTTGTATTGTATTAATTCATTTTTTAGTATTGTACAATTGTTACTAACTGAAATACTGCATTTCTCATTGTTTTCCAATGATTTTATTGAGAAATAAAATTTTATATGATCACATTATTTACATAGTTTGCTCTTCTGTATGACTTTGCACCTTCTGAATATTTGGACTACAATGCTCATCTCTCTGGCCATCAATGTCAATGATAAGAGATGATGAGAATAGAAATACAAAGCAATGAGGACAATACTATTCTATTGGGGGTGGGGAGAGCACTGACACTCTAAAGTACTACTGTATGTTGTTGCTGGTGTGTAATATATGACTAGCTTTCATTCCCTTTCTGTGCCCCCCAAATTTCCATTGTCTGCATAGGGTGTGCTGGGCTTGATTACCCCAAACCGAAAGTTCATCTGCACTTATTATGAGGGAGAGGAAAACAGTGATTTCTTGGGAGGGGTTGAAAGGGAAGGGAAGCATTGTACTGCCATTTTGATCCTACACATATGTTCTAAGTCAGCCTTTCCCAACCTGTACTTCCATTAAGTTACTGAGTTTCAGTGCCCATCATTCCCTACAAGTGACTGTGCTGGCTGGGAAATATGGGATTTGCATTTGGAGAGCATCTGGAGATGCAAGGGTGGAAGATTGTATCTGAAGGTCAAACTATACATTACAGATTTACAGTGGTGCCTCGCTTAACGAGCGCACCGTTTAACGATGAATCCGCATAGCAATCTATTTTTAGATCGCTAATGCGATCGCATAGCAATGTTCTGAACAGGCAAAACATCGCATTGCAATGATCGGTAAGCGTTTTGCTTATTGATCTTCGCATTGCGATGTTTTTTTAAACAGCTGATTGTGGTTCCAAAATGGCCGCTGGGTGCCCAAAATGGCCGCCGCAAGTGTTTTTGCGCCTGCCCTCGCTTACCGAGGGCGCGAAAATGTATAATTAAAAATTGTAAACCGCCCGGAGAGTGCTTGTAGCGCTATGGGGCGGTATATAAGTCCAATAAATAAATAAATAAATAAATAAATAAATAAATAAATAAATAAATAAATAAATGGCGGCACTATGGAGGAACTTCGCTGAACGGTGAGTTTGGGAGCCACAGGAACGCATTAATGCGTTCCTATGGCTTTTTCCGTTCCGTTTAGCGATGTTTCTGCATAGCGACGATTAATCCGGAACGGATTAACGTCGCTATGCGGGGCACCACTGTACTTTTCCAGACTTTCATGCATCTGAAAACAGATTTGCAAATGAAGCTGTGTTTAGCACTTGAAATCAATCACAAAACAAAGGAAACTAATTTGCAAACTACGGGAGGTGAAAAAACAATTATAATCCCCTCTTCTAATGACAGATAAGTTGTAAGACTCAGTTTAGGCTCAGCCAGACTACATACACTATGACTCTGGTTGAGAAAGTTAACAGCAGACGGGGTTGGGGGGGGGGAGGGATGAAAGCAACAACCTTCTAGTCCTTGCATATACCTATTGACTTTGTTGTTGTTGAAATAAATATCCAGAAACTTTGCCCTGAAAATTGGAGCAAAAGAATGAAAAGACGCATAGATACCAATAAGTAAGGAAACCCCCATGAATAAGGGCAGCTGGAGCTTATGGGGTGATAATGTCAGCAGTGTGGAAGTCTATGGTGTGTAATACATGACTAGCTTTCATTCCCTTTCTGTGCCCCCAAAATCATTGTCACAACCATAGAGGCACTGTGTGTAAAGGGAACGATTAACATTCTTTTTCAATTGCTAATGGTGACTTTTTCTTTCTTGAACAGATAAGTGGATGTGTTATTCTGGGAATGTCTATATGGATGCGTGTCAGCAAACCTGCACAAGTGGTAAGTGTGCTTTCCTTTCTATTATAATTAATGATTTCAAGATATATACAGTACTTGGCTGTGAAACATAAACCCTCTCAATGATAGCTCTGCTGTCCAGGAAATACATTTTCTCATTTTTAATTTTAGAAATCAATATCTCCATATCTTCCCCTTCTATTTGCCAGGAGGTGATGGGACCAGTGGCCATGATCTTAGTTTTTTTATGTTGAGTTTCAGACCATTTTTCACACTCTCCTCTTTTACCCTCATTACAAGGTTCTTTAATTCCTCCTCACTTTCTTCTATCAGAGTGGTATCATCTGCATATTGGAAGTTGTTGATCTTTCTTCTGGCAATCTTAATTCCGTCTTGGGATTCCTGCAGTCCAGTCTTTTGCATGATGTATTCTGCATATAAGTTAAATAAGCTGGGGGACAATATACAGCCTTGCCGTACTCCTTTTCCAATTTTGAACCAATCAGTTGTTCCATATCCAGTTCTAACTGTTGCTTCCTGTCCCACATATAGATTTGTCAGGAGACAGATAAGGTGGTCAGGCACTCCCATTTCTTTAAGAACTTGCCATAGTTTGCTGTGGTCCACACAGTCAAAGGCTTTTGCATAGTCAATGAAGCAGAAGTAAATGTTTTTCCTGAACTCTCTGGCTTTCTCCATAATCCAGTGCATGTTAGCAATTTGGTCTCTAGTTCCTCTGCCATGTGGAACTTCATAAAAAAAAGTAGATGGTTATTCAGTTCTCTGTCAATTTCTGCACAGGGCTTGGCTGCTGCTTTGAATGCCAACAGCAGAACTAGTAGAAACCTTGTTAACCCATCCACTGAGTGCTCAATGTGATACTTTAAATATAATGGTTATTGTTCAGTCAGACTTTCTTTCCTTTTTTAACTTAAAAATTTCACTTAAAGGTAAAAGTGGTATGGTTATGGTCAAATGCATATGATCAGGGGAAATGTACTTCTCACCCTCAAATCCTTCATTTTCATAAATTTGCACTCTGACCATTCTGTAAGTGTCTTAAAAGTGGGAAGGCAAGAGATCTTACAGTGATGTTATTTGCTCTTTTTACCCATGAACACCAATGGCATCAATAGTGTTCCACCCCTTTCTTTATGCCTAATGTGTGAAAGAGGTCAGGAGAAGGTTTCAACCACCTCACCCAGCCACAGAAACCTGTTTTTAATTTTCCATTTATACTGTGCTTCTGTTGTATCTTACCAATCTGATGGTTGTCCTATCCTGCCAGCATAAGTTTATATTATGGGTGCAAGAGATCAAATACAGAAATAAACCAACAAACAGTTACCATCCTCTTCCTAACTGAGACCCTGTCCTTTGCCTTCTGTTATGTTGCATCAACATTGAGGGATTCTAAAAATCTGTAAATATGAATATGCAGATGGAGAGAAGCAGAATCATGCCCTCTCTAGCCCCTGCTCATTAACAGAATATCTAAAAAGACCCTATGCAGACTTGAGCCCATGCACACAGAGGCTTTCCTTCTAGAGGGAAAAGTTGTACACACATAGACTTTGTTTAATTTCTACTCACTAGATGGAGGTAAGCTGTTTATTGAGCAACCTCTAAACCAGCTTAAATCAAATTGTTAGTCTTTACTAGAGTAGATCCATTCAATCAGTCAAACTTACATAAGTATTGTAAGTTTGGAGATGGACAACATTGGAAATTATAGGCCCGTCGCCAATGTTTCTTTCCTCAGCAAGGTGGTCGAGAGGGTGGTGGCAGATCAGCTCTTGGACGAAACCAGTGCTCTGGACCCATTCCAGTCGGGCTTCAGACCACGCTATGGTACGGAAACGGCACTGGTCGCACTGATGGATGACCTATTGAGGGAGGCCAATGGGGGCAATATGTCCTTGTTGGTCCTCCTTGACGTCTCAGCAGCCTTTGATACCATTGACCACGATATCCTCCTGGGGAGGCTGTCTAAGTTAGGAATAGGTGGCCTAGCACTTGCTTGGCTCCGTTCCTTCTTGGAGGACCGGCCCCAGAGAGTACAGCTTGGAGAGAGGGTCTCGACCCCGTGGAGCCTCAATTGTGGGGTTCCACAGGGGTCAATCATCTCTCCAATGCTGTTTAACATCTACATGAGGCCACTGGGAGGGGTCATCAGGGAGTGTGGAGCTTCGTGTCACCAGTACGCTGACGACACACAGCTCTACATTTCCTTTTCATCTACTTCAGTGGATGCCGTTCCGCAAAGAATGAGGTCTGCAGCTTGGGGTACATCTGGACCCGGTGCTTACCATGGAAACCCAGGTGGCGTTCGTGGTCCGCTCCGCCTATTTCCATCTATGGCGGATTGCCCAGCTGCGTCCATATCTTGATCGGGGGGCCCTCACTACTCGAGTACATACGCTCGTAATCTCGAGATTAGACCATTGTAATGCACTCTACGTGGGGCTGCCTTTGAGGCTGATGTGGAAATTTCAGATGATCCAGAATGCGGCAGCCAGGTTACTTAGTGGGGTGAGAAAACACCAACATATCTCCCCCACTCTGTCTGCACTACACTGGTTGACCATCCGTTTCCGTGTCGAATTAAAAGTGCTAATGATCACTTATTAAGCCCTAAATGGTTTGGGACCTCAATATTTGGCAGACCATCTTCTCCCACCCAGATCTACCCAGATCACCCATGCTAGCCAGCAGGGACGGTTGAGGGGTCTGACGCCGAGAGAGGCTCGGAAGAAAAAAACTAGAAACCGGGCCTTCTCGGTGGTGGCCCCTCACCTGTGGAATGCCCTTCCAGCAGAAATTCGGCTGGCACCCTCGCTGGGTGTTTTTTAAAAACAGTTTAAAACTTGGCTATTTAAGCAGGCCTTCCTTCCAGTCAGCTAAGTCTTTTATTTTCTTTCTTTCATCTCATTCTGTTCTGCTAATTTTAATCTAATTGTATTAACTAATCTATTAATTGTATTTTATGATTATTTATATTTTATATTGTCCTATTTTATGTTGTAAGCCGCCCCAAGTAGACATGGTCTAGAGGGGCGGGGTATAAATTTAATAAATTAATTAAATAAATAAATATTGTGTCACCAGGTACCCATTGATTCAGTGGGTCTGCTCTAATTGAGACTAATTATTGGGTTTAAAGTCTTATGTTTCTGTTTGTAGATATGGCACGTGCATTATGGTTTTCATGTTGTCAGGACATGGATTAATATTGATATTCTTATGTCCTGCCTAACCCTTTCCCCACTACATCTGAGCAATATGCATTGTGTTGGCCAATACACTGTAAGCAACACAACTGCCATGTCCTCTGCTGCTGTAATAGTGGGGCGTCCTTGGGTATTGGACAAACAAGGCCTCTCCGGCTGTGAAACAGAGTAGCAGAGTTCTGGGGCATCAGATTTTTGATGCCATTTAAAAGAGCAAAAGGTTAGTAATGAGTGTATGCTGTCAATTCAGTTCTGATTTATCGCACCCCTTTCCAGAATTTCCTAGATACACTATAGTCAGAAGTAGTTTACTCTTTCCTTCTTCTTTAGGTACTCTGAGAGTTTGTAGCTTGTTCTAGGCCACAGAAGCTGGCTCTTCTCCTACAACAGTGGTCCCCAACCTTTTTAATGCCAGGGACCAGTTTTGTTAAAGACCATTCTTCCAAGCACTGGGGGGGGGGGGCTGCTGCCACCGGTGTCCGTGAATGGAGGGCCATCCGTGCATGGGGGTAGTTGTTATGCAGTAGGTTGTTGAAGGAATTAGCAAGGCATTAGATATACCATGGAACACAGTGAAGACAGTCATCATCAAGTGGAGAAAATATCGCACAACAATGACATTACCAAGGACTGGACGTCTCTGCAAAAGTGATGAAAAGACTAGAGGAAAATTGATCAGGGAGGCTGACAAGAGGCCTACAGCAACATTAAAGGAGCTGCAGGAATATCTGGCAAATACTGGCTGTGTGGTACATGTGACAACAATCTCCTGTATTCTTCGTAGGTCTGGGCTATGGGATCGAGTGGCAAGACGGAAGACTTTTCTTATGAGGAAAAGCATACATAGCCTGACTAAATTTTGCAATAACACATCTGTAGTCTTCCAAAAGCATGTGGGAAAAAGTGTTATGGTCTTATGAAACTAAGGTTGAACTTTTCGACCATAATTCCAAAAGATCTGTTTGGCGCAAAAACAACATTGTGCATCACCAAAAGAACACCATGCCCACAGCGAAGCATGGTGGTGGCAGCTTTGCGGCTGTTTTGCTTCAGCTGGGATCTCTAGCTTGACCTTAAATTTCTTCTAGCTTGACCTTAGTCAAGCTAGAGGGAATTATGAACAGTTCCAAATACCTGTCAATATTGGCACAAAACCTTCAGGCTTCTGCAAGAAAGCTGAACATGAGGAGGAAACTTTCAGCATGACGGCGACCCAAAGCATACAGCCAAATCAACAAAGGAATGGCTTTACCAGAAGAAGATTAACGTTTTGGAATGGCCCAGTCAGAGCCCAGACCTGAATCCAATTGAATATCTGTGGGATGATCTGACGAGGGCTGTGCACAGGAGACACAATCTGACAGATTTGGAGCATTTTTGCAAAGAAGAGTGGGCAAATATTGTCAAGTCAAGATGTGCCCTACTGATAGACTCAAACCCCAAAAGGCTGAGTGCTGTAATAAAATCAAAAGGTGCTTTGACAAAGTATTAGTTTAAGGGTGTGCACACATATGCAACAACATTATTTCAGTTGTTTATTTTTACTTCCCTCCACCTAAAAGATTTGTTTGTTGTTCAACTGAGAGGTACAGTTCATAGGTCTCTTTAAAGGTGGAAAAAGTTCTGAAAAATCTTGTATCATTTTTTACATCACAAACTCTTGACATGTTAACATGTAAACTTTAATGTTAAATTTTTATATCCACTGCAAGTTGATGCTGATCAAATGCTTCCTGTCCTTGCTCAAACATTTTCTTTTCAGAACTTCCAGGAGACCCTTGGCCTTGCAGAGGTGTGCATAAGTCGCCTACTGCTGCAACCTGACCCCTGCAAAGTTGGAAACCCGGCCCTCAGTTCTCATGACCAGTCCCGGAATTGCGCAACTATGTGCGCAATGGGGGGGGGGAATTCTGTGGCTGGTCGCACCTTCTTCCAAGTTGCTTCCCTCCAACTCTCTTCCCCCCTGCCACTAGCCGTGCAAGCTAAGAAAGAAAAGGAGTGGATTTCCAGGGTGCACATCTGGAGGCACACCAAAGGACCCCGAGGTGCCCGTTAGACTGCCCCACCCCAAAGAAATGAACCGGTGAGGGGGCGGAAATCTAGCTCATCCAGGTACTCGCCCCGTCCAACGAGGCAGCCCCCCAGCAGCAGGAGAGCTGCTCCCCAATGGAAGAGAGTCGCAAGTCTGCGAGCACACAGCATTCTCCTGCAGGAGTGTGCCCGAATCTTCCCCTGGGGAAAGTCGCAAGGTGGAGCACTACCCTCTGAACCTCCAGACTTTTGCTTTCTACCTGGGGCAACCCGGGGCTGTTCTGTCTGGCAACCCCTGATGACACCCGCATGGCTTTCCCTCCATTGGCCAGATGGTTTTCCCCCTCAGCCAATCTCTGAATTCTCCATTCTTAAAAGCCATTTCCCCCTTGGAGACGAAGAGGGAGGAGAGATTGCAGGAATCCTGCAGGCAGGGGGTGGGATTCAGGGGGGGAGGAAGTAGGACCCGGGCTACAGCCGGAGCAGAATCCCCAATGTGGGCGCCCAACCCCCCATCATTTCCTAGGATCGCCCTTTGGACCGGAGTTCCTTTTATGAATTCAGGATTGGCCGGTGGGTAAATAAAGGACCAATGGGAGGAAAGCTTGACATTGGCATCAAGGGTTGCTGGGCAGAACTGGTCCCGCAGGTATTTTTTACTGGGCGTGGATAGAGAAAGTGTTCCTTCTGGTGCGGTAACTTTTGGAGGGGCTAAGAGTTTGGGGGGAGCGAAGCAACAGATTGCAAAGGGTCCTCTGGGGGTCAAGTGGGGTCTTGATGCAGGATTCCCCCCTCCACCGCCACTTCCAATTCTGCCACCTTTGCGGGGGTGAGTGCATGCGGGGTGGGTGTGGGAGGTCTGTCTTCACGGCCCAGTTGGGCTCAGGCCATGGACCAGCACCAGGCAGTGGCCCAGGGGTTGATGATCTCTGTCCTACAAGGTACACTTGAGAAAATGAACTCCCGACAAAGTGCTTCATCTCACTAAATTATTCAAGCAGCTTATATATTAGTTCATGCTTGAACGGTGCCAGAGATCTTCTTGATGATTATGATTTTTAACAAACAAGTGGAATGAATTGGTTACTTTTTAACCCCACATTTTTAAAAAAACCCTTTCTGCATTGATTCTTTTGTTGTTTGTATCTCAGGTCTTTTATCTTTGTCTCCACAGGAATTCAACATAGACAGAAGCCTGTTTGCTGTCATTGAGCTCCTTATTGCTGTGGGTTGCATTATAATGGTGCTTGGTTTCCTGGGTTGCTGTGGTGCCGTTCAGGAAAGCGAGTGCATGCTCCTCCTGGTAAAGTTTCAGCATTGCAACTCTATTTTAATCTTTCTTAGCCAACATCCAGAGTCGTGAAATCATGTACTGTTATTCATGTATTGGTTCACAGGAATTCACTACATTTTAGTGAAACATTTTATTAGCAGTTTCTGAGTGTCCCAAAGCAAGAGGCAAGAACAGGAACATTTGCTCTGTGAACGTCTGATAAATAAAGAAAACATGAGATTGGAGGCTACAGCAGCAAATAAACTTGAGTAAAACAGAATGGCTCTTCTTTGAATAAAAAAAAGGCTGCTGTGTAGGTTTCTATTATTTATTTAGGCTTTTCCATAACTCTTCCCCTTCACTATGACTAGTTTCATTCCCAGTTTGAGAATCCAACTGTGTATTACAGATAGTTTGTCATTAAAAGCTGAAATACTCAGTGTTCAGATATGTGATCCAAACAGATTTTTATAATTGAGAAATCATACTTACTATCAAAGATGATTACTAATCATAAAGCACACTATGAAAGGTATGAAAATTAGAAGTATTCAGCACATTCCATTACATCTTTAGACAGCATTCTACTTTGCTGTAAGTCTGAGCCCCCCTGCTTTTTCTAACACCATGCAATGCAGTGACTTTTTTTTTCAATCCCAAAAGGCATGCATAGTTGTTCCTTTTAAGTGGCCATGGATTATAGGAGATGAGTGTTACTGAATAGTTTTGTCACCTATGAATCACACAAGATTTATTTTCCAAGGTCACCAACTGTTTAGTACATGGTCATCCAACCTCTTTCTCTGCCAGCAGTTTACCATGCTTAAATGAATGAAAGGTTTGGAGTAGAACAGATTTTAGTCCCCCCATAGGAGCTCACATTACAGTAGGTAAATGAGAATTGCAGTTGATGTCTACACCAATCCCCACAAACTTTGAAGTAGAGAAAAATTAGTCAGGCTAACAAAAATCTGCTTGTCAAAAAAGCTGGATTTGGGAAGAATATGGGGGATTCAGACATTCTTCACCAAATCCTACACATATATCCTCCCAGTCAGCTTGGAGTTAGGCAGGATAAAGTTAGATCTATTTGCTCTTTAATGACACAGTCCTGACTAGAAATGAACACATGGAGGTGAAATTGGTGATACAACCGCTAGCTCCACTCTTCTGATTAAGAGCTGTATCTGGACACAACCTTTGCATGTGCACATCACAGCACATGTATTCTTATGTGTACAAGTTATACACTCCATTTATCCAATGAATAATAGTAATAGTAATAGTAATAGTAATAGTAGTAGTAGTAGTAGTAGTTATTGTTGTTGTTGTTGTTGTTGTTGTTGTTGTTGTTATTATTATTATTATTATTATTATTATTATTATTATTATTATTATTATTATTATTATTATTATTATTATTATTATTATTATTATTATTATTATTATTATTAGCCTGGTATTTTTGAATAGTTTTGAATAATAATCAAAAATTCATGCCATCAAGTAAATTCCTACTTATGGCAAACCTTTACAGAGTTTCCGAGGTACCGAATACACAGAAGTAGTTCTGTATGCTAGTTGCAACTAACACATCCCATAAATTGCAATAGGTTTAATCTGATTATGATTTCAGACTGGATAGGAATATTTATTTATTTATTTATTTATTTATTTATTTATTTATTTATTTATTTACTTACTTACTTACTTACTTACTTACTTACTTACTTACTTACTTACTTACTTACTTACTTACTTACTTACTGTTACCCTGCCTTTCTCCCCAAAAGGGACCCAGTAGTTGTTAAGGAGGGAGTATATTTCAGGGGAAAGAGCAGTGCTTAGCTTTTAGTTATTAAAATGCCCATGGTCTAGCTTAACCTACTATCCAATTGCATCACAGGTGGCAATGCACACAGCCACATGCCACTGGAGTAGCAGTTTATCAGGATGATGGATGGAAAGCAATACATAATTCTCATGAGGATTTGAAGAGTGTCCACTGTCATAATATGACTACCATGAGAAAATGCAGCTTTGCTGCACAAGACTGTACAGTAGAAATAGGGAACATGTGAGAATATGTGCTCCTCCAGATGTTGCCACATGTTGTCACTGCAAATTGAGTGTGTAACAGAGATCTAATGGGAGTTGCTGTCCAAGATCTGGAGGGCCACAGCTGATGCCATTTTTCTGACCCTTGCATGGATGGCTACATTTTACAGACTCTTCCCTTTTACACAACTATTGAATATGTACAAAAGAAGAATGGCAGTTCTCCTTTGCATGTTGTCACTATCGTATGAAAATCTCTGCCTTCTGAATGTCCAGTCCTAAATATACAGTATATGGCCAAATCAACAGTAGTAATTCCACCTCGGACTTAGATTATTCATTTTTCATTCTTTTTCTTCCATCAGTTTTTCATTGGACTCCTAGCAATCCTGCTTCTCCAGATTGTAGCAGGCATTTTGGGAGCGCTCTTTAAACCTCAGGTACTGGACTCTTCTGTTCTTCTTTGATCAGTTATGTTTGACAGAACTTAGATTAAAAACACTGATTTATCTTGTTTGTTCCATTCCAGATTGAAGAAACACTGGACAAAACCTTTGCTGAAAACGCTGCAAAGTTATCAGGTTCTGCACAAATGGATCGAGAGTTTCAGGCCATTTTTCGCAAATTTGAGATTAATGCAAGTTAATTTATTTCTTAAATTCTATTTATTTCAAAAGATCAGAACAAGTATGTTATCTGGAAACATGTACCCTAGTGTCTCATCATTAAGAAAAAGAAATACTGTCAAGGCTGCATATTCTTGTTCTTAAAAATAATAACCCAACACTTCTGTGCCAGAAAGTTGAGTTCTATATCCTGAATAATCATTTACAGAAACCTATGCAGGCCACTACAACGCTTCCTGTGGTACAGGGATATGGCTGACAAATTTTCCACCATTAGCCCCCAGATTAGCCCCCACATTAGCTCATCACATAAAAGTGAGCAGCCTTTATTCTTTTGACCACTTCGGTCATTCAACTTCCACTAATTTAAAACCTAAGTACAAATAATAATATATACACAAGCATGGTGCCAGCTGAACAGATATAATACTAGCAGATTAAAAAGTACAAATACAAATATGTACATTCTCCAAAATGCTGGGTTAAATACAAAATGATTAAAATATAATTTCTGTATTAAAAACCAAGTCATTTCATGTGGGTGTTCAGATGAGGTATGAGGTATTCCCACGAAGTAAACGTTTATTACTGTATTGTCTAATCATGTTCAGATATTAGCAGGCAATCATGGTAAATTGCACTAGCTGATTTTGCAGATAAAGATACAAAAGTACAGGCACTCTAACTCCTACCACCTGGACAGTTCACAATCCTACAGTTGGTTATGTTTAGACTCCTCACCCACCTTTTTCACAAGGCACTGAGGTCAATTACTGTCTTTAAAAGGAAGGAGGAGACTGAAGTTCTTATATAGTGGCATTTATATGGGGCATTGGGGGAGGAGTGGGCAACATCGTCTCTAGCTGTGGTTGCACTGCAATGCCCATCAATCCTATATACATGATCTGTAATGCGACTTGTAGTTCAACAATATCTGAAGGGCTATAGGTTGTCTGTCTGCATTCCAGCAGAGCAAAATTGTGTAACTCCTATGTCTGTGCATGCCTAGGATTTCAGTTCATAAAAGTGCAGTATTTAATTAGTGCACTTGGTGCTTCAGAATTGTCACTCTGTCCTGTTCAAAGGGCCGAAATAGACAAGATAACATCTTCCAAATTAGAATGTGAGAAAATGTTTTCCCACCAGAGAAACTTCTAGGATACCTTCTTGACCAAGAAATTACACTTGCAAATGAAGCCTGTGTTTGCCTGCCAGTAACTAATCACACAACAAAAGCAAGTGAATTAACAAATTGTGAAATTGAGAAATCTCATATTAGGATGATCAGATGAACTTAACACTTTAAAGGCATTCTAATGCTTCTGATGACATAATTGTATTGCCTCTTTTGAACCTCTGTCAAATCCCTGTACAGTGATGGGAAACAGGAACATCCAACATGTGTGGCTAGCTTGTGATGACAGGTGGCAAGGAGTCATGTTGCTCCTGGCCAAACACTGTCAACATGTCTGATGTAAGAAAGGGCTGGGTTTATCACACTAGAAATATGAATGTAGCCAATTTTAGCCAAAATGTACTGTCCTAGTGACAATTTACATTTTACTATTGAAGATTGAACAAGGCTTGGTCAATTAAAGCTAGTCAAAATTGCATCTCCAAATGTAGGTTTATCTGTTATGTTGACTCCATTTTAAAATTGCCCAGATTTGTTTGTACTGTACATGAATTAGGTAAGAAACAGACAAGGCACCAGCTCTGCATTTAGAAGAAAAGAGATAAAGGATATTTTCTCTCTCTCTTTTTTTAACCATAAGGTTTTGCAGATTAAGAAGTTGAAAATAAGCTTGCCTTTGTTCTATTGTTGGTCATTGGGTAGGCATGGGGTTCATTTTCAAGGTGACTGCATACATGCAGAAGCTTGGTTGGGGGAAGCATCTGGAGGAATAATGGATCACATTCTTGTTGTCAAGCTGGAATATTCTTTATTTCTGCCCCTGAAGAGAATTCCATTATTCAGCTTTAGAGGTAAAAGAAATATGTGTTTAAGCACATGCTTTTATAAAGAAAGAATTCTCTACACTAATAAGTACCCACTCAGATAGCTTTGAAACACACACAGAACCTTGTGGAGCTTATTCAAGCATCTGCTTTAGCTAATGGAGGAAATTACTATTATTTGGCTTCTTGTTGACATGGTACCCAAAACATTTCAATTTTGTTTTTTGTGTGTAAGTAAAATACTTTCTTTTCATGACAATGTGAAAAAGCAGGCCTACAAAATTCCATTTAGTTGAACTATTTGTTACATGTCTGTTGGTTACTTTCTGTTGGAAAGACAACCACAACAAATTAAGAACACAGTGAGTTTGATAAAAGTAAGGTTCTATTAAGATGTGTTTCACAATAATCTTAATAGGTTTTTAAAATATTACATTCTAGGCAGGCAAAGGATAGAGGATGGGTTGTCATTACCATACAGTTAGGAATTTTGAAATGTCTTTAATGTTTGGGATTGTTCAATATGTCCTGTAAATTCCTGTCATGGACATGTGTCCCTCACCAGGTAAAACTCAGTGCAATAACTCTTGAGAAACTGAAAAGGGAAACAAAATTATGTGTTCTAAAACGGACATGGAAACTACTTTTTAAAAAGCTGCCTGTTTATCTTATAACCATCTGGCAAAATGCAGAATCTGTTTCAGTGAATGCAAGTGATACTCAGCTGGTGTAATATTTTTATATTCCATGGTGAATACCCTGTTTTCCCGAAAATAAGACCTAACCTGAAAATAGACCCTCGTATGATTTTTCAGGATGCTCGTAATATAAGCCCTACCCCAGAAATAAGCCCCAGTTAAGTGAAACCCTGCCCTTCACCATCGTGCAGCAACCAGAAGATGACATGACTGTATTTAAATAAATGTAGGTTGTTGTACATGAAAAAAAAAATCCTGAAAATAAATCCTAATGTGTGGGGGGTTTTTTTGGGGTGGGGGGAGCAAAAATTAATATAAGACCCTGTCTTATTTTTGAGGAAACACAGTACAAAGAAATTAAATAATCTGCCTGCAGGAATAATAATGTTATGTTTATTTATAACATGAAATATATGCTGATGTTGAATGAAAATATAGATCCAGCAACTTCTGCTGTCTTCTACTTCATAACCAACTAAACTTTATAAAGACCTACCTTCAGACCCATGCATAAATAATCTGTTATGGCCACATTAAATGTTCTGTAATAGCCGTACTGTGCCCTTTTCTTCTTGAAATAAATAATACTAGTTAATGTTATAGAAAAATGGTTAAAGTAAAATGTTACAAACTAATGTGCCAAAATATTCTCCCATTCTCAATCAATGTGATTTTAAAAAAGAGAGATTTCTTTGCAAAGCATTTTGAAAGAGAAATTTCATAAACCTCATGAGTGAGGTTTGAGATTCTTGTGCTTATGTAACTGATTAGGTAGCTAGGGAGTAGGGATGGGCATGAATCAGAAAAATGGTGATTTATTTTGATTTGTGATTTATTAAGACTGACGAATCACAAGTTACAAATTTATTATTTTTTCTGACAAATTGATGAATTGATTTGTCTTTTTTTTTTTTTACTTAGAAACCCTGTAAAATGACCCCCAAAGCACCTGAGGCACCAGTTTCACAGAGAAGCTTCCTCCGACACCCCTCTACAATCCCTCCAAGTATTGTGAAGATTGGATTTCCCCAAGCCAGCTGCCAAAGGGCACTTTCTTAACGGGACTCACGTAGTGGGAGTATAACTTGGACGTCTGAAACTCAAACTTCACCAAACATGCAGGGCTTGTAGGGGAGAGTCAGGGGAATATTTCTTGCAAATTTGGAGTCTCTAGGTGATTTGAGAGCCGTTATATAGGGTTTTAAAGTTAAAACAAATTGACTAGTCGATTGATTCGTCAGGAAAAAAATAAATTTGTAATACGTGATTCATCAACCTTAATGATTCATGAATCAAAATCAATCACCATTTTTCTGATTCATGCCCATCTCTAGTCATGAACACTCACTGTCTCCTTTTTTATTTTCTCTCTTTCAGCACAAATGTTGTGGTTTAGTGAAAGGGCAAGCTGACTGGGGACCAAATGAAGGTTGTACTTGTGCCCCGGAAGACCAAGACACATCTTTCTGTGAAAAGTCTATATATGTACAGGTAAAAAGAATTATATTGTTTCTTACCGTTTCCACAGAGGGAACAAGGCACTGCTTGAATTTTCATAGTATCATCTCAAATTACAGAGGAGTATAGGTTTGCTCTATTATCTTTCCCAAACACGTCACCAAAAGGGTAAGAGTCAGATTTGTAGGCCTACTACTAAACAACCCGTCATCCCTTAAATAACTGACACATACCATAAGAGGAATAAAAAGGCTACAACCTTATTAATGACAGCAGCAGTTCAACTGGCAAGCAGGATCCTGCTTGTAGGGACCTGATCGCCCCCCGACATGACACCACCTCATCGACAGGATCCTTCCTGTGAGACCAGATTCAGTCTGTAACCAGTTCTGTTAAATCAATTCTAGTCTAGACAAGTGATAATCTTCTTTTGTTCTATCAAATTGCTATGATGACAGAAGATTTCCAAATCTTAAACTACATTTCTAGAAAAATATTTAGTTGCAGAGTTCTGGCTTTCCCTTTTGGTACCAAATCCAAATAGTCTATCCTGCAAGTAGTTGCATGATTCCACCAGTTTAGGTCATTCCCATTCCCCATGTTCACCTTTGAAGTCATGAGTTATTAGGATTTTTATTAATTTATTAATTTTGTCTTTTCTCTCTTTCAGTTTTGTAGAGATATCCTAGTTAAATTCTTCAAGGAGAATATGGTAATAGTTATGGGGCTAGCATTCGGACTAGCATTCCTTGAGGTATTATAAACTATTATAGCTGTCTGTTGTGTCTCTACTAGTCAGCTTCACAGCTAAGCAGGGATGTGAACGTATCTAAGTCTTGCTAGAGCTTTCTGTCTGCTATACAATACTAGTTTTATATTGAGCCAATCATTGTTAGATTAAGTAACATATTTTGTGTATGTGTGTATACTTGTGAATTATTTATATCCCCCCTTTAAATAATCTGTTGAAATTCTGACATTGTTCTGAGTTCCATATCACTTTCTTCTGAGAAAGAGGAGTCTATCAAATACAATGTGCAACACTGACTCTGTGGACAATTATATTCTTTCTACACCTATTTCTTATTTATTTATTCAATTTATACCCCACCTTTCTCTCAATAAAGAGATACACGATGGCATTTAACAACTGAAAAACTACATGTATTTAAAATCACAATAAATTAAGCAGTTTGCATTAAAAATAAGATTAAACAGAATATTTAAAACATTTAAAACAATGAGCCTCATGGCGCAGTGGTTAAAATGCTGTACTGCAGCTAAAACTGTGCTCACGACCTGGGGTTCAAATCCCAGGTAGCCGGCTCAAGGTTGACTCAGCCTTCTATCCTTCCAAGGTCGGTAAAATGAGTACCCAGCTTGCTGGGGGGGGGCAATGTGTAGCCTGTATAATTAAATTGTAAACCGCCCGGAGAGTGCTTGTAGCGCTATGGGGCGGTATATAAGTCCAATAAATAAATAAATAAAAATTGTTTCTTAAAGCATGTTAAAACATTGTAAGCCGCCTAGAGTGGTCTAGTATGACCAGATAGGCGGGATAGAAATAAAATAAAATAAAATAAAATAAAATAAAATTAAATAAATAAATAAATAAATAAATAAATAAATAAATAAACATATTTAAAATGCCTGATAAAAATATGTTGATAAAAATGTGCTACTTGTGGAAAAAGCATCTTCCATAATAGCAACACGTATCTAGGTGGCTTTGTGAAATGCTGTGGTAACATAGTCTTTTGCTCCAAGCCTTCTTGTTTTACTTCTCAAAGCACCTAGCTCTTATCCTGTTGCTAGTCCCAACTAAGAGTAAGCCTACTGAATTAATTACTGAATAATAAGTCAGCACTTCTGTAAATCCCATTAAGTCAGTGGGTCTACTCTAGTTGGAACTCGGAACAAGATACTGGCCCTAAAGCTTTTTAGGTCTGTGCAACAATGACAAACTTCCAGTTTGATAAACACAGCACAAAAGAAGAAGTCATGGGTAGAGATGGGGGTATTCGTATTTGACCATCCACTCATCTGTCCGCTGCTGCAGCCAGCTCCGTGCTCCCTTCCAATCGCTCCAGAGCTCATGGTCAACTAGCCACTCATTAGCCTGGTAGGGAGGCTTGCCTTCCCTCTTTCTGCCAGAAGTGGCTAGTTGCCCATGAGCTCCGGAGCTATTGGAAGGGAGGGAGAACCGGCTGCAGCAGCGAACAGGTGAGTGGACAGTCCGGCCCCAGGGGACTGGACCCTCATTATGTCCACCTGTGCAGGGGTATTCATATACAAATACAAATACCACCATCTCTAGTCAAGGGACATGAACAGAGCAACAGCAAAACTGAGGCAAATTCTTCATTTCAGAAATTTACAGAAATGTTTTATTTACTTCTTATATCACTGCAAGGGCCCTGTCATTTGTAACCACCCTTCTACTGTCATTTGGAGGTGCACCTGCAGGAGGGCTTCAAATTAGTGGTATTAGTATATAAGTAAATATGTATAGGAACCTCGTGGCACTGTAGCATTGCAGCCAAAACTCTGCTCATGGTCAGTGTTTGATACCAATGGATCAGATCACCGGCTCAATTCTAAGTATTGAATTTCAGACTGTAGATTATTTGGCATCTTAATACTTTTGACTCCATCCTATCAAAATTTCTTTAAAGAGTATTTCATTTAAATGTAAAAGTCTGGTACTCAGGACTACAAACTTTGCTTTGTTTTTTTCTGCTGCTGTTCTCTCTTAAATCAGGTAGATTCAACTATCCTTTGCCTTGACTGTTAGCTATAGACTTGCAGACAAAAATCCACAAAAATCTGCATCTGGTGCCAAGAATATCCAGACAAAAGCAGTGGGGGAAAAAAATAGAGCCACCTTAGAGACTGTTATATTTCAGTGTGAGCTTCCATGGATACATCCCTTTCTTCTAAAAAGAATGTATTTCTTTCATACCTTTAGAACTGTCTGTGCCATTATAGCTCATTGAATAATACTAATTGCTTAAAAATTATTTTCCACATAGCACTTAATTAAAATGTTGCTTCATCTAACACATATGTAAATTAACTCTTTCTGGTGCAGTTATGTTAAAAACAACGATAAAATAAACCAATAAACTCAGAGCAATGGGTTTTTCCATGATTATAACAGTTACACAAAAGTTCAGGAAAGCCATTTTTTGTCTAATGTCACGATTCCTTTCTGATGAACTCAGTGATTTCCATCACGGAATAGTTCTATGTTTAACAGAGAAGAATGAAAATCCTTTTCCAACTGCTGCAAAATTTCTCTCTCTCTCTCTCTCACACACACACACACACACACACACACACACAGAGAGAGAGAGAGAGAGAGAGAGAGAGAGAGAGGCACCAGTATACAGTTTAGAGAAGCAACACAAAGAATGAGATGCTTTCTTCACCCTTAAAGTAATCCATCTTTTAGAATAAATGCAAGTTCCACATAGTGTGGTATATATGGGTTTAATTAAAACCTCACTATTTATGAGTCATGCTTCTAAAATTACTTTGGAAAAGAACTTCAGCATAGCAGAATTCATCTGCACGTAAATCCAAGAGGTTTGCAAATGAAATCTTCTTGCTGTGCATTGACTGTTTGTGGAGGATATCTGAAGCTGCCAAATAATACCATAAACATCTTTCTTTTCCAGGCTCTTGGTATGGTGTTTTCAATGATCCTTTACTGCCAAATCCAGAGAAGATTTTGAAAGATTGTGAAAGTGTCAGAAATATGTCATCAGCCAAAGGAGAAACCTTTGTAGAATGGGAGATTGATGTTTGGTTTGGCATCCTAAAACAAATGCCAGAAGCAGCTGGTATGAGAACAGCTGAAGCACCGATGGATAAAGATTCTTCATGACTTATGAAATAAAAATGTGTTTAAAATTAGGGAAACTAATTATCTGCAGCACTTTTTTTTTTAAAGGAAATGCAGCCTATTTTTTGTGTGTAATATTTTTGTCACCTTTTTTTTTAATTTGAAGATTGTCTCTTAACAAAACAAAGCATTCAAGTTGCTATATATGTATTATGCTGAAATGGTGCAGTTTTTCCCAGACTTTAAATATCTTTTGTCTCCTGACTTAAAAATGGATGCACCATTCAGCCTTACAACTGGAAAATGTTAACATTTATGTTATATAATAGTAAAATTGTCCTTGCCCAACAGAAGATGCACATGCATGCATGCAGACCTACCATGAATCCCACCAACTCCAGCCACACTGATGATGCTTCCCTCTTCTATACTTTGCTCCACAGAATGAGACATAGTAATATGTAAAGGAACAGGATTTGCTGAACTAGGAGTAAACTTTCCAACTAAGGTAACATGAAAGAAGTCAGAACTTGTTTAGTTAACATCTGTCTCTTCTGATCTCTGGCTGTTGCCCTGTTACCTGCTCAGTACTACAGTACTGCCATGCACCTTGTTGGGGCATTCAAGAGGCTACAGGAGGAGAGATCCCATTGAGCTCAATCAGAGAACAAAATCTTCTTTTTTACTCCCAGATAGTCCAGCTCCTTTGATCAATGCTTTCCAGGAAGTTTTCTCAAAACACACACACACACACACACACACACACACACACACACACACACACACACACACACACACACACACACACACACACACACACACACACACACACACACACACACACAAAAGCAGCCACTTCCCCATCGAAACAAATTGCCACAGTATCCTATGGTGAGACACTAAAAAATAGAACCTAGATTTCCTCTGCCTTTAAAATCTAGCCAACACATGGATAGGATTTTATCTATTTTTAAAAAGAAAGGAGCAAAAAAGAGGATGGAATGGTAACAAAAAATTAAAAACTTGAGAATTACTCGAAAAGATTCTTAGTAAAATAGCACATGGTCACAGCAAGTTATGAAGCAAATCTCAGATAATCTCAAAGAAGGTACACACTTAGAAAAATAAAGTTCTAGCTAAGCTAGTTCTCTTATTCCTAACCTGTATTGTTACCTTAAATGGGGTTTCCTCAAGCATAGACAGACCTGTTCCTAAGAGACAAATTTTGCCCTTATATGAGAATGCTAAGTTCTCCTTCCCCACATCTCTTAGTCTTCCATTATACAGACATATGCTTGATGTTACAGATGCCTTAATTATCTGTCATTGCTGTTAATCCCTTTCAGGTATCTCCAGGATAATGAAATGCAGTGCAGCTGAAATGGTTGGTTTACTACAGGCCAGCTTAGAAGATTGTTGTTGGTGTTTAGTCGTTAAGTTGTATCTGACTCTTCATGACCCCATGGACCAGAGCACGCCAGGCCCTCCTGTCTTCCACTGCCTTCCGGAATTGGGTCAAATTCCTGTTGTTCGCTTTGATGACACTCTCCAACCATCTCGTCCTCTGTCGTCCTCTTTTCATTTTGCCTTCACACTTTCCTAACATCAGGGGCTTTTCCAGGGAGATTTCTCTTCTCATGAGATGGCCGAAGTATTGAAGCCTCAGCTGTCCTCCAGTGAGCACTGTTCTCCTCTGTTTTCCATCAGAATGGATAGGTTTTATCTCCTTGCAGTCCAGAGGACTCTCAAGAGTCCAGCATCACAATTTAACAGAACAGCATCAGTTCTTTGGCGGTCAGCCTTCCTTATGGTCCAGCTCTCACTTCCATACATCACTACTGGAAAAACAATAGCTTTGAGTATGCGGACATTTGTCGGCAAGGTGAGGTCTCTGCTTTTTAAGATGCTGTCAAGGTTTGTCATCGCTTTCCTCCCAAGAAGCAAGCATCTTTTAATTTTGTGGCTGCTGTCACCATCTGCAGTGATCATGGAGCCCAAGAAAGTAAAATCTGTCACTGACTCCATATCTTCCCCTTCTGTTTGCCAGGAGGTGATGGGTCCGGTGGCCATGATCTTAGTTTTTTTTATGTTGACCTACAAACCATTTTTTGCTATCTCCTCTTTCACCCTCATTAAGAGGTTCTTTAATTCCTCTTCGCTTTCTACCATCAGAGTGGTATCATCTGCATATCTAAGGCTGTTGATATTTCTTCCGGCAATCTTAATTCCGGCTTGAGATTCCTACGGTTCAGCCTTTTGCATGATGAATTCTGCATATAAGTTAAATAAGCAGGAAGACAATATACAGACTTGCATTTTGTTTCCCTTCTCTTCTCTGCTATTTGTAAGGCCTCGTTGGACAGCCACTTTGCTTTCTTGCATTTCCTTTTCTTTGGGATGGTTTTGGTCGCTACCTCCTGTACAATACTACGAGCCTCCATCCATAGTTCTTCAGGCACTCTGTCCTCCAAATCTAGTTCCTTAAATCTGTTCTTCACTTCCACTGTGTACTCATAAGGGATTTGGTTTAAATTATACCTGACTAGCTCAATGGTTTTTCCTACTTTCTTCAGTTTAAGTTTCAGTTTTGCTATAAGAAGCTGATGATCAGAGCCACAATCAGCTCCAGGCCTTCTTTTTGCTGACTGTATAGAGTTTTTCTATCTTTGGCTGCAGAGAACATAATCAATCTGATTTTGGTATTGCCCATCTGGTGATGTCCATGTGTAGAGTTGCCTCTTGTGTTGTTGGAAAAGAGTGTTTGTGATGACCAGCTTGTTCTCTTGACAAAACTCTATTAGCCTTTGCCCTGCTTCATTTTGAACTCCTAGGCCAAATTTACCTGTTCCTTTATCTCTTATTCCCTACTTTAGCATTTCTGTCCCCTATAATGACAAGAACACTTTTCTTTGGTGTCAGTTCTAGAAGGTGTTGTAAGTCTTCATAGAATTGGTCAATTTCAGCCTCTTCAGCATGGGCGGTTGGTGCATAAACTTGGATGACTGTGATGTTGAAAGGTCTGCCTTGTATTCATATTGAAATCATTCTATCATTTTTGAGATTGTATTCCAGTACAGCTTTTCCCACTCTTTTGTTGACTATGAGGGCTACTCCATTTCTTCTACAGAATTCTTGCGCACAGTAGTAGATATGATAATCGTTTGAATTGAATTTGCCCATTCCCGTCCATTTTAGTTCACTGATGCCCAGGATATCAATGTTTATTCTTGCCATCTCCTGTTTGACTACATGCAGCTTACCAAGGTTCATAGATCTTACCTTCCAGGTTCCTATGCAGTATTTTTCTTTGCAGCATCGGACTTTCCTTTCACTTCCAGGCGCATCCACAGCTGAGCCTCCTTTCGGCTTGAGCCTATTCGCTTCATTAGCTCTTTAACTACTTGTACTTGTCCTCCACTCTTCCTCAGTAGCATCGGATGCCTTCCAACCTGAGGGGCTCATCTGCCATTGTCATATCTTTTAGCCTTTTGTTTCTGTCCGTGGAGTTTTCTTGGCAAAGATACTGGAATGGCTTGCCAGTTCCTGCTCCAGGTGGATCGTGTTTATTCAGAACTCTCCACTATGACCTGTCCGCCTTGGGTATCCCTACACCGCATAGCCCATAGCTTCTCTGAATTACTCAATCCTCTTCTCCACAACAAGGCAGCAATCCATGAAGGGGAAAGGCAGCAATCCAGAGAAGTTAACAGTATACATATCTGCTGGTTTCATTTGGTACGACATTGAATTTTTATTACATATAAACTTTTCTCTGTTTTGCATACAAAGACATTTGGAAATTCTTTTCGAGCCCAAACTCAAAGAAAATCCCCTCCCATTTACACTGGCCAAATTCTGCAAAGGATTCCAGCTTCCCTCTCTGGCATATCCAGATCAACATAGAAAGAATCCTGCCTGCAATTCTAGACAGCCTCTGCCAGGCAGTGTCAACAAGTACTGATCTGACTGAGTGTATGGCAGCTTCCTGTTTGCTTGTGTACGCTGAGGAAGAAGAAGCCGACCATACTTTGTTTTAATGAAAATGATCACTGCCTTTTTGTAGTACCTCTGGAAGACCTTCTTCAATTAAGGTAGGTGGGAGCCACTTTGGAACAACTGGGGGGGGCATTCTTGGCCTATACAACTATCATTATGTTGCAGCCCCCACACTACCTTTGCTAAGATTTTTTTTCTGTGCAAAAAATAGCAAAGGATGCCCCCCCAGAAACATCCAGGGAACACAGTTTGGCCCTCTGAGGACTATTTCAGACATCACAGCCTTGTTTTAGTGCATATCAGCAAGTGGGCACCTTTAAAAGACTAGGTGGGAGTTTTAAACAGGCCTCTGTGACTTAGAGAAGCATTTAAATGGCTAAAATTGACCTCCCCTGGGCTGTGACTAACCATTTCTTCTCCATATGGGGTGAGGTCTTGGGGGGCATAGGAGACCTGTGGGCCTGGGTTTGCCCATTCTGCCATAAGGCAATATAGCCTTACTTTTATTTTGCCCCTTGTGTGAGGCCTTGTCTTCTTCCTTCTTTTTGCAAAAGTAGACAATTCAGCTAAAATGTCACAAATAGGCCTGTATCCATGTCAGTTAACAATAGTGCTCCACTACCTGAAATGGTCTGAAGGGACAAAGCCCTGTGTTCGTTTCAGGAAAAGGGGATTAGACTGTTCAGACTCATATGAGGTAGCCCAATATATTTTTTTAATGCCAAAGGCAAAGCAGCGAATGGCACCCCTTCATGTTCTGTGCAAAATGCAGAGCATACCAGGGCAACCGAGATATTTTGGCATATGAAACAGAAAATCGTAAAAGTATCTCTCTGCCTCTCTGGCCATAAAATAATAATAACAAAACATATCAAATTTTGATACACTTGCATTACACTGTGAACCCACAGTTTGATTTCAGCAAGAAACTTGAAAGAAACCAAAAGCAAAAGAAGATGTGGCAGCTTAAATACTAATTGCTATATTTTAATGTAAGCTTTTGTGGAACACGTCCATTTTGTCAGATATAACAGTTAGAATACAGAGACTACATGGTAAACAATTCATGCAAGACTCTAAGACATAGTGGATTTGATTTAAATCAAATTGGATTTTTAAAAATTCAAATCCTTGTTAAAAATGTGATTTAAATTAATTTGATTTTTTAAAAATAATTGAGTTCTATCTACCATGCTATAAGATAAAGGGGTAGCAGTTTTTTAAATTGCATTTCACACATAGTAATGATCTAAGACTCCTCTTCTGTAAACAGCAACCATTATTAAAGGAAACAACAGAAGAAGAATATATGGTAATATAGAGTGACAGAATTTGAGCCTTGTTCTGAAAGGTGGTTTTGGTTAGTTGAGAAATAACAATAGATAACAACATAATTATTACATTTAGTAATGGGTTAAGCAACCTTGGCTAATATTTAATCTGTTGATATCGGTGTCCAGCATATTTTATCTCAGCTGTTGTGGTGGTTGTTTGCTTAATAACAGGACCAGCCCTTAACCTATGCATAATGGTGATACCTCTGTGTTGACTAAATAATCTCTAGTTGTGGCAATTCTGTGTTTGCTACATGTTTCTTATACTGAAGCATATAGTATGTGAACCATTTTCTCTTTGAAGAGTATTTGTAAAATCAGTTGTCATCATGAGAATCATTTGATAAATATTTTTAAACAGATCTACTTTAACAATTATAATTTGCTTGTGGCAAAATTTATCTTCCAGAATAACTCTTGGTAATATCCATCCAATGCTCCATAAATAAAGAAATGAAGGAGAAATTTCCGCCATAAAAATGAATACCACTTACAGTTTCAAAGTACTGTACATGACTGTTTGACATGCAAAAAATGATGCCAGCAATCTCTCTTGGAAGATTTAAAATTCATTCTTCTTCATCACAAAATTCTATCTGCTAGCGTGAAATCAATGACAACTGTGTTTCCCCATTGTGTCCAATTTTGTTGGGGTTATTACAGATAAAAATGAAGTTTATTAAAATCAACTTGCAGTCACTTCTATCCAAAAGCTAGTCTTTGGGGAATACTTGAAGCAAAGCCAACTTGAGCTCTGAGAAAACTGCTTTTGAACTTTTTCAGTGCATACTTTTCCTTTTAAACTGTTCCATAATAAATACGCTGACACAAAGGCAATATTAAATGGCCATGTTGGTCTTGTTTGTTTAATAACTCGTTTCTATGGAAGAACTTCATCAAAATAGGAATCATCCTATATGATCCACAAATTAGTTACATTTAACAGCCATTAAAAAAGAGGTTGAGAAATACTGATAGCTTTATGGATGATAATATATATTAAAAACCCCAAACCAAATTAATTAAAAATGATCCCTATCAAGAAGGCATCTGTATCAACCAAGATTCATTCATATATTATAGCTGAAATCCTATTGTTTTGTTGTGAATCCAGAAGGCAAACAATGTAACTTCCAGTGCCTTCTAGATGGCAATTAACCTTCCGGGGAGTCTGGAGTGCATGCCAAGTCGGTGGGCACATGTGTCCCAAAAATTCCAGTGGTGACTCATTAATTGCCAGCTAGAAACAACTGGATGTTATGCCATTTGCCTTCCACATGGGTGGCAAAAAAACCCCACAGGTTTTGAGCCCATATTTGTTACAGCTAAATTAAAGCTCCAGAAAGTAATCACACAGGAACAGCTTCTTTTTAAACAAAAACAAAAACCTTCATCCTGGAATCCTTGGAGGGCAAGTTGTAAGAACAATTAACAGAAGGAAAACTAAATGTGTTGCTTAAACCTGTATCTTGTGTTTAATGCACCTTGTTTCTACTACAGTATAGTAATTATCCAATAGCAAATAATGATAAAACAATGTTCTATTTATTCTATTTTTATTTATTCTTTTTTCTTTCTTTCTTCATATCTCATTTTTAAATTGTTTAAACTGGTTATTGTTTAATTTAAAATTACATGTCTGTTTTATGTTATGGTTTAATTAAATTTGTTACATGGAATATTGTTGTATTTTTGTTGTATTAATTTGTAATTTCTATGTTTTTTCTTCCTTTCTTTTGTTTGACATGGAGTGGAGGGCCTTTCTTTTAATATCAGAGTGATTATGGGTAGAGGAGATATTTATTTATTTATTCGATTTTTACTCATTGCAGAAGAACAGTGAACAGATATTTGAAGGCTGTTCACTGTTCTGGCACTGTGACCAACCATCAGACTCGAGGTAGACCAGCCACCCCTCCACTCTAAATCTAGTGCTGCTTAACGCCAGGTCTGTATCCAATAAATCCCAGATTATTCAAGACCTTATCCTGGAGGAGGATGCAGACCTGACATGCATAACTGAGACTTGGATAGGGGTGTGTTCCCCTGACACTCTCCTGCCCTCCAGTTCAGCAGCAGGGTAGACTGGAGGGGCCAGGGGGGAGTAGCCATTGTATATAAAAACACTCTAGAGGTTGTTAGGCGCTCCATGGGGGTGACACCAGGTCTTGAGGCCCTTCACGTGTTGGTTGGGGCCAGGGATGGTATTGGGATCTTGCTGGGTTACTGTGTTCTCCGCGACCCAGCCATTTCTTTACCGGAGCTGGTGGACTTCATTTCTGCAGCACTGTTTGAATCCCCAAGGCTTTTGGTCTTGGGTGATTTCAACATCGATGCAGAGGCAGAAGTTTCCGGTCTGGTTCTTGAGTTCTTGGAAATCATGGCTTCCTTGGACATGTCCCAACAGGTCAATGGCCCCACTCATGTGGGCAGTTACACCTTAGACCTCGTATTCTCCCCCAAGCGGAGAGAGTGTGGTCTGATAGTGACAGACCTTGTGTTGGTCCCATTGTCATGGTCGGATCATTGCCTAATTAAATTATTATTATTATTATTTATTTTATTTATATCCCACCTATCTGGTCAAGCGAGGACCATTCTAGGCAGCTAAATGTAACCTCTCAGTGGCTCTCCCTCCCTGCAGGGAGCGAGGACCTATTTTAATGGTCTGCCCTCGAAGGCTACTGGATCCTATAGGATTCCAGGATTCCATGAGAGGGATTCCGGCTGACTTGACTGGTGCTCCTGTCGAGGCTCTGTTTGATGGCTGGCTTGCCACTGCTACCAGGGCTGTTGACACAACGGCTCCTAAATGCCCTCTCCATTGCAGAGCTCATCCAGCACCCTAGTTTAACCAGCAGCTGCAAGCTATGAAGCAGAACAGGAGAAGGCTAGAGTGCAATTGGAGACGGAACATAATTGGAAAGCTTTCAGGATTGTGACTAACCATTATCTTACTAGCTCACTTTGCTTTCCTGATAAGCAAAGCTTCAAATCAGCAGGTGGAACTTTTCCGTATAGTCCGCGATCAATCTGGAATTGGTCTAAGTGATAGGCCTCCTACTAATATCTCACTTGACCAATTTGCGGCATTTATAAAATCTAAAGTGAACGCCATCCACCGGGAGCTCTCTCCTTTTTTGAACACAGTAAATCAAGCAGAGATGTCCAGCGCTCTGCCTTGCCCGATTAGACTTCATCTCTTTCAGCCTGTGACACCAGATATTTATTTATTTATTTATTTATTTATTTATTTGTTTGTTTGTTTGTTTGTTTGTTTATTTATTTATTTATTTATTTATTTATTTATTTATTTATTTATTTATTTATTTATTTATTTATTTATTTATATATTTATTTATCTTATATGCTGCCCCCTCTACCCAAAGGTCTTTGGGTGGCTTACAACAATTAAAATACAATTAATATACAATAAAAAGATAAAACAATTACAATACAATTAAAATAGATACTCTAAAAATTGCCATCAGGACCCACAGTTGATATTATTTCAATTAAAAAACTTCTGGAACAGGAAGGTTTTGACCTGGCACCAAAATGTCATCAGTGTTGCACCAGACAAATCTCAGTCTGGAGGGCATTCCATAGTCTGGGGGCAGCTGCTGAAAAGGCCCATCCTCTACAAGCCATCCCTCTTACCTCCAAGTACAGCTTGGGGACAGTGTATCAGCTCTGTGGAATCTCAACTGTGGGGTTCCACAGGGCTAGATTATCTCCCCAATGATGTTTAATATCTACATGAGGCCGCTGGCTCAGGTCATCAGAGGGTGTGGGGCTTTGTGTCATCAGTACGCTGATGACACCCAGCTGTACATCTCTTTTCCCCCTACAACAGCGGATGCCGTTCTGTCCCTTCAACACTGTCTAGATGCCGTACTGGGATGGATGCAGGCGAATGAGGCTGAACCTGGACAAGACGGAGGTCCTGAGGGTGGGTGGCCCAGACATTGGTGGTTTGGGAAATTCCTTCACTTTTGGGGTGGTGACTCTCAGCACAAAGACTGAGGTTCGCAGCTTGGGGGTACATCTTGATCCGGTGCTTACCATGGAAACCCAGGTATTGTCAGTGGTTCACACCACCTATTTTCATCTTTGGCAGATTGCCCAGCTGCATCGCTATCTTGATGTCGGGGCCTCATCACTCTGGTCCATGCGCTTGTAGTCTTGAGATTAGACTACTGTAATGTGCTCTACGTGGGACTACCTTTGACATCGATGCAGAAGCTTCAAATGGTGCAGAATGGAGCAGCCAGATTTCTTACTGGGGTGAGAAAACATCAACATATCTCCCTGACTCTGGCGCCTTGCATTGGCTACTTGTTCGTTTCTGCATTGATTTCAAAGTATTCATGATGACAAATAAAGCCCTAAACGGACCTCAATATCTGGCAGAATGCCTTCTCCCACCTAGATCTACCCATATCACTCGCTCTAGCCAGGAGGGGCAGCTGAGGGGCCTAATGCCGAGGGAGACCCGGAGAGAAAGAACAAGAAAGTGGGCCTTCTTGGCAGTGGCCCCTCGGCTCTGGAACAATCTCCACCCAGAAATTTGTATGGCTCCCTTGCTGGGCATTTTTAAGAGCCAACTTAAGATCTGGCTTAAGACGGGCACCCGTGCGTGCATGTGGACGGGCTGTGTGTGCGTGCACTGGGGGAGTGCATGCAGGGGGCGGGGGGGGAGATCTGTCTCCGTGGCTCAGTCCTGCCAAGGCCACAGACTGGCACCAGGCCACGGACTGGGGGTTGGGGACCCCTGCTCTAGTGTATTAATATTGTTGTTTTATTTTATTTTAATATTGTTGTTAGCTGCCCAGAGTAGACTTCGGTCTAAATGGGAGGGATATTAATCAATCAATCAATCAATCAATCAAAAATAATGTTGCCCTAAGTATTAAGGCAACATTCAGCTTGTGTGTTTAAATACTGTTTCTCTATGTCCGTTCTCAGGCTGTACCACTCCATGTTACGAGAGAGTAACCTTTCATTGTCACTTAATTGGCAGGCAGAGACCATATACTCCAGGCCAAATTCTACAATACCCTGGCTTAAAAATGAGAAATTAATTAAATGTTAAGCCTCCAGAGATGTATTACTTCAAGAGATGTATTACTTGTTTACCTCCCAGTGACCAATCACTGAACCAAATCAAACTAATTTGCAACCTGTGAGCTGAATGAATCTTGTGTTAGGATAACATAATCTTCATCTGTTAATAAAGCTTGTCTGCTCATTGCACAACTGGCATCCTGTATGTTCTGGTCCTCAGTCAAACCTTGGGCAATTAATCTGTGTTGCTATTGAAGGGATTTTAATTGGTTGGAACTGTTCTTTTTTTAAAAAAAAAAAATTATGGACACTTTTTAATAGTGCATTTTAGTTGCTTTTATGTTTTAATTACACCTGGTTTCCTTTAATTTTATGACTGTTAATTCCTTGAGTGCCATTTTTTAAAACAGAAGGCTGGGGTATAAATTTAATAAATACATAAATGAATAAGGTCACCCGGTGATTTTATTTTTGGTTTGTTAGGGTTCTGGAGGATCTGAGGAGTTAGCATTACTAAGAGATTGTTCTCCTAAACTCTAATCTCTCCCAGCTTGCTTATTAACTAGCCCCTGTTGAATCAAAGCTCAACATGTGAGCTTTCCTGTTTGACAAAAAGTTGCATTTCAGGTGATGTCAAGCAATATGAAAGAAACTACCATCTATAGTTTGAAAATCTACAAGGGCTCATTCGCATATGCAAGTCATTATTAGCTATTGCAATCAACAGATGACACACATGCATGTTTGATCCAGCCATATCCACTGGATTTATCACCTCTTCTACTCTCTTTCCATGGAGTGGCAGTTCTGACTTGCCAGTTGGTCTGCTTTTCAACTACAAAGTGATTCTTAATTCTCCGTTTTGTTGTAAAATGACTTGACTCTGCTTTTCCACCTTGGAGTTCGCCATAAGCTTTGTTCAGTCTCCAAATATGAATCCCTTCGAGGTCTGCCTTTCCTGGTTAAATACTTTTAACTGATGTTACAAATTGTGCTTTGGACAGAGTTTGACCTAAGAATGATGCTATATTAGCTGGAGTTAGAGACCGACACATAAATCTCACCAGCTTGAATAAAGAAAGAACATGATCTTAATTTGGGTCTCACATATTCTGGCAAGGGCAAAAGCAGATCATCAGTGTTGCCCTTCTTTCCAGGCTGGTCTGATCCTGAAATGTTTTGCATCACTGATTCCTGTTGTTGTAAATAACTGATTTCTTGGCTTTACATCTTTCCCATCTGTTTGATTTGACTTGCTTATATGCAAGCTCAACATGACCTTGGCTGTAATGACTACAGCATTGAAAAGAAACAACAGTGCATGGATTTATCATTCCATTGAGAATTTACTGTCAGAGACCATTTTTAGCTGTTCCAGACATTCACATTAAGCACAGAACATGGTTACTGAAATTGGCCTCTTGGCACATTAAACACAGGCTAATTGGTAATGCAACTGTTCTCTTTTGATATGTATCCTGAAACTTCTTTTCAAAGTTGCTTCAGCACATTTGTTCCAATAAAGTGCTGGCATCTCCATTTTGATAGTTTGGCTTTCTCATATGAAGCATATCATACTTAATACAGTTCATTGATCTTGCTGAGGTTGGTTGATCTCTGTGGATTTGATATTTTGTGACATGCACTTGAGGAGAAGAGGGAGCTGTATTGCATCAGATTCATGATCCATGTTTCCCAGGATTCTGTCTGTAAGAGCAGCAAGACACTATGATTTCTAATCATCCATCTTTTAATACAAAAAGATCCACCATCTCCTCTGTAGTTTTGACAGAATTTCAGCATTTGCTACAATCAAATTTTTAACATGGGTTTCTCTGTCTCTGGTTGGTTGTCAATGATTGCACACATGGAAATGCAACAATAAGACATATTCTGTGCTTACAGTGCTGCAATTGCTACCAAATTCATTACCCAAGACCAGGCCATGGTACTTTCCTCTGCTTTCTTGAGGTTCCGTCCCGCCCCCTTAGAAGTGCTGAGAAGGCGTCATGAGATTTGCTGCTGGACTCTTACTATGTACATACATACATACATACATACATACATACATACATACATACATACATACATACATACATACATACATACATACATACATACATACATACATACATACATACATACATACATACATGTGCGTGCGTGCGTGCGCGCGCACACACACACATGTTCTCTCTCTAACCCAGAGGTTCTCAAACTGGGGTCCCCAGATATTCTTGGACTGCAGTTCCCAGAAGCCTTCACCACTTGCTGTGCTGGCCAGGATTTCTGGGAGTTGCAGTCCAAGAACATCTGGGGACACGGGCCTGAGAACAATTGCTCTAGTTCAGTGGTTCTTAACCTTGGGTTACTCAGGTGTTTTTGGACTGCAACTCCCAGAAGCCTTCACCACCAGCTCTGCTGGCTGGGGTTTCTGGGAGTTGCAGTTCAAAAACACCTGAGTAACCAAAGGTTAAGAACCACTGCTCTAGTCTAACATATGTGTTGAAACATAATGTTCATCAGATTCATCAGAGTCCATGAAAAGGCATGCCATAATAAATCTGTTAGTCTTGTGGTCATAGATTCTCTGTCCCTTCCCCCTTTCTCATTTCTACACTGGTTTTCTCCCACTGGAGGGACTAAAGAAGAATGCTGTGATTCTCTTTCACTTTGAAAATGAAATGTCATTTATTATGAATAGCTGTCACAGGGCAAAAATCTGATTGAATACTGGTCACACAATCAAGTACAACTGCCACCTCATTAATTAGTCTCAGTTAGCTACCATAATATCTGAGATTTCACTTTGTGGGGAAAAATCTACAGGGTTCTGTCTAGTATGGGCTCAGGGCTGCTGAGTTATCTAGCTCAGCTTTCCCATTCCCTGCCTGCTCAATGCAGAAAAATCAGAGTTACAGTATCCTCCCCAAAATGGCTGCCCAGCTTCTGCTTAGAAGTCTTCCAGTGAGGGTGAGGCCTTATTTCCGCATGTAATGCCTTCTACTGACTGGAATTCATCTTTTGTACCTCAAACTGTTTTTAGGCAGTCATCTATTGTTCATAAATCTTTGTCAGGAATCTCTGAGTCACTGAAAAAAAAAGTATACCTTTCCCTGACCAGTTTATGTCAAACAAGCCATGCTACAGTTACATTTGGGAAATAAAGCAGAAGCTGTCTGTCTCTCTTAACTTTTGTGGTGGATCCCATGGTTACTGTACTTGGAAGGGTTTTTAAGATAGTGCAAATTGGTGATGATTTGATTAAAATTGGCATATGTCACAGGCTGGCACTTCCTTATTAAAGTCTTCCCATCATCCTGGGTAGCTCAGTAGCTTAGGTATCTAACCGCTAAGCCAGAGGCTGGGAGGTTGTTTCCTCTCTGCCTCTTTGACAGAGGCTGGACTCAGTAATCTCTAGGGTCTGTTCCAGCTCTGCAGTTCTACCCTGTTTCCCCGAAAATAAGACCTAACCTGAAAATAAGCCCTAGTATGATTTTTCAGGATGCTCGTGATATAACGCCACCCCAAAAATAACCCCTATTGAAGTGAAACCCTGCCCTCCACCATTGTGCAGCAACCAGAAGATGACGTGACTGTATTTGAATAAATGTAGATTGCTGTACATGAAAAAAATAAAACATCCCCTGAAAATAAGCCCTAATGCATTTGTTGAAGCAAAAATTAATATAAGACCCTGTCTTATTTTTGGGGAAACACGGTACGATGATGATGAACAACAACAAGAAGAAGCAAATCACATCTACCTTGGCCCTCTGAAATGAGGAGGGATTCAGAATCTTCTGTGCTCATCTTTGCTGGAAGATGATCTGTTTGTCAACGCAGAAAGACAGCAGTTTATTCCAAAAACACTATTGTGAGTCCTTTCGTTCTAGAAAACTAATGGCTGAAGAAAGATAAAACTCATTAATGGTGGTTCATATAAATGTAGACACTGCTATAGAAACTGTGGTCATACTGTTACGGTCATACTCTTGTTGGATCCCTGTAATCTGCTTTTGATTGCTTAATAAAGAGAGCAAACAAGAAACACGTAACCCCTATGAAGTTTTGGTTCAGCCCAAAGGGGCTAGGCCTAAGAAACAGAAGGGCTGTGAGTAAGAGGCTTGGATCTCAGAAAAAGAGCTGAAGACTTGCCAGTTGGACTGCTAAGGCCATTGCCAACTTGATTTAGACATAATTTTTATATGTTTGTGTTGGAGGGGTGAATCTACATAGTGAATTCATAAATTGCATACAATTGTATTGATATTTTACTTTAGAATTATGGAGATTCTCCTGTGTTATAGATACCCAGCCCAGTTGAGGAAGATGTCTTGGATTTTTATCTGATTTTGAATTCAAAGGGACACTTGAACTTTGCAATTCCATAAGCAATCTCTGTATTGGTGCTGTTACCAAGGTCATGGGTATACAAATTGTAGGGTTTTGTTGTTGTTATAATTGTTTGTTTATTGGGCTGTTGGCTATAGAATAAATTTGTATTGTATTGTATAATTGTTTGTGTTGTCTGTTGTATGAATGCAAACCCTCATGGGTTGATTGGTTGGTCATTGCAATGTGGCTAATAAACCACCTCAGAGCTCAGCTTATATGCCCAAGCATGTTTTGTGATTTTTTTCTTTCACTTTATTACACTGACCCACTCATTGGGAACATCTGTTTTGATTCCACATCAGCCTGGGGGAAAAAAGAGACCACAGAATTAATTCTGATATGATAGTAAACCAGTTTGATTGCACCAATACTGACACACTCATTGTATCATTTACAATCTCTAAAAGTAAATTGTTTTCTATAAAAACATTACAAGATTCTATTAGCTGTTGCCATCACAACTGCAGCACCATACATGCTGCCGGGAAGTAGTAAATCCTTTTGGAGCTCAGTGCACAGTTTGTCCTGATTTTCTATTAAGTTTTTTTTTTTTTAAAGTTGACCACGTAAAAAGCAAACGTGACCCATCTGTTTCATACACTGCCATACAGTTTCACTGATTAAAAATACCTGGATTCATTCCAAAGTTGTCGTCATCATGGCTGTATGACTGCTATAAGGCAACTGCTGCAAAATGCTCAGATCTGGAAGTTCAAAAGAGGCTGAGTGTACTTGTAAAAAAAAAAGGCGGGGGGGGGGGGAATGCCATTTGAGCTCAGAATGATGCCTTGTAATTTTTCCAGATTTTCTTCCCCATTAATATTACCTGAATGTAATATGTATGCTATACCACAACTACTAAATAGGTGGTCTGGTACCTTATGTTTTTGGCCAGGAATTCCCAAACCATCTGGTTAACAGGTACTGTATGTGTTTGTAGTGTGACATACCAAATGAAAAAGTCAGGTCTTTTAAAAACTACCATAAATATCCCAAATGGCTTTGTGTGAAATGTTAAAAAGCAAAAGATAGAGGTTTTGAGTTACTTTGCCTTTAATTTTAAAAAGGTGTAAGTGAAGCCAGGTGGGCTACTCACTTCATATCTGATTCTGCCAAATTTTTGAAATTGTGAACATTACACCTAGATACAGATGGAAATTGGAAATGATCAATCATTCTTATGGGGACCTTATCCATTTAAAACACATAAGATGAGTGGCTGGCTTCAGTCCTTTGAAGGTGAGCAGCTGTCATCTACGCTAGAGCAGATGTTTGAGGGTGAAAATGTGATACACATCATATGGAACATCCTATATAAGCATCATCATGATTTAACAGGTGACATGATGATTGATGGGTCATATCAAAGCACACAATTTCATCATCATATGCATACAGTCAAGCAAGACATATCCCACAGCATACATATGGGGCTGGCATACATATGTGACACCAGACAAGAATACTAAGAGCTCCAGATGGATTTTATGAAAGTGTACTGGTGGTTAGAGAAGATGTTAGATATATACTAGAAAATATTAATGTTTCTAGAAAATTTCAGCTGTTCAAATTTTCTGTTTGTGTTCACATGTTTCATCTTATTTTAAAGGTAAAGGTTCCCCTTGACAATTTTTGTCCAGTCGTATTTGACTCTAGGGGGTGGTGCTCATCCCCGTTTCCAAGCCATAGAGCCAGCGTTTTGTCCGAAGACAATCTTCTGTGGTCACATGGCCAGTGCGACTTAGACACGGAACGCTGTTACCTTCCCACCGAGGTGGTCCCTATTTATCTACTTGCATTTGCATGCTTTCGAACCGCTAGATTGGCGGGAGCT
Source organism: Pogona vitticeps (assembly GCF_051106095.1). Taxonomy (NCBI): domain Eukaryota; kingdom Metazoa; phylum Chordata; class Lepidosauria; order Squamata; family Agamidae; genus Pogona; species Pogona vitticeps. The sequence goes on along the minus strand of NC_135787.1, from coordinate 145,565,347 downwards.
GGGACAAGCGATGGGAGCTCACTCCGTCACGTGGATTCGATCTTATGACTGCTGGTCTTCTGACCCTGCAGCACACAGGCTTCTGCGGTTTAGCCCATAGCGCCACCACGTCCCTTTTCATCTTATTTTAGGATCCCTTAAATTCAGTTTTTCTAACCAGACATGTAAAATGTCTTTTGGTAGGACTGATTGCTGACTTGTTGTGGTGAAGGGGATTGAGTAATTCAGAGAAGCTATGGGCTATGTTGTGCAGGGACACCCAAGACGGACAGGTCATAGTAGAGAGTTCTGATTAAATACAATCCAACTGGAGCAGGAACTGGCAAGCCACTCCAGTAACTTTGCAAAGAAAACTCCATGGACAGAAACAAAAGGCTAAACTACATGATGCTGGAAGATGAGGCCCTCAGGTTGGAAGGCGTCCAATATGCTACTGAGGAAGAGCGGAGGACAAGGACAATTAGCTCTAGAGCTAATGAAGTGGTTGGGCCAAAACCGAAAGGATGCTCAGCTGCAGATGCGCCTGGAAATGAAATGAAAGTCTGATGCTGCAAAGAAAAATACTGCATAGGAACCTGGAATGTAAGCTCTATGAACCTTGGTAAGCTAGATGTGGTCAAACATGAGATGGCAAAAATAAACATTGACATCCTGGGCGTCAGTGAACTAAAATAGACGGGAATGGGCGAATTCAATTCAGACGATTATCATATCTACTATTGTGGGGAAGAATCCCGTAGAAGAAATGGAGTAGCCCTCATAGTCAACAAAAGAGTGGGAAAAGCTGTACTGGGATATAAACTTTAAAATGATAGAATGATTTCAATGCGAATCCAAGGCAGACCTTTCAACATCACATTAATCCAAGTTTATGCCCCAACCACCAATGCTGAAGAGTCTGAAATTGACCAGTTCTATGAAGACTTACAACACCTTCTAGAACTGACACCAAAGAAAAGTGTTCTTGTCATTATAGGGGACAGGAATGCTAAAGTAGGGAGCCAAGAGATAAATGGAACAACAGGTAAGTTTGGCCTTGGATTTCAAAATGAAGCGGGGCAAAGGCTAATAGAGTTTTGTCAAGAGAACAAGCTGGTCATCACAAACACTGTTTTCGAACAACAAAAGAGGCATCTCTACACATGGACATCACCAGATGGGCAATACCGAAATCAGATTGATTATATTCTCTGTAGCCCAAGATGGAAATTCTCTATACAGTCAGCAAAAACAAGACCTGGAGCTGATTGTGTCTTTGATCATCAGTTTCTTATAGCAAAACTCAAGGTTAAACTGAAGAAAGTAGGAAAAACCACAGGGCTAGTCAGGTATAATCTAAACCCAATCCCTTATGAATACACAGTGGAAGTGAAGAACAGATTTAAGGAATTAGATTTGGTGGACAGAGTGCCTGAAGAACTATGGATGGAGGCTAATAACATTGTACAGGAGGTAGCAACCAAAACCATCCCAAAGAAAAGGAAATGCAAGAAAGCAAAGTGCCTGTCCAACGAGGCCTTACAAATAGCAGAGAAGAGAAGGGAAACAAAATGCAAGGGAGATAGGGAAAGTTACAGAAAATTGAATGCAGACTTCCAAAGAATAGCAAGGAAAGACAAGAAGGCCTTCTTAAATGAACAGTGCAAAGATATAGAAGAAAATAATAGAAAGGGAAAAATCAGAGGTCTGTTCAAGAAAATTGGATATATTCAAGGAACATTTTGTGCAAAGATGGACATGATAAAAGATAAAAATGGTAGGGACCTAACAGAAGCAGGACACATCAAGAAGAGGTGGCAAGAATACACAGAGGAACTATACCAGAAAGATCTGGATGTGCCGGACAACCCAAATAGTATGGTTGCTTACCTTGAGCCAGACATCATGAAGAGTGAAGTCAAGTGGAACTTAGAAACCATGGCTAACAACAAGGACAGTGGAGGTGATGGCATTCCAGTTGAACTATTTCAGAGGACGCTGTTAAGGTGCTACACTTAATATGCCAGCAAGTTTGGAAAACTCAGCAGTGGCCTGGGGATTGGAAAAGATCAGTCTACATCCCAATCCCAAAGAAGGGCAGTGCCAAAGAATGCTCCAACTACCATACAATTGCACTCATTTCACACGCTAGCAAACTTATGCTCAAAATCATACAAGGTAGGTTTCAGCAGTATGTGGACCGACAACTCCCAGAAGTACAAACTGGATTTCAAAGGGACAGAAATTGCTAACATGCGCTGGATTATGGGGAAAGCCAGAGAGTTCCAGAAAAACATCTACTTCTGCTTCATTGACTACGCAAAAGCCTTTGACTGTATGGACCACTGCAAACGATAGCAAGTTCTTAAAGAAATGGGAGTACTTGACCACCTTCTCTATCTCCTGAGAAATCTATATGTGGGGCAGAAAGCAACAGTTAGAACTGGATATGGAATAACTGGTTCAAAATTGGGAAAGGATTAGAACAAGGCTGTATATTGTCTCCCTGTTTATTTAACTTATATGCAAAATACATCATATGAAAAGCAGGACTGGATGAATCCCAAGCCAGAATTAAGATTGCCGGAAGAAATATCAACAACCTCTGATATGCAGATGATACCACTCTGATGGCAGAAAGTGAGGAGGAACTAAAGAACCTCTTAATGAGGGTGAAAGAGGAGAGCACAAAAAATGGTCTGAAGCTCAACATCAAAAAACAAACAACTATGATAATGACCACTGATCCCATCAATTCCTGGCAAATAGAAGGGGAAGATATGGAGGCAGTGACAGATTTTACTTTCTTGGGCTCCCTGATCACTGCAGATGGTGACAGCAACCACAAAATCAAAAGATGCCTGCTTCTTGGGAGGAAAGTGATGACAAACCTAGACAGCATCTTAAAAAGCAGAGACCTCACCTTGCCAACAAAGGTCCGCATACTCAAAGCTATGGTTTTTCCAGTAGTGATGTATGGAAGTGAGAGTTGGATCATAAGGAAGGCTGACCACCAAAGAACTGGTGCTTTTGAATTGTGGTGTGGAGGATGCTCTTGAGAGTCCTCTGGACTGCAAGGAGAACAAACCTATCCATTCTGAAGAAAATCAACCCTGAGTGAAGCTGAGGCTCTAGTACTCCCTGGAAAAGACCCTGGTGTTGGGAAAGTGTGAAGGCAAGAAGAGAAGGGACGACAGAGGACGAGAATGGATGGACAGTGTCATCAAAGCTACCAACATGAATTTGACCAAACTCTGGGAGGCAGTGGAAGACAGGAAGGCCTGGCGTGCTTTGGTCCATAGGGTCACGAAAAGTCGAACACAACTTAACGACAAAACAACAACAAAAGGAAGATTGAAAAGAGGAACTGACACTATATCTACAGTGCCTTTATGTGTAAGCTTCACTTTTCATCTATAATGGCCTGGATCCTCTCCCAGCTGATGTGAACACCGACGATTAAAGACAATAGCATGTGAAGAGATGACAAGACAAAAGTTCTTAGCTGTGGGGTAAATCTTTTTGGAGGGCGGGCTCCTTGGGCTAAAACTCTTCTTCCCTGGGGGACCAGCAAGATCAAATCCTGCAGCTGAGCTCTTCTACAGACTGGTTATATGCCTACAGCTAAGCTCAGGGTGAGGCCTTGGAAGCTCAGCTATTTAAATCTTCCATTCATGTATTTTCATGGGAGACAATGTTTCTTCTGGTTCCTGACCTTTGCTGCTGACTCTTTTCTGTATGTGATTTTGGGACTCTCCTTGATTGGTGGAGCAACTCTTCAATGGCTTGATTCAGACTGTTCTGGACTCTGGCTCTGAATATCCCACTCCTGGTTTACCTTATACTCTGCTTGATGGCCCAGCCACTATAAGAGCAGGACACCATTGTGCCTAATGAAATAAATAAACTGAATTACATACTAAAAGTTGGTTTAATTGCAGCTGGGTTAATTGAAGGAATTATCTGAAATTAAGTGTGAGTGCTAGTTGGTGGGGAATTATTACTTATCTTTGTCCTAGAAAAATTGGAACAAAAGTATTGTAGCTAGACACAAAAGTATATTTGAGGTTTCTCTGCAGAGGCAGTTTTTCTCACCTAGAGATGATATGTGTTTGTGGGAATGCTAAACATGAAGTGGGCATTATTGCTAAATGTAGTTCACCAGGCTGAATGAAATTATAGAATTTGTTTCCAAGGAAGGAAGGAGCCTGATATCAATGTACTGTATTTTTCCGTGTATAGGACCCCCCCGTGTATAACACTCCTCCCCCATTTTTCTAACTGAAAACTAAGAAATCTAAGTGGGGCTTAGCAAGTGGGGGGAGAAAGGGATAAATGTGCTGCAGGTTCGCTTTGATCCCTGTGTTCCCCTCCACTTGCTAAGCCCCACGGCCTTTGCAAAAGGAGGGGGAAAGGGATCAAAGCAATCCCGCAAATGCACAATCTCTTTGATCCCTTTCCCCCTCCACTTGTTTTTGTTCTCTCCTCAGCTTACTTCCATGTATAAGATGACCCTCAATTTTTAGTCTAAAGATTTTAGACAAAAGTATCATCTTATACATGGAAAAATACGGTATATGTACTGACAGGTTTGAGATAAACCTGGAGAAATTGTTAATCCAGTTTTGTATAAAGCAGTCAAAGACTATAAGTAACTGTAAGGATCAATGCTAAGAAAATCAGTAAAGTAAGAATTTATGCAGCTGGGTTAATGCAAGAATTGTAACAGCTGAAAGATAAAACCTAGGATTGGCTAGCCCTAGGATAAAGCAAGCAGCCCCAACACACGCACTCTGTGGTGGAGTGGTTGTGGAAGGTGCTGTGCCATCGTGGAGAATACTGGAGAAGGACTCTGAGTGCTGGACTGAATTATATGGTGTATGACTGCTGAATTGATTTACAAGGACTTTGACCTGATTTATGCCTGAACTCTGTTGGAACTGCTGTGTATGACTACGGGACTGGAAACAAGGACAAAGCTGTATGTGTATGTATATATTCTACAAACAAATTGAGTTAATACAACTTTTCTGCTATCAACCCTGTCTTATTGCCTGGTGTCTTCATCTTTCTGGGAAATTCTACTGGTTAGTGCTACCTAGTGCCTCCTGGCAATCCTGCAACTCTGTCAATGGTTATGGGCCTAGGTATACACCCAGGAAACAGCCAAGGTGATTGCTGACCTGAGAGAATCCAGAAGAAGTGAGCCAAGATGAGTACAAGCAGCAGAAGTGAGTAAAACAGCTTTATCTACAGTCTGTGAAAATGACCAGTGAAATAATGATGTCAGGACTGAGTATAAAAAAGCTAAATGGGGAGAACTACTCCACTTGGCAGCAAAAAGTCCAGCACCAGGATTACAACAGGTTAGGGAAGTTTGAATTGTTAATTATAATGGATAATTAAATACATATAAATATAAATGTTGATACCTGAGCATCTTCTGTCATATTTCCATAAAATATAATGTCCTTGGAATCCTGGATTGTGCACAGTCTCCATTTGCACAACTAGGGCAGTTGTCTGCATTTAGACACGGTCATTCCAACAATAGGAGGACACATTCAGAACAAATTCTGGATCCTTGTTTTTGAATTAATTTTCCCCCTTAATTCCTTCTGTCTGTGAGCCTCTCCAGCTTCAGCATGGCATCTGGTGAAACTGCACTCAAGTCCATGCATCTGATGAAGGTGGCTGTAGTCCACAAAATGTTAGTGCCAGATTTTTTTTAAAAAAATGTTCTTTTAAGCTGGTGTAAAACTTATCATTGGTTTAAGGAATTTCATAGGATGACTTAGCCCTTTTGCCAAGTGCAGAAAGAAGGAACTGAGTGGGCATGTTGAGGTGGCCAGGCAAAAGGACTCCACCAACAGGAAGGGCTTGTGGTCATAGTGGGAGGGACCTCACCCAGGTAGGCTACCAACCTTCTCTTGCACAGTGGAAAGATAGCATCTGCGGGGACCAATTCAGAATTTGAAAATGTTTTATTTTGCAGTGTAACTCCCCAAATTGCACAGTCAATGCAGCCAGAAGGCTGAGAACTAGACGGTCGGGGAGTTGTAATCCAAAGAAGAAATTTTTGCAGGGTCTGGAGAAAATAAAGTTAGAGGACCTTGAGAAAGGCCCCGTGGCACAGTGGTTAAATGGCAGCCCTGCAACCAAGCCTCTACTCACAACTTGAGTTTGATCCCAGTGGGTTCAGGTAGCTGATTCAAGGCTGACCTCCATCATTCCAGTAATTAAGACTGTTTTGCCTAGAGATTTTGGTAAAACACAACAATACTACTGGCTACAGTAGCAGTGAGAGAATAGTGGCAATGGAAACTGGCTGCCCTTTGAATCCTCTCCTCCCCAAACCTGGTGCCAGAATCTGCTTGTTTTCTTCTTCCCTTCCTCTTCCATGTCTTTTGATAAAATGATTACCTAGCTCACAGGGGAGGGGGCAATGTGTATCTTGTGTAATTAAACTACCCAGAAAATGCTTTATGCGCTATGAGGCAGTATATTAGCAACATACTTTGCTTAAAGCATTACATTTTTAAAAAGTGCATTACCTTAATTACCACCAGCAGCATCACCTTGGGGAAAAAATAATCTTCTGAAAAGCAAAGTTCCCAAACTGAAATTGCCTACCTATCATTTAAAAAACTGCTTGCAACAGTGGTTGAAATATCTACATCGCCAGGATAAGCATGTCCATCTCCGAAAAAATGCTACACATTTTTTTAAAAAACTTGGCTATTGGCATAGTTAACTATATTACAATTCCCTCAAGGCTATTTTGTAGTTTCTGGATGTACTGCCAAAGCTTATTATGATGATGATGGTATTGGTTTTACCAGCTCTATTAAATGTGTTGCTGTCTGATTCAAACATTGGAATTTGTATTAAAAGATTCTTAGGTATTTGTAATTCTTCACCATAAGTAGCCGCTTACCAGCTGTTGGCGTTCCACTCCCCTACCAACTTCTCTTTTTGCTTCCCAATGCAGCCATAACCAACATCCAAGAGCTATCTTTATTGTATTGTACCAAAATCTCTAGGCAAAGTAGAAATATTTGATCAATCTCAGGTCAGAGCAGGGAAATGTTCCCCACTTCAAATGATACTTTCTGCACCTCTGTTGTAATGCATCGTGGTCATGTGGTAAATAAACCTGGATGAATGTCCCAATGTGTTTTAACATTACTGATTCATTTTCTTCAGTTTGAATCGTTATGGTACACCATGGTACCAATTTGTTTTCTCTGTTGTTTTATCCGACACTGCAGTCCCTTAACTTTAATTTAAAAGAAAATTAAAACATTACATCAATATGTTGAGTACTATTTCTTGTTTTTGCTTGAAAAGCTCAATTTCTGACATTAAATTCCATCCATACTGTTGGCAAAGCTCCTAACATCTCAACAGAAGGCAAAACTATGTAGACTAGTGTGACCTCTTAGGACCAATGATCTTGGGGCACTCTTATCTTTCAGGGCAGACTAGTCCTGCCTTAATTATAGAGTCAGCCCAACTGTTTTCTCCCAGCACTCATGAATAATGACTTTCTTTTGTTATGCGACACATGAGTGAATCATAAATTCATGGAGGGCAATTGATACCACTTATGCTCCACCATTCATGCTCATTTATTTTTAGTGAATTGTAAAAATCTGCCTTATGCCTAGTTATTGTATTAAATGCACAATGTTTCTTCCAATGTAGATTGTGTTGGAAATTATCAACAGGTCCTTTTGCCATCACATATTTTATGCACATGCAAAATAAATATTGATATGCTGGCAAGCGCTTTTGAATGGAAAGCTTGGACACAGTTTAGTCTAAGTTTCCTGGTTCATTTGTAATTTGCAAGGCATCCCAGTGCCTTGCACTTGAAGAGTAAGGTGAGCTGATCTTTGTAGAAGAAAGTGCTTTGAGGAATTCTGGAAGCTGCCAAAATCCTATTTTCTAAGTATGTCTGAATTTGAAGTTACACAAATTTTGGATACTCATATTTCCTATTTTTCAGTATTAAATTTTGTCCCATTTCCATGCCAGCTGGCAATTTTTTTTACAAATATACACTAGGGTTCATGAACTTCCATGTACATTTCTTCAAATATATACACTGCTGTCTTCTATTCTATTCTCACCCTTAGTTTGTTCCCTTTTCCAAATGATAAGACTAGACATTAAAGGGAGTGCATGGGAATATTTCCCTTCCAGTGATGAGATTTCCTAAGAGATACCTCAGTGATCTGCCTTGCAAATTAAGCTTATGTTTATCTTCCAATTACCTATCATGAAACAAAGCATTCTGGAATGAGAGATGTAGATGTGAAAAAAATAACCCACTATGACAAACAGATATCAGTCACTGGTTGAGGGAGCGCTTCTTCTAAGTACATGTTTTGTGTATTGTCTAGTTTGAGCCCAAGAATCGCTGATAAATCTTCTACTCATTTTAATTACCTTTCATGAATTGGCTCAACCACTGAAATGGGAAAGCATGGACTGGATGGAAATGAAATGTAAGCATGTCTGGACACACCAAAACTCCTGAGTGTGACAACCCCAGACCTACTGGGATGTGCCACAGTTTCACTAAGCTGCCACCAACCATTCCCTGTAAGGAGTCACACAGACCAGGGATGGATTTTTAACAAATAAAAGAACAAGGTTTATTTACATAACACACAGGGAAAATAAAATGATCAAATGAATAAGATACAGTAACGTGGCTTAGTCTCAATCATACATACACTAGTTTGGTTCACACAGAACGCATTTAACTAAAGCACAGACCCTGAACCTATCAGTTCTGGCTAACCCTACAGACACCTGAACCTATCAGGTTGGTACTGACTGACACACAGTAGTACCCTGTCTGACACACAGACTCCCACTCCAGCTTCTTCTTCCCAGCTGCTGCTTCTTCTCAGCTCTTCTTCTAAACTTCTCCACACAGGCTTCACATATATATACAGTACAGCCCCTCCTCCTGATGTCCCGCCTTCCACTCCCCATAGGATGGAACTTTCCCTCCAAACCCATGACAGACAGGTAACATCAGTGCTGTATGTAACACCTCCCCTCTTTATAAGTTGTTTTGTAGGGGGAAAGCTAAAGTGCTTTTCTCCAAAAAACAACCTGGTTCCAAAACATCCAAAAACATTTATACATTAACATACAATACCATACTTACTTATACTTACACTCTAAGTGAAACATATCTATTAGGCATTTAAACATTTACCATTTACAATACATCAAGTTACCTTTATTCATACAAACCAGGTATGTTTAATAAACAGATACATTTAACCTTTGGTCACCAAAATATATACATAGTCCATGTTCCTTCGCCGTCTTCATTCTTCGGGTCTTCTTGACAAGGCATCAGCAACACAGTTCACTGACCCTCTGACCACCTTCACTTCAAAGTCATAGTCTTGCAGGTTTAAAGCCCACCTCATAAGTTTACTCTTGTGGGTTTTCATTGTCTTTAACCATTGCAGTGGTGAATGGTCAGTGCACAGAATAAAATGTCTTCCCCAGATGTAAGGCTTGGCCTTCTGGATCGCGTAGACTATGGCCAGGCACTCCTTTTCCACGGTTGCCAAATGTCTCTCACCTTTCTGGAGTTTCCTACTCAGGTAGGACACTGGATGCTGGTCACCATTCTCATCCTCCTGGCAAAGAACTGCTCCTACCCCGCTGTTAGACGCATCGGTGTAGATGATGAACCCCCGGTCGAAGTCTGGAGCACGCAGCACTGGATAGTTGATGAGGGCCTCCTTCAACCTCTGGAATGCCTCCTCACAGTCGCTGGTCCACGGGATGCGGTCATCAGTCTTCTTCCTCGTCAGATCGGTCAGCGGAGCCGCAATCTCGCTAAACCTCGGGATGAACTTTCTGTAGTAGCCCACCAACCCAAGAAATGATTTGACTTTTTTCTTGGTGTTGGGTCTGGGCCAATCACGAACTGCTTCTATCTTGGCCTCTAGGGGTTTTATCACTCCTCCCCCTACCATATGACCCAAGTATTTTATTTCTGGGCTACCCAGCTGCAGTTTGTTCTCTTTGCAGAGCCTAGGCCAAAGCACTTCCTCCCCTGGGTTAAAGTGCCTCTCCCTGGCTTGCTGGTCATCCCAAGCTTTCTTTCTGACCTTTTGAGCTTGCAGGGTCTCTGCTGCTAGCTCTAGGTTTCTCTTTAGGTCATTCCTTAAAGAGTCTATATATGTCACAACGTCTTGTGGGTCATCCTGGGTGATCTGCTCCCAATTTTGTTTGATCAAATCAAGGGGCCCTTTCACCCTTCTCCCAAACAAAAGTTCAAACGGACTGAACCCGGTACTGGCTTGTGGCACTGATCGATAAGCAAACAAAAGGGATTGCAGCTTCTGGTCCCAATTGTTTGGATTCTCTGCCAAGTAAGCCCTAATCATGCGCATCAGAGTCCCATTGAACTTGTCCGTTAACCCATTACTTTCAGGGTGATAAGCAGTGGTTTCCTTGTGTTTAATTCCACAGATTTGCCATAACCGTTTCATGAGTTTAGATGTAAATGATGCGCCCAAATCTGTGATTATTTCTGAGGCAAATCCCATCCTGGACATATACCCCACCAGGGCATCTGCCACTGTGTTAGTTTCAATGTTAGTCAAGGGTATGGCTTCAGGGTACCTCGTGGCATGGTCCACAATGGTGAGAATGAACCTGTTCCCCCTCTTTGTGGCCTTGGGCAAAGGTCCCACAATATCCACCCCTATGCATTTGAACGGAGTGTCAATCACAGGCAAAGGGCACAACTTTGCTTTGGTCCTGTCACGGTTATTCCCCTGCCTCTGACACACATCACATTGTTTACAGAACTCCTTGATCTGTTTCCCTATGTCAGGCCAGTAAAAATTTTGTGTGATTCTCTGCTGGGTTTTGTTCACCCCTAAGTGCGCAGCAAACATGTCAGAGTGCCCCCTTTGTAAGATCATGGGGCGATACTTTTCAGGTACCACTAGCTGACTTCTGATCCCATCTCCCCCTTTTGAGATATTCCTCAGGGTCTTTCTATATAAAATTCCCTTTTTCTCTCGAAATCTCACTGGGGTTTCAGGTGTTAGCTGGGCGTCTGTCACCTGTTCAAAACACTTTTGGAGAGTGGCGTCTGCCTTTTGCTCTTGGCCAAATTTGCTGTCTGTGGTTAAGGTTTCCACCACAGCTTCGGAACTCCCCTCTGCTTCCGTCTCGGGCTCATCAGTACCCCCCTGAACTGTCCCCGTGGTAGCTTGTGAGCATGTAATCACTAGCACCCGTTTCACATGTTCAGCCAGGTCATTTCCCACGAGCACGGCTGCTGGCAGAGTCGATGAAATCGCTAGCCGCCAAACTCCCCTCCAGCCTTGAAAGTTCACAGGTACCTCAGCTACTGGCAGCGAGATCACCTGTCCCTCAATCCCTGCCACCTTTATGCTCTCATTTGGGATTACATACTCCCTAGGAATAATATCTGGATGGCACAGGGTCATCTGGGAACAAGTATCCCTTAACCCCCGATACTGATGGTCAAGTATTCCTACGTCCACCCCTGCTGTTTCAAACAACTGTGAATCTGTTCTCACAAGTAAGCAGCGCCTGACCTCCACAAGAGGACCATTTTCCTCAGCCTGATCAGCAGATGTAACTGTTCCAGATTGAGTAGCCATGGCAACAGGCTCCCTCAGTGACAAGGAGCTTTGCTCTTTCTGGACACAGAACACAGCTTTTGGCTTGGTTCCACTCGAATCATGAGGCACATTTCCTTTTAACTGCTTTAATTTCTCACACTCTGAGATTAGATGGCCCTTTCCTTGACAGAAATAACATTTTCTGGTGTATTTTGAGTCTTTCTCATCTTGTTTTGGTTTTCCCTCCAAAATCTGAGGTCTTGGTTTCATGTCTGAGGGCTTCCCTTCACCATGGGCCCCTCCCCCTTGCTGGTTTCTTCCTGGTCCCTGAGAGTACTTGCTGTAGGTCTCTTTAGGTTTACCCATCGATTTTCCCTCACCTAAGGGCTTTCTTATTTGGGAAATAAAATCTGCGATTTCGGCCGCTTCGGCCACAGATTTCGGTTTCCTTTCCCTCACCTGGAACTTCAGTTCCCCATGCAGGACGGAGTAAAACTGTTCCAGCGCTATCAGGTCTTTGAGCTGCTGGAAGGTCTCTGTTCCCTCCTGAGATAGCCATTTCTCTAGCAGCCTCACCAGTTGGGCCCCCACCTGGGTAAAAGTCTGCTCTGGTTTCTTGGTGAGTGACCTGAATCTTTGCCTCAGCTGTTCCGCATTTATCCCATGTCTGGCAAACACCAGTTTTTTAAACTCAGAGAAGTCTTTTAGCAGCTCCTCTGGCATCTCTGCATAGACTTCTGCCAGGCTGCCACTGATTAAAGATCGCATAATGGTCATCTTCTCAGTTTCCCTCACTGAGAAGTCCACAAACGCTCTTTCCACTAGGGAAAAGAACACCTCAGGGCAATCTCCCTTGTGGTATACAGGGAATTTCTTCAGGTCAGTTTTAGACAATTGGCCTCCCTCAGAATCCCTATTGTTATTATTGTTCTGATTCATCAGTTCCAATTTTCTTAACTCAAACGCCATTTTCTCTCTCTCCAAGTCCAATTCAAATTGTCTTTGTTTCTCCCTTTCCTGCATTCTTTCTCTCTCTAATCTTTCCTCCATTTCAAATTGCCTCATCCTCAGTTCATGCTGTTGGGCTATGAGCATTTTCCTGATTTCTGGGTTCTGTTCTCCTGTGCTGTCACCCTGCACTGAGCCAAATTCATCCTCAGAACCTTGGTCTACCTGGGGGTCTTTCGCTTCACCCATTTCTGCCATTTGGCTTCGAGTCAAGGGCATAATCCCCCCCCAGAACAGGCTGCTTTCAAAAGTCAAGCCTCAAAATAAAGCGACCACTTTTTTTCTCTTTTTGTTTTGCCTCAGAACCAGCCTTCTATAGATTGCTGCTGTTCTTCAGCACTAACTTGCAACTGTTGCCAGCCGGAGTCTACCCCCCTCTGCTAGGCCTCTCAGCAGACAGGCTAGATCACTTCTACTTCACACAGTTTTGCCTCAGCTTTTTTCCCGCCAAAACAGGTTGCCTCAGAGCTCCCTAATCTAGTCTCCCCAGTTGGCACGTTCTTCCACTAGCGCACCTCCCCGTGAGGTACGCCTAGAAGATTACCTACGCGCCCTCAGATTGTCCCTGACTAGACCCCCCTTGCTCTGGGCACACTTGCCAAGGCTTTGCTGGATCACTGGACACCTGGACCAGTCGTATCCCACACGCTGGACACCAATCAATGTGACAACCCCAGACCTACTGGGATGTGCCACAGTTTCACTAAGCTGCCACCAACCATTCCCTGTAAGGAGTCACACAGACCAGGGATGGATTTTTAACAAATAAAAGAACAAGGTTTATTTACATAACACACAGGGAAAATAAAATGATCAAATGAATAAGATACAGTAACGTGGCTTAGTCTCAATCATACATACACTAGTTTGGTTCACACAGAACGCATTTAACTAAAGCACAGACCCTGAACCTATCAGTTCTGGCTAACCCTACAGACACCTGAACCTATCAGGTTGGTACTGACTGACACACAGTAGTACCCTGTCTGACACACAGACTCCCACTCCAGCTTCTTCTTCCCAGCTGCTGCTTCTTCTCAGCTCTTCTTCTAAACTTCTCCACACAGGCTTCACATATATATACAGTACAGCCCCTCCTCCTGATGTCCCGCCTTCCACTCCCCATAGGATGGAACTTTCCCTCCAAACCCATGACAGACAGGTAACATCAGCATGGACTGGATGGAAATGAAATGTAAGCATGTCTGGACACACCAAAACTCCTGAGTTCTTCACAATCTTCTTAAAGGATAATAGATACACATTTCTCATCAATCATTCAAGAGCTGAAAAAAAGGGGGCATAGTAAATCAGCTTACTTATCCTTACATTTAAAAGATTGAGCCTGTCTCAGAAGAAAGCGTACACTCTGAAAATGTTGCCACATGGAATATTCTTGTTTAGTGTTCCAGCAAGCCAGTCATGCCCAGAAATAGCCTTTGGTCTGAACAGGGAGGTTACTTTACCTGAAATGACAAGGGGAAGATATCATTTCCTACTCAAACCATGGGACTAGGGGTTGAATTTATACCATTGCTTTTTGGCATGTGAGTCAATTTCTAAGTAGCTTAATTCTTCTTTGGAATGAATTTTTTTAAAATGTTTTACATTTGATTTGAACTAGCCAGGCCATTCTTAGGCTTTTGATCAACTGCATTTACGACAGCAGAGACATTGTCTTAATCACCATGTGCAAAAGATCAGAAAAAATTTATATATGGGGTTGAGGGTTGGGTGAAAAGCAAGATTAGGAGCAAAAACTGTGTTACAGTTCACAATTCATATTTGTTTTAGTGCTAGTCATGTTCTGGAATTTTACCTCCAACTGCCTGTGGCATTTAAGTATAATGAGATTTTCATACTTGACCCAAAGACAACTTTTTTGGAAGTCTGTGAAAGTGCTTTATTTTTATTAATTTTTAAAAAAATCATTTCTGGAATGTTTGTTCAAAATGTGCTACACTTAAGATTCCTATAATCACTGGCACACATTGGTTAGTGTCCATGATGTTGAAATTAATAACTGTATATCATATGTCAATATGTTTTTTTTGCAGATGCACAAATTACATTTTCTTTATCAGGTTCAGTTTTTTAAAAAGGCCACTCTAGGTGTTAGATTTTGTGAATATTAGAGGCAAGGGAAAACAATTCACATTATGCTTTGGATGGTATTGGCCACAGACCCAAGTTGCTTTTTTCTCTGCAAATTCAAACCTTATTGTTTGGGTGGCATTTTATTTTCTTGCAGATTATATCTATTAAATTGCTGGCTATTCTAGCATATATGTTTTTCATTATTACTCTGGCTCTTGCAGAACTTGAGACATTCCTCTATTTTTTTCCTTTTGGACTATAGCTCCCAGAATCCACAACTAGCCTGGTAATGGTTAGTGGGGAGTTACTGGGAACTGTAGTTTAGACACAGCCATTCTCAAACTTTTTTTTTTCTGTCTGTGGCCATAAACAAGTATGAAAGAAATATAGGCTGAATCAGGATTTTATAAGTCACATAACAAACCTTATAAGGTAGTGTGTAAAGAATAGTTTCTAGTCTGTGGCCCCCTCAAATGTACCCGTGCCCCATGGGCCATATGGCCCCTGTTGAGAATAGAGATGTGACAAGATCAAGCTCTGATTTTATGATTAAGGAGAGAAAATTAATGTAAAGGTTTACCGAAATATACAGTCATGTGGAAAAGAAAGCACATCACCTTTGAATGCTATGGTTTTACGTATCAGGAGATAATAAAAATCATCTGGTCTTTAAAAGATCAGAAGTTAGGTAAATGCAACCTCAGTTGAACAACAATGCATGACATATTACACCATGTAATGATTTATTTAACAAAAATAAAGCCAAAATGGAGAAGCCATGTGTGAAAAAAGGAGTATGCTTTATGATTCAATAGCTTGTAGAACCACTGTTAGCAGCAATAACTGGAAGCAATCATTTTTGTATGACTTTATCAGTCTCTCAAATCATTGTGAAGGAATTTTGGCCCACTCTTCTTCACCATGTTGCTTCAGTTCATTGATATTTGCAGACATTTGTTTATGCACAACTCTCTTAAGATCCCACCACAGCATTTCAATTGGGTTGAGGTCTGAACTTTGATTGGGCCATTGCAATATCTTGATCATCTTCTTTTTCATCCATTCTGTTTTAGATTTGCTAGTGTGCTTGGGATCCTTGTCCTTTTGCATGAACCAATTTCAGCCAAGTTTTAGCTGTCGGACAGATGATCTCAGATTTGACTCTCGACTACCTTGGTATACAGAGGAGTTCATGGTTGACTCAGTGCCTACTAGGTGCCCAGGTCCTAGGGCTGCAAAATAAGACCAAATCATCAACCCTCCACCACCATGCTTGATAGTTGGTATGAGGTGTTTGTGCTGATATGCTGTGTTTGGTTTTCACCAAACATGGCACTGTGCATTATGGCCAAACATCTCTACTTCGGCCTCACCTGTCCAAAGGACATTGTCCCAAGAGTCTTGTAGTTTGTCCAGATGCAATTTTGCAAATCTAGGCCATGCTACCATGTTCTTCTTAGAGAGAAGAGGCTTTCTTGTGGCAACCTTTTCAAACAAACCATACTTGTCCAGTATTTTTCTAATTGTACTGTCATGAACTTTAACATTTCACATGATAACTGAGGCCTGTAGAGCCTGATATGTAATTCTTGTTTTTTGTTTGTTTGTTTGTTTTGCAATTTCTCTGACAATTGCATGGTCAGACCTTGGGATGAATTTGCTTGGACATCCACTCCTGGGAAGATTGGCAACTGTCTGGAATGTTTTAGACATGAATAACCCTTCCTCACTGTAGAATGATAGACTTTAAATTGTTTGGAAATTGCCTTGTAACTCTTCCCAGATTGATAGGCAGCAACAATTGCTTCTCTGTAATCATTGCTGATGTGTTTTCTCCTTGGCATTGCTAACACACACCTGAATGCTTCAGACTAGCAAACAGCTAAAATGTGGGCTTTTATAGAGGTGGTCACACTTGCTGATGATCAGTTACTCTTGCTCTTCAGTGAAGATATACTTAATTGGAATGTCTTGTTTCTTATTTATATATCACAGGAGAAAATAATTCATGTGGGTTTTATTATATCTTTAATTTTTTTTATGATAATCAGTATGTATTTCTAGCACATTGACAAAGCACATAGTATTTCATTAAATATAAGGGGTATATATCTTGCCCTGAGGCAAAGGGCAAGATAGTATCCATCCTTCAAATACAGTAGCCCACCAGACTGGCAGTTGAATTGTTCACAATGAAGACAAGGCAGTGTCCTGCTCTATAGGACACTGTAGGCATAAAGAAGGGCTTTTCTCTACCATCTCTCTGCCAGTCTCTGCCAAGGCCTAGTTCCTTCTGCTTGAGGAGATCACCCCTTCCTTGCCTAATGGAGGCTCCATGGGGCAGGTGCTGCAGAAACTCTGAGATATTCCTCAGAGATTTTCTTCAGGAAAGTTTAAGAACCTGTGCAGAATCTGAGCTTCTGTTACCAAGAATCAAGTAAGGACTTAAAAAATAGTTTGATTGCTAGCTAAATAATGCATATTTCCATATATTTAGCACTCTTTATCTTCATTGTCTTACCCCCTCTAGAAGAAATGTGAGGTTGGAAAATTTCATGTGCCAACTTTAACCTCAAACCACCTTTTTAGCTGTACTGCACGTGAGAGAATGTGACAGGCCCCAAGGTCATTCAGCTAGTAAAATTCACTGCCAAGTGAGGATTAGAACACAGGTCTCCCACAATGTCATGTAGTGCTCTAACCACTGTACCATACTGGCTGGTTAATTTGACTGGATCCAAGCCAGAATTCATTATTTCCACAAATCCTTTCAATTCATTTCTGTTCCTTTGCTTGGTTTTCTACATACTGAAACCTGAAGCTTCAGAAACAAATGTTTCTCATTTTAAAAGTCAAGTGTATGCGTAGTTCTGAAGGCAGGATTGTGAGCTGGGGCATTTTTACTCCTTTTGTCAAAGTTTCACATGCGCGCGTGCACACACACACACACACACACACACACACACACACACACACACACACACCTCTTTTAAAACGAGGTTGAATGTAATAGTAGCTGATTAGCACAATTGGGCCAGAGAGAAGTACTGTAGGTTTTGGACTTGAGGGGCTCTCTGAACAGTTTTTGAAAGCTGCTGGCTCTTGAAGTTGCAATTAAGCTAATTATCCGGTAGGTGGAGTCAGAGAGGCTGTGGAGACGGCAGAAGAGTCTTCTGCCTGAACAAAGTGTCTTCTTCGCACAAGAGGTGAAGCCTCTCACATGCCTGGCCAAATTGCTGCTCTGGACAGGGCCGATCCCATGTTGAGGTGAAGAGTGACAACTGCCTTAATCCACAGAACAGAAGAGGCAGAACGGCATCAGGAAGGCCACTAACTGAGGTAAATGTTCATAGAAACCCCAGTCCATGCAGCTCCCCTAGCCTGAAATTTGCTGGGCAAAAAGGAACAAGGACATGTGAGAAAACCAGCACTGGCTCTTGCTAAGCAGAGCTCACTGAGGGAGATATTAAAGCAAACTTGCTACAAACTCATGTGGGTATTTTTTAGACCATGTGGAATAATTGCAATTCCCTTGTCCAAACTCCAGCCAGAGCTGGGTATGTTTGTCAGCCGTGGTGAAGTAATTTAAGAAGCCTATAACTGTGAATATCTTCAGGAGAGCCTTTCAAGTGGCCAGTCACTCTGTCCTTCTCTGCCTCCTACAGCTTTTCTACAGCCCCCTTCAACTCTGTTCTCTTCTCCTTCTGCCTTTGTTCTCATGAGTCTTTTTTCTTTTCTTTCCCTTCTTCTTTTCTCTGAATCTTTATTTCTGTAGCCTTTCCATTTTTCTCTGTACCAGTGCACATCCTGTTGGTCACTTGATGTTTCCTCCTTTCTTTCCAGCTCTCTGTCCATCTGTGCATCCAGCCTTCTCTCCCTGCTGATCCCCCGCTTCCTCCAGTAATCCATCCACCTGTGATTATGGGGGTTTTACCCTTAAAAAATTTTTTTTTGACATTCCTTATCTCCAGTCTGCCTTTCTTCATGCATCTTGTCTTGTTTTTCTTCTCTTCTCTCTTCATCTGTGCCTCTAAGATTCCCTGCTTCTCTTTTCCCTCCCCTTTCTCCAGCTTTTCACTCTGCTCTTATATATTTACACATTTTCTCATACAAAAGAGCCTAGGACACAAGTGGTAAGAGTGGTCCACAAGGACTGCAAATACCTCTGCCCTAGAAAAATGTAAAGCCATAAGGTTTACATTAACAGCAATGAAAAACTGAGAACCAGTACCTACAAGAGTAACATGGCAGTTATATTTCAGACTCTAGTGTGATTTTAATGTCTTGTGTTAGAGCAAGTGGCCACAATATAGATGCTGCAGGACTTCAATTCCCGTTGATGGAAAGTATATTTTTATCAAGCCTTGAGTTTGGAAAACTGCTTCTTAAAAGTAATTTATTCACATTACTCATTGGAGTGTCTGAAGAATAACTCGTTATCATGTTGAAAAAGTAACACATTACTTTATTTGTTCTGCTGTTTGTTAGTTCTCCCTTTTCATTGTTTTGTGGGGTTTTTTGGAAGAAAAATAATAAGAGATTGATAAGAGAATGGCATAAAATACTGTTTAAAATGACTCTAAAATTCCTTAAATTGTTCTTTAAAAGTAATGGAACTTGAAAGCATTAATCTTAAAAAAAGATAAAGTAACATTGTTTCTCCTCATTGCATTATTTTTGCAATGTAACTGACAAAATGAAAAAAATGATGGTTGTAGTGGCTTTGGAACAATAGCTAAGTCTCCAATCTATCATCGAAGGCAGTAAACCTGCCCTCCATCTTCTCCTCTCCAACTTACTCTTACATACCAACGACTTGCGTAACCTCTCCTTCTTCCATAACTTAAATCAGTCTCTGTCTCATGATGGTATCTAATCAGCACAGAAAATGTCCGCAACTCCATGCCCAACTCTCATCCCAGGCCGGTACACTGGTACGCCATTAGCAAGGAATATTTTGGTATCAGTCCTGAGAAACAGCCTTGGCTCATCTTCACAGGAACAAACAGGCACAATGAAACACCTGCAAGTCCTGGGAAATAAGTACTACAAAACCCATATCCTCACAATTGCTATATTCGGTTTGCTTGGTATAAGAAAATAACATACAGCAATGCACATGAGCATGATTTGTGAGAATTACAAAATTTCATTTTAATGCTGTTGTATATAGTCATTTCCATTCTGGCTTTTACTAAGCACTGATGCGAATAACATTCTCAATCAGGAGAAGAGAGGTGGTTGTTCTTGTTCAGACTTGACTTTATTCTCTTCTATTTATATTTATAAATGATTTAATACCTCTTCCAACCTCCCTTTCTGGACTACTAACCATCCTTTTACTATTTATTAATTAATAGATATCCTGTCTCTTTTTCTCCAGAAAAAAAGTGGCTTAGTATAGATTATAACAGATGTATCTGAAAGCCAATAACTCAGAGATAATGGTGAGCTGTAAAAACAGAACCAAATGGAATGAGAGTTCTCTGGGGCTGTTTTCTTCACATGAGTATCTCAATGACAATAACACAGTATATTCAGCCCAAACTGGATGCTGCAAAATATACAGCCCTTGTGGTCTATTAACCAACACCATGCCAGAGCAGGAGATGCTTGTAGGAAAAAAAAACAATGAAGTAATGCAAAAGTGTCTTTAAAGAAAAATGGGTCAGAACAAAATTCCAGATTTTTTTTTATTGCCAAGCATCCACAATGCAAAAGAAAACAGCTCCAGGAGTACTGCCTTTAAGGTCCAAGAATAAAATGCCAATTCAGATATAAATATATAGTCTCATACATGGATTTGCCTCTCCAGTGCCCTTCCTGCTCAAACATATTGAAATCCCATTATCCAAGGTGATAGGGGCCTAGATCAAGGGGAATGGCAGTTCCTGTCCTCTCTCTCTCTCTCTCTCTCTCTCTCTCCCCTGGAATTTAGATTCACAGCATCTTCCTAAGATTTTCCCACTGACTGGGCTGAACCATATAGTCCACTGGGGTTGCAAGACCAAAATGAAAATACAAAATCTTCAACCCTGAAGAATGATACAAGTTACGTTGCCACTACATCTGAGATAAAACAGCATCAATGTTCTAATATAATGTTTAGCTGGGCAGAATATTTAAAACAGAGCAGAATCTTTAACAACCATTATCACATCATCAAGCCACCACCTTCTCTGCCAGCTGTTTCTACAGCACTACCTTAACAAATGAAAGAGATTTGGATGAGAATAGGTTTTGAGTCCCCCTAGTGACAATTCATAACATGACTAAATTTTAATAAGTGACACTGCTGCACCCTGTGTTGCTACAAAAACCCTCAGTCAGACAAACATATAGGTTTAAAACAGGCAGATTAGGGGGTTGAAAATTTCTCACAATGCTATATCTAACTAGGTTTGGGAAAGCTGGCTGACACCTGACTAGGAAGTCTGGTATCCCCTAAATATTTGGGATGGTAGTCCAATAAGCTGTATGTTGACTGGATCATACAGGAATTATTGGCAAAAACATGTATGACATCTTTCAGTCAATGCTAAACATCAGCATTTAGTACTTAGAGATGCAAAGACTGAACCTTTTGCATGCAAAAGATGGGGTCTTCAATTGAGCTACAATCCTATACATCTCAAACAGGAAAGATATTTCAAATTTTGTATAATGTCTTAAATATATACAAAGTGGCAACTAATTATGATGAGCCAAGGACTGCTGTAATAAGGATTACTTAGAGCAGTGGTCCCCAACCTTGGGCCTCCAGATGTTCTTGGACTTCAACTCCCAGAAATCCTGGCCAGCAGAGGTGGTGGTGAAGGCTTCTGGGAGCTGTAGTCCAAGAACATCTGGAAGCCCAAGGTTGGGGACCACTGACTTAGAGCATCTACAGCAGTGGCTCCCCAGATGTACTTGGACTAAAACTCCAAGAAGCCTTCACCACTAGCTGTGCTGGCCAGTATTTCTGGGAGTTGTAGTCCAAGAACATCTGTGGACCCAAGGCTGGGAACCACTGATCTAGAGGTATCTTAAGGTAGCCATCCTTGAACAAAGCCATTTCAAAGGGAGGCTCCCAAATGATTGTGCTAAATTACAATTCACCCATAAAGCCAATGGGTTTGTGTTGAGGTAGTAGATCCCTGTACCCCCTGCAGATGTTGGTTAGTACTGCTAAACAGGTTGTATTACCACCTGTCATTGCTACTACTACAATTTTGAATTGAGTTATCATTCTCTGAAGACTTTAGACTTTTTTTTGTACCTTCCGACCCCTCAGTTTACAATACCCTCCTGCCCATGGGCATATAAACCTGCAACTGAGAATAATGCTTGATGAACTGGCCCCTACTCCATAAAATGTTGCACCATTCTGTTTCTCTTTAAAATGCCACAGGAGCCTTTGTTGGAGTTTCATGGAGATGAAGATTTTTATGGCATAATTCTGTTGGTGAAAGGGCATGCCTTTTGATGATGAATGGACAGCCAGTTTCCTTCCTTCTGATATGACTTAACTCTCCCCTGACGAGTGGTGCCTAGAATTGCTACCTTTTGCCCATCTGTTGTGTTCTTGAAGTTGTTATTGAGGAAGAAGTGAGCACCTCATGGTGTATTTTTTTTCCTCACTGTTTGCTGGCTATGTGACAGTACCTGCCACTGCTGCTCCTGCTGGCTCACTGGCAAAACCCCCACATTTTCATTAACTCCTTTATTAGCCTGTATGGGCGGCAAAGTGAATGTTCCAGAACCAGTAAATGTCCTCTGTGATTTACAAGCCGGTCAAGGCAGTAAAATGTGGCTGCCCTATAAAATTGCACTACAAAGAGTTTTAACTTGCACTGAGATTGAAGCCAGTAGGTCATACCAGAAGGCTGAGGAGTTTCTGGATTGAATTTTCTAAAGGATCCGTTTAGCAAGCAGTGGTTGCTATTAGTAACAGATGCTTTTTCTCAGCATCAACATTATCAAACTGTAGAAAGCAATTTCAGAAATGATTCTGTGTTCACCTCCTGACATTCTTGAATGGAGCACGTTTATGCCATGCCATGCCAGCCACCTTCAACCTGGCACCTCCCATATGTGTTAGACTGTAGCATAATCCACAGTGCAATGGCTACACTGGGTTTGTGAAAGTTGTAGTCCAACATATCTGGAAGGTGCCAGGTTGTCAAATGTATCTTTGTTTATTAGTTTGCTTAAGTACTCCACTGCAGGTGTTAAATATCTCACTGATGCCAGAAGGGGGTGGGAGTGGTTAACTACTTGTGAGTATTGTATACCTAGAAATCCTTGAGAAGGGTTGTTATAAATTGGAATTGAGTTGAGGACACACAATTAATTATTGACACCTCTTTTACATGTAATCCATCCTGAAAATAAACAAGATGATATTTAATGGCACTTAAATGCTGTTAGTAGAACTGTATCCCTTCCTATTTTAATTTTAAAATGATGGTACACCTTTTTTTCTCTCATTAAGTAGCACTTATGGTCTCAATAACTCACTTGGAGACATTACTAGGAGAAAGAATAAAAGGTTTCATTACTTACAATTGAGTAGATCAAACAGCAAACTGATAAGCATGATGGCTTTCAGCAACAGACTTCAACAGTCTTAAGAGCAGAAAAATAGCAGCAAAGTAGAGATGTGGGGCTCTCTTTAAATTCAGAGGCAGGAGGGAACAATTGATTAGTGCTGGATAGTCAGCCCAGCTCAGAAAGGTCCCTCCCAGTCACACCTTGTCCAGGCAGCATGTGAGGTTGTAGAAAGTCCTACAGTTTTAACTAATATACCATTCCATAGTGCTAGAGGACTCTCTGCATAGTTTACAACTTAATTATGCACTTTGCCCTCCAGTGAGATGGATACTCATTTTACTGATCTCAGATGGATGGAAGGCTGAGTCAACCTTGAGCTGGCTACTCTACTGTATGGGGGGTTATAGTCTCATTGCAAAAGTCGAGCCTGCAGTTTGGATGTGCTCCTGGATTCAACTTTGAGTCTGGATACACAGGTCTCACTGATGGCTAGGAATGCATTTACACAGTTAAAGCTGATGGGCCAACTGTACCCATTTCTTGAGATGTCTGATCTGGCTATGGTGATACATAGCCAGATCATACATTTAGATGACTGCAATTTGTTTTATGTGAGACTGCCTGTGACGTCCCTCTTTCACGTCACAACGGTCAAGACACTCTCTCTCATTCACACTTTATTTACACTGCCACCAACCACTCCTTCATAGGACTCTTCAGACAATTGTATGATTTTAAAAATAAAACTTGTAGTTTATTGATAACAACAAAAGGAATGGTAAATCACTTTATCAACTAAAATAAAAAGGCAATCAGTAATAATAAAGTATCCCCTCATACACACTATCACTCAGACCTTAACTCTTCATAACTCTCAACTCTAACTCTCAACTCCCTGACTGACTGACATCATTCACTCCCCCCCCTTATATACACAGCTCCACCTCCTGGAGTCCCACCTCCTGCTCTGCTATAGGCAGATGGGTTCCAGCATAACCATGATAGGCAGGTGACGTCATCGCAGCCGTCACACTGCCTTTGAAGAGTGTTTGGAAACCCTGATCCAGGCAGTCTAAAGTATCATATGTATCACCCCATATGAGCTGCCTCAGTTTTTAAGCTCCTCTGGGGAGACCTGAGAAGATCCAGTCTCTTTAGCGACGAATGCTTACAACAAATGGAAATTAATGTTACTCCCAACTGAAAAATAGGGATTGTATAAAGCAGTTAAACAATTAATGCCTTCATAGAAGCCTCGTGGTGCAGTGGTTAAACTGCTGTATTGCAGGCGAAACTGTGCTCACGACCTGGGGTTCAATCCCAGGTAGCCGGCTCAAGGTTGACTCAGCCTTCTATCCTTCCGAGGTCAGTAAAATGAGTAACCAGTTCGCTGGGGGGGGGGCAATGTGTAGCCTGCATAATTAACTTGCAAACCGCCCAGAGAGTGCTTGAAGCACTATGGGGCGGTATATAAGCAGCACGCTTTGCTTTACCTAGTTTCAGGAAACTGTGTGCTACTAGCAGAAATTATTCTTCCTTCCCCATTCCTTTTCCTTCTTTATACCATCCATCTAATGGCTGAGCAGAAGAAACTAGTAATCTTAGGATAAAATAAATTGATGGGGACTGGAGGTGACCATGGGACTTGTCCTTTTTCTGGCCAAGCTTACTCTGAAATGGGGCTGATCATTGTTGGTGGTTTAGATGCTAGGGAATATGTGGTTAAGCTCACTCAATCCGTATGGATGCATCATCACTTGCTGAAAAGTGCCATAAGGAACAGGTTAATGCAGCCACAGGAAAACAAAGTTTTCTATCCAGGCTGCAAGCTTTTCTCCTGCTGTTACTCCTCAGCAGTAAATCAAAGATTAAAAGGCCATTTAAAGGCCAGAAACCTGTTATAGAAAACTGAGCCATGATTTGTGGTCTACGAAGCTGTTGCTCCTTAGGCTTACTCCAGAAAAGATACAGCATGCACAGAATCAAGCTGTATTTGTGTAGTGGGTGAGAAAAATATTCAAGCCCAAGTCCTATTCATTGACAGAATGAAGTGTAAATGTATGGGCCTCCCCAATTCTCACAGGTTGTCTTTGTGCATCCAGTAAGACCTGTGCCCAGTGGCATGGTGGGTGCCTGCAGGAGCCAGGAAAATGCCGCAGGACTGCCCTTAGGCACAAAGAAAATGTCAACAGGATTTTGGCCCTGAACTTTAAGGACCATGGTCATGATGGTCCCGTGTTTGGCTTACTGAACGCTCATCCAAGTGTTCATGCTTCTAGATGTATGCTGATTTGTATAAAATCAGAAGTGTCTTGAAATTTCTTCTTCCAATGTGCTTTTAGTTCCATAGTGGTAAATAAACATTATTGCTAGATAATATATTTAGTTTGTCATGACTTCAGTTTTTCATTTGTGGAAGCTGTAATGAATAAATAATCCTTTCAAGATCGACAAATGAATCCCTCTTATAAACAGTGATAAATGTTCTTTCTGGATTCCTCTTATATCTTTGTTCCTTGATTATTTTATTGCCTTACCACGGAGCTTGGCCCAGTTACAGGACTGTATAATGCAACAAGGAGTCAGATTCTGAAATACATTGTTCTCTTAATTTGGCTGTTTCTTTACATTATTTCAGCCATGGGTGGCTCTTGGGATTTTTATTTACCAAGGGAAATGTACTTGCTTTGGAGGACTATTGATCTGGTGAATGGCATAGAATGAGATGCCTGATGACAAGCATCTTAGCCTCTGGTTCCAGATTTTGGCCCTGAAGTCTCAGAGAATGGGATGACGCTGACTTGCCAACCCTGTACCTGATGGTCTCCATCTTCCTGTCTCCCATACAAATCCTGCATGCTCGAAGCAGCAGTGATCCTTAGTGCCAGCTGCAAGAGCCAAGAAAGCCACACCCAGTTCTCATAGAAAGCAGAGCAGGGGCAGTGCCGGGCAGGCAACAACCAGCCTGAACCTGCCTTGCCTAGTAGCCAGCCTGCCCACCCTCCTTTCACACCTGCCTAGTCAAAGCTGGTATAATAGTGTATTCTGAAGTCCGGGAATGATTATAATGGTACCCATGTCCAGGCAGCTGTGTTGTTGTATATTAATATATAATTTCAAGCGATGCTTGGAAATTACTAGTTACATTCAACTAATTATTTTTGCCTAATGTAATAAGCAGTTATAAACACCTAAGTTACTTAGATTAATAAGTTATTTAGGTTAATGAGTAGTACCTAATAACTTTCGTATATTATCCTTAAAGGACATATAAAGGCATTGTGAAGGCAGTGTAAGAGAACTTTTTCTGGTTCTACACCATTCTCTTATCAATACTGTAAAGCCTGAGTCCCCAACCCCCAGTCTATGGCCCAGGACCGGGCCACAGAGGCAGATCTTTGCCCCCTTTGCACATACGCCCCCCCCACAAGCATGCCCCCTGCACACACGGGTGCCCCACGCACGTGCACACGCGTGCACAGACCCTGCCCCCCCAACTGGTCCACAGTTCAAAAACGGTTGGGGACCACTGCCAGTGTAAAGGAAGTATTTTGGGAGGGGGTGTATCTTTAAAAAAAATTAAAAAGACATTTCCAGGCTGCAATAGGAGAATTGGCCACAAGAGGGAACCAGAGGGTATTCAAAACCTGCTGGTAGTGGCCCTTCAATGTGTTAACAATGTGCAACAGATCTAATTACTTGTACAAATGGAGCAACAGTGACAACAGTAGCAGTCAGGCTTCTGAGAATTAATGAGAAATGAGTTCTGATAATGTAATGTTTTGATCTCTAAATTTCCATAGGCTTTGCCACCACTTGAGCATATGTTTTGCAAACCTAATAAGTCTCGGTGGATTCCTTCAAGACCAAACACTTGAAATTATCAAAAGAATATCTTACAACTATATATTTTAGGTGCTTCTTGAAGTATTGCAGCTAAATTCAGAGAACATAGGGAAGAGGGGAAAGATCATGCCATTGTACCTGCTAATACAAAATGTCCAGTTACTTGCACTTCACTGAGCAAGAGAGAGGAGCAAGGCAGCCAGGGTGAGCGAGCTCCTAAGGAAAAAGCAGCAAGTGGGGCTATGCAGGAGTCAGCATGAGCATCCCCCCTTATTTCTTGCATGAAACAGAGGCCCCAGCTTGCAGGTGGTTGGGGAAGTAAATTTCCTTGGCTGTCACCCAAATCAAATCAAAGAGGCTCCTTTTGATTCATGATAGGACTGGTCCAGAAGCACAGGAGAGGCATAAACAGGGGCTGGAAGTAATGTGGTTACCTGTTACAAGTTATTTTGGTGTGTGATGATGGGGGTAATGAAATTATAGCTCAAAACAGTGTAACAAATAGTGTTTTGTTTCATGCAGAATTTGCTTTTAGAAAAACTTATGTTTGCCCTTTTGGTGCCCCTCTAGGTCTTACAGTCTGAACCTGGAAAATTACATCTCAAAGATATTTGATTACTATGGTTCCTGGACTCCAAAAATAGTTTGATACCATTCTAGTTACAAATCTAAAAAGTAAATCTTTGCCATTTCTAAAAATTAAATAAAATAGTTACTGGAGCTTTGAGTAGGCCCTGTTCAGGTAGTCCTCCACGGTTTGTCAAAGTATGATGTAATTCACAAAATGGTTGTTGTGGGTTTTTCGGGCTTCTTGGCCGTGTTCTGAAGGTTGTTCTTCCTAATGTTTCGCCAGTCTCTGGCTGGCATTTTCAGAGGACAGCTGAAGATGCCGGCCACAGAGACTGGCGAAACGTTAGGAAGAACAACCTTCAGAACACGGCCAAAGAGCACGAAAAACCCACAACAACCATTAGATCCCGGCCCTGAAAGCCTTCGCGGATACATTTATTCATAAAAGCTTATGTCATAATAACATTTGTTATGCTCGGGGTGCTCCATGTTCAGGCTGCAACAGACTAACACAGCTACTCTCTGGAAGTTTAAAGTTATAGTTATTCTGCAAAAGGTGAGGAGTCATTGCACAATAAGTTGCACCATGGTGTAATGTAGCTATGTCCTTAACTGATGAGAAAAGGAATTAATTGCCAGTGACATCCTTATAGACAGTTACTTCCAAACTGTTCATCATATTCACCTACTGAATAACTTCTCAGGCAGAACTAATATCTCATCTTTCAGTTTTGTTATTCATATCAAGGTAACATTTTTTTGTGTTCAACAAGAAGCTTTGAAATCAGAGGAAAATGGGTGTGATCTAAATTGACAAATGTGATATAGATAAGCATGTACAGATGTTTCATTGGAAGGATATGAGGGAGATATTTAACTTTATGGAATGAAAGCACATAATGGAAATCACTCAGTCTAGTTCTTTTGTCAAATTGGCTACATTTCAGCGGAGGGACAAATAAATGGGTCAGTAGGTTTTCACGGTTGATTGCAACATGGAAAAACCAAAGATCCAGAACAGAAAAGGCCAGGAAGCAACAGCACCCCATGAATAGAGATGAACTACAAGGTAGTTTGCCTGCAAAATACCACCCTAAATGTGCAGATACTTGTCTTTCTACTCACTGTGTGCGAGCTTTAGAAACACTTAATTTAACTGGAATACCGAAGGAAAGATTTTTCTCCCCTCTCCAGAAAGCAAAATCTGTCCAGCAGAATGCATGGTGCCTTCAGCTTGCAATGAAACCAGGGAGTGACATCCAACTTGGTGCAACAGGAACAAACTGGCCAAGATCTGTGGATTATAATAATCTTAGAACTGAGAGCTGGAAGGGATCATAGATTCCAGCCCATGTCAAGGAGGGACAATGGGGAGTCAAACTCCCAACATCTGACTCTGTAGCCAGAGACCTAAACCACTGATCTATCCAGCAGTTTTGTGAGCATGCATTTCTGAGGGAGGGGGAACTGTGCTGTCAGAATCCCTAGCTAGTATGGCTATAGCCTATGAACTAACAGGCTGTGGGATGATGGGACTTGTATTGAAAAAAGTGGCTTTTCTAAGCTCCACTTCCATCCTTCCATTTTAGCTGGTTAAAATGTGCATCCAGAAATGCTGACCTGCATTGCCATACACGTCTACAAAGTGTAGCTGTAGCACGTACAAGTTCTGTGCGATAATTTGGGCTCATGCTGCTATCTCTGGAACAAGCCATTGAAAATGCACTACCGATGGAACACGTGCGCAGGGCTGTCTCGGGTGAGACCCACCTGGCCCCAACGTTTTCCTCCTATTTGGAGACTTGTGGTTCCACATGTTTAATTACTGGTCTTACACCAGTGGGGGTGGTGGTGACCAGCCTGTGCTTAAATATCATGCCAGTTGATTATTCCGACAATGTATTGGAGCTTTTGCAAAGGCTGCTAGTGAGATGCCTTGAGCCTGACTTTGAAAAAGATGAAATTTAAGACATGTAATGACAGTAGGCAAAATGAAAAGCAAAATATCTCAAGTAAAAAAAAAAAAAGAAGTTTCTCAAATGTACTAACCAAAATCCTGTTGCTTAGTGTAGTAAACTGCGTTAGAGTGGGCCCACTGCAGCAATGGAGTCAAATACACCATGTGACTTACTTTAGCACAATAAGTCACTGTTAAAGCAGGCCCATCTGAATCAGTGGATCTTACGGACAAGTTGACTCACCAAGATGGGCTCATTCTAATTTACAATGCCAAGCAACAGAATTTGGCCACTGTGTTGTCAATAATGATCTAGGGAAACAGACTGAAAGAATCCTTCTGTCAGTGGCCCCAGTTCAATAGCTTGTCTCAACTACATTATACTCATTGAATTGACTGGTGACACAACACATACATAAATCCCACTGATTTAATAGACATATGTTACTTCGGAATATCAATTAGATTCAGGCTAGTGTAGGTAAACCAGGTGAGGAACCCCAGAGACGCTATCAAAGGCACTGGGTGTATCAAGTAGGGCTACACACCTGCTTTGGTAGAATACTGAATTCTGGGTTGAACTGGGAGTTTTTAGGTTGATCTGTCTGCAACCCGGATCAAAGAAAACAGTCCCAACACAGGTCCAATGTGTACTGAAACCAACCTGGATTGCGCCAGGAAAAACTGGCATTCAGGGACATCACTTATTTCTTTTAAAATCCTGGAAAGTAAATAGAATGCCACATGAGACAGATGCGGAGATGGCAAAAAGATGAAGCAGGTGGGCTTTGCTAACTGATAGCTTCACACACACACACACACACACACACACACACACACACACACACACACACACACACACACACACACACACACACACACACACACACACACACACACACACACACACACACACACACACACACACACACACACACACACACACACCCCAATATTGTCTTGCATGCTGATTTTCTCCTCAGTTTGCTTAGGGGCTGCTAGCTAGCTAAGGCCAGGTGCTGCACTTACTTGTTTATCTTCACTTTGATTTGGGACTGTGTGACTATGCTGAATAATTGCTTTCTTGTCTTGGTTTTTTAGTAATAAGGATTATATGGTTGCATCTGTCTTTCTTCCACCTGCTTTTTTTTCTAGTGTGAATTGGGCACGAGTGGGGGGGAGGGATCTTTTTCCATTTATCACTTGCTGTGTCTGAGTTGGGGTCTTTTTGGTACTGCTGCATGAACAGAACACAAACACACACACACACACACACACACACACACACTGCTGACTTCCCATTCAAAGAATGCCTGACAGATTGAAGGGGACTGGGGTCACACCAGGCAAATCAGGTCCTGATCCAGAGCACTGCATAAATGCTGGCATCAGCTCAGATCAGGAGATCTATGTCATGTGTATTAAGACAGACTCATATAGCCAATCACCTTGCTGTATACCATCTTCTGTCTTTCTACCTTGTTAAATGCCTAATTGTTCAAACTCAGTTATTCAGCTGTCTGTCTTAATGCAAGCTAATCTTGTCAGAGATTAAGGTGCTCCAAGTTCCCAACAGTAATGAGATGAACAGAAAAGATGTTGGCTTTTTCCTCTTTGTATATATTTTAATACCAAACCTGTTTATGCATATAGTCCTTAAGCAGGAGTTTTGTAAGCCAGTGAAATGTTCCTCTGTTTTTGATCAAGATTCCACACATAAATGCCTGTTTTAAAGAATGGGAGAAAGTAAATAGATGCAGTGGGACTATCAATTTAGCCTCAAATTACCTTTTTATCTAACACACCATCTCTGTGCTTATGCATGTTGGCTCAGCAATCACTATGTTCCACCAAGGCAACAAACAGACCTCTGATTTGCAGCCAGGCTTGTGTTTTGAGAAACAGATTTGACCATTGCTTCTCTGTTCCAATTTGCATTGCTAAGAATCACTGGATGCCCGCACACCTACCCATGACTCAGCCTGCAAACCCTGTCTTGGAAGTTTAATTGCAGACTTTACAGTAGTTTTTGGACTTTTCCTTCCTCCATACCTTTATTTTTTTTTATACTACCTATCTGATAATGTTCTTGAGTAATCAAAACTTTGCACTTTTCTCTTGCATTTTGGCTGACCCTAATATGGGTATTGATGTAGTGTAGATAGTGTCAGATTAGGACTCAAGAAGCCTACTCAATCATGGAAGCTCATGGGGAGGGGCAGGGCATTGGTACATATCTCATATATCTCGCTAACACTGTTTGTTGTTGTTGTTTAGTCGTTAAGTTCTCTCCGACTCTTCGTGACCCCATGGACTAGAGCACGCCAGGCCCTCCTGTCTTCCACTGCCTCCCAGAGTTAGGTCAAATTCATGTTGGTAGCTTCGATGACACTGTCCAACCATCTCATCCTCTGTCGTCCCCTTCTCCTCTTGCCTTCACACTTTTCCAACATCAGGATCTTTTCCAGGCAGTCTTCTCGTCTCATCAGATGGCCAAAGTATTGGAGCCTCAGCTTCAGGATCTATCCTTCCAGTGAGCATTCAGGGTTGATTTCATTCAGAATGGATAGGTTTGTTCTCCTTGAAATCCAGGGGACTCTCAAAAGTCTCCTCCAGCACCACAATTCAAAAGCATCAATTCTTCAGCGGTCGGTCTTCTTTATGGTCCAGCTCTCACTTCCATGCATTGTTACTGGAAAAAACATAGTTTTTACTATGCAGACCTTTGTTGGCAAGTTGATGTCTCTGCTTTTTAAAGATACTTTCCTCCCAAGAAGCAGGAGTCTTTTAATTTCATGGCTGTTGTCACCATCTGCAGTGATCATGGAGCCCAAGAAAGTAAAATCTGTCACTGCCTCCATATCTTCCCCTTCTATTTCCCAGGAGGTAATGGGGTCAGTGGCCATGATCTTAGTTTTTTTTTATGTTGAGCTTCAGACCATTTTTTGCACTTTCCTCTTACATGATGTATTCTGCCTATAAGTTAAATAAGCAGGGAAACAGTATACAGCCTTGTGTAGGCTTTTGCGTAGTCAATGAAGCAGAAGTAGATGTTTTTCTGGAACTCTCCGGCTTTCTCCCTAATCCAGCGCATGTTAGCAATTTGGTCTCTAGTTACTCTGTCCCTTTGAAATCCAGCTTCTATTTCTGGGAGCTCTTGGTCCTCATACTGCTGAAGCCTATCTTGGAGGATTTTGAGCATAACCTTGCTAGCATGTGAAATGAGTGCAATTGTACGGTAGTTGGAGCATTCTTTGGCACTGCCCTTCTTTGGGATTGAGATGTAGACTGATCTTTTCCAATTCTCTGGCCACTGCTGAGTTTTCCAAACTTGCTGGCATATTGAGTGTAGCACCTTAACAGCCTCATCTTTTAAGATTTTAAATAATTCAACTGGAATACCATCACCTCCACTGGCCTTGTTGTTAGCCATGCTTTCTGAGGCCTACTTGACTTCACTCTCCAAGATGTCTAGCTCAAGGTCAGCAACCACACTATCTGGGTTATCCTGGACATCCAGATCTTTCTGGTATAATTCCTCTGTGTATTCTTGCTACCTTTTCTTGATGTCTTCTGCTTCTGTTAGGTCCCTCCCATTTTTGTCCTTTATCATGTCCATCTTTGCACAAAATGTTCCTTTAATATATCTAATTTTCTTGAACAGATCTCTGCTTTTTCCCTTTCTGTTATTTTCCTCTATATCTTTGCACTGTTCATTTAAGAAGGCCCTTTTGTCTCTCTTTGCTATTCTTTGGAAGTCTGCATTCAATTTTCTGTAACTTTCCCTATCTCCCTTGCATCTCTTCTCTGCTATTTGTAAGTCCTCATTGGACAGCCACTTTGCTTTCTTGCAGTTCCTTTTCTTTGGGATGGTTTTTTGTTGCTGCCTCCTGTACAATGTTACAAGCCTCCATCCATAGTAGAAACGCTGTTTGCATTACCATGAATCAGAAGTAGCATCACAGCATGTAACAAGTTTAATAAGAACTATATTGCCCATTGTTATTTTGTTTGTTTTGCTCTGTCACTTTACAAACCAGCAGAATTATGTTTCCTTGAGTCCCCTTCCTTCTTTCTTCAGGCTGATTTTCATTTTAAAACAGGCATTTATGTACCCATCAGGGCGGGTTTGGTCCAAGGCATGAAGTTGGCTGAGGTGAAGCAGCAAATGATATCCATCTGACAATCTTGGTTTCTAGTGCCCAAGAATGGTCATATAATTTTGGCAACTAAGGTAGCAGATCTCATAGAAAACATCTCACTTCAAGGCAGTCAAACAACAACAGTGGTAAATTAAATTATATTTTAATGCAATACTACGCAGCTTTGGGCCCCCAGACATTGCATTTCCCAGAGGTCTGCACCACTAGCTGTGCTGGCAAGGGGCTTCTGGGTGCTACAGTCCAGAAGTATGTCTGGGGACCCAAGGTTGGGGTCCACTGACTTAATGGCATGCAAAACCAGCTGTCAAAGTTAATTGCTTCATTGCCTAATGAAGCACTGATACATAAAATGCATGCCTTTTTTTTAGCAGATGCTAAAAAGAGGATCCAGTGGTATCATATTGCTCATGTAAATGACATTGTGTTTGTCACACACTTCATTTTGGACGAGGGGGTGTGTATCTTGAAGGTTTGGTAAGAAACTGGGAAGCTGTGACAGAAACCCTCTTTTCTCCTCACAAGATGTATTAGTGATGGGATGTTTCATGGTCTTTTTTTTCCAAGAGGAAACACCAATCTGTGCCGAATTATTACAGTTCTTGTGCAAAATGGCATCTTTCCTCTTCAAGATTCTATAGAAAGGACATTGAGCTGTCTCTTGTGGGGAGAAAAGCAGATGAAAACTAGAAAAATAGAAATAAAGGGGGAAAATGAGACTAGCCAGTCTAGTTTTTGCAGGGAGCTAGGAAACCGTACTGCTGCCAAGGAGAAATCTTTGCAAGGAGTCTTGGTGTTGGCAAGAACAAGGACTTTTTTGTATACGTTCTAGATCTCTATTCTGTATTGTGCATAAGGGGAAACTAATACACTTCCTAGTTGCAAAGCTATAGGCAGAATGCTTTGCATGGCCACAAGTGGCGACATGTCATTAGAGGCCACAAGTGCACTGCTTGTACAAGTGAAAAAGCCCACAGACTCTGCTGGCACATTGTTTTTCTTTGTTAATCTTATTCTCTATTTAGGCATCATGTTCCCACACACACACACACACACCTTGAAGATCTTGTTAATATACAAGGGATCTACAATCTGGAAAGAATTATGTCTGCACTTGGACTCAGAAATGCAAAGTGCCCGAAATGAATATACACGATCGCTTGATGTTGCACTTGCAGGCTTTGGAGAATATGGATGCAGTCACAAAATCAGAAGTGAAAACTGAGGCTTTTGGAAAGGGAATAGCCCGAAGACGTGCAGTACTTGCCTTAGCAATAAGTCTACATAGCAGCAAAAACATTCATGCCATTCTTCACACAGGATAATATCTATCTTTTTGTCTTTACATTCAGAGATTATCCCCATATAAAAAGACAACATTAGATATCAAACAACTGGAATTGTTTCAGTATTATATAGATTTCCCCTTTTGAATACACTTGGATTTCCTCTAGGGTGCATCCCATGCTGGTCATTTGCCTCCTAAAATTAGGACAGCAGTGTTGTAAAAGCTCCTCAGGCAAGCTGGGTGACTCTGAATTAGTCAGGTATCCACAGCAAAGATCTCAGATAAATGGACTTTGGCTTCAAGCAGGGTTATATTTTCAAAGTACAG
This sequence comes from Pogona vitticeps, assembly GCF_051106095.1. NCBI lineage: Eukaryota > Metazoa > Chordata > Lepidosauria > Squamata > Agamidae > Pogona > Pogona vitticeps. The sequence goes on along the minus strand of NC_135787.1, from coordinate 145,529,938 downwards.
TAGTATGTTGCATCTTGTGGCTGCCTTTTGCCACGTTCCTGATGGATCGTTGCCTGCTTCCCATGAGTGGATGGGATGGTACTGAGGATGCTGAAGGTGTTATGGTACTAGCTGGTGTGTGGTTGGTGAGTGGGGGGGTGTTATATCCCTCCCTGCCCAAAGGCCAGACCTCTTTTGACCTTCACAGGACCCACCCACACTGTTGGTCCAGTGCAAACATGCTGATTGCTTCAGGGACAAGACAGGATTTTTTTGGCCTGGTCCACCTGATTGGCATATTGATAAAAGTTGGTCAGGAAATGTTTACCTGTCCTGTGCATGATGGGCCACCTGGAGGACTGGTTAAGTTAAATAGGCAGTCACAGCTGCATGGGCAGGGTGGAAATTTGGGAGATTAATGGATAGCTCTAGGCAGCATCATGGGTGAAAGGGAACCCAGAATGTCAGTTCCTCACATTTTTGGCTACAGGGACATGGTATGGGGACCACCCTTTGGGACCTAACTGGATAACACCCACTTCAAGTCTGGATGCTTGTAGAAGAAATGGGCTTGGAAAGGTCTTGCCGTTTGTGATGGCCAGCGTCTGGCTGCAGGGATGCAACCTGCTACGGGGGCCCTAAGCTCACCCTTATAGGACAGGCGAGAAGCTCAGGAAGGGCCCCAGCTCTTGCTCTAGGGTCTGCATTATGTTTGGTTCCACTGTGGCAGGGAAGTTAAATAATTAATAAAGCTGTGACCCTAATTAAATCCTGTCACTTCTGAATCACATCTCTTTATTCATGGATTGGGGGACAATGGTTCCTGTAGATTCCCATATCATGAATTGCCAACGTCTTGGAAACGTTATTTTTTTGGCCATAACTCTCAGACTTCTACTGGCTGGGGAATTCCGGGAATTGTAATCTGAAATGTCTTTCCAGTTTGCTTCTATACTGTTTCAATATAGAAGCCAGATGTTACTTCAAAACCTAGTCAAAGACGTACCTGTTTTTAAAGTTGTACTTCTTGTATCACTAAAATGTCTCCATCATTCCAGTAGCATATCTAGTAGTGACACCCAGTTAAAACCACTTAGCACAGTGAGTCTTTTGTTTGCCATGCTGTAGACAATGTGTCAACCTAGGCAGAAAAATCCCACTGCATGCTGGCTGCACCACGGAAGAGGAATGTTTTGTGGCAGTTTCTGGTATGCACTAACAGGGTCAAAATGGGTTTTATAAGAGTAGACAAAACTGAGCAAGAAGCATAATCTGTGGTGAAACAGGGGTTTAACAAGGGGTATGAAGTGCAGTGTGAAATATCAGTTCCATATGTATGAGGAAACCACATGTTGAACAAAAGGAATTATAGCTTCACATGGTGGTGACTCAAAATCTGTGAGGGTTGGCAAGCTCACGCAGGGCCAGCACTCTAAAGAAAGCACTGGAGTGCTTTAAATATTGGTGTGGTGAAGACACTCAATATTAGTCAAAGGATGTGGGCCAAAGTTGTGCTGTTTTTTTTAAAAAAAACAGAACATTGTCTAGCGACCTTGGATTGTTAGTAAGTTTGTGAATGTAATTCAGAGTCATTCCCAGTGGCATCTGCTGTGGAATGAGAACTCCTCTATATTACAATACACTGTTTATAATTTAATAGGTGCATTGTAATAATGATATACAAATTGCATCTTCTGTTTACATTTTTTAAAGGGAAAATGAGCACAATTGAATGTTGGGAGTCATAAGTAAAATAAATACACAAACCAAGATGGCTTGGTGAACAGCCAAGACTTGCTAATGGATTCCTTATAATGCAGAATGTCTACTAGGACCTCTTATTCTGTAGCAAAATACCATGCATCATTTATGAAATGGATGAGCGCTTCTCAGAGCAAAATCTGTTGAGGGTTTTTCAACCCTTTCAACCGCACTGTTTCAACTTGACTTCAATGCAGCTTTTGTTCTTCAGATATTTAGCTCTCCTACTGATAAAAACAGCCAACCAGAAGTCATGGGCTTGAATATTTGCTGTTAACCGAAGTCTCAGTGCCTGTAGAGGTAAATATGTCATAGATCACAATCAGATACAGAATGATTTAAAAACAATAGCAGGGTTGTTTAATGGAGAAGCAAATGACTTCCTGTCATTAACATTTATGAGAGGAGCCTATATCAGACATCTGGCTTACAAATGGCAATTTATGTGTAGTAAATATACAGCTAAAGTCAACAGCAAAGATTGTGCAAGAGTAGACTGCTTGTGCTTTGATCGGCAACCTCTTTTCTAGATTTTAAAAGGTGAGCAAAAAGACAGTTACTCTAATTTGTGTTTGGTAAAATTTGCCGAATGGCTCAACCATCTTTGTGTATGTAAGATAACAAAGGACACAAGAAAGCCAACATTTAAGAATCTTTAACTGTCAATAACCTTTTCTTTATGTAGCTTTCACAGCAACAGATTGATAAAGCAAGTGTGGCAAGTGCAAATTTTATTATTGTTATTATTACTGCTATTGTTAGCCTCACCTTCTAGAGGTGACATTATTTCTTTATTTTAAATATTTTTAGCCGACCTTTCTCCTTAAAAGGACTCAAGGTGGCTTTCAATGAACATTGAATGAACTGGCTTTGAAGTTGGACCCCTCTCCCAAATCAGGTACATTTTATCAGTTGAAAAGAGTATGTTGTAAGTGGCCAAGGCTAGGTCCACGAATCCGGAGGAAACATCACAATAAACCAAGATCCTTCTGCAGAACTATTATTTACGGGCATCTTGCTATCACTTCAGTATAGACTCTGAGGAGAAAGGCATACCAGTATAACTGGCTGGAAGGTTCTCAATGTCCCCATATGAACAGCAAAAACAAAGAAACTACCAAGTAGTGTCTAATCAATTTTGTTTAAATTAGCAAACATTAATTACAAGTATTAGTTAGCTGCAGTTACATCTTGCCTTTCCTCCAGTGAGTTACGGTAGTATACATAGCTCTTACCCCCTCTTTTATACTAATAATCCTCTGAGACAGATCGGTCTGTCAGAAAGAAACTGATCCAAAGACCCCCCCAGCAGGTCTTGCAAATCTTTGAGAAAACAAAGTTAACCTCCTGAATCCCAATCCAATATTTTAACCATGTTATCACCCTGGCTTTCAAATAATTATATCCAAATGATTCTCATCAATGCCTGGGTTCTTGGGAAGTCCCACAATGAGCTGATGTGTAAGTGAACAGTGGCCTTATCACAGGCACCTCATAATATTCCCATGCTTTTAATGCCATATATCCATATCATGAAAATAAAATAATGACTTACATGCATCAGACAGCATAGGCAAACCACTCATTACCATCAAACTCCAGATTTTGCTGTTTCCACTTCTTTTATTCAGTGTGAGGAGTTGAGGCTCTGTTATACATTCCATTTCCCAACATGTAAGTCTTCTGTGCACACTAATGGGGCAGACTGTGTTGTTATTTAGTGTGTTACTGATGCCTCTCCTATTAAGGATTCAATAGGTCATTATCTGGATAGTGTCCTTCAGAGGAATCAGCTATGTCCATCTGTCTGCTCCAGGCAACACAAACATGTGGCCTGCTTGTTGAATCAATAGGTGATGATAGATGGCTTGATACACATGTGGGTCTGCCCAAAATATACTCTGTGCTTGGTTTAAGTACAAAATGATCTGGGGATTAAAGCAGCTGTTTCAGCAACAGTTAGAACTTTGGTTGAAACTTTATAGATCGGGGGGAAAGCAAGCAAAAGAAGGGAACACGAGAAAGGTTTGTACAATTGTGCATGGCAAGGGCAAACTGGATAAGAGGGGAAAAAATTCCTTCTCTAATTACACTAGAATCCAAGGTTATCTAGTGAGGCTGAAGAGTAGGCAACCGGAGACAAATAAAAAAATAAAAGAAGGATACAGTTTGCCCTCCTGAAAACAAATCAATAAGCATTTAATTACACTGACCATAAACACTACTGAACAGTTTCACCTTATAGACAACTGCTTCTTTTCCATTAAAGAGATCGTGTCTATGTACTCTTTTAATTAACTAAAACGCATTTATTGAGAGAGCTGATTAGCAACAGAGTCAAACTCCGCCCCACCTGTTAAGAATGCTCTGAAAAGGGATAGGCATCAGTAAGTTGACCCCCTATTCTCTAACCACCACTGATCGTATACATATGCACCTAATCTGTGCTAAGTTGAGATGGGGATGAACTGCCAGTTTGGCAGTTTGTGCCGGTTTATTTTTTGGCTGAACAGATGCTCAGTTCTTCCTTTGGCGGGCACCCACTCAGAGGCAGTGCCTTGGTCTCCCTGCTCTGCCTCCTTGGGGTGCTGCCTCGGAGTGGTCGCCCACCAGTGGAGGAGGGGCTGGGAAGTGTCAAACACAAGTATGACTAAAAAACAAACAAGCACAAACCACCAAACCAGTAGTTCGCATCCATCTCTAGCTAAGCAATCATGAGGATCAATGTTTCCTTAAAGTAGATCCAGGTAGCTTGTAAAAAAACCACATTTTATTTGGTACCATTATATATCTGACTGTGAAGCCAAAGACTGGGAGTTTGATTTCCTGCTGTGCCTTCCAGGAGAAGAGCCAGCCAGCTTGCCAAGCCTTTGGCTAGCTGCACAATTCTAGGGTGTCCTCAGATGAAGGGAATGGGGATGTACTTCTGAGTTCTTTCTACCTAGAAAAGCCTAGAAAAGGCCTGATCAAAAATCAATTTGATGGCAGGTAATTGCTTATTATTCATAAATTATCCATCCATCCTTTGAATGCTTGAAGAGATGTTCAAAATGTCTATTAAAACAGAATAGAATTAAATGTATGTCAGAAAAACAAAATACCGAAGACACAGAATTCATCACAATTAAAGCAAGTGGTGTTATTAAAAGTGATTAGAAAACTTGAGGCAACCATATAATCGTCACTTCCTATGTAAAACAAAAGAAAAAGAGAGGGAGTCCCATACTATTACTCTCCTCAACCCATTTGTGTTTCCCAGTTACTTAGATTCCCCCTTCTTGCAATACTTTCTGCTTTATTTTCTGCTGTTACTTCTCTTCTGACAAACACCCACAGCTGAGTCTGAAGGGGGACTCAATGGGGAGAGTGTCATTTTGAGACATATTCCACCCACAGGGGTGAAAAAAGGCTCTTTCAACTCCCATGGAGAAAAGTCTTGAAAGGTGAGAGAATTGGGTTTGAAGTGGGAGTGGAATGACGTTAATATGCTTCTGAGACAAAAAAAGACTAACTTAATGTCTTGTTTTCCAGAATTATTAGATTCTATCTCCATAGACCTTCATTATAGAACTGGGGAAGGAAATATAATGTTCTTTACACACGCACGCACGCACGCACGCACGCACGCACGCACGCACGCACATGAGAAAGAGAGAGACAGACAGACAGACCCAAAATGGCCGGTCTCTGGTGGCAGAATGACAGTTTGAACACTTCTCTCATGCTGTCCAACTCTCTCTCTTTATGTACATTTAAAATTGAGAGTTTGGGTCTAAAACTGGAACCTGGGTCTGAAATCCAGGATAGTAAACACTGTTGCCAGAGTTCTGTGTGCAAATGTAGCTGTGTTTGTGGAACTAAAAGCATAAAAAAACCACAGTACTAATGTGTAAGCCAAAAGACATGCTTCTCGTTAACAAAATGTCTGTCTCAGCCACTGGGGTACAGACCTGAAACCTGGAACTGCCTTTGAGGAGCTGTACAACTAAGGGGTGGTCAGTTTTACAAAGAGAGATGCCTAGCTACTCCTGACACTTTAAAGAATATGTAACAGAACTGGAAGCCAAACAACATTAAAATCAATGGACATGTAGTGTTTATTTTCATCCTCAGGATAGTAGTCAGGACCTGAGACACAAGGCAAAGCACAACAGAGGTTCAAAGAAGTGGACTATGCCTTGCATAGATGCCTTATTTAGGGCACTTTGAAGGAGAAATAGTGGCAGCAAAATCTTGGTTAGCAAAACACTGGTGGTCTGCTGGACGCTGGTACAGTGTGGGGATAAAAAACTCTCCTATTTGGGGAAGGGAGTTAGAGGTCTTGGCAGTAGGTGCAGCCATTCAGGTGGATGTGAGCATCCTGGGGACCTTTGAGGCCTGCCCACCCTGCTTGTCAAACCACTTATCTCCTGCCCTAGCAAATTCTAGAGCAGAAACAGCAATGTATTACTGAAGATTCAATGAGGGGTGGAACTTAAAGTTACCCAGTTTAAAGGCAGAATACTTATTTCAGAACATATATAAGGATTCAGTGTATAAGCATGAACACCAAACAGGATTTTACCAATGAACTGCTCGCTAAAAAGCTTCATAGAATAACTTCTATCGGCTTCTAGTGACACTTTGCAAACAACCTCTAGCCCCTTTTAGGACCTTTCCTCAGCCAAAAGAGAATACAGAGGTTAGACCTCTCTGACCAAGCCCCACAAGTTCATTCTGGCCACTTCTCTCTAGCCAATCCCGCTCTGGCTTGTTTTATATCTAAGCCACATTCACTTCAGTAGGTCCAAAATGAGGTAGCAAGATTGCTAACTGGTGCTGGTCGCAGGGATCACATATAAAGTGTTCTGCTTCTACACTGCCCTATAAACCTCCTCTCTGGGAGGTTTACAAGTTATTTATGCAGGCTACATATTGCCCCCTAGCAAGCTGGGTACTCATTTTACTGACCTTGGAAGGATGGACGGCTGAGTCTACCTTGACCTGGCTACCTGGGATTGATCCCTGGCTTGTGAGCGCAGTTTTGGCTGCAGTACAGCTGTTTGACCACTGCACCAAGAGGCTCCTCATATCCCATTACAGTAGCTCCACTGGCTGCTGCTCTGTTTCCATGTTCAAGCTGTCTGAAGGACCACATCTATGTTTTTGATTCTGTTTGTGTATTAAGATAATCAGAAGAGGCCCTTCTCCTGGTCCCATCACCTTCACAGGTGTGTTTGGTTGGTAAACAGCAGAGCCTCCTCTGTTGCTGCTCCCAGACTTTGGAACTCCCTCCCACAGGGAGGCCCTATCATTGCTGCCTTTTCGCAATCAGGCAAAGACCTGGAGTAGTATTTGTTTGATCCTTTTTAGTATTTGTATACTTAACGTTTTTAGCTTCAAATATTGTCTAATGTTGGAAGCAGCCTTGTGTACTTTTTAATGAGAGTAAAGGTGGAGTTAAAATATTTCAATCAAAAAAGCAAGCAAGCAAGCAAACAAACAAACAAACCGTTTGTGTTCTCGAAGACTTTCACAGCCGGGATCCAATTGTTATTGTAGGTTTTTCAGGCTGTTTGGCCACGTTCTGGAGGTTTTTCTTCATAATGTTTTGCCAGTCTCTGTAGCCGGCATCTTCAGAGGACAGGAGCTAGAAGTCTGTCTGTGTTCTGGTGTAGTGTGTGATATTGTTAAGTATTACTCAACAAACAGTTTATTTTCATTAATCCTCTTTTAAGCACTGTGATAGCAAGGAATGACATCCCACAACTTTTCAGACAGATTTATTGTCATTATGTCCTGGGTTCTAAGAGGACAAAACTTCTGTCATAAGGGCACATCCTGGGCTGTCTCCATTGTTTGCAGAAAGCCACATAAGGCTGGTCACTGGAGAAACAAACCACTCAAATGGAAGCACTTTGCAAAGTCCATTGATCTGAATTAAAAGTTAAGCCTAAGTCCTCTTGTTAGCCATAGCTAGAGTATCCCCATGGAATGGATAGGAATTGTTAAGTCAATACTTATGTAAATCCGATTGATTCAAGTGTGCTGTACTTGGGCCTGATAGTCAGATTTTATTTTATCTCCCAGTGAAATCCAATGAAGTTGAATATTCTTAAACTTTGAATGGATTGTGCCCACATGTCTTCCGAAGGTTTTCCAAAGGGGATAAGCTGGAAGGAGGGCTAGAGTTGAAAACTCGCCGTAGGGCAACACATTAGGACCAAGCAAGAAGATGGAAATATCTAGAAGCAAAGAATTTATGCAAAGCATAAAAATACAAAAAAATTTGGTACTTTGTATAGAGATTTCACTCTTGAAACATAATTTATTAAAAAACCTCCACAGCACACCTCAAGCACATACTTCAAGATTCTTACTTATGATAAGGTTTCTACTGACAATCCAGAACGATAGTATGGAAAATGTTACGTGTGTGTGTGTGTGTGTGTGTGTGTGTGCTCAGCTTGTTTGCAACTGGAGTGTATTCCAAAACAAATCTTTTACAGCTTATCTCTGACCATTTCAACTTGGTGTTCAAGAATAGAATGTTGGACTGCTTGCTGGCATTTTGCCTAAACTACTACTGGCGCCAGACAGGCTCATCCTATTAGATCAGGCTTGCCTGGGTTACTTGAGCCTATAATTGTTTGTGTGGTATTCTCAGAACAGGAACACAACTACTTCTGTGGCATTCTAAATTAATTCATTCCTTAGATTTATCTGATTTCTTCTAAAATGGCAGCAAGATGAAGCTTATTATTTATTTTGAGTAACAAAGAATATGTAAGTATAGACTCAAAAGCAATGGGTTTTAATGTCCATCCAGTTCTAGAGGGCCAAGCTAATGTAAAAGCCTTTGCACTCAATAAACAAATCAGTAAAAACATTTGCTCTCTAGCATAAACTAAGTCACAATTGTGTGTGTATGACATGTTTTGGGGAAAGCTGGTGATGCTCTGCTTTAAATAGTGTCCATTACTTTTTTTAAATTGTGGATTATAAATACTTTTTCCATTTTCTTTAAGTTGTTTGCAATGACAGCTTCAAATCTCCTGAGACCTGATGCAGAAGAATTCTCCTTACATCCACTTAATGCCACACACCCCTGTCACATTCTGAAGCTAAGGCTACATCTTACAAATAGAATGTCATTAGAAGAGGGAATTCTTAAAGTGCTGGTTGTATGTGATTGTCAGTCACAGTAGAAGATTTATTTCTTGTAATTTGAAAATTATCTTGTCTTGTTGTTAGTCTTCAGGACATAAGCATTTCCTCCTTTACAAATAAAATTTTCAGACATGAAAGTCTGCCTCAGGCATGTTCATGGACCACCAGCATAATCTAAACTCTAATTACAGCTTATCTCTAATGTTCAGTTGATCTTGAGACCAAGAGAAAGAAAGGGTGGGTTCTTGTAGAGGACATCTACAGAAGCCACAGAAAATAGACATAATAGAAGTGTGCCAAATAATATTATGCATGGTGTGGAGAAAGTGGATGAGTAAAAGGGTTTTTTCTCCCTTGTTCCATTGAGCCATACCACCACCACCCCAAAAATTTCTCTCAAAATGGTGTTGTTTTAACCCTCTTGCACCCTCTAGTGACCCACCATGTTTATTTAAAACTTCAGGATGTTCAGAACCCCAGAGTTACTGGAGACTTTTAAAAACATGGCAAAATTGCTCCCACATTTCTGGAGGGCACAACAGGACACACATTTTATATCCAGGAGACTCAGTGATGCCGGAAGCCCTTGAGGTCCACATGTTTCCCACCCTGCCTTATAAGCTAAAAAAAAAAAAAAAATCAGTTACATAATCTTAAATAGCTTCCCATAAAAATTCTATGGTAGCAATTTTCAGTAGTAGGTCTGATAGAAAAAAATTGCTCTCCCCTGAAGAATAGATGCTGTTTCTAGAGATGAGTGAAGGAATCCAGGCTCTGTGAGTTGTCTCTTCCCCTCCCCTCCCCCACACCTGTTGTTACTTGCCTCTCTAGGGCCACAGCAGTGTTGCGTTCTCTTCCTTGGTGTTTTCCTAGACATCCTCTTCATCAGAAGTAAATGATGACCCCTGCTCTCCCATTCCTCCCCTTTTGTTCTCCTTCGCCCCTCTTCCAGATGTTTCTCATCAGTCTCACCAGTTGCTTGGACTCCCTCCTGCTGGCTTGATACTGAGGAAAACTGCCCTCCTCCTGGCTGCCTGATACTTGTATCTTGAGGCCAAGTGGCTTGCTAGGGATGGGTGCCTGCACCCCCTTACAATGAGGCTTATAGATACTTTGAGACTAACTGTCTTACTAGCTTAGCTACTATACAAGACCTACTGCCACGCTGTACATCTCCTCCAAATCTTCTCCCATGTATACAATTTTTCTCTGTATAGAAACCACTTCATAGTGAAGCCTTCCTAGACTGGAAATATGTGATTTTTTACAGGTATAGATTGACTCTTGGATTATGTCTTCATTAAAATAATGTAGCCGAAATGGGTTGAATGGCTCATCTATTCAAAAGCACTATCCATGGACAGGACTTTCTCTAACTAAGACATTCTTAAGAGGTGCCTGTTCAAGCTTTCCCTGAAAAACTATCAAATAGGAAACTGAAAAACCTTGGTGGATGATTTACCCAGCAGTATTCCACAAGTTTAATAATTACATGCTATCAATTCAAGTCCAACTTATAGTGAGCCTTTCTGGGGTTTTACAGTTGAATAATATGATCTGTGTTTACTGCACCAAATATGCATCTGCAACACAGATGGGTACAATCAGAGTATCAACATTTCTGATGGCACAGAGGCAGTACTGACTCCAGTACCTCCAGCCACAATCCATACTTCTTCTTTTTGCACTAGATCTCCTGAAACAATCCATAATAAACACAACTAGAAGAGTCAAATGATTAAGAAACAGCCAACTCCTGATTTGACTAATGAGTTTGTTAAGAACACACAACTTCATATTAAAGTGTGCATCAGCATTTGCTGATGCATTGGAGAAAATTATTTTCCAGACAACAGTGAAAGACAAACTGTTAATCTGGAACTATTATGCAAATATTGCTAAAACCTGTGATTTAAATGACATTAACTGCATATAGTTTCTATTCCTCCTTGTTCAATTCAAAGGAACTGTTCCTTTTGGTTTTGACACACAGGTCATTGAGAAGGGTTTCCTAGTTAGCCTGAATTGATCTGGAGATCAGGACTTCCTATTGTTTATCATTAATCCCTTCATGGCTTTTAATGGCTTTCATTAAGAAGAGAAAGGCAGCTGCACCACAATCTGGACAGTGTTTACTCCAGTAATCTGGGAAATGCACAAGGCCACGATCTGACATTTTTTTCAGATGATATGTTCCACAAGGGATCTGGTTGAGGCTTGGCATGTTACAAATATATCCGCCAACTGTCAGCTTTTTGCTAACGAGAGAGGATGGAGACTGTCATTTGAAAGACATAGATTTGTTTCCTTGAATGCTGCAGTCTTTGCACCTGCCAGAAAATGTCAGCATGTTTGTGCCAAGAATAAAAATGTGGGCATATGTCTCCACTTCCAAACAAAAAGTACAGCACTTATAATTTATTTTATTTTATTCACTCGTTTGCAAATTGGAGCTGTAGAGACCATAATCTGTGTGTGTTCAGACCACAGGGTTATCTGTCTTTTTATGTCTGTGGCCACTGAACAGGAAGATAATTCTGAGGAATCCACAAGAAAAGTAAGAAGACAATAATCTTCCACCCCTGTTCTCCACAATTTAGGTTGCAGTTCTACTGGAAATTTGAATCAATTCTTGTTCTGATTTTTTTACATCAGGTTCAAGTCAGTAGCCATATTCACTTTGCTTGAAATTAAATCAATATTTTCTGGTATTTAAAATCAGTTTTGGCAGCCACGCTGGTGAAAATGACTAATTTCCCTTCTGTTTTAGGAGCATGCTTTTTGACTTTGTTTCAAAGTCATACAGATAGATAGATAGATAGATAGATAGATAGATAGATAGATAGACAGACAGACAGACAGACAGACAGACAGACAGACAGACAGACAGACAGACAGACAGATAGATAGATAGATAGATAGATAGATAGATAGATAGATAGATAGATAGATAGATAGATAGATAGATAGATAGATAGATGATGCATGCATCATAGATGATGCATGCATCATAGATGATAGATTATGCATGCATCATAGATGATAGATTGATGATTACATACATACATACATACATACATACATACATACATACATACATACATACATACATACATACATACATACATACATACATACATACATACATACATACATACATACATACATACATACATACATACATAAACTGTGTCTAGTTCCATTTAAGAGTATGGCTATGGTCAAGCAACCAGCAATAAATGCATATTTTAAAAAACTAAAAATGGTGGAGAAAATTTGCAGAAACATAAAGTTTTATGGCCTTTGGGTGTTTTTTTAATAGTTTAGAAAAAGAATGATCTCAAACATTTTGTCATTCTGTCAGTAAATTGCCTTCTCAGAGATGTTTGCTCAGTTTCAGCTCCTGTTGGTAAACAACACCATGTGTTTCAATGGGTTGCATGAGTGTATAAGATCACAAAGAAGCCAGATTTACTAAAAACAAAAAAATTGAGATTGGAATCCCATTACATTTTCACTAAAATAATATGGGCATTTGAAAGAAATCCTTATCTCAACAGGAATGAAAAGTGGTTTAAGGCCATTAGACTGATTCACCTTCCATGCTTTTAAATAAAATTTATAGAACTCATGGGAAATACAAGAAGTTATCAAACCGTGTAGATAAGAGCAATTAGATTAACTGCACACATGACCTTGAAACAATTTCAGAATGAAACTAGAAAGATTAAATACTAGCAGTGTGGAAGCAACCATTTTTCCAATCCAATAATGCATATATTATTCCTATGCATAATGATCTTGTGCAATTCAGAATTCCAGGATTTTAAGCCATTTAATGAAATGTCAGGATCTATCTCTGGAATTCCATAATAGCATTAAAGATGACACATTGCTTTATATGTCTGCTAAGCTGTCATCCTAAATCATTCTCACTATAACCCAAATCCGTACTTTCCAAGAATATATCATCTGCAGTACTCTTGCAAACTTGTTTAGAATGAAGGAGTGGTTTTTGGGGGGGGGGGAGAGAGAAAGAAATCAATGAATGGAGCACTTAAGGCCATATCTTGGTAAAACCTAAGTGGATCGGATCCAAATGCAGCCATAATTAGAATAGATCAATTGAAATCAACAATGACATGAGTCATGACTCTCTCAATTCTTTATTATTTTAATAGCCCTAACTCTAAGCATGGCTAACTCTGCACCTTAGCCTGATAATTTAGTTGCAACATGCAGTTTAATTTTATAATAAATATTAGTGACATGCATCAGCACAATGTTTGGGTTTGTTCCTAATTTGGAGATTAGAAAAATAGCCCAATTGAGCTCTGACCTGTTCAGTGTCTATCTGATTTGATTAGGGTCTCACTTTGAATGTTGATTTCAGAATCAAAATCATTGTACCACCCATTGACTGTCCCTTTCTCCATGTTAGAACTGAATAAAATCACAGAAATAGCAGCTGCTTCTAAAAGTTCTCACCTGCCAAATTTTAGGCACAAACTGTAGGTGAAATGGGTTTTGACTCCACCTCTTTAAAAATGTGAAGGGACATGGTGGCACTGTGGGTTAAACTGCAGAAGCCTCTGTGCTGCAAGGTCTGTAGATCTTCAGCTGTAAGATCGAATCCACGTGATGGAGTGAGCGCCCGTCGCTTGTCCCAGCTCCCCCCAACCTAGCGGTTCGAAAACATGCAAATGTGAGTAGATTAATAGGGACCACCTCGGTGGGAAGGTAACAGCGTTCCATGTCTAAGTCGCACTGGCCATGTGACCACGGAAGATTGTCTATGGACAAACACTGGCTCTATGGCTTGGAAACGGGGATGAGCACTGCCCCCTAGAGTCAAACACGACTGGACAAAAATTGTCAAGGGGAACCTTTACCTTTACCTTTAAAAATGTGTTGTTGTTGTTGGTGGTGGTGTTTGCGCGCACATGTTTATGGGAATTTTGAGAAACACTTTTTGTTGGCATATCACACAAATATAAATTAGCACCAGTAAGTTTGGTTTTCTATTCTGTATGTATGAATCTTCCATTGTTGTGAAAAACAGATTTGTAAGCAAGATATGTGTTTTTTGGGGAAAGGGCAAGCCTCAGAATGGCCATAAAATGATAGAGAGCTCTTCTGAAATAATAAACATTCAGTCTGTTCAATTATTCTGGTGTCTCTGTATTATATTTGGTGCTTCCACCTTTCTCCCCTCTTCTCTAGGAACACATTTTGTAAACATTTGCAAGGAACCAGGAACACTGTCAGCTAGAATTATCACCTTATATCCAACATGACGTCTCTTTATTCCTCAACATTACAGTATTATAAAGCATATAGGACTGGACAGCCTTTTCTTCTGCTAATCATAGTAGCAGAACATGACATGGTGATACTTGATTGTAGAACCACTATTCCCAAATGTCTACTGTGTTTGAAATAGCATTGTGGAAACTTGAGTGCATAATTGGAAATGTTGTTGCAAATTCAACAAGGGGACAGATCTATTCTGTACTTTCTAATGGTTATTTTTAATTATGTTCTTTACACCTGCCTTTAATTCACTTATGTGTTTAATATTATAATTTGTTTAATAGTGTTTTACTAGTATAACCTAGTGACCAGAAACTTATTACTTATGCATACCTGCTTATGTCAAATGGCATAGATCTCAATAGCTATCACCACTAATTAACAAATCCATGATTTGTATTCCTCATCATGTGCCAAGTCAAATGACTGATGTATGACAAGGAATACAAATATCAATTCTTTAACTAGCAACAATTCATTGCTGAGATTTATACCATTGACTTCAATCAGTGTGCATGAGTAGTAGGATTCCAGGTATTGTGTTTTTATTTGTACATACTTTATATGCATGTTATGAGCTGGCTTGGACATATTTCATGGGACAATAGTAGATATGAAAGGATAATCCGTTTCCTGTCTATCTGTTAAATGTGTTATGTATCTGAGGTCAAATTAGAAGACAGCTGATTATTTCCTCACACCATTTTCAATTAGATTCATATGTTTTAGCAGAGTTATCAGTTATTCACACTGGCATTTGGCCTGTTCCTCACTCTCTCCATGCTAGGGATAGGAGCAAGAAGAATTGTTCTTGTTGTTTCTTGTTTTGAGAAGAACTTCCCAAAATGTACAGATTTCTTAGCAAATTACATAGGAAAATATTATTTTTAAACAATGGACGTGAAACTCACAGATAGTTTGGAGTGCTTTACTTTAAAAGTTCTGACTCTTTTTTATTGAATCATGTTTATGGTACTTAATGACTACTTCTTCGCCAAACATCTCTTAATCTTTAACAGTTCTATGGCAGGTAGCTATGAAAAGATCAATTCCATACTTAGAGTAATTGTTATACTTCTTGAATTTAGACAGTACGGCTGGTTGAGAGGCACATTGATAAGAGCTTACCATAATTTACAAATCTCACATGAAAAGAATGAATGTGAGAGAAAGTTTGAAGGATAAATTTGCCTATCCATATTGATACCATGCTTCTGCTTTTCCTTCACCTTTTTCAATTTCATAATGGATATACTGTATTTTTCTCCCATGAATCTTTTACTGCCACTTGCTGGATAAAGGCCTCACTGCAACCAATAAATCTCCATACAAATCACTTTTGAGAAACAGTTTCTTCCTTTTCCAAGAGAGTATTAAGAATTCAGCTTCAAGATATCTGTACCAAGAACTGATGAAACTTTCTATAGAACCTTAAACCAGATCATGGATATTTGTTTTTAAAAAATAAATAATCCCCATTATTTATTAGAGTGTTCCAAAAATGACTCATTGTCATTTACTGCAATGTTAAATAGCTCAGTGTATTGTCTTGCGGCCTGTTATTTTTCAATGGTTTTGTTGAAAAAAGATTGATAAGAGAAGGAAAATTCCTGTCAAAATGTCTCAAAGCATTTTAAATTTCTCTTTAAAAGTACGGTTTGAAACTAACTAGAAATCATTCAACATTAGACCAATAAAGTAACTATTTTCCTATTTGTTACATTGCTTTTAAAATGTAACTGTTACACCTCAAAATAATTAATTGAAGTTAACTATGGTACTTGAAGATTCATGCTTACTTATTTCTTTCTATGAAGAAGAGCCCTTCTGAATTTATTTGGATGAAAGCAGCATTTAATCCAGAATTCTGTTTCCAGAAGTGTAGTTGCACGACACAGTAGTTCACTAGCAGCTTAACTGTCATGGTACCATCTTACAAAATCCTTGGATTTTTAGTTTGGTGAGGTACTTCAGTCTTTTCTTTAGAGAGCCCTGGTGCACTCCCCTAAACTATAGCAGAAGTTACACAGAAGTGGCCAGCCACGATCCTTCCTGGAAGCCTATAGGGATGGCATGAAGATAATAGGTCTCACCAATTGTTTGTCTCCAGCATGTAGGTGGTCCAGAGGCATATTACCTTGAGGGTGGAGATTCCATATAACTATAATTATTAAAAATAAATCAAAAAGCACACACCACACATTTAAAGGTATAATCATTAGGAAGCTTCTTGCAAGCTGTTGCCCACCCATTCATGGTCTCAGAAACCAAGATTTTCAATCTCTCCCTCTCTCTTTGTGTGAGTTTATGGGTGCTGTCTGCATTTGGCTTACTTTCTTGCTCCCTCTCAGATCTGCTTTCTGTAAGTGGTTTCTAAGGATATGTAGGAATATTCTTTTCAATACATGTCATCTTAAAATATTTTTGCTTTGCTTTGTAATTGAAAAATAACACTTGTACTCAATTTGCAAAATGTCTTGGGACAGCTTTGTATACATCTCTACACCAGCAAAGATCAACTCTAACTTATCAGGAGGAAGAGAGGCTGCTGAAGTAAAATGGGAGACTGAAGTGAATCTGAGTGAGACAGTTTTAATATGCTTGGTTGCCTGGTTGCCAAGGAAACCAGACACATCAGGTAAAGAATTGAACTATGTGGGGGAACAACAACCTGATTTTTTCCCAGCTTTAACATGGAGGGCTATAGGTGACTTGAAATCAAACGCCTAACCAAAGGGCAGGCTTTTCTAAGTCATAAAATACCACAATAAGCAGGGCAAGAAAAACTTTGGGTCTTTGAAAGGAAATAGCATCTTCCAAGAAAGAGGGTAACACTAAGCACTTCTTTTTACATCTTTCAATTAAACCCCAAGAGACTGATGACCTCTGTGGTACCCCTTCTTCTGTGGACACCTAATTCTTCAAGCGGTAAGGCAGTCTTATTATATATACAAGGTCTTGTTGCAAAGCCTCTTGGGAACTGTACTACGGTGCAATTGCATGCCCTCACAGAACTAAACTTCCCAAGGTTCCATAGAGAGGAAGGAATGACTAAAGTCAGTTTTCTTTTTTTCTGAACACATTTTAGAATCTTAATGATATTTATTGAGTTCAGTCAAATTTAAGTACACGTAGATAGTCAAGCAGAAAGAGTCTTCCCTCCCTCAGCAACCCCTCTTCTCTCCAGGAATGCTAAATGAATGGTAGAAGACCCTGCTAAAGAGAGTAGGCCATGAAACAGAGAAAAGGGCAATCACAAATAGAAAGTGCCTTTGCCCTCATTTTCTACTCTACAATCTATCCATTTCCTCACATTCTTCCCTATTCTGCAATTGTGTGATCTCTTTTGGGGGTGGGGTTTGATGGGCTATAATGAAAACAAAGAGAGAAAGGAGTCTTTCACTCTCCAGTTAAAATCAGCGGACAAAAAACACTTTTGATTTATTAAATGCCTTTATAAATCACTTTTCTGCCCAACTAGGTTTTTAAAACATTTCAGTTTCAAACAAAAATGCAATAAAATCAGAGTGGAACAAAAGCAGGTTGATGTTACATGTAGCCAAGCTTTGCTGCCAACTTTTAGCAATGCTTACAGAGTTGTTTTGAGACAGACATCTTCAGAGTCACTCCATGCACTTCACTAGAGTGTCTCTCCATGAAAGTGGGAAGAAAAAATATTTTGCAAAAAGAAGAAAAACAAGAACAAAATGCTCAGAACAATCTAGAATAATATTAAAATAATCAAACCTCAGGACATGTGGATTTTACTACTTGTCTAAAACTCAATGAGAGTGCATCTCATTTTAAAAATCATTATTGAAAGTTTATTTAGTTGGTGCATTTTAATCCCTCGCTTCCTTTAATGAGTTCACAGTGACATGCCAGGCCCTTCTCTTTCCCATTTTATCTTCACCACAAGCCTGTGAGGTAGGTGCAATATGGTTCAATCATTCAATGGAGATCTGAATCCGGCTCTCCTAATTTCTGGCCCAACACTGTTACTGATTAGACCATACTGCCTAACTCTGAAAACATTGTATGGATATTAAATCCATGGTGAACCACAATAATTGACCCTATGGGAAAGTCCTAATGAATCAGGCAGCTTTAGATGTTACTTAAATGAGGAGAGAGAACAACTGAGTTGGCACTGCTTAACTAGGCAGCTTCCCACAGACCACTGCTAAGGATTTATCAGACAACAGTTTGCAATTTGCAGCTTGAAATTATCTTACGTGTCTCTGTGCATCTGACCTAACAACTCCACCACAAGAATTACTCTAGGTAGAGAACTGTTTTTAAATAATGGAGTGGAAGAGCAATTGAGTTACGAAGACCTGACAGGTTAGCAATCTTAAAAAATTAGCTACTTCCTGCTCAAAACTAATATCATGGATATTTTGTTGAAGATACTAGTGTTATCAGATGTTTAAAGTTAATCTAATGCAGATAAGACTTCCTTGTTGAGTTCATTCAACATACCCCTGTCTTCACTGGTGAGGAAAAAAAAAATCTACACCTCAAGATCTTACCATTTCCTGGAATTTTGGATATTCCTGTAGTAATATATCTACACTACATGAGCATAGTAGTTTGATCCAACTTTTACTACAGTGACTCCATCCTATGAAATCCTGAGATCTGGGGTTTGGTGAAGTACTTTTTTCTTTTCTTTTCTTTTCTTTTCTTTTCTTTTCTTTTCTTTTCTTTCTTTCCTTCCTTCCTTCCTTCCTTCCTTCCTTCCTTTCTTTCTTTGGTAGTGCATTTCCTTAAACTGCAGCATTCAAACTGTATAAAAGACACCTGGCAATCAGTATGATATTAAGGTACTACAACTATGCAGTGCAGATACACTTCATGGGTCCTATAAGAGAGGGGGGTATCCAATCCATTCGGGGGCAGGTGGAAGGTGTGGTGATTGGTTGTTTGGTTTTGGTTTAGTTGGTGTGAGGGTGTTTTGGTAGTGATTAACAAGACTCACCCGCAGCTGAATAGCTAAATGGTTTGGTCTTCTGGCTGCAGAGCCAGAGGTTGGGAGTTCAGTTCCCCATGGTGTGTCCTTCACCATCTAGGTATGGCAGATTCTACCAAGTATCAGGAGGAGGGAGAGATGAGAAAATGAGGACCAGTAAATCAGCTAGACTGAGACTAATTTCTCTTTGCAGTTGTTCCCAGCAGAATATTTTTACTAGCCAGCAGAATATTTTTACTCAGAAGGGACCTTGAGCCTGCTGTCAAATCCATTGGTATCCAACACTGATCATGAGCAGAATTTTGGTTGCAATGCTATAGTTTAACCACTGCGCCACAAGGCTCTTATACTTATTTACTTAGACACTAACATTCCTCATTTGAGGCCCTCCTGAAGGTGCACCTTCAATTGACTATAGGTGGATGGTTACAAGAGACAGGACCCTTTCAATTGTGTAATAAAGAAATAAAACTATTTAATTTAAGGCCGTATCTTCACATTGCCTGAAAGCCCACCTCCTTCTATAACCAAAAGCAGAAGCCAAGTGCTGAAAGGAAAAGAATGGAAGCAGCCTTTGAGAGGCGTTGTGGCCTCTCAATGGGCGAGCTGGGAGGCAAACGCCTTTGCTGCTGTCCCTCCAGTCGCTGCTCACGACCTCCGCCTCTTTCCACCAAGACCTGCTCTGCGCCTCAGGGTTTCCCTCCCCTGCTTGCCAGCGCAAGCCCTTTCCCGCTCTCGCCTCCCGCCTTTTCTCCTCCCGTTCATTTGCCCGCCTTCCCAGTGCCTGCCTGCCTGCCTGCCTGAACGGGCAGCCCTTCCGCCGCTGGCAAACTCCGCGGGCAGGAGAGGGCAGCGGCGGCTTCTTCGCTCGCGCCGTTTGCACATGCGTGCTTTGGGGCTCAAGCATGCTCATTAACCAGGAAGGAGGCAAAAGCTGATGGGAAGCCAAACCTGACCGGGCGAGCGAGGGAGCCCGAGCAACGCTCGCTGGTCCTCTTTGCCGGCTGCAGGCGCGCACCATGTGGACGGGAGCCGCCTGCCTGCCCCTCGGGTACCTATGGCTTCAGCTGCAGGTGGCAGGTGAGCAGAAACCAGGCCGGGCTTGGCCGCGGGGTGGCGGGGCCAAGAGGAGCGGCGGAGCCGCCTGACGGGGAAGGGGCGCCCGATGGATGGAGGGGCGCAGGGGGGGCTGCCTGGGCGCCCCCGGAAGAGCTTTGCCCCACTGTAGCGCCAAGTCAATAGGCTCGGGGAAAGCACCTGTTGGGGGCTAACTGCGAGCTTCCGCGGGTGCTCTGTATGTGTGCTGAGGGGGGCACCATCGCGAGGGTGTTGGACTTGTACCTTGCGCGAGGTTTGTTTTGCTGCCAGCAGGCAGATCGATGGTGTCTAAGCCCATCCCCTTCTTGGCCCCTTTTTAGTGTTTGCTGTTTAGCGATCGGAATAATGACAGCCCTAGAGGGGTGGAAAGAAGTGCCCCGTTTCAGAGTCGCCAGTGTGTATCTGTAGCTCGCTTCTTAGCTCTGGAAAGGCCTGGCGCTGCAACTGCCTTGACTTGGTTTTGCTCCCATAATTCTAGCTCTCCCGAGAAGCACGGGACTGATTTTGCTTCTGGAAGGTTAGAGATCCTCCTTTTATTGGATGAAGTGCCTTCTTCTCATACCCCCGTTGGCGAGGGGCCGTGAGAACGGGCGAGCGGGCGTTTGCCAGTCCATCTGTGTACATGTTTTCAGGTTTCAGCACCAGGGTCAGCGCCAGCCGAAATACCTAGAAAGGCGAAGCAGCCGGCGCTCGCAGCTCTGTAGAGCTGAGGGAGAAAACCCTCTCGCGGCGTCTGTAACGCGGACCCCGCCGTCCTGATTACCGCGTTCAAAAAGAAATACGGTAATTCAAACGAACACAGCATGCAGACGCTCCGTTTTTGACCAGTCAGGTAACATTAATGATCCTTTTCCAGCGACGTTTCTTTTCCCTGCGCGTTTCCGAGTGGAAAAGAAATCGCAGCAGTCAGTGGTGTAAGCGCCATGGAAGATACATGCTTAATGTGTGTTCAAGTGTGGAAATAGCATTTCAGAAAGGTGAAATCTTGCTGCGACGGCTGTCTCTAGAGCAATAGCCGTGTAGCTGGGGTAACAAATCCCCTCTCTGCTTACCTAGCAAAACCTCTTCAGCCTTCAGAAAACGATGGAAATAAATAGCACTTCATCTCCCACCCCACCCCCATCCTGCAGTCTGCCGGTGAAGAGACCTTTTCAGTCCGTCGTCGGTTTCACCTCAAGTATTATTTACCTGTATTTCTGCACTCAAGAAAATGCTTTGGTTCAAACAAGATCACAGCCTTCTTTCTCCAGCGATCCCATCAGACAGGCTGCTAAGTGCTGTCTTCTTCTTTGAAACAGTTTGCTGAGCCTGTACTCAAAGACACTTTCCCATTAATAGAACTGGTGTTTTAGGAAACAATTGTGCCCTTTTAAGTTGCTCTTGCAAATGAAAATGCATGATCTCTGAATGACCGAAGTTTAACTTTTTTAGATGCTGAGAGAGTCACTCCCAATTTCTTTTTGTGAAGACAAAATACATTTAATATTTCACTCTGAACAAGTAATCAATACCTATATATATATATATACCTGTCAGCTGAGGGTCTGCTAAAGGCACAGGCATTGGAGGAATGGCAGTGGGGACTGGGACTGGGGTTGCTCCCCTTCTCTTCAATCTGCATGGAAACACAGCAAACATACTACCTCTTGGGTTTGCTTAGAAGAACCACAACTAGCCTTTCCTTTAACATATCAGTTATATTTTCTAAGTGAGGAAATCTTCTTATTAGAGTCACATTTAATCACAAGAGCACCCACATACATATCTGCTACATGAATGAGAACCAGGCTCATGACTTGTATGCAGAGTACACACTTAACTTTGAGGCTCTTCCTAATGCTGCTATTGAATTAAACACCACAGTTAAATTCCTGGATTTCTTTTATACAATGAAAGAGGAATCAGTCTTCTGGCCAAGGATACTGTGAAGTTCATCTAAGTATGGTCTTCATAGTTATGAATAATAGATGATAATGCATTCCCATCCATAACCATAAAATATGTTGCACTTAACGCTGCTGCGGGTCTATGTGCTTCAGTTGAAACAACTAATCTATTGAAGACAATGCTCATAGTACAGGGTATCATTTTCAATGTGGTATAATTATATATGGTACAGATTGATAAAATCTATGCTACTGGCTAAGTTAGTGCATGGGGAGAAAGAGGTTTGCAGATTCTCTTAAATAATTTTCACAATTTCATTCTTCTCTTGTATGGGGCAGATTGAAGAATTGGACTGTCTGAGATATTACAACAGCAGTCATAGGAAGTGCGTCAAAATAAAGTGGGTGTGTTTGGGATATAAGTGTTCAACTGTAATCTTAAACATATTTCTGATAGCAATGAGGTGTAGACAGTTTCCTTTGGCAGTGAAAGGCATAGCACTGACAATGTCTTAAATCAAAATCAAAATAGTATTTCAGAAATAAATCAAGTGCCATGCTGAAATAGATTATTACATTCAAGTAGTATCAATTTACATGGAATGATTGATTGAAATAATATGCCCACAATCTAGCCGAATCAGGTTCACCTAACCCATTGAAATAAAAGGTCACAAGGAGCCTAACTTTGTACTAAAGAGCAGCCAATGAATCAAATCCCTAGAGTGTATCTACTGATTTCTCTTTATAGGCAGAAACAGACATTATGGACAACTCTTCATTTAAAAAAAGGAAAATCTTTGCAAGTTGATTGTGTACGGATATTACAGCACAATATTCTCTCATCCCTAAAGTTTGTAGATTAGCTTTATTTGCTTTGTGACTGGTATTCAGGGCTTCTCAAACACAAGAGTCAACTTCAGTCGTATCTCTCCAACACTAATGTAGTTTCAGCTTTAATGTCCATTTATATCCCAAATCCATTTTTAAAAGCCTGATCTTAAAGTGCTTCAGTATACATGTGGCATCCTGAATGGTCAAAACACTTCTGTTTAGTATTCACATGGTGTCAGACCTTACAGATGATCACTTAAGAAGACTTAAGAACATGCCTAAAACAGATATTTGAACTACAACTCACATAATCCTTTAGCACTGGCCATGCTGATGAGAGCTTCAAGGCAGTGAAATCTGAATCCTCAGATGGACCAAGTCCCACAACCCCTGCTTCTAAATAATCTTCGGTTGCCTTCAATAATGAGCATTGGCATTTCAAATAATGACCTTTGTGATTGAGGGTCCTGTATGCTGTGAGAAGCACATGAGGAGCCATGAAAAACGGACATGCAGCCCATATTTGCCCAAGTCCCAATACTCCAGAAACTTGGTCTTAAATGAAACAGAGAAGAAGAAAGTATATTGTCTTCAAAGAGGAACTAGTCAGTATGGAGGTGGACAGCTCAGTATGATGCAAGTATATTGAGAAGTGAAGTAATTTCCCATTGTAAAATTATTTTCATGGGGGGATGAAGTCGTGTTGCTATGTATGATGTAAGTCAACTGTGCATAGGAAAATAGTCTCTAGAATGAGTGTGCCAAGACAGCTTTGAAATGAGCTTAGAATTCTGCTTCGCAGCATTTATTAACTGAAATACTTTCCAGCCATTATCCCTTGAATTTGTTCTGCTGCAGAAGATTCCCTGCTGAAAATTCATATAATTCTGCTAGGAGAATATAGATCATATACTTTTTCCCTTCCTCTATGAAATCTCAGTAGACATATTACAAAGTAATTTTTATTTTTCGCCCACTAATGGTAATTTCAAGAGCATTTGAAGCAGCTAACATTATATCTTCCATGGCACATGTTGAAGGGTGTAGAGTATACTGACATAGATGGGAAGTTGTCTGTTCTTCTCTGTACTCATAGGCTTAGAAGTTTAGGCATCTGGCTATGGAGCTAGAGATTAGGAGTTCCATTCCCCATTGTGCCTCCTTGAAACAGACTGGAGTCAATGATCCAATGGGTCCCTTCTAGTTCTGCAGTTCTAAGGTTATTTATTTAATCACTTTGGTTCTGCCAATTCCAGTCCATAGCCTATTCAGTGACTTCCAAGTAACCCATCTTTCCTTTTGATAACTTCATATGTTTTCAAGAAAATCAGTTTTTACAAAAGAAGAATATTGACAAACAGATCCAGAAGATCAGGAGTGTATGCTTTTACTTCTGTTAAAAGATGTTAATATGCAGCCATAATCTCCCCTGTTTTCAAGATAGTAAAAGAATATACACATATTCAATTTATTAAAGGGGACTATGGAAACAGAAGAGAACAGTGAATCTTAGCAGAGTTGCTGTGTAGCGTTGGACAGCACATTCATAATATTAGGGGCAGGTTAAGTGATGAAATAATATTTTGCGTGCCAATAGTTCCAGGTTTAATCCATGACATATACTTGTATGGCAGGGAAATACTTCCTTGGAGATGCCTTGGTGAGACAGCCACTGCTCACCTCTGTAAACAGTATAGAGGCTCTTTTGTCACCACTGACAAACTGTGGCAATAGTACCCACAGTTCAGGGTTGGGGAAGACCTTTAGATATTTGGCAATAATCTTACCATTGACTAAGCATGGTAAGATTTTTGAAAGTTCAAGTAAGTCCAAAGCATTTGATGGCCCAAGGGCTCCCCATCCCAACATTTATCATGGCTGAAACTGTTTTAAACATACTGCTAAGGAAGTGATCCCATGCAATCAATAATAAGTAGTTAGTAGTTTGCACTCCATCTATATTGCCTTCTTGCAGTCTTTAAAACAACCTAGCCAGGATGGGTATAATGATGATCCCATACTGTGGCTATGGGCTGATGCTAAGCAAAAGTCCCCATCATGAGTTCATCATACATTCAATCTGAGACATCATAACTCAGAGCTCAGTCTTATGCAGCATAATTCTGTGCATGTTTACTGAGAAGTTACTCTCGTTGATATCACTGAGACTTACTGCCTAGGTAATGTGCAGAGGCTTGGAATTTGAGTTACTAGGTTAGCTGAATTTGCTTTTGTTCAATTGGTCATTATAGAGTGCTACCCACAGGCAAAGTTGGTGATGGTCACATGGAAAAAAAATATATTCTAGTGTGTACTTTCCTTCTAATTTAGATGATGGGATCACTTAAGAAAATTATGTGATTGTAGAAACAACACTGGTGCACATTTTAACTCATTTAATTCGGGCCAGGAGCAAGGCAAAATAAGAACAATTGTGTCTTTTCTTACAACTGTAGTCATTCCTGTCTTTCTGTGAGATTACATCCATCCAGAATTGACTTCTACCTGATGAAGGACATGTGAAAAAATGAAGACCCTGCATGATCAATCAATATAAGATGTTTCAATAAGTGATACTGTCTTCTCTACCTAATAGGAGTGATACAGAAGCAACAGATATTTAGGGAACCAGAAAAAGAGTTTCATCTGTAAATGACTGGAGTTGGTAGGTGATCTATTAGTGCAGAATGGATGGAAACAGGACTATAGTTGTTCTCAAAACTGTTATTTTCTGTGGGTTCTAAAAGAAACACAACATTCTAGTGAGGTTGCATACTTTGGAAGCTCAGTTTCTTCCAAGTATGAAAACAAGATTCCTTTTCTTCCAAGAGGAGGCACGTTGTCAAAGAAGTTGGAGCTTTCTCAATATCATACTTCTGGATAGAAGTGAAAATAATACCATACTGGAAGACCAGGTTGGGCTAATGTTCTTGTATGATTTTTCCTAAAGCACTCCTGGAGGAATATAGCTAAAATATTAAAATGTCATCCTTTCTCCTCTTTTTTGTTTGAATTTTGTTACGTTTATCATCAGTGTCAGTCTGGATATTTGAAACTGGAAAGTTCCTTTTAAGAAGAATTAATATGCAAACATACTGAAGCCATTTATAACTGCATAATCATAGGCTGATACTTGTTCCTTTCTTCTTAAAAGGAACTTTTCAGGCTGTGCTTCCCTTTACTAAGGCACACATAGGTATGACCATAAAATACCTATTCACATCTGTCTATCATAGTTGCTGGTTCTCCAGCAAAGTACATAATTTGGGCATCTTATCATGGGCAATAAGTTTTTTTGGATTCAAGAGATAGTAAACAGATAAATGAGCTTGCAAAACTTTATTAGAAGGAAAGAGAAAGGGAAAATCATTGCAGAATGAGTATAAAATAGCAGCAGTAATAAAGTATAAAAAAAGAACACCCTAAAGACTGGCTTTAATGCAAAAGGACAGAGCAAAGCAAAGCAAAGATATGACCTGATTCCTTTCTACCTCTTGGGAGCCCTGGAAAGCAGCAGTTGGCCATTCTGAATGACATGGGAGTACCAGCTGGCAATGATTGTCACTGGGGCTCATCAAACAAAGACTTCATATCTTTAAGGCAGTTAAAACTTGCATCCTGACTAAATTTTGTTTCTTAATTGGCAATTTGATAGAAGAATATCTTACTCAGTATAATAATAAAATACCCGACCAATTGACAAAATGATAATACAAGTATCTTCAACAACAGCATTGCTGGCTTTGGCTAGCAGAACTGTGATACACATTTGCCTTTTCCACATGCCTTTACAATAAACAAATGCCTTTCCCAGACTGTCAATTGTCAGTTCAAAGTAGAGGTGAACAGAAGAAAAGGAGAGCTGTAAACAAGATTCAGACTAAAAGAAACCCTAAAAGAATGGCCATAAAAGTCTAGGCAAAGATGGAAGCTTACAGATACAAGCAGACTTGGGCATTGCGGGAAATGTATACATAACACGATACCTCTTCAATATACAGTAACCTTCTGTGATGGCACGACACAGGAGATAATTATTTTCAAATAGTTTACACCTCAGTATTCATCAAGCCAGCGAGTGCTATAAAACAAACTGGTAAAATGTACATTAAAATATTGGTACAGACATGAGCCTTACACTATGCAGCCATCAGACTTCACTGGAGACAATAAACTAACAGAACACTGTATTCGCGAAGGCTTTCACGGCCGGGATCTAATGGTTGTTGTGGGTTTTTCGGGCTTCTTGGCCGTGTTCTGAAGGTGGTTTTTCCTAACGTTTCACCAGTCTCTGTGGCCGGCATCTTCAGAGAGCACAGTTTGCTGTCCTCTGAAGATGCCGGCCACAGAGACTGGCGAAACGTTAGAAAAAACCACCTTCAGAACACGGCCAAGAAGCCCAAAAAACCCACAACAACCATAACAGAACACTAATTAATGATTGGTTATCTCACCTCCACAAGCCTTCTAAAGTAGCAACAGAGTTTATTTTGTGTGAGTATATTCTGAAACAACCCCATTAAGTTCACTGGACCCACTCCTAGTCAGGGGTGTATAGCATTGCAGACATGTCATCAGAACACTGATGTAAGGAGGCCAGGAGTAGGGCCAGCTCAAGATGCTTTGCCAGTGAGGTGAAGCAGCAAAAAAAACCCTCAGATGAAATCACCTAGCAGCAGATGAAACCACCTACCAGTCCAGATTATTTTGTGTACCTGATACAGAATATTCCACTAGCCCCTCTCTCCTACATTATCTGTAGTAAAAATACAAAAAAACACAAATTAAGTAGCTATTTGGTGCCCTTTCATGACACCCAACTTCTGCTGTGCTGTCTTTCCCTAAATAATGTTAAAGTTAGTCCTTGCCAAGGTAACTTACATCAGAAGAGAACTGGCAAATTTACGATGCATTACCTCAAAGTCCTATTCCACATAGTTATACACAACACATCACATTTTAAGTAGGGTCTCTGAAGTTGATCTGCATGAATGGGACAGCCTGTATGGGAGAAGGTGGTCCTTATGATACTTTCATGTGGAATGAAGACCACTTCCTTTGTAAAGAACAGATGGGAAATGAACTCAAGTGTGAAGAACAAAACAAGTGTCATCAGTAAAGAAGTAAGGCAGGTGTTTTGGAGTCTCTAAAACAAGATGGCTTTGTTCATCTAAGTACAACCTTAGAGACAAACTAGACAATGCATTTAGCACATTTTTTAAATAAGGAGCCTCTCAACTGTGTGCAAAGTATTAGTTTTTCCTCAATTATTTAAGTTGTAGATAACATGGGTTTTTGTGTGTGATTGGTATTTGAAAGGTTTACATAGGCTTAATTTGCATGTTTGATTGCTGACGCATGCGTTTGTGAAGAAATATATATTCTTCTTAACATGATACCCTTATTCTAATCCACATTCCTTGGAATGCAAGATTGTCTCTGTTATGTTCCCTGTATTCCCAAAGCTAGTGCAAAAAGGCAGAACCATTTAGTGTAGTATTGGTTTGGCACCTTCTGGAGTATGTCCAAGTTTTACATAACATTAATTAATCAATATTCTGTGTATGAGTGAGTCAGAAGAGTGAATACATTAGAGACCAATCCATCAACTCTTAATTCACATGAGTATACCCAGAGAAATCCAATTGCCTGCAATATTAGATTTCCACTTCACTTTAACGTTGAGGATGAAATGCATCTGCGTTGTTAGAAGTGGGGAGCTAAGCTAAGCCCCCCTTTTCTTCTGAGTTCTAATGTATTGTTCATGATTTATTCCAGTTATATCTATCATGGCTGTGGGATTTGTATGTGTGTGTGTTGGGCTTTTGTGGTTTTTTTTTTTTTTTTTTTTTTTGCCTTTACCACATTGATTACTTTCTAGTTCTCAGCATGTATATTTTAAATGCATGTTTGATATACAAAATCAAATAAGAGCTTTGTTGTGGGTGGAATGAATCTAAAAGAAGAGGGATATAGTCAGTCAGGCTGTTCGTGCCATCTGACCTTCCAGCCATTTGCAATGGATTTGTTAAGCAGATATTACAAATGCAAAGGACAGTGCCAGATGCTTCTATGTTCAGTTGAATGTTTAGCATCATTTAGATATATTCTATATTTTGGCGTTTTTATTTGGGAA
Source organism: Pogona vitticeps (assembly GCF_051106095.1). Lineage (NCBI taxonomy): Eukaryota > Metazoa > Chordata > Lepidosauria > Squamata > Agamidae > Pogona > Pogona vitticeps. The sequence continues at coordinate 145,500,810 of NC_135787.1, read as the reverse complement.
TAGAAGTGTATCTAAAGTAAGAGAGTGCACAGTCTCTTCTTCTGAACAGCTTTTAGTAGGGCTATCCATGAATGTATTTGTGTTAATTAGGTCATGAGGTTTCACATGAGCTCAGTACATTTTCTAGTATTACATCCTCTGGCTTAATTTATAGATAAAGTAATGGGAATAGAAGCAATTTCAAGTAGCTCTCCCCAGAGTGACTCATCTGGTACCAAGTTGGCGGCAGTCCTCTCCACACTCCAGATGGAAGACCCACCAAAGGAAAGAAAAGTTGGATAGCCCTAGAAACAGATCAAGAAAAAAGCCAGGAGGTGATCTGTATTTTCATAACGGCTATGTTTATTAAAACTTGCCCAATGTGTGTGTGTGTGTTTTTTTAAAAAATCATTCGCTACAAATTAACGAAGTCTTTCCATAGATGTATAAGGTCCATAAGAACAAAAATACTGTGTAAACACACGTTTGGCCCGTTAACAAAAACCTGTTGACAAACCATAGTCATGTGTTGAAACTGGTACTCAAGACATAATGCACTTACATGTAGAAAAATAAATAGTAAACTTATTTGATTATTTATTGGATTTCTATTGCTATCTTTCTTCAAGCACTTGTTGTTTAATTTTGAAAGAGACATGGGCACTGATTACTTGAAATCTAAAACAATGGAAAAGCCCAAAGCCTTTATCACGGGGTGGGGGGAAGCATCAAACACCAACAGGAGTCCAGAGATAAACAAAATAAATGATGATCCCAAACATCTGTAGATTGCCTCAGATTTAGGAATTATTTCTGAAACAGAAGGCACACATTTTAATAAACATAGCACTCTGGGAATGCAGATCCCTCCCCCAGCATTATAAATCCCACAGGACTCAGTAAGACTGTTGAAAAGAGATGCCTAGAACTGCATTGTTGATGTTACATGCTATCAAGTTAGAACTAATTCATGGCAACCCTCTAATTTAAGGCAAGTGAGTTATTTAAGGAGTGGTTTTACCAGTGCCCGTCGCTTGTCCCAGCTCCGCCAACCTAGCGGTTCGAAAGCATGCAAATGCAAGTAGATAAATAGGGACCACCTCGGTGGGAAGGTAACAGCGTTCCGTGTCTAAGTCGCACTGGCCATGTGACCATGGAAGATTGTCTTCGGACAAAATGCTGGCTCTATGGCTTGGAAATGGGGATGAGCACCGCCCCCTAGAGTCGAACACAACTGGACAAAAAAAATTGTCAAGGGGAACCTTTACCTTTACGTTTACTTTAACAGTTCCACTCGGTCAATGAGTTTTTGTAGAAGAGATGAGATTTGAACCCAGGCCTCCTGAGTCCAAGTCTGTCACGCTATCCGCTATACCATATTGGGTATCCCAGCATTGCATTACTAGTTATATTTTCACTACTAGGAAAAAAAATCCAACATCTACAGGTAAAACAAAATTTTCAAATGTAAATGCTGGATCGTTGCCTACTAATTTATTACAGGATGCTTTTTTAAGTTTAAGAATTAAATTTTTTAACAGATTTATCAGATAAATTAACCATTTAGTATAGGTTCTTTTAAACAATATACTGAATTAAATGATGGGAAATTTGCAGTTTCATTTATCAGTTATCACACATGTCACAATAAAATATAATTTGTAATGTTTTTTTTCAGCCACACACACTAGCACAAAAAGATCCTAACAATAAGTAGAAACAATGAGTCCACATATCATTGATTCTCACCAGATATACTTAACCCTCAGAGCTTACTGAGTTTTTTTAATTGATCTGAAGTCTTGATTTATTAGTAATGCCAAATATTCAGTAAATCAAATAGAAGGATAGAAAAGCCAGTCCGTTCTGTTATCAGGAAATATCATCTGCGACACAGAGATGTAGAGCGAGTTGCAGGGTCAATTGTTTTGTAAGTCTTACAGAACTCAGGAAGTCTGTCCAGAGTAACCAGTAGCATTTCATTGGCATCCCTTCTTGTTGTCTTAGAGAGCAGATGTTATTTCAGAGGAAGTTTTCTAAGATGTCTAAATGATAAGACAGCTCTCCTGGTTTGAGAAAGATCTGGAAAAGAGGCAGCAGGATTTACAGACAATCTTGCAGGAGTTGTGACAAATAATATTCTGTAACATAGTAAAATAAGGAAATCTAATTTACCTTAGAACAAACCTTGAATGACTAATTATATACATTTTCGATAGATATGGATACACTCATACCATCCTGTACAGCATGCAGAACACACACATCATCTTGTGTGGGATTATACAACCTATCAGCAAAGAATCCAGTACTGAGGATGGGAAAGAATTTCTATAGGTTCATACTTGCTAACATGTTTCCCAAAATTTTCAAATTGCTCAAATGTGATAGAAAGAACATATATAGTATACTTCCATTTCTCAGGTTTTAAAGTCAATCCATTTCACTTTTTCTAAATTCTAAAAGAAGAATATTTTAAAAAATTAAATGAATGAGAGTGAAAGTGAAAGTGAAACTGGGGTTGGGATGGGAATGAATGTGAGAGCAAATGAAACTTTCCAGGCAGAGAGCTTTGAAATGTAATTGTTAACTGTCTGAGCTTCTCATTTTTAACAACTATGCAGCAGGCAGGTACAAAATGGCCCTATGTTGAAAATAGTCATTTCTGTGGAACATGGCCAACTAAGTGGTTAAAAGTTTGACTTGGTTTTGGTAAGAACAAAAATCTCAAGTTTCCGAAAATGTGAGGCAAAGAGGTGGGAGAAAGCAAAACTGACAAATTCATTGATTCTTATACTGTATGCCTACTCTTACTCTCTTGTCACCTATACAAAAACCGTCAGAGATATTTGGATTAATCTTTATGCTGTACATACTGTATTGATCTGTGAATCACTCCAACCATAGCAGTGCCCAAAATTCTATTCATTACACTTGCCAGTGTAATGACTCCAGTATAACTTTGACCAACAAATTGGCACAAGTTTAGAAGTCAACGTTGGCATTTCCAATTGCATTCCAGCTGGCAATTGATGTGTGATAGGAAATGCTTATGCTGACTTCTTAACTTACAACAATTGGCTGCTGAAAGTTACCCCAATGGCATTGTGCTGGTAGGTGTAAAAAAAAAAGAATCTTGACCAATATCTTTTATGTGTGGTGGTTCTTTAACTGTAAAATTGTATGCAGAACATTGGGAACTATCAGTATGAAAGTTAAGTATTTGTTAAGCATTTTGTCTGTGAAATGAAATGGGACTAGAAGATGCAATTGAAATATCCTGTTGTAAAATCCGTAGCAATTTGTTCAGCATTATTTTTCCCCAAACAGAAAGGTCACAGGAGTAATTTGACTGATGCCTGCATTGAAGGCTTTGTGTGATTGTGCTAGTATGCTTACAACCCTCGTGTCAACCCACAATTCAGGAAAGCTGGTGAAAGTAGCAAGTTGGATGAGAAACAAGATGTTCATTCAGTTGTGCCTGATATCATAGTCACATTGATCCTTTCTCCAAAAGTGTAATACAAAAGTCCATATCACCATCACGTTACAACGGAGGAGGTAGTGATGTGTGTGAACATGTTTATTGCTTTATGATGACAAAAGGGCAGAAACAGAACTATCAAGATGTTTCCATTTTGAGAGAAAATTAAACTTGAACACTGAACTTCACATTAAGATTACATAATTGTTCCCATGTAGGAAGGTAAAGGTGTTACTTGACTCTACATTTCTTTTGTCCTACTGACTTGAAATTATTATTAATATAAAAATAGAAACCTCTCATTCTGCTGCTAATGGAGAGCTCCTTAAGTACTTGAAAGAAATAATTCCAATTTTGGATGACCAGGTTCCACGGGGAGCAAATTATAGAGATTAATTTATGGCCTTTTTTAGCTGCTCCAGAATTGGCATCAGATTTTAGATAGCTGAAATGGTCTGTTTCCAGAAGTCAGCACTACTTCAAAGGTAGTGCCGATGCATTGTTATGATTACGTCTAATGAACCTGACATGTGTCAGCTATGATTTCTTTGATGTGAACACCTGTGCATTTGGAGCTTATATGACAAGCATGAATGCATTCTACAATGGCTCATGAAATACATGTAATTGACAATCAGTCTCAGGTTGATTTGGATTTCATCTTCCATAAGTATAGAAGCCTCTTTCTTTCTTTCTTTCTTTCTTTCTTTCTTTCTTTCTTTCTTTCTTTCTTTCTTTCTTTCTTTCTTTCTTTCTTTCTTTCTTTCTTTCTTTCTTTCTTTCTTTCTTTCTTTCTTTCTTTCTTTCTTTCTTTCTTTGGTCCATGTCACATTAACAGAGATAACCATTACTTGAATATGAAAAGCACTTATTTGCATGATTGCCCCCTACATGAAAATATTACAGCAATTTTCAAGACCGACCTTTTGAGTTTTTGCAGCTACAGGAACATCCCATCATATTAGATTGGATCCAGAAGTTATTAAACAATATCCACTTGTTTAAATGCCTAGTCCCATATTGTATAAGGCATATGGGCAATATTAAAGCATGGCACTTCTAACTCAAGGCTAACAACTCCTGCTCTTATATTTTTCCTGTTTGTGATCAAAGAGATTTTCAGATTCCAGAAGGCTGTCCTTTCTCCTCATGGTAGCTCCTCTAGCAATGAAAATGAAAATGTTACACAGAGGGTCAATGAACCGTCTTGAAGGACTGTGTTATAGGATGAATAGTGGTTGCCTATAAATCTTCTGTTACTGAACTATGTAATCTTGAGATATGACCATAACTTCCTAACAGAAAGTGGCAGACCACAATTTTTTAAAAAAAATATATGTAGAGTCAGATACTCATTAAGTAGCCCCATTAGTATAGCCCTCTACATTTCTGTACCAGTGTACTGGCCTCAGATCTTTACTTCTGAAGTGTGTGTTCATGTGTGTGTACCTTTCCATTATAAGGTCTACCTGTCTGGCTTTGTCTTTTCACGTGCATGTGTGTGTTGGCTTGGGTTTTTTTTAATGGGTTCACTGGAATTGCGTAATACAGTATCTCTTTACAGGATTTGGATGGAAGCAGAAATATGTTTGTTTCTTATTTTCATCTTCTCATCTTCAAGTCTCATATTTTAGTATAAAATGTGATCTCATATAGAAATACCTTGTTTTGTTTAGATCAGGAATGGGAAATTATGGTCCTCTAGATGTTAATTGCAATTCCCACCATCCCTCATTATGGACAGTGCTGCCTATGGTTAATGGGACTTACAGTCTGACCATATTTGAAGGGGCACAATTGCTAAGACTTGGTCAAGACAGAATTAATTTATGGGGACTGTTGAAGAGGAAAACTCCACTTGAGCTTAGCCAAAAAGCCAAGAAGTGAGGAGTACCAGAATGTGCCTTCTTTCCAGCCCATGGTCCCAATGGAAGTCACCTACATGCTGGTTATTAGCTGTTTATTTGACAATAGGCAACTACAGCAAATTATACATTGGCTCTTAGATCCAGTTGAGGTCTTAATCCAGGTCCAACTCACATACAAATCTGAAGATTTTAGAAGGAATAAAATGGCCAATGTTTTTGCTTGATGTTGATAATGAGAAGTGCCCCCCATTACGAATCTGTATTTTTCTGCAATGTAAATAAGAAGTGGGAACATTTCCCATCACCAGGACCAAAGCTTGGAAAAGCTATTGTTTTAGACTACAGAGAGAGGAAGCTGAACACCTTCCATATGCGTTGCCTCCGACGCATTTTTGGTATCACCTGGCAGGACAAAGTTCCAAATAGAGTAGTCCTAGATCGAGCTGGAATTTTTAGCACATATATATTTCTGAAATAGCGATGTCTACGTTGGCTTGGGCATGTTGTGAGAATGGCTGATGGTCAGATTCCAAAAAGATCTCCTGCATGGAGAATTAGTGCAGGGAAATCGCTCCAGACGGAGACCACAGCTGCGATACAAGGACATCTGCAAGCGGGATCTGAAGGCCTTAGGAATGGACCTTAACAGATGGGAAACTTTGACATCTGAGTGTTCAGCCTGGAGGCAGGCATTGCATCACAGCCTCTCCCAATTTGAAGAGACCCTTGTCCAGCAGGCCGAGGCAAAGAGGAAGTCACGAAAGCAGCAAAATCAGGGAGCTGGACAGGGGACAGATTGTATTTGACTTCAGAGTGGAAGGGATTGTCACTCTCAAATTGGCCTTCTCAGCCACATTAGACACTGTTCCAAGTGCTCCACATAGATCACATTACCATAGTCTCTCGCGACTGAAGGATGCCTAATCTAAAATTTCAAAAACTAACTTCCTGCTATGACAGGCATGGCAGACTCAAGTGAGCTAAAAAAGCAAATATTTGCTAAGCCCTCAAGATCAGTAAATGTCCACTTTTCAAAGAGGTTTCTAAATTTCTAAGTCCAAAAAAAGGAATGGCGTGTTCTGTATACAAGGCTTTTGGCATGCCACTCTACGAATGCCATGCACAATAGAGGGACCCTGCTGTATCCTGGAATCACTACCATCCTCTAGTAACTTTTGAGAGTTTTATGGGAATGGCTTCCTGTATGGAATTACTGACAGCATATCTTTCTAATGTTATTTCTCTTCAAGATGTGTTGAATAGACTGCACAACAATATGTTTCTGTGGCACATCCAGGCTTAGACATTCCAAAGCTCTGCTCCATTTGCTTTGCTTTCATGCAGTTGATGAAAATCTCAAGCACTTCCCTGTATTCTGCATGTTCAGACAATTACAATTGTGCTGTATATTTTTTAAAAAAATTGTTGGCATATTAGGCAGTTATTCATGAGCTGGAAGATTGTTGTGTGGGTTGTGGTTCTGGGGCCAGATTCTGATCTCACAGGTGTGACTTGATCCACAAAAATCAAAGAGAGACTTTCCCAGTGAATTTATTTGATTTTGATTCAAGCCCTTAAAGCCCGCTTGCATCAGCAGGACTGCTTGTTATCTACAAACAACAGATTCTGACTTTAAAAGTGCTATGAAAACATTTTGTTTGGTTATTTTATTTTAATGACATACTTCAAAGACTATAAAAATAACTCTGGTAATGTAGCTGTTTCTGAACAGCTTGAAAACAGTTGAACGCTTGCCCTGGCACTGCCTTGAATTAGCGAATGGGCCGTAAGCTGCACTGCTTGTGTGTCCACAATTAGGTCACTCCTATGAATTTTTTGCACTTATGGTGACTTAAGAGCAAAAGCAGAGGCCTTCATCGGTTGTTGAAAACGATTATTATCTTTAATGCCTGGAATAGAGGAACATAAGAAAATCCAGTGCCAGCCTTTCCCAGTCTAATGGTCTCCATGTGTATGTGTTTATGCTTCTTGTCATTCAAGGATATGCTGGCTAAGCATCATGAGACCTGTAGTTCAACATATCTGGAAGGCAGGAAGGTGATATTTGAGAAATTTTGGAATCAATATAAGGAACAATGGACCTTGTTAAATGGACCAATGTTCTGATTCAGTGTAAAGGAACTCCTATGCTCCTACTGCACTCTTGAAAGGTGAGTGCTTCCCTCTTTAAATTTCTTTTCCTCTCAGCAAAGGGGCATCATCCCTGATGCCAGAATCATCTGATGATGCTGAGCGGTGGGAGATTCGGGATTGCTAAAAGATGAATAGTGGAACTATGGAATTCAATTCTATTTGATGAAGTGATGGCTACCAACTTGGGACAATTTTCAAAGGGTATTAGACACCTTTATGAACATGGATACTGGGCAGTAGTTTTGGTAGATGGTATATGTTGACCCAGAATTATGAGCAGTATGCCTCTGAATGTCAGTCGCCAGGGAACACAAGCAAAATAGGGCAATTTCGCTGTTGCCCTGGTTACGGGCTTCCCTTAGGCATCTGGTTAGCCATTGTGGTAAACAGATTCTTGGACTGGAAAGATTTTTGTCTGATCCAGTACAGCTTTTCTTATGATCTAGGTAATTATTAGGCCTTAGGATCCAAGGACTCGGATGAGATCTGTTCTTTTTCAAAGTTAATAGTAATCCTAGATTATAGACCATGGCTGGAGAGCCAGGTATTTTTGAACCCCTATTCCTGTCACCTCTAGTCAGCAGTAGAAGACGATGATGGCAACATTATTAGTTTACTGTCAAAAATATTTATGAATAGTTTTTCTTCTTCCCAGAGTCTCCTGAATGATGTACAATAAAATCTCAGTATAAGAACAGAAGCACCGCATTGTTTTCTAACAGACTACTCACAGTTTTGAAAAGCAAAGGCAAAACAAAAAGCACACTCTTGGCTGATTGTCAAAAGCTCAGCAATAGTGGAGCCTGTCTTACATGCTTTGGAGGGCCTTCCACAATCAGGGCACTGTAACTGAAGAAGTTCTCTCTTGTGTACTAGCCAGCCTAAACTCTTGGGATTAGGAGACACTCAACAAGTAGCTCAACAATATTTGGAGAGCTCCCTATTGCCCAACTGCACTCTTTGGCTAGTCTTCAAGCTTTCATTTTCAGTAATCTTCAGTGTTTTGAGACTTGATATTTACTTTTTGCTCAGAAATGTATTTGGCAACTAACATGTTAAATTTTTATCATATATTTGAATGGCAAAAATATTTGTGTTGCAACCCATCTTGAGCCAGGCTACTTACAGTATATATCCCCTAAAGGAATTAGAAGACACAGATTTTCACAAAGTTGGATTTCCATTGACAAATTTATATATACAAAAGGAAAAACAAAAATGATTTTTGTATAATTTAAACAGAGTTATAATGCATGTCACTTAGGCACTGAAGACTCCCTAGGTGAATTGTGTGTCTTTTGAGTTTGCTGTCCATGTTCTCACTTTGCAACTTTAAAGCCCCTGATCTCCTTCCTTGTAGCCCTTTATCTTTAAATCAGGTTTGGGTGGGGAAGCACTTCAAATGGATAAAACCTTGAAAAGGAGCTCTGTTCCTTAGCAGCACTGTCCTCTTGACCCACCATACTTCGATGATCATAACACAGTGATTTTGGTTACAGTCAAATAAAGTATCTGAATCTGAATTATTATCATTGCCATTATCATTACTATTATCTGAATTATCCAAATCCTCTACCACTGGCCTCCTTTGGGCCTTTGGACTAAAATGCTCAATACTTTTAGTATACTAGGGATTTGCTGATTTCAAGATACTATGACCTCTGCATGACAGTTATGCACAATAAAGCAGAGCTGGTCAATGAGCCAATTCTAACACAAATCATACTCAATGTACTGGCTTTGCCATTTCTCTCCATTCAAGATGAGCCATACATCTTCCAGTAGATTCAAATATATTCTTTATCTTCTGTGCCTAGCACTGATGTGTGGAAACAGGACTTTGTTCTTGGATCCTCTTTCACCACCTGGCATCATTATATGCTCAAAATCAGATATGTGGAGACACAGTGGGGCTGTTTTTGATCAAGAGCAACCACACTGTCCTTCAGACTTCTAATTGACAGACAAGGTACAAGATGCATTAATAACATCAGAGAACGGGAACAAATTTCATCCTTAGCTGCAGCCATTTGGAATATATTTTGAAGAGAACAGCACAAATGTAAAGTAGATTTTTTTTTAAAAAAAGGGATAAATACATATCCAGTATCCTATTGCCTAAATGTAGAGCAGAAGGGCAACTGCATAAGCTTCCCCCCCCCCCCGGTAGGCAATGAATCTCACAACCAGAATGAGAATGGGAAAAATGCCCTACGAATGCCAGCGGGGGATGCTGCTGTGATTGCTCATCCATTCTGCATTTAGGCAATAGGTACCTCAGTAGTGGAGGAGAACTTTCCAGTCAAAACATGGGACGTGAGGTCCTAGTATAATATAGATAGCATATTCAACACTTTGCAACTTGGATTTCTCAATAGGAATGGGATTTTCAGATTTTCTGTTCTACAAATACCATACTTCTCCATTCTGGAAGTTCTGCCTGCTGTACAGATAGCTGAAAGTGTTGCACCTAGGAGAAAGGCCTAAATTGGAAGGCTCTGAGGCTTAGACAGGCTGAGCTCTGCTCAGAAGGGAAGCTCCAAGCCAGTACCAAGAACTCAGAGCCCTATCTAAAACTTCCAGTTTAGGCCTTACTCCCAGGTGCATCACATTAGGTGTCTGTAAGGTAGGTAGGATTCCAAGAATGGAAAATTATGGTATCTAGAAAATCTAAAAATCCCATCCCTGTTACAAATTTTTCTATATGATGACAAATGTGGTGAAGAATTTATAAAAAAAAATGTATGTTTTGTTGTTTTCACAAAGATCATATAAATTTTTTTTGTGTTGCTTTGATGAGACTGAAAAATAAAGTTACATTTAAATGGAAAGCTCTCTGGATAGTGCAGTGGTTTAGGTCTCTGGCTGCAGAGCTAGAAGCTGGGAGTTCAGTTCTCCGCTGTGTCTCCTGCAAGTACAGCCAGCCTGTGTGGCCTTGGGCAAGCTGCACAGTCCCAGGATGGCCCCAGAAGAACAGAAGGGTAAACCACTTCTGAGTACTCTGTTCCTGGAAAACCTTGAAAAGGATTACTTCAGAACTGACTTGACAGCTCATTATAATAATTACTATTAAATGGAAGCATTAATAAATATTATGCTAGTATGCTTTGAAAATACATTTCAAGTTTTTGAATACAATGTATTAGATAGGAAGCCTAAAAGTATAATTTTATAATATATTTTTCCATGTTGTCTTAAAGCTAGTCAGTCTCTCAAAATGTTCAGTGAGGCTGAACAACAACAGAAACGTCTCCTGTTTATTTAATTAAATTGAATGGAGAAATAATACCAAACCCACCTGCTCAAAGAGTCATTGAATTCTAAATTCATCCTTTTATTTCCTCCTTTTTTTAACAGGATGCTTCTCAGGAGACACCGACCACATCTTGGCAGTTCATCAGAGAAAAACCAGGAACCCCATATTCATTTATCATCATGTGCAAAGTATTGAGAAAAGCTTGGATACAAGTGATCAGAGGGATTATGGGCACAATTCCCACTTGCATTCCCATGCAAAAGTAAGCAAACTGCACCCTGCCATGATCGTTAAATCAGCATTCTCTCGGCCTGGACATGACTCATCCCTCAATCTCTTAGCTATGACCGGTGAGGACCAGGAAGTGGAAAATCTGCCTGTCCCAGCAGCAAATGTCATCACTGTGGTAAGTTTCCTTCCTGTTCATTACACCTTCCTAGTAACATACATCTCAAGGCAGAGCTTAGACAAGCTACTCTTCTGGAATTACAGTTCCTCTGTGGGCAGTGTGACCAAGTAGACTGTCTGTGCCGTGGTGGCATAGGGAGTCTCCATGGTTACCACCAACACAGTGCCTCATTCTAAGCAAAGTTCCCCTTCACTTAGAGGTGTTTGGGACACTGAGTGTTAGAAGGAGGAAAAGACGGAAACAGTAGCAGACAGAAGAGTAGTGGGAAGGCAGGACCAGCACAAGCACTAGGGTTGATGTACATTTTCCTGTCTCTCATGTTTATGGTGTGCTCCATCTCCCTTCAGGTCTTGCCATTCTATGCTATTTTCCCATACAGCCTGTTTCGTAAATGGACATAGAAGTGCAGCAAATAGAAATTGTGTAATTCCGTTTTGTCTGTAGTGTTTGAACCATCTTGAGTTGCATTGAAGAAGTTTGAGGGGCAGGTGAAAAGCTGACATGCTTAAGAAAATGTGAGTGTTTAGATTCCAACTGATTTTCCACAAGGAGCAAGAGTAAGCCAGGTCTTGGGTGAGAACTGATTTTGCAAGCTTTGCAGACACAGAGTGGTGATGTTCCTTGTTTTTAGGGAAGAGAGAAGGATGAAGCACATGTAAACGTTATTGGTTTGCAGAATGTTGCCTTAAAGGATGTAGTGATGAAAGCAGCTGATAACTTCTGCCTGCCACGTTAATGAATCGGCACCTTTGTCAATGCAACAAGATTGAAATCCTCTAATGCAGGGTTGGAATCCAACTCACATAATCCCTGATCACTGGCCAGGTTGTCTGAAGTTGATAGGAACTGTAGTCCATATCTAGAGGTCTCCAGGTTGCTTATTTCTGCCCTAGTACATGTTTCAAAAGGTTTCCAAGTGAATTATTGGACTTCCTACACAGAAACTTTTCTTCTCGCAGGCATGAATGCATTAGGTGAAGCTGTGGCCTGCACATGAAACATGAGCATTTAAGGTAGCTACAATCAATACAGCCTCAGCTGTTATAAGCATGAGACATGCATAACCATTGGCAAGAATTATATGGCAACCTACATTGATCAAAATTGAAACAAGGAAGTTCTTCTTCTCTCTTTTCATAGAGCCTGAATGCTTCCAAAGCCCATTATGTATGGTTTTAACTACCTGGAGCCTGAATTAAGCACATTTGCACTTGGTCATTCTTACATAACAGTGCTATTAAATCTCCATTAACTTCCTAGCAGGAGACCGGAGTTTCTCTTCTTAATGCATTTGTGCAAAGCATAGGCAGCTGCTCCTTACAGGGATGAAAGCCGGCTTGAGGAGCAGCCATATGGGCAGTAATGGCTGGACAAAACAGTGTGATTTAGGCACCTGGCTGGCCTCTGTGGAGGGTTCAAGACTTTTTGTCAGTGTATTGAAAGACCTATTTTATGTAATGTTGCCTTTTCATAATGGAAGTCAGAAGTGTTTAAAGTAATCAGCAAGGGACAGAAGGTCATCTGCCAAACACAATACTTGTATGAAAAGCATTTTCCCTCAGAGGAGACTTGTGTGTGTTTGTGTGTTATTTCTTCCAGGGAAGATTTCAGTCCATAAGCAGTTTGGTTTTAAAATTCAGCTTTTCTTCCCTTTTTGAGGGATTGTTCCTCGTTTTGTAGAATTATTTCAGTTTTTATTCCAGCGTACTTTCTGTATTGCTTCTTGCTTGTTCTTTGAGCAACAGAGTAACAATACTGTGTGATTTGCTGCCTCCTGACCTTTTCAAGAAGCAGCCACTGAGGAACTCCACTGGGCATGTCATTTTGGAAGAGATGGGGCTGTGTTATGATAAGATTAACTTTATCTTGGGGAAAATTGTGAAGGAGGATGCTGACAAACAAGTTTACCCTCTAGGAGGCCCCCATTGAAAGTATTTTTACTTATTTATTTAACAATTTATGTACCATGTCCATAGGATTGCCAGGCAAGCAGCTTCCTGTTCCCTGAGATTTCAGGCTACACCCTGTGACCTAGAGACAGGTCCTTAGCAACCACTGCAGAATGGTTTCTGTGTGGTAGACAAACAGACAGGAGGCAAGACTCATTGAATGTAAATGCTGGGGTGTAAAATCAGCAAGAAGGAGCAGCAAGAGCAGGAGCTCTAGAGCGCACAATGTAATGAAAAACACAAAGGTGCCTTTGTCAGAGTGGTGTGCTCTGAAGCCATGAGAATGAGACCCCAAATCTAGGATTGCTAGGTTGACAGAGATTTCAGTTTTGAAGACCTAGAGAATATAACCTAAAACCTGCAGCCTAATAGCAAAACTTAGGACCAGACAACCTCAGCCACCTTTCAGCTTTCAAAAATGTTCATTAGAAAGTTCCTAAACAGGGCTGCCCAAATCATTCACTAGCTGAAGCAATGGACAGGACATCACCCATCTGTTCCACATACTGGTCTAGTAGATAAAACATGCATTGCCAATGGCAATGTGATACCTCGGGCAGGGGTGGGCAATTAATTTCTATAGGGGGCCACATGAAAAATCTGAACTGTGTTCGGGGGCCGAACCAACTTTACTTTAAAATAAAATGAAACAGTGATGTTATGATTGTTTTTATTTTAAACTTGTTAATCTTCCCAAATACTAAAGAGGTTTTTTGCAGTATGCTAAAGATAAGCAACTGATCAACTTTAGACAAAAAACTATAAATGGTTTTAATGCTCAACTTGTTCAGTGAGAGAAATCCAGTCTGTCTTGGGCTTGAACAAGTGCTTGAACACCGGACTGGAGCGATGACTGGCGGGCTGGACAGGAGCGGCTTGCGGGCCGTATGTGGCCCTCGGGGCGCACTTTGCCCAGGTCTGCCTCAGGGCAAAGTGTTTTGGATGTGAGAACAGGCCATGTAGTACACACAGCTCAGCCTTCCAACAGAGGGGAATGGCTGGGCACAAATGATTAGGGATCTGCTATTGCTGCCATAGATTTAGCATCAGCTGTCTGGTGTGGTAGCATCACTCTACATAATAAAGGGCTGGTCCAGTTCAAAATATTAGAATAATAATTCAGATAATGGTTGAGAGCCAGAATTAATCCAAATTTAGCTCACAAAATTTTAAAATAAAAAATTAAAAAGTGGGATAGAGTACCACATGTTGCTCATATTAATGAGATGATACTACTACTACTACTTTTATTGTTGTTGTAGTTGTTGTTGTTGAGATCTGCATCTGCTTATAGTACTGTGTGAAATTTCTTGATATTGTTCCCAAAGCCCCGATGACTATGGGGACCACTGAAATGTGTTTCTTCCAAAGGCAAGATGTTTCAATTGCCATGTCTCTGTACTTGTTAGTTTTTCTAATTCTTTATTTTCACCTTTGCCATGCCCTGGAATTGCAATGTCCAATGATCCAGACATTTCTTCATTCTATTACTACTATGTCTGGTGTGCTATGTTCAAGGTGTCTATTAGTTTGGATTTGGAAATCCCACAAGATCTTGACTTCCTCATTTTCTGGTACCTTCTCTATCTGATGTTTACATGAGTTTTTGAAGGCTGGCAAGTTGGTGTTGCTATTTTGCATAATGACTAGTGCACTAGTTTTATCACTCTATCATGTCTAATTTTGTAATCTGTTTGTGCAACCTTTGAACATTTGCAGATGAGGTGTTATACAGTTTCATCTTTTTCTTGGCGGAGTCGACACTTGCTGTTAGCACTAACTCCTTGGATCTTAGCATTCATCATGTTGGTTTGGAGTGCTTGTTCTTGTGCAGCAAATATCAAGCCTTCAGTTTCTTTCTTAAGAGTCCCCAGTCTTAGCCATGCCCATGTTGAATTATTATCATGCTTTCCATCAGTATGTCTCAGGTGTTATCCATATAGTGGTTTATTTTTCCAGCTATTTCAAATTGTTGTTTCCTATATTGAGCCTTTTTTATATTGTTTCCAAAACAAAATAGAGTCCAATCTATTATCCCAGCTGGGTATTTAATTACTGGAACTGCCCATATGTTTATGGTTTTGATTGTATTTCCCCCATTTAATGTTGATTTTAAGATTTTCCAGTC
Organism: Pogona vitticeps; assembly: GCF_051106095.1. Lineage (NCBI taxonomy): Eukaryota > Metazoa > Chordata > Lepidosauria > Squamata > Agamidae > Pogona > Pogona vitticeps. The sequence goes on along the minus strand of NC_135787.1, from coordinate 145,485,583 downwards.
TTTTTATATATTCTCTTTCTGTCAGTTCTTTAACTTTCCTGTGCACAATGTTGTCTGCTTCTAGTATTTCATGGTATATATAATTTTCCTCACTTGATAGTGATTTTATAATATTGCCATTTTAACTCTATTCCCTCTAGTTTTCTGATCTTGCCACAGTGTATAGACAGAGCTAAACATTTGTCAATTCCAAATTTTATTTGGATATCTTCACTAAATATTTGCACTGTGTTTTCCAGTGATTCTATCTCTGTGGAACTTTTTGCATATAGTTTTAGGTCATCCATGTATAAAAAATGATTTCCCCAGCTTGTTGAGAAATATGGTAGCCCAATCCAGTTTTATTTAAAAGAATTGTTGTTGTTAAAAAATACAAGACACAGTCTTTGACTGGTATTATAAAGGTAAAGGTAAAGGTTCCCCTTGACAATTTTTTGTCCAGTCGTGTTTGACTCTAGGGGGTGGTGCTCATCCCCGTTTCCAAGCCATAGAGCCAGCGTTTGTCTGAAGACAATCTTCCGTGGTCACATGGCCAGTGCGACTTAGACACGGAACGCTGTTACCTTCCCACCGAGGTGGTCCCTATTTATCTACTTGCATTTGCATGCTTTCGAACCGCTAGGTTGGCAGGAGCTGGGACAAGCGACGGGCGCTCACTCCGTCACGTGGATTCAATCTTATGACTGCTTGGTCTTCTGACCCTGCAGCACGGGCTTCTGCGGTTTAGCCCACAGCGCCACCACGTCCCTGACTGGTATTATATGATTAGATTATTAGATACAAGTTTTAACCAAAAACCTATCAGTTAAATATAAATGTAATATGTTGTTGTTGCTGAACTGCAGAATAGCTCAGTGGTTTAGGCATCTAGATGTTGGGAATTCAGCTCCCCACTGTACCTCCTTGACAGGCTGGATTCGATGATCCAGAGGGTCCCTTCCAGCTTTGCAGATCTAAGATTCTTAATGATAGCATTCTCTTCTACAGGCTAGAACAGTTAACTAGTTACAGCAAAGAAAGCAAGCAAGAAAGAAAATGGCACCCTGAAAATTAACAAGCTGCTTTTGACATATGCTTTTATGGACTGCAATATGTGAAAGTTTATGGAAAATGCAGGCACATTGCTCTTTTTTAGTTATGATTTTTTGCAGCTTCCATTGCTTTAATAGGACTTGCCCAGAAAACATGTTCTTTGATGATCAAACTATGCATTATGTTTAACATACAACATGCAGGTACTGTACATCACTTTTTTTATTCTTCAAAAATAAAGGGGGGTTGTTTTATGGGGGAATAAGGTTTCTCATGTGGGAGATAAGGGGCTGTTGGCCAGCCCCACATTATATTTTCAATCCACACCAAAAATACTTCCACAATTTGCACTGGGAGAAAACACTTCTACTGAAATGCTTCCCTGGGCTTTCCTGCTTTTAATTGTACTCCTGGTTCTTCAGTTCAAGAGAGCAGCTGCTTGTCATAATGTTGCCCAGTTGACTTCTTTCAGGACATTATGCCTTCAGTAGAGAAGTCCAAGAAGGAAGCTTGTTGTTCTTTTTTTTCTTCTCAATGATGCCAGAGTTTGCAGCAGAAAAGAGAGTTCTAAATTCATTCTTACACAGTACAAGCAGAGGTGGAGGGTGGCAGTTGTTGTTATGAGTGATAAATTTGCATCAGAAAAGGAACCTTGAGGAAAACATTCTCTCTCTGACACACAACTGTTCCCTACCCTTGAAGCACCTGGCAAATGCTAAGAATTCTGTAGGTGTAGCTGAAAAAATAATGGTTTTGTGAATCTATCCATCATGAGTTTCTGTTAATGGATCATCTCTGAATTCAGCCTGGAGCAATGCTGTGCATTTTATTTGTATGGGAAATGAGGTGGAGGAACTCTATTTCCACACAGAGAATTTTTATGTAACCTTCAGGAACTTTGTGTTACAAGTAATATGAGTAATAATGCTGGTCTTATCTGCCATTTCTAGCTTCTTATGCTTGGAAAGAACAGGAATGAAATATCTAAAAGCTGTAAGCAGGGTATTATTATACTATAGGTAGATTTTATAGGTTCAGATGTACTGTTTGTTACACTGTGAGCTGATATTTAAAGCGTGGCTGTTGAAAATATTCACAATGAGTCACCTGAATCTTTTCATTTGCACAAGAAGCATCTGACATAAAATAACATAAAATGCAGCTTAACTTGTTTCCTATTGAGAGTTTACAGAAGGGACTAAACTGAAACTGAAGAATAAAATCCAGTTTTATAATAACAGAAAATACTATCCTGAAAATGGCTGCTGCCAAAGGTCTCAGTTCTGATAACTGCTGGGTGTTCTCCATTTACGTACCATTCATATTTGCTATTATCATAACATCAATCTCGCAGTCCCCCAACTTCCATTTTCTAAGGAATATTATTCTCAATATCCAGGAGATTTTCTTTACATTCTACTTTTCAGTGTTGTTTAATATTGCGCAGCATTCAAATTGTCCTTTTATATTTTGTATGTGCTTTAAACCCCAATCATTCTACTTGTTCTGACTTGGGATAACTCGTGGACAGTGCAAGAGGTTCTGGGGTAGGGCACTGCCCCGACACCAGTTATGAGCCACATGTGCTTGGAACTCCTGCTCTTGGATCAGGAACAATTTCTTCCACAGTGTCTACATCTAGTCAGGCAAATACTATGGTAGGTGCATGGATGCAGTTGGGGGAAAAATAGACAGGGCAAATGCTACCTCATTCCCTCACATTCTTATACCGAAAAACAAATGCTTTCATTATTCATAAAAAATATGAAGCAATGGAAGAACAAGGGAGGGTTACAAGTGGAGGACAATATCCTCTGACACATTGCATGGGATGGCATTATTTGAAACTTATCTCTTTCTACCACATTTTCTTTCTCTCCCAATCTCTCTTCCTCCACCGCCTCCAACACAACAATCAAGCTTTGAACAAAGATTTCGATTGGTTCCAGTATGACCTCTTGGAACTGTGCCCCTCACAAGGAACTTCACCTGTACCATATTTCTTTACAAAAAGCTTCAATTGGTGCCAAAAGATGCTGTTTAAAAGGCTAGTTGCCATGCAGATGGGGTGATGGAGGGAATCACAGTACCCAAGGATAAGTATGTAACACTTCCTTCTTGAGTTGTGTGCTGCTGTAAGACCGGAGGCGAGAGTAACACCACTCTTGCTGGAGTGCTGTCCCTCCCTCTCACCGCTGAGAAGGAAATTCAGACTGTGCCCATTCTCCTCCTAGAAAGGCAGGATCGCTGGAGACAGACCTGGGGAGAGTAGAGGAGGAACCCAGAAAGGAATGGCGGGAATAGAGCGGAAGCCGAGGGTGAAGATGGAGGCAGGGGTGGCCGATATAAGAAGGGGATTTGCCAGAAGGTTGGGAGTAGATCTGGATGCAGGATCCATGGAGTGGCAAGTGGGAAAAACTCTGGATACCAAAGGAAGAAGCTGATTACCGTCTTATTGGCATGAAACTGAGGCAAAAGAGTGGAGAAGGAAATTAAGGGTAGAAAAGGAAAGGGTCGAGAGAGACTGGCGTGAGAGGATAGAATGGAGAGTGATTGAAATCCAGATGAGGGGAAACCCGGAGGACCGTGGCAGACCTTCACCGCCAACCGGGACCCCACCTGGTTGGACAACCAGGATGAGGACATGGTCCCCTTATTGGAAGAGGAATCCAGACAGGTATTAAACCCTAACTTGTCAATGGACTGGCCCAGGCCTTGGAACTCTGGAGGGGGGAACCACTTTAAAGGTGAAGATTGGAAACCCCTTGCTGACCCGTTGTTGGAAGGTGATAGATGTTGGAATGCTTTTGCAGACACCGGTTTCTTGTTAAATACAGCAATAAATGTTATACCTATTTCAAAACCGTACAAGTCTAATGATTTATTTGAAGAAAAACAAGAGACTGAACCTGAACCCTCATAGCACCCCCCAGCAATTATGCTTCTTTAAAAGGCTTTAGTTATTCTTAGAGAAAGCTTTTAAAATAAATAAATATTAATTGGAGGTGGAGGAAAACTGGCACTCTAGAGAGAGATCACACAGGCCTGCATCCTAGATTGGATGGATATGCCCCTCAGTGCTGTATCTATCCTGTGGGCCATCCCACCTCTGCTTGTCTGCAAGTAACACAGAAACATCTGAATCTTCAGTTGTTTCTTCTGCCTTCTGTTTGAGACTTTGAGTGCTTTGCATTGCTCTTTTCTATTCCTGTTTGAGCCCACATCATTATTTTGAACTGAATATGATCTGGAGGCCATCTGTTGAAAGCCACTTTTACAAGTTTCCATACACTCTGTTTTGATGGATGGTAAATAGGCCTTTTCCTTACATTTCAACAAGTCATTTCCCTGCTTCTGCCAAGAACTTGGCAGAAATTCATGAGGTATCATAATTTCGTATTGTTTTTTCTTTCTAATTTTGACATCTGGTACTTGACTGATCAAGTCCTCAAGTAGAACACATCTGCCCTTCTTTTATATATTTCTAGGTTATTACTATGAGTCTATAGAGTTCTTTATTCATTTCCGCAAGTCTTGATCCTGACTTATTTATTTATCTACAGTACATAAATCAAATGAAATCCATCCATCTATCAAATGGCCAGTGTTTGTGTAAGGTCTGCCTAACTTGCTACTGCTGTGTCTAATTGACAAAGTGCTACGATTATGCTCCTGTTGCATAGTCAGGTGTGTGACTGAACAGGTGACACACCACATCAGTCAATCACAATTAGCCACATCCGGTTACACAAACCTCTTTTTTAAAATACCATTGGATTCTGGTCAATATCTATATGACCCTGTAGGGCAGTCATAGAAGAAAACCCATAAGATACACAGTATTATAAAACATGAAGTAAATCTACCACACAGCCTTACTACAGCATTGCAAAACTTTGCCTTCCAGTTATTTCTGGATTTCATCTCCTAGCAGCCCTCGGGTAACATGGCTGATAATAAAGGATTCTGGGAGTTGTAGGTTTCCCAGCCCTCATTTAATACCTCCCTGTAGTTCCAATAAGCACATATATCACCAATAAGCACATATATCATGGAGGTCATCAGGTTGCCTATCTGGCCATTTTTTTTTATACCAACAGATTTTACAGAACTTCAGAAACTCTGTTGCAGTTGCAGTTAGAAATTCTTCTATTTCAGGAGTTTGATTGTTTCTTTGCTGTATTTCAGTCCAATATAGAGTGCATTGTTTGTGTCCCAATATGTGTGGGGAGGCTCTTCCTACTGTATCATGGCTTAGAAAGGCTTGTTTTATTACACTGTGGAGGAGAGCTTTCTTTGTTTACAGACCAACCACATAAAATGGTCTCTCCAGTGAAATACAGTAAAGTGGATTTCCATTGTTGGCTGTTTCACCATCAACTAAAGACCTACAGTGGTGCCTCGCAAGACTAATTTAATTCGTTCCACAGTCAATGCCATCTTGCAAAAAATTCTGGCAAAATGTGTTTTCCCATAGGAATGCATTGAAATTTAACAAGTTCCTATGGGGGGAAAATTAAAAAGTCACTTACTAGGTAGGGAGCTGAGGAAGCACCATCGGAGGGCTGGTGGGGGGTCCCCTCGCAGCAATCAATGGCTTTGGGGGTCCCCCAGGGCTCGCTGGCTTCAGAGTCCTTTGTAGGCTTTCCCTGCACCATCTAAGGACTCGCGGGGGTCGCTCCACGTGGCGATAGGCTCTTGCAGAGGCTAGCCCAGCACGATGTTTGAAGATCATACCCTTCAGTAAGGCTCCGAATGTAAAAGGCTTTCTTTTTTTTTCTTTTCCTTTTTCCATTCAGAGGCTTGCTGAAGGCAAGGGGAAGGGGCAGGATCTTCAAAAATGGTGCTCGGCTAGCCTCTGAACGGCAACATTTGTCTTGCGGAAAACCAACATAGGAAAAATCGTCTTGTGAGGCACCAAAAACCTTGCCGGACCCATTTGTCTAGCGAGTTTTTTATCCGGCGAGGCAACCGTCTTGCGAGATGCCACTGGATATGTTTATCCAGGCATTTTTCTGAATATTATTCTGCTTGTTAACATTAGCAGTTGCCCTTATTTTAATGAAACATTTTCAATAATTTCATTGTTCCATTATTGCAGTTATTTGTTTTATTGTATTTGTTTTTAGCATAAACTACTCTGTTTTGTAAAATAAAGTATGGCAAAGAAATGTGATACAACAAAAATATCTCACATTTATTCCATAGACAGGAATTAAGACACTTTACAACAAAATTTAAAAAATACAATGAAAATATAAAACAATATCAGATATTGAAACAGAATTGGAAGTCCCATTGAAAACATGTCCCGAGGAAATGTACAGCGGCTGAATAGTGATTTGAACGATCCACAGCAACCTGCAAAAAACATGCTGGACTAAAAACGGTATTTACCTGCTAGGAGAAAGACTCAGGAAATGACCACTCTTGTTTTTCTTCATTTCACCTTCCAGACTGTCATATAAAACATCATGAGGTGTACAGAACGTACATTTCCTTCAAATATATTGTCTCTTCTTGTTTAGCTGCGCTGAACTGAAAAAGACAGTTTCTCATCTGTTTCAGCCAACTCAGAATTCAGTTTTATTTTCATTAAAGGATGAGAAAATTATTTTAAGCAAAAGAGAATCAGAGCTGCCACAGAGCAGCATTTTGTTTTGCTCCCTACCTTGGGCATCTTATTCTGAGGTGTTTGGAGAAAATTCAGAATGACTGCAAATGTCAGAAGTAGTTGGTTGCTTTGCTGCATGAGGCACTCCTACTATAGGAGATTACAGCAACAGAAAAAAAATACATATTTTAAGTAGGAACTATAACTCAGTCTTTTCCATGTTATCTTTTCATGCTACCTTATTCATAAAATAATATGTGCACTTCATAATTGATACCCAGAATGGTGTAGTAGATAAGAGTGATGGATTAGGATACTCACTGGGAAAGTGGAACTGACAAAACTGCTCCTTAAATATCTCACTTATCTTGAGATCCTTATTCTGATAGCAGTAAGTTGGTTCCAGTCTAATGACACATAACAGACAACATAGCACACTTCATAATGGGGGTCTCTTGTACTGTACAAACATGTAAGTCTTTTGTCTATACCTCTACCATTCTGAACAGCCTATGTGCTGATATGATAGTTTGATGAATGTTTAGTGTTTCCAAGATTCAGAACTCCAGCTGAAGTCTCAAGTAATGGCTGTGCTTGGCCAGGTGTCCAGAAGATAAATCAGATCTCAGGGTGAGCACCAGTAGAGGAGAATAAAGTTTTCTTTTTATGTCAGATTTCTTTAAAGTCTGGGCACCTATCTCCAGCCATTCCCAGGTGACAGCAGGGCTCAGAGGGCACAGTATGAAGATGTATTCTTGAAGGCTTTCACGGCTGGGATCTGATGGTTGTTGTGGGTTTTCCGGGCTGTTTGGCTGTCTTCTTAAGGTTTTAGTTCCTAACGTTTCACCAGTCTCTGTGTCTGGCATCTTCAGAGGACAGGAGTCAGAACTCTGTCTATGCTCTGGTGCAGTTTGTGGGATAGTGGAGTAGTTATAGCTGTGACATCAGCTTTTGTCCTTTTCAGGAGATTGGGTGATTATGGTGATCAGCGTGTTTTTTGTTGTGGGGTATTGTTGTGATAAGGGGAAAGATTATCTGTCACTGTGATTGATGGGTGTCATTAGCTGGTCTTTTGTGTGCAGTGATCACCGGTCCTTGTGGCTGGGTAGAGTTCCTTGACATTTTGCACGGTGTATTTTTCAGTGCTGGGAGCCAGACTTTGTTGAGTTTTAGACTTTCTTCTTTTTTGTTGAAGCTCTGCTGGAACTTACATGTTCATAGCAAAAATACAAAAATACAATACACATGTATTGTGTTCCCCTCAACAGCTCATCTCACCTGGTTCCCTGCTGAATACTGGGTCTGAAATGCATTGGGCAACCATGGCATCCCTGGTAGAGGGTCATCCAACCTCTTCTCAGATACACTGAGGAGAGGAATGTTTGCTACCTTCCGAGGCAGTCCATTTTTGTAGGACAGCTCTTGTCACTGGGTCATTTCCCCTGCTCATTATTAGTGAAACTGGCTTGACTTTAATGTCTGTCTTTTTGGTTCTGTGCTCTCAGACAATATAAGATAGGTCTACTGTTTTTTTCTACCTGACAATTTTAGAAATTTTACAAACCACAACCTTTCCACCACTTAATCTCCTCCTGTAAGCTCTTTCTCCTAAAAGAGAAGGGATATTCATAGGAAATGGGAAGGGTCCAGTCCATTTTCAGGCTAATCCAGCACTACCCTATCTTGCTAAAGTGAGAAATATGTTTTACTCTGATTTTCTCCATCAGAATAGACATAGAACATTTGTACCTAGGCAAACTGTTTAGCCGTGTACACTGTGGAAGTAGAACAATATGTATGCATGTTTCTTACAATTCAACATCATGTTCCATAATTCCCTGCCCTCCTTTGAATTTGTTGACTTTCCTTTTTATCACTTGGCACAGTTTTACTGCAGTCTTAGTCCTTCAAGGCATGCAGCTCTTAGATCCTAAAATCTTTTCTGAAGAAAAGATGCCTAGTGCCTCCCATGTTTTCTGTGTGTTTGTGTGAATTATTCTAATAGGCAGAGCACATGTTTGCATGCCTCACAAGTAGCCTTTGGTAGCCTCCAGCTTGTATCCAATTCTGTCATTCTATATTTTGTTTGCACAGAGAAGTTTGGGGAGGGTGCGTTGGTTGGCCTCATTTCATTCTTGCTTCCTTCAGTGCATTTCAGCGAGGATAATTGCGAGATGAACTATTACATTGGCATTGTGTTTGCGCTCAGTCTTTGTGGAGATGGCAGGGAAGATTGTGTTAGAGTCTAATGTACACTAAAACATCCCCAAGGCATATTTGCTTTATTTTTGCCATCCTCTTTCTAAAACACAAAATCAGGCTGGAGTGAGGGACAGAGAGAACACAACATTATTTTTAATGTAGTATTGGCTTTAAACATACATATTAGAGGATGAAGAAACCTTAATTTGGATTTTTTTTTTTTACACTATCATTACAGGAAATGTAAATCTCACATTATAGGTAATTTCTGGCAGATGGCAAAGGTTGTCCTTTGTGCTGGCAGAAAAAATGCCAACAGAAGAAGGAAACACATGCAGGAATTAACGAGAGAAGTAATAAGGGTTCAAGGGGAAAGGCAGAATTTAGGAGTCCTCATGTTAGGAATAGATATACGGGACCAGCCCTACTGTAAGACCAAGGATGGGTAAAATGCAAGCCTCCAGATGGTGTTGAATGGTGACTTTCACCAGCTTGAACCAATATAGCCAGTAGTGAAGAATGCTGGAGGTTGTAATCCAACAATATTTGTAGGGATAAACTTCATCCACCTTTGGGCAGAAAGAGGCAGTTGCCTTATACAGATGATATTAAGGAGCCAGGAGTACAGAAGATACTGAGGAGCCAGAAGTATAACATGTTGGAATACAGAGCTGTGTGTACCTCATGGCCTATCATCTCCTTGACAAGCCTTCAACCTTTAAGTGTTGCAGCAGGCGTTGTCCCACTGTTGGTGTCAAAGTAAGATTCAGCTGCTAGTCTAGTCAGCTTCTGTACATCAGGGAGAGGCATCATCTTGTATTTTGGCTCAAGTAGCAAAATGGCTCAAGCCATGGAACGTCTAAGGGTAGCAGTTGTGCTCCCGAAATGATTCAAATGTAACATTCCTTGGGAACTCATCAAGACCTTACCTGGAGAAAAGACCACAGCATGGAAAAGTTACATGTTTGGATTATAAGCTTCCAGTTACCTTTGCCAGTGGGGGATTCTGGAAGGTGTAATCCAAAAGAACAACTGCTCCATGCTGGATAAATGGGGGGGGGGGAAGCTCACAGCTTTACATTTTTGCAAATACAGAAGCAACAGGAGATGTGGATCATAAGAAAAGCTAACAGAAGTTTGTAAAAAGAATGTGGCTGCCAGTGATCCCTGAGAGGCCTTTCAACAAAGCATGGGAGGCACCACTGCAGGATCCACTGGCAAGACTTCAAAGAGGGACCAAAATGTTCTTCCCTGAGTTTCCTTATCTTAGGTTCCAAAACCTATACTTGGATGAATTCAGGTAGGCCTCTAGAGCAAGCCCAAAGTATCTGGCAGACTGAGACAAATGACTAATGCCCTGCAACCCATGCCCACCAATTTGTTGTACATATGAGTACCAGAATACCTTTAGACATATACACATTCTTACAGAGATGGAAAATTTAGTAGAAACAGATTAACAGTTAGTGAGCTCAAAAAACCTAACATTGAAGCTTGAGAAGGAGAAAGGAAATGTTGCATTTAAGCTGATGTTAAATTGCTGTTTAAGCTTAAATGGGGTATTACAATAAAGCTGTATCAGAAAAAAAAACAACCCTCGAAAAATACCATCCATAAATTGATGCCTGTCCCCATCCCTGTTTGGTGCTTCCCTTGGGGCAGCAGGCTAGCTTATTTCATAGGAAGAGCTATGGTTGCCATTTAAAATCTTGGATTATCCCTCTCCACTTCAAGCATTATTGCAGGGAATTTCTTTAGCACCTGTAGGAGATGGTGTCTGTAAGTTGTGCAATTAAGAGATACGGTAGTCAGAGAAAGAGAATGGAGAGCTACAGTACATACCTGACATTAAGTATGGGGAAAGAAATTAAACCAATGAGTAGTATGTGTTGTTGTCCAAGAGTCTGTTGTACATTATAAAGACACCTTTCTTTGCCAAAATTCTGAGAAATAGAATGTTGTGGTCCAGGAAGGGAAATGCACACATGTATCTTTAGAAGCTGTCATACTGGATTCTTATCCAAGTACTTGGCAGGTGTCTCTGATGCAACAGAGAGTATTTTGTAAAGGTAAACATTTTGTATTTGCAAAGGCTTTCACGGCCAGGATCTAATGGTTGTTGTGGGTTTTTCGGGCTCTTTGGCCGTGTTCTGAAGATGCCGGCCACAGAGACTGGCAAAACGTCAGGAAGAACAACCTTCAGAACACGGCCAAAGAGCCCAAAAACCCCACAACAACCAGTAAACATTTTGTTTAAAATAAACAGTCTGGATCACAAGCATGTAAATATGCAATATTTATTTAAATGTATTCTAAAGTATGTTGCCAGATGAAAGAAGGAGAATCACAGATGGTGTTGTGGGACCTGTTTCCACTTCTCCTGCCAGGTCGTTTCAGTAAGCCACCAAAAGCAGTAGCATGGGGGGGCATTGCTGTCTGGATCACAGCTTTTTTGATGAAGGCTAGGTAGGAGCTGGGGAGAGACAATGAATTGAGAGACAGAAATACTAGAATTCAGTGGAGCCACCCACATAGCTGTTGGGCCCAATATAAGTCTACAGATTCCCTCAAATTGAATCTAAGGGTTCTACTGACAATAAAAACCACTGTTGGATTGGGTTCTCCTTTTTAAAAACATGATTTAAATGTTAGTGTACACAGAAAGTATGCATCCACAGAGCACTGTGCCAGGGAAGCGGGTTTTTCCACTCCTGTGCCTGAGGTCTGTTTATTTTGGTATGGATTCGATTCATTGGAATGAATTCTGTGTATATGAATGGTCCATCTGCATTTTTAAAAAATATCCTGCTACCGGATAGCAGGAATTTTAAAAAACAAAAAAGCACTAGGCTTGCCAAAAAAGCCAACACCTATCCACTGCCTTGCCCTCCCCTCAGGCACCTAAACCCATCCCCTCACTTTCTTTTCCTCTCATCCTCCTCCCCTTCCCTTTCCGCTTTTTGGTGGTAGGCCTTTTTGGTGGTAGCCCCCAATCATGGGAATAAGCTACCAACTGATCTATGCCAGGGTCCTTCCCTCCATACGTTCAGGAAATTAGTGAAAACAGAATTATACAAAAGTATATTCAGTAATCTATCCATTTGATGCTGCTAATACTTTTTAATATATATATATGTTCTTATTTTGTATGAGTTTTCAACCCATATTGTCAATTGCCATATTGAATCTGTATTAAATATTGGGCCTTGTTTTAGTTTTAATCTGTAAATCACCCAAAATAAGTGCTTGCACTAAGGGGCAGCACATAGATTAAAGAAAGAAAAAAGAAGCACATTCATTAGCATCACACCAGACACCTTCCATTAAAGCATTAATTAATTTTAGCCATCTAGAGTCTAATTATGTTTAGTATACTTACAGGTCGGTGCTCAGCTTTCTGTACACCTTCAGTTTAATCACTTTCTTTACTTCATCAGTGTGCATTACTTTCACAGACCCATCCTTTGTCCAACAGTCTAACATCAGATCAATTGAGTGTAATGCTTTGTGTACAAATAGATATTTCCAGGCAATGAAATGGTGAGTTTTCAAGCAGGGCATTAAAAAAAAATACAGTGATATATATCAAAGGAGAGTTCTAAAACAGGTTCAATGATTTATGTAAATCTTTGTTTCCATTGTTAAACAAATTGACTTTTTCATCATCATATTGATTTTGCTAACAGTTGCTCTGAATATTGCTCATTGAAAAGAATAGGCCAGACAGCAAATATTACTCCACAAAGTTCTAGATATATTGCCATTTCACTCTCATACTTTTGCTTAGTCCACCCATGATTATTTTTAATATTTCATTTTGCTTTAGATTTATTGTATCTTCTTGTGCTCAGTAGTTTCATTCATAACTGAATTTACAGTTCCAGATACCCCACTGGGAACTTACATACTGATTCCGAAACAGACAAATTCCGGGGAGAATGAATATAAATCTAGTTTGGGACTAAGATCTGTATCTTGGTAGCTCAGCTAATCTTTGGGAAGGAACTGTGAAATGGTAACTATAAAGCAAAATGTGCTGCATATATAGTTCCCCAAAATACTCAAAGCACTCTCTGGGTGGTTTATAATTAAGTTATGCAGGCTACACATTGCAAGCTGGGTATTCAATTTACCAATCTTGGAAGGATGGAAGGCTGAGTCAGCCTTGAGCTGACTGCCTGAGCCCGCTGGCATTGAAATTAGGTCAGGAGCAGAGTCTTGGCAGCAGTGCTGCAATTTAACCACTGTGCTACATAAGAATCTAGTAGGCTCTCTATCTAACACTTTTAAATTGCTTGGAATTTACCGCCTCTGCTGTTCATAGCAGTTTGAAACTCGTCTTCTATTATATCTGTCATTATTTGAACAACCAAATTTTAGCACAAATAAGCCAGGGCTTTAACAATGGGGATGTGTTTTCAACTTGTAGCATCAGTTCTTAAAACCCACAGCATCCAAGAGATTCTGCTGAATTTCCAGGGATACCCTGAGACCATGGGATAGTAGATAATTTGGGGGAGGGGAGGGAGTGGTCTTATGGTCTCTCTTCAGGCTGAGCTGTAGGAACTTCCAAAGGAGAGAAGGACCCCCTTCTTCAAGTGCAGCCCTCAACGAAAAAAATTACAGTGAAACTTGGAAACGAGAAATTGGGTTCAGCTGTGATATTAAACCCACAGTGACAAAAATAATAAATAATATTTTGTATCCTTTTGGGTTTCAGTTTCTGACCACTGCCTCGAAATGTCATTTGAAGTTGGCTTGAGCTGGCAAAGCCCAACCTTACAGTCTTCCGTTTTTTGTTTTTGTTTTTTTAGTGCTGCTTTAGCCATTTTCTGCATTCTTTGTTGTTTCAAGTCTTCATTTGCATAACTAGCATAACTAGTAAGGGACCTACATTTTCTGGTATGAGGGAGAGCTCAAATTCATCACTGGTATCTTAGTCACTAAGCTGTGCATTAGATTTTGGTGGTGATCCTCCCTTTGTCCAGCTATTCTTGGGTAATACTTTATAATTTGTGCCTGTTGGTAGTAGAGCTGACAGATCAGCAGCATTCCATTCCATGAGATTTGAAGGCCAAAACCTGAGACAAGGGATATGGCCCCATGTAATGTCACTAAGGCAGGACAAGCAAGGGTTGAAAGCTGTGAGCATTTTTCTAGTAGTTGATTGCACTGCTGTTGCTAGGAGTAGTGCAATAAGAAAGCTCCTGAGTCACAGTGCTGATGCTCCACTTTCTGTGTTACTTTGGGTGGCATGACACATTGTGTATTACAAAGCCCGGAATGTCAAGTGGGGGGTGGGGATAGAGCCAATGGGTCCCTGAACTCCATGTCAATTGCATCAACACACACAAGCGCCTTCACACTCCGCCAGTGACACATACTGCCCATTGGAGAGACCTAGAGATAGATGCACAGAGTTTAAGCTATCTCCTGAAGTGCTGCTTGCCCTAAGATTTTTCTTTGCTGTCTTAGATTTATCAAGGCCTCGTGAGACCTGGCCATGGGAAATGTGCACAACTTCCAGTGCCTTCCCAACGGTCTTTTTGTTGAAAAGTCAGAAACAATTATAAGGGTCAGCCAGAGCTTAGAAAGATTACAGTTTTTAAGCGCAACGTCCAGAATGCAGGAGGCCACTGGCCATGTTGTTTGGAGCAGTTCTTGGAGTTAAGGTCCAAACAAGCCCAAACTCTTATCTTTTCTAATACAGTACAGGAGAATCCATACCTCCAAGAGAAGAGCTGTGATTTTCAAATGACCACGGTTACAAACACAATCACATCAAGCATTTGTTCCTGTGGATTTGAGATGAAATTTGTTCCAGTGAGGTATGATGAGGGAGCAGTGGGAGTGCAGTGACTTTTATTTCTCAAGGAGGCAATGGCATTTCCACTAATTTCCAAACGAGCTTATGAAACTTCTCAGGTGATTGCCAGCATCTCCTTGGCATCTTTTAACACCTGAAACCTAGCTAATACTCCGTAGTGTCACTAACAGAAGCGTTAGCCTTAAAAGACACCTCCCCCAGCACACACATATACAAAAAAAACCCAGTCAGGCATTCTAAACCATTCACTAGATATATATGCACCTTTTGAAGGATATCGTCTTAGTTTAGTCGTTTAGTCGTGTCCGACTCTTTGTGACCCCATGGACCAGAGCACGCCAGGCCCTCCTGTCTTCCACTGCCTCCCGGAGTTGGGTCAAATTCATGTCGGTTGCTTCGATGACACCGTCCAACATGTAATAATGAAATCCACAGGCAACAATTGAAACTGAGTGGTGGAAGCCTTTAAATAAAAGGAAGTATTTATTCACACAGTGCATGTTTAAACAATGCAGTTCATTAGCATAAGGTGTAGCAGTGGTTGCCACAGCTCATGAGGGCAATGTGACTCCATACACCAGTGGATGGAAAATCTGAGTAGCAGCAGCACAGTGCTGTTGTATGGGTGTCCTGCTGTGGGCTTTTCAAAAAGCTGGACAAGATAAGCCTTAGGTCTGATCAAGCACATCTCTTCTTATGTTCTTATGAGATTGGCTGGTAGTCAAGAACACAACTTGGCTTTTCCTCAGAGCTTCTGAGCACCAGAGTCAACACGAGCAGAGCCCCTAAGCTGTTTGGAAACCGTACACAGGGGAAGCTGTCTGCATATTTTAGACATGTTTTTGCTCTACTCTTCAACATGTTACAAGGGAGGCTTACCAACAAATACATATTAAATTGAGAGAGTAAACATAACTAACAGCAAATTACATGTGGTTTTTCTTTTGGAAAAAAACAACAACATGGGGGGAAGAACTGGAATATTTAGAATGCCCAAGGGAATAAAAAGATCTTCACCTACCAAGTGGATCTCCATTGGAAAGTCATCCAAATGATGAAAAGATTTAAGATCCCTCATTGCACTCACCATATTTCAAATGGAGGGACTGTAATAAAATTAAACCAAACTGTATTTTCTCTTTTCATACACTATTGCCATAGAAAAGTTACTTCTGTGGGTTACCAAATCTCAGAATTCCACAGCTCCATGGCCATATTTCCATGATGATGACTGATGAATTATTAGAATTATAATACAAAAAAGGAACATTTTAGAGCTCTGGATAATGTTGTGTTTTCAAGTATCTGGACTCAGCAGCTCCACTATATTTCAACTACCTGCTTTCAAGATGTTCAGAAAGGGCATCAGAAGCACGGAATTACATTGTTACACATGATGCTTACATTTTTTACAGAAGTAGGTAAGTGCATTTCTTCATTAAGTTCTCCTACTGCCTAGGTGAGTAAGACAGAAGAGTTTTCTGAATTGGACTGGTAGACCAATGAAGAAAGAGATCAACAGTGCAGCTGCCCCAAAAGCACTTAACTGTCATTATCAATCAGAAATCTAAGCATAATTGTGTGACCATCTGTCTGGCAAAGCTGACAAGGAGTGTTAGGGTTGAAAGAGATTTTGGATTGTACTCTTGTGTACAGTGTAGGGCTGATTCACTTAAGGTGAGATGGATTGAAGATGTTGCGTGTTTAAGCACATAATACTTTATGATGCCTTGCCTGGTTACAACACAGAAGTGTATGATGACTTGCCCAGTTACACAAGAAGTGTAAGAGGTCAGCTTGTGGAGTCATACTATTTTTCAGCATGTCACCTTTTTCTGGGACTTTTCTAGTACAGTTCCTGACATCTACCATCTGTTCCAGAGATCAGCAGTAACAGTTAATATGTAGGTATTTTAATGAGCAGCAAATAATTTGGAGAAAAGATAGACAATACATTTAATGGATAAATAAACAAGCCCATATTACAGGAATAAGATGAGATGGTATTTATTCAGATAAATCTGAATTGTTTTGCACTGTGAAGCAACTGTAAATACTTTTCCTGGGGGAAGTGTAGAGTGTAGATCCTTAAATGTATGAATGCAATCCCCAGTGTTTTAGTTATTTAATCAGCCTTAAAGTACAAAGTCAGAATATTTTAAACCAACAGGTAATAAGGATGGCTTAGAAGTAGGTGGTGCTCTTTTTCTCATCAAGATGATGTTCTTCCTGTGTTCCACGCAAAATACCACACAGAAGCTCTTTATGTATCCCAGAAAACTAAATTTAGACTTCCAAAGGCTATTGCTGGGATCCACATGGGAATCAATAAGTTATAAAACAGAAGGAGGGGGGGGTGAGATTATAAGGGCGGGGGGGAAGCAAGAGAAGGGTTTTGGTGGGTGAGAAATGGGGTCTGCAAGAAATCATGTAGTTATTTCCTCCTCTCGAAAGCTCCCAACCAAGATGGGGAGGAGAAAGCAGGAATAAAATAATGGATAGGATTTTCCTACTTTTTCCTGATAAGGCTCTGAAAACTGAATGATTAAAACATTTGTTTGCCGCAGCTTAAATTTAACTGGATGAGAGTTGGAGTTCACTAACTGTTAACTAGTGTGTGTGTGTGTTCAGTCGTTTAGTCGTGTCCGACTCTTCGTGACCCCATGGACCAGAGCACGCCAGGCCCTCCTATCTTCCACCGCCTCCCGGCGTTGTGTCAAATTCATGTTGGTTGCTTCGATGACACTGTCCACCCATCTCATCCTCGGTCGTCCCCTTCTCCTCTTGCCTTCACACTTTCCCAACATCAAAGTCTTTTCCAAGGAGTCTTCTCTGTTAACTAGGCTGCTAACCATTTCCTACAAACTTTCTGTCCTCTGAATTGTTCACTGAGACAATAATATGTCCCTACCTGGAAGTCATGGACAGTTAACCTTTTTCCTGCAAAGAGACAACTGGAGTAAAGGGAGCACAAGAATGCCAAGAGAGTATTTTTTAAAATGTTTCACTCAGAGGCAGAAGATACAGTGAATGCTTCCCCCCCCCCCCCAGAAATGTATGATAGCTCACCCCTATTCAGGTATTCTGATTCATACAATAACAAAATGTTGCTTTATTCTGATATTTTTCTGTAGAAAATATAGAAAATGAAAGCGGTAGTTACTGTATTTTTCCGTTTATAAGAAGACCCAAAGTATAAGACAAACCCCCTCTTTTCTACCCCCAAGTTAGAAAAAGCAGGGATCATAGTGCTCCCTTTTTGCTAAGCCCCGTACCTTGGCAAAAGGCAAGGAAAGAGGCTGTCAAAGTGGCCTTCTCAAAAGGCGAGGGCGTGCTGAGCTTAGCAAAAAGAAAGAGGAGCCGTTGCTCCCTTTCCTTTTTGCTATACCCTGTGCCTTTTCAAAAGGCGAGGGCTCCCTTCCTTTTTGCTAAGCCCAGTGCTCCCTCGCCTTTTGAGAAGCTACAGAGTTTAGTTCCCCTTCCTTTTTGCTAAAGCCCTGTGCCTTCGCAAAAGGCAGTGGTAAAGAGCTGCCTTCCGTGTATAAAACAGCCCTCATTTTTTTCTCAAATTATTTAAGAAAAAAGTGTCATTTTAAACACGGAAAAATACGGTATATTTTTTTTAAAAACTCCTTTAAAATGGAGTATTTTAATAGATAACTGTTAATATTTTAATAGTTATCAGACTACATCTTTAGAGCAATTGATTAAATTCATAATATGAATGTTTATAATCTTTAAAAAGCAAATTGTTAGTGGCAATCTTAAAATGTTCCTGTGCATTCCTGTAAATATGCTACTGTGGCACGAACAAGTGGGTCTGTAACACAATGTTGCCCTGTAGGCCTCCTCAGGGTTATAGTAATTCAGCCACCATCTTCCCTGGGCTACTCCATTCTATCTCTCCACACAGCTCCAGATCTAGACCATCAGCGTTCCACGGCCTCTGAGCATTCTTCCTGGACTACTCTGTCTGTTCCACCATTTTGATTTCCCCCCCTTCTTTTGCACCTCTGGAATTCTCCATTCCCACCAATGTAGACTTCTTGGTGCATGGATGGTACAGTTCTGGCTGTATAACATTCAACATGAGTAGTGTACACATGAGAATGTGCGCCATTCAGAGTGAGTAGTGTAGAGGATGTGAATGACGCTGATTTCAAATCAGTGAGCTAACTATATATTTTAATCCTGTCATCCTATTTGTGTTTTCCGGGATTATCTGTGGTGGTGTAATCCCATAGTATGTCATGTGTAAATGCCTGCAGGCATTTCAAAGGAAAGTTTAAGGACTCTGAAATTAATGTACTGCTTTCTCATTTCAAATATACTAATGAGCAGCAGGTATGAGTCTGTCCAAAAATGAAGTGTGATTATGTAAGTACTGATGATGGGAAAGTTTGATATGCTTAATTGATTAACAGGTTTAATTTGCTATTCATATTAACAGTAAATACTGTCATGATCAGAAGTATATATATAGATAGATTTTGAAAAAAATATGATTTGTAATTTATTATTACTGTTTTATTATTGCAGTTTATATCATTTACAACATATATCATTTATATCATTAAAATACTTTATATTCTGCTTCTTTTTAATTTGCATTTGGACATTGCTATTGATTAAATAGACATAGTACATAAATGTATTGCTACTCCGTCACCTACTTATGTCAGACTTACTACATATGTCTAGACATTTGTTCATTTATTACGTGTCCCACATGCTAGAAATATTTGTAATATTATTATTTCTTTTAAAAGTTTATGCCTAAAAGGGCACTGGTCAAATTAGTGAAGTTAACACAGGGCAAAGACATGTCATAGAGAAATTCTCATTGTTGAGTCTGAAATGTGTTTAAAAGTATATCCATTTTTAAAAAAATAAAAGACAGAGACACCTTAACTAGTACGTGGAGAATTGTAATAAGAAGGAGGAAACATATTCAGCAGTCTACCCATGGAATATTATTTAACTTGTCTCAGATTTTCAAAAAATACAGCTAGAATTTTGTTTGAAAGAACCAATAAGGTTTACTGCTAATAACTGGACAATCTCCAAACATCCAAATATTAAATGGCCCCTCTTCTCTAAGCTTTCTAGCCTTTAAGGAAAAGATGAAGTGAAGTGCAGCTTGTCAGATTTAGAATTTAAGATTGTATTGAAAATTCTGCTTTGGGATGTAAAACAAAAACTTGCCAAAAATCTATACCATTCCAAACCATTTCACTGAAAAAACTGGAAAATTGGGCTTTTTTGTGTAACTAAATTTCTTACATTCATTGCCACACAACTTCCCGCTTTTTTACTGGAATAAAATAGAAAACAGAAATACAAGAGAAGAAGAATTAGCAAAGCCTAATGGTGAAATCTGGCTCTAGCCCAAAATAAAAAGAAAACTTTTACTTAAACTTTCTAGTAGGCACTTTATTTATAGAAACCAGTCAGCAAACCTCAGTAGTGATAGGACTCTTCTTACCTGTTGGCCTCGCAAGAAGCACTGTTTAGAAAAGAAGCATGGCTTACTTATAAAAATATTGGGGTTCGGGGGGACCTACCAAAAGCTCAGATTCTGATACGAAACTCAAAATCTTGGTGTCTAAATTCTCTATAGCTAGAATTACTGATTTGGGACTTAAATCTGCCAAATGTAATAGTTATCTTCAGAGAAGGCAAGTTTATATGCAGTGCCACATTGCATGACATGTACAGCCAGTCCTTAGGCAGAGCAAAATAGCTACCCCAGATGGCACTTTTTAGACATCATGGTGAGTTTATCTGTGAAGATTCGAAGTCACCCAGGTGAGGTTATCTGGAAGTTGACCCATGGCAGCTGGACTTCTTTCTTGTTAGGTTGAAAGGTTTCCCTACTCATTCAAGCAGCTTCTTCAGTCTGAGGAGAGTTGGTAGGAGATCCCTGATATATCCCCCACCTTCCTTTCACTTCCCCCTGGTCTGAATAGGCTCATTAGAAAGACAAAGGACTGGGGGGAGGGGGAGTGAAAATTCCACCTCTGCAGCCCTTCTCCACCCATTGTCCTAGGTCATTAACAGTCATTAACAGTGGTCTTTCTGGTGGGTGTGGTCCTGATCTTTCTGGGGAGGGATGAAAGGGCAGCATGATAAATAGGAGACAGATGATGAATTGCTTAATTTTTTGTTATTTCATTTTACTGCCACAGGAAGGAAGAGGCACTTGTAGGGTTTTTGTTGGTTTGTTTTCTGCCCTGGGGACCAAGTTAACTTGTCTCCCACGCAAAGAGTCATAGGGACTATCCTCACTGAGCAATTTGTTCTTAGCTCAAGTGTGATCTTTTAAAACTCTCCCTCCAATAATGCTTTCATCTACGTGGGAAATAGAGTTGCACGTCCTCTTCTCCCATGCTACAAGTCCACACAGACCAAGGTTTTTCTGGTTTAGTCACAAGTAAGGAGGCACCAGCAACAGCAGGTGAGGACAGCTGCAAGACCTGGGAAAAACTTTGGAGTGAAAGTGGGAGAGACAGAAGGGAGATAATCCCCCCTTTCCTGCTTTTTCCTCAGCTCTGGCTCTATTGGGGCTGCACTGCCTTGTGCTGGTTGACCCCATCTAGTCCACATAGCTCCCTCCCCTGCCTTTTCTCCCAACCCTCATTCAGAGGGCTGGGGTGGCTTTCCTTGCCCCCTCTTTTGTTAAATAAAGTAAGTGGTATATTGATATGGCAATACATCAGCCTAGCATTACATTAGGCATCCTTCAGTCTCTAAAGACTATGGTAACATGCTCTGTATGGAGGACTTGGAACAGCATCTAGTGTGGCTGAGGAGGCCAATTCAAGAGTGACAATCCCTTCCACATTGAAAACAAATCCAATCTGTCCCCTGTACAACTCCCTGATTTTGCTGCTTTCGTGACTTCCTCTTTGCCTCAGCCTGCTGGACAAGGGTCTCTTCAAATTGGGAGAGGCCGTGATGCAACGCCTGCCTCTAGGCTGAACGCTCAGATGTCAGGGTTTCCCATCTGTTGAGGTCCATTTCTAAGGCTCTCAGATCCCGCTTGCAGATGTCCTTGTATCACAGCTGCGGTCTTCCTCTGGAGCAATTTCCCTGTACTAATTCTCCGTACAGGAGATCCTTTGGAATCTGACCATCAGCCATTCTCACGACATGCCCAAGCCAACGTAGATGTCGCTGTTTCAATAATGTATGTATTCTAAAAATTCCAGCTCGTTCTAGGACTACTCTATTTGGAATTTTGTCCTGCCAGATGATACTAAAAATGCGTCGGAGGCAACGCATATGGAACGTGTTCAGCTTCCTCTCCTGCCGTGCACAAAGGATCCAAGACTCACTGCAGTACAGGAGTGTGCTCAGGACACAGGCTCTATAAACCTGGATCTTGGTATATGTTGTCAGCTGCTTATTGAGCCATACTCTCTTTGTGAGTCTAGAAAACATGGTAGCTGCTTTGCCAATGTGTTTATCCAGCTCAACATCTAGAGAGTGTCAGAGATCGTTGAGGCAAGGTACACAAAGTCATGAACAACCTCCAATTCTTGTGTGTAGATGGCAATAGAGGGAGGCGAGTCCATGCCCTGGCCCATGACTTGTGTTTTCTTTAGGCTGATCGTTAGTCCAAAGTCTTGGCAGGCCTTGCTAAAACGATTCATGAGTTGTTGGAGGTCTTCAACAGAGTGGGCAACAATGGCTGCATCATCAGCAAAGAGGAAGTCCCACATGCATTTCAGTTGGACTCCGTTTAATGCGTTCCTATAGGGAAAAACTCACTGGTAAGCGAAGATTCCCCCCATTCGGCCGCCATTTTCGCTGCCCGGTAAGCGAGGGCAGGGCGCGAAAACTCTGTGGGTGACCATTTTATTCTTCCACTCTCCCTTTTAATGTCACAACTCACCTGATGCACCACCCACAGTTCCATTTGGATTCAGGCTAATTGACCACACAGGCTATACAACAAGCTAATTAGGTTTGCACTGAATCATACCAAAAAGAATACATGTCCTACTGCTGAAGCAGATACCGTATGGGGCAATTCAAAATCCCCCAGTTGTACCCAGGTAAGTTAGTGTGTGCATACAAATCTCTGGCATTTGGGAGGGTAAAACAGAGGGTGAGTCCTGATTTTATGATCAAATTCAGTACAGTAGTATTTGTTCCAACCTTACTGCAAATGTTTAAAGAAGAATGCCCTCTTTATCACATATCTTAAGTGGAAATGCAGAGCTTCAGAAGCTGAAGACATTGAAAGTGTAATTGCTGAAACTATTTAAATACTAAAGACAAATAGCCACATTAGTTCAGAGGGGAAAATCTAGATTCCACAGTAGCTATCAGATTTACCAGGGCCAGACCAAATGTCATAAAATACTGAGCAAGGATTTGGGTTCTTGAGAACTTTTTAATCAGGATGAATGGATGACAGAAATGGGGCAAAGGAATTTGGTGAGGAAACCTGGGGCATATGCTGATTGAGGGTCTTAGGAGTGGTTTTGCAGGCTTAATTAGATTAGCTTTTGTTAGGTGGAGTGGGGTGGGGGGATCTGGTGCTTGCAATCCAACTCCCAGCAGCCTCAGGCAGGGTGACCAAGAGCCATGGAAGTTACATTTTAATTTCCACTCAGATAATGGCCAACTAACATTTGGACGGCCAACATTTCCTCACCCCTTTGTTATATTGTTTTTCTTTGTTAGATAGGAATGAGAGTGGTTGGCTAAAAAAAACAACAACAAGCAAATAAACTACAAAAACTAACCAGATGGGATGTATCTCCTATTTTTTGAGCATCTGACCCTGGAGGTCAGATGTGGAAAGACATAGTATATTGGTAAGACAATTAACCAAATATAAGTAGTCATTAAGTAAAAAGTCAATAGAAATATTTCTTGCCTGCTGGATATAAGGTTCCCCCAAGAACTATTTTCAGATAATAGAAAGCTTTCAAAAGAACAAAAGCAATACAAAAACACAGCTATTGCATCAGCTTTACGACTAACAATTTTACTTCGGTGTGAGCTTTTGAGGTTTTATAAGCTGTCTGTAGCCCAAGCTCTTGAGAGACAAGACTTCAGTTGTTCTTTGTTTTCAGTGACACAATATGAAATAGGAATATCACTGCTACTTCTCTGAAAACATCTCCTTCTAGGCTGCAAACATGTGTGCAGAGCTTGAGATACAGGCATCTTACAGACACCACCCCCATCCAGGGTCTGTAGGTTTCTGTTGGTATACTAGCAAACTACAACATGTGTTGTGGAAGCTCTGTATATGTGTTAATATTTAGTTCATGTGGGTTATGTCTTAAGACACAGGAAAAGGAAAGCATTACAGTGAGCTTAAAGAGAAAGTTCATTGACACTGAGAGTGCAGAACCGTATATATTCCTACGTCTTGAGATGCTCTTCGTGTGCCTTTCAAAATGAGTGCCAGTGGGATTCTAAATGAATGCCCTAGGGGTGTTTCTACACTAAAAAGCCAGTGTGACTGACTGACAGCAGACAATAATGATTTAAATCATCATCATATTAGAAGTACAGAGTTGGAAGGGACCCTATGGATCACTGAGTCCAGCCCCTGTCAAGGAGGTACAGTGGACAATCAAACTCTGAACCCCAACTCCATAGCTAGATACATCAACAATTGAACTAAGCAGCAGTTCGTATAATAATCTTAGAGCTGCAGAGCTGAAGAGACCTATGGATCATTGAGTCAGCCACAGTTTGTTTTAACTGCCTAACAAGCCAAAGCCTGGCATGGGAAGCTGACAGGCCAGTCTCCTTGTCCATTAACACAATTTTTCAATAGCGCCACCTGTAGAGCTATAGAAAAAACTGCCATCAGTTGGATTTAAGTGTGGCCTGGCCACTTAAGTTAAACATACCTTAATTCCATGGTGCGACATCATCATCATCTTAGAACTGCAGAGCTGGAAGGAGCCCTGTGCATTATTGAGTCCAGCCCCTGTCAAGGAGGCACAGTAGGGAATCAAACTCCCAGCCCCAACTCCACAGCCAGATACTTAAACCACTGAGCAAACCAGCAGTTCATTAATTTCTCTTGCTGTGTAATCACACTCATAATTTGGAAGCATAAGTCTTGATGGAGTTGTCATACTTACCTCAATACAGGACAAGTATTATGATCCTGCTGGCAGCCAGTCTTTTAGACTGTTTTAAAATCAGTTATCTGCAATATTTAACAATACATGTGAAATTTGTGGAAGCTGTATTCTAATGTCCCACTGTGAAACAGTGTCTTTATATCACTCTTTAATCTGTATCATTGTGTAAACTTGTATGTAATGAAAAAGTTCTCAGAGAGAGAGAGAATCTGAGTGAGTGAGAGAGAGAAATGAATCTTGGCTTCTTTTGAGGTTTAGTGACATTAAGGGTTCTCTGGTTTCCATAGCTGATCTTTTCGGCTGCTGAATACTCTATCATTCCAGCATATTAAAATGATAAATAATAAATGACTAATGAGTTTAGTCTCTAGAGTTCATAATATTTGACTTTTGTGGATACAGGCATGTAGAAAAAGAGATAATGAAATTCAGAAATTAATTCATTGGTAAGCTTATTTTGCTTTTCATATGGATTTTGGCTGCTGTACACAAAAGAACTCATATTTTCTCCAAAGAATCATTTGCAAGGCACAGAAGCACTGCATTTATTTTAATAAATGAGATTCATCACTAGGAAATGATTAAAAACTCAGTGTCAATTTTATATGAAATGCATTTAGAGCTTATTTTGACGTACACCCCCAGCTTCTCTCTGCCAATGCACAGATACATTTTCCTTATTTTTCAGCATTGCTTTCTCGTGCAAAAAGCAATAGTGTAGTCTTTCCTGCATGCACTCACTTTAATGAGGAAAAGCCACAAGCATCAAGGAGACAGAATAGTCCCCAAAGGCCATTAAGGTTCTTTCCCATGCTTTCAAAACACATGGTGGGGAAATGAAGGTCCAAGGGCTTTTCAAGGACAGATATTAAATTACATTTACTCTTCCCCCGCCCCTGAAACTCCCATTACATAGAGTGAATAGGAACGGAAGAAGGCAGACCTAGGTAGACAGCCAAACAACAACTGCAACTACACAAAAAATTGTGGATCATTTATGGAGGGGTAACTTGATCTATTGAGCAAAAAGACTGAATTCTGGCAAAGTAGACTAAGCTAGTAAAATTGACAAATGTGATAATTTTGTTCAGGACCCAGAAATACTTTTCCATACCTTTGTTGATTTAGAAGCAGCCACACGCCCACCTTTCTTCAGCCTCTTTGTAAATATCAGTCTCTGGTCACTACTTTTAAGAACCTAGTGTTTAAAAAATCCCTAGTTAAACTTGCACACTTAACATGTTAGCAGCTGGAAGCTATCCTTTGGGAAGCATCAGTATTGCTACAACCATAGCCCAAATGCTAATTGCATTTAGGCTGTGATGAGGCATGAAAAGGGAAACTTGTTATTTTTGGCATAGAGCAGTAGGGAATGAGTGTCAGATTTGAAGAGAAGTGAAAAGAAAGCCTGATGCTGTGGAACATGGGTTGTGAAAAGTACGAATCAAGGTAAATGGAAAACCATAAAGCAAGAAATGGAATGTGTAAACATTTCTAGTGCCTGGTGTCAGTGAAACTAAAGAACTAGAATGGGGTATTTTTAGTCAGACAACTACAACGTGTTATACTCTGGAAGTTTATTTATTTATTTCTGACATGTATACTGGCCTTTTATTGATTAGCACTATCCTGGGTTGTGTAGATATAAAACAATAAAATGGCACAATCAAGCAAAATTATAACCAGGCAGCAACTAGCAAAGATAAGTCGGCATTAGGCTTGCTGGCACAGCATGAGCAAAGGTATTGGGCATGTAAATTCAAAGGCTTCACTGAAGAGATGAATCTTCAGAAGCCTCTTAAAATTTGGGAGGGAAGGAGCCAGGGGTAGCTCCACCCAGAGATGACTCCAGAGAGTTGGTGTCACCACCAAGAAGGCCCGATTTCTTGTAGAAGATTTTCTGGGATCTAATGAGAAACAGAAGAAATGGAGTAGTTCCAGTACTGAGACAAGATATAGCACAGGCCGTTAGGGGTTATAATGCAAAACCTGAGTGAACAATATCCATCAGACCTCTGAGAGAACCTATCAACCTAACCATCATTCAAGTGTATGCTCCAACTTCCAATACTGAAGATAAAGCTGAAAGCTTTTACACAAGAATCCAAGAAAAACTGATCACACATCAAAACAAAACATGCTTTAATTTGTCTTAAATTTTACCTATGTTTCATATACATCAATAATTTAAAATTGTGCAACCGTCTGATACTAATACAGAAATTAAAGAAAGAACAGTCTAAGGGGCTATAGAACATCAGAAATTTGAACATAAATTCTACAAAATAAATTGTAATTCACACATCACAGCAATTCTATAATGCAGTGGTCCCCAACCTTGGGCCTCCAGATGTTCTTGGACTACAACTCCCAGAAGCCTTCACTGTCACGTCTGCTGGCCAGGATTTCTGGGAGCTGAAGTCCAAGAACATCTGGAGGCCCAAGGTTGGAGACCACTGCTATAATGGGATCATTACCTACCTCCTATCCTTTACTCTTTTTCCTTAGTTCCTTTCAAATAACAGAAGTATAAGTCATCTCATCTCTGGTCTCATATGGTTTTAAACTATTTGGGTGATAAACTTTTGGCTTAAACCCAGTTCCAGGTTTTTCATAGCAATAACCTTTTGATTCACAACAAAAGGGTCTTCCCACACGATCTGAAGCTTACTGTGTTTGACAGGACTTAGTACTAACACTTGATCCTCCACAATAAAATCACAGCACTTTCCTTTTGCATTGTGGTAAGCTTTCTGTTTGTTTTGTGCTTCTTCTACGCTCTCTAGCCACTTCCTGAACATCTTCCAGCCTCTGCTGTAGCTGATTCCTAAACTCAGTAACAGGGATGGGACTTTAAGCAGCCTTTCTCTCCTAGTCCTGTTTGAGCAAACTCAAAGGACCTCTCAAGTTGCACCTAAAGACCACCTCATTTGTACTTGTTGGAATATCTCTCTCAGAAATCAGCTACCCATTTCAGCTACACCTCTCAATCCATGTTGCTAAAAGTAACAAAGCAAAAACAAAAGCAAAACAAAACAAAAAGTAGGCACACCAAAGGAGGCTAAAAAGGTGACAAGAAGGAACGGCCTTTTCGGTGGTGGTCTCCATTCTCCAGAATAAATTACCAGTTGAAATATGCCAGGCTCTTTACATCCTTATGTGTAGGAAATTGGTAAATACAGAAGTATTCAAAGCTGCCTTTAACAACTTATTAACAGCAATTATCCTGGATGCCATTAATTTTAATGTTAATTTTATTCCCCCCCTTTTTATATGAATTTTAGTCCTATACTATTAAATTGACATATTTTTGAATGCAATTTTTTAGATGGGTTTTTGCAGATTTACGTTTTAACTTGTAAACCACCCAGAGTAGTGCTTGCACTAATGGGGTAGTACATAAATAAGACGAATCAATCAATAACTGAACTTGATCAGGGATTTAGAATATGTGGTTCTCCAGTGTCATTATTCTGCAGCTCCTGTGATCTTGTGTTGGCTATCCTGGGCAGGGCTGATGAAGACTGCACTCCAACAACATCTGGAAAGCTATAGTCTCCACACTCCGGCTCTAAAGGATCATTAATGAAAAACAAACAGATTTGGGTTAGCCCTGGGCTCTCTGAAGAGTCCAGTTACAATATCTTATCTTTCTTCCAAAGAGCTTAAGGCAGCATACTTAGTTCCACTTTCTTGTCAGCACTCACACCTTGAATTCAAATCTGACTAATTATGTCAACATTGAATAATTAATGTTTCTTCTTTTCCTACCACCTGTCAAAAGGTTGCTTGTTTTTGCAGATGGCAAATATTCAGTCCTGTGTACCAATTACTGCTTGGAAACATTGGTAGCTCCTTTAGCTGATTGTTACTTCCTGTCATTATTTGTTCCCTGAAATTTTCACAATAAAAAGGAATCACAGATAAATAGTCAACATAACATCTGCTTTTTTTGTTAAAGAGCAGAGCAATTAATCTAAAGGATAATTGACATGATGCACAATTTTTGCTAAAAACAAGGTAGCATCTGCCTGGACTGTTCTAGAAATGTGAAGTACATTAAGTAGATATGGCTTCTAAGAGTCAGTTTAAGCTAAAATTAGTAGTATTTGAATGCTCAGTCTACTGCAAAATGACAGACTCCACAAGATCCAACGAAAAATCTATTTCCACCAACCTGGTTTTAGATTTAGTCACTCCCATCTTCGTAACTCCTCACAAAGCATCTCTCACATACAATGGGAGTTCATCCACTGCAGAATTCAGTGAATTCCATTACAGGGAGGGGCATAGAATTGAAAGATCTTTGATCTGTTTTCAAAGCCAACCTGTGGTTGACAACCCATGGAAAGCTCTTAATGATCAACAAGGACTATGGCTTTAAGAGTCTTTGAAATGAGTCCACTCTTCTTAAGCAACACCCTATCAAGATCCACCCTTTCTCGACTGAAGAAAATGACTGTTTAAAACAGGGGTGAACAACTTCTTGGGGGCAGCCAACACTATATTGGATCTCATCAACTCACCAAGAGACTGAACCACCTCCTTTCTCCACCAAGCAAATTATAAGAAGTTAATACATTCAAGATGTTTAATGAAGCATCTCTAGGCAGATTTTTCCAGTCTTTTGCCAACTATATACTACACCAACTACAAATTGGCTTCAAACTGCAGTTTTTATATTTTCCTGTATACTTTCTTCCATGTATATTAATCATATATAGATGGCATGTACATTTTGGAACTGAAGAGTCCACACATCTGGGGTAATGAGTATGCAGAAATAGCACCTCACCGTTGCCTCATCTTCCCTTCACCAGCAGGTGGCAACAGCATCCAATTCAGGTGCATAGGGAAAAGGCTTCTTTGCTGAGACTAAACTTTAAATGACTGACTCATCTGGGGAAAAAAGGGGCACAGACATACAGACAAATACGGAACAGCATCACCCTGTTCCTCAGCATCTTTATAGTGATCAATTATATGAATTGCATGAGAAGACAGGCAAGAGATCAAAGCTACATTGAGACTGGCAGTGCTCAAAAATGTTGTGAAAGTGCACGCCTCTGTCCATTTCCCTACCTCTATTGTTTTTCCATTCTAAATTCCAGTGCAAAAACGTATGGTGCATTTTCACCATAGCATGGCAACGGTATCTCTGCATCCAAAGAGAGAATAATCTCCCTCAGCTGTCAACTACTTTTCTCATGGGAAATGCTAACTTAGCTGCTGTAATAGACAGAAAACTGAAAAGCCTTAGCAGTTTTTGCTCAGACTGTGGCTGGATATTCTCTCTCTGCTGAGCTCCATCATCTCCTTCAACAACAACTTTGATTTGCTGTGATAAGTTCCACTTACATTGGATCCAGTCATACAAATGGGGGTGAGCACACCATTCCACTTCTTCTGTATTCATTCTCCCATTAAGCAACTCCCTGGACCACTTTACAGATAATCCCCAAAGATATCTGTGCCCAAGAGCATCTGCAGGAATTTTCCTGATGGATTGCAGATCTGTATAGATGTATGTAAAGCATCGTTTGGGTGTACAACATCCATCACTAGAACATAGTGTTTTGCGTGTGCTTCTTAAAATAAAAAATAAAAGTAGGATTCCAGGGGAGTGAAGCACCCACCCTTCCGCCCACCCCCATGACTCTCCTTACATTTTGTTGTTGTTTCCAAACATAGTCAACTGCTATGAGAACTGAGGCACCATTAATAAGCCACACACTAATGAAGACTTTTGGCTGCCTGTTTCACCTTCCTTACCCCTCAATATTTTTTTCATCAGAATGCTTACTTACCAGATAGGTTTGTTCTGCTTTTCTGTTTCCTTTGAGTGAAATCACCCTAACATATTATAAAGATATCTTATCCAAATGTGTTCATGGTGTCTGTTTGGTTTCATCCATATTGCTGTCATCAGTCTATCCCCATTGCCACATTATCATTATGTCAAATCCTAGTCATTTTTAAAGCTCAATTACTGTAGCCTTCAACTCACCGATTTTCTCATTTGAAATAATTGCTGAATACTTCATTTGTCCCTTGTGCTTTCACAGTTTTGACCACAAAAAGCCTCTAGGATTCTGTATCAGTTCCCATGTACCCTTTCTTCTTAACATTCATTTTATCTCTGTTGCATTGTGTTGTGATAAGATGGTGTTTAAAATGGACCTCTATGTATGCTTTCAGTGCTTCTGTTTTCCTTCTAGCACTGTTCCCCAAACATCTCTTATCTTGGTTTTTTGATTATAGTTGGCTTCAAAAAAATTTCCACTAAACCTGTGTTCTAAATGAAAAGTTATCCCTCACTTTAAGGCTCTCACATGCTCATTTGATATCCAGGCCGCTGTGACATCACATCCATCTCAGCCAGTGAATAAGGAGTGTTCACAAAGTGATAGATCATAGCCACTCTGTGCCAGCCTCAGATTTTATTTGCTATATATTCATCACTCTGACAAATATCTCATTAGTAAAACTGCTCTGCTGTGACAAACTTCTGCATCTTAATTTAACTTCTTAATCATAATTCTAAACATGGTAGCACATAGGGGGTGGGGAATTTCTAATTCTGATGAAAATGACAGTTATCAAAGAAACATAGTCTATTTAATCTATCTATCCATCTCAAAAGAGTGTTAAACTAAATGGTTGGGCTACCTTGTCAAATTGAACTATAGTGTACGAGAAGGGAACCCCCTGAAAATCAGTCAGAAGCAGCCTGTTTGAAGGAGCACTCAATTTAGCCAGATTTCCAGGCTCTCTGTGTAGCAATTCAGCAGCTGGGGACTATGTCTAGCCCACAGGTCACATATGGCTCCTCCTGGCCTGTTTACAAACTGCAAGGGTGGAAAGAGGTTGACAGGAAGAACATAAGCTCCTTGTCATCCCTGCTTCTTACTTTTTGCCAGGTGTGCTGTTTCCAAATCATGGGTGCACTAAAATTATGGCTTTTTAAAAATATGTTTTCTCCGGGTAGTAAGTACTACTCCAGAGGGTTAAACCAGACCAGACCAGACCAAAACAAAACAAAGTTCAAAATGAAATGGAAAACTCCCACTGCAGAAGAATGGTCACTGCATATATTTCTGTGACTAATAATATTCCTCAAATACCAGTCATAAAAGTTCATTTATGGCTGGCATCTGAGGAACATACTGAAATGTGTTATCTGGTTCAGAAGCAGGGGGAGAAATCGAATGGCCCCCTGAAATGTTAGGTTGGATCCCTTAGCTAACGGCTTATTCCAACCATGACCTAAGGCTGGACCCAATCCTATGACATTTCCTTTATTTAGATATCAGAGCATGCTCACCAGTAGATAAATGAGAGCATTTTCAGACATATTAGTTAGCATTACAACATATTTCTGTTCCTTCTCCTCCACCTACTCAATTTCCCATTAAATTATACGTAATCATTATGGCTGTTTGTTTAATTCTCCCAATCACCTGAAGTGTTCAGGAAGTATTATTCGTGAGAGAGAAGAGGAATGAAACAGAATTCTGTATGACTGACAAGAACAGAGCTCTAATATTTGATATCCCTGTGAGAGGGAGTTCCAGAGGCTGATCATGTCTCCATCTGAGCTTGGAAAAATTACTTGTTTTGCTCTAGAGTTCCCAGAATTCCACAGTTAGCAAGGCTGCTGGCTATACTAACTGGGGGATGCTAAAATACATTGAATCCTTCTTGATAGGAAACCTGGGTTTCCTGTCAAGAAGGATTCAATACATTTCATGGAACTGGAATAGCTTTTCATTTAACTTATGTAAGTAAGACAATGCATTGTTCAAGCATTATTTAATTTAGACACTTGGTTGTAAATAATTTCCTAAGCCTCACATTATTCTAAGGAAAGCAATGTGATCATACTCTTTTAATGGTGTAAGCCGCCTTGGGTCCTTTTTAAGGGTAAAGGTGGAGTAAAAATATTTTACATAAATAAATAAATAAATAATTTTTGAAACTTTAACTTCATTTTCTCTTTGTGGTCTGACACACAACACAGGAGAATTACCAAACACCAGGGCACTGAATAATCATGATTCTTATAAGGATACAGCAAACTGAGATTTTTCTTCCTTTAAAATGTTTGAGTTAGGCATCGCTCTAACAATCGAAAGTGAGTGGGTATCAATGTTTCATCAGAAAAAGATCCCCACCTGCTCTTAGGAGGCTAGGTCAGCGATGCTCTTTCTGCCTGCTTTTGAATTCTGCAGCAACACATGCTAATGCTTTCTGTGTTGGTGAATCAATTCAGCTTTTGCTCACTGCAAGCCTGAATGGCTGGCAGAAACTCAAATTCATTGAGGAATGTAGGTCATTGTCTTCCAGTGACACTACAGCACCCTGCTGTGAAATTGAAATGTGATGTGGCTCTTATAATTGAAAGAATAGAAATGGATAGGTGACTAGAACATCAAGAGCTACACGAGTGGAAGAAATCAGTCATCTTCACATGAACACATTTGATTTCTATTGTTGTTTCAGGGTTTGAGAAAGAAAATGTGTGCCCATTATATTTTGTTTGATAAAGGGGGCTGTTTGCCACCTTGAAATCATCAGAGGAAGGTGGGATATAAATATAACAAATAAATAAGTAAAATTAAGCTAAATCTCAGAAAATATTGGGTCATTAACAATAATGCAGTTCGGTAATTTTAGATTCTGGAGTTAATGGTCTTCCAAGGAAGGGCTTTTTAGCAACAGTGTATATATCATCCATATGCAGTGGTGCCCTGCACCACAACGATAATCCATTCCCCTGAAATCTCTGTTAAGCGAAAACATCATTCAGTGAAAACAGTTTCTCCATTGGAATGCATTGAAACCCATTTAATGCGTTCCAATGGGGAAATTACCTTGTCGTCCAGTGAAGATCGCCCATAGGGGAAGCCATTTTCCGAGGGCCAATCGGCTGTTAAAATGGCTGCCCTGCAAAGTATGGGTCTGGAAAACACAGGGCAGCCATTTTGCAGAGCTGGAAAACATCGTCGTCTTGTGAACAAACAGTTCGCAAAGCACGAACCTAATTGTCATCAAACGAAAATCCCCCATAGGAAACATCATTTTGCGATTGCTATAGTGATCGCAAAAAAGTCACAATCCTGCGGATTCGTTGTACAGCGGGGTCATCGTCTAGCAAGGTACCACTGTATATAAAGGGGATTGCATCCATAAATTACAGTGTGTATCTACAGGCTATAGTCTGTCCAACAAATGTATATATGAACAAAAGATATTTGTTTGGTAAGCCTCTGGTCTCAGATACAATTCCTTTCTGAAAGTAAAATTATTAGCACTCCAAGAAGAGTCATTATGCTAGTCTTTAGACAATTTAAATTAATTAATCTCTCTTGCTATTATGTAATAGACACTTTGAGGGTTCATTAATAATAATAATTGTGTGCCATCAAGTCCATTCCAACTTTTGGTGATCCATTTCAAGGTCTTCTAGGTAGAGAGCACTCAGAAATGGTTTAGCATTCCCTTCTTCTAGGGTGCCCTGGGACTGTGCACTTGCATCTGGGAACAGCACTTCTCTATTTGGGGACATTAAAGAGAACTCAACAGACTTCTCTACAACTATATATTTAAATGACACTCCTCCATGGAGGCCAGTCACAGTGACTGAAACAAAAACCCTTAATAGAAGTATGAAATCAGGCAAGGCCCCGGGAACAGATGCCATTCTCCCTGAAATGCTAAAGGCTAACATGGATTGGTGGGCACCTTTGTTGACCTGTGTCAATGCTGTTGTCACTTTGAGAGATCATTACCAGTGCCTATATTCCTTTTGATTTGGTCCCCGCTTCCTCAACCATACACATTGTGTGTACACAAACCAGTGGTTTAATATTATACATCAGCTACGTATCTCATGTATTATTTGAGTATCATTTCCCTCATTTACTTCCAGACGTGCTAAATTATCTCTGCTGCCTTTGAGGTTCTTCTGCTATGTCCTGTTAGATAAAATGGAGTGGTTGCTTTGGGAATCATGGGAAAGTAGCAAATCATTATTTTTTTAAGTGAAATATTATTGAATTTTTACTGTGAGAATGAAACTGTATGTACAGTTTCGTGCCACAGGTTCCCAAATAATTTGGGCCATTTTGCATACCATGCTGCTTGATTTCAGGATGCTATTTGATGCTGTGTTTCAGACAACAAAATGCCTCATGGCAGACCCACTTCTTGTTCATTCTTCTGAAGGTGGAGTCCTGTGCTGTTGCTCCAGATATTCCATCCTGATAGTGCTTCTGATCACTAGAATATTGCAATTGCAAGAATCTAAGATGAATGAACTGCCTAAGGGGAAGCCTTAAGTGCTGGCCAAATTTCATGTACTTACAAAGCCAAATATAAAGTTTCATGACATAGCTGAAAGATCTTTTAAACTGTACATCAGCATGTAGGGAAAGATGTCTTCTAGACACCCACTGTCCCTGGCTTCCCTGACAACTCCACCATGAATTTAGATGCTATTTTCTCTGAATGGAAGCATGCCATGCTAGACCTGATGAAAAAACCATCCCTTTTCCAGTTGTCTGTGAACTGGCTTTGATATTTGCATTAGGGATCCACTTACTGCATCAATACCACCACTCTACTTCTAAAGCATGTGTGCACTCCATAATGTGCCTTGCCCTTTGGAAAACTGATCAGTTAAATCTGATCCTCTTTAATGTTGACATGACTTGCAGCAACAGAACTGTCACAGTGCATTTCAATTAGGTTTGATTTCCTTACCTAAACGGTCTTAAAAGCTAATTGCCACAGAGTGCCTTTGTCGGCCCATCATGGGGAAAATACATGATTATCTGGTTGGCTGGGGGAAATGAATACACAATGCTTGCATGGGCATCTGAGAGATACATCTAAAGAAGTGGAGATGATGGAAAGAATACTGCTCCTTTAGTGTACTGGTTCTCAGACTCGGGGCCCTAGAGGTTCTTGGACTATAACTTCCAGAAGCCCTGTACTGGGTAAAGCTTCAGGGATTTGAGGAATGAGTGATGGCCCAGGTTTGAGAGTTCCTGCTTTAGCATGCTGGCCAGAATCCTATCGGGTTTTTTGCTGGCCTAAGTATAATTGCATATGTTGCAGCAGTGAATTGCCTCTAATTAAATAG
Organism: Pogona vitticeps; assembly: GCF_051106095.1. Taxonomy (NCBI): domain Eukaryota; kingdom Metazoa; phylum Chordata; class Lepidosauria; order Squamata; family Agamidae; genus Pogona; species Pogona vitticeps. The sequence goes on along the minus strand of NC_135787.1, from coordinate 145,449,641 downwards.
CTGCAGCTCACATTTCTGGTTGCATGCCAGTTGCACAACTTAGCATGCAACCATGCGTATGAATCGCATTTTCTTAATTAATGTCAGTTAATCACTGCCATTTACTCAATTACACTTGCACCAGCATAAATCCCCAATGGGATTCCTGCCACTGTTTCCTAAACACACGTCCCTAGTGATTGTCAGACTACAGGTTGCAGAATCCTTGATGTCTGGGGTTTCTAGGTGCTACAGTTTAACAACATCTAGGGACCTGTCATGTCTTACCAGGAAGTGTCTTTCTGAGAGACAAAAACCAGGAAGAATTGGAAGGAAAAGCCTAAGGCCTCAGCTGGCAGCCCCTGTTCAGAAATGCTGGAGGCAGAGCCTGGCTCTCCTGGAGAGATCTGAATCCTTTCAGAGAAGGAGGGAGCCTTTGAGGAAGAATACAGTGGGGTCTTGACTTGAGAACTTAATCCGTATTGGAAGGCAGTTCTCAAGTCAAAAAGTCTGTAAGTCAAGTCTCCAGTGATCTACAGTGCATTGAAAACCGATTAATCCCATAACAGGCCGTTTTTGTTCCATTTTGGTTTTTTTCTGGTCTGTAAGTCAAATCTCAGGCTGCAAGTCAAACCTAAATTTTGCGGCCAGAGAAGTCTGTAACTCAAAAAGTCTGTAAGTCAAGCCGTCTGTAAGTCAAGGGTCCACTGTAAACCCCTAGCCCCAGAGGACAAAGTAATCTCAGAGGGTGGGACAGCTAAGACCAAATGCACCAACCAGTTCAGCAGAACACATCTAGATTGTAGAGGGGGTGCAGGCATGTGAGGGAGCCACCTATGCCACGGCTGGACAGATATGCTGCTCAAGTCTTAGCTCCAGTCTCAGAATAGCTCTCTGAAGATGCGCCATCTCAAAAACCAAATCTATATACCTTCTTTACCCAGGCACAGTGGCTGAAATCCTTTTGCATTACAAAAGCAAATCCATAAGTTTTGGTCTGTTTCTCACTCTTATATAAAGTGTCCCACCATGATTCTCAGGGGCACATGCATCCCCATGCATCCCCAGCCAGTGGGAAGAATCCAGATTTTGTTGTTGTTGTTGGTGTCATCTTTGACGTTGTTGTCATCATCATCACCATCATCATGTAGCAGAGTGTAAGGTCAATTCTGACTTACTGTGATCCTCTTTAGGGTTTTCCAGGCAGAGAATGCTCAGAATTGCTTTTACCTTTCCCTTCTTCTGGGTTTGTGCAGCTTACTCAAGGCCACACAGGCTGGCTCTACTTGCCGGAGGCATAGTGAGGAATCAGACTCCCAACCTCTGGCTCCACAACCAGATACCTAAACCACTGAGCTATCCAGCCAGCCCTTGTTTCACATAGAGTGAGTAAAATTAGAGGGATAAAATAGGGTTGTGCATTAGCCAGGGCTAGAAATAAAGCACGGCAACTGTGGCTTTGCCCCAAGCTGTCATAATTTAAAAATAAACATGTTCTTTTAAGTCAGTTCTGGCTTATGGTGACTGTGACATTTACCCACATGACCCCTGCTTGTTTCACCAAACCGTGAGCTCACGGAGTATCCCAACATGCCCTTTACCTTGTTGCCACCAGTTGATCTTTTTACCAGCCATGTTTCCTATGAAAGACTGAGGTCCATTCAGTACTTAACTTCCTTTCCCCCCCCCTTACACTCTGCTACAGCCCCCCTTCTATATAGCTGGCTCCGCCTCCCAACAACTCCCATTGGTGCAGGGTAATATGGGAAAGCAGGGTGTCCGCTACAGTGACCGTTTTCAGTTTTCCAGGCAGAGAATACTCAGAAGTTGTTTTACCTTTTTTCAGGCCATCCTAGGACTGTGCAGTTTGCCCAAGGCCACACAAGCTGACTCTGCTCATAGGAGGCACAATGGGGAATTGTACTCCCAGCCTCTGGCTTTTCAGGCAGATAATTTTAGAGAACACCAAAATCTAGAGTTGAACAACGGGACGGGGAGGGGGGAGGAATGCAACATCTTCCGACCCTATTCACTTTCATAGGGTTTTTTAAATCATTTTTTTGAAGGCATAGTTTTTGTCTTTTTCACCTTCTTCTTTTGCTTTTTCTTCACGGGGGATCACACCCACGCCTCTTGCCCCAAGTAGCTAAAAATAGCTGGTTGCAACCCTGGTATCAACTTTGGCTAAATCTAGAATCCTGAATTGAATCAATTTGATCCAGGACAATTTGTACAAAGTCTGAGGTGAAGCAAAATGGGCAGGTTCAATTTGAAGGCAAATGATCATCACCATAATTGCAGGGTCTCAAGTCAATTCCAACTTATGCTGACCCTTTCCAGGGTTTTCGGGTATAGAGTGCCCACAAGAGATTTATCTTTCCCTTCTTCTGGGGGGTGTCCTAGGACACTGCAGCTTGCCCAAAGCTACACCAGCTGGTTCTTCTATTAGGATGCACAGTGGGAAATCAGACTCCCACCCTCTTAAACTCCCTGATACAGACACCTAACATGAGGGAGCAGACAGCAGGGAGGGATTTATATGCAAGAGTATAGGGGGGAGAGAAGGGAACTAAGCTTTGCTCAATGCCAACTATATTATTATTATTTATTATTATTTATTTAATTTATATCCCGCCTATCTAGTCGTGGTGGACTACTCTAGGCGTAACAATCTGAGGCCAGAAGGGAGCAAATGTTAAAGGTATTTGGTATACAACCCCCAGAAGCTACCTCTCTAAAATCTCATACATGTAGTCCCCACTTAAGGGTCTATTATGCCCCCAAATTTTATCGACATTAGTACAAAAAGATGAGAAAAAAACTGTAGCCACTTTTGTTTTTCAGTGCAGGTCAGTTGGAAAGCTGTTGCTCTGATTTGGATTTGGGACACAAATTGAATTGAGAGGGTTCCAGATCACCACATTCTGAATGGGGAGTAGCCAACAAATGAAATCAGAGGAACCACATACAGCCCTAATTTAAATTGAATCCTCTTGATTTCAGTGGACTTTTACTACTCTCACTATGATAATATGGTTCCAATTCAATAAAATGTTGCCTGCTTAAGAGGTAATTTTATTTTAAACAAGCCCACAAATGATTTGCAGCAAGCAAAACAAAACAAGTGAATATATGCTCATAATGCAGGGACAAAAACTGTGTGCATTTCTGATTAAATCCCTGAAGTTCAAAGTAGTCATTTGCAAGCAGTTTGATCTGACTTAAGATATAAAAACATCCCAAATGCCTGGGTAATATTATCCTGCCCCTCAAGACATAGAAACAGAAACAAAGCATATATGTGCAACCAGCATAGCATGCCAAGGTTGACTGGATCTATTTTTCTCTAGCCCCATGAACTTAAACATTATATATACCAATGTTCTGATACCCCAAGAAATCACATGGGGTATAAGAAAATTGTTTTTTCCAATATTGGCTTTCCAGACAACATTACTGTATGATATTCAGTGGCGAAAATACCACCTAATACTTTGGAATGTTCACATTTTGTTGAATAACCAGGACTTTGCAATATACTGGAAAATGTTATTTCTCCAAATAATGTGCAGATAATGCTACACTTTTCATTCAGATGCCAGACTTCTCCAAATTTGTCAGTGCAGTTCAGATCTTGAAAAGCACACACACTGGTCCCTAGAAAGTAATATGAGCAGTGATGAGAGTGAGCCATAAAATCTAACAAGTACAATAGATTTGTTATTTTCTTGAGTAAAGCCCCAGTGTATGCAAGATCAGAATGACCTATCAGTAGCAACATAATACTGTCTTTCTAGATGGACTATACTTATTGGCATCTACAGTGGAAGCGTACATTCTCGATTAACTCTGATCTGAGTCAAATCAAATTTTCTGATAAATTCTAGTTCAGCAACGTTTTGGAAATATGTTACAAAAAAGTACATTTATTATGTCAAAGAAACTCCTTGTGGTGATTCCATTTAAAGGAATAACTGTTTTATGTACAGTTACAGTTTTAAAATATTAACTACAATAGGTTCGTCTTGCTGTTAATTTTCCTGAAGGCTTCCCTCTCTGATTATGATTTAGCTGAACCCCTGGTTATGATGTCCAGTAGTGCTAAGTGCATTGCTTCCATGTAGCCCATTTATGTACTGTGTTTAACTAGTGTTTGTTTGGTCTTTTTCCTTCCCTCCTTCCTTCTGTACGACAATCAAAGCTTGTGGACATTTCTGCTGGGGCATTCTGGGAATTGTAGTCCACAAGTAACATTTCCAAGCTCTTCTAACAACATACCAAATTTGCAAGTCTCTGTTGTTAACATCCACTCCTGACAAAGTTCAATGCCCTGAGAATATCCTTCAAGAAACCCTGTTAGGGAAAACACGTTGATACAAGTGTGTTTCCCCTAATAAACTCAAGGATTAGCTGTTGGCAACTGGCTTGGATTGGAAAACAGGGGAGTTAACAGCCTGTAGTCTAGTCCTGTGGTCTCAGTCCAATTCCAGGGGCAGGAATTCCTGTGGCTGCTTTAAAAATAAGTTACAAGAGACAGGAAATCCAATCAGAGATCTCCAACTTCTCATCCAAATTGGCTTTGAGTTGGCAATGCTGAGAAGGTAAAAGGACCGTGTGTGCCTGGAAAATATGAAAAGATTTGTGATGGGGTGATGAAAGGCAAAACTTATACCAAATGTCACAGTGCACAGTTGTCCTTTGCTGGTGGGCCACTGAGTGAACTGAGAGATGGACTAGCTTATCCTTCAGCCTGATCCAGCAAGGAACTTTTGATATTCCTCTAGTACAGGGCAAACCTTGAATTTAATAGAGCTTGGAAAATATTATCTTTTGGTTTAAGCTCTTGATTGCTGGGCCAAGTATGATTCCATGAAACCGTCATCAATTTCCACTGTGCTAAAATTTAATGAGGAAATAAGTTATGTTGGGGAGATACACTGATTAATCATATAATTTGTACAACAAAACTAGATATCAGATGCTAACATTCCTTTAAATTTTTTTCCTCATAACTGGTCCACACCTTCTAAGAGAAAATAAAGTCTTTACAATAGGTAAAAATACTGAGCACTTTATCATTTTTTTTAAAAAATTGTTTGTTTAAAAAATCCCCAATATTGTTTTTTTGTTCTAATGAGACTTCAAAAGCAGTTGGATAGCTCAGTGGCTTAGTCCGTTAGCCGGAAATCCAGAGGTTGGGAGTTCATTTCCCCATTGTGCTTCCTTGACACAAACTGGACTTGATAATCAATTGAGTCCCTTCCAGTTCTGCAGTTCTATTGTCATGAATGTCATTTTATCATACTTAATTCATTTTATAAAATGTAATTTTGAATGTGCTTAAGTTACATTAAAAAACTGTGTTTCCTCAGTTGCCAGAGGTATAAACTGACTTACATTCTTCTGGTAACAAAATACAGTACCATAAAGCAGGAATAACTGCAATTTTATTTGTGGGCACTAGTGAATTGAAAACACATTTAGGTTTTCTTTTTGTATTTCTTTGCTTTGGTTTATTTCACAATATGAGAACATATTATTCATTCAAGATAGATTGCTCTCCTGCTTAAAAGTTAAGTACCCTTATGTTTCCCAATAGACAGCAGCTTCGAAAGATAAAAATTAGAAAGCTTTAGAAATTAGTGGAGATGAAAATATCATTATGGGTTTATGGAAGCATAGCAGTGGCTACATTTGCATGGAAGAATGGCTGCAATTAAAGCTGGAAGTACGATAGGACTGTGAAGAGGTGATTGAGGCAGTCTTTCTGTGTTTGTGAAATCAGACTTCAAGAATTCCTTGATGGATAGCTCTGTGGAGGTTGGGAGTTTGATTCCCACCGTGCCTCCTTGACAGGGGCTGGAATCTATGATCCATAGGGTCCCTTTCAACTCTGCAGTTCTAAAATTAATTCCCAAATGAAAAAAAGGCAATTTGCATAACCCTAAAAGTAAGAGAAGCACATACTGTGACATTCAAATGCTTTAGTTAAGAATGTTCATTTGCCAGTCACAGGCTGCCTGTAAAGTCTGTTTATAGTACAAAACTCTGCAGAGTCTTGGTTTTTGTGGGCCAGGGTCATAAATGAAGACTTGTTCTTCACTTATCAATTTTTGCTTATTTTGGAAGGAACATCTGTGCGTTGGATAACTTGCTAAACAGGAGAGAGATCAGTGCTATCATTGACAGCTTCCAGTCTCAGCCTTTCATAGGGAAAGCTCTTGTATCTCATTTGTAAATCATCTGCTTTTGAAACCAACTCTTTGAAAAAAAATGTAGGAGACACCCTTTTAAAAAAAAGCTTCTATGATGCTCTCTGCTGGATGTTTGTTTGTTCATTAGCACCAACATGAAACTTTCCCACCCAAGGAGTTCTTAATGCCTGAACATGATGTTTTGAGGTGAATTGGCTAGGCTCATTGTGGAAACATTGAAAAGTGCTTTAGGAATTGGTACATAGTTTGATCTTCCAGTTCAAGTGTTTCACACTTGGAGAGATGGAAGGAAGAGAGACATGGATGTCTGTAGATGAAGGAAGATGAGTGGGGGAATAGTGGAGAGATGGGGGATTAGAGGTATCACAAGTCAGTATTTTTCTTCCCTTACCCACATGTGGAAGGAAGCAGTTCTTGCAATTGGATTGAAAGTTTTGCAGGCAGTGGGGCAGATGCAGAATGAAAGAAAGGTTAAATGAAAGAGAGAAACACAAAAGAACACAAAACTTTCATGCAGCCCCTTTAAAGAAAACTATTCATATTTCAGACACTGTCTTTTGGGAATCAACAAAAGAACAAGAAAATGAAATGAAAGCCTCTTTCATTTTTTCCCCTTTTGTTAAAATAATGAAAGCCCCATCCCTAACCATAGTTCTGTTAAGAGAACAAAGGCCAAAATCCAGCTACAAGTCCCAGCCAGAGGAGGCCAACTGAATGGAATCAAGCCAAATTATATTAGAAGCAGAGGAACAGCATGTGACTAAATCTAATGACAAAACTGTTCACAATATACATCCTCTCCTGCTTAGGATCACATGGGAAAAAACAGGGAAAAGACCATGGAAGACTCTGGAGGAGAATCAAATACTGCTGAAAATCTTATGTAAAGTTATGTTTGTGCAAGCTGACTACCTTATCAGCCACAGACTTTTATCAGTCATTAAAAGTTTTGATAGGGACTTTAGGTTTAGGCAGTGCCTTTTCCTTAGCCCTAGCAGAGTTTTATCCAATTCAGGTACCAGTATGCAGACAAGTAGAGGAATGAGAGTCCGTTAAGGTAAAGAAAAACTGTATTGTTTGCAGTAGTATTAGAGTCATACATACAGAGTTGTCTTAGTCCATTCCAGTAGTCATACACAATAAAGCATTCAAATTCAGTGCCGTTACCATAGCACATATCCAGAGTCTTTAGCAATATTCAGCAGCGTAAATCAGTCATTCAGAGTGTCTCCTTCTGTCCCTCTTCGTTCAACCCAACAAACAGTGCTGAGAGGCTATCTACCTTATTGCCCCCTCTGGCCTATCAGGTATTAGCTTCTGTAGCGTTTTACCTCAGCATTTTGATTCCACAGCTGGATTAAATCAAACTGGTCAGCTTGTTGCTTCCTCCGCTGAATGAGGTGATTAGACTCTTTTTACAAACTTTGGTTCCTCAATTCTTACACAGCTTTTCTAGTCTACCTCCTCCCTCCCAGGTTCTGATGCTCCCTTGTGTTCCCTCTTTGGCCTGGGAAAGCTTTCCAGAGCTTGGGACGGGGGCGGAGAGGGGGAGTCATCAGCTTGCATATAACATTACCCAAGAGGATTTGGGCCACTGTAGAAAAATAAAGAAAGAGTTGAATTGCAGGAAGTAAGGAGAAGCACAGGGGGATATAGGTCCTGCTGCATTTAGGGGTTCTGTGTCTGGTAGCAACAGCAACAACTTTTTGGCATCAGAAGTGAAGAAGGAATCCACCAAGAATCCACCAAGTGGTCAAGAGACAGGAGCATCAGAGCCAGAAACACCCTTTGTTGACTGGTTTTACTGAGTGTTAAAATGGAAAATGGTGGAGAGAAGAACGACTTTAAATGCATGATAGAGCAATAAATACATAAATAAATATTCAAGGGCAATAAATTAAGACACCTTGGTCTATATCTGATTGTGCTCTTGGAAGTAGCTGGTTATAAATGGTTTGTTAATATAAATAATTCCTTTTTCTAATAACAAAAATTACTTTATGATGGTAACTTAATAATGGATAACTTCACTCCTTTTGCAGTTAACGGTAATTTTTCTATTACATTTGTAATGGGGGGTGGCCTCTCTAAATTGCTTTAAATTTTGGCTTCTGTTGTCCCTCATGATCTTGCCTTTTGCTCTGTTGTAAGTGTTAATGTGACAAGGATGACAAGAGTGTGTATTTTGTACCACAGGCCAGCCACTTGTAGCATTCAGCCATTCTTTGAAGTAACTAAAAGTAACTATTCTGATAACTTTAGAAAAATGAGGATCATATTAGTTTTAACAATACTGCTCTAATGGAATGAAGAACTTTTGGTGATTGAGCTTGGAACTATAATCAACTATTTTTTTTCAAGTAACTTTCCGAACTTTGCCTTTAGGCACATTATCGGACATTCACAAGTCTATTAGTGGCTTTAACTAGTCAGCCAAACAGTATTAAGTTTGCAGGTTCATGAATTCTAAAATGGTGGCAGATCTAATCTCAGTAATAAGTGGCTTAACCCTGGTTGTTTGAATGACCATTTTTCCTCCTACAGCATTTTTTTCTGCATATTCTTCTTCCATGTACCATTAAAATGTTCTATTTTTAACTTTTCTTTTATGCTTGTGAAATGGTTTGGATGAATTTCATGAGCAGATGGATAGTGACAGATGGTGAGGGGGTGTATAAGAGTAATCCATAGCTACCAAGAGGGTATATAACATCTATCATATGACAGTAGAAGCAGGCAGATATCCAGAAGTACAAATGAATACTTAGGGTAAAGTAAAAGACTAGCTTCCTGAGGAAAACAGGAGTTCCATTAAAACAAAGTTCCACTCATGATTATGAATACTGGGTCTGACCAATGTTTATGCTGTTCCTGTATACTACAGCCTGTGTCTTCATTACCCTAGTATAGAAGCTGATTTATAACATATGTTCCTCTGGATTTCCCAATAACTATAGGCCAATTCACACATATGTATAGATCATTTCTAATTTATTTTTATTGGATTGGCTTGTTTTATTTATGTAAGGCTTTTAAACTGCTTTTAATTGTTGACAACATTTCTAGTTAGCCTAGAGTACATTAAAAACCAGAAAATACAGTTAGATCAAGCAAAAGAATAGCAAAACAAGGTCATAAGCATCCCATTCTATGAAATTTCAGAATCAAAGTCTGAGACCCAGAGAAAGGAGCTCCAGCTAAAACCTTGGGCTTCAGTGCCAGAACCCGAGATGTGTCAAACCTAAGTAAAATCAAGATAAAACAATAAAACAGTAAAGTATTTCATGAAAATGCCTATCATTTGTACAGATAATAGAGTAGGCTGGTGCTAAAGAAAAGGTCTGAGCAAACAAAAAAGGCTTCATCTGGCAGTGAAGAAACCCTATAGTGGGGTCATCATTTCCCACAATGTAGCACAACAGAGAAGGTTTTCTTCTGAATCATGACCAAGCGGACTTCACTAGACCACAGAACACTGAGAGCAGAGTTGTCTACATGGTGGCAGGCAGCCTCTCCATGAACCTGACCCTTTGTTGTTCAGGGCCAAGAGTAACACCTCAAACTTGGATCTGTGGCTAATATGCCCTGCCATCATCCCAGGAAGGTCACCTAAGACCTTTCGTATTTCATAGCTGAACCTGTGACCTGTCTGTACTGAAAAACATTTGTGTTTGAGGCATGTGTTTGGCCCACTGTTGTTCACAGAATTACCTACTTACTCCCTGGTAGTTCTAGATAAAATTGTAGCCTTTTGCATGATTCCCAGTCCTGTGCGTATTATTCAGGGCATAGTCTGAGACTAAATCTAGGCAAGATTACACATGAGTATGAGAAAATAGTGTCCAGATGTTGGTAACTTTCCTGGTCAGATTTTGTCCTTTAAATGGTGCTAATTAAATAAAACCTACAGTAAATTCCATTCTGTGTATGCTGCTCATCTAGTTCTGCATGTCTACAGTGAACTCATGAGGTGTAGTAAAGTCACTATGTGTTTACCAACCCAGAAGCAGCTAGAATACTACTTGCCACGTGTGGCTGAACCCATCTTTTACAACATAATTGTATAAGAGCATGTGATGTCAAGGACAAAGAATATCACCATCATCGTAGAACTGCAGAGCTGGAAAGGATCCTATGGATCACTGGGTCCAGCCCAGTCAAGGAGGCACAGTTGGAAATTCAATTCCTAACCTTCTCGCTTCACAGCCAGAGACCTAAAGCACTGAATCATAATAAAGAGATGGGTGATTTTGTGAGTCCACCTTTTGCACTTTTGTTTGAAAGGCCATTTCTCCTAAATATTAATATGTTGTACTTTCTAGTCTAATAAGATAATGTGGTTTACACTTCACATCACTAGCACAAATGCTTACGGTGGCAAAGGAAATCTTAACAACAATATTCAAGGGGTGGAATTCCCCTCTGCATTTGCATGAATTAATGTGAATGTAGCAAACACAGTGTATGTAGAATTCTCAGTGGAGGAAACACCATCATATTCTGTTCCCCATCTTCTTCTTCATTCTCAGTGAACTGTTCATCATCACTATTGCAGATTAACATCCACTTCCTCCTCATGCAATTAGGTTATATTCAATCTCTTTCTCCAAAGTGGAAATAAGCTCAAGTTAAGTAAAATATTCCATCCAATATTTTACTTAATTTGAGATTTCCACATTCAGATAATGGGTGTTTGCAATAAAATGCTGCTAAACAGGTTTATCTTTTTTTTAGAATGTTAATGAGGCACATATGAAGTAAAAAGGACAAATAACAAGAACCAGTCATCGCTGTCAGCGTCTGAAGTTTAAGCATTGTAACGATGAACCAAGCCTTTTGTGTTTCTGAGAAAAAATACACAAATATACCCAAGTCATGATAGACCCCAAAATCTGCATTTCTGCACATTGCAGCTGATCCTCTCACTTCCCTACACCTATGATTCAACCTTACCTTATGTCCTCGAAAAAGTCAGGTCATCTGTTTGAATTGTCCACGCTAGGCGTTCCTGCTCTCCAGAAAAATACCTTTGTTGGTAAAAGAAACTTCCTGTTGCTGAAAGTGGCTGGCAAAGAGTCAAGGAAACATTTATGCCATGCTACACAGTCCCAGATGACCATTTCCCATTGTCGTCCAGGCAAGATGCATTGGTAGGCTCTTCTTAATATTTTCAGAAGACTCTCAGGTTCTTGATAATTTTTAGTTAGCTGGTTCTATGCTTCCTTTTATTTTAAAAAGTAACTCACAATTTTGTATCTTCTCTGTGCTTGATTCTTGCTCACTCTGAGGTTTTGCCCTGGCTTCTTTGCCCTGGCTTCTTTGGGCACTAGGGAGTGCTGAACACCTGTTAATCTGAAGGACAAATCGGCACAAACCACCCAACCAGTGGTTCATAACCATCCCTACTCATTAGATCATAGCTAGGATTCCAGCCAATCAATCAATCAATCAATCAATCAATCAATCAATCAATCAATCAATCAATCAATCAATCAATCAATCAATCAACCAACCAACCAACCAACCAACCAACCAAGCAACCTACCTACCTACCTACCAACCTCCCTCCCTACCTACCAACCTCCCTACCTATCTACCTATCTACCTATCTACCTATCTATCTATCTATCTATCTATCTATCTATCTATCTATCTATCTATCTATCTATCTATCTATCTATCTATCTATCTATCTATCTATCTATCTATCTATCTATCTATCTATCTATCTATCTACTTCCTTTATTTCTGTCCTGCCTTTCTCCCAACTCAATTAGCAGTTAAACAGTTTCTAAGAGTTTTGAATAACACAGTAGTAAAGCTATGTACTGCAGTCAAGACTCTGCTCACAACCTGAGTTCTATCCCAACAGGCTCAGATTCAAGGTTGACTCAGCCAACCATCCTTCTGAGGTCCATAAGTTAAGTATTGAGCTCACAGGGGTGGGGGAGGTAGGCAATGTGCAGCCTGTATAATTAACTTGTAAACTACCCATAGAGTGCTTTAAGCACTATACTGCAGTATATATAAGCTGCACACTTCAAATAGTTTTCAAATATTCAAGTTGTTTAAGAATGCTTTAAGCAGATTTGATCTACTGTTTTCCTCCCTGAGGACAGAGGCAGATTAGAAATTCTTTCATAAATAAAACAAATGGCTGAGTAATAACAATCTAAAGAAGAGTGGGTCTTCTCAAGACATATCTCATGTCCTGCAAAGCTTTTTTTCCCTTGGTACATTTTAGTTCTGATAAACTACAACATCAGCCAGCATCTGAGGTGCATCCCAAAGGAGCCACTTTCAGCAGTTCTGGGACCAGTTATGCAGGCAGCGACTTTTACAGGAACTAAATGGGAATTGCTCTCTATCTCTTGGTTGGCTTAGAAACCAGTGTGTGTTTAGACTGACTCACACCCAGATGAGGGAAATGAGACAATAGGTATCTCACACATGAACATCGAAACATCAGCTACATCTAAAAGTAGTAGAGAACCCAGGAAATTATCCAAGGTACAATGTTGTATTTCTTTCTATTTTAGTTTTGAATAAAATGGTGAAACAAACATCTGTTCGGTAAAGTTACAATAAATGATGCATGCAAAAAAACAAAAACAAATCCCTGATTCTTAGTGTTTTTAACAATGTCTTTGACAATGATTTGATGCTCTGCATGATTTTATATTTCAATGGCAATCCATGTTTTTAGGTTAGATTATCAAGCAGCTCGACTACATTTGTTCACGAGACTAAGAAATAATCTGCATGAGTTATTAATATTATTTTCTGATTACATTTTTGTTAGAAGGAGGATACAGCAATTGAAAAAATGAAGGAATTTCCCATTTCCAACCTTCTCACTCAGTTGAAACTTTATAGCCACCTGGTCTTGTAAGTTTCTTTGCTTTGGCACATCCTAACGGTTTCTGAGGGATTTCCTTGCAAGAAAACAGATTTATGAAGGCTGCAGCCATTAGGTATTTTTAAAACCATGATAGATAATGCTGGATTTTAGCTACTATGAAGACTGCAATTTGCCTGATAAATGTCTACATTGAGAAGAAAGGGAAGATCGGGGATGAATCTGATCAAATATAGCTAGAAGAGTAAACTTATTGGAGTTTATATGGTGGAGAACAGAAATAGATAAGGCCCTGGAAATAAAAGAAACATCAACTAGGAATTTGTAAAATGGTAAACAGAACACAATATTATTTGAGATAAGACTCATGAGGACACAAGCCCATAATGTATTTTTGTTTTTTGCAGCTTTTTTTTATTTATTTATAACTATAACAAAAACAAATCATATACATAAAACATATACACTTACAACACAATAACAGTGTTCCCCACCACCATATACGGGACCTCTTGCCATATTCTTCTTTTTCTTCTTCTTCTCATTCTTCTTCTTCTATTGTCCTCCTCTCCAGAACTGCATAGATTCTTGATTTGGAGCTCTCCCTTTTCCCCTTATTAACACATATTCCAAAAATTTGCCCCATATTACATAAAAATTGTTCTTTTTCAACTCTCCTTTCTTCATCTTTAAATTACAAGTTAATTTATCATTTAATGCTATATTCCATATTTCTTTATATCATTCTTCAATTTGTAATTCAGTCTTTAATTTCCACTGTCTAGCAATAATCAATCTAGCTGCTATTATTAGATTAGTTATCAATTCTTTAATCATTTTGTCATAATCCATGTTCTCATATATTGTAATGTATTTTTGTGACACTTTGCACACAGACAAGCACAAAATGATATACCAATTGCTCACAAAGATGTAGACTGCCTCTCCTGCCTGCCGTAGGTGGGTGTGTTTTGTGCTGTCAAGTTGAAACCGAGTTACAGCAACCATAATAGGGCTTTCGAGGTAAGGGAGATAGTTAAGGAGTGGTTTTACGAGTTCCATCCCTCCAAGTGAGTTTCTGTGGCCAAGTGGGGATTCAAACCCTTTTCTCCAGAGTCTTAGTCTGCCACTCTGTCCACTACACCACACTGGAAATCCACAAATACCATATAGATTTATAATAATAATCTTAGGACCGCAAAGCTGGAAGGGACCCTAGGGATCACTGGGTCCAGCCCCTGTCAGGGAAGCACAGCAGGGAGTCAAAGTCCAAGCCCCTGGCTCCTCAGCCAGATACCTAAGCCACTGAGCCATCTTTTCAGCCACTTGTTCTCCTTCAGACACTGCAAAAACAATCAAGGGAATAAAAAACACTATCACTGGAATCCAGTTCCTGAAGACAATAATTATAGAGAAAGTGCCCACCCTCGTCCAAAATTTGACCACATTTCAGATGTACCCAGAAAAGCAGAGGCATTCAGCAAGTCCAGAAGCAATCTGGAAAAAGCAGGCCTTGAAAGGAAAGGCCAGCTTTTTCATTCGCTTTCTTATCTGCATAGTTCATAGAACAATGCCCTCAAAGGGACATAGCGCAAGGCAAACCACTGTAACAGGACCATAATTATTAGCTAATGTTTTCATATGGCTTCCACCTTCTAAGCCCTTTATATACTTCAATCAGGTCTATAATTTATTATACTGAGTGAGCCAGGTTCATGAAACAAAATGGTAATAGGAGTCTTAGTGGACTTGGAGAGGAAGACCATTTTTACTCTCCCCCCCCCCTTTAAAGTATTGTTGCTACTGTAAAGATTCATTGTCCTTGTTGAATGTGGAACACACACACATTCTGATCTCACTGTTTATGATACCCTCTCCCTACAACCATTGTGTATATATCTGCAACTGGGAATTAGCATATCATGAATTTGATGAAGTAGGCTGCAGTCTACAAAACCTCTTGCCAGTGAACCCTTCCAAATGTTCTGTGGACTAGGGTAAGCCATTGGTAATGGTGGCTGGGGATAATGGGAGCTGCAACCTAACTATACTGGCTGGGGATGATGGGGGATGTTATCTAACAGAACTGAGGACATCATGCTTGGGAAGGCTGTCTTATGTCAAATTAAATGTATTGTTTATCTATCTATCTATCTATCTATCTATCTATCTATCTATCTATCTATCTATCTATCTATCTATCTATCTATCTATCTATCTATCTATCTATCTATCTATCTATCTATCTATCTATCTATCTATCTATCTATCTATCTATCTATCTATCTATCTATCCATCCCTCCCACTTTCCAGTAGTGCAGTAATCCAGGTTAAGACAAGCTCTGAACGTAAGCAGTTTAAAACTGTTTAAAAACACAACCAAAGTTAAAGACCATGTACAACACTCAACCTTAAAAGACATTTTCACAACAGCCACTGACTAGAAAAATGTTGAAGTGTTGCATGAAATATAGCTTTCAGAGAGTAATTTTATTTTCACATTTGGAAAAGTGCTAAAGAAAAGTGTACAGAAGTGTGCAAGTGTTTATATATAATGCCAGAGGATATAGAATACAAGCCTTGCAGGAAGTATGTTCTGTTTTCTTGCATAACTTCCAGCCGAGCAACTTGACTGATTCTCACAAGTACCTTAAAATCATAAGCTGGAGAGGACTTCAGTTAATCATGAATTCTGCAATGACAGATATGAGCCAATGTGCACTGCAAAGCATGTACTGGAAATACTGTGACTCATTGTCCTATGTTTGTTCATTGAATACATGCAGGCAGCCTCACTCACATTTACAAAAGCGGCTGTACTGTTTACATATTCTCTATGTACATAACTGATAATGTGAATACATTAAACTTTCCACTGTTATGGGTGGCTAAGATCTCTTTTACCTTCAGAGGCTTCCAGCCAATCAGGCTGGCTTTGGGATTGCTAGCCTTCAGCCTTCTGCCCCCATAATGCAAGTCCTCCTAGAAATTATCTGATTTAAAAAAAATAAAGATGTTTATAAGCAGTCTAGCAACTAAAAAGTGCTTCAGGGTCACAGTGTTGCACTGAAGCTTTTGAGACTTCATGAACCCTTGCTTTTGAAGTAGGCTATTTGTTACAGACACGGGAAGATTTAGCAGTTTCTGTTCAGGCTGTTAAATGGAAGGTTAAAACCATGTAGAAGGCTTGCTCTCTCAAGCAGTTTACATGTCTGTTCCCAACTACACCTGGAAAGGAAAACAGTTTGTAGTCCAACCTGAGAGAAACAGTTTTGTGCAAGGAGCTTTAAAACATTCAAATGCTGCCATTTCCCTGCTTCATATGTTATACTGGTGGCAAGATGACCATTTATCTTCCATCTCTGCACAGAGGTTGGGTAGCTACTCTTAGAAAGTAATTGATTACAGTTAATAGTTGCAACAAGCAAAAAATTGTTGGCTGCCATAAAAACCTTGCTGCTTATCATCTTTACCATATCTTGAAATCAATTAAGAATGTGACCTCTTAATTTGGTCACACACCACATGACTATAAAAATAACCAGAACTTTGCAGTTATACTGCAAAAGGAGTTAGATTGTTCCTTTTAAAGTTACTGTCATAATGTAATATGATTATACCTTAGCTACTGGGAAAAGGAATTGTTTGCAACATGTGATTCTTTGTAATGGGCCTGTTTCCAAGCTCTGGTTCACTGTGTTCTATATGGCTGCTAAAAATGCCCATAAACAGTTCATTGCATGGACTATAACCCCTCCTACCACACAGAAAGTCTCTCAACCAGGGCCAGTAGCTGCAATGAGTGAAGGGCATGTCCAGACACCACTTACAGCCTTTGGTGTTTCACATGAAGACACATCCCATCTGTTCTCTGTAAGGAACTGTTTTAAATACAGAACGACACTGATGCTCTGCTGTTTCCACTAAGCAGAAGGTGATGATTCCATGGCTCATGCTGCAAAATTAAAATGTGGATTTTTATTGCCGCTGACATCAAAGCCCTAAACTTAAAAATCATGCAGAACCATCGACCACCTTCTACAGTTGGGCCGCAGTCTTTCACCTTAAGGGAGTTTGACAGAGTTTGTGCTCCTATTTCCATTAAGTGGGAGCGAACCAGGAAGCACTCAGCCCTTCTCACCTGTCTCCTCCACTCAGAGTGCAGGTGGCTGTGTGAGATAACAAAGTTGGGGTTGCCACTTATACGTCCCCAGAGAAGAAGATAGAAGAGGTTGCTGATCTGCATAAAAATGCATCTGCTAATTTATATGGGCATGTGCAGATTACGAAATGATTCTCAGAATTTAAATACAATTACAGTGTATCCTAACTGATTAGGGAACACAGTGCCCAGGTGACCTGTGCTGTTGATGAGTCAGCTGTATAGGGTGCTGCACAGTGTGAGTAAATAGCCACAAGGCTGCTGCGCAACCTCCATATTGCTTATTTCTCCCATGGAAGACACTTTAGGAAGGAGAATAGTCCTCTCCAAATAAGAACTCCCCTCAAAAAAAGAGGCCACGTGGCCCACTTAGATGAGGTGACTGCTTCTATTCTGACCAGCCCTCCTCCAAGCTGCATGGCTCAGTGGAAATGGCAGGCAAACAAACTGGCATAAATGTTTGTTTGCAGTTTCTAGGAAGCACTGTTAGATATTAGGGTTCCTTGCTGAGGCAGACGGAGAAGGTGAGCTGGAAACACGAGGCCAGAGCAGCTGCTGCCTTTCCTTGCTTGCATCCTTGCTTGCCCACCCCTGCAAAAGGCAAACTCAGAGGAAGTGCCCACAGGGGAGTGGGAAAGCAGGGCCTCCTGGCTGGGCTGGTAGGACCTCCTCCTTTGTTCTTTTCCAGCCTTTGCTGAAAGGGGAAGGGGGACTGCTATTTCTCCTTATCTAATCCATTTTTTTTCTTTCAAAAACAAAATCCACATTGTGAATCCATGTTTAGTTAGCCTCTCAGATGCATTTGAAAGCCTGCAGGTACCTTTGTCCCTTTATGACAAGAAAAGAAAGAAACAAAAAGAAATGTCAGTGCACATACAGTGGTTTCAACACTAGCCATATTTTGCCGTTTTGTTTTTAATTTTATAAGAGATATAGTGATTCTCAGTCTTGAATTGCGGGCATTCATGCTTCTCGTTCCCATGGCCACACCACAATGGCAGCCCCCAGTTGGTGTTTTGTTTGCTTTTTATTTTGTTTTTGTTTTGCAAAACTAATGGGTCTTAATTGGCATTCAAGATCATGCTGCCTCAAAACATTTTGTGTTGCAATAACAATATATATTTGCTAGAATATCCATTTCCTTCTCCTCAATTATTGTAAGAATTGCAGCAAAGCTCAAAGAGAACAGAGAAGCCTATGTAAGATGACCAAGAATATCATAATCTCTAATTAAAGAATAATTGATTGCTATCAAGTCAATTCTGACTTATGGTGACTCTTTCCAGGGCTTTTTAGGCAGAGAGTACTCAAAAGTGGTTGACAATTCCCTTTTTTCTGGGGATGCTTTGAGACTGTGGAACTGGCCCATGGCTACAGAGGCTGGCTGTGCTTACAGGATATACTGTGGGGAATCAAACTCCCAACCTCTGGCTCTGCAGCCAGATAACTAAACGACTGAGCAATCTAACCAGCTTATCATAACCCTATTTTTGCCTTGGGTCCTTTTCAAGGAGAAAGGCAGGGCAAAAATATTTTTAATAAATAAATTTCCCAGTGCTTTGACGCTGGGTTTGTGGCTCTTGACTCCACACTATGCTCTGCATAATGGTAAAGGATGATATAAAACGACTAGCCTATAAAATGGAAGAAGAAAAGGCTTATACTATGGATACATAAAAGGTGTTGAGGACTTTGTTTCTTCATATGTGGCATGTGTGGGAGTTAAGAAGGCTGATAAACAACACATTTGTACCAGTGAAATATTGTTTACACGGCTGAGAAACTCCCCCAGTTCTTGGAATGATGGGATCTTTCAAGAGTGCATAGAACAAACATGTATATTTTTATTCCCCCTCCCCTCCCACATAACTTTTTGGCAAAACGGAAACATGAGACAAATATGGTAATATTATGTTTCTGCTCTGGTCCCCTCATTCCCAGCTAACCGATGTTGAACATAGGGCTGCCAAGGGAGCAGCATCCAATTCCTTGAGATTTCAGGACCATAACCTGGAACTAGGAGTGGATCCTTGTGATGTCACAGAGCACTCAAGGACTGGGAGTTTTTCCCAGACTTCTTGCTAATGCTACCAGGTCAAAAAGAAGGCTCCTGAGTTGCAATGCTAGTACTTCACTCCTTGCTTTTCTCCAAGTGGCACAGTGGTCCAACATCAGCATGCCAAAAGCCAGGGGAGAAGAGGAAGGGGAAGGACTGTGCACAAAACCAGTAAGGTCACAAATGTGGACCTAGCATGCTCTTTGTGGCAATGGCACACAAACAGTGTCATGCTCTGACACTAGTCCCCATGAAGGGAAGGTACAGTTAGAATTTCCCTAACATGATACCAGCTGTGGACGTATTCTCCCCAGCACAGCTGACTTCTTGTCCCTCTCAGCAACTTCTTGAAGGTTTCTCCTTCCTCCCCAACTTTCTTGTCTTGATCTGAAAGCCTCCCTGGGATACAGATGAAATCAACAAAGCTAGTCAATTTCCCAAGATGGACTAACAAACAAGGAAGCTTAAAGTGAGGGCTCCAGATCTATGGGGGAAAGATACCATGATTCCAACCCATGCACATCCAAACCACACATCTCTTATGGGTGAGTCCCTTTGGGCTTGCCTGAGAACTACCAGAGCTTTATGGAAGTACCTTAAAGCTTTAGTGCCTGACTAGAAACAATCTTTAGCTCAAACAGAGCAAGGGAGAAAATAGGCTGAATGCTCCTCTCATGCTCTGAACAGTTAATTACATTGGCTCAAACATGGGGCACAGCATAGTAAATGCACATATATGGCAAAGGCAGCTCACCTTAATGTGTACCATGCAGAAGAGATGCATTGCTTAAATGGCTCTTTTCCACTGTCATTGCATTGCCTAACTGATCTGTAGTCATGGGAAGCTGGATTGGCAATGAACTACTGTCTCCATCATCCCTCACCGTTGGCCAAGGTGGGATGAGCTGAAGGGAACTGAGGTCTGACACCATTTGGAGAGGCACAGCTTCCTCAGAGTTGCCATACAGAAAGTTCTACAGATAGTTGTTGGTGTTACTATACTGTTTCTAAGTTTGCATTTATTTGTTTGTTTGTTTGTTTGTTTGTTTGTTTGTTCGTTCGTTCATTCGTTCATTCGTTTGTTTTTTTGTATTTTAGCTTCATCTTTCCAGCCACTTAGTGACTGGAAATCCATCATATTGATATCCTGAAGTGCAGAAACCTGGAAACTGTCGCCAATGGTTGCAGTAGGCAGAGAAATAAATTGCACTGGGAAATTGGGTCCCTTTGGGTGACTTACCTTCCTCTCCTCTATGTTTGCAAAGTCCTGGCTAATGGCATGTATAGCACATTCAGTAGTGCATTCTCTTTGGGGAGTAAGCACCGTAAATGATAAAACACTGCAGTTCAGCAAAGAGTAATATGATTAATTAGTTTTACCTGCCTTCGGATGGTTGCTTACTTCCTCTATGAAATTAATGTGCCAGCAATACTTGAAGAACTTTTCGCGTAGTCATGATCTGCTACTATTTCCATGGAGCCACATATTCAAGATATCAACAGTATTAGAAAAGTAGGAAGCAGCCTTATGAAACTATTAATCCATCAAGCCCAATACTGTCAACACTGAATGGCAGCACCTTTGCAGGGTTTTAGCCAACTGTTTTTTTCCATTCCTACCTAGAAGTGCTGGGGACTGAATGGTGAGACTTCGGCATGCAAATGAAATGTTCCATCGCTGAGCTATAGTGCAATAATCAGAGACAGATACTGCAAGATTTGACTTACATCTTGCATAATTTATGCTTAGATCTCAAGCTTGTATGTAATCAATTCATTTAAGAAAATTTCATGAGTTTAAGAATACACAACAATTTTGCATTTGATTTTTCCCCCAAATGAAAATGTTCCAAATTTGTGAATTTCTACATAAAATTAATGTCATAAAATGTGAGATTTATAGATTTCAGATGTGGGAGAAAACAAAACTAACAAATTTGTCCATCCAGGCCCAGGATCCAGGAGCACTTAAAACTCCAACTTTGAATTCCTCAGCATTCTGCCATGTTTACGGTCGAGCTCGAGTGCTATTTCCCTTATGTCACACGTTCACTAGGAAACAGCTCGGATCGAACTACACCACAAATGAAAATACATACATATTGCTTCCCAAATGCAAACTGTACGTACTCATGATCACACCCAGTGTTGGATGTGGCCAGGGCAGACGGTTAAGAAGTCTGTTTGGTTCAATAATTCATTCATGTATTTTGCAAGAACATTTAAAAAACACTTAGCTAAAAACTCTCAAATGTCTTTGCAAAGATCTTGAGGTTTTCAAAAGCTGAATGCCAGAAAATGTAAAATAGAGAGGTATGCATTGGAGATCAATTCTTTCAATGCCTCAAATGGTAGATAGTCTCAGATGATTTTTCATCATGGCTGTACCTTTTTGTAATTCAAAGTATAAGGTAAATTATTTTATTTGTTTATTTGCTAGACTTTTATACCGTCCATTTGGCTGCCAAGGCCACTTTGGGTGGTTTGAATCTATCTATCTATCTATCTATCTATCTATCTATCTATCTATCTATCTATCTATCTATCTATCTATCTATCTATCTATCTATCTATCTATCTATCTATCTATCTATCTATCTATCTATCTATCTATCTACCTACCTACCTACCTACCTACCTACCTACCTACCTACCTACCTACCTACCTACCTACCTACCTACCTACCTACCTACCTACCTACTTACTTACTTACTTGTGTTTAGTCGTTTAGTCGTGTCCGACTCTTCGTGACCCCATGGACCAGAGCACGCCAGGCCCTCCTGTCTTCTACTGCCTCCCAGAGTTGTGTCAGGTTCATGTTGGTTGCTTCGCAGACACTGTCCAGCCATCTCATCCTCGGTCGTCCCCTTCTCCTCTTGCCTTCACACTTTCCCAACATCAAAGTCTTTTCCAGGGAGTCTTTTCTTCTCATTAGATGGCCAAAGTACTGGAGCCTCAGCTTCAGGATCTGTCCTTCCAGTGAGCACTCAGGGTTGATTTCCTTTAGAACTGATAGGTTTGTTCTCCTTGCAGTCCAGGGGATTCTCAAGAGCCTCCTCCAGCACCACAATTCAAAGGCATCAATTCTTCGGCGGTCTGCTTTCTTTATGGTCCAGCTCTCACTTCCATACATCACGACAGGAAAAACCATAGCTTTGACTATTCGGACTTTTGTTGGCAAGGTGATGTCTCTGCTTTTCAAGATGCTGTCCAGATTTGTCATCGCTTTCCTCCCAAGAAGAAGGCGCCTTTTAATTTCAGGGCTGCTGTCTCCATCTGCAGTGATCATGGAGCCCAGGAAGATAAAATTTGACACTGCCTCCATATCTTCCCCTTCTATTTCCCAGGAGGTGATGGGACCAGTGGCCATGATCTTAGTTTTTTTGATGTTGAGTTTCAGACCGTTTTTTGCACTCTCCTCTTTCACTCTCATTACAAGGTTCTTTAATTCCTCCTCACTTTCTGCCATCAGAGTGGTATCATCTGCATATCGGAGGTTGTTGATATTTCTTCCGGCAATCTTAATTCCGGCTTGGGTTTCTTCCAGTCCAGCCTTCCGCATGATGTATTCTGCATATAAGTTAAATAAGCTGGGGGACAATATACAGCCTTGCCGTACTCCTTTCCCAATTTTGAACCACTCAGTTGTTCCATGACCAGTTCTAACTGTTGCTTCCTGTCCCACATATAGGTTTCTCAGGAGACAGATAAAGTGGTCAGGCACTCCCATTTCTTTAAGAACTTGCCATAGTTTGCTGTGGTCCACACAGTCAAAGGCTTTCGCATAGTCAATGAAGCAGAAGTAGATATTTTTCTGGAACTCTCTGGCTTTCTCCATAATCCAGCGCAAGTTAGCAATTTGGTCTCGAGTTCCTCTGCCTCTTCGGAATCCAGCTTGTACTTCTGGGAGTTCTCGGTCCACATACTGCTGAAGCCTACCTTGTAGGATTTTGAGCATAACCTTGCTAGCGTGCGAAATGAGTGCAATTGTACGGTAGTTGGAGCATTCTTTGGCACTGCCTTTCTTTGGGATTGGGATGTAGACTGATCTTTTCCAATCCTCTGGCCACTGTTGAGTTTTCCAAACTTGCTGGCATATTGAATGTAGCACCTTAACAGCATCATCTTTCAAGATTTTAAATAGTTCAACTGGAATGCCATCACCTCCACTGGCCTTGTTGTTAGCCAGGCTTTCTAAGGCCCACTTACTTACTTCCAGGATGTCTGGCTCAAGGTCAGCAACTACATTGTCTGGGTTGTCCGGGATATCCACATCTTTCTGATATAATTCCTCTGTGTATTCTTGCCACCTCTTCTTGACGTCTTCTGCTTCTGTTAGGTCCCTCCCATTTTTGTCTTTTATCATGTTCATCTTTGCGCAAAATGTTCCTCTAATATGTCCAATTTTCCTGAACAGATCTCTGGTCTTTCTTTTTCTGTTATCTTCCTCTATTTCTTTGCATTGTTCATTTAAGAAGGCCCTCTTGTCTCTCCTTGCTATTCTTTGGAAGTCTGAATTCAAGTTTCTGTAACTTTCCCTATCTGCCTTGCATTTTGCTTCCCTTCTCCTCTCTGCTATTTCTAAGGCCTCGTTGGACAGCCACTTTGCTTTCTTGCATTTCCTTTTCTTTGGGATGGTTTTCGTTGCTGCCTCCTGGACAATGTTACGAGCCTCTATCCAAAGTTCTTCAGGCACTCTGTCCACCAAATCTAGTTCCTTAAATCTGTTCTTTACTTCCACTGTGTATTCATAAGGGATTTGGTTTAGATTATACCTGAGTGGCCCAGTGGTTTTTCCTAATCTCTTCAGTCTAAGCTTGAATTTTGCTATGAGAAGCTGATGATCAGAACCGCAGTCAGCTCCAGGTCTTGTTTTTGCTGACTGTATAGAGCTTCTCCATCTTTGGCTGCAGAGAATATAATCAATCTGATTTCGATATTGCCCATCTGGTGATTTCCATGTATAGAGTCGCCTCTTGTGTTGTTGGAAAAGAGTGTTTGTGATGACCAGCTTATTCTCTTGACAAAACTCTATTAGCCTTTGTCCTGCTTCGTTCTGAACTCCAAGGCCAAACTTCCCTGTTGTTCCTTTTATCTCTTGGCTCCCTACTTTAGCATTCCAGTCCCCTAGAATGAGAAGAACATCTTTCTTTGGTGTCAGTTCTAGAAGGTGTTGTAAATCTTCATAGAATTGTTCAATTTCAGTCTCCTCAGCAATGCTGGTTGGTGCATAAACTTGGATTATTGTGATGTTGAATGGTCTGCCTTGGATTCGTATTGACATCATTCTATCATTTTTGAGATTGTATCCCATTACAGCTTTTCCCACTCTTTTGTTGACTATGAGGGCTACTCCATTCCTTCTATGGGATTCTTGTCCACAATAGTAGATATGATAATCATCTGAGCTGAATTCGCCCATTCCTGTCCATTTTAGTTCACTGATGCCCAGGATGTCGATGTTTATTCTTGCCATCTCCTGTTTGACCACCTCCAGCTTCCCAATGTTCATAGATCTTACATTCCAGGTTCCTATGCAGTATTTTTCTTTGCAGCATTGGATTTTCCTTTCACTTCCAGGCACGTCCACAGCTGAGCGTCCTTTCGGCTTTGGCCCAACCACTTCATTAGCTCTGGAGCTACTTGTACTTGTCCTCCGCTCTTCCTCAGTAGCATGTTGGACGCCTTCCGACCTGAGGGGCCCATCTTCCAGCGTCATATCTTTTAGCCTTTTGTTTCTGATCATGGGGCGTTCTTGGCAAAGATACTGGAGTGGCTTGCCATTTCCTACTCCAGGTGGATTGCGTTTAGTCGGAACTCTCCACTATGTCCTGTCCGTCTTGGGTGTCCCTGCACGGCATAGCCCATAGTTTCTCTGAGTTACTCAAGCCCCTTCACCACGACAAGGCAGCAATCCATGAAGAAGGGGACTTACTTACTTACTTACTTACTTATAAATAATATATATATATATATATATATATATATATATATATATATATATATATATATATATATATATATATATATATATATATATATATATATATATATATATATATATATATATATATATATATATATATATATATATATATATATATATATATATATATATATATATATATATATATATTATTTATAAGTAAGTAAGTAAGTAAGTAAGTCCCCTTCTTCATGGATATATAGGTCCAGTTTATACTAGTATTTGCCTGGGAGAGTCCAAACTGATAAGCGAGCAGCTATGAAAGCTCTGTTTGTGTGAAAGGGCAGCCACAAGCAAAGCCTGTGTGTGCTTAGTTCAGGAACTTGTCAAGTAGGCAACAGCTTAAGAAAAGAGCAGTTGAAGCCCTATCTCCACGCTGTTGCTTTATTTCTAGGATGTAAAAACAGTAACCAGAAGGAAACCTTTGTTTAATTTGGGTAAGATTGTTTTACTCAAAGTAAGCACAAGAGCAGCCCTCCTGCAATTTGGACTCCTCTTCATGCCTGCGAGATTTATTAAAGATTGTAGGATTGCAGCTAAAGAATTTACCATAATGTCTCTTGATTGCACCATGACCTTAAGGTGATAAGAACTGGAGGCGGCCAATGCTCTTTAAACCTACACAGCCTGGAAGCTCTCTACCCCCACCTTAAAAAATATTTGGTTTTTTTAAATGCAAATTGACTTTACACATTGTCATGTTGGGGGAAATCTTTGCACAATTCACGAGGTCATTCATTAGCAGGGAACTCTGTGTGCCAAGCAAGATTAGCATTTCTCTGTTGGGGGTTTGTTTTGCAGACTCTGCAGATGGATGTCAACAAGCTGAATATCACATTGCTTCGGATTTTCCGCCAAGGAGTAGCTGCAGCTTTAGGACTGCTGCCGCAGCAAGTGCATATCAAGAGACTCATTGTAAGTGGCCAGTATTTCGTATAACTGTTTGCTTGTTGCACTGCTTTGCACTGAATTTTATTGCCAGGAAAACCTACCAGACCTGAAAACTGAAGAGGTTCCCTGCAACTGCTGAGCACAAAGGTGACAAAGTATCAGAGCTTGGGAGAGTTACTTTCTGGCCAACAGTTCCCAGAATTCCCTAGCTAGGTTGGGGATTTAGCAGTTGTAGTCAAAAGAGAGGCGGGAAAGGCAACTTTCTGATTCATGGCCACCAAAGAGTTTTGACACAGCTATTTCTTAGTAAGGGTCCCAGAAATCCTTATTGTGAAATGAGGGTGGCCCATGAGTGGGCTTCCAAATTTTGTTGGACTGCAGTTCCCAGCATGCCTCATTATTGGCTGTGGGGACCAAAATTGATGGGAGTTGCAGTCCAACAACTCTGGAGATTCATGTACTGCCCAGTCCTCTTGAAGAGAATCCCAAACTTCATTGTTATTGACAGTTCCACCTTTTATATTCTCACATACAGATCTTAAGTCAAGGTTGTATTGGGTTGGAAATATGAAAATAGAGCATTCATTTCTCCAAGATTTTCCTTGATCTCAGAACTTCATCACAAAAATTTACAGCTAAAGATTGTGTCATACATGCATTTCAATGGGAAATGGTGCCTCGATTTATGACCATAATCCATTCCAGAAGATGGACGTAACTCAAAATGGTTATAAGCCGAAGCACCATTTCCCATTGAAATGCATTGGAATGTGATTAATCCATTCCAGAAGAGAGAGAGAGAGAGAGAGAGAGAGAGAGAGAAATTAAAATAAAATAAAATAAAACACTGCAGGCCCCATAGGAACGTGCTGGGGCTGCAAAAATAAGTAAATAAATAAATAAATAATGGAGCAAGCCCCGAAGGTGCTGGGGCTTTAAAAAAAAGCAACGGAGCAAGCCCCGTCGGAAGGCCCTGGGGCTGCAAAAATAAAAATAAAAAATAAACAGAGCAAGCCCCGAAGGCACTGGGGCTTAAAAATAAAACAAAACAACAATTACAGCACAGAAACATAACCCCCCAAGCCCAAACCCACCTTGCAAAACCCTCCCAGAACAGTTTTCAGTTTTGAGAGACTGTTCTAGTTGCTGGAGGTACAGGATAAAGAAAATGGAAGGATAAAAACCACTCCAAATCAGACAAGAAAGCTATCGAAGGCTCAAATCAAGTCAACTGAAGTGCCATCTGCTCCTTTATTTCCCTCAGAAGTTGAGGACCTAAATCTACATACAGTAACTGTGGATCTCCTGCCTTCCAATTTACCTAACTTGGAACTTATATCCAACTCCTCTTCTTCTGCCATAAGCCTGGAGGTAGATGAGACCCACATCAAAGGCAAACTAAATCAGCAACCAAACACTGTTGTCAACTCTACCCTCACTTCCTCCAATACACAAGGATCCAAACCCAGTGGCTGCAATTGTGGACTTGTTGTCTCTCAAATCATCCAGTTCGGCACTTTTACCTAGCACTTCATCTCTGGCCATTAATATACAATCAGATAAGACCCCTGCTGAAGGTAAACTTGTTCAGTCACCAAAAATACTAATGGTGCTTTCAATAAATCATTGTTTCTCAACTTTCCTAAGCCTAATGGAAAACTAACTCAGCTAGGAAAGAAATGTCATCTCTTACAAATTCTTGAAGAGGCAGGAGTGTCCCACCTGCCAATCAAAGGCATAGAGAATGTTGAATATCTTTGCTTTATTAACCCAACCTATGGGATAAAAGCAACTTTCACAGACCCGACTTCTGTGTATCCTATACTTACACAAAGGCAAGCTTTTACTAGTTTAGGGGTTCAGGTGAAGAAACACTTTGTTAATACCATAATACAACCACTGATCAAGGACTGGTTTGCTAGGGATAGACAAATTATAGAACAGTATAAATCTTTACCAATTTATAATTTAATACATTTAGACCCTAGTGATGTAAGGG
This sequence comes from Pogona vitticeps, assembly GCF_051106095.1. Classification (NCBI taxonomy): domain Eukaryota; kingdom Metazoa; phylum Chordata; class Lepidosauria; order Squamata; family Agamidae; genus Pogona; species Pogona vitticeps. The sequence continues at coordinate 145,421,492 of NC_135787.1, read as the reverse complement.
GATCACTACACACAAAGGACCAGCTAATGACACCCATCAATCACAGTGACAGATAATTTCTCCTCCTTATCACAACAATACACCCACAACAAGACACATTGATCACCTATCTCCTGAAAAGGACAAAAACCTATCTCACAGCTATAAATACTCAACTTCCAAGGAAACTACATCAGAGCACAGAATGCTGTCCTCTGAAGATGCTGGCCACAGAGACTGGTGAAATGTTAGGAAGAACAACCTTCAGAACACGGTCAAAGAGCCCGAAAATCCCACAATAATCCAAACAAAATCTTCAGACTTCTGAACACAACACAAGCCTCTTGTATACAAATTCTATCAGAGGCTGCTGTTAACAGACCCAAGGATCTGCCAAGCACCACCGCCTCCAGCCAGATCATTATGTTTAACTGATTTGGTTAAAGCCCCCTTTATAGAAGATAATAATATAACTCAAATAGGTTATTTTCAAAATAAAACACAAAAAGTTACAGTGGAAATTAGCATAAATCCTCAGCGGACAGTTAAGACAATGCCACAGCTATATCTCAAACTGAGGCTCATGCTGCACAAAATTGTATAACTGATGATAAGCTTTTAGGCTTAGACATCATATATGAAGAACAGCTACCTTCACATACCTGCACCATCTAATGCAAAAATGCTCTCAATTAGGTAAGAAGGAGCTGTATGTCCCTTTTGTGGATTTCAGTTCAGCCTTTGACCTCGTAGATAGAGCCCATCTGTGGCAAAAACTTTCTACCACCAACATAAACAATCCTCCTGTTGTTTTTAATTCAGATGCTTCACTCTAAAACCACCTTCAGGGTAAGGCTTGGGGCAAATGGACTGTTGTCTGAGTCAATTCCAACACAAAGAGATGAATACCTGAAGGACCGCCTCCTTCCATATGAGCCTACCCGGCAGTTAAGATCTTTCCTTTTGAAAGAGCCATCCCTTAAGGAGGTAAGAGGGATGGCTTGTAGAGAAAGGGCCTTTTCGGCAGCTGCCCCCAGACTATGGAATGCTCTGCTGATTGAGCTTCGTCTGGCACCGATGCTGATGACATTTCAGCGCCAGGTCAAAACCTTCCTGTTCCAGGAGGCTTTTAATTGAAATAACATCAACTGTGGGTCCTGATGGCAATTTTTAGATTGTGTTTTAATTGTGTTTTAATCATTTTATCTTTAATTGTATTTTAATTGTTTTCAATTGTGAGCCGCCCAGAGACCTTTGGGTAGAGTGGGTTGCATATAAGTTGAATGAATGAATGAATGAATGAATGAATGAATGAATGAATGAATGAATGAATGAATGAATGAATGAATGAATGAATGAATAGATAACTAGATAAATAAATAAATAAATAAAAGAGCAGTCTGTCAGGGATGCCTGTTGGCTCCTTTCCTCTTCAATTTCTATATTAACAACATACTCCAAGAATTGAGTGACTTCGAATTTTTCCCACCCACAATTAGGGATGTCAGGCTCTCAGTTCTTCTATATGCAGATGATATTGCAATGGTCTCCACAACATTAGTTGGTACGCAAAGACTTTTGACCAATTTGTGCAAATTCTGTGCAAGAGAACACCTGACCATCAATTACACCAAAACTAAAGTTGTAGTTTTTGGAAAGAAGAGGAAATCCCATACATGGAAGCTTGATGGCAAACTCATTGAGCAGCTATGCAATTTTATATATCTTGGCCTTTGTTTCAATGCCCAACTTTCATGGAAATATCAGCTGAAAGCAATTAATCTGAAAACATCCTATCAGTCTCTTTCATGGTTTACCTCAACCAATGGCGGGAAGTTGGTGGCCACTGCAGTTGAGGTGTTTGCCAAGAAAATAGTACCCCACATAACATATGCGGCAGAGATATGGGGATACTGTATATAAAGACTCACACTGAAGAAGTGATCCAAAATTATTTTATTCAATCTCTTCTAACTGTCCCTCACAACATACCCTCTGCATATCTAAGGGCTGAAGTAGGATTGATTCCAATTGAAATACACTCTCATATTGCGCTGGCCATGTACTGGCTGAAATTAACCAATATGAATGATTCTTGCCTTCCTAAGAAGTGCTACACAGAACAGCTTCAGAATCCATCTCAAAAATCCTGGGTGAATTTAGTTAGACCCATTTTGCAGAACTATGGGATTGACACAGACTCCCTTCCTACCTTTGTTTCAAATAGAGCTAAGCAATTGGTTAAAGAAAAAAATATGTCTTTACGTGGCAGGATCTCTGTGCCATCTCAGAAACGTTCTATAACTGTTGGTTCCCTTTGTATGAAACATTATTCTGTTTGGAGGACTTCTTCGGTAATTTAACCCCAGTCCCTCTAAGAAAAGTGTTTACAGTTCTGCGTTTTCAGTGTATGCTGACTGCAATATTAGTAGGAAGATATGAAAATGTTCCTTTTGATCAAAGACTTTGTACATGTAGATCAAGAGACGTTGAAGATGTTTCTCATTATTTGTTAAGATGTCCTTTATATCAGTGGTCCCCAACCTTGGGCCTCCAGATGTTCTTGGACTACAACTCCCAGAAGCCTTCACCACCACCTTTGCTGATCAGGATTTTTGGGAGTTGAAGTCCAAGAACATCTGGAGGCCCAAGGTTGGGGACCACTGCTTTATATGATCACCCCAGGAGCAAATTCCTTGCAGGCATACTTAGAACTTTGTGTGACAGCCCTCCCTTGGCTCAATTCTGCATGCTGCTTGTGGACAGGGATGTATTTACTACCCACCAAGTAGCTAAATTTGACCTGGCAGCAAAGAAGATTCGTGCCAAGCATCCAAAATCCTAAATCTTTCTTTTTAAATGTAATTGTGATATGACAGTGCCACGTATGTTTGATGCTGTCATTGATATATTGCGATGACCTATGGTTTTAAGCAATCAACCAATAAAGAAATGTGTTAGCAGCAAGAGAAGTGATATCACACCTCACATGTCATCCTCTATATTGCTTTGCACAAAAAAGTCATGTCAGAAGCAATATAGTATTGCTTACTATGGTACATAAGGATAGATACTGATGGGTGAATCATTCTTAATCCCAGTGCAAAACAATGGGACAAACTTGTCCCATAGATTCCAAGCAGTACATAGTCTGATGCATCCCAGAGTAATTAAAGTGTGTTCTTGATCAGTGGTTCTTAACCTTTGTTACTCAGATGTTTTTGAACTGCAACTCCCAGAAACCCCAGCCAGCACAGTTGGTGGTGAAGGCTTCTGGGAGTTGCAGTCCAAAACTCCTGAGTAACCCAAGGTTAAGAACCAGTGTTCTTCATAATGCTGCGATATGAATACTTAACTAAGAATGCAGATTTCCTGCGTGGCCTGAAGAGCAGCAACATAGCTCTTTGTCAGGGATGGGAATCTTTGGGCCTCCATGGTTTCTGGACCTCACTTTCCAGAAACTGTAATTGAAATGGTGAATATTAAGGGATTGTGGGAACTGTAGTCCAAATGCCTGAAGGCCCAATTATTCCCCATCACGGGACCTTTACTGTAGTCAGAGATTGGATCATTTGCTTAAGGGGAACATGACACACTGGAAAACTATAAATAAATAAATTGATTGATTGATTGATTGATTGATTGATTGATTGATTGATTGATTGATTGATTGATTGATTGATTGATTGATTGATTGATTGATTGATTCTGCTTGCTTGCTATCACTAAAAGAGGTAAGGAACCAAATATGATCTGTGGATTTAGAAGTCACTGTATTTCGCCCCTGGAGTCCCCCTATCCTACAGCAATGGAATATACCTCATTCCCAAACATTTGCCTCATCATAACTGATTAAAACTGATTATATGACCTCTAAAGCCCCTTACAGTTCAGGTCCAGGCTATCTGAAATACTGCACCTCTCTCTATGAGCCCCCATGAATATTAAGACCCTCAGGGGAGTGCCTTCTCTCATTCCCATGACTTCCACGAGCATATCTGGTGAGGATTTGAGAGAGGCCTTTCTTTTTCGTGACTGCTTGGAATCTATTTTTTGCAACTGCTCCCAGGTAATGGAACTCCATTCCTTGAGAGTTATCATTGGCTCCTTCCCTCCTTTCCTTGTTCCCTCAACTGAAAACCTGCCCCCTTTGGAGAGGCTTCTGAGAAGTCAGTTAAGATGGGGAGGCACAGACTTCATATGCAATTACAAGCCTAGAATAATGTTATGGTTTGAAGATTGTGCGAGCCTGCTCTCAACTGGAGTGGATGTTGACTTCCAGAATTTCTATGAATCTGGTAAAAGAATGGCTAAAAAGGGCATTGGTATTTATAGATTTAGCAGGCATGAGATTCCTAGGCCAGTCTGTCTGATCTTTGCTGAACTTCTGGGTAACTCCAGGAGAGGCATGGGGATTTCATGGCCCTTGAGATGTTGTTAGTCATCAACTCCCATGAGACCTTGCTGGCAGAAAGCAGTGTGGACTGATAGCTGTGGCCCAGGAACTTCTGAAGTGTCATATTTTATTTTCAGAATATCAGCTGTGGGTGAGATCATCCACCTTTGCCCCCTTAGCACTTATTTATGAGTACAGCTAGTTTTGAGACCAAAGCATCTAGGTTTGATAGCAGTGAGGTTGTTTCTTTAATGCTAAGTGCTATACTATTGTTTTATTCTCTTTGATTTTTTGCTAGGTCCAGAAGAACTGTGTTGAGCTCTTTGTATCTCCCATAAATGGAAAAGGACTTTCTGATACACTCCCATCAGAAGATGTTCTGAGATCTCTTAATATCAATGTTCTACAGCAGAGTTTATCGCAGTTTGGAATTACAGAAGTGTCCCCAGAGGTAAACAACCAGCAGGATAATATGCTGCCTTCTAGCTAAGAATACTGTATGTGTCTCATTGGTGCTATGTTCCAAGGTTATTTTCATTTTAGAATAACACAGCGATGGGACTGCAGTGCACAATAAATAAAATATGCTAGAATAAAATTCATGAAAAATTTTGTTCTGTATTTTGAGGGGGTGGGGGGAAGGGAGAATGCTGAGATGGTGGTTAAAAGCATTAAAACAGGTTTTTGCAGTTCCTTCAATGAGGCCATCCCAAGAAGTCAATGCCTGAAGAAAATGAGATGGAGCTCCTTAAGCCATTCCATGCATATCCAGAAGCTGACCAAATTGGCACTTAAAACTGGCCTCAGTACTACAGCATCCCCAGTAGCAGGTCCAAGTGTTGGGGGGACATCTCTCCCTCTGTTTGTAATGGATGTCTGTCCCACTTCAGTTTGGGTCAGGGGATGCCACAGCCACCAGATGGCTTAGAGGAGGCACAGCATGCTGCCCAACACACTCTCCTTCAGCATCTCCCTGTTTTGCCCTTGTGACGGCCTCCCTCAAGACTCACAAAGGGAGGTCATCACATCACCTTAAAACCCTTCACTCTTCTTTACTGCCACCAACCATTCCTTAATAAATAAATCATACAGCAGGCCAGTATAACTTGTAGAAATAAAAACTTGGTTTATTGAATACAAAAAGAAGGGAATGGTAAATCACTTGTTAAAGGAATAAAAAATCAATCACTGTTTCTCAGGCACTAGCTATCACAGACTCTTTCTCACTGATACTAAGATCACTTTAACTCGCAGCTCAGACACTCATCTATCTGCTATCTCCTATCTCTGATCTATCTGACTCACTCACACCTCACACACACCTTATATAGCACAGCTCTTCCCGCCTCTGCACCACCCTCCGCCCTCTCATTGGCTGAGATTTTCCCTCGCAGCTGTGACGGACAGGTAATGCTATGGCTGACCGTAACAGCCCTGTTCCCCTTACAACAGCATCATAGACACTCACATACTGTAGTGTATTATTTGGGAAATTCTGACCCATAGAGGAAGGGTGTTTACAAACCACTGCCAGAACTCTCTCTTCCAGTGCAAGAATGACACGTGAATCACTTTTGATTTTGTTCAGGTTTCTGCAATTTCCACAATATGTTTCTGCAAAACATTAGAGTCTTTTCCCTTTGTGAAGGGAACCAGAGAGAGAGAGAGAGAGCGCACAAGCACAGAAGGACTGACTGATTGATTGAAAGGATGTGAAAAATCTACCAGATCTTCAGATTCTTTGTGCAGCAATCCAGGATCTATTGTAATTTCATGCTATTTGCACGCACGCACGCATGCACGCACGCACGCACACGTGAGTTCTTGCAATAGTGACAACTCTTATCAATACTGACAGGAAATACCTTGCTCTCTCACAAGGCAGTTTCATTACTGCTCTGCATGTAAAATCAGATAAAGAGGGCCCTGCATGATAGGGAATACAGAAAAAGCTAGGTTCTAATGCAAAAAGTCCGACTGTTGCCAAACACCAATACAGAGGATACATAGTGCTTTGAGTTTCAATACAAAGAGAGCAAAAGTGGAGCCTTCATGAGGCCATTCTCCGTTCTTTCACTGTGCATTCCGGTAAGAATGTACAGGGGCTTTGGGGGTTCCAAGAATAGCAGGAGATTGCACCAAAAGCCTCTCCCATCCAGCGTTCTGTTGTTGCAGTGGCCAAACACATGTCTTTGAGACGTCCACAGCTAGAAGATCAGCGTAGACCCTTTCCACTTATTGGCATTCAGAAGTATACTGCCTCAGATACTGGAGGCAATGTATAGTTATCATGATGATGAGCACCAATTGAAAGCCATATCCTCCTTTTGTAACACTGACATAAGAAATATATCCAGAGGGATATAGTGTTTAGTCTGCAGATTGTTAAAGCAAAAACAGCCAAAGACACATGTGACACACCCTAAAATACTATCTATCTATCTATCTATCTATCTATCTATCTATCTATCTATCTATCTATCTATCTATCTATCTATCTATCTATCTATCTATCTATCTATCTATCTATCTATCTATCTATCTATCTATCTATCTATCTATCTATCTATCTATCTATCTATCTATCTATCTATCTATTTGTCTGTCTATCTATCTATCTATCTATTTGTCTGTCTATCTGTCAGTCAGTCAGTTAGTGAGTTAGATAGTTGTTTTTACGCCTCCATTCTCCTTAAAAGAACCCAAGGTGGCTTATGTACATCATTAAAAGGACAGTGTTTAAAAGCTAAAAACACTAAGTATACAAATATTTTAAAAATAATTAAACAAGTATCATTTTAAAAATGGGAAATAAAATCAATACTAAAAACACATTTAAAAGCAACAGAGCACAACTGTCCAATTTGGGAAAACCCTCACAGACTGCCAGTCGCTATCTTTAGCCTGTCAAAGGATAAAGGTCCTTGACTAGCAAGTTTGGCCTGGCATAAGCTTTGGTAGACTTCAGATTTATCACTTCAGTAAACAGCTTTCTGGAATAGTTCCATCTGAAGAACGAGCCACAGTCTTTGGGCCTTCATGTCAAATTAAGTCTATTAGTCTTCAGGTTGCCACAAGATTCTTTGTTGCTTTTGTTTCAATGTAGAAATATAATTTAATTTCTTTATTTCTACACATTGACTTTGTTTGCTTGTACAGTAACTTCCAAGGTTTCATTTTGTACATGCTTCTTCACCTAGCCTGTTGGAGGAGATGTGGGATGAGATTCATAACGGATGGACTGGAAGTGTAAGCAATTTCAGCTGTATCAGATGGTTTCCAAGAAAGAATGAGTCTTGGCCATGCAACTTGACACAGTTTGAGATGCCAATGAGAAGACTTTTAGAATACACTAAGGAAGTAAAAAAAAAAAGTCATATTTTAATCACACAAGCATGCTTCAATTCTTCCAATCATTTTATGATCTGGAAAAATCTCTCAAAACCAAAACATCTTATCTACTTGACAGAAACTCTCAAGTGTATGTCCTGAAATATGTAATTACATGTTGTTTTTCTTTTGTCTTTTTGTCAAAGAAAAATGTTTTGCAAGGAAAGCACGAGTCGGGCAAACTCTGGAGCAAAGAAGGGTTTTATGCTGTCATCATTTTTCTCAGCATCTTTGTTATCATCGTGACATGCCTGATGGTGAGTTTATGTTTTTCTTTGATTGTGCTCATCTAACAGCAAAGCCTGTCTCCTTGTGCCAAATGGCATGTAAAGAAAATAGTCCAATATTTAAGTGTTGACAAAAGTACAACAAAATTATGTAAAGGCAGATTTGACATTAAGGTGTAAGGGTGCATCTGAAACAATTACGGCTTATGTGCAAGTGATTTGAAAAAAGGTACTCCTTACACTTCTTTTCTTAAGGAATGTAAAATACATTGACCTTGATTCAGTCACACGTGGTTGCAGCTATTATTGCTGAGCATGTGGAGGCCTCTTCAGAAATCCATAACTGCACAGCTTGGCAAGCAGGAGGAGTAAACACCAGGGACTCAATCCATACTCTTATTAAATTGTAATTGGTATGTGTTCAGCTTTGGAGAAGTCTCCATGTGATGGTCGTGTGTGTATTTCGTATATGTCCTCTTTTATGGAAGCCAGTGATCAATTTTCAAAGGCTTCCAGAAGACAGTCTTCTGGTTGAAGGTGTCTTCAGCATGAAGGACTATCCAGTCCAAGTCTGTTTCAAAGGTAAAGAACCGCAGGGGTGGGGTGGGTGGTGGGTTGGTGGGAAACGACAGCAAAGGCCTTGATGTTCTCCATCCAGTATGGACAATTCCTGGTCAATAAACGCATCAGTCTCACTGTTTACCTGGTCATTGTCTTCTCTTGTTGAATGAGATGAATCTTACTGCGTTTACTATTATGATGCTTTCTGTTTCTGTCAATAGTTCTTTGTGTCCACTTTAATATCTGGTTTGCAAGATTAAATGAATTCTTTTCTCTGCTTTGAACAGGTTCTATACCGCCTGAAAGAGAAAATACAATTTTCTGTGAGGCAAGATAAGAACAAAAAACAGGATATACATCTTTCATCCCTTCCTCTGCAGAGAGCTCAGACAGAGCTCAAGACAACAAATGGAATGGTCCAACCTGAACAAGCACCTAAAGTTATCAATGTTGTGGTTGACCCTCAAGGACAATGTGCTCCAGAGAACAAACCCACTCTTTCTACCAGTCCATCTCCTTTCAAAATGAAACCAGTTGGGCTTCAAGAAAGGTACGGTGATAAGATATAATTTATATAACGTAATATAAGATATAATTTGTATGTCTTAAGTCAGGTATGTACTGTAGAACCTTCCCCCCCACTCCAGATGTTAATTACTAGCCTGCCATGATACCTCACCACTGGCTGTGCTGGCTATAGCTAATGAAAATTAGAATTCACCCATACAGTTCTCCAATCCTGTGTTATGATGTTCTAGGATGGGATGTGCTGAGGAATTCTTCTTTTAAGAAGAATTATCATCTTCCCCTTAAACTGTCAAGTTCTGAAATAATGCTGAGGACATCTTCAAATATTTTCCTATTAATTTTGTGTGCATTCAAAATGTTTGGAATTAGAAATGGGCATGAATCAAACTATGAACAAAAAATAATAATCGGATAATTTTTGCCCAGTAAAATTACATGAAATCCTCTGTAGTACAGGTTGAGGGGCATAGACTACACTGACATAGGTTCTTCTCTGCACTCACAAAGGACGGTGTTGGTGTGAAAACTCCATTTTCTTAGGTTCACCTTGGTTCTGCCAACTTTTGTCCGTCTCCTATGAAGTGACTTCCAAATAACACAGCTCTTTGTGTGACCAGGAACAGGATTTTCCAGCCGTCCCGTCCATTTTAAGAGGCAGACAGTTCTTTTCACATTATAGTCACAGCATTTTTTCCTAGTTCCTTCAAAGATCACCAGTGATCTGGAGGGGGCACTTTTGCCTTGATTTTAATATTTTCATATGACTATATTTAATATTTTAATATGATTCTCAGTGTGGTGTAGTGCATAGAGTGATGGACTAGGAGTCTAGAGAACAGGGTTCAAATCCCCACTTGGTCATGGAAACTCACTGGAGGAGTGGAACTGGCAAAACTACTCCTTCAATATCTCACTTACCTTGAAAGCCCTATTAGGCTCATTATGACATCAGTTCTGACTTATATGCTGTTGGAGTATTGCGTACAGTTCTGGTCGCCACACCTCAAAAAAGACATAGTGGAACTGGAAAAGGTGCAAAAGCGAGTGACTAAAATGGTGACTGGGCTGGGGCACTTCCCTTATGAGGAAAGACTACAGTGTTTGGGGCTCTTTAGTCTAGAGGAAAGGCGCTTGAGGGGGAGACATGATTGAGATGTGTAAAGTTATACAGGGATGGATAAAGTGGTATCAGGAGACAGATATCTAGTTGTCTCCTGTGCTTCCAGAGGCATCTGGTGGGGCCACTGTGAGATACCAGAAGCTGGACTAGATGGGCCCTCGGCCTGATCCAGCAGGGCTCCTCTTAGGTTCTTATGTTCTTATGACCTGACAACACAGAACATGCAACACACGATATGAACAAAGCAGAAGAGTGGATGTGCGGTTGATGTGGAAGCTTTGAGTCTTTTTGTGTTAGCTGCTACCCCTCTCCATATGTCACTGAGTGCAATGCCTACTAGGTAATTGCTTTTATCAATAAGGATTGGCTTTTACTGAGTGTGACATCCGCCTGTTTTGCAGAGGCTTAACTATACCATACCAGGCTAATATATTCACGTCCACAGGAGCATAAAGCTAAAGCTGTAATCTCCGTGTTTGCAGTTGTGTTCCCCCACTTGTTCCCAATAGTTTTCCACGAATATTGTTCATTGCAGAGACCTTTTGCAACAGTCTTTCTTCTAGGTCAGCATATAATGCTAAGTAACACCTTGATATTGGAGGTAGGGGACAACAATGATCTGGCTGGATGCTCTTCCAGGTAACCTGAAATTTCCAAGATGTTTGTTTCTCAGAGGGAAGGCACACAGCAGAGTCTTGGTAGAATTGAATTTAAGCTGATTTCTGTCATAATGGGTACCTTGTTCTGCAGTATCTAATGCATCCATTAGAAGATGTTGGTGAGGGACAGTGACATCTAGAGGGGAAAGGAAGTATTGTCTGTGGAATTTCCCATTTTGGACAAAATACTGCAACTAGTTGCTCGTTTGGGAAGAAAGACTGCCTAGTACTCATTGTGTAAGAGACACACACACACAAAGAGAGGCAGAAACTACGTTGTTAGCCATTATAGGTTAAGTAATGGATTCAGCAATCCATTCTCATTTGTCATAAATATAAGACCATCTGCTTGGTGACTTGGAATTAGCTAGAATGGACCCTTCATACGTGTTCATTTCCACTCTCACTACTTTTAGGAAGGGTGTGAAGAAGGCATAGTTTTTTTTAATTGGCCTATGATATTGTGTAATTCGTTGCGATTATTTTAACTATCTGCAAACTTAACTGGTTTTTAATTGGTTTTAGTCATATTTATGTTTTATGACATTTAAAGGATTCTATTATTGAATTTGTTGTTATTTATTGTTTTTATAATGTTTTGTGATCACCCAGTAGTGAAAAGGCACAATAGAAATGTAGATAATGATGACAACGACAACAATAATAATGTAATTTCCCTAACAATAATACCATAAACGAATAGTTAAGATTACCTCTTTGTGTTTTGCCATTGATATCTTTAATTTTAAATGTCAAATGTCCATTTTCATTACGGTTGGCAGGGTGAGGGATGGAAAGTTGCCACTATTTCCAGCTGAGACTTTGCAGGCTCTCACCCTAAGAGGCAGTGTGATATAGTTGCAAGAGCAGACGTGGGCACCTGTTCAAGTCCAGGAGCCTTTGGATGAGAGCACCCACAGTCCTTCATAATTGGCTATAATAGTAGAGTTACTGGGATTTTCAGCTAAAAAAAAATCTGGGGAGCAAATTTACACGTCTCTTTCGGGCTGGTATACGTACGTTCAAGTCTAGAATGAGCTTTGCACCCACCCACCAGCAGAGCTCTTTACTACTGCCAACTAATTTGAGCAATGATAGGGAAGAGTGAGAGGAGAGTTTGAAAACAGTAGGCAGTGTTTCTGGTCAATAAGGGTTTTTGATGAATCAGTATAGTGACCTTGAGTGACTATATTGTTTTCAGTGTTCAGAACATTCTGCTTGGACATTATTTGTTGGTATTAATTTTTTTTAAAAAATCAAAACATTTAAGTCACTGAATTAGCAGTATTCATCTGCTACATAGGCTATGAGTTCTGAAATAAACAGTGGGATTTGCAAAGTTTGTTCACCATTGAACCCAGTGGTACACTTGTCACTAACTTCTTCAGAAGGATATATTAAATAAATCATGACACAGTGTAATACTTTGTGTGCTGTTGTTCATCTATTTACCTAATTTTCAGACCTCCTAAGGACCAGATGATTTTTATGATATCCTGATACATAAAACCATAGAATCCAAAGATGGTGTACTTTCATTTTCAAATGCTTTCAATGCTATATAGATATATAGATATTACAATTTAAATGCTATATTGCAGGAGGTCATTGAAGACAAGTCTTGACATATTTCAAGCCTGTGAAACTGAGAGAGACTAGCTATTCTACAACATAAAAATCTTGTCTACTTGCTCCAATAGAAGTAAACACCCATGTGCCCTTCACCCATTTTAAATTAAACATTTGTATCACATTGCCATTGAAGTTATTAAGGAAAATAGAGAAAAGGGGCTTTCAGAGAAACTTTGTCTCCCTCTTCTGCATCCATTCTGGCACAGCTATTTCAGCTCAGAGCAAATGGTTTCCTAATACATGCACCTTCTTCGTGAAAAGACATTTAGTTGTTGAAAATAACTAGCTTCCAGTCTCCCATGGATAATTTGGTTTCAGTAATACTATTAGTAAATTGAAAAATTGTTTTATCATCGGAAGTAAACTGAATTAATGTCAATGAAAACAGTCTGACTCAAACGAAAAAATGAAGCTGGGATGATTTGTAAGGACCCACCCCAAAGCAGAGCCATTCATGTTCAAAACTGTTCTTCCAAGAAAGTAAGGTAGGTTTATTCTGTTGCAGTGTTTGACGCAACATAAATGAATTAGATGCTCTCTAGCATTCTTTCTGTGTGCAACTAGATAAGAACATATAAAGATGGGGCACACCATCCCATCCTCATCCTCCTGCATTTTTCAAAATGCAGGAAAATCAATCCTTTCAATCACACAGAGAGTCTTCAGGTGTAGAGGAGACTCTTCTCCACATACCATTGCCAATCAAGTGTAGAGGGTGACAGAAGTAATGACGGAAAGAGTGGGCCCTGCACACATTTAGGCCACATGGTTCTTGAATACTTGAACAGAGCATATGTGGGACTTCTTTATAATTTATATCAGGACCAGAGGTTGGGATAGTTATTTTTGAAACTATAATTCCAAGATTCTTTCAGCCACCATGACCACGAGATTTCCAAGCTCTGAGAAGGACTGAAATGGCCAGCATTCACATGTGATGAGCAAGCAGCTTCTTCAAATTCTTCTGTGGGGTAAAATGAGGTGTTCAGTGGATTTTAATATCTTTTAGATACTTCTACTACCTTTTAGATACTTAGCAGTTCTTTCCAGAATTCCTTCCTTTCTAGTATTTAATTAATTGAGCAGAAACACTGGCATGAGTATTGCCACTTGTGCTATATATAATAGAATTATTATTAAACATTTCCTGCCTTTTTACTCCAGCATTCTGTTAAGAGCAATAACTTGACATTAAGCATTGTGTAGCTTTCTGTGAACTAAATAATGAAACTGAGCCAGTGTTTGTGGACAGCAACAGAAGCATGAGAACCTACTATATTTACAGGAAGAGATCTGGAATTTCCTGGCTGAAATATACAGCTCTGCATAGATTTGGAGGATAAATTTACTCTATTGTGTTGAGATGAATATGCTTGTTTGTGTGTATGTGCTTAATATAACCCTTCAGTGTTACTTTCCATGCTATGTCAACAAGAGTTGTTCAAAGTAGAGATGCACAGTGACCCCCCAAAAAAAGAGACTTTGTTTGCAAAAAGTTTTTCAAAAAGACTTGACACAACAGAAGGCATTTAACACAACCCCTTCCAAACTGGAAGTACACATGAGAGGTCCTGGAGGCATAACAGGTAGCTCTGTTTCTGGTGATGGCAGGTTTATTGACTATGGCTCCCACCAATTGTGCATTGGATGGCCATGGAAAGTGGCCATGCCCACTGTTATGCAAGCAGAAGACTCATAGACGTGGAGGGATCCATCTGGACCAAGAGTCTGACTCACACAATATATGCGTACATCAGCACCATACTTCAGAAAACTTACCTTTTTGGGCTACGAAGGGCCCAACTAGGATTGCTGTGGTAGCTTAGGGATTCTGGTCATTGTAGGTCGATGTGATTCCATAGCCTCCTCACCCTGTCAATATATTGCGGATGCTTTTCTGAAATCCTTGCCCCTTAGCAACCAATAGTATCAGATGGTGGGATGTGCCCCCTTCTACTCTCACTGCTTTTAGAAAGGGTATGATGACAGGTCTTTTAAAATTGCCTTGTAATGTTATTTAATATATTATGATGATTTAAGTGTTTGTATACTTAATTAGTTTTAATGCTGTTTACGATGTGTGTGGCTTCATTTGATTTAACCATAATGATTTTATGGTTAAGACGTTGTTGTTGTTTGCTTGTGACAGCTAATTACAGTTGATTGATGAAGTGTGGCAGTGATGGGACATCTTGGTTGCACAGTTAGGTATGTGATTGGGCACCAAATCCAGATGCCCCTTGGCCCCTCATCAATTAGCTACAGTTGGGCACTGCAAGTTACACAGCCTTTATATAAACACCAATAGGATTCTCACCTTTGAAAGCAGCATTCTAAAAATCATCTTTCTGATTCTGTCCCCTCATCTGCTGTTATCTTCCCATCCAATTCTTTTGTCTCTTGTGTATTTGATTTGCATGTTTTTAAATATGCATCTCAGCATGTGGCTGAATTATATGGTACAGTGTCAATTATTTATTTATTTATTTATTTATTTATTTATTTGATTTATATCCCGCTCATCTGGTAAATCTATACCACTCTGGTAAATCTATACCATGTAGGGTGGGCTTGGAATAATGGTTTGTGTTATTTTGCCATTTTAAAACCAAGAAAAACATGAAAGGGGGAAGGAGCATAAATAACTTATGGCCTTGGATATTAAAAATAGAAAGGTCATTTGACTGCATGTTGAACCTTTTTTGCTGCATCATGTGACACATCGCTAAGGAATGTCCTCCATCAATCCTACGACATAGCTGTCACAGAGTTAATACACCATAACACTCATAGATTCAGGAAAGCAAACCAGCTATTGCTTGTGATAATTCACATCCTGACCTTGGTCGATTTTGTATGTTAGAGATAATAACATATATGCCTTTTACACAAATTGTCCCAGAATCCTTCTCAAGCTCTTATTGTGGGTAGATTCTTGTTACTGTGGTTGCTATAGGTTTGAGTTTATACACAGGAAATGGTGGTGCCAATCAATTTCATTCCCAAGGTGACACGAAACCTTCTTCAACCCCTTGTGCTTCTCCACCCATTGCATTTTCTTCCCTTTGGCTGAACTTAAGACAAATTAATCAGTGGCGGACATCTGGCAGACAGTTTTGGTAGTTTGTCAGTGATTTATCTCAGTGACCTCTTAAAGGTTTGTTAGATTATAAGTAGCTGTAACAGAAAGGGTAAGTAGCAGCATGTCCAAATCCTTGTCAACAGATTTAAAAGGAAGCGAGGAACTGTGGCTCTCCAAATGTTTTGGACCACATCTCCCATAAGTTCTCAATGTTATGCTGGTTTGATGAAATTTGAGGGCCAAAAACATTAGGAGAGTCACAGTTGCCCACCCCAGTTAGAATTTGCAAGTCTCTATCATTTCTAGAGGAGGATTTTTTTAAAAGATCTATAGCTGTGTGCCTTTAAGAATGTGAAATAATTGGTTTACAGCAGGAATAGCAAACACATGGACCTCCTAATGTTGTTGATCTGCACCTCCAGTTTGCCCTAACCACTATAGTCACAGATGAGGCAATTGAATAACATCTGAAAGACCATATATTCCCAACCCCTTGTTTATAGGGGTTATATCATGGATCAGTAAAACATCAGTAAAACATGTGGAAGCAGGATCATGTGCCCATGTGTTGAAATCATCAGTATGTTCGGGTGTTTCTTCCCCCAGATCTGCCAAACGTGTACAAGTGTCATTACTGTAACATTTCCTCCCCATCCATTTTAGTTTATTTTTTATTTAGTTCAGTTATTACAACACTGTTCAGGACATTTTGAGATAAAGAACTTTCACCTATTTAAAGTGTAGGAAGATGACAACAAAATTAAAAGCTAACAATAAGTCTGTGTTGATGAAACTCTCACCAACTATCCTGGATCAGCAGTCCATCTATTGAAAAAATAGATCATAGTCACATCAGTTTTGAGGCTGGCCCAGGAATTTAACAAAATGCGCTGCCCTCACATCATCATCATCATCATCTTAAACCTACAGAGCTGGAAGGGACCCTGTGGATCATAGCCCTGGCCAAGGAGTTACAGTGGGGAACTCCCAACCTCTGCAGCCTAAAACGCTGAGCTATCCAGCAGTAGTTAGAAAGCATGTCTCAGAAATTGTTATAGCTCTAGATGAACATCCCCTGAAATGAAATAAAAGGAAAATATGAGTTTTTAAATTAAAGCCAAACATCCAACCTGATGATAGTTAAAGTATATGGAAAGACAAAAGATTGCATCTATAGTATATGCAACAAATAGGAGACAAATTGAACTGTCTTTGTGTTTGGTACAGGAGGGCCCTGTTCACGCTCACCCTTGCAGAATTCCTGACATCAAAGCCTAGCTTTGTGCCTGTTGCGCTTGATAACATAAGTCAATGTCTGTCCATGTAGACTCATCCCGACTTTTGTTTCTTTATTGCTCTTGAAAGTGATGGAACATCAGGGCAGAACATCAGGAAGTGGGGGAGCTTGGAAATTATAAGTTACACATAAGTTACCTGTCGTTCATTTATCCTTCTAATAAGAAAAGTCTCATATATCATAATTATAACTTAAAGGATGCTGCTTAACAAGGGATAACTGAACCAATCTAGCTGTAATGGGGGGGGTGACCTCACAAAAGGTGGAGGGGAAATATCACTTGATTCAAGCATAGGCTTCATACTCTGACAGAGGGATTGAGGCAGGCAATACTGAGGTAGATGGAAGGACAGTGTACCTTTTGCAAGAAGGCGCAGCAGGTTATAGTTTTCCATTCTAAAAAAAAAGAACAACAAAGGAACTGTTTGGGCTGCTTTTGAAAAGAGAAATGTAAAGAATTACTTTTTTAAGCAAATAGAACACAATGGTAATTATTTATGGGCTTGGAACTATAATTGCAGCTAATTGTTTTTGTAACGTAAGCCCCCCAGGACAGGAAGTAGAGATGTGTGCTTCTGTTTATATACACATGCACATGTACTGTTTTTGTGGGTCCTCCACCATGTTGTCTGAAAGCACAGTTTGCTTGAAAAAGTCCAACTGGATGGTTAAACAAGTGGAGAGAAAAACATGGAAGGCCGTCTCCACTTGCTTTCTGAACAGTCAGTTCCCGATGCTTGGCAGCATAACCTTATCGAGGGAAGTGCCGGAGTGAACTGGCAGTACTTTAGAAAGCCTGATTAAAAGAAAAGGGAGAAAGCTGAAATGGCTCTCATCGTGTCAGCTCTTTTCCTGCACAGGATGTTAAGCAATTCCTGTCCCAACCAAATACTGATTGCTGAAAACTTTGTCTAGAAGTACTTTTGAAAACCCATTTCCTTCATTCGCTTTTGACATGATGAAGTCTAAATAACACTCAGAAGCAACTGAGGAGGGTGGAGGAGGAGAGTGGATTTGAGCACTGAAGATGCAGAATGGTTCATGGGCACTTTTCACATTGCAATCTGCGTATGTGGTGGTGAAGGTAATATTGTCCACAGGGGTTGCCAGTGCAAATGTTTGTGACTTCTCTGATGGCACTGCTATCTCACTTCCAGGTCTATGTTCGTGGCATGGGAGAAATTCATAGAAATCACCTACAATTCTGTTACATACTTTCCAGCCACTTCTGTTTTACAGTAATCATGAGAATACTCCAGAAAATGCTTCCTCGTCTTTCTAAATGGCTCACATTCAAAGCCTGGAGTGCTAAGTTAACAGTGTTGTGAAGAAGCTCCTGCAGATTTGTGCTGAAGGAAGGAGCACAATGCAGCACTTTATAACCATGCTTCTTGAAAAACCGAAGTGGCTACTGGATGACGAGGAATTTTTAATGAAAAAAAATCTAATTGTGACTTAACTCCACTATACATACAGAAATGGGGATCCAGCCTTACCTGAGATCCCTCATTGCTGCTGGAGTGGGAATCCATTGCTAAGATTCTATTCTTATGATCCTTTCAGCCCATCTTGGCTCTAGAACTGTATGTCATTCCAGATATTCTTAGGAGGCACTTCCAACCAACCTTCACCAGCATAGCCAGCAGTGAGCTATGTGAGGAGGTGCAGTTTGGTGACATACAGAGGCAGGATTGGCTCCCTTACTGGCCTACATGAAGCAATCAACTTCTGGTAAACTAGTAATACAGTAGGACTACCATATACATGGGACCAGTACCCATGGTTTCACTTACCCACTGCCTGAAAATATAAATAAAAAACCCAAGAAACATGTATTTCTAAGGTATATTATCAGAACTGGCCACTAGAGGGGACCAGAGGCTATGCTATCTATAGCGTTATTCTACCTGCACTTTTTGACTTGAAACAAATCCTCCACGGATACTGCAGTCCTACTGTATAAATCATTTTTAAGGAACAAGAAAAGTATTTCACAGAACATCTCTAGTCGCCACTCCTTCCATTGGCCTTTCAGTGCCATCCTCAGAAGGCTTCAGAGTGGGGATCCTGCTTGTATTCCTGTGGTAAGGTAAAGGTAAAGGTTCCCCTTGACATTTTTTTTGTCCAGTCGTGTTCGACTCTAGGGGGCGGTGCTCATCCCCGTTTCCAAGCCATAGAGCCAGCGTTTTGTCCGAAGACAATCTTCTGTGGTCACATGGCCAGTGCGACTTAGACACGGAACGCTGTTACCTTCCCACCGAGGTGATCCCTATTTATCTACTTGCATTTGCATGCTCTCAAACCGCTAGGTTGGCGGGAGAGTGGTAGAGACTGAAAACACAAACCAAGCCCATTTGTTCTGTAATCAGAATGCCACAGTCCTGCCAACTGATTAATGGCTTCCTTCCACCTGCACACAATTGGCACAGTCTGACAAAGAGCATCCTAAGGGGATGGGAGGGGGGAAGAGAGACTGTCAGAAATTCCAAAATGAACAGACAGACAGACACACAGACAGGAAGGGCATCAGTAGAGCTTGGAAAAGTTGCTTTTTTGGGCTTCATCCTGGCTGAAAGATTCTAAGAGTTGGAGTCCAAAAAGCAATAGTTCCATGCTCTGAACAATATTAACATTCCCTGACTGTTAAAAATTGCATTCCTTGGTTGTTGAAAGAGAGAATGAGCAAAATCCTTAGCAAGCTCAGATCTACTTTTAAAGAAATCCCAAAGTTTAAAAAAACAATTGGGGGAGAGCACACAAAGAAATACAATTCCCAAGTATGGAAAAGGGACTGGTTCTGGCTTAAGGTGCAGGCAGGAAATTACCCCTCTGATGATTTATAGTTTTCACCAGCCTAGCTAGGTGGAGTTTCCTGTAATCATTTTCCAGTTCAGTGCCACTCCTCCTGCCACATCAGTCAACAACTCCTGAAAAATTGCTATTTGACTCCTTTGGGCAGGGTTACAAAAAAATCTCATGAGCTGTGGTGTAGTGTAGATGATTCTGATCTCTGCCAAAAAAGGGGGAAGGGAGTGTTTAACCTGATCTCAGAATATGATTATTGCATAAAGATGAGTATCTTCACATTGATGATAATTCATTCATAAATTCTTCTCTGAAGTTTGCTCTTGCTTTGAAATCAGTTCAGTTTTTATTTAAGCAGCAGGTTTACACCAATGCCACAGGGTGGCGAGAGAAGGTCTCCTCATTTTTGCACGACTCCCAACACCATGAGGATATGTGTCGATATAGACAGCATACTATGAGCACTCCATGTGTCTGAGGAAGCGGATTTTGATCCACAAAAATCTCACAAATTGTCTTTAAGGTACCACAATATTGTGTGCTGTCCCTCCACCCCGACCCTTTCTTCCAACATGGTGAGTGGAAATATATGTAGCCGCCAGTTCTCTCCCTAGTCTCCCAAGCATACTAAGATTGAGACCATCTTGCCATTTGGAACAAAGTAGGGAATGAAACACTAGCTTCACAACTCATGAACTTTTGGTCCACAACTTTATCAGCAGGGGTGCAGAGCCTGGGACCAAACTCTCACCATCATAGCCTGTCCCCTTTCATGCCATTATAAGGGTCCACCTAGGGTCTCAGGCTTTGGACTAGAGATCTTCATGAATGGGATGTTGTTGAGCTGGCAACCCTGTAATATACTTAAATATTTTAAAAGTATTGATATCAATAACATTGTACTTTATCTCTCTCATTAAATAACATTTGTATTAATTATTGGCCAGTATTGATGTCAAAAATATTTATTGCCTGTCCTTAAACCATTTCTAGTTCCTTTTTTCTAATGTATGTATCTTTGCATCTTTTGGTGGAGAATTAGTTTGCATTTGAACACCGAATTTATTCCCTAATCTTTTGATCTGGAAAAAGGCAAAATTCAAAGTTATAATTAGATCTAAACATATTTCTTTTTTCTTTTTTTGTTAGAAAGGAAGTGGCCTGTTTGCCATGACTGACAGATAAAACAATGTGAAAGCCAAAGAAAATATTAACCTTTCAATTGTGCTTTGTTACAAAACAATATGAATGTATTTGCTCTAGGAAAAATCACAGACCATTTGGGTGAGCATGTGGTACAAAGGAGGATTGGTCTGGTTGTCTCTGCGTGTTTCGTTCCCTTCCTCTGACAGCTGACCACATTTGAATAGTTTCATCCCTTGTCTCAAAAGGATGTGGAAAGAACAAAAACAAAATACTGAAATAGGGACTGCTTCCATATGCATGTGAAAATACTCCCAACATACCTCTTGCATTGATTCAACACCAATATACATGTCACACCATGCATAGTGTCATTTACCAGTTTGTTTCTTAGTTGATTGGATCTGTGCTGGATCAAACCAAAGGTTGACCTAATCTGTTCACCCAAAGCCATTCTGTTCACCCAAAGGCCAATCTGATGCCCATGGAAAACCCACAAACAGGATGTGAGTACAATAGCATCCTTTTGCTCATGCTCCCAGCCAAGGCCAGCTCAAGTCATTTTGCTGCCTGAAACAGAGCAGAAAATGGCCTCCGCTGTTTACCTAAGTCAAGGCACATGATACCTATTTTTACAGGAGGCATGAAATCACACAAAGCCTTTCTCCATCTCTGCAATAAAAAAAATGCAACACCAACACATTGAAAAGCTAATCATTTACTATCCTTTCATGACAAGGCTACTTGAAGTGACCGCCTTATTTTGCATAACGGCAGGATTGTTTCTGACCTTGGCCACTGATATATGGGGCATACTAGAGGTAAATCAGAGCCACTGTGGCTAGTAGCCATTGATAACTTTATGCTTGATAAATCTATCCTGTCCATAGATCAGTAAGACTGTTCAGACTGAGAGCTGGCATGATCTTTTATGGTAGCAAATTCCACAGTTTCTTCTTTGTTCCAGAGATTTGTAACTCACTTTTCATTATAAAGTGAACAGAACTGCAATGAATATTATAAATCATTCCAAGTAACTTATGTGAGAGTTAAAAGTATTTCTATTTCCCCTCAAGCAAAGGAGCAACAGAGAGCTTGGTTTAATAAAAGGAATCAGAATGTATTGGAAGATTCGCCTGGACATGCACACACCCATACAGGAAGAGAAACAGAATGTTGCCATGATATAACAATGCACATTATTTCTAGTCTAATACAGTATTTGCTTATTAGCTCAAAACCCAGGTAACAACAGGATGCTTTTGAAAGGGAGAAGCTCATGAAAAAGGGAATTTATTTATTTATTTATTTATTTATTTATTTATTTATTTATTTATTTATTTATTTATTTATTTATTTATTTATTTATTGGACTTATATACCGCCCCATAGCGCTACAAGCACTCTCCGGGCAGTTTACAATTTAATTATACAGGCTACACATTGCCCCCCCCCCCAGCAAGCTGGGTACTCATTGAACTGAATATCACCAACAAGAGATTCTGTAGTGTGCCAATGGAAGCCAGAGACCTATAATATCTCTGTGGTAGCAATTCACTGCTTGGAAGCAAATTGAGAAAGAATCACCATTTAGATGTGCTGGAATCCCCTCTCTTGATAATTAGAGATAAATGACAAATTGTGCATTATTTGTCTCACACTACAGGCGTGGATCAAATGTCTCACTCACCTTAGACATGAGCAGCTTAGGAAGTGTGGAACCTTTCGTAGCTGTGCCAACACCAAGAGAAAAAGTAGCAATGGAATATCTCCAGTCAGCCAGCCGGATTCTCACAAAGCAGCAGTTAAAAGACACTGTTGCAAGTTCCCATTTGCTACAGACAGAATTCATGGTGAGTCTATAGCTCTTTAGTTCAAAACCAAACAAACGTTAGAATGTACAGTTGAGTTGCTCTACTCCTTCAGCCTGAGGTTTCATCATAATATGTACTTGCTATCAAGTCAATTCCAACTTAACAACAACCCTTTCCAAGCTTTTTTAGGGCACAGAGGAATGGTTTACCAATCCCTTATTCTGGCTGTATCTTGTAACCGTGCACCTTGCCCAAGTGGCTGGCTCTTCTCCTGGGAGGTACAATGGGAAATCAGACTCCTAACATCTGGCTCTATAGCCTGATACCAACTCACTGAGCTATCCGGCCAGATTTGAGACTTCATATTACCCACTTAGGAGGCATAAGTATACAAACTTGACTCATGGGTGTTTTGGTGTTCAGGGAAATATCCAGATGTACAATCCTCAACCAGCATGCCGATCTGAACACAGTCTCAATTAGCACATTTTAAACCTTTTTCTTCATATATGAATGGGTTTTTTTTTACAAAAAAATATGTTTTTCTGCCAGTATTGCATAGCAGCATAAAAGTGTCTGCAAGAGATAAAAACACAGTTAAGTCTACTGGCTGCCATAAAGTTGGCTTTCTACAGACCTGGCCATACAGGGATGTTCTTTATCAGAGAGTGGAGTGCTGGTTTGATTCTTTGGGGTCTACAGAGTGGGTGGCATATAGTCTGGTGTGTGGCTTAGGTGCACACGTCTGTGAATGAACAAGTAAATAGGCCTAGGATGATTTTTCCCCCCTTCCTCTGGACCAGTGTCTGAATTATGTGGTTCTTTGGCCTGGGGGGATAGCCAGGTTTACTCCTGATTCAGTCTACCATAACATCTCTGACTATCTGTTAGCCTTACTAACCTCTGACCCATCCACCACAGCCCCAATGGATGCAATTTGTCTGCTACATTCTGTTGACGCTTCATTATGTATATTTATGCAAGGGGTTCTTGGCCCATTATAAATGCTAATGCTACTTGGTTGTGCTATGCTGTTCTTTCCTCTGTAGGAAATCCCCATGAATTTTGTGGATCCAAAAGAACTTGACATACCAAGTCATGGGACTAAAAATCGCTATAAGACCATTCTTCCAAGTAAGTCTGTTTCAACTGAGATATTTATCAGTCTGGCATTTTATCCAGCAAGGCAGTCCTGCCATTTCCTATTATTGGTCCACTGCTTAGGTCAGCTTTTCCATTCCCAGCACTGGGTGTGCCTCTTGAACTAGGGCACCTTTCATGACTGACAAGGGATGTGTGAAATGATAGCTCTCTTTTTTCCTTGGAAAGGACCATAGGCTGATAACTCTACCCTGTCCTCTCCACCACTTAGAATTTTGCTAGTGCCTTGTATTAAAACAGCTGACAGCTTTTAGGAATTCTGATTTTTTTTTTTTAGTCTTAATTGATCAGAAATAATGCAAGATAATCCTTAGTACTTCAGTGACAAAATTGTCATGATTTGATGGTCTAGCATCCTTTCAATGTGGGGAACACTTATCTTTCTCAAAGGTATTTATAACTTATTCAGTGTTGTGAGTAAGACATCTTTCTTCAGAATTCAAAACTAATTCAGAATTCAAAACTAATTTGTCAACTAGCATTATGCCATTTTGATGACCATGTTAAATTTTATGAAAACTGATGCAGAAGTACAGTTCATGGTCTGTTACCGACTCACCCTACGATTTGAGGGAGGAGATTCCCGTGGTCCTGAATCATCCATGCTTTCAGTACATGAAACCAATGATTAGAATTAGAGATTGGCACAGACCTTGGTTCGGAGGTTCATACGGGTTCGTACACATGGTCAGCACCACAGGTGCTGCATGTTTCCTTCCCTACCTCCCCCACTCACCAGCCGGCACACATTCCTTTTCTCTTCTTCTTCCTCTGTTTGACCAGTCCTCAACAGGAGCATGGGCTTCCCTGCCCCACCTCCTTGGTTGATCGCCCAATCAGATAAAGAGGCAGGGCAGGCAAACCTGTGTTCTTATCGGGGGAATAGTCGGACAGCCAAAGAGGAGGAGGAGAGGAGTGCGCTCTGACTGATGACTAGGTCATTGGCCAGGGAGGTGGGGAAAGGGAACACATGGCATCTGTGGTGCCATGCTTACAAGCTGGCACAAACCAAAGTTTTTGCCCATCTCTAATCAGAATCCTGCTAGTTATGACAATATGCATAACTTTCAACAGCAACTTCACAATTTAAGAAGTCATTTCTAGTTTTTTTTTTTATCAAGCAAAAGTGGCATGACCTGGTGCACAACCAGAAAAGCACTGACTTTTTAACTGGTGGCAATTTGGGACTGATGGAAGTTACAATGTATGCTTGTAATAGGATTTCAGTCATAATACCTCAAGTTTTTGAATCCAAATGTTTATAAGCATTCACACAATTATTAGGAAAAGAAAGAATCTTTAAGAATAATAGATTTATTTCAGGACAACCTTTTGTGGATTACTGTCCACTTCATCAGATGCCTGACATGTACAGTGGTGCCCCGCTAAACAATTACCTTGCAAAACAGTTTATTCACTAGACGATGAGTTTTTGCGATCGCTATAGCGCTTCGCAAAATGGTGTTTCCTATGGGCGATTTTCGCTGGACGATGTCTCAGACCGTGCTTCACAAGACAGTTTTTTTGGGGGGACCATTTTTTGCAAGACAACGATTTTGACAGCTAGTTCCACGACTCACAAAACGGGTGTTTTCAGGACCATTTTTCGCAAGACAGCAGTTCTGACAGATCATCCGTGCTTCACAAAATGGTTTTCCTATGGGAGATTTTTGCAAAACGATGACGATTTTTCCCCACTGGAACGCATTAAATGGATTTCAATGCATTCCAACGGGGAACCGCATTTCACAAGATGATGTTTTCACAAAACAGCGATTTTCGTGGAACAAATTAACATCATCTTGCGGGGCACCACTGTAGTATTGTTTATGTGCAAGTGATCATGCTTGTAGGATCAGACAACAGGAAATGTCTATCACACTATTAACACTGGCCATAAACTTTGACAGGGCTGGTTAGCATAAGCAAACCAGCAGTGGTAAGATCGTTGGCTAGTGCACAAGTCAGCTGTAATACTATCTTTGTAGCACTTCCATATTTAATACACTATGAAGTGTATACAAGTAGAATGAATGAATGAATAGCTTCTGCAGTTTTTAAAAGTCAACAGATTGTCATTGTATTTCCAGATCCTGTAAGCAGGGTCTGTTTGAAACCAAAATACCCAGGAGATGCCTTGAGCACCTATATAAATGCTAACTACATCAGGGTAAGTACATCTGTCAGACATACTTTGATTTGGATTCCTGTACTGAGCCGGGGGTGGGACTCAATGGCTTTCTGGGCCCCTTCAAACTCAATTATTCTATGATGCTTTGATTCTAAATGAATGCATGTTGTCATTTGATATACCATATTTTATTTCATTTTGCTGTGGAACAATAAACAACATTTGATTCAAGTGAGTTATATATCATTCCTTTTTCAACCATAATACCTTCCATGATGCTCTAGCAACAGCCTGTGACATAAAGGCAAATAGGTTCTTTGCTGATTTCTGCATCGGTAAAATGTTGTGCACAATGGAAGTCACATATATAAATGCATTAAAATCCACAATAGCATAATATGTTATTTAGGCCATATTAAATGTTACAAAATACCATGCAAGCTTTCATGTTCTTTAGAATGCCTCAGTACACATTGTGCTGTGTGCCATGAAGACAGAACCAACTTACAGCAACCTTAGTAGGGTTTTCAAGGCAAGTGAGCTATTTAAAGAGTGGCTTTACCAATTCCACACCGCCAGTGAGTTTCCACGACTAAGTGGGGATTCCTAACTCCATCCAATACACCACACTGGACATCCACCTCATCATGTTTATCACCTCATCATACTAGGTAATAAAAAGAAATAAAGTGATAATGTAAAAGTAAGTGATGTTTACAACATGAGCCCTGTTCAAGGAGTTATACTACTCATGCCATCTAACCTAATGCTCCTGAAGTTGATGAAAAAGGGAAATAAACAGACAATTTATAATTTTCAAATGCAGGTAAAATGGCTTAAATATCAGCTGCTTCTTCCCTCATTACACAGAGCTTTTGTTTGGTTTACTATCTAACTTAGGAAAGAATTCTGAAGAACTAAGAAGCTTGCATAATATTTTGAGAACTCTGAGTATGCCTAGAAAAATATTATGCTAATAGAGATCTTGGTTGGTTGGTTGGTTCTGTTTTAGTTTTGGTGAAACTTTTCTTATGGCCAGTTCAGCTACCCTTCACTCCTTTGTGTATGAAATGAAGAACCAAGGGACCATACACCCTATAACAAGTGATCCATCAATGGAAAGTTTGTGGTAGTTCTTTCCTTGTTGAGGTGTCCATCTCTTTCAATCCCCATGAGAATCCTAACCTTTAAAGTGACTTTCTTGCATCTGTGTCTAAATCAGGGTTATGGTGGCCAGGAGAAGACTTTCATTGCAACCCAGGGGCCCATGATTAATACAGTGAATGATTTCTGGCTGATGGTATGGCAAGAGAACAGTCCTGTTATTGTTATGATCACAAAACTGAAGGAGAAGAATGAGGTATGCTTTCTCAGCTTACTAAATCATGAATGTTAACTTTCTGAATGTGCAGATAGCCAGTACTATGATCCATGATCCCAAAACAAAATGGCCAATGTTAGGTGGAGGAGGTACTTCATGTCAGTGAGACTTAAACATGAGTAACTTAAATCCCACTGGTTTTAGTAAGTCTGCTCTGTATTTTACTAAGTCTGGATCCAATGATGACAAATTTATACTTAGCCATTCCTTAAGTTTGACCAAGGCCAAAATCTTACTGGATACACTCAAGGGGAATTGAGAAAGTTGCTGTAGGTGTTGGACAAGGTGTTGGTTATTTGTCATATGTCATGACTGCACACTCGGTGCACATGCAGCACCTCATCTGTTAGCCATAGTGAGCTTCATTATCTTGTGCACACATATTTCCAAGAGGATTTTGGCCTATGTTTGGATCCAAACATTTGTTTGGTGGTGGTAGTGATGGTTATGATGCCATCTGTGCATATGGTGTTTTGCAGGGTTGCATTAAAAGGGTTTGGCCTTCTTTGAAGCCTACAGTTGGAATCAGGAAAGACAAATAGAAAATGGGAAGAGAGAGAAAGGAAAGGCAGAGGCACAGAGGGTAACTCTGAGCACTATTAGACATACCTAGGCTTTTCCTTAGTAATTTGGGAACAGAGATGGGAGATGGATGAGACAGAGAAAAGAGACGTTTCTTTGCTATAGAGCTGAAGTTCTCTCACTTGCAGTTCTCTGTTGTTGTACTAGAGTAGGCCCAGTGAATCAGTGGAGATTTGGTGAATGCAGAGTTGTTCTTTCATTGAACGACTCTGCATTCACTTCCATGAGCTTACTTTATTTATTTATTTATTTATTTATTTATTTATTTATTTATTTATTTATTTATTTATTTATTTATTTATTTATTTATTTATTTATTGTATTTATACCCCGCCTATCTAGTCATTTCGACCACTCTAGGCAACTTAAAACATAAAGCATAACAAGTTCAAGAAAAATTTATAACAAATTAATTAAATGATTCTGTAAGATGGGAAAAATACAAAATAAATCAAATAAAGAGAGAGAAAAAAGGAAAGAGGACAGGAATTAACTGGAATCAATAAGGCACAACTAGAATTGGCCCATTTGAATGAATTAAACATATGGAGGAGTTGACTCATAAAATTTCCACTGATTCAGTGGGCCTACTCTAGTACAACTTACTAGGGTCTACTCTACTATAACTTACTTACAACAGGATTTCAGCCAATGGGCTGCACTTTTTTTATATATACCTTAACTTCCACTTCAAGTAAACCCTGCTGCATACTATCAGCCATCCTACCTTCTGATAATGTCAATATCTATGAATAACAGATTTGCAACACAGTCCTGCCTGTGATTATGTGTTCTTTACTAGTCCAGTCCAATCTGTATGTGGGGGAAAATATGTCTCATTGAGCAAAATCCTGTTCATTCCTTTTGTCAGTGCAAGGGTTTGTTGCAAGCAGATGGGCAGTTTCTGCATTTGCACATGGAGGATTGTGACGTTCACCCTCGTAGCCCCTGCTTGTCTCCCCAAACACAGAGCTCACAAAGGCAAAAAAAAACCTCTTGACACGCTGCCACCAGTTGATCTCCTTTTCAATGTATTTTACTTAGAAAAGATGAAGGTCCATTCAGTACTGACGTTTTAATAGAACAGGTTTATTGATTACAGATGGTTTCTAGGATAATTCATAAGCATATTCTTTCACTTTCACCAAGCATCAATGTTAATCTTCTATATTAAATATCACAGGTTACTAATCATTCCTCAGACCCTACACTATCCTTCTCTCCGATTCCTAACACAGACTCCTCTGACTTTCCACCCCCAAGCTCCACCTTTTAACATCTCTTGAGGCCCCACCTCTCAGCCACATTAGCATATAACTCATGAATACTACATATCTTATTACATAACTTAGGGTGAATGCTACAGAGGATCTATATAATTGTGAATAGATCCAAAACATATGTATTAACATCTAAAATATTGCATTCTAAGGGAACATGCTATCTTAACAGTATTGGCTCTAAAGTTAGGCACAGTGAGGCAGCTATTTAACATGGAAGATTTGGGGTATCGTGAAAAGACCCTTCTATCTGCCAGAGAATCATTCCAGCCTGGCACCCAAAATTAGAAGCCCTACAGCTGGAACCAGAAAGGTCCAGCTTGGGGACGGATCACGGTTGGGCAGGAGCACGTTTCTCTATGCATTGTGTGATCGCCAAGGGAAAAATTGCACTGGATCACTCCAGATTGTGGAGTGATCCAGTGGGGTCCAGATTGTGATCTATTTCCCCATATGATCCCACCCTGAGCTTGGTAGGAAGCACTAATCAATGATAGCCTTCCAATAGTGTAATATCTTAGGACAACTGTATAAATGGTTATTTATCTAATCTGATATAAATATTTCTTAAAAACCTACCCTGCGATCCCATATCTCCAGAAGAAATATTTTCCCAAAGGAAATGCCACATTTCTAAACACTTCCAAGGCTGTTTGAAAAGAATTACTTGAAAAAAAACACCCAGTCCTTGCCAACCAACATATCCAGAAGCCCTGTGTTTACCTGAATCACCCCACCTCCTTACAATGCAATTTATCTGCATTGTTGTGGGTTGACAAGGACAATTTCCTCTTTAGAAGAAGGAGAGACATCGTAAGTGGTTCCCAGGCTATGTGGAGAAAAATTGTGTTTACAAATGATCTTCTGACATTCTATAAAGCAACACTGGCAAAGGAATTAAGAGCTGTTGGGATTATAAAAGAGTAACTGTGCCATCTTATTTGCTACTGCAAACACAGAGGTTTGTATGTTCCAGATCCAAATAAGTCATATTGTGATTCCTGAGAGGACAACACATTTCAAGTAGCTTATTGGGGAATCTGTATATTGCAAAGCCCATGTGAAGAATGCTGAAGCAAAAATTAAGAGAATAACAAGGCCCAAGGTAGTGTAT
Organism: Pogona vitticeps; assembly: GCF_051106095.1. Lineage (NCBI taxonomy): Eukaryota > Metazoa > Chordata > Lepidosauria > Squamata > Agamidae > Pogona > Pogona vitticeps. The sequence continues at coordinate 145,391,210 of NC_135787.1, read as the reverse complement.
TAATTAGATTGTCCAACTGGGGCTCGAGAGTTGAGAGTTAAAAGTATGAAGAAGCAGAGCCACATGCACTGCCTTCAGCTCATTGGAAGATAGGCAGGATATAAATGTTAACAAATGAATGATTTTATTATATTATATATTCCAAGCAGTAATCAATTAGTAGCTCATATTCTGCAAACCTTTCTTGGGCAAGGGATCCTTGGTGAGACCCTATGGCACATAGGTCTGGGGAACTAATGGTATGACTCATGAAGCTAACCTTTGATTACATTAAGGATTCATCCTTTCTTGGTGAGCTTTTAGAGTATCTGTGTGTGTTTGTGTGAGAAAGTGTGTGTACTTGTGAGTGTGTATGTAAGAAAGAAAGGACTTGCTGACAAGAAACTTAACAGGAAAGGGATATTTGTTTGAGATGTATCAGAAGTGTGAAACGAGTCAGTATCTGAAATCCCCAAGTCTCTCCCCCACAAAAAAATATTTTTTTTAAAAAAAGCTTTACTCAGAAAGTCCCTTGGTGGGGGGATATGGGAAGAAATGTTATTTTGAGCCTTTTCAGCACTTCTGATTCCCAAACCTCTGTATTTTCTTTGTCACTAGAGGGCACAAGGGGGCTTTTCAAATTAAATTGTGGTGTTAGGATAGTTCAAACCTGAAATATCACAAGACAATTTTTGGACAACTGGACTCTTGTGGCAAAAAGGAGTGTGCTGATTGAATTATGTGATAGCCTGGAAATGGGTTGGTATGCCGCAAATACTCAGACTGAGGGCATGTTGCAGCATCCCAGGGATCTCCTGCCAACTCCCCTCAGACTGAAAAACCTACTTAGATGAGTAGCAAAACGTTTCAACCTAATAAGAAGGAAGTCCAGTTGCCATGACACAACTTCCAGATGACCTCACCTGGATGACTGAGAATCTTCAGAGATTCATTAGATATGTTTCTCATTCCTAAATTACCACAAGACCTATTGTTATTTTTGCCATTTGAAGATGCAATCTTGACAGAGTTTCTTGTACCACTGGAGGAAGAGAAAGCCTTGGAGGCACAGAGGTTGTCTCCAGGGGGTGGAGAAAGCCTTGCTTTGCTTTGCTTGTCATTCAAGCAGCTGTCTAATTTATTATAATCAATAATTATAGCTTGACAATTAGCAGTATCAACTTTAGAATGTCACACTTTGATCCTACTCTATGTGGGCTGCAGTCCCATACACCCTTTGCTGGGAGTGGGTCTCCCTGAACTAAATGAGACTTGCTTTTGGGTTAATGTGGGAAAGTGGATTTGATTTAAACCAGGCTGGTGCAGATAATGAACAAAATCACAATTTCAATCCCTACTCAGAAAGACTTAATTGAATCATGTGATATTTCACCCTTCAACAAGTGCATTGCTTCCTGCTATAACTTTAACCTATACTTTCCCCTGCATATATTTTTCATAATATCTATACACATACCAGCAGCCTGTGTTCAGGGGTGACGTTTATATAACCAAAACAGCATTTTCTGTACAAAAGAGGGAGAGCTATCAAGCAAGCCTGTGAGAACCAAGGGTGGAGCAAGTATAGAGGAAATCCCCAAAACAATCAGTGAGGGCTGGGCATACTCATTGGACACCAGAATGCCAGGTGACACTTTGCAGGTGGAACAGAAAAACTGGGGGGGGGGGCAAATAAAAAAAAAGCATAACTTGATTGGTTCACATCTGAAAGAGGAACACTCCACATAGCAACATTTTGCTGCAGGATCAATTTATTTATTTCAAATATATACACATTATACCCTGTAAATGTGTTCTCATGGTTAACAACCAATACAAGTATATTTTATTCTGTTTTATTTTGGAAATCATTGGGCAAGATCCTGTTGCCTAATTACACAAGTGCAACTTGATGTTGCACCCATCAAGCACTGAGACAGAAGTGCTATCTATGAAGCACTTCCACCACCGCAATGGGAAATTGGCTTTGCCAGGGATGTGTGACTGATTTACACAACTGAAGGGCACAATTCCTTGCTGCCAGACACAATACCTGGCATATTTACAGAGGCATAACTTGACACTGCACCTGTGTGAACAGGATTTTGCCCAATGGGTACAATAACTGGCTATCTCAGCAGTTTGAACAGGGCATTAATCTAATCATAGGGTAGAATATTTTTCTCAGTTCAGGTTTTCAGTCAAAAATAAATCTGAAGGAGATTTTTGTTTAATCCAGCATTTTTAAAATTTCCCCCCACCCAGAAATGTGTGCTTTATTGGCCAGAGAAGAGAGGGATCTATGGAAAAGTGGAAGTACTTGTTAACAGTGTGCAAGAATGTGAGAACTATACTGTCCGCAATCTTACATTGAAGGTAACTAATTGGTGTTATTGTTGTTTGAAGTCTATATGTAATTATTAGTTTCTGGAGTGCTGGAGGATAGTCGTACAGTCGGGGACTCACAAGTACTGGCTCTCTCCATGAGATTTACACACATTCTTTTTCTCCTTTCCCTCCCCTGTTTTCCTTCCCTTGTAGTGTACATGAACACAGATTCTCATGCTCCAAATTATGACTTAGATGCAACTACAGCCGGGGTGGGAAGGCATGGAGAAGCTATCATCCAGAGATACACACAACCCAACACACATCTTCTTCTTGCATGGCTTATGAACTGTGGAAGCAGTGGCAGTTGATACAGCTTTCCTATCTTCCCCCTTCCCTCTTTACCTCAGCACAGCAATAGGACACTGCAAAACACGGGTGGGGGGGGGAGAAGGAAATATTTCTTAGCAGCCCAACGAGTGAGTTGTAGGATGGCTCCTTTTCTGGGGTTTAGTGCATGCACACTGACAAAAGCTGGAGCACAGAAAGCCAAGTATCACCCTAATCAGGCAAGCAGGCAGGCAAGTGAGAAGATAAGCCACTTCCCTCTGCCTTGGAAGGGGTGCAAGGCAGAACAAGATTCCTCCCAAACCCACAGGAGAAAGAGGTGAAGTTAGGGGGAATGAATACATAACTTGCTTGTTGGAAGCAACAGGGCTGGTTTTGAAGAAGGGTCCAGTCCAAAGAGACACAAGTCAGTCTGTATTCTGACAGAGCCAATAAGGAGACACTTGGAGAGTTCTGGCTGCAGCCAAAGTGCTGATGCTTCAGCTCTCTCTGGCGTCGTACTACACCACTGCTAGAGAATGACCCCAACACTCAACTTGGTTCCAGAAAAGTTATATAAATAATGGGTATAGTATAATGGAGGGAGGAGAACTGTTAGCACCCTTTGTCCTAGGCATCAGTCTGTTCAGCTTTATTGTTTAACATGCCAGTATAACACTGTACGTATCTAGATGTACAGTCATGTGATTTATTTTTGTTAAATAAATCATGGCACGGTGTAATATGCCATGTGTTGTCATTTATCTGAGGTTGTTATTAACCTAATTTTCAGACCTACTAAGGACCAGATGATTTTTATTATGTCCTGATACATAAAACCATAGAATTCAAAGAGGGTATACATTCTTTTTCACATGACTGTAGATATTGATAACTTGTCCATCATTCATCATAAATATGCATAATTATTTTCAGCAAGGCGGCCAGTCAAGTCAAGTCAAACATTATTGGTACACATCCTGGCCAGACCATAAAACTCCAGATAGTGCTCAACCACTTCTACAGCTCATGCTGGATGTAGAAGAAGACAGGATGGCATCGGTCGGTAGAGGACCTGTAATTGTGCATTGCAGGTAAGTAAAAAAGCAAAGCAAAGCGTGCTGCTTATATACCGCCCCATAGCGCTTCAAGCACTCTCTGGGCGGTTTACAATTTAATTATGCAGGCTACACATTGCCCCCCCAGCGAGCTGGCTACTCATTTTACCGACCTCGGAAGGATAGAAGGCTGAGTCAACCTTGAGCCGGCTACCTGGGATTTGAACCCCAGGTCGTGAGCACAGTTTTAGTTGCAGTACAGTGATTTAATCACTGCGCCACGAGGCTCCTTAATTCAATGAGAAAAAGACTTTCTGTAGGGGATACCTTTTTAAAAAAGGAATCAGAAAAGTGGTACTTGTATATGGGGATTTCTACTAGTAACAAATTCATGACACAGCATGGAAGCAACAAGTTACAAATGCAAGTTATTTGCAATATAGCTTTTTTGTAATGAAGGCCTAATGAATAATTAGGGTATACATTTTTAAAGTGATACAAAAAGTAGGAACAATGCTTTCATATTTGTGTAACAAGAGATTTCCAGTTATTAGAAAATGTTATTTCTAAAGCTTCTTTAGATGTTTTACAACCTTTTTGACAGTTTTAGAAGAGGTAGCCGTGTTAGTCTATGCAAGCACATCAGGTGAAATCCAAAGAAACAAAGCAAAACAAAACAAAAAGAAAAATATGTTGTACCTTAAAGACTATTATATTTTAAGCTAAGCTTTCATGGACAGAGTGCCATATGTTTTTAGCATTTTGGCAAAAACTTATCAGATTTTGCCGTTCCTTACAGTGCTGTTTATTTATTTTGTTTTTGTTTTTTAAGTGACATGAAGTAATAACAAAGCAGAAAACTTTAAAAAATAAGGGCAGGAACAAAAGTAAATTGTTTTTCACCCACTGTAATGAGCAACAGGAATAAATTCCTTCTTAAATGTAACTTTTCAGGCTCTGATACTATCTAACAAGAACACAGGAAACAATCCTGTGCCAAATCAGAATTAAGCAAATTGAAAGCAAATCTCCAGGTTCAGATAGGATTCTTTCTCAGATGCTGGAATCTTTTTCATGGAAAGCAAGTATTCAGTGCCTTGCAACAGTGGGAGGAGTGAAATAGGATGCATGCAAGCTAAGGTCTCTATTGTTAAGCTGCTTCCAAAAGATCAGTTGCCTCTCTTCATTGCATCACCTCCGTAATGTGGCATGATCCACACTTAAAACAAATTATGCATCCAACCAGTAACCATATAGCTTTTTGGTAAGTCTCAGGACCAGCTTCACTTTTGAACAAACAGGACTGGAAAAAATATTTCAAGTCAGGATGGCAAAGTGCTGGCTCTAGATCGGCTGATGCTGTGCTCAACCCACACCTCTTCTCCGCCTAGGGATGCCAGAAAATATTTAGAATGACTCTCACCCTGGCCTGATTTCATGTCATCATTAGGGCAGTTTCCCTGGGCAGGAGGACATTTAGATGAGTCTACATCGGCTTCTCTCTCATTTTACCCATTTTCCACTTCTGCCAACAGAATGTAGTTTGGTGACTGATTGCTCTGTTGGTCAATCTCTGCAATCAGCCACCATAAGTTTCTTGTGCTGATCTGAACCCCTATTGTTAGAATTGCATCTTTGAGTTTCAATTGCAGAAATCCACAATTCAGTTTCTATGGAGGATCCCCATTTGTATTCAAGTGCAGTTAATAGAATTTCTCCTGGACTGCAAGAAACTCTTGATGCTTAGATTGTGTCTTCTTCATCTTTATGTACCGCAACAGTTTTTTTAAAAAATGGAAATACTTTTTCCCACACTCTTCTCATCCCTGTGTAGGAGTACCTTCTTCTATTGATGCATTATCCGCTTTTGCTTTTCTCCTATCTTAGTATGCCTTCTATACTATATACCTGTGTCCTGTCAAGTCCATTCTGACTTATGGCAATCCTTTCCAGGGTTTTCTAGGTATCAGAAGTGGTTTAATTCCCTTTTTTCTGGGGGCATCCTGGCACTTTGCAGCTTGCTCAAGGCTACATGGGCTGGCTCTTCTCTTGGGAAGCACACCGTGGAATCGAACGCCCAACCTTTGACTCCGCAGTTAGATAGATCTAACTCGCTCAGCTATACTGGGGGGGGGGGGGGGGACACACCTTCAGAGGCATGTGTGGTTGCACACTGTGCCAGGAAACTATTTACACATTTGAACTGTGAATTGGTCAGTTGATTAAGGAAGAGACAAAGATATAACTATGCCTAGAAATGTAAGTAAAAACCAGATGATTTAATTTTTGGCACAAGCATTTATATTCATGTTTTGGGGGGATTCAGAGCACATAGCTGTTTACAATTTGTAAATAGTCCCCCAGTCACCTCCGTGCTTTATGAAACTTTCACCCATGTTGGATATCTGTCTAGGCTATCGTCTATCATCCCTTCTTTTCCATGGAGAACACTCCAGCATCCTTATCAGATGATAGAGGTTAAGGAATATCATTTAACTCCTACTCAGATTTAGTTTATTTTTTATTAAAACTTTCAGTGCTGGAATAGGAAGAACTGGGTGTTTTATTGCTACTGCTATCGGCTGTCGCCAACTGAAGGAAGAAGGAGTTGTTGATGCATTAAGCATTGTCTGCCAGCTGCGTCTAGACAGGTAAGATAGTGTAGACTGGAAAAATCTGTCTGTAATTGCTTGCTAATACATCTCAGCTCCCAGGTACCCCTCTTCTGATTTTATGCAGGACAAAGCGAAAAAAGAACTGATGACAGAGTAAAGGAATCAAGGAACTTGAAAGATGCAGGACCAAACTAAACATGATGATGGGGATACAGTATAAGAGTGCATTTGCTGTCTCTGCTGTTAAGAAGTCTGATAATTTTTATATTTTTCTACAGAGAAGACATGACCTCTTTAGGGGGAGTGTGTTAACACTAGAGATAGGGTTATTTGTATATGAATACAAATATGCCTTCACAGCTGGAGTTAACAAGGGTCCGGCTGCTGTGGCCAGACCATCCACTCACACATCCCCTCTCTTCCTTCCAGTTGCTCTGGAGCACTGCTCAACTAGCCACTCAGTAGGCTTGCAGGGAGACTGGTCCTCCCTCCCTCTGCCAGGAATGGCTAGACAACCAGGAAGAGAATGGCGCTCAGGCTCCAGCTGCACGGGAATATTCGTATATGAATAGCCCCATGTCTAAACACACATGTTGCAGTCTTAGGGGGTGATTACATTGGTAAATTATACAGTATGAGAAAAAGTCAGGATTGGGACAGTAAGATTCATGTCATTTTCATTTGAATAAATGATCTACATGTCAATGTAGATCAGCCCAGAGATTTTTCCCCGATCCATTAGTCCAATTTTTTTCCTCCACCTCTGGTGGTTTTTTTTTTTTTTTTTTTTTTTTTGCAAGTGAATGCACTTGCATTGGTTCAGGCAATGTGATTACTTGAGATGATGTGGAGGGGCTTGTAGCCATTCTATGTGAAGCCATTCCATCCAGCAGCAGTGAGAGAGAGACAAGGCAGTAGGGAAACTGGCTATCATTTGAATCCTCTCCTCCCAAATCTAGTGCCTGAGTCTGCTTGTTTTCCCTCCCCTCCCTCTCTTCCCCCTTCCCCCTCCTCCCTCCTCCTCCCTCCCTCCCTCCATCCCTTCCTCCCTTCCTCCCTTTGAAGGGTTTAATACTAGAGATGGGGGTATTCATATTCATATTCATAAACATATATGAATACCTCCACATAGGTGGACATAATGAGGGTCCAGTGCCATGGGGCCGGATGGTCCACTCACTGATTTGCCACTGCCACAGGTGCCACAGAGCCTTGTAATGACTCCGGAGATCCATTTGACAAGCCACTTTTCAACCTAGCAGGGAGGCTTGTCATCCCACCTCCTGCGAGGAGTGGCGAGCTGAACGCCATTGGAAAGCTCTACGGTGCCCGCAGCAGTGGCAGATTGGTGAGTGGACCATCCGGTCCCATGGGGCTGGACCCTCGTTATGTCCTCCTGTGGGGAGGTATTCGTATACGAATATGAATGCCCCCATCTCCACTTAATACCCTAGCACTAGGACACCTAGTTGACCAAAGGGGGAAAACAGAGTGAGGAGTCAGCAAAGAAAGAGGAGAAAATTATCACTCAGACATGTTTCCAGCTTATTATGGTAGTTCTGCTGTAACCATGCTTCCTGCAAATCTGGGCAACTAGAATAAAGCTACCTTTAAAAACTGCGAACAAGTCTGAGTGCCAATTTCCTCCTCTCTTTCTGCTGAGTACTATGTGTCAGCCTTCCCCTGTGCAACTTCACAGAGAATCCATTCACATTTTTTCTTGCTATGTAGTTATACAGTTTGTCTAGATCAATCTTTCACCATTATAATCAGATTAGTGACAGAGAGACTACATTCACACATCTCCTTGACCATGTTGGTTTGATGCTCCGATATGAGTCTTGGAGATCTTATAGGTTCATTTATTTTTATTAATTGTATTAGAAAGCAACTGTAAAAGGCTGCCCTTTTTTTGCAGAAGAGTGGGGAAATGTGATACAGTTGTCTTTTTCAAATTTCCTCACCCCTAGCCATTTTCCAGAGCTTCTAAACTATTAACATAGCTGTTCAGGAACTGCACCACATACTTTTTCTGTAGCTTTTAGCACATGTGTCTGATCAACACACTTTACTTTTATGGTCAGATTAAACAAAGTTGTGCTGCCAAAGATGAAATGATTCACTGCTGCAGAATTTCTTCAGTGTCAGCTGGTGAAACAGGAAGCCTGGTAGGCGTTAGGAAAAAAGACAGGAAGAGCTGCACTTTGTACATGTGCTCTAAGGGCAAGACAGGTCACATAGTTAGTGTAAAAATGAGTGTGCGTTGTGCTGTCAGCCAGATTCTGATTTGCTTCTATGTTTTAAGATGCACGTTGCTCTGTCCAGATGACATCCACAACTAGTTCAAGCATCTGAGGACTGTGCACACGACTGAGGAGGACAAACAAACAAATAATTTCAGATTTCAGATTTCATTGCTCAGAATATATGACTGTGCTTCTAATACAGCAGGTTCTTGGTAGTCATACATCTCTAAAAACTGGTTGTTTCTGTTATCCTGTACAGTATTCCCATGCCTTCCTGAGTGCAATTACAATGCTAATCAGGAAAGCTGCATCTAAATTAATAAAATTTAAAATTAATCAGATTAAATATTAGTCAAAATATTAAAATTTTGCACTATAAGAGAAGGATGTGCAAGCTTCTAGCAAGCCCTCAAGGGAATGCCATTATAATCAGATTAGAGACAGAGAGACTACATTCACGCATCTCCTTTACCATGTTGGTTTGATGCTCAGATATGAGTCTGAGCATCAAACCAACTGGCTAGCTCAGTTAGTTTAGGTCTCTGGCTGTGGAGCCAGAGGTTGGGAGTTTGATTCCCCACTGTCTCTCCTTGGCAGGGGTTGAACTCAATCCACAGGATCCCTTCCATTCTGCAGGTCTAAGATTATTAATGTATAGCCTGCCTGGGTCTTAGAACAGGGATGCAAAGTGGCCTAAATCAGCAGTCACAGTACTGATAATGGATCATTCTTTCCTTTGTTCCTCAGAAGAATCCTGGGATAAGATATGTATTGAATAATGTTTTTGTTATGTGTCATAAGTCAGAACTGATTTCTACCAACTCTAATAGGTTCCAAGGTACAGTAAGTGAGATATTTAAGGAGTGGTTTTACCAGTTCCACACCCGCTGTGAGCTTCCATAACAGAACAGCGATTCAAACCCAGACCTCCTTTGTCCTAGTCCATTACTCTGTCCACTGCACTACACTGGGTATCCCCAGTGTGAACAATAGCAAATAGATAACAACATTATCTTCATAAGAGCTGAATAATCTGATTTTAGAAATGATAAATTGTACCTGTGAACTGACTTCTACCTTGGGAAGCAATCAGTGAAGTATATTGTGTGTTTCTAACCACACAGAATGACTACATGAAGTTGTAGTTAGAATTACTGTTGAATGACAGATCTGGTTCTGTGCCAAGTAATCAGTGTGACTTCTCACATTCAAGCATCCCAAATGGAAAAAAGCAATCTTTTCTTTTCTTTTCTTTTTTTGGAGCAGTCATGTTTCTTTCACCCCCACTGTCACCTCAGCCAGATAGGTTTTGGAGTCTTTTGAAATAATACAAAACTTTATGAAACCAGTATCATCATCATCATCATCATCATCATCATCATCATCATCATCATCATCATCATCATCATCATCATCATCATCATCATCATCATCATCATCATGTACTGTCAAGTCAATTCTTACTTACAGTGACCCTTTTCAGGGTTTTCTAGGTAGAGAATACTCAGAAGTGGTTTCCCATTCCCTGTGCACCTTGCCCAAGGCCACAGAGGCTGGCTCTTCTCCCTGGAGACACAGTGGGGAATTTATCTCCCCACCTCTGGCTTCCCAGCCAGATAACAGAAACTCATCACCCTTTTCCCTTCCTTTTTTTCTCCCAGAGGTGGAATGATCCAGACAAGTGAACAGTATGAATTTGTGCATCACGCTTTGAGCCTGTACGAAAGCAGGCTCTCTGTTGAAGCTGTCCAGTGAAATCAAGAAGGAGGAAATTGAAAAGGTGTCAATCTCTCATGAGGTAACTGCTTCATTACCTCCCAGCAACTTCTTCAAGGAGTTTACAGCCGGGGCAGAAGAGGCCTTGCAGCCAACTTGTAAAAGGATTGTTGATGGTTTTTGTCTTTCAAAAAAGCATGGAAGATTGATGGACCCTTGCCTTGAATGTATTGTGAGTTCCCTAAAACAGTTTTGATGAAGGTTAATGTACCAATGTTACACTTGGATTTCACATATATATCTTATGGGAGATTTATTTCTCTGTATTAATGGCATCTGCCACACAGAATGTATGTGACATATGTATGCTCTATAACAGCTGGAGGTGGGAAATTCCACTGAAGAAATGTGTATAAATGCTTTAACGTTTGCCAAGTCTGTCTTGTGAAATAGGCTGTCAGGTGTTCAACTGTACCTGTGAAGTGCTATTACCTATTCTGTGGTAAACATAATTTGGAGCACTTGGGATTCTTGAGGCTGAAAGTCACAAGTGCTAAAAGGTGCAAGTGATCATGGTTTCAGACAAAAATGACCAAAAAAGAGAGAGGAATTTAAAATTGGTTGTTTCTGAAACTATGAAAAAAAATCATTTGCATTTTCTATGACAGCTCCAGTAAGTACTCTTCTATATTTAATGTGTATAGTAAATTCTGTAAAACATTGCAGAACACAATGGCTGCAGCACAAAAATAACCCTTCCTGTGCCAACAGTACTAAAACAAAGGAAAGTTGTAAAAGTGGTCTGCATTCTCTTGGAGCTTGCTGTACTTTTGTGACCTTCCAGATCGTTTCAAGGGGGGGGGGGCTTTCAGAAAGCCATTCCCAATAGGTTGAGTCTATTGTCTTCTTCAGTGTTTATATATATTTATTCGATACCATTTATTGTCTTAGAAGCTGCTTTATGCTCCAGGACACAATCCAGTGTATTTGTAAATCTTGTGGGTCATTTTACTTTGGAAAAAAAACTTTGCTACATATATTAAATGGTAATAATTTTAAATATTTGCCTGTCTTTTACTAAAAGGGGTGGGGGTTGTTGTTTTGAATAAGTTGTCAGCCTTCCATTTCTTTCATGGAAAGGAGGTCTGTTTGAGAGAATGCAAAACCAGAATGCTAGGATTCTAATATTTATTTTCTTTTTTTAATCTTGGTGCTGATCAGTTTGTTAAGAAAAAGAGTTAAAACGGGCATTGCCACCTTTCAGCAAGAACATCTGGGATTTCAACATGGAATCTTAAAATGAGTTTCTAAAGCAGTGATGTTACCTTTGCTTCATTTAGCCAATAAACTTGATAAAAAATATTTAAAGATGCTCGTATTTTATCTGTTTATTGTTTTAGCTGTCATCAAATATTGCTGATCTTCTACATTGAGAGGTAGAAAATACTCAGAATTGCTTCTTAGGATCAAATGTGATGCATTTATTAAGGTACCGGGTTCTTTCCTAAATGGTGAGAGATGTCTGTTATAGCTAGATGTGTAAAACAAACAAACAAAAACAGGGAAAATATATGTGTTTTTCTAGAAAATTGGAAAGTTTTGGAAATTTTATATCTCTAGTCATCACATGCTTTCACTCAGCTCTGTATCTTGTATTTCATAGAATTATAGAATACTGAAGTTGTCAAGGGCCTATAAGGCCGTCGAGTCCACTCCCTGCTCAATGCAGGAATACAAATCAAAGGATATCTGCCAGGCAGTTCTCTAAATTTCAATGCAGGAGAACTCACCACCTCTCAAGGTAATTGGTTGTGTTGCCATTGTGCTCTAACAAGAAGTTTTTCCTGATAGTCAATAGAATTCTGGCTCCCTGTAACTTGAGCCCATCGTTGCCTGTCCTGCACTCTGGGATGATCAAGAACAGATTCTGCCTCTCCTCTTTATGACAGCCTTTTAAATATTTGAAAAGTGTTATATTTCCCTTCCATCTTCTTTTCTCAAGGATAAACATGCCCGGTTCTTTCAGGCTTTCCTCACAGGGTTTGGTTTCCAGCCCCGTGATCATCCTTGTTCCCTTCCTCTGAACTTGTTTTACCAATTTGTCAGCATCCTTCTTGAAGTGCAGTGTCTGGAACTAGACACAGTACTCAAGATGAGGCCTAACCAGTGCAGAATAGAGGGGAGCTAGTACCTCGTGGGATTTGGAGGCTATACTTCTGTTAATTCAGCCTAAATTGCATTCGCCTTTTTTTAGTAGCCTCATCAAACTGTTGGATCGTATTCAGCTTGTGATCTACAATGATGCCGAGATCTTTTTCACTTGTAGTATTGCTGAGCCAGGTATCCTACATCTTGTAACTGTGTGTTTGGTTTCTTTTTCCTAAGTACAGTACTTTCAGCAAGCTTTGTTTTGTATTTAATCATTGGAAGGTAAACATGGACTTAATTTGCAAGTCTTATTGCTGAGGCAAAAATCTCTCAGGAAATCCCACTGTGTATTTTCACATCATGTCTACAGAGTGATGAAAAGCTACATCAGCTAAATGTCTTATGCAGTCTTGGGCAAGGAATCACCAGGCCTAAGATTCTAGATCCATGAATGCAAGTCTGTGAGAAATGTTTACATTTTGTAAAGAAGGCCTGTGGCACAGTCTAACTAGGAGCTTTATGGTTCACAGGTCCTCTCTCCAAAAGGGCAAATTGGGCAGACCAATTTTTAATGCAACTGGACATGAACAGGATGGATGTGAAAGAGCCATCCTTCAGTCTGATGGTGGTTTCCTTATATAATGGGTAAGAAATGTGTACTTGCCCAGAGTAACCATTGGGTTAGATGAGCACACAGTATGTATGTATATATAAACAGTCACACAAACTCCTCTAAATGATGTTCCCATATGCCATAACTAGACTGGCCATGGTGTAGTGGGAAAGAGAAACAAGTATGACAAAAGAAAAAGAAGTAAGGAAACAGAGAAATGTTGCAAATAAAAGACGGTGATGTCTGGATTTTCTTTGCAAAATATTAATAGACATGTCCAATTGATTGAATTCAGGAGAATCTAGATAATCTAAATAATGTAAGGAAGACTTTTGAGCAATGCTTTTCAGTGGTTGGTCTTCTGGATATTATGGATTTGTTGCTTGGGCTTCTGGAAGTTGAGGTCCAAAACATATGGAGGACCAAAGGTTATGAACCAATGCCTTAGAAGCTATGCTATTCCAAACTTTGGCGTAGGGGTCCCAGGAGTAGCTAAAGCCCTCCAACTTCCAGGCATATAGGTGCCCCCTCCAGACCTCTGGAGATTGTTCACCTACACATTAGTGATACTGCCCTTCATTCTGTTGTTACACAGATGTTTAAACATAAAGGGTGAAACACTTGCAGTATCTAATCATGTGATATTCCTCGTCCGATACATAACATATCATTACAAAATGCTGGTGGTATTTAAAGCATCATCTAGTATGTATTTAAATAGGCCAATCAAAAGCACCTGCAGACATATAATGGTTCACAGACAGGCAATTAAACAAAATTACAGTTCGTTATTCTCAACTGAGTTTTCAAAGAAATTCAAGCAATATATTTCTTTCACAAAATGTACCCCTTTTTTGCTTGGGTTTCCAAACTACAACAGATAGTTAGAACAGACCAAAGACTCATATGAAAGGGCAAAGTGGCGTAAATCTCCCCAAAAACAATTGAATAGAAGGAAGTGTTCGTCACTGACTTTTTCCTCCTATGAAGGCACATTTCCTTCCTAGCCTTCGCTTCACTTATCTGGAGTGTGCATTTTTTTTAAAAAAAAAAAAAGGAGAGAGAGAGAAAGAGAAGCAATGGGAGCTGTTAGAGGGAAAATGGAGATTTTATTTCGTGTTCTGATTTTTACCTGCCTGCCCTTTGAGATGTCTGGTAAGTAAGACTCTTTGACATGTTCAGATTTCTTCCTCATCCTGGCTGTGATTTCCAAGTGTTCCTGGGAGTTTCCACAATGTTGTTGAAAGAGAATAATTTCAGAGCTTTGGTTTATACAAGACGAATAGAGGGATGGGCCAAGCGAATCCCAGATTGTTTAGGTTTCATTCAGAAAGAAAATAAACTTTCATTTTAACAGTTACTTCACTCTTTGAGAAATTCTTCCACTGGATACTCCCTTCGGGCTGAAATCATTTCAGAGGAACACATCCCGTTTATTCATGTACTGTGACCATGGGAAAACCACAGGCTTACAAACAAGTTTTAGGCATAGTAACTTGTGTAATAATTTGTTCCACAACATGAGAAATGAAAAAAAGAGAAAAAGGCTAACAAGATGTGCTACTTTAGATGCATTAGCGATCTACCTTTTAGCTTTGATGGGACTTCTCATTGAATGGTTGTTGTAATTAACGCTGAGGCTGTGTTTGCTTCAGATGATCTGCACTGGGGGCCAGCAACAGTTGGTTTGGGGGCCCAACTAACCATTGTGAGCATGGTGACAGTCTGAGTCGTTATTGCTAAAATATTGGCTAGAAATGCAATTCAACATACCATGCTCTGAGTTTGTATTGGCAAAATACCTCATATTTCTATGAAATATGAAGAATCCTGTTCAGAATTCTGAACTGTGGTAAGGAAGAAGACACATTTGAAAAATCTTTTTTTCAGTTAATGGATTAGTTGTTATGAAAAAAAAAAGTTAATTAAAAGTTTGACCTGCTTTTAAATTTTGGAGTCAAAGTTAGGGTTGCTCAAATCTTCTGTGTTTAATAAAAGGGTTTAAAATAAGTGGTGGTGCTGCGGGGTAAATCGCAGATGCCTCTGTATTGAAGGTTTGAAGACCAGCAGTTGTAAGATCGAATCCATGAGACGGAGTGAGCTCCCTTCACTTGTCCCAGCTCCTGCCAACCTAGCAATTCAAAATTGCAAGTAGATAAATAGGTACCACCACGGTGGGAAGGTAACAACGTTCCGTGTCTAGTCGCACTGGCCACGTGACCACGGAAACTGTCTTCAGACAAACACTGGAAACGGGGATGAGCACCGCCCCCTAGAGTCGGACACAACTGGACATTTGTCAAGGGGAACCTTTACCTTTACCTAGAGGAGACCCATTGAAATCATTAGGGCAATTAACCTAATTCATTTGTTTCAAAAAACCTCTCTGAAGAATTACTAAGTTTGGGTTAACTTCTCTGGGTCTGTCTACTCTTTCATATTTTGATATTTTATATTGCTTTGATGACATTTTTATCCCAGAGTAGTTGAAAAGCTAGGGGATGTGGTGGCGCTGTGGGTTAAACTACAGAAGCCTCTGTGCTGCAGGGTCAGAGGACCAGCAGTCGTAAGATTGAATCCATGCAATGGAGTGAGTCCCTGTCGCTTGACCCAGCTCCTGCCAACCTAGCAGTTTGAAAGCATGTAAAAATGTGAGTAGATAAATAGGGACCACCTCGGTGGGAAGGTAACAGTGTTCTGTGTCTAGTCATGCTGGCCACATGACCACGGAAACTGTCTTTGGACAAACGCTGGCTCTATGGCTTGGAAACAGGGATGAGCACCATGCCCTAGAGTCGGACACGACTGGACTAATTGTCAAGAGGAACCTTTACCTTTACCTAGTTGAAAAGCTAGCCAAGTGAGAACGAATCTGGGAATATCTAGAATATTCAGAAAGTTAGCAACACAATGTCCCAAGCATCATTTCATGCCATTATGAACTAGAGCTTGCAAAAGTGACAATTGTTTACTGTTAATTCCTAGAATCCTCTCAGTCAACTCCCCTCCCAACTGTTCCAACTTATGTTTTGGATATTTTGCTGTCTTGGAAAGTCTAGGTATTATAGTTTTTAGAAGTTCAAACTCTGGCTGAACTATGGTTTTGTTTCAATTATTTCTATGTGAGTTTCAGGGAGTAAGATAGGCAAGGCTGAGATGATTCTAACCTGTTCATATCCGCCTTGACTATTGTTATTCTATGGATATTAATATGTGTTCCATCTGTATGGGTTCTTCATTTTTTCAGGTGGTTTTCTTATTATCCACGAACAAAAACAACAATGTATTTATGAAAGCAGTAACATAGCACACGTGGGAACTTGCAACTTTACCAGTGTAAACCACCAGTGGAGATGGATGAAGGATGAAAAGCTTCTCCATGTTAGATCTGGCCAATGCTTGGCCGTCATCATGTCCCACGCTGCACATTCCCGTAGAGCAATCATTGCCAATTGCTCTGAGGCACCTAAATGGACCTGCCACAGCATGGAGGGACTTCTTGAGGTGAAAAATAGCTCACTGTTCCTCAAGAAACAAGGCTCTAAGGCTGTTGTGAAGATGGGTAGAAAATATCCCCATAGCTGGAAAAAAATTGATGTCAATGAGAAAGAAGAGCCTGTCTATGGAAACCTATGTTCACAAGATGGTAAGCTGCTCCTTTATAATATTTGAGCTTGAAGCTGTGTACAGGACCATTATCTATTGGATTCTTTGCCGCATAGGGTGACTTGGAAAAATGGGCAGCCACTCTGGGTAACTTTTAAAAACTACATTTTAAAGGTAATAATGAGATATGCCTTTCTATATTTTCAAAATGGCTGCCAAATTAGTTTATTTTAGAAACATCAAGTGCAAAACAAAAAGTCTTGTGGTACCTTTAAGGCTAATACATTTATTTGATACAAGCTTCCACAAACTACAATCCACTTCTTCAGACACATGGATCACAATACCTGGGCCACCGGTTTCTGTATACTGTTGATGGTGTGGAGATGGTAGTGGGACCTATTATGGGGGTGGGAGTACAGAGATTGGACCAAGTGGAGTAATGAACTTCCAAGGTGCCAACAATGGCATTTTAAACACAGGTAGTGAAGGTCCAAGGTGTTGATGGTACTGACAACTTGACAATGGTTAGATTTAAGTGATGTGTCTTTTCAGAACTTGAATTATCAGGAAGACTAGAAAGAATGACAGTCAGCGTTCCATCATAAACATCTGTATGGCTGACAGTAGAAAAAGCCAGCTTTTTCAGTTACATATTAACACATTACAAACATAAACACACACACACACACACACACACACACACACATATATACAAACATATTAATAAGCTGGTCTACTACAAAGAGCTTGTCTCTCTCTAATATATTCAATAAAGTCTGCCCTGTGACAAAATCTTGCAATATGGAGTGTTTCAGTTCAGTGTTCCACCCAGCCAACCAGTAAGACAGTCATGGGTACACCAGCCCATTCTCCCTCCCAACCCAGTTTTCATTTTCAATGCACACCCCAACCATTAGATACTCAGTGTTCTGTAAG
Organism: Pogona vitticeps; assembly: GCF_051106095.1. Classification (NCBI taxonomy): domain Eukaryota; kingdom Metazoa; phylum Chordata; class Lepidosauria; order Squamata; family Agamidae; genus Pogona; species Pogona vitticeps. The sequence continues at coordinate 145,373,635 of NC_135787.1, read as the reverse complement.
ATTTGACAGCACTCTGTGGTCATAGCACATGCTAGGTCCTGTATGAAACTGATTGGTCCCAAGGTCAACCCTGCTATTAGAGTGAGGTGGCTATCTCAGGTAGTGGATGTTGGGCATCATGAAGGAATGGAAGATTATCACTTACCTGATGCATTACTTTTGAATTATACTGCCAGTTTTGGAGAGAGGTGCTCGTAGGGTTTTCTGCCTAAAGTGAACAAAAAAAAGGTTGAGGCTTGACACTATACACCTTGATTTGGACAGGGCAAGGGTACTATTTGTTGATGAGTATGAAGCACCAAAGATTCTTGGACTAGTCCTGGCGAGTCCAGTTGGATTATTATTTTTTCATTGTTATTTGTTTGTTTACATTTCAGCCAGACATTGGTTTTTCTCAAACATGTTGATATCTCTCTTTTGTTTCTTAGTGGCTTAGTGTTGTGTACAATGCTGTCAGCTCTCACCAGCTGTGAATTGGCTATCAGAAGGAGTGATAGGTGCGATTACAGATTCCAAGAGGTTTTTTAGTCTGTGTTAAATACTGACACCGATAGCAACTACCGCAGGATTTTAAAAATGGAGCACATACCGACTTCATTGTAAATTCATTTAGCACTCCAAAAATTCAGGAAAAAATAGTTTGTTCATATATTATTGGCTGATACCATATGGCTCAGAATTTAAAGTACACTTTGAATGTATGCATACCATTGAATACACAGGCCCCTCAAACTAGGTACAATTATTAAGGATGTACACTGTCTTCAGACAAATGTGTAAAAAGAAACCAAATCATTCATGCATTTCTGTGGCAGCCATGGGAAAAAGAGCCCAGAGGCACTTCTCTAGATCCTCTGTGTTATCTAGCATTCATATGTCACAATTAAAGTGAGGAAAGAGAAATTAAAATTACTGAAGAAGGAGGAGAATAACCTCTTTACCTTTGAGTTGAACCTTTCTCTCCTTTCCTGACACAGTGTCATTTCAGTCAGGTGCATGCCTATTGCCCTTTTAAATTTCTTCACCCACTCCCTTCATGGTGACTGCCTTAGGAAAACACTCAAATCTTTCTTCTCATGTTGGCTGTACAAAAGAAGGGGAAATATAAAAATAAAACAGAATATCCAATTCTGAAATTGCTATTGTCATCAACAAAGGTACTTCTGCACAGCCTATGCTGTATAATCTATGACCTGGGCTTGCTGCTTCCCCACGCACACAAATTGGTTTTCACAGAGAACTGGAAATGCACAAATTCCATCAAGGACCAAGCCAAGATGTGCCCAGAAGAACACAATGTGTATACCTTTATTTAGCCAAGGAGCTACGTATCTCTAACAACTACTTCATACAAAAATATATAAGGCAGAGAGATACAACATCACTCTTTCCATGCTGGGAATCTATTTGGCCAATACAAATGGTGGAATTCATTTTAATTCATTTTTGAATACTTTACACTGAGCCTCGTGGCACAGTGGTTAAACCACTGTACTGAAGCCAAAACTGTGCTCACGACCTGGGGTTCAAATCCCAGGTAGCCGGCTCAAGGTTGACTCAGCCTTCTGTCCTTCTGAGGTCGGTAAAATGAGTACCCAGCTCACTGGCGGGGGGGCAATGTGTAGCCTGCATAATTAACTTGTAAACCGCCCAGAGAGTGCCTGAAGCACTATGGGGTGGTATATAAGCAGCACGCTTTGGTTTACTAAAATTATCAAATCACATACACCACATAAAAACATCTGAATTTAAGAGAAAGTGAAAATGACAGATTTCCTCATCCTTGCATCTATCCCATGCTTTCCTCTGCTTGCTTCATGTAATGATTTTTAGTAAGCAATTCTGCTCAAGCACACATGGAATTCTGTGCATGCTGCCCCATTCATTTCAGTGTCAATGAATTGCCCATGATTTTTCTAGGAATACTTTTAACATACCAGTTCATAAAAGGGAGTGGCACAAAGAGATTCGTGGAGCATCAAATCAAAGCCAGTGTAAAATCCCCAGTTCAAAAGATGCCATCCTTCCAAATGAGATAAGTGACTGTTCACAAATCTGTGGATGCAGAAATTATGGGAAGAGCAATCTGGCACCAACCACCAACTTGGTCACTGGCTGTGGGATTCTGGGAGCTGTTATTCAAAAAGGAACTCTTCCAAGCTCTGGCCACTAACAAAAAGATCAAAACCTTCTGGGTGGAACTAGTATCTTGCCTCTTCTAGGAACAGCATGTATTATACTGCTGGTATGTGTTACGTTACTTTCCAGGCTCTCTCTTCCATGTAGAGCCTGGAAAGCTATTTCTAAGCAGAATGAGCATGGTGACATGCAGAAACTGTCTATACGTGAGCAGGGCAGGAGGATGTGCTGGGAACCACAGCATCATCCTACCAGTTCTCAGACTCCATCTGCATGTCATTATACTTAGCATACGTCTGAGTAGATATTCACTGTCAATATTTATATGAGTTCCCCAGAACTTTAGGAATGGAGTATTATATGTAAATATACAGCATTGAGTAATAAAAACAATACAAACAATGATATGGAAAAACTGCAATCCAACACTCTTGGTTAATCATTCCATTAGGAAGCTAAGTCCATTAGAAAAGTTATGGACTATATTACAGTTCTATACATTCATGTACAGAAGTCTGTCCCAGGAATTTTATTGTCCTTTATTGTCACTGTAAAGGCGGATTCATAGAATGTAATAGAACTTATTTTTGAATAGACAAGTATAAGACTTCATTTGAGTCCTTATCAATATCATACAAATATACAGGCTTGACCAAATTTTACGCATTCAAGCGAAACACTCGTTTTAACAGTTTGCAATATGTTGCAAAGAAGTTCATAATTAAAGAATGGGATCTCGACACAGATAATTTACAAACTAGTATGATGGAGCTATAGAGAAACTGTCATCAAGGCATAATATTTACCTAATTTTAATATGTACCTTTTGTTTTAAAGCTGTTAATATGTTCTTATCTTAACACATCTCTTTGTACTAGTAACAAAATTGCACTATCAATGTTATTTTTTAAATTATGCCATTGCAACCCCATCTCCCCCCTCCAATTGTCAGTTCAAATTGAGAAGGATTTGTGGTCACCAAGTTTGACATGAGCCATTCTACTCTACGTATCGTAATATCCTTTTCTTGTTTTGTCTACAATCTTAGGTAGACAAAACAGGATAAAGCAAAAAGGATATCACATATGAGTGAAATGACTAATATGAGTTAGGATGGCATTTGAAATAATACAAAGAGCCTCTGGAATACTCAAGTTTAAGAGCCAATATTCAATGAGCTCTATTGAGAAAATGATGTCCATTAATCCCATTATAAATAAGAATTTATGTGTGTATAAGACGGTTTAACTTCTTTTTGACTATTCATTAGTACTGGTATTTTCCAGTGCATATCAGCTATCAAAGCAGCTTAGTTAAGTAACATAGCTTGTGTGACACCCTTTCTCTCTCCTTCCAAACAGTAGCTGAATTTCAGCATAGAATAAAAAGATATTACAATTGTTCACAAAATTCAGTTTATTGTGGACCTATATTTTGTTTTAAAGCCCCTGCACACTTATTGTTCCTCTTCTTAGGTCTGATTTTAAATATTTTAATAACCAATAATAACAGTGTTCTTATCACAACATATGGGCTTTAAGTAAGGAAATGTAGACCTCTCTTTGTTTAGAAGTCTGATCATAAAAATAACTTGTAAAAAACCTGCAATTGTGAAAAAACAATAAGTATGCTAAAATAAAGGACATTTAAATAATATATGTTTCTGAGCAAAATGTTCCATGCAAACTTTGATGCTTTGGTTGGTGAGAAGCAATTTAAGTTTCATGAATTTTTAGCCTCAAATATCTCTCAAAAGCATATTAATTGACTAACAGGATAAAAGACTTTAAGCCAGAACAGCAAATGTAGTGTCCTGAGATTCTTGCATTTATGATCTTCAAATTAAAAGAACGTTTCTAGACCTTAAGACTTGAAAGATAATCAACAATGTATGTATGTTGAGAGCTCAGAGTCCAGTAAGATAGACAGGAAACCAGATTTCTAGTGATCCAGGAAGATAACTATGATACCCTGCATGTCTTTTTGCCACTCATCATGACAAATAAATTGCAGAACATGTATGCATACCAAGGAAGTGGTGGGTGGAGGTATGCTTTGTTTTTTATTTTGTTTTACTATTTTTATAACCTACATGGAATATAGGACTCAGATTTTCTAGTGTAAGGTTTGAGTTTACTTGTCACAGGATTTTTTTTAAAAAAAAAGTGTCTTGCACTGTCTTTTAAAGAAAACACTTGAAGACAACTTTGGAAACAATCTCAGCGTCACACAAGCTATGTTACTCTATAATAATACAGAGCAGCAGTTCTCTCATGGTGGAGGATAATCCACAGCATTTTGCAGCATTTTGTTCTACATGGGCTGTCACAGTCCCTGTGTGCTGGGCCCTGGGCCTCATGTTCTTCTTCTCCCCCTCTGCGCACACATCTTGTGGAAGTAAACTGGAGATAATTTCATTTTACTGGTATCATTAAACACACACCAGTGTTTTTGCAAGACGTTGTTCATTCCAGGATGAACGTTCACAAACTGTTCCTTTTGGAAAAGAAGAAATCATAGGTTGACAGTCTCAGCCTTCATAATTACATGCTGAGTGATCATATTTGGAAACATCTGCTACTTCTAACCTACTAATTATAACTTTTCAGAGGCTCTATGAACTAAAATTGTTGTACGTGGCACCCAGCCTAGTGTTGTGGCAACATAAAGAAGGCTTTGCCATGGATGAAGCTACCTTTTGAAATCCCACACACACATACATTCTGATTGTGCTACAGAAAATAGTGACATTTCTATGAGAGGAGCATGTTCAAGTTGCAGAGGACCAGACCCCTCAAATCAGTGGCCATAAGATGCCACAGTGAGCTTTAACTTCCAGGCACTATTAGTGGGGTATGAAATTGGCCTGTCCGGGAAAAGGACCATGGAAGGGGGGGGGGTTGTAAATGTGTCTTTTTGTAGTCTAATTGCTATTCTGGAATCCCCTAAAAGATAGGTGACTAAAAAAGCTTGCATGATCATAACCCACTATCAGACATTTTGTGGGCAATGCCACCGGAAGGCTATTTCCTGAGCAGAGTTAGTATGAAAATTTACATGTGGCAGCCCACAAAGAAATGAGCAAACGTTTTATGTTTTTCATGCTTGTAAGAGAATTGAAAAACAGAGGCAGATGATATGGTTCCTCACACTCTATGCACATCGAAAACTTTCAGTGATTTAAAAGTGGGAGATGAGGCCAACCTACAGGAGATCAAACTTTCTTTTATTGCAAAGGTTGGTTACCTCACATTATTCCTATATGGCTTGTACAAAGGGATAATGGGGCAAAGCGCATAGAAAGCTGGAGAATGCATGAAGGATGAGGTCCCCATGACTAGATTCTCAACATACAAAGGATTACCCTTGTTCCCTTGATGGGCAGTGAAAAAAAGAGACAAAGAGAGACAGGAACATGCCCTGGTGGACAAAACAATGCCTATGAAATTTGATGAAGACGTTTACATTGAATTTGATAATGAGTCTGCACCTTTGTTATGACTCAGCTACATGTATTATCTACACCTACAATACATTGACACTTTGTATTTACAGGTAGGAATGATCATACAGTTAAAAATTGATTTTGTGCAGAAGCTGACTTCTAATAAACATTTTGCAAAGTCGTTCACATTGAAATTTGTCTCCTATTAAACACATAAGAACAGAAACAAAGATAATCTGACATCAGAAGAGTAAATTCTCTAGCTGCTGAAATCATCTTCATGCACAGCTTGAGTTTTTGCCAAACTGATCTGGCACATAATTTGCCAAATTAACCTGTTTTCTTGTATCATTGCTCTTCAGAACTAAAGTGCTGGATTCCTTTGAAGCCTAATTTTTTAAATATGAAAGACTGCACTAAATCACATCTCTCCAATACTACAATACTAACATGCGTTCAGCTCCAATCTATAACATCTGTTATAAATTGCTCCCACTTACAGAATAAAATGGTTTTCTACTGTATATGAAATCTTATGAAAAGCATGCTTCTTGAATTTATCAGCAATAGATCTGACAGAACAAATAAAGGTTGTGAAAAACAGAGAGAGAGAAAAGCACAGGACATTAGCATCTATCTACCTCTCTCACCTCTCTGACATAACACATTGATAAAGCACATATTTTCCTGGCATCTTGAGATAGGGTTGAACTGGAAAAGAATGGTCTGAAATTTTAAAGAGAATGATACTAATATTATTGATTTAATTTGCTGTGTTAATTGTTTTTATGATATTTTTATTGTATGACACCCAGAGTAGATGTGGTCTAAATGGGTGGGATATAAATGAATGAATGAATGAATGAATGAATGAATGAATGAATGAATGAATGAATAAATAAATAAATAAATAAATAAATAAATAAATAGCAAGTATCATGATTAGAGAAGGGCATGGACCAATGGTATGGCAATTCATGCCAGTTCATTCATTGATCCAACAGGTGACCTGTGATTCCAACCCCTGCCTCCTCCAGCAGGTGCTCACTCAAAGGCAGTGCCCGAAGAAAGCAGGGCAGGGAAGCCAGGGTGATGCTTCTGAGTGGCCACACACCAGAGAAAGCATGGATCAGAACCACAGAACACTTGTTGGATCAACAGACAAACTGGCACCAATTGCTGAACTGGTGGTTCGTGCCCGTCTCTAGTCATGATGCTCGTAGAATTGCTTATTCTTGTAAAAGAAGGATGCAAATTCGGTATGTTACAGAAAATAATTTTCTACTACTTACTTACTAGCACTATTTAAAATTCATTGATTTGTTAAAATCTCTTATACCTTAACTTGCCAAGATTTTTTTGTGTGCGCTGGATCTAAAGAGCTCTCATAGTTTCAAAGAGAACTCCATTTTAGGGCACCTCTAAATATGTCAAACTTCCTTCAAAGAATGCACTTCTATATGGGCTCTCTATTCACATGTTGATAATACACTGTCATGATCATGTGTATATTTCACAATACATTCACGAGTGAGGAACTTGACAAATTATATGTGTGTGCAAATCTTCACACGCAAAGAACTAAGTGCAAATTTCATACAGTTGCTTCTTTGAACATAAAAGCTTTCCCCCAAAAAATTAGTAGAAGAGCTAGTACTCTGATAACACAGAAGTATTCATTACAAGTTCCAGGCAAGTACACTGTTTAGAGGTTCTTTGCACCCTACAGCTAGATTGGGAAATAGATTTTTTTTTTGCATGTCTAAATTAGAAACATGGAAAGTTTGTTTTGGATTTTGAAAGTGTTCCTGCTCAGTTGACAATTCGCAGACATAATTAGCAAGCAAATCTTTACTACCCATAAAAGGGGAAGGACATGCCCATCACAGGAGCAACCTGGAAAAAAAAGTGACATGAGAAAGTAGGTACCATTTTAACAATTCCAAGTGAAAATATAATGGAAAGATTTAAAGCCCCTTTTTTTTAATTAAAAGACTTTGTGATCAATTATTAACCTCAAATTGCTAAGAGTGTGACAATGTCCATATTCATTATAAAGATGTCATTGTATGTCATTGTTTCTGTGTATGTCGAGCATTCATTTTATGTCCTGTTCTTTGTTCATTAGATTTCCAAGATGCTGAAACATTTGTTCGGAGCACTAGAAATACATTCCCTCCCTTTAATTCTATAACGCATAGTCCACAGCATTCTCTTGGCAGTAGCAGTACAATGATTATCATCAGAAATGTTACAGAGCACGACAGTAAAAACATGGACAAACTCAATCTTAACCAGAATTTATTTGAAGTGACAGAAAAACCCTGGATTCCCACAACTACCCATCATTCCTCTAGCATCACAGAACAGGTAAGATGCATTTTTAACTGGGACATATTACAGTTCATTTCCAGCTACTTTGAGGACGGTGGTCTTGTATGACCAGAGGTTCATAAATTGTGTCGTATAGAATGTAGCAGTGTTTCTAAACATGGGTTCCTCCTACTAGCAGCAAATGGAAAGTGTTGTAAGGTAACCCATGTTCTCATGAATGGATTTTCCATTGTAATAAAACAAATAAACAAAAATGACAAAGTAATGGAAAAGCAAAAGAGGGGTGGAAGAAGGTGTCATCTGAAGCCCCTATAAAATTCAGTAAATGAGGCAGGATGATGATGACCTCTTTTGGAACTGCTCCATTAAAAGTGAAACTAAGATTTACCAAAAGCTGCATAATAAGGTAGTACAGGTAGATCACAAGAAAATGGAAAGATGCAGGGACACAGAACCCTACTATATGCCTTAAATTTGCCCAAAAATCTCTTAAGAAAATAACATTTCTCAATCGTAAAATGATTCTACCCTGGGCTTCGCTACTGACAATGAATCTGACAAGTAGGATAACATCTATGTTATATTGCACTTGTAACAGAAGCAAAACTGACAAGATGAGCAACATCATAATCAGGAGGAATTAGGAGGTGGTAAAATTACACAGACTGCAATCTTCACAACTGCTATGTTTGCAAAATCACCAAGCAAATGGAATTTTGAAAATAAGTCACCAACAAAAATTTGGAATTTGCAATTTGCAGAACTGTGAAGGAAAGGGAATATTATGTTCTTAAGGCAGGCTTTAGGCACTTTCTCTTCTACAGTCATGGCCACAAATATTAGCACCCTTGTAATTCTGTCAGAAAATGCAACCCTTCTCTCAGAAAATTGTTGCAGTTGCAAATGTTTTGGTACTCACGTGTTCATTTCTTTGGTTTATGTTGGAACAACACAAAAAACAGAGAGGAAAAGTCAAATGTGATACAATCCCACACAGAAACCCAAAAATGCACTGGCCAAAATTATTGGCACCCTGTCTAAAATGTAAGAAATAATTTCTTTTCAAGCATTTAATGCTCCTTCAATTTGTGTTTAGACACACCTGTCACAAGTAAGAGGTGTGGGCAATATAGTAATCACACTATATTACTATATTGCTAAGATGGAGAAAAGTTGAGTCAACCTTTGTGTTGTGTGTGACACTGAGTATGGAGAAAAGAATGAAGTGTAAAAGGTTGTCTGTGGATTTGAGAAGAAAAAAGGGGGAAAAACATTGACAATCTCAAGGCTACAAGTCCATCTCCAAAGATCTTAATGTTCCTGTGTCCACTGTGCACAATATCATCAAGAGGTTTACAGCACATGGCACTGTAGCTAACCTCCCTGGACATGGATGGAAGAATAAAATTACTGAAAAATTACAACGAAGGGTTGTTCGAATGGTGGATACAAAACCCAGATGAACTTCCCGACAAATTCAAGCTGATCTGCAGACACAAGGTACAAGAGTGTCAGTCGCACTATCTGTCGCCATCTGAATGAAAGGGGACGCTATGGTCGGAGATCCAGGAGGACACCACTGCCAACACAAAGACATAAAAAAGCAAGACTGGAGTATGCCAAAACTTATGTGACAAAACTACAGTCCTTCTGGGAGAACGTACTGTGGACAGATGCAACAAAAGTAGAGCTTTTTTGGTAAAGGATATAATGGCACTATTTATAGAAAAAGAAATGAGGCATTCAAAGAAAAGAACATGGTCCCTACAGTCAAAGGGACAGCCACATGGTCGAGGTTCAAATATGTTTTGGGGTTGCTTTGCTGCTTCTGGCACTGGATGCCTTGACTGTGGGAATGTTATCATGAAATCTGATGATTACCAAAGAATTTGGGGGCACAACCTAGTGGCCACTGTCAGAAAGCTGCATCTCCACCAGAGGTCATGGGTCTTGCAACAGGACAATGTCCTAAAACACACTTGAAAAAGCAATCAGAAATGGTAACAAAGTTGTGGAGAGTTCTGAAATGGCCAGCAATGAGTCCAGACCAGAATCCCATAGAACACTTGGGGAGAGATCTCAAAACAGCAGTTGGGAGAAGGCATCCTTCAGATCTGAAGCCCCTGGAGCAATTTGCAAAATTCCAGTAGAGAGGTGTAAAAAACTCATTCATGGTTACAGGAAGTGACTGCTTTCAGTTATTTTTTCCAAAGAGGGTGCTACCAAATATTAAGTGAAGGGTGCCAATAATTTTGGCCAGTGCATTTTTGGGTTTCTGTGTGGGATTGTACCAGATTTGACTTTTCTTCTCTGTTTTTTTGTGTTGTTCCAAGGCAAACCAAAGAAATGAACATGTACCGAAACATTTGCAACTGCAACAATTTTCTGAGAGAAGGGTTGCATTTTCTGACAGAATTGCAAGGGTGCCAATATTTTTGGCCATGACTGTACCTGCAAAGCTCTCCTTCTGCTTGTATAGCAGTGTCTGTCCTGTTTCTCTAAGCTGCAGTGCTAGATAGTAATGCAGCTAGAATTCATATTGCCTGGTTTAGAAATATGCATTTGAGAAGCACATCACTAAATGTTTGCCTTAGAGTAATAGGCCCAAAAGTTTGCACAGTCTCTGTTTCTGCCTTCCTTCTCCACAAATTTTCTTTCTGATCTTCTGTCTTCTTCTACTATGTTAGCATGTTAGGCATCAAAGAGCAGGAAAGCAGGAGAAGGAGACAGACTTTTTACCTTTCCTCTGCTACCTCTGGCAAAGCAGCAGAGAAGGAAGACTCTTGAAGAATGAGAGAAACAAAGATGAGAGGAGAGATAGATGGTCTAATGGCAAGGGAATTTTGAGGCCCACCACTTCTGATAATATCAATGAACTCTGAATGTATGATGTCGTGGCGTTTGCCCCTAGTTACCCCTAGTTATCTTCCTACCACAGAGCACTTGAAGACAAAGCAAACTCCTCTTCACACGCTGCCACCAGTTGGTTACTAAATCAACATACTTTTCTAAAGAAAGATCAAGGTCCATTCATCACTGTCTTTTAAATAAAACAGGTTTATTATTACAGATGTTTTGGTAATAATTCATACGTATCTTCTTCTGGCTTCTAAATCAACAATAACAATCTTCTATTTGATCTTACAGTTACTATACACTCTTCTGACTAATCACACCCCAGATCTCCCAAATATCTCTCTATCTCTCACTCCACTCTCCTGGACTCTGACTCTCACTCACTCTGCTGTTCACTTTCAGGCACCACCTTGTTATCTCTCTCTCTTGGCTCCGCCTCTCAACAACATTAGTCTACAACATGAATAATGCATGACTATTTAACATAATAAGGGTGAACGCCCACAGATGTTATTTTCTAAGTTCTAAAAAAATGTAATGATTCTTTTTCCTGAGTGCATTTCTGAGTCTGCAGAACTGAGTAATTCTGTTCACCATTAGAAATTAAACAGAGTGTTTAGCAGCAAAAGAAGAGCCAACACTCCAGCTTTTGTGTGGAATGGGGATGCATCAGTTTGGGGCTAAAATCTCACTAAATAGTAGGTGGAAGAGAGCAGAATGGTCCTAGGACACAAGGTAGCTAACCCAGAGGCAGCTACACTGCCAGAAAGCTAAGTGGAAAATCTCTCAACCTGGTTGCTCCCCGAAGGTGCTGGTTATTGCAAACAGCATTATAAAGGTGTGTGTGTGGGGGGGGGGTTTAATTACAAAATGCAAATCACACCCAGAAGGGGAAACTAGTGCAAGCTCTCATCTACAGCAGAGGCATGTTCTTGATTGCTCTTTCCCTTTCAAAGAAATAAAAGGGTCAGCATGCTAAGCATTTTTATGAAGCGTGAATAACTTATCTCAGCATAGCTAAGTAGAGGAGGACAAAATACACGGGCTGTCTCAATATTCCACTGTTCCCAATATGAATAGACTTCTTAACCTGCAGACTTTGATACATTTTAGCTTGCCATTCAGCAACTGATTCTCTACGCTAGCTGAAATGCTCTCCTGAGACTAGCAATACTGTAGAACACTGGCTTCAATGACACAAAACGTGTAAAACAAAATCTAGAGCAAGGAAGATCCAAGAAGAAAGTCGAAGTAAATCTGTGTGTTCTGTTGACAGAATCGCATGATTGGCAAGGGCTTGGGGGACAGATAGGGATATGGGGTTGCTGATTCTAGACTCCTGGTGATCTAAAGGCCAGCTTTACCCTGGCAGACTTTGGAAGGCCACATCTTCTATCTTCTGGAGAGAGAGAGAAAAAGCACAACCCAAGAGAGATTTACGCCTTGGAAGCCTTTTACAGGTGTTTTCCCCGGGGGGGGGGAGGTGATTTAGGCTAGAAAGGTGTGATCTGGTGTGATTCTGAAACATGAAGTGATGAGAGGGTCCTTTCAAGATGTTTTAAATGCTGTTTCTTGAACTAAAACAGGCCCACCAGGGGACATATTTAAGTGGATATCACCACCACTCTTCCAGTTTCTGAGAGCATGCTAATGCAACAGATAATGTCAACCCATTTTCAAGAAACAATAAGGTTGTGATTTTGTCTTTCCTCCCTTTTTTTAGTGTTTACATTCAACAGCCTTGGTTTGCAAGTGAATCTGCAGCTCATACTTTCAAATCTGTGAGGAAAGCTATGCAAAACACATTTCCTCCTGATAAAAAAGAAAGATGGGGGTGGGGCTGTTAAAAGCAGGAAACCTTGGGAAAAGTTCTGAAATAAGCTGAAGTCTGCTTATAGTGATATGTCCACACACTCACCAAATATACTTCCAGATTTTTCCTATCTTTTTTTTTTTTTTTTAAAAAACTGGCTCAGCAGAAACAGGCAGAATTTGTTGAAAACTTGCATATATATTGTCCCTACTCACAGCTTCATCAGTACAGTGGTGCCTCGCATTGCGACGTTAATTCATTCCACAAAAATCGCTGCAGAGCGAAAACAATGCTATGTGATATTAAAAAGCCCATAGAAACGCATTGAAACCCCTTCAATGTGTTCCTATGGGCTTAAAACTCATCCTCCATAGCGCAGCCATTTTCGCTGCCTCTTAAGCAAGGAATCTGTCCCTAAACACAGCGGGTGGCCATTTTGTTTACCTGGTGGCCATTTTGAAACCACCGATCAGATGTTTTAAAATCGTCGCTTTGCGATGCTCGCTTCCCAAAGCAGGGAACCGAGCATCGCAAAGGGAAATTCCCCCATAGAGAACATCACAAAATGATCGCTTTTGCTATCCCAAAAATGCGTCGCAAAGCGATTTCATCGCTAAACGGAGCGATCGCTATGCGAGGCACCACATTCCATTAAAAGATCAATTTCAAGGTACTATGCTGCTTCTTATTCAGTATTTATGTGGTACATAAGCATCTATGTACTGTGTTTACTGAAAATCTAGTTCAACATGATCTTTACAGTGTCATTTCAGACCTCATATTGAAAAATGACTCTGTATTATTTCATTTCATTTCATGTATTATTTCAAAGCTTTCCTGGGATATCCCCAGGTATAATCCATTCTCTGGTGTCACCTTGGAGCCCCAATGATGGAGCATCAAGGTACCTATATTAGTAAAGCAGAGGTCTTGAGTATGAATCTATGAGCAGAGAGAGTGGGACCACACAGTTTCAGCCAAAAGGAGGATTTTTTAAAAAAACAATCACTTCTAACTAATTGAAATAACTGATGAGTAAAATTAACTTTCTTACTTAGCAGGTATGGGGAGGGGACAAGGACCCACGAGGTTTATTAACCTCACATCTGTCCTACTTAACTTGTGCAAATAATTATAGAATCATAGAAATCATAGAAAATTGATGTTGGAAGAGGCCTACAAGGCCATCAAGTTCAAACCCCACTCAATGTAGGAATACAAGTATATCTTCCAGGTGATTATCTAAGTTTTTCTTGAATGCCTCCAGTGTTGGAGCACTCACCAAATCCCAAGGTAACTGGTTCCACTATTGTACTGCTCTAACAGTTAGGAAGTTTTTCCTGATACTCAACAGAAATCTGGCTTCCTTTAGCTTGAGCCCATTGTTGCCTGTCCTGCACTCTGGGATGATTGAGAACAGATCTTGCCTCTCCTCTGTATGACAGCCTTTGAAATATTTGAAAAAATGTTTTTCTCAAGGCTAAACATGCCCATTTCTTTCAGCCTTTCCTCATAAGGCTTGGTTTCCAGCCCCCTGATCTTCCTTGTCGCCCTCCTCTGAACTTGCTCCAATTTGTTAACACCCTTCCTGAAGTGTGGTGTCCAGAACTGGACACAATACTCAAGGTGAGACCTAACCAGTGCTGAATAGAGGGGGAGTAGCACCTCATGGGATTTGGAGGCTATACTTCTGTTAATTAAGCCTAAAATAGCATTTGCCTTTTTTTTGTAGCTACATTACACTGTTGGCTCATATTCAGCTTGTGATTTATGACAATTTCAAGATCCTTCTCCCTCATTGTTCTGCTGAGCCAGGTATCCCCCATCTTTTAACTGTGCAATTGGTTTTTCCCTGAGAGGTGCAGTATTTTGCACTTATCCCTGCTGAATTTCATTCTGTTGCTTTCAGCCCAGTGCTCCATCCTATCAACATTATTTTGAATTTTGTTTCTGTCTTCTATGGTATTAGCTATTCCACCCAAATTGGTATCATCTGCAAATTTGACAAGTATTCCCTGCACTCCCTCATCCAAGTCATTAATAAAAATACAGTGGTGCCCCGCATAGCGAGGTTAATCTGTTCCGGATTAACCTTCGCTGTGCGAAAACATCGCTGTACGGGGCAGGAAAAGCCTATTGGAACGCATTAAACTTAGTTTAATGCGTTCCAATAGGCGCCAAAACTTACCCCTCCAGCGATGTTTTTGCTGGTCCGGCGGCCATTTTGGAGCCGCCGAACAGCTGTTCAGCGGCTCCAAAATGGCCGCCGGATGCCCCAATTGTCGCAAAGCGAGTGCGGCGATTGGGGCAGCTCCGTATAGCGATCCCCAAAAAGGGATCGCTATACGGATTCTTCGTTATACGGTGCACTCGTTAAGCGAGGCACCACTGTATTGAAGAGCACCGGGCCCAGGACTGCACCTTGGGGTACCCCACTTTTTACCTCCTTCCAGTTAGAATAATCATAGAATAATTGAGTTGGAAGAGGCCTATGAGGCCATTGAGGCCAGCCCCCTGCTCAGTGTAGGACTCCAAGTCAAAGCAGATCAGAGAAGTGGTTGTCCAATTTTCTCTTGAATGCTCCACTGCTGAAGCACTCACCACCTCCCAAGGTAATTGGTTCCATTGTCATACTGCTCTAACTGTTAAGAACTTTTCCCAATGTTCATCCTAAATCTGGCTTCCTTGATCCCATTATTACGTGTCCTGAACTCTGGGATGATCAAGAACAGATCCTGCCCCTCCTCTGTACATTTCAAGCATTTGAAAACTGCTATCATATCTCCCCTTAGTCTTCTTTTCTCAAATCTAAACATGCCCAGTTCTTTTAGTTTCTTTCCTCACAGGGCTTAGTTTCCAGTCCCTTGATCATCCTTGTTGCCCTCCTCTGAAGTTGCTCCAGTTTGTGGGCATTCTTCTTAAAGACAATCACTTTTGAAATGCAGTGTATAGTGCTGGTTGCCATGTCTCTAAAACAATATTGGACATGCAATAGAATCAGATACCTAAAGAGGTTGGGCAAAAGAAACACCTTTCCTCTACATAAGGGTTAAAGGTTTGGCAAAAATTTTCTCCTTCTATTGCAATAGTAGAACTCTCAGACACAATGTCTGTACTGAGTGAGTGTGTACTTTTTCGCACAAAGCATAATTAATGTATGGAATGTACTGCTGTAAACTATAGCAAGGGCCACTGGCTTTCTTGCTTGCTTGTTTACCAGTTTGTTCACTTTATGATATTCAATAGATGCAAATATCACTGAAAATTAAACATGCCACAGTATAAAATCATCCAAGTGACAGTAAGGAAAAATGATCTTAAATATCGTATTATCAACAAAAGTAATTCATGTAGCTGAACCTCAGAAAAAGCTTTAAAAAAATATGTCTTAAAACAGGCACCCAAAATAAATTTTCGGCATTAAAAAAATATGTCTTAAAACAGGCACCCAAAATAAATTTTCGGCATCTGCCTAATATTGGCAGGGAGCCAGCATAACTGATGTAAAATTCTGAGCAGGGTGAAAATCTATTGCAACTTTCCCCTGTCTTGTCCCTTCCAGTATTTCAGGCTGCACCTCCCACCATTCCTGAACATAAACCATGCTGTTGCTGATGGTGAGGAAATTCCAAATATCTGATTAGCACCAGAAGGTGACTTAAAATCATAGAATCATAGAATCACAGAAGTGGAAGAGACCACAGAGGCCATCGAGTCCAACCTCCTGCCATGCAGGAACTCCATCAAAGCAGTCCCGACAGATGGCCATCCAGCCTCTACTTAAAAACATCCAAAGGAGACTCCACCACACTCCAAGGCAGCATATCCCACTGCCGACCAGCTCTGACTGTCAGGAAGTTCTTCCTAAGATTCAGGTGGAATCTCTTTTCCTGTAGTTTGAAATCATTGCTTCTTGTCCTAGTGTCTGGAGCCATGGAAAACAAACCTGTCCCTTCCTTGACATGACAGCCCTTCAGATATTTAAACATAGCTATCATGTCCCCTCTTAACCTTCTTTTGGTAAAGCTAAACATTCCCAGCTCCCTAAGCCACTCCTCACATGGCGTCCAGACCTTTGACCATTTTGGTCGCCCTTCTCTGGACACATTACTGGTTGTCAACATCCTTCTTGAATTGAGATCCCCAGAACTGGACACAGTACTCCAGGTGAGGTCTGACCAAAGCAGAATAGAGTGGTACTATCACTTCCCTTGATCTAGACACCATACTCCTATTGATGCAGCCAAGAATTGCATTGGCTTTCTTGGCAGCATCATCACGCTGCTGACTCATGTTCAGCTTGTGGTCTACCAAGACTCCTAGATCCCTCTCACAGGTACTGCAGTCTAGCCAGGTGTCTTCCATTCTATATCTGTGCAGTTCATTTTTTCTGACTAGGTGTAGGACCTTACATTTCTTCCTGTTGAAATTCATTTTATTAGTTTTGGCCCAGGACTCTAATCTGTCAAGGTCATTTTGAATCCTGTCCTCTAGGGAATTAGCAACCCCTGCCAATTTGGTGTCATCTGCAAATTTAATCAGCATACTCTCTATTCCTTCATCCAAGTCATTGATAAAGATGTTGACTAGCACAGGGCAGAAGAGAACCCTGAGGAATCCCACTAGTTACGTACCTCTCTCCAGGATGAAGAGAAGCTATTGGTGAGCAACCTTTGGGTTCAGTCAGACTTACTCTGTTGCATGTACGACAGACTTTTGAGACTTATTCTGGCACTTGGAAACTGCATTAGCCTACAGCTGCAGTAACACTGAATCTAAAGTAATCAAAGTTTAGAGCAGCATAAAATACTTCTGCATGGATGAAATATTGTCTCATCGTCCCTCAGCACTGTTTCAATTCTGGGGAAAAAATTCCTATTGGTTTCCAGTTTGTTTCTCTATTGACAAATAATTCCAGCTAAAAATATTGGTAGCAATTATTATTGGCAAACTATAAATTAAAAATGAGAGTAAATTACATAGCTTATTTATTGATTTATTGATATATTGATTTAATAGTTTGCCTTTCTTCCTTGCAGGATCCAAGGCAACTTACAACATACATTTTAATAACAGCTTCAATTTAAAAAATTGCAATATTAAATCTTATAATTACAGTATTACTATAAATTACAATATTAAAACAGTATGAAATAGATCATTAAATTTAAAAAAAAACTAAGTCAATACAGTTCAAAGCTATTGAGAAGCCAAACAACCAAAAGGAGAACACTTGCTCTTAAAAGAACCTGATCAGTGGTCCAAAGATCTGTTTAAATAAAGGCGTCTTCACCATTCAGCAAAAGACAGCATGGAAAAGGGCCAACCTAGCCTCCCTCCAAAGGGATTTCCACAGCATAGGAGTGGCCACTGAGTGGGCTTTTCTGAAGTCATACTTGTGAGAGTGGCAGGGCAGAAACAAAGACCTAAAGATCTTAAGACGCAGGCGGACTATATATTCGGAGATCGGGAGCAGCACTTTGGATTGTGCCCTGAAGTGGACCAGTAGCCAGTGAAGCTGTTGTAACAAATAATTTATATTTTCCATAAATCTCACTCTAGCCAACAACTGGATGTGCCATTTTGGACCTAGTGAAGGTTCTGAAAACTTTCCAAAGGCAGCCCCACATAGAGTGTTGCACTAATCCAAACATGATGTACTGAGCCAGGTGTCACCACGGGCAGCTCAGACTGTGTCAGGAACAGGCATAGCTTTGCACACTAGCTATAAACTATGCAATGTATTCCTGACCACTGCCTAAACCTGAGCAACAGAATTTGACTGATTTTTTTCCCTAAATTTGTATTAACTCTCCCCCCCACCATTTATTTACATTGTGCCCTATAACTATGGAACAACGTAAATCAACTGAAAGGGATTACTGCAAGATGGAGCTATCATTGGAAAGTGTTCAGAATTTACGTTGTTCCCTATGACTTTGAGCTGGCTGGATAGTTCAGTGGTTTAGGTATCTGTCTGTGGAGCAAGAAGTTGGGAGTTCAATTCCTCACTGTGCCTCCTGCAAGTAGAACCAGCCTGTGCGGCCTTGGGCAAGCTGCACTGTCCAAGGATGCCCCCAGAAGGAAAGGGTAAACCACTTCTGAGTATTCTCTACCTGGAAAACACTGACAAGGGTCACCACACGTCAGAACTGACTTGATAGCGCATGATTATTATTTATCTATGGTTGCAAAAAGTCCCCTGTTTCCATGTTATATCTGTTTCTGAGTGATAAATCGTTTGCTGAGCAGAGGTTGCTTCAAAGGGGGATGCTGTTGCAAGAAAAGCAGGGAAAACAACATGAAGTCAATTGGTTGTTCATCATGTAAATGTTCTCCTCCTCCATCCGTAGAATTGAAATATCATGGAACATAAGGTTCTGGTTGGTGTGTATTCTGCAGTGAGCACGGAGAGCTTACCTTGGCTGAAATGTGTGTGAGAAAAATAATGGCTCAGAGTCTGCTGATTAGTGATTTACTCTTGCTAAGATATCAGAGAGGAAGTTTGCAGTTCCTGTCAAAGAGACTTAAGAGTTTGCCTAAGGGGGGGAGGGGGGGAAGGAGCCTATCTCAACTCTTAAGGGGCACTTGAGGTCTTGCTTGAGCAGCCAAGAGTTCAGAACAATTGCTGAGGTTGTGGTTTTGGGGTTATCCACCTTCCCTTCTGTTGCAAAGCCCAGGCAGGAGCAGCCCTGGCGGTTCCCTATGAGTGGCCAGAGCTCAACTCAGGTCCCCTGCCAGTGGTCATTCCCCTCTAACGAAAGGAAACAGAGGCGAGGAAAGGCTGCCAGGGCTCATTTCCTCGCCTCCAATTTACTTCCACTTCTCCTCAGAGCCCGCTGCCTGCCCAAACCGCCGACGGCCTGCAAGCACGTCGTTTTGTCCCTTGCTGTTCTTGTTCGAAGCACTTAGGCCCCCCACCCATCCCGCCGAGGGGAGCCCTCGGAGAGGGCGAATGAACCCAAGTGAGGGCTGAGGCAAGTGTGAAAGGAGGAGGTTTACATAGAGGACATTCCAAGGGAAGGAGAAACGCCTCGAGGAAATCATCTCCTCGTCCATCTGGTGTCAAAAATAGCCCTGGGAAAGAAAGTCCAGACGAGGGAGGGAAGGAGGAAGGAAGAAGGGTGGGGTGAGGTGGAGGCAGAGAGAGAGAGAGAGAGAGAGACGGAGTGATGGGGTGAGAGACGGAGAGAAGGCGCGCCAGGCGCTGTGAGGAGAAGACCACTAAAAAGCGCGCGGGGGGGGGGGAAGGGAGAGCCTTGAGACCGGGAGGCAGAGCGCGGCCGTCTGAAGCGGAGGTTTTCCTCGCTCGCTTCTTCGGGCCTCGGGCAAAGCGGGAGGCGCGGAGAGCCTCCTTGGAAGAGCCTCGGCCGCGGCGTGCCGAAGCTCCTGACAAGGGCCGGGACAGCATGGCAGCGTGGGAAGAGCGGCGGGCTTCCCTCTCCTGCCGGGTCTTCTGGTTGCCGAGCCGCTCGCCACTTGTCCGCGGCCCCAGGAGCCCGCGGGCACGCCCTGCCCGAAGGCAACTCCAGGAAGCCTCCTGAGCGCCTGCAGCGGTCGAGCTGGCCAGCAGAGGGCTACGGGGGCTGCCACCCTCGGGCGGGGGGAACCGAGGAAGCCCGCCGCCGCCGCCGCCACCGCCGCCGCTGGCGGGGCAAAAGGCGCTTCCTCGCCCCCACCCGCTGCCTGCCTTGCAGATCCAAGCGGATGGCAAGGCTGAGATGTGGAGCGGGAGTCTCCTTGTGGCTTCTCGCGCTGGCCCTTCTCAAGGTGGGTGACAGCCACTCGCAACACAAGAGAAGGGGCTTCGCCGGGGGTGGGGGTGGGGAAGGGGGGATTCCCCAAATTTCTCTCACGCTAAACCTTACACCGCTTCTTGCTCCCTGCTTTGATCTCCTCCTCCTGTCACTGCTGATCACATCACTCTTTACCTGCCTCAACCTTGCTCTGGGCACCAACCAAGGATGGAAGAAGCAGAGCTTACAAGAGCTGGTTTGACAGGACGCGGCTCCTAGAATCCCCCCAGCCCAGAGGGCAAGAGATGCTCATGGATTGAAACAATGTAGTCGGACATAAGTTACTTTCTTGAGCACTGGGAAGACCTTTTTGCCACCAATCCCACTTCTCAAGTGAACTGTTAGCGACTTCAGGTGCAGTCCTCAGTATTCAATCAACATAATTCCATACAGGTTAATTAACTGCTGTCTTTCATCCCTTAGCCTAATTTATTCAAAACATGCATTGAAAGAATGGATCATATCTCCTCCCTGCCCCGAGCTATACATACATGTATACATACTTTTAGTTCGAGTGTATACCTGTGGATAAAGTGGGGTTTCCAGTGATTTTCCGTTTTTTCTGCAATTGACAGGTGCTCTGGTGAGATTAATTAATACAAGTCATGCTTATGACATGTTAATATAGGCACAAGTCTTAAAAGACATAATTTCCATCAACATTGATGGAAGTACTCTATGTCACTGTGCTTAGGCACAAGGATCTAAACTTTGAATTAATTTTGTCATAGGTAAGTGAAAATAAACCATCTGCTTGTAGATTTTATTTGCTGTTTCTGGTCCCTTTTCCAGAGTGGTCTAGGAGCGCCAGTAAAATGCACCGTCAACCAGACAGAACTGAAGGTCTCCAGCCGATCTGTCTATCTCAGGTGGAGCAGTCTGGGGAATCCTTGTAACTTCAGTGTAACCTGCAACTCTCACAATGCCTTATACAGGATTTGTCAGCCCATCCAGAAAGCCAGTGGTTTATATGAATGTGACTACAATGGCTTGGAAGCAGGGACTTTGTACTATCTTAGGATTGTCTCTCTGTCTGATGGAGAAACCAGCAACATCACATTGCGAACAGGTATGAATGACAGATGGAAACGTGATTACCATTTGAAGGGAAGTGTAGGCAGAGGAAGGTTCTGTGCTGGTCATGCTGTCTCTGTCATATTCACTCTGAACTTATCATTTTGAAAATTGGCAATGGTAGTGTTCGTTCTAAACATGTTTTAATTTATTCTATACACTGACCAATGACAGAAGAATTGATCTTCCTCTTGTAGTTAATTTTGGCTCATAAGAGGAATCTCCCTACTTAGAGCTTAGTAATTAGTTTCAATGCCCAGGTCAGCAATAATTTGGATCTTATTAAAGGACATGAGTTGTAATTTCTAATAATATTTGAAATGCAAATGTGATAATTATTATTTTGTAAATTTTCAGTATTTATTTTGTGAATGAACTCAGTTTTAGAGTTTTCTGTTCTAGTTTTAGTAATCAGAATTCACTTCGCATTTAGGAAGATAAACTGTAAATTAGACATCTTTACTGCACTTATACTTCAGTGTCTGGATACAAATTTTTTTGGGCTGCAGTCATAGAGACACTTACCTGGAAGCACGGTCCATAGAAGTAAAGGGAATATATCTGAATAACTGAACATAATTATTGATTCTTTCTTGTACCTGTCTGTAAGTAAATAAGTTAATAACTTCACTTATTGAAGTTAAAATAACAATGAAAATATATGGACTGTACTTCCTGGATTGACGTAAATGGCCATGACTCACAGAAAGTCATTAGTTTGTGAAGAGTGGGTAATTATTATTGTCAAGTTGTTGGAAAACATAATTGACCTTAAAGGCATTTTAACGACTTACCAAAGCTCTTATAAATGCATTCTGATATTGACAGAAAGCTTTTGCATAGTCTTCTGTTCTACAAGAACATTCCCAGGCTCATCAGTTTCATTTTGTTCTATATGAACATGCATGAAGTTCCCTGATCTTTGCTTTGTTAGAACAAATCTGTTGCAAAGAGTTTAAACTGCAGTAATAGATGAGTTTTCATGTTATCAGCGTTGCATAGATTTTCAAATTAAGTTAGCTTATTTTCAGGGCATTCATTAATAAAAATTCTACTTCTGTTGGACTGCCCCAAGACTAGTTTACATTTTGTAAAGATATTGTGTAAATTATCATGAAAATAACTTTTTCCTCCCATGTAACCATATATTAATTAAGATTCATTAATAGTACTGTTTTATTGCCCCTTCCCCACCATCTAGCTCCATTTTGAGTCAATGGAAAATGCTTGTAGTCAATGGAAAATGCTTTGCTTTTACTGATTTGATTACCCAGACATCCTTATATTAAATATTTTTGCACTGTACTATAGTGTAGTGAAGTTAGTAAGAAAATTATTTTCAAAATAATAGCTGAAATAAAAAATACATAGTTATTCTGTTGATGCCTGTCATTTGCATCAGATTCTTAACATTTGCTGCAAATAAACCATTTTTGACTGAAACTTAATTCACAAATATTGTGTATTAATTAAAAGAACTTGCAGTCTTGTGACGTATTTGAGTCTGTATTGGGACATTCCTTCCAACCTTCTCAACATGGTTGCCTCCAAATAATTGGACTAGAACATCATCCCCAGTGGCTACATTGTCTGTGGATGATGTTGTGGTATTTGGATGAACCCATGTTGACAAAGGCTGTTTCTTTACCTGCATGAGTTTTTTTTTCCCCACCCAGAGTTGAGGATATTGTATGATAAAAGTACTGTAAAAGTATGGATTTGATCCTACACACTATTCCCTGGGAGTAAGGCTGCAATCTTATGCACTTACATGGAAATAAATCTGACTGAACTCAATAAAACTTAATTCTGAGTTAGTTTGCACAAGAGCGGAGTGTTAGTTAAATGAATAAGGCTTACATTTGAGTAGATTAGTATATGATCCCAAAACAAAACATTTTAATTGGAACTGACAACTCGTATAGTCTATATACAGACATTTTAAGGGACAGTCCAATGTCATGGGAAAGCAGTAACTTTTTTTTGATTTGGCTACAATCAATTAATTATGTGGATAAACTGAACATAAAGGACTAACCTTGCACTGAATCCACTTCAAATATGTTTGAATATGCCAGGAAGCAACATATAAACTGAAGTAGGAAGAAGAAGGACTGATCATGGAAGCATACTAGCCTTTTCTCCCCTCATATCTTCAAAAAAATGCAAGTTTTTTAAAGTTTCAGCCACACTAGGTTTCTTATTTAAACATCAAATTCTGTAGCCAATATACAATTAGAGTGCTGTAAAAAAAATCTTTATATAGAAATATCTTATTTTTATGGTATATCAGTATTGGACAGCTGCCAGTCAAGACTTTTGTAACAATGTAAATGATTTTTAAGTGTTTGTTTCCAGCCTGGGCTTTTCAGGCCAGGCACTTCCCAAGCTCATTGTTCCTTTGTTCTAGCGGATGTACAGAGGACTGGGTGTTTTGTGTTCTGGGCTAGATAGATTAGATAAAGTCTGAATTTCTGAAGTTCACCTTCTAGGCACGCAATCTTTTAATTTGCTTTAGGAGGGGTATCCCTCTCCCAATTCATTCTTCATTTATTTATCTCTAGGGTGTGGAAAACATGTGTCCCTTCAGATGTGGTGAGACTGCAACTCCCATATGCCCTAGCCAGCACAGCCACTGGTGAGGGCTGATGGGAATTACAGTGAAACAATGTTCAAAGAGCTACAGACATTCCCTAGCTTTGGTTTTATAGCTGTGCACAAACAGCCTTTTGATATTCACCACCTTTTTTTTGTAAGGAAAGATACAGAAGGTAGCAACATCACCATTTTTTCCCAAAGGAAGGAGGAATTACCCAATCATTTTTTCAGAGATGAGGACCAATGGTTTCGTTCTTTCTTTCCTAAAGGATTTTTTTTTGGGGGGGAGGTTGGAGGAGAGGTTTGTTTTTTGCATTGCCACAGCAAGTGGCAACAACAGCAACTGTGTTGGCAGTCTTGCTACCATATTGCCTCCTACCAATCTGGGCCATAGTGGTGGTGGTAGGGGTGAGGCAGGTGAAGTCTGGAAATAATTCTGTTGAGTGAGCTTGCATTCTAAGGAAAATATCAGAATGTTTCTTAGAAAAAAAATGTGTTCTGAGAAATTTTGATTCGGCACTTGTTATTCATGAAAGTTCAGCAGCTTCTTTAGGTCTTTAAAATATTCCATTTTCAAATTGCCTTTGTAGATATGTTTTATCTCTACTAAACAGACTTATAATACAGGTGATTCCTTTTAATCCCCATAGCAGGCAAGAGAAAGGATAGTATTGGTCCAGCTCTAGGAAAAAGATGAACCTAACACTATGCCACAATTTAACTTCCAGTGCCTCTACCTAAACAGAGAAAATCTTTATGCTCCGGGCCTTAATTGAAGTGTGGGGTGCTGGGGAGGATGCTGACTATCACAGAGATGATTGTACTGTTAAGGACAGGAGATATTCACCCATTCACTCCTCAGCCACCTCATTAGGAAGATAGAGACTTCCTGCCAAACATTTGTATCATCCACTATGCAACTCCCATTTACACTATCTCCTATTACAGTGGTTCCCTGTCTTGGGTAACCCAGGTGTTCTTGGACTGCAGTTCCCAGAAGCCTTCACCACCAGCTGTGTTGGCCAAGATTCCTGTTACATGGGACTTGCCTTACTATGCAATCCTACACAAAAGTAGGCACTGTTAGATGCAGTGGTACTGACTTCCAGATAGGTGCATAAGGGAGCACAGCCTTAGCCTTTGCATATTGTATTTTTTTATACAGAACTGTCCACTTCTCTCCTGTTTCCCAGAAACCTCTTGTATGCCAATCCAACTGCCTTCTGCTCATTGTTGGATGTGTGATTGACGTCTGCTCATCTTTCCAGTGTCTCCTGTGAGAAAAAAAAATAAGGATTTTGTTTTTTAATTGTTTTCAAGTGAACTGATGTGATTTATGCCCCCACCCCATTCTGCTTGTCTCTGGAGCACAGATCCTTTGCCACCTGCAAGATTTGAAATTAAGAAGGAGAAAATTGCAACCACAACTTTGTCAGTCTGGTGGAGCCCATCACTAGGAAAGGTTGACCAATATGAGCTAGTGTTGCTGAATAGTATCAAAAAAGTTGAGGAGATCCATGTTCCTGGAGGTAATTCAAGAAATGAATGGATGTTTGAAAATCTTACTCCTGGCACCAAATACACCATCTCAATCACTGCAGTTGCTGGAGACAAAAGGAGTCCTTCAACTGATATCAGTGGTTCTACTGGTAAGATTTCTCTGTTTAATCCTTCAAGAGAGATTCTCTTACAATTTTCTAATGCTCCCTGAAAAGGTATGGGGAAAACCATGTGGGAATGAGCACAAATATCTGCCACAAGATTTATGAGTGAAAAACCAGCCATCCATTCTAGTCACTAAATCAAGTCTTCCTTAGTAGTAATAGGAGGGGAAAGTGTCCACTGAATTTTTTCCCATGTTGGGGACACAGCTTCACAGTAATGTATTAGCCTATAATGTGTATGCACTTGTGGGTTACTGCATCTGTGTATATTAAAGTCATTTAAAATTGTAGGATTTGTGGCAGGGAGAACACCACCCTCTTCTCCTCTCCCCCACTGATTGGAGAGATTCTTGTATTATTTCTCAGAGAAATGTGTCTTAATCCTGGGTGATTGTATGGAACAAGAAATCTGTTATGGGTCAGCTTAAAAAGACCAAGGTCTCCTTGTGCTTTCACAAACTTGACTAAACGTATATTGGTAAGGAATGTTATTACCAGAAAATGGGCACATGCACTGATCCTGAATAATTGACCAGAATTATCTGAACAACGTCTTGAATAGTTCTCCTTTCTCAAATAATGGTATAGATAGCTGCTGAAAGGTATACATCACTGAAAGGTATACATAGCTACTGAAAGCATCATACAGAAGATGATGATAGTTAAAAATTCATAATTTACAACCAAAAATATATTGTGTGTGGTTTCTGATTGCATCAGGAATACATTGTGTGTGATTCTTGATTGCATCCTGATCCTATATCAGGAATTAGGCAACCTTACTTTGGGAGGCTAGTAGGTTACATTTCTCTTCTAGGCATGTGTAGCATATTAAAATAAATCTGTTTTTTATAAGTAATATTTGAGGCTTCTTTTTGATGGATTAATGGTAATGGTGCATGAGTATGGGTCAGTGCAGGTGTGGTTGCAGATCCTGGATATTTTTAACTACTTTGCCATTTTATGTCTGCATCTTTTTCTTTTCTTTTCTGAATAGTACCATCTCCAGTGGAAAATATTGACATCTCAGTCAAAATTGACTCAATCCATGTTTCTTGGTCAAAAGGGGCTGGAGATGTGGATCAATACAGCCTAGTTTTGATGGATAAAGATGTTCTTGTTCAACAAACAAATCTAGAGAAACACTATTTGTCATACAGCTTTTCAGGATTAACACCAGGATGTTTGTATAACCTCACTATCATTGCCAAGGCTGAAAGTCTGGAAAACCCCATTTCTCGATTAATTAGGACCGGTAAGATTTTACAATATGAGACACATTATTGATAGAGTCTCAGATTAGAACTCAGGAGACTTGGGTTCAAACCCCTGAATGGCTAGGCAAGCCTGATGCAAGAGGGTTGCAATTTAAAAAACACTTATTGAGTACCTCATATACCTCAAAAATATAAGTCATCATAAATGGAAACAACATGAAAGTATATGGCACTAAAATTTGCAACTATTTTCCAGGTTAAGAGAAATAAGTTTTATTACAGTATGGACTTCCATATGTTATAGCTGCCTTTATCAAATATACTAAGTGTTCTCCATTATTTCAGATAGTGTGTGTGTGTGTGTGTGTGTGTGTGCGCGCGTGCGTGCGTGCGTGCGTGCATAATCAATTGTACACATGGGTGGGGATGGGACTGTAGATAATCCATGGACAGTGCTGATAGTGAACATCACATTTGTGATAGAAGCATTTCACATAATTATTCCTAAAAGTACAAATAAACTTGAACTAGGTGAGTGATTAATTTGGTTGAATTATTGATAGGGCATCTTTGTTATCAGAAATAGTTTTGTGAATGATACAACTGTGAGAACGAGATTTCTATTTGAGGTTAACTGTAATTTAGTGCATCATCTGAATCTTAAAATTATAGTTAATCTTAGCTGTGGCTAAGCAGTTTTCATACACCAAAGTTGAAGGTGGCTTGGTTTAATTAGCTAAAATTAAGATTCACCACAGTTGGTTGGGTTTGCTGGAGGAGGAGAAAAGAGCATGGCTCTGGGGCTCACTGATGCTTATTTTCATAATTTATTGTAATTTAAAAAAATTACGGCTTAATTCCAAATCAGACCCACTGTTTAAAGAATATTGGTTTGTGTTGGCTGGCAGCCACTGTTTTTACCCATCACTGAAGTATCAGTGAAAACCTTGAATCTTTCCAAATTTGATCCTGACCAGTCAGAGATCACAAAATGGATGCATGCTGTCGCGATGCTTTTTAGCCATTGGATTTGGTTATTTGATGGTGTCACTAATGGGAATTTAAATCCACACAGTAAAGGTACTGCTTCCTACAAGTTCATATAAACAATCCTAAGCAGTCAAGAATCACGAAGTGAATATTTTTGCAGCTCTTTTAAGAGTTAGTAATTCTAATAATTAAGAATTCTAATAATTACGTAATTCTAATAATTAAGAAGGCAGATTCTTTCAATCTTACATACACCTTTGTGTTCAAACCTACTTAGTATTATTTCTGTAAACACTGATAACGAAATTGCACCTGATGTGAAGAATATTAAATCTACTGTAGTTCTGAGTTACACGTTTTGTTTGTTGAGGAGGCTCACATCTTAGTCTTTTTGTTTTAAACAGACCCAGCCAAAGTCTTAGATTTAATGGTAACTAACGATGGCAGCCTGAATTCATTAAAAGTATCATGGAAAAGGCCTTCAGGGAACTTGGACTTCTTCAACGTCACCTTGTTTCATCATGGATTTATTAAAGGACGGAACACTTTACAGCCACAAGTCACAGAGACATATTTTGACAAGCTAATTTCAGGATGCCTTTATCAGATTGATGTCAGAACAGTCAGTGGTGAACTGTTCAGTGAAATGACAGCATATGGAAGGACAGGTATGGCTCCAGCCTTGATAATCCTATGTTTTGATCTTTTCTGTTGACTGCCTTCTGAGGATAAAACATGGATAGGATCCAGAAATTAGTCATACTTACAGCACACCCCTTGAAATTAGTGGTACTAAAACTAGTTGTGTCTAGGGAGGTCAAAAGGAATACCAATGGGGTGTCATCGATAGAGCAATGGACTATGACTCAGGAGGCTTGAGTTTGAATCCCCACTTAGCTGTGGAAGCTCACTGAGGGTATAGAACTGGTAAATCCATTCATTAATCACTTACCTTGAAAAGCTATTAGGATTGCTATAAGTCGGTTTGTTCCTGGCAGTACATAACATAACAAGGGAGGTTAAAATATCTATATCAAATCTTTCTATATTTCCCTAAATTCCACTTGCATTTTCTGGTCACCTTTTTATAATCACAAGACTTTCCAGGCTTATTGTTGCTTTTCTCTCAAGAATTTTTTTATAGAAATTTAAACCCCTTTTTTTCTAATGTCCATATTTGTTTACACATTTTACCAATTTACACATTTCCCTATTAATGAAAGAACATTTGTGCCTATTTTTCAAAACGGCACACATTTTTACCTGTTCCCATTTTTTTAACAAGCCCATGGCTTCATGCCCGTTTTATTGCATTTAGAGCTTCCGTGAGACTTGCAAATGTGCAGATTTCTTGAACTGAGTTGCATCTATCCTTGTAAGAGATCTTGAGACATGCAGACAAGCTGCATTTATTGAGACAACTGATCTCTGTACATTGATTTTCAGTCCTTAGTCATGGATGGCTACCTTAAACCTGCAGCCATGGCTTAACAGCATTGTGCGCTGCTGTAGTAGCTCCCTCTTGGCCAGTCTTGCCCACAGAAGTCTTTTGGGCACAAACAACTGCCTCATTCCTTAGAAAAGTTGTGGGCACACTGTGATGTTATCTCAGCAAACAAAGAGTTATGATATGAATTTTGGAGGAACCACTTGCAGGAAAGCACGGTTGATGGAACCAAGGCTGAAATCCTTACAGAACCCCAAATTCTCGCTGTAAATGACACCATTCCAACCATTCCTTCCCTAGCCAAGTTCATGTCTTGTTTCAGTCCTATCTAGAAAAAAAGGATGTAAAACTGCCAGGGGGCATTTAAACAGGAGGAGCAATGAAGTCGGAGAGTGTTGATTATATCTTCCCATGTGCTGAGACTCCCTTCCACATTCCTCTTAGTGCTTGCATTACAAAGGAAAGGGGAGTCTGAGCCATCCTGCTTCTTCTTCTTTGTTTATTAAAAAACATTGTAAGTCAATGAACTGAGAACAGTCAAAAGTTACCAAGTAGAGAGGCATTAGTTGAATTACACATTAGTGAACCAATTACTTATTACCTGGTAAAAGTGGTATGGTGTTTCACCTTAAATGCTTTAAATTCTATATTTCAGTTCCCCAGAAGGTTTCAGAGTTGAAAGTGGACAGCATGGATGGATTGAAATCTCTGAAAGTAAGCTGGCTGCCCCCTACAGGAGACTGGGACAAATATTTTATCACCCTCTTCGACCACACTCAAGTGCTGCTAAATACTACAATGCCAAAAGACAAACAGGAATACATTATCAAGGACTTAGGGCTCATTCCAGGAAGACAGTATGAAGTGGCTGTTACTGTAGAAAGTGGAGGTTTACAAAACACAGCACGCTGCAAAGGAAGAATAGGTAAGCACACTTTCTATGGCAGGAAAGTTGGAAAATCAACACAGACACTGTTTTGCAATGATTAAATCATATGGTCACATGACACATCTGTTTTAATAAAATGCTTTGTGTGAAGTAGAGAAGGAGATACTCTAAATCTCGATGTGCTAATATGAAGAGAACCAAACATCATTACAGAGAGATCAGTCAGGAATAGGAAGTTTAAATCTTTGCAGTCTCTTATGAGGGTACTTGTCATTATCTTGTGGATATGATGTCAAGGAGCTACTTTAGTCCATGTCAGACTATTAATTTATTTATCACAATCACTTATTCACATTGGCAACAATTTTCCAGCAACTCAGACTTCTGTCCTTGATTGGAGAAAAGTGGCATTTAAGTCAGGATCTTCCAAATTTAGAAGAGTTACTTTTAAGACTAAAACTGTCAGGATTCGCTAAAGATTCTGGGAATTATAGCCCAAGGAATAATTTCCCCAAGCTTTGGCTCAACCACTGAGCCATCACCTATCAAGATGGAGATCTTGATAGAGATAATAGAGATAGAGATAGATAGAGATAGAGGTTGATACTGTATATCACATCATGTTCATGAAAAGTGACTGAACAACATAATCCTGTACATGTCTACAAAGGAGTAAGTTTCATTGAGCTCAGTGGTGCTTACTCTTAGATAAATGGCATAGGATGGCATCACAACGAGAGTGAACAACCACTAATGCTTTCTAGATCTAGACAGTATTAGTGGTTGTTCACTAGACAGATCTATATATAAAACTGACAAATGAAAGGGGTTAAAATTGTTTACCATGAGCATTGAGGAAAGAATACACAGCAATCAGTGGGTTCAAAATGAGGCTAAGACTAAATATCAAAATATTCCTAACTGGAGGCAAGGGTGGGGGATAACATATGTTACCCAGGAAAGCTGTGCAATGTTCTCTGAAAGTTTGTAAGAAACAAAGCAGGCATCTGTAAAATTACTGCATAAGGATGTTCAAGGTGATTTCTCAAGCACGTATCGAAATGTATGATTCTGTGAATTCTGGAAACATAATTCTCCCTAAAGTATCCATGGTACAGTAGTCTGTTTTTGTTCTTTGTATCCTACAAACTAAAAACAGCTTACATAGAGTACTGTGTTGGACTTAGGATTTTCATTCTATACAAGACCTAGTAAATATTGGTACTAGATAAAAGCAAAATGCCAGCAGTAGTGATACTGCAGTAGTAGTGGTGGTGGTAATAGTACTGTAGCAAAATACTAGCGTATTATCATTGTATTAATTAAAACATCTGTAATTCAGTAATTAACCTGAAGATAATATTTGTGCACAGTAAAACACATAGCAAATGACTCCCATCACATATTAATACTTATTTCAGTATGAGGTCTTGAAATTAACTTAATTAATTAATTAATTAATAAACAAAAAAAACCTACATTTCTTCTCATTTTAGCAAGAAGCTACACATAGCATAAAATAGTCCTAAAGACCAATTTGATGTATGCGTTTCACAAATGAAAGTTATCTACTCCTGAAATAAATTATAGCTATGTGTAGCAAACTAAGTATTTCAAAGTTGCAAAAAGGAAGGGTGTAGCCTGAAAAACAATAGATAGGAGGGTGTATAAGAAGATCAGGGTGGGAAACCTTGTGTTATCTTACACTTCGTGTTGATTGTTTTTCCTGCTACACCCTCTCTTTTGATTCTTTAGACTCTGTGCACATTTTGATTCTTTGATGTAATATTTTTTCATAACCACAGAACGTCAGATTACTGTAGGTTACAGAAATTTTCTATTTTTAGTTATTTGTGACCTATGAAATTGTTACTGGGCCAGAATGATGCTCCAATCTAGAAGCAGTGTTTACACTGGAATGTGCCTATTTTGTCTTTTCCACATAAGAGGGGAACAAGATGTTTAGACTATGAGGTTAAAAGAAGTTTCATGTCTCTGTTGAAAAACTTCTGTGTCATTTTAAGAAAATTAATATAATTTGATGCACATGTAGAAATTGACATCTTGTACACATTCAGTGCATATGCGAAGACTTCTGTGGATTTCTGGATTGCATCTCTGTCACTGATCTAACTTTGGAATAGAAGCAGTAGGAAATTGAGTTCATAATCTTGACAGCAAAGAAGTACTGCATTTTAATTAGAAAACATTCAATTTATTTAATAACTTCACCTGACCAAATGTTTTTCCCATATGCATTCTACTAAATTTAAAGTCTTGCATAATTAGGAGTCATACTGTCAGACCTTAGGTATGCCGCAGGGGGTATGGTTGTCATCTTTAACACTTGGAACACTCCTCCTTTCAAAGCAATGGCATAACCTGCAGATATAGCAGAAAGAAATAACAGTTTGCTAATCTGCAGCGTAAAACCATAGATTTTCTCATTTTGAGGGATGCAATCCCAAGCTTAGTTAAGAAAGAACCAATTGTTTTGGAGGAAAGGGAGCAATAGCTCAGTGGTAGGAGTACATGATCTGCATTCAGGTCCCAAATTCAGTTCTTAGTATTGTCAGAAATCAGATCAAGAGGCTAATACAGGAAGCCTCTGTCTGGGACTGGCCCACCCATGAGGCAAGATGAATCATGCACTTCCAGCAAGATAGTGGGAGAAGCTGTGCATTGCATACTGTTTCTGCCTGCAGGACGGCCTCCCACTGCTGCCCCAGTCCAGTGAGATGGCACTACAGTATCACTGGCCTTTACACTTCTTTTCTAACAAGACTCACAAATAGAAGTACAACGGTTCACTATTTGTTTCGCTGTCAGGAATCCCTCAGGTTGATAAAGAGAATGCAGGTTTTACAAACTAACTTCTCAACATCATCAGGTCCTTTTATGAGAAAATGAAGGGCACTCTAGTTTTTGATGGCTCAACATCAGATCCCTTTGACATCCAAAGCAGAGTGAAACAGGGCTGTGTCCTCATGCCGACCCTGTTTGGGATCTTTTTTGCTGTCATGCTGAAGCATGCCTTTGGAACTGCAACAGAAGGTGTCTATCTCCGGACTAGATCAGATGGAAAGCTCTTTAATCTCTCTAGATTGACAGCAAAGACAAAAGTCCAGCTGAAATGCATGTGGGACTTCCTTTTCGCTGATGATGCACCCATTGTTGCCCACTCTGCTGAAGACCTCCAACAACTCATGAATCGTTTTAGCAAGGCCTGCCAAGACTTTAGACTAACAATCAGTCTGAAGAAAACAGTCAGAGTATGTTCATCACATAGCTGGGATGGAGTGGAGGTTGTGTTTTGCTTCTTTGGGGTAGCTATTCAGCACATTGAGGACTGTTTGTATGTGCTGATATGGCATGTGGATCAGATCCATCTGTGCAGATTTTCTACAGCTCACTGCTGGGGTTAAGCCACATCACATTTGTATACAACAACTCAGTGTGTAGAACATCCACCGTACAGAAACTGTGTAAAATGGAGTTTACATGGCAGTAATACTATAAGCAGCTGTCCTGCAAAGCTGTAGAGAGAATGAAGCAATCTGAGTAGAATGTAGATAGAATTATGTCTGCTTTACTTATACTCATTAAATTCATCTGCTTAGTTCATTATATTTAGCTTCCAGCATAGTAAATTATGTCAGTGGAAGAAATAATAAGTCAATAACTCCTACAGTTCAAGCCATTGTTTACAATTTCAGTTATCAGAATAAGAATGACAGCATAATGTGTACAGCAATTAATATTTCAGCAAATCTAACTCTTCAACTTACTACAGGAGCCCAAAGGTTTTTGAAATTGCAAAATAACCTTTTTGTGTATTTCTTTATAAGGCTTTTAAAAGTATTACACTGCTCTCTCACACACACACTCCTTTCTTTTTTATACAGCTCCACACCCGGTTCTTCAGCTTCGTGTAAAGCATGCTAATGAATCCTCTCTCACTATTATGTGGGTGACCCCTCTGTCTGAGTGGGACGGATATGTGGTTTCACTGGGAGACAGAGCGCTTACTATCCAAAACAAGGCTCTTGCCAAAGAAGCCAAAGAATTCACCTACACTGACCTCTTACCTGGGCGAAAGTATACTGCTACTGTCACCACCATCAGTGGGGATTTGAACAACTGGACTTCAGTTGTAGGACACACAGGTAGTGTACTATTAACATATTATGAACTCCAAGTATCCTCAAACATCAGTTGACAATGCACTGCTTGCTTGGAATCAAACACAACTTTTGAGCACGTATTTTTAAAAAAATAAAAATTGAAGAACATAAGAACAGAACAAAGCAGATGATTTAGTGGAGGTTATGACTCCTACTTAAAACATCTAAAACTTGGCGCTTTTTTTCTTTTCTTTTTTTTTTCTTTTGCACTAGGCTTCTGAGTTTGCCTGTTGACCTCTGCCATCTGGTTCTGAATTTTGAGGCTTGCAACAAAACATTGCAGCTGTGTACTACCAGTCCTGTGGAAATTTGTCATAATTATACCTCCAGCACTAGTAAGGGTTAATTTGTAGGCAGGATTAGGAAGAAAGTTCTAGCCTCATCCTCTTCATGTCATTGTCTCCATGAAGAAAGGGACTATCTAAAGAGGGAAGCTTCTGCTGTAGGGGGAGTCTCTCTACATTATGAAGAATCCTGAAAAGCCACCACCCACCACCACTATGTGGGGAGGATCAAAGTATATCCGTAAGTCTGCTTACGACAGGCAGTGGGCAGGGCTACAACTCTCTTCTTTATTATGCTTTCAAATTAACTCTTTTTTGAATGCCTGAATCAAGTCATTTTTTATAGAATTCCTGATGAAGACCATTTGGTCAAAATGCATTCCAGCAAAGGATTTTGCAAATACCAGAGGTCAACATGTCATTAGGAGCAGAAATCATTTTGGTGTTTCAAAGAAGTAGTTCGGGGGGGGGGTGTCTATGTGTCTGAGCAATCATACTTGCAAGTGAGCATATTTTCTTCCCTGTGATCAATGACAAAACTAAGCAAAATAATTTCCAAACTATAGGAAGTGTGAAAAACTCCTGCTGTGACAGTGAGAAGTAGTCCAGCACTTCAGGAATTCCCTTTCTGAATGCAAGATACGTGCTGTTTAAATTGAAGTCATGCAATGGTTATCATTTTAGAGGTGTTTTTTTTAATTTTGCATAGAATGTATTTATAGTTATGGTCTGTTTCTCAATCTCTTTATTATTATTATTATTATTATTATTATTATTATTATTATTATTATTATTATTATTATTATTATTATTATTATTATTATTATTATTATTATTATTAGCCCTTTGATACCATCTTGTTGGGCCTTTAATAGAAATGTGTAAATACTTCCTCCTTAATTTTGCCGTTGTAGTTTTCAGGCTTATTTACAGTAAACAACTGTATCTGTTTGTTAATCTAAATTCTGCTCTTGAACTGTAGTTCCAGCACAAGTGACCAGCTTAAATGTGACAAACCAAGAAACAACCAACAGCTTGTTTACCACCTGGACAAAGGCACGTGGAAATGTAGATTCTTATCAAGTGTTGCTCATTCATGATAACGTTGTCATAAAAAATGAGACTGTTTCCAGTAACACAAATGGATACCACTTCCAGTCTCTAAAACCTGGAGGACTCTATTCAGTTGTTGTCACTACTATTAGTGGAGGGATATCTTCCAGACAAGCAATTGCTGAAGGAAGAACAGGTATTTATTTGTTTCTTTTTTTTTAATAAAGAGGTGTCCCACCCATTTCTCTGAGAGAGAAAACATTGCAGCAAAGGAACAAGCAATATAGAAAACAGTAAATTTTCATTCCTTACACATATCTTCAAAGCCCAGTTTAAAAATGACAGTAATAATTTGTAAGAACAGGATTTTAGCCATAAGAGTTAAACCATAAGAATCTTTAAAACATTTAATCAAGTGCTTTCTTAAAGAGGCATATCTTCACACATTGCTTAAAACAGTACTATAATAGAGCCTGAAATGTCTCTGTTGACAGAGCAATCCACAAGGCAGATGTGATCACAAGTAAGGCTTTCAGCTAGAGTGGGAACCTAAATTAGGGGTTGAGTCCCATTCCCTTCATTCTCACTGATGCTACATCAATTGGTTGAGTTCATACCCCCTTGACATTATTTGGGTGCTTATTTAAAGAACTGGATGGAGTGTTACAATTTTTCATTGTTGTCAAATCTTCACATCAACTAATTCTTCAACATGTTTTATATAAATGGCTACTTTCATAGTTACATCACATCATGGATTCAGTAATTTTCATTCTGTATGCCTTCATATCCCACCCATTTCCATGTGAAAATATTGATCATTCCATAACAATGACTTGAGTAAGGTTGTCTTTTAAGCCCACTTGATAAAATCTTAGAAAATCCTTAAAGTGACAGCTAGAATGTTTAACTCAAGGGCTAGCAATGGCAGAATTGAAGTACTTGAACATTCTAAAGGAGTGATGTTAATTCACTGGTTGAGACTGTATCACATTACTTGATCCATTGCAAGATAATCTGAAAACTCTTCTACAGTGACAGTATTTCCTCAGGTGTACGCAAATGAAGCTGGTGTTTGCCTCTCAATGACCAATCACCAAGGCAAAGGTATTTGCAAATACAGCACTGAGAGGGAGCACCACTTCTAAATGCAGAGCTGATTCTTCTAGTGTCTCCTCTGGTGGTGGTGGTGGTGGTGGTGGTGGTGATGATGGTGGTGGTACAGAAACCATAATTTCCAACTGTAATAGAGATAGCTAAGAATTTTGTCTCACCAATGAGGTTTTTCTTTTTAGAACTCTTTCCACTAGAGGGCAGGAAACACTAAATATTTCCATACAGAATCCATCTCTTGTGACGATGCATGTATGAGGATTCAATGTACAGTAATTTTTTGTGAAAGTAGTGAGTCGTGTTACTTTTTTGTGGTTGGATGTTTTACTGCTTAACTTACAGGGAAACTAGCACATCCCAAACCATGAGTCCAGATTTCTAGGACTCGGTTAGATTGTTTTGTATTCAGTGACCAACTATGAGAATTCTCTGGTTCTGTATGTTACCCTCACCCTGGCACTGAAAGTGTGAACTAAATTTTTGTCTAAAAGAAGTGGACAAAATATTGGCCTCTAGCCTTGCTCTTCAGGGATCATATTTCTTGCATTTTGGTCCTCTATACATGAGAGCACATGGTAAGTATGTATAATAGAAAATGATTTTTTCTATTAAATATGCTGTTTTGTTTATTGCTTTATTGTACAGTTCCTGCCAGTGTAAGTGGCATAACAGTGAACAATTCGGGGCGGAGCGATTACCTAAGTGTTTCCTGGCTGCCAGCTGTTGGAGATGTAGATAGCTATTTGGTTACACTCTCTCATGGAGGGCAAACTGTTCATATTCTCACCATTGCAAAATCTGCCAGTGAATGTTCCTTCAACACCCTCATCCCTGGGCGACTCTATGATGTGATAGTAACCACAAAGAGTGGAAAATATGAGAACCGATCCTTCAGTCAGGAAAGAACAGGTAAAAATGGCAGAAGAAAATATAAAATCTACTCAGTCCGTCACGTATATTTCATGGCTCTTGGGTAAGCTAAATAATATTCTTAGAATGGGCTCAGCACCAGTGACAGCAATGAAAAACCAAGGTTGGACCTACCATTTGATGAAAAAAGCCAATTCCAGACATCTTGAGTGGTGTCAGGTAGTCAACTACCAGTGTCATGATATAGTCAGACATTGTTGGTTCTCTACTTTGGAAAGGTGGACAGCCACTTTTGCAATTTTCTGCCTCTGGTCTGACAGGTAACTCAACTGGCTCTGGTAGAATGCATATTTGGTTGGATGATCAAGGAACATCCTTCGCCTCAGCAAAAGGCCCAAGCCAGCAATGGCACAAACTGTGTCACACTTCTTGGGTCATTCACATTTGTCACCAAAAGGCAATTTATATCTTTTTTTCTATAAACAACCACTTGAGACAGATAGTGGATCTATAGCAGAAGTAAAATGTCTGCTCAGGATTCACAAGTCCTCATCCAAATCAGGAGACTGACCTAGCTATCATGTGCTGGCTCAAGAAACACTGGCAAAAAGTCAGATGCTTATCAGGATATAAATTTATACCTTACCAAATATGTATTCAGATGGTGCTTGAGCATATCCACATGCTGGCATACGCAGGCCTGGCCCAAGACATTTATCTGTCGACAGTAGAGGAGCAAGTGGGATCTGCCTTCCCTAAACTTACGTACATAGAACCTGGAACTAGATCTGTTACTTAGCACTCCTGATCCACAGGATTCCTTCCACCTTTGGAATTCTTAGATTATTAAAATCCCAGATGTTCACTTTTCAGGCCCACCTTGTCAAATGCATTTATTGAGAACTACCATATTTTTCCATATATGAGATGATACTTTTGTCTTAAATCATTAGACATGCCTTATACATGGAAGTAAGGAGGGGGGAAAGAGAGCAAAGTGCTTGAAGGATTGCTTTGATCACTGCTTTCCTCTTTTTTTCCTAAGCCCCTTGACAAGAAAGTGGAGGGGGATTTCTTAATTTTGGGTTTAAAAAGGAGTGTTATACATGGAGGAGTCTTATACAGGGAAAAATACAGTACTGCTGGATCAAGATAGCTATTCACAGGCATTCATCGGCTCCCCTTCCTCCACACTTCAATTTTCTTTCTCAAATTAGTCTCAGCCTGTACTGCACTTTTATTATTTCTGAAATCAGGACGCACTGAATTTATGTTCTATCTTTTCAGTGCCTTCAAAAGTCCAGGGACTTACAGTGAGCAATTCTGCAAGAAGTGACTATTTAAAGGTGTCCTGGCTACACGCCACAGGAGACTATGATAATTATGAAGTGATCATCAAGCATAACAAAGAGTTCATCCAAACAAAAAATGTCTCTAAGGATGAAAACGAATGTGTATTCACTAACCTGGTTCCAGGGAGGCTTTACAGTGTCACTGTTAACACATGGAGTGGGAAATACAGAACATATGAAACAGCTAGTGAAAGGACAGGTAAGTAAATGGTCCAGAGTCAGCTATTACTTTTGTAGATTTAAAGTTCCACTTAAATGTTTATAGGTTTTTGTTAAATTCAGGTTTTAATCTTTTGAAATTAAACAAGTGACTGTATTATGACACAAAGACCTCTGTGTAAAGCATTTCTTCAGTCATCATACAGCAGAATGCTATATTTATTTCCATTGTAGCTTAATGCTGGGAGCAAGGTATTAATAAGCCAACACAAGTGCTAAAATTTAGGTGAATCCAACCTGAATCTTAACATTATCCAGTGAGCCCATGTGAATGGTGCGGCAATCCTCTTTTATGCCCAAGTATCCAACCTCTTCTCAGCTCTAAAATAGGAACTGCATACAGACCATGCATATAGCAGTAATAAAATTGCAACACTACTGACCAAAGAGTTTTGCTATCACACAGGGAATCATTTTTTTGACTTGTAAAATATCATCCCCTCCTTCT
The DNA here is from genome assembly GCF_051106095.1 of Pogona vitticeps. Classification (NCBI taxonomy): domain Eukaryota; kingdom Metazoa; phylum Chordata; class Lepidosauria; order Squamata; family Agamidae; genus Pogona; species Pogona vitticeps. Next base: position 145,333,850 of record NC_135787.1, on the reverse strand, counting down.
GGAGAGTTCTTATGTGTTTTTTTTACTGCACAAATATAAGCAGATTCACTTAGAAGTGAGTTCAGCTTTGTTCAAAACATAAAGATAATTGAAATGTAACACGTGGCTCCATATCATGTGTTGTTTTTTCCCCTTATCTAATTACAGTTTGGGAGAAGGGTCCCTTACAAGAAATGTAGCAGGACAGAAAGAGATTTATCTCATTTCTCCACAGTCCAGTCAGAGCAAACTCCCCCACTACATGGCTATAATGCTTAGGGGGCAATTCCCATGGGTATGAAGGGGTGACAAGGCAATTAGATTTGGCTACAGTTGCACTACAGAAGGGAAGAGATAAGCCTCTATCTCCATACAGTGCATTTCCTGTAAGATGTCCCCTGTCCCTTCACCTAATAGTAGGAAGGGATGGACCAATCTATCAATTTTCAGCAATGGCTGTTAATTTTATCTGTCATTGTTCTGTCTGCTTTCTCTTAGTCCCAGAATCCGTGAAGAAGTTGACTCTTAGTGGAAGAAGCACTGAAGAGCTGCATGTTACTTGGTCCAAAGCTGATGGTGATTTTGATCAGTATGAAATACAGCTTCTCTTCAATGATATGAAGGTTTTTCCACCCAATCATCTTGAAAACACTGTTGAAAATTTTCGGTTCACCTCACTCACTCCGGGACGCCTTTACAAAATTCTTGTTGTGACCATAAGTGGGAAAGCACACCGTGCAACTTTCATAGAAGGACTGACAGGTTAGGAAAAAAAATACTGTGCAATGATGTTGTCTGTGAAGATAGATATAACATGCAGAACTTGGAGGAATCATATTTCTGGACTATAATGGCAGGGAAATTGTGTGAGTTATTGTTCAAAACAGTAAGTTTCCTAGTTCTGATAACAAGTACAGCTGCTTGCACTGTAATTTTTGACAGGTTTCAGAGGCTACTGTGCCGTTGAGGAGATAGGTCTGATCAAGGGATATGGGTTTCATTCCTAGCCCTGTGCTGATGAACCCAGAGTCGCACAACAGGCAGACCCATTTCTTTATGTGAGGCCTGCCTTAGTTCCACGTAGTGTGAGATGGGGGTGTAACATAAGGTGCAAAGAATGGGGCCTGGCCCATTTGCCTTATGTCACCTTGCTCACCCCCACCCCATCCCAGCTCATTGTTCTTCCAGCCATCCTCTCATGCTGGAAGTAAGGCTCTGTGGAAAAAAAACAAACAAATCTGAGTAAAGTAGTTGCTGGGAAGCAGGATAAATGGGAAAAAGTTCAGCATCTCCTTTGCCTTTTTTTTTCACTTTAAGTTGCAGTCAGGTTCAGCATCATCAATGCAGAATAAGGCAGCTTCTCTAGGTAATAGCTGCTAAGCAGTGGTGATCAATTAAAACAGAGTGCCCCACTGGATCTGCCCTGCTATCTTCTCAGGTAAAGGATGCTGTACTTCTTGCCCATGTTGAAGTAAGATTTAGCAACTGGTCTAGTCAGATACAGATGGAGGGAACTATCATTTTTCTGTCTATGTCATGACTGGAGCAGGTGTGTCTTAAAGTCTCAAGTCTACCTGCATTATGAGTAATATGGCTCTTTTTGGAATAATATAGAGTTATTTATTTTCATTCTCTATCTGAAACTTGACTGTTTCACTTTATTTATTTATTTATTTATTTACAATATTTTTCAGCCGCACCATTGCCAATTTCTTGACAGTCTCTTTTCCTCAGGGGGCATTTGCAGTACCCAGAATATAAACTGCCTAATATCATCACAGCATTCAGGTTGTACCTGAATCATGTTGTAGGGTTTTAGATCAGCTTATTTCAGCCTTTCCTCCATATCTTAGTATCCAGTGCAACCATAAACGGAGATGGTTTTGCATATTCAGAGTAAATCAAAGGTCCATGCATTCAGTCCATTTTCCATTTTCCTTCTGTAGATCCAGGACCAGGTGCCTGCAGTCTTCCTCCAAACTGTTCATACCATTCACACCTGTGGCAACATCTCAGTATTTGTGTATTAAACCAAAAACTGACTCCTCCTATATCTTTTAGTCAAATCAATAAGTGGCTTTCAAAGTTTTGTTTGCTACACCTTTACAGACAAAATGTTGCTGACTTCCTTGACCATTCTTGTTTGACCTCCTTCCCCCCCTCCCATTTAGTTCCAAGCGCTGTTAAGAACATCCATATTTCCCCCAGTGGAATGACCAACAGCTTGAAAGTGAATTGGACCCCTGGAGGAGGAGATGTTGACTCTTACACTGTTACAATATTCCATCAGAGCCATCTGCTTGATACCCAGACAGTTTCCAAACATGTATATGAGCACATCTTTAACAAACTGGAACCAGGAGAACAGTACACTGTTGTTGTACAGACAAAGAGTGGGACCTTGCACAACAATGCATCAGCAGTTGGACGAACAAGTAAGTTTCTCATCAAAACAAAGAGATGCTGATGAGGTCCCTCGGATTTTCCCATTGATGGAGCATTAAGAAATGTGTAAAATGGAAGGAATTAGTTGTGTTATAATTTTTTGCATGTTACTTTCCAAGTTCTAGGTTCAGGCTTCAGTTCATAATGATCAATTAGAATGTCATCACAAATAAGAGTTTATATTTTTCTAAAAAAATCTGGATTCATCATTTCATAGCAATCAAATATAATTGGAATTATATACTATGTTCATAGCAATCAGATAAAGATCTTTTGAACATGTACCAATGAAGAAGCAAGTATTGAGCACCCACTCAGAGGTATGCTGTCTCTGCATAGGTAAAATCTTTCAAAAATCTCCCAAGAATTATGAGGTGGACAAATCCATTTTCTGAGAACCAGATGAATGTTGGCAACATCACTTTCTCAGGCAATAAGTAGTGTCTGATTCCAAAACTAATATTTACCCAAACTCAAATAGAAAATGCACCTCCATTTTCCAGAAAGTAAATGTATTTGCACTGATTTGCTTAACTTAATAGCTGCTTATTAAATTAAACCATTTAATAAGCAGTTCCAACTTTTGAAAGGAAACAAAAATATTTATTTTCACATTACATCTCTCTGGTTTATAGGAGGTTAACCATGGCCATATGGATATTATCAGACTATATATGTCTCCACTGGCTATAAAAGACTAGGGCTGCTAGGTTACTATCCAGCAAGATCTAGAGGACTCAGTTGGCCACCTTGATCTAGCAGAACTGAGATGTGGAGAATAGTGAACAACATTCTGGGAAAACCAGAATGGGTAGTGTATGTAACTTACCCATTCTCCACTAAAGATCATCATCATAATAGGAAACAGAAAGAAGATTGACCCCCCCCCCCGAGAGAAACACCAAAAAATGAAAAAATTATACCCCTTTTCAATAATCCTATGCAGAGCTTTGGACAACAAATCCCAAAATTCCCAACCAGCATGTGCACCAGTTAGAACTTTCTGGTTCTAATTACGTAATTAGATAAATTAGTCAAAGTTTTGATTTCATGATGAGTCAGGGATATAAAATAAACTAACATGGTCAAATGATCTAGTAGATTGAAATATTAAGACATGAGACTCTCATTTTAAACAATTGTTTCCAGTTCCTGCTCCTGTTCAGGAATTGCATGCAGACCACGCATATAGCAGTAATTCCCTGGTGGTATCCTGGCATAGTGCAGCTGGTGTGGCTGAACGATATGACATCCTGCTCCTGACTGAGCAAGGCAACCTTTTGATCAACAAATCCGAACCAGCTACTGCTAAACAGCACAAATTTGAAGATTTAACACCAGGCAAGAAGTATAAAATACAGATGCTGACAGTCAGTGGTGGCTTCTTCAGCAGCAGAGCAGAAACAGAAGGTCAAACAGGTAATTCCATATTGTTATTAGGGTATAACAAATAGCTATGGCAGTAAACAGTGGCTATACCAGAAAAACATGCTTGATTTTTGATCAGTTTATAAATGTGTCATGAATATTTGTATTCTAATTTTATGGAAGAATGAAAACTATTATTTTAAAGTGATTTTTAGCTAAGCTAAGGCAGAATAATATTTCAAAATCAGTCCACCAGATAGGCCAATATATTAACTTTTAAATATTTCCTCCTGTTAGCTTTAGTTTGGCATAGAAAAGTGGCCTATGGTACTGCAGATTTATAAAACATGTTCGCATTGAGTCAAAAGTTTCAGTTGAAATTAATGTGCACATAAGTGGAAGATGGAGACAAGTGATTGAGAGAACAAGATTGATTGATTGATTGATTGATTGATTGATTGATTTGACTTATATACCTCCCATTTAACCAGAGGCAGTTCATAATGTGAAACAGTAAACAATAAGCAAAACTTCTAACCCTATAGAGTAAACTACAACATCAGCATTAGTATACAAACCAATACCACATAATAAAATAGATACACATTTAAACATGTAAAATAACAGCATTATGATCTTAATAACTAATAATTTCACTGGGTTCCATTGATGGGTCGGAATGCAAAGCCTCTCAGAACAGGTTTTTAAAAGCTTCTTAAAGGCACCAGCCAAAGGGCCAGCTGGATAGCAGGAGGGAGTTGCTTCCAGAGTCTATATTAATTCATCTGGAGTAACAGATATGAGCCATTACCAGAGGTGATGCTTAAATTAGCATTTCCCACATGTAAAACACACATTGGCAAAGATCCCATGGATTACTTCTGTATCACATGCCAGCAGAATCAAGATTTCTTTCATTTCTGTCTCCTGCTGCAGCTTTTAATTGCAGCAGGAAGCTTCTCCAGAGTGTTTCTCAGCCCTCTGAAGCAGGTTTTGAAGACATGCAGAGAGCTGTGGGAGGGAGTGGAGTTACTGATTCTGGCGGAAGCAGCAGAGTCCAGCAAAAATAGCATGATTGAATTCTGCCATTGTCTAAAATATGATATTCAGGTGCGGAGGAGGGACTCTCTTCCTCCTCTGGTTAGAGACATTCTTTTTAAAGAACTAGCTGTGTTTGCCTCAGCATGCTAGTAAAAGGGAAAAGGAAAGGCAAAATATTGTGGCTTTCATGGATCAAAATTCACTTCTTCGTACACACCTGTATATGCCCTGTGTCTGAAGAAGTGCATAGATTTTGATCCACAAAAGCTCACATCATTAGAAATCCGTTAGTCTTTAAAGAGCTACAGTGTTTTTCTTTTTTCTTGTCTTCTGCCAGAAAATTCTTTGTGTTCTGTATTAAACCATGCCTGAACTAAGGCTAGTTTGAACAAATAAATGTTGGAATGGGAAAAACAAAACTTCTCTTAAAGTGTGCAAATAGCATATGGTAAAAATGATGGCTGAATCCAATAGTAAGTTGCAACTAGAGTAGGACAATTGAATCATGGAACTTATGTAGATATTAAATCTTCAAATAACCATTGATTCCCTGGGACTACTCTAGTTGCAACTTACTACTGGGTTTTAGCCACTATGTTCTTTTAGTGTTTAGTAATCATCTTGATTTGTGATTCCCTTTTCCTGGGGGTATACTGGGATTGCGCATCTTGCCAAGTTTACACATGCTGTCTCTTCTCCCAAAAGCCACAATAGGGAATTGAAATCCCACTCTGTGGCTACACAGCTAGGTACTTGAGTAGCATTCTTTCCACAGTAATCAGTAAATTCAGAAGAAAAGATTGTGGGCATATTTAAGCATCATTTCCCAGGATGAGAGGATAATTCTGCTACCCACTTCTTACTGCTTGCTAAAGGGTTGCAATCATATTTCTAATTTCAGTTCCAGCAGCAGTCACAAATCTCAAAGTCACAGAAAGCACTACTGGACGTCTATCATTTACCTGGACTGCTTCTCAAGGAGAGCTGGACAAGTATGATATCTTTCTGTATAATCCAGATGGCTCTCTGCAGGACAGAATTTCAGGGAACCGGAATCTGCAGCAGTATTCTTTCCAGAACTTGGTGCAAGGCAGGTTGTACAAAATGGTGATTGTTTCCCAGAGTGGCAAACTTACTAATGAATCATCTATATTTGGGAGAACAGGTAAGAGTGCCTTATAGACTAATCCATCAGATATACCTCAATGATCTATTGTAAATGCTGTTCACATTCATACAATTTGTAGTTAATTACATCCCAGATTTGTTTTCCATGTGTCACCTAACAGTGACCATATTCAGATACTGTATTGCCAAAAGACGGATTGAATGAAAACGAGCAATCCTACCTGCCTTGGTTCCTGGCAGCAAGTATTGACCAGATTGTAAGCCAGCCCAGGTTAAGCTGACAAACCTCATAAAGATTTATAAGCAGACAGAAGCTAAATCTAGGACACCAAACCAAGGTCAAGGTAACACTGTAAATAAGACTGATAAGGAGCAAACAATGGAGTCTGTGAAAAGCCATGCCAGAGTCACAAAAAAGAAGCCTATGAACAGGGAGAAACAGAGTTGAGGTCCAGTAATGAGTCTGATGCCAGGGGACCTAAAGTTTTACCAGGGAGATAGCCAAAGTGAGACACTGTTTCCAACAGCTTTTGGAATTTACTACACACACATAGCAGAAACAAGTCAGAAGTTGCTAACAAAAGAGATTCTACACCCAGAACTGCCTGTCCCCAAGGACTGCTTCACCATGCAGTTCTTATTAGCAGGACCATTCAGTCCTGTCTTTCTGTAAATGTTGCTCCTCCTGGAAGCTTCAGGGCAGCTCTGTTTTAGATTATGTTGCAAAACAAAAGACAACAAAAACCCTTTTGTTGAAAGAGGAGGATCTCCATCTCTTGCTTTGAGAATCTCAGCTCCTTCTGAATCCTGATGTCCAATAAGTCCCATGGGATCTACTTTCTAGGAGCTGTGGATCCTCATCAGTTGAGGACTTCTCCAATGAGGGCACATTAGGCTTGCCCTTCTCCTTTTATGTGTATAAAATAAGAGGTTTCGAAGATTGATTTACAAGAGCTTGCCACCTTATATGGACCAGGAAGTGCGGTTAACCCTAAAAAGAGTTCGTGGTCAATTTCATAAATTTAAGGCCTGAAATAAGATATGATGGACACTGGGCAATATGAAGTATTGGGGAAAGCATCTAGTGGGTCAAGAAGGGTCAGGTTTGTTTACTTATTAACTTAATTTCTCCTGATAAGGGAGCCCTGGTTGTTTCATTGCAAAAGATATTGCGAGGGTATACCCTTTGCTGGAACATGAGTTGGCTGTGCCCAATAGTGTTATCAAAAATATCAATTATTCTAACAAGTTTTTAAGACATGAAGTATTTGTGTGTATTCACACAAATGGACTGGACAGAATCCCGAATTTGGTGTATGAGAGCTCTGTAGCACACAGTGATGCCAGTAATCAGGTATACTGAGAAACAGAAAGACGAAGATTCGTGGACTACAATCCAGGAATTCCCCAGGCAGCATTCTGGGAGCAGCAGGCAAACAATACAGATCAATGTGCCTCTACTGAGAAATGCAACTTTTAATTTTTAGAACATCATTTTTAGTTCTTATGACTAAAAACTAGAGATTGAAAATGTTGGAGTTTTGGCAGCCTTTATATGCTGCCTTGGAGAGGTTTAGCTGGGATGGACCTTTCTGAGCTGGAGTGACTGTCAATCAATCCAGAAATAACCTTCCCTGCCTCTGATATTGAAGAGAGCCAAACCTCTCTGCTTAAGAGTCTTTTTCCTACTCTTTTCCAGTCAGTGTTCAGTTTATATTAGCTATGATATAGTTAGTGTGCAATCAGTATGCAGCTATGAGTCAGTTAGGGCCTGTTCATGTATTTTTCCCCCTATAATATGCTGTATTTTGATCTGTTTAGAACTATCAGTAAAATGGAACTTTTATTCTTTCTCTTACTGATGTCTGACTGAGTTAGTAAGACTGTAAGTGCCAGCTGATGAGAAAACAAAGTCTCTGAGGAGACTTGAAGCTTATTCTGCTGTGTAGGTCTCTGCACTTTCTACTGCATAACTAGAAGGTTTTTTTAAAAAAAAAAATCACGCTTTGCCAAGAACATAAATATTTAGTTCTTATGGCTGAAAACTAGAGGTTGAAACTTTGTAGCCACTGTATGGGAAATCTACAGAGCTGACAGAAAGAGGCATCAATCTGAATGATCAAATATACAGTTCAGTTCCCTTTACAACCCTTGGTCTCTCTTCAGTGACCACTACTACTGGCATTTTAATGCAAGAAGCTGCCTCTTGATTACCGGTAAATAAGATGGACCTAATATAGGTGTATTGAGAGAGCCATATCTCAGACAAACTTAATAACTATCTTCTGTCTTTTTTCTAGTTCCAGCACCAGTTACTAATCTCAAAGGATCCAATAAAAATATGACAGAGTCTCTGTGGTTCACCTGGAGCCCAGCAGCAGGAGATGTTGACTATTATGAACTGAATCTTTATCACCCAAATGGCACACAGAAGGAGGTACAGCATGGAAAGGACCTGACAGAATGGTATTTCCAGGGCTTAGTCCCTGGCAGAAAATATACCCTTGTTGTAATTACATACAGTGGTGATATGACCAATACAGCAAACACTGAGGGAAGAACAGGTAAAAAGCAACTCTCTTTTGTGTAGATTATTGCTTCTATAGCCTGCAGTTAGCATGCTGGACTGTGATTGATGAGTGGTATATAATGCAGTCCTAACCATATATAATGCAGTCCCAATATATTAAATGGCAGTGTCTTCCAAGTGTAGCATCTTTCATGGAGAACTGAAAGTTCCTGGAAATTGAGGGACAAGTTATGGCACAGAGCAGTTGTTGTTATATGCTATCAAGTCACTTCTGACATGCAGTGACTCTGTGAATCTCTATGAAGCTGAGTGAGCTGTGTATCTGGCTATGGAGCAATAGATCAAGAGTTCAATTCATTGCTGTGTATCCCAGAAAAGCCAGTCTATGAAGCCTTGGGAAAGCTGCACAGTCCCAGGGCACCCCCAGATAAAGAGAATGGTAAATCACTTCTGAGTGTTCTCTGCCTAGAAAACCCTGAAAAGGGTCCTCATACCAGAAGTGACTTGATGGGCATATGATTATTATTAAAGGTCTTATCATTAACATCCCTGCCTGGGTCTTACAAACCAAAGAAAATGGCTTCCTTTATTCAGTCAATCCACACCCAGTGTAGAACATACGGTGAAGGAACTGTATCATAAGCATCTATAGTAGACATAAAATGTTATGTACAGTGTTTCCTTAAAAATGTAACATTTAGAAGGCCTTGGGGTGGTGCTGAACCCTGGAGAACGGCAGGTAGTACTGAACCAAAATTTCTTATAAGATCTTTATTTATTTTTTTCTTAGTTCCTTCAGAATAGAAGGCAACTTTGCAAAATTATTTCCAAAATGTCACTATCCTTTTGTGAGTGACTGCCAAACCACCACCAATGTGACACTGCCCTCAAATGATGTTAGGTGTAGGGCATTCTGGGGAAGAACAAAACAATGGCTGGGTTGCCAGCACAAAAGTACTGCCAAGGGGAAAGAAGAGGAAAAAGGAACCAAGCTAACCTTTGACCAGTGCTCATGGTGAGCCTCGTCTCTGAGAAACTGTTTGAAAAGGTCACCTTCTCTTTGAGAAATTTACTGAAATGGCCCCCTCAGTTCCTCTTCCCGCAAACAGGACAGAGAATCTCCAAAGGCTACATATGCACAACTGTACTTCAGACTGTCTCTCTCTTTCCCCATGAAGACAGCAGAAGGCTGGACTCTGTTCATGCTCATGTGTTCAGCTTAAACCCTTTTCAAACTCCTGAATAAGGTTTTGGCCCATGTGATCAGGGCTAGATGGACTTCTTTCTTATTAGGTATGATAATTGGTAAATGTAAATGTAGTTCACTACATTTCCAAGTAGTGAAATGTTTCAGCCTAATAAGGAAGAAGTCCAGTTGCCATGACTCAACTTCCAGATAACCTCACCTGGATGACTGAGAATCTTCACAGATATTATCAGGGTTACGTGTAATTCTGCAAGTTATCAAACAAGCAGCAAAGCACAAGAACTGCTACAGAATTCACTGTGATGAGAATCTGAAGATTTTGGCCAAAATTCTGCTGGGATTGCATAGTATTAAAAAGGAATTTTACAAGCAGTGTGAACAATCTTGCCTGCTATCTGTTGCATGCACAGACATGTACAAGTTGCAAAACTGATTCATACACTCTTGTGAATAGCAGCGCACATAGCAGACTGCTGACAAAATACAGAAATGTTTCTATAATTGCTCTTCTGTGTGTATGTGTTATGTTCCGTCAAGTCACATCTGACTTACTGCAATCCTAGTAGGTATTTTAAGGTATGTGAGATATTGAAACAGTGGTTTTATCAGTGGCACCCCCAATGAAGTTTCTGTGGCTCTGTGGGGTTTTGAAACCAGTTTTTCTGAGTCCTAGTCCATCACTATATCACATTGGCTTTTCCCAATAGCATATTTGCCCTTGTGTTTTGAAGAACAACTTGATTGTCCCTGCATAGGGCTTAAAGTGAAGGGGAGTGCTTCATAACATTTTTGAAATTGAGGCCCATCCAAATCCATCAATAAATATTTCATTGACTTTTCTTTTATGCTATTTTCACTGTTTCACCCTGTCAAGCCATTGAAATCAGCTTTGTTCCTGGTGCCATTACAAGGTGTTCAGCTAGATATCATAAACAGTGGCACAGTGGTCATTCTGTTATCAGTAGATGATTTTAAGAATATGAAGGGAGTCCAGAGCCATAGGAAGAATTAAACAAACATGTGAGTCTTGAACAAGCTGGAGTTCTGTGAGTGAGCTTCCTTAAAGTTTTGGATGTTACTGCCTTAAGTATATTATTTGTCAATGAAGACTAATGAGACTTCTTATGTCCCATTCTCCACCTTCTGTCCAGTGCCCTTTCCTCCAAATACTGTTTCATTTGCTGATGTCACAAACATCTCTTTGTCCATCACATGGCTGGGCCCTCCTGACTGGACAGATTATGACGACTTTGAGCTGCAGTGGACCCCAAGAGATAGCCTCAATGTCTTTAATCCTTACAGTAGCAGCAAGTCGAAAGGACGGATTGTGTCTGGACTGCATCCAGGGAGGCTATATCACTTCAGCATCAGAAGTGTTAGTGGCATCATCCGGAGAACATACAGCAAATTGCTTTCTGGAACTGTGAGGACAAGTAAGTCCCCATAAAATCATAAGACAAGGACACTGCTGTAAAAAGCTCAGCTTATTTTATTTAAAGCTTCATTTATATTGGGGGTTCATAAATGGTACACATTCTCTTCATTTCAAGAAAAGGTCAGAGGTCTCTTTGATCAGTGAGCTCAGTGAAACATCATTCATGGACAGCAACAGAATTAGCTAAACTATTCACTTGTTGATACATTCAGATTGCTATTAGCGCTATGGCATTTGAGGTTAACACTCACTTGAGCAGAATGTTATTGCTGTGCAAAAATGCATGGGATCATGTTCTAAGCTTGAGCAAGATCTTTCGAACCAGGTGACAGCCGTGTTTCTTACATCTATATTATTATTATTATTATTATTATTATTATTATTATTATTATTATTATTATTATTATTATTATTATTATTATTATTATTATTATTATTATTATTATTATTATTATTATTATTATTATTATTTTTATTTTTATTTTTATTTTTATTTATTTATTTATTTAATTATTTAATTTATATGCCGCCCACACTACCCAAAGGTCTCTGGGCGGCTTACAGCATTTAAAATACAATAAAGATATGTACAATTAAAATACAATTAAAATATATATAAAATTGCCATCAGACCCACAGTTAATATTATTTCAGTTAAAAGCCTTCTGGAACAGGAAGGTTTTGACCTGGCGCCGAAATGTCATCAGTGTCGGCGCCAGACGAATCTCAGTCGGGAGGGCATTCCATAGTCTGGGGGCAGCTGCCGAAAAGGCCCTTTGTCTGCAAGCCACCCCTCTTACCTCCTTGAGGGATGGCTCTTTCAAAAGGGCCCCCTGGCTAGATCTTAACTGCCGGGTAGGCTCATATGGAAGGAGGCGGTCCTTCAGGTATCCAGGGCCCAAGCCGTTTAGGGCTTTATATGTCAAAACAAGCACTTTGAATTGGGCCCGGGCAGCAACTGGTAGCCAATGTAACTTGTACAGAATTGGCTTGATATGTTCCCTGGCAGCCACACCACTTACCAGCCACGCCGCAATTCAAAGGGGTTGCCTGAATTCTGGGCAGTGAGTGAAGAACTGCTTCACTTCAGCAAGGCTGCTATACCTTTGTGCCTTTAGAACATGTCCTTGTACCTACTTCACAGGTCTGTTGTGAAGATATAATAAGTAGGACCTCAGGAGAGGTAAGTGCAGACCTTATAGAAAGAGTTGGGGCTCGTCCACACTGTACCACTGTTCCTAGTCATTCTGAGGATGCTTCAGGTGGGTTTGGTATTTTTGTTGCAAATTTGAATAGACCATCCTGTTACTTGCAGCCACACCCAGGAAGGGTATTTGTACTGGGATGCACTGGGATACTGCCTGTCTGCACACCTCTGGAATTGCTCTTTGAGGTCTCTCTCCCAATGCAAGCTATCCTTTTGCCTATCTTTTCTACTCTCTCTCCCTTCACTCTCTCTCCCCTTTGCTCCTTGTTTTACCTGCCCACTGCTCTCAAACCTTCAAGTTTCTACCCTAAAGCTTTCAATTTTTAATTCTTTTTAATTATTAGTTTTTACATCTTGTGCTAGGATGCAAAACTAATAACATTTTAAACATTTAAAAGCAAAATGCAGCAACAGCTGATAGTTTCACTGTCCTCTCCCGATCTATTTCACTCTTTCTTCTTGTCCCTATTCCCATTCACAATCCTTCACCTTTTGACCAACTTATGGTGAAAGAGGGAGGGTATTTTTTTAAAAAAGCGAAAGGCAAGAATGGCTAATATCCTTCCTACCCTCTTGTCACTTATTTCATTGTCTTCTTCCCTTTACTCCTTGTCTTATCTGAAGTGCTCTATAATTTTATTTCAGTGGGTTTTTTGGAGGGGGTGCTATGATATAAAAGTGAAACATTAAGGAGGAAAACTGAAAAGCAGAACACATTGACAGCTGACACACACACTCAAAAAAACTAAACAAGAGCAGCAGTGAGACATGGGGGCTGGATTGGAGGCTGACCAGCAGAAACATGCCTATAAGGAAACATAATCAAAGGATGCACACACACAACTTGCATGGATCAGCACGTATCTGATCAGATTGGGGTCTACATGAGGAGATTGTGCCCTAGAGCAAGTCGGAACAAAAATACACCACACTGTGGTGATGTACAAAACACAGAAAGAAAGAAGGGTTGTTTTGTTTTGCCCTGTTTTAACTCAGTTGACCTTAATTTCAACCTTGCATCGTGTGAACAAGATATATACAAGACTAGTATCATGGTTGCAAGGAAAGTTCAACAGATGCTCACTGTGGATGGGACCCAAGATGATACTACCATTGTATATAAAATAATTATGTGGCTTGAGGCAATGGCATATCTCTCCAGCCTCATCATCCATAGATTAACTACCTACTTTCCCTAAAGACCTGTTGTGAAGGCCAATAGAAAAAGCATCCTGGAAGTTGTAGTGTAAGTGAGATGCAGCCTGCAGCAGAAGTAAGACATGAACATAGTGTAGTACAGAAGGCAAATGTCAAAGGAGCAGAAATAATCAGCATTTTATTAGCTGTGAACAAAATTTGCACATCTAGCATTGATACATTTCAGTCCAAAATTTAATGCCCTTCCTAATTTAATGTTGATTTCATATTCTTGATATTCATCTGTGTGCTTTTGTGAGCAGACACATAATGCACACTCTTTATTCTGCTTCTCTTTCTCTTTGAAGAGCCAGACAAGATACAAAATTTACATTGCCGGCCACAGAACTCTACTGCCATTGCATGTTCTTGGCTCCCTCCCAACTCTGATTTTGATGGATATAGCATTGAGTGCAAGAAAATGGACACTGAAGAGATTGAATTTTCCAGAAGAATAGACAGGGAAAGAACTGTGTATAACATCATGATGCTGGTGCCCCACACAAGATACTTGGTGTCCATCAAAGTGCAGTCAGCTGACATGACGAGTGAAGTGGTGGAAGGCAACACCATCACTATGATAGATCGTAAGTCTTTTTATATGTTCAGTTGCATGGCAATAGATAACAACATGCAGATGTGGGTGAATGTAGGAAAGCTTCCAGTTTATGATGCAAGATTTGAATTGAATGACATGTAGCCAGAATACAGAACCTCTGTTTTGTTGCACTGAGTATATTTTATATGATAGCTTCTAGCAAATCAAGCCTGAACTGTCAAGACAAAAATGGCAAAACTGAAATTCTCATGCTTCAGGCACATCATCAAGAAGAGCCCTGTGGCACAATGGTTAAACTGCAGTACTGCAGTCAAGCCTCTGCTCAGAACCTGAGTTTGATCCCAACAGATTCAGGTAGCCGGCTCAAGGCTGACTCAGCCTTCTATCCTTCTGAATAAATCAGTACACAGCTTGCTGGGGGGGCAAAGTGTTCTTTGCATGATTGTATCGTAAACTGCTCAGGGAGTCTAACACTATTTTAGTTTAACACTATGAGGTGGTATATATGTCAAAACAACAACAAAAATCCACCATGAGAAGGCAAGATTATCTGAAAAAGATAATAATGCTCGGAAAAGTTGAAGACATCAGGAAAAGAAGACAAAGTATGAAATGGATTGGCTCCTTTAAAGAACCCACAGGCCTGAGTTTACAAAAGCTAAACAAGGCTTTTGAGAACAGGTCACTTTGGAGGTCACAAATTCTAATCAAAAACAAATTCTTTCACACACAGTTTTCATTATTTGTTTATTTAGAACCTTCTTCTCCTCCTCCTTCTTTTTGGTCTCTTTTGTACTGCTTATTGTCTGTCATTTGGCTATGGTGGGATTGAAAGGAAATGTTTCACAATGGCAACAATGGCCAACAGGTAGCCCTGAACTCAACCTGAGAACATCACTTGGAAGTTACAGATGGATTTTTTTTAAAAAAATGGAGTTAATTACATTCTATGGTCCTCTAGATTGTGTGTGCTCATCTTCATGCATTAGATCAGCAAGAGACAGAAATTCTTTTAAGCTAAGAATGCTCAAGAATCTCTTTTGATCTGCATCTCAGAGCACAGTGACTTGATCTGTACCTCCCAGATCAGTGTACAGATTGTGCCACATACATCCTTTGAAGGTTTTCACTTCTTTTAATTTTACAGCATAGTTCTTGGCTCAAAAATGTTTCAGAAATATGTATTGTAGATCATTTTTGAGAGAACATTCATTTTAGAAATGCTTTGAAATTCTTGCTTAACATCTTTTTAAATTCACAGACTAATGAGGAAACAGAGTGGAAAAGACTTACAAATGAACATATCCAGTAGATTTTTCTGTTATACATTGACAATATATATGATGATACTGCTTTTGCTCTCCCTTAGGTCCTCCTCCTCCACCAGACCATATTCGAGTGAGCAAAAAAGATGCAATTATTACTAAATCTTCTATCCACTTCACTTTCAATTGCAGTTGGTTCAGTGATACCAATGGAGCTGTGAAATACTTTACTGTAGTTGTGAGAGAAGCTGATGGTAAGCTTTCACAAGGCCTACATTAACACTGTCATTGTCTTCTTCAAGTGATTAGTCATTGCAAAATTTCATTATGACTGTGTATTCCTGCAAAGTAACTGCAAATAAAGTAAATTAAAGTGAACAGCATCAGTCCACAGATCTGAAATTTGGGCCTCATTAGCCTTATTCTCATGGCTTGGAAATAACTTATTACAAACAATGGTCGAAGTTCTGTTGCCTAGTGCAGTAAATTGAATTAGAGTAGGTCCTTGAAACAATGGGAATTGAGTCAACTCCTCTATAGGTTCCATTGATTCATATGGGCAACTGTAATGTTTCACACAGTAATAGTTAGAGTAGATGCATTTGAATCAATGAAACTTACAAAGGAGTAATGTGTAACTCTTGGGGGTACTCTAGTGCAATTTACTAAAGAACAAGATTTGGGCCAATGAATTATTTGTAATTAATTCTTTCTCCAATCATTTTAACATGATAAGGAATAGTGTCATTCTTTTTGTGGTGAAAAGTAACTACAAATTGATTAATGATCAATTTCTTTCTCTCTTTTCACTGAAAGACAGCATGCAGCTTGTGCTGGTCTAACAGGTTTTTTGAAATCTGCCTCATGACATTTTTATTCTTAAATGTGCCCAGAAATTTTTCTACCTTTTCAGTTGGCCTAAAAAGTATTTGATCATTTTTTGTTGTTACTTGGAGCATTAGTCATACCAAGTGAGCCCACTGAGATCCATGGGAAATGCTCCCATGTAAATGTGTGTATGATTGGTGCCTTCATTGCTAGAAGATTAATGAAAGATCCGCTGTTTTTTGCTGTTGCCCTTCTTTTCAAAACGGCTAGCTTCCAGAAAAGAAACTAAACAAAATGATCCTTCTTTTAGAAGGGAACTCCTGCTCTTTGATCAACTTGTTCTTCTGAGGTGGAAATGGCTGCATTTTTAAGCACTGCATTTGAAATATAATTTTATGGCATACTTCTTAGGTGTCTCTTGTGGGGGGACAAAATGTCATTCTCTTATTCTTTGTATGGATATATATTTTCCCTCTCTCCTGTGACACTTTATTTTTAATACTGTCTTAAGCTGCTTACAGGGACATGGTGGCACTGCGGGTTAAACTGCAGGAGCCTCTGTTCTGCGAGGTCAGAAGACTAGCAGTCGTAAAATCAAATCCATGTGACGGAGTGAGCTCCCGTCGCTTGTCCCAGCTCCTGCCAACCTAGCAGTTCAAAAGCATGTAAAAATGCGAGTAGATAAATAGGTACCACCACGGTGGGAAGGTAACAGCGTTCCGTATCTAGTCACACTGGCCACGTGACCACGGAAACTGTCTACAGACAAAACACTGGCTCTACGGCTTGGAGACAAGGATGAGCACCGCGCCCTAGAGTCAGACACAACTTGACTAAATGTCAAGGGGAACCTTTACCTTTTCATAAGCTGCTTACATGTATTTTGTGTCACAGTCCAACAGTTGTAGGAAAAAATAAACTTCTTTTTAAAAAGAAGTAATGAAAAAGTAAATATTTTTTTCTTTACTATTTTTATTTTTTGAAAAGGGGGAAGTAAGCAACTTCTTTTTAAAAGTGCAACTGTAATGGTAGCTACATTTTTAAAGGCTTGGAATGTATTAATTGTATTAATTTAATTATTAATTTATTAATTTAAAAAGTAACTTTCCAAGTTCTGCTTATTATCATAATAACACAGTATGTAACTTCTACGTTTTAAAAACCTTTCTAATCACCTCATTCTAGGCAGTGAAGGACTGAAGCCAGAACAGCATCATCCTTTGCCATCTTACTTGGAATACAAACACAACAATTCCATCCGAACCTATCAAACAAATTATTTCGCAAGTAAATGCACTGAAAGCCCTGACAGCATTTCAAAAAGCTTTGATATTAAGCTTGGAGCAGAGATGGAAAATCTGGGAGGAAAGTGCAATCCAAATCATCAGAAGTATTGCGATGGACCACTAAAACCCAGGACTGACTATAGGTCAGATTTACTGTGGTGATAATGCCTCAAGAAATGTGGCAGGCTGCCTGCAGCAGTGCTCTATAGAAGCATCCGAACGATCATAGATTAATAGCTGCTGTTGCGTGACGTTACCTGTGTGTTTTGCCATTTATAATAGCTTTCCATCCCCCTCCCTCAAAGTTCATGCCTATACAGTTTGTTTATCCATATCTATGAATGCTGCAGCTCATGATGTGCTGAACCCTGTGAAGTAAGCAAGTCTCTGTCACTTTCACTTGACAGAATGAATTTGCTAATCCCTGAGTGAAAAATGCTGGATTCCTGATTCCCATCCACCGTGTCAGAGGACCCTGAACAGCTAAATACCTGTATTTAGTTATGATGGATAAATCTAATATTAAAGACAAATGCACTAGACTAGGCATGAGTAAAGGTTTGATCAGGATTGATCTGGTTACAGGGATCTGTACATTGCCAAGAATATCTGATTCCCCATGATTTACATAAATCAGGTTGCAGGAACAAACAGCCTAGGTTGAACCAGAGCTTGGAAAGTTACTTTTAAAAAACAAAGACATTAATTTTGCTGCTCACTACAAACCACCAAAAATTGCATTCGCTTGCTGTTCAAAAATAAATAAATACATGCACAGGACAGGCTAAAAAAATACTAAAACAAAGAAAATTTCTGTAGTAGTCAGAGCTGCCTTTTTCCCATCCTCCAAAATATCTAGGATTTGTGCCCCAAACATGATTCTTTCTGTTTATCCTTCCCAGTTATTTCCCTTGAGGGCTCCTGGCTATGTGTCTCCTTACCTATTATGCAGCTGCTCAATGCTTGACATCTCCATATTTCCTTCCCTGCCCCCATTCTCTGATCTTCTCTAAATTCTACCTCTCTTAGACTCTGGCCATTCCTTTGCCCTCATTGTTTTCTGGCCTCTCTGTGCTGTTGTTTATCACTCATTTGCCTCAATACCACCAGAAGAACAGAAGGTGCTCTGAAACACTTCAAATATGGTGCTAGTTCTTTCTTACTACCTGTTAGTAAGCAAAGCAAAACCTGCTACCATTAACCTCCTCCCCCCAAATGATTAGCTTATCCTGTGTTATGTTACAATTGTGATGTGACATTGTTTTACTCTCTTTATTGCAAAAAGGAACAAATTGTAAATATGATGTTATATCTAACACAAATCCACTCCTGGATAATCTCTGTGTTTGGAAATGTCATGCTTTATTTTCAAACTGTCAAATTGATCAAGATTGAATTTGCATGTGAAGGAACACCAGAGGCATTCAAGAGAAAATTGGACAACCATCTATCAAACATGCTTTGATTTGGATTCCTGCATTGAGCAGGGGGTTAGATTCAATGGCCTTATAGGCCCTATCCAATATGAGCCTATGCCTGAGATGACATTATTTTGCAGAGCACATCTCCAACAACATACTGGTGTTTAATCAGAAGTATACAGAAGCCCCTCACCCATACCATCATCCTGCATCTAGCCCTTGTTGGTAGAGCTTGAGGTTCTAGTAAGAAAAAGTAGACTTCATCAAGCCTGATGTCTGTCTGCCCTTACATTAAACTTATTCTATTGGGGTAAGCATAATTGCAAAAGCAAAATAGTTTTTTTTAATGAGTCATTTATTTCTCCATTCCCATCTTTGTCAGTTTCTCCACCCACCTCACCACTATAAAGAAATGGTAATAAGAAGCTAAAGGTATTCTGTACATGGATGCTGTCATATTATTTCCTTGACCAATGGGTCCAACTCTACCATTTTTCTATGTGAAAGTGCTTATGCTTGTCTGATTAGCATTTTGTGCTAACTGGACGTTAGGAGTCAATAGTCTGAAGACAAGCACAGAATTCTCCTTTAGAATTTGAGTGCTTATTATCCTTTTCTGAAGCACTGTCCTATATTATTTCCTTTTTCTCTTCAATGCTCTGGCTAGGGAACTAATTTTTTGTGACATCATGCAATATAGGTTTGCTCTTATTTTGGATTATATATTTAATACATATACATAAATGCAATATTTTTCTTGCTTGGTTTTCTGATTATGGGTGCCAAACATGGGACCGCTAACCAGGGCCTCCCTGTTAGTATCAGGCTACTGAAGAGTCTGTTGCTGCTTGGCGGTCATGTAAGGTGTGTCAACAAATTACATAGCTTATAAGTATTTTGATAATAGCATGGCTGCTCCACTCTTGAAGGGCACTGATGTTAAATGATACCTCTCAAGATATATAAAATCTGTTTTCCCCCTCCTTTTTTATTTCACTCAGAATCAGCATCCGGGCTTTCACACAACTCTTCAGAGAAGACTTGAAGGAACTTCCTGAACCCCTGTTCTCTGATACCTATTTCTCTTTGCCAATCACTACCGAATCAGGTTAGTTTCCATTAGGCATTTGGGAATATCTGAAAAATGTTCTTTGGCTGGAGATGAAGGAGGACAAGGGGGGATTTGTAGAACTGCAACAATAGCTTGGTGGCTTTCATCAAATCCATCTAGGTTAGGGATGGACAACATAAGGACCATGGACCACATAGAGATTCTATCTCATGTTTGCAACCCCGGTTCACCCCTTGCAAAAAACAAACAAACAAAACATGTTTTGTTCTTTAAAAGAGAATGGCTGGTCCTAGCAGTCAGCAGGAATAGCAATTAGGTTCTAAAGCAGGGCACAGGACCTTATACCAGTGTTCAGATCTTTTGTGGTAGGAGGACAGTTTTCAAAACTGGAAGTGAGCCTCCAGCAACTTCTGGAAGAGAAATTTTGAAAAAATATTTTCATTGGAGTTGTAGCTTGAAACAGGTTCCAAAGATTAAAAATTGGTCTCCAGAAGTTGCTACTAAACAGAAAGTTGTGTGTTAACATGCATTTTGCTAATATGCCTCAGACCTTCATCATTTGGAGGCTAGGAACCAGAAATGGGCTGTTTGGGAAGGATGTCAAGAACTTTCATGAATCCATAGGTCCCTTAAGCGTCCTCCAAACAGATCCTGTAGCTGCAGTGGGAGAGAACAGTTCTGTACAGCAAGCCAACAGGGCTTTGGAAACAGGAAAACAATTACTATAGGTTCCCTCTTCCCATCCTCCATAGGATTGCTCTGTCCAACAGATTTTTACATTTTGAGCCATGTTCATGTATATGGACATTCTAGAGAGAAATCTTAAGTAAAATCTAGAACATTAAGGGAATATAGTACTTCAGCTTAACTCAGAAAGACCCTTTTGAACAGAACAAAACAATAGAAACACTGGGTTTAGAATTCTTATTTAATATAACAGCTGCTGCATGAGTCTATGTACAGTGCAGCCTATTACAAAACATCACAAATTCTGGTGAGTTTCAAATGCTTTTTTAAAAGTGTAGTATTGCATTGTTAATGAAATTATCTTTGTAGAAATAAAAGAAACTGTTATAGAAATCACATTAATATATTTATTTGAAAACAGTCTTTGTTTATATGCATGTTTCTGGAATAATAATTTTGAAGACAAAGAGAACCATTTGGAACTTCTCTCTCTGCTGTAATGTTGACTCATTTGTCATAATAATTGAAAATGAGTCTACTTTTTAAGATAGCAACTCTTATTTCTTATAATTATGTTTTGATTAGTTTTGTAAACAGAAATATATTGATGAGGCTTAATTTATCTATATTGAACTCATTTTTTATCTCTCTCTCTCTCTCTTTGGTGGTATATTCAAGAGTCTGCATTTGTTTGTTTGCTTGTTTGTTTTTTATATACTGCCTTGTTAGTGTTGCCACTCTCTAGGCACTGCAATATACAAATACACAAATAAAACAGTTCAGTTTGCGACAACAAATTCAACCTAGCTTAATTAATTCCAGACATTAAAAACCAAAATCAGGATAGAACTATTCAATATAAAAAGAGAGTATAAAAAGAACATTAATCCAAATGAAAACTTTGGTGAAATAAAAAGGCTTTTGTCATTCTGCTAAAGCTTAAAAGAGAGGGAGGTAGTGATTCCTCCCTAGGAATGGTGTTATATATCCTGGGTAATAATAATTGTGTGCCATCAAGCCGATTCTGACTTACGGCAGCCCTTTTGGGGGGAGTTTCTGGATATAAAGTGCTCAGAAGTGTTTTTCCAGGTTTTTTAAAAAAAGGTTCCTCTTGCTTCCTACCAATCATACTTCTGAGGGAAATATGGAACAGAGAGCAGAACCTCTAATGCTGAATGCAGACAAGATCGTACGGGAGGAGGGAACCCTACATATGTCTTCCTGATCGCTAAACCACTTAGGATTTTAAGGGCAGAAATCCATCCATCCATCCATATGAAATCAATTGCACCTGGAAACAAACTGGAAACCAGTTCACAAGAACCAGAACTGAGATAATATGATCAGCAGAGTGAGCTCCAGAAACAACTGTAGACACCACATCTTGCACCCTCTTAAGTTACTGTGCACTTTTTGGAGGCAGTCCTAGGTAGGATGAGGATCAAAACAGATGAGATGTTCAGCTTGCATTTAGAAGCAGTGTTCCATGAGGTAGGTAGCCATGTTGATCTGTTTCAGGTTGCAGAGGAAATATAAATGAAAACAGGAATAGGGCGGCACCTTATTTATTTATTTATTATGCATTTATTTATTTAAAATATTTTTACCCTGCCTTTCTCCTTGAAAGGACACACAGTGGCTTACATAATTAAAAATACAACATTTAAAAGCTACAAACAGTACGTATACACATATTTTAAAATAATTCAACAAGCATTATACTAAAATAGTAAATACATTCGATAATGAAAGCACATTTAAAAACAACAGAGCACAACAATCCATTTTAAAAAATAAACCTTTTAGACTGCTAGTCATTAAAGAAAAGTCTGCCTCAGGAGAAAGGTCTTTGCCTGCTTGTGGAAGGAGAGTAAAGAGGGGGCTAGCTTGGCCCTCCTGTGGGAAAGAGTTCCAGCATCTGGGAGAAGGCCCGCTCATGTATCCCCACCAAAGGCAACTGTGGGGGTGGTGAGACTACTATATTTATTTAAATGCATGGGTTTTTATGCCTATATAGCTTTTGGAGGGAGAGCCAAGTATTTTTCACAGAAGTGAAGTTTCAAAGTGACAGTAACATTACAGTATTTAACACAAGCAATGAACTTTAAGACAGTCGATTTATAAAAACATCTTCGCCATAGCCAGGTTGCCTACCAGTTCAATATGCAGTTGCCTCTGAAATGCAAAGATGTTGGTTCAGGAAGAGGCTTGTAGTTTTCTGAATTTCCTTCTGGTTC
Organism: Pogona vitticeps; assembly: GCF_051106095.1. NCBI lineage: Eukaryota > Metazoa > Chordata > Lepidosauria > Squamata > Agamidae > Pogona > Pogona vitticeps. The sequence goes on along the minus strand of NC_135787.1, from coordinate 145,310,958 downwards.
TGTTGTTGTTGTTTAGTCGTTAAGTCGTGTCCGACTCTTCGTGACCCCATGGACCAGAGCACGCCAGGCCCGCCTGATTCTGAGGGCACAGTAAATAACTCAACTATATACAACATTGTAATGAAAATGGCTTAATAATATATTATTATTAAAACATAGTGGCCAGACTGGTGGCTGGTGTGAGCAAATTTAATCATATCACTCTAGTTCTGGATGGCCTCTACTGGTTACCCATTGTGTCCCAGATCAGGTTCCAGGTTCTGATGCTCATGTATCAAACCCTTGATGGTTTAGGACCACATTACTTATTGGAGCAATGTTCCCCAATGTCATCTGCCTGACTCCCCAGACCTTCTCAGGTCAGGCTCCTCCATCTAGCCAACCCAAGAGAGGCATGAAAGTAATGTACTAGAGGTAGGACCTTCTCAGCAGTGGCATCAAAATTATGGATTCAGCTCCCAGAGGAGTTAGGCCTGGCTCCCTCCCTGTACTCAATTAGGAGGCAGTCAAAAGCACTACTTTTCAGGGACACCTTTCACATTGACCCCAGTTGAATGCCTCACCTCCTGTTCTGCTTCAGTTTGAGAATTGGTTCAGTGCCATCAGTTATTGAAGATTTTAAGCTACACTTTATAATTGTTTGTAATTTAGTGTTTCATTTTGTGGAGTTGGTTTTAACTGTTTGTAAACCACCTATAATAGTGCTTTGGCACTAATTGGGTGATAGATAGATAGATACAGTGGTGCCTCGCTTAGCGATTGCTCCGTTGAGCGATGAAATCACTTAGCGATAGACTTTTTGCCATCGCAAAAGCGATCGCTTAGCGATGGTCCCTACAGGGAAAATTCGCTTTGCGATGATCACAGAAAAGCGATCATGGCAAAGTGATCCTTTTTTAACAGTTGATCAGTGGTTTCAAAATGGCTGCCAGAAAAACAAAATGGCCACCCGCTGTTTTGCCTCGCTTAAGAGGCAGCGAAAATGGCAGTGCTATGGAGGATTTTTGCTGAAAGGTAAGTTTTTAAGCCCACAGGAACGCATTAAAGGAGTTTTAATGTGTTTCTATGCGCTTTTAAAAATTGCTTAGCGATGAAATCGCTTAGCGACTTTTTTCCGGAACGGATTAATGTCGCTAAGCGAGGCACCACTGTAGATAGATAGATAGATAGATAGATAGATAGATAGATAGATAGATAGATAGATAGATAGATAGATAGATAGAGAGAGAGAGAGAGAGAGAGAGAGAGAGAGAGAGAGAGAGAGAGAGAGAGAGAGAGAGAGAGTCTTGGTCTATATTTAAGCCTTCAGACACACACTAGAATTTGTGGATATATCCTGTATCACCTGTCTTCTTCCAAAACCTCCCTTTTTAATTTTATTTTCTACAACTGTCAGTTTCAGATCAGTAGCAGAACACTCCAGGATAATGAAGTATTCCAAAACTGGCTTTTGTATTTTCCTATTTCTGATGTCAAAATTGTGCTCATTAATTTTCTTAAGTAGAAATTATCTGATTTGTTCAGAACATGTAAGAATTATACCTTTTAACACAAAGGACTGAAGAAAATTGTGTCTAATGAGAGTTTAATGTCAAATGAGTGTTTGATGGAATATATGTATACATTTTATCAATTGTCTTCATATGAAAAAATCAGAATGTGTAGAAACTGGCATAACGAACAGAGGACCTTGTTCATTATTAAGTAATATTCCAAAGAATGTAGAAGAGAATAACCCTGCTGCTAGTTCTCTTAGAAAACAGCCAGCAGGTCAGAGCAAAGTATCATATAAAGATGTGTTTTTTTAAGCCTGAAAAATCTGAGTACATTGTGTCTGTCTTTTATGCACAATTGTTTCAGAGCCCTCATTTGGAATCATTGAAGGAGTGAGCGCAAGTTTATTCTTAATAATTACACTGGTAGCCGTCACGGCATTTCTTGTCTGCAGACGAAAAGTAAAGTGAGTAGAAATTGATGTTTCTTTCTTTGTACTATGGTTAGGCTATACGGACATTTATATATAGTGAGACGTAAATTTCCATTTAAAGATACAATAGAGATATGCTTTAAAAATGGAAACCATCTTTGTGGTTGATCTTTTCTAAAATGGTTGCATAATAAGTTGTAAGCTTTATGTGTATTTATATTCATATGAATGTTGGCTCTGAGGCTTAGCTAGGCTTAGCTCCACCCAAGCTATCTGTTCCTGCCTTGGTGCTCACTGGGATCTTTCTTTCTGAGCAGGAAGCTTGGGCAGAGCTGGACCTAGGTAACCCTCACAGCCTTCCAATTTAGGCTTTCCCCCCAGGGCATCTCATTCAGGAATTTGTCTGAAAGGTAGGTATGGAGAATTATGCTATTTGCGGTCCAGAAAATCCAGAAATCCAATCCCTAGTTAGGTCCTCAATGCCTATAGTATGTTTTCAAGATGAGATGTGTAGCATGGAAAGCAGGAGTGGGACAGCAAAAATGTTGCAGTGACCCTAAAACTGCTCTTGCATCAGATACAGTTGGTTTATGGCAACAGAAAGGTTCTGTTGCTGGTGAGACAGAACATTGTCCCCTTTTAATCCACCTGATATGATGCTATGTCAACTTTTGTATTTCAGTAGTGGCCATGAACGACCAACAGCAAGGATGAGCATTCGCAGGGACAGGCCACTGTCAGTTCACCTCAACTTGGGACAAAAAGGGTAAGGTCAAAGTGTTTGGCATTATACAATGAGGCATTCTGCTTATTACCAACTGACCCATTTTTTCCCCTTTTTTCTCCAATAATTTAAAGGAGTCGGAAAACATCCAGGTAAGTACTAATGCCAAGTCACTGCAGCCAACATCATTTCTGCTGATGCCTTGTCTTTTCTGTTTTAATATATGGTGCTTCTCCCTCTCCTTTCTCTTAACATTTTAGCCCAATAAAAGTAAATCAGTTTGAAATGCACTTCACCAAACTTCAAGCAGATTCCAACTACCTCCTGTCCAAGGAATATGAGGTAAGGGCAGATGGAGTGAAAGCAGTTTCCCCATCCCTGTAAATGGATTTGTTGGGTCATAGCCGTTATCCTCAGTACATTTATCCAAGGTCATTCAAATTAAAGGCAACTAGCTTCATGATGGGTAGAACAGGAAGGGGAAGCTGTATTCTGTAAACACACCATGGAGGGAAGGAAAGCAGGATGGAGATAAACTTCAAGTTCCAAGAGAAAATAACAGTGGAGCAGGTCTGGATTTTTTTAGGTGCCCTCACACAATTATTCTCAGCAAAATACTGACATTTTATGTTAGTATTTTGACTTGCCTTGGTAGCTAGTACTGAACAAGAACACCATAGCATTGTCTGTACTTCCTAGCTTGCTCCCTTTCTGCTGCTTCCACTCAGCAGTACCCAGCTGTGCATGTATAGGACAGTCTTCCATCTTGCTTAGCATTCAGTGGAGTACTGAGCACTGCAGCCCATCGACCCAACCATGTACCCACATGCAAGCAGATCAGTCCACAGCACACCAATGAAAGGGGTTCTGGATTATGTCAGATTGTTGGACTTAGATATCACAGTAATGGAGAGAAGGTCTGTGGTTTATTCAGCTGCTCCTCTGTGCAGCAGGCACGATCTACAAGCTCCATCAGCAAGCAGCTTCATTCTGTGTTGTTCCAAACAAGTCAGAATTTGCTAAAATTCATTAGATTTCTGACTTGTTATTTTTTGTGAATGTAGCCTATGTAGTCAGCCTCCAAACAACCTTTACTATTCACAAATATTTAAACAAGTCTCACGTTTCTAAGCAACAGTGTTATTTGGCATCACATGAGAGAGGGCTGTTGGCTCTGTTTTCTATTATAAGGTTAACCTTAGAAGTGCCCTAAACGAGGTGATGTGTGAAGGCTGAACAAACACATATGCATCTATATCCACTCCTTAGTCTTGGATAGTGGATAGATGGCTGATACATAGAGGGCATGTATTACTATAATTTAAGTATTTTAACCTCCTGATTTCTTTCTTTTGGCCTTCTACAGGATCTAAAAGATGTGGGTCGAAACCAATCATGTGATATAGCACTTCTACCAGAAAACAGAGGGAAAAATCGATACAATAATATATTGCCCTGTAAGTAGTAATGTTGAGCTGCAGGCTTTTCTTTTCCTCTTACTGAATCTATTCAGCAAGTACTGGAAGGACAGGAAATGTGCTATATTTTTCATTCCAGTACCTTTTCTTGGCAACAAAACATCACTTCCATCAAAAAGTGTTATTCTTCAGTATATAGTGCGCCCTTCCCAATAAAAGAACTCACTTTATTAGCGAAAGTGCAGTGACTGATGGTGTTCATACTGGTTATGAAAGTCTTCAGCCACTGGAGCAGTTTTGCTGAATTGTCATTTCTGATGGCTGGCAGATGTAACCATAAAATAGCAACCTTTGAATGCATGGGTGATTTTATATGATCAGCACCAGAAGATAAACAGCATAGTTCCTTATTTAGCAGTGTCTCAAAAACAAAAAAACAAAACCTTATACCAAATAGGTTTGTAAATCACTTATCCAACATTTCTGTATGGAAAGCAATAGGTTCTTCATTTATCAAAATCAATTTAAAATTTATTGAAAAGGCTAAACTCATGACTTTCACAGAACAAATGAAATTGGCTTGTAGTTTCAAAAAGTTTGTGTATTTCATCTGCAGTTGTGTATTCATGATGAGCAGAGCCCCAAGATAGAAAGGATAGAAAGGAACAATATGGAGAATCAAATAAAAACATGCACCAGAAGAAATTCCATTCTGCACCAGAAGTGGTGAATCTTCACCTTCAAATGTTTCAGACAACTTCCATTGGTTCCACCCAGCATGACCAATAGCTGGGGATAATGGGAATTGAAAACTGAAAAGTCTGGAGTGTCAAAGCACCCTGTTGTAAATACTCAGCCTCTCATTACATTCCTTTTGAATTGGAATGTAATGCAGTAAAACTGCTATTTCTAATTTTGATCGACCTTCCTAAGATTTACAGATCTGCTGTTATGGTTCATAGAAGTCATATGTAATGATGGTCCATAGAAGACATGCGGCACAGTCCAGGTGGTGTCCATTCCTCATAGGGAGTTGCAGATGGTGCCATCAACACTGAAAGAAGACCACATCAATCCAAAATAGTTGATAAATTTATTATTTTAAAGAGTACATCCCAGAGGTGCACCCCTCTCCTTTCCATAGTTTGCTATCACAGGCAGCAACCACCTCTTCTAAAGCTTTAACAAAAAACAAAGAGAGTCTCTCTTTCTTTGTTTCCATGTTCTTTCACTGATTTTCAAAACTGAGCCTCTTAAACATTAATGATTTGTGTTAAGAAGAGGGAGGTACATAAATGCTTCAAAGGTTGGGGTTTTTTAAGCTTTTCTGTTTCATTTTCCTTTTCTTTCACCCCTTGTCTTTCAAATTATCTGGGAAATGTTTCATCCAATAATGTTGTGGGGGCTGCTGTCAGTAGCCAATCAGAACATCTAGGAGGAGTGGGAATTCTGAAGGTATACACAAGTCAGATTTATTGGAACCCAGTGGAAGTTTTTCTTTATTTCATTCATTCCATGCAGTATGCAAAGTCCTTCCAACTTGTGCTACTTGCCTCTCTGTCTGTTCCTCTCTGTCTTGGATCTTTTGCTTTTTTCCATTGATTTTTGAGGAGATTTCCTCCCATTTCTTTGGTTCATTTTTGTTGCTGCTACCATGTAGCCTGCCTAAACCAACAGGCCACTTTGGGATTATTTTTGGGTGTTTTCCCCCCCTAATTTTTTTTTTTTTTTTTTTTGTAGATTTGTTTTGGTTCTTTCGTACTTTCTTTTCTTGGATTAATTTAATTTTGTTGCCTGCGTAGGGTTCAAAAAGGAGAAAGCAAGTGAGAAGGGGGGGCAAAAATCTCATATTCTAGTTCTTTTTGTTTGGGGGTACATCTCGCTTTTCTTGGTTTTGGGAAATATACGTATGCTTTATATGTATAGTTTATTTTACTATCTTTTCTTGGGGGGCTCCCTTTTGATTTTTTTTAAATACTATTCTGTTAAAGATGCATATTTTGGTAGGGTTTTTAAGGGTTTTGTTTGCTGGCCATGATGGCAGTTGGTTGTACTGTTGCCACCTTTTGGAATAGATTGGGTATTCCTTGCCTTGCCTCTGGTTTTGGGGACCATTTGCAGGAGAGTTTAAGGTTGTTGTTGTTTTTTGGCTTTTTTTGTGTGTGTGGTTTTTTTTTTAGACTAACATGAGGGAGGAAATGAAACATAATTACCCAAAATGGTCCCTTTTGTGCTAAATGAAAAGATCAGTGGAGATGCACCCTCTGAAAAAAACTGAAACAAAAAAAAAAATGAAATTTTTCACCATGCGCATCCTCCTAATTATGATTTTGGGTGTATACCCCTTCCATTATCAAGGTAGTATGCTCCTCAGTGCCAGATGCCAGGAACACAAATAGCGGGCTGCTTTTCTGCTGCTGTTTTTAAGCTTCTCATGGGCATCTAAGCAGGAATACAACGATAGGCTAAATAGGCCTTTAAACTAAAGTAGTATGACCACTCTTATGTTCCTAAGCTCCAGCTTGCTCCAGTCTTCATTTAAAGATCTAATGATGGGGCAAAAATGTTGTGCTGTGTCAAAAGTAAAAACAAAGAGGCTTTTCCCTCTGTACTGTATTGAGTTTTATATTTTTCATTGCTTGCCCAAATGCTAGTTACTACTGAGGTGTGTGTGTGGGGGGGGGATTATATTTTGTCTCTGTTAATATTTGGAATGTCAACATGATTGTTAACATGACTAGATGAAAGGCCCTGTATAAACATGAGCTATTTAGTATGACATAAAACCAGATATGCTGATTCATACCTTGACAGAACTGTCAGCACTTTTCCATTTCTGTGCATTGCTTAAAATAAAAGAAATCCATAATAGAGATCTCCTGATAATATTTTTATGATGACTCTTTTCTACAGATGACACAACAAGAGTAAAACTTTCAAATGTAGATGATGACCCATGTTCCGACTATATTAATGCAAGCTACATCCCAGTAAGTGATTCCACTATTTCTATTTATATCCCTTTTTAAATAGGGACATGGCATAGTAATTGAAAAGTGAGCTCTGACTTCTCTAATTTAATGTCTCCACTTTGAATTCACCCATATTTGCAAACTAACTTCTGAAAACTGTACCTGAAATCCAATTACTACTTAAGGGCACTTCTTGGGCTTCCTGGTATTTTCCCACCCACCAACACCAGAATCATCCAAGGATAAGTTTCCAGATATTGCTTTCTTTGTGGAACTTGTAAAAAAAAGAAAGGAAAAAAGATACCACTATTTAGTACAATTGGCACACAGCATCTAAAAACATATTTCATCCTGAAAGCATTATTGCACCTTGCACTAAAGCAAAATTGGCGAAGATTTCATTGCGACATTTCCTATAAAGAATAGCAGGATCCTTCCAAATCTATAGATCACCGAATGAATGTCATCTACAATGCACTCCCTACCTGACCAAACAAATCATTTGGATTCTTAGCCATATACAATTTTTCTCTCCAGACTGTTTTCATACCTGATCTGCTGGATGACGAGCATTTGATTTCAAGATGTTCAATGCTGTCAGAAATACAGAATGTTTGTGATCATTCAAGTATGTGTTACTGTATGTGTTGTCAAGTTTGAACTGACTTATAGCAGTCATTAACAGAGCTTTCAAGATTCTTGAGATATTTAAGGAGTGGTTTTACCACTGCCACCCTTCAGTGAGTTTCCATGGCTGAGTGGAGATTCGAAGCCTAGTCTCCTAAATCCTAGTCTGTCACTGTATTCACTACACCAGTGGTCCCTAACCTTGGGCCTCCAGAAGTTATTGGACTTCAACTCCCAGAAATCCTGGCCAGCAGAGGTGGTGGTGAAGGCTTCTGGGAGTTGTAGTCCAAGAACATCTGGAGGCCCAAGGTTGGAGACCACTGCACTACACCACACTGTGTACCCTGATCATTCAAATGGTTTTCCTGTATTGGTAGCTAGATGGCTTTGTTGTCACCATATTCTGGCTCAGGATATCCCATCCCACACCACACCATATAAACAATTCTGCCCTTCCTAGATTATTATCCTAATCATATTTTGATCCAGAAAGGTCTTGGATTCTTCCTCTCACATTTAGTCCTCAAAAAGCAATGGAATCTGAGGGAGAGAAATAGAGTGACATGGCCCAACATCACCCACCAAAGTCTCATGCCTGAGGGAGAATTTGAACTTATCATCTAGATCAATGATTTTCACTGTCTTCAAATAGAAAGCACATTACAGCCAGGCACGTATATCAAAATACCTGTCCTTGGACCTGCCAGGAAGCTTTTGAGGGTTTCTTCTTCTCTATGTTCCTCAACGTATTCCAAGAAATGCCTCATTCAAGAAGGAATTTATCAAGTCATTCCCAGGCAGGCATCTTCTGACAGGCTTGCTTGGTCCCTGGATTGGAAAGAGGTGAATCCTCATCTACCAAAGCCTCTTTCAATAGTCCAGATGACAGCAGGCAGCCCCATGCAAAAGTGAACAAAGACATAAAGCTAGAGGGTCCATCCTGGGAGTGTGCAACTACTACAAAAAGAAAAAGAAAAAGTGAATGAGAGCAAGAGACTGATGTACCTGGAGTGTTTGAGGATTGCCACTGCTCCTCATTCTTTCAGATTATTCAGATTATGCGCAGACAAAATAAGCTAACCAGCATTTCAGGAGTTCATGGTGCTGAGTAAAATTGACCTACCAACACTAATAATTTTCTAGGGAAGAACTAATGGATGGTGTTTGCTCATGATCTGGGCCAAAATGTTAACTTATTTCAGCAAAAGAAAATTAAAAACTAATGACCATTTATTTACTTACTTCATGAAGTCATATACTTGCCCAGAGTTATTTGTTCTTCAATATTTTTTAAATACCTCTTGTGTCATTATGTGTTTTGACTTGGATGGATAGATCTGCAAGGGCCTGTGTATCTCTCTCTCTCTCTCTCTCTCTCTCTCTCTCTCTCTCTCTGTGTGTGTGTGTGTGTGTGTGTGTGTGTCTGTCTGTCTGTCTGTCTGTCTAGATAGATAGATAGATAGATAGATAGATAGATAGATAGATAGATAGATAGATAGATAGATAGATAGATAGATAGATAGATAGATAGATAGATAGATAGATAGATAGATAGATAGATAGATAGATAGATAGATAGATAGATTATGTGCCCCTATAGGAGACACATTCCATCTTTTTAGTTCTGCTATTTTTCTCTTCAGCACTGAAGGACTCTTAAAACATTTTTTTTAAGAGACAGGTACCCAGGAAAGCAGTGTCTGGTTACTATGGCACTATCTCAACTAATCATAGTCTTCTGAATTGGCAGGGCAATAATTTTCGTAGGGAATACATTGCAACTCAAGGACCTTTGCCTGGCACAAAGGATGATTTCTGGAAAATGGCTTGGGAACAGAATGTTCACAATGTTGTCATGGTAACCCAGTGTGTGGAGAAGGGCCGGGTGAGTAAATAGTTTTTCTGTTGTTAATTCCTCTGACGGGGGCACTAAGATAACCCCAAAACAATCAGGAACTGTTGCATTCTACATTTAGGAGGAGTTTTGTCATCTATGCAAGAAAAGGCCTATCCAACAAGCCTTTTGACTTGGAGAGGCTATGCAATGTGGAAAGTCAGACTTTCTTAACTAGATCGTGTTAAGTGCAGAAAGGAGGATTTGGTTCATTAAGTATGTTTACTACTTTCAGTCTTATTTCTTAATGGAATTCAATATTCAGATGAGCCACTTCCTCAAGGCACTGCATCCACACAACAAGTGTACTTGTGTGAATCCAAAGTCTGTGTGAGGGAAGTGCCAGTCACAGTCATGGAACAATTTCTCACTTATTCTCTCTCTCCTCTGCACCCCTTGAAACTGCTCTGGAGAGCTGGAAGATCTTAAGGAACAGCATGAGTGTTGCCAGCGTCTACAGAGGAAAAATGAAATCAGTGCAAGTAGCCCTTTGCACGTACACACTCATTTCTAGCACTTCACCAGATGTAACTGCTTAAAGATTCTCCAGATGTTTGCATGTCAGCTTTTCTTTCTTCTGTATAGGTTAGACCACAGGCAAGGAAAACTGAGACATTGGTTATCAGTTCACACTGTTACTGGCCAAATCTGGGTTCTAAAGTTTTCTGTCAAGGAATCAGGCATAGACACAACTGACCCAAAGGTCCAATTTTATTTGAATAGCAGCAAAGAAAAGGTCAGCTGGGACTTCTCTTAAAAGCAGAGAAGGCCCAGAAAATACAGTGTACACATGTTTTATAATGATACAAACAAAGAGTCATAAAATTACTACAATTCTATTGGTCATTTATATCTCAACTTTGGACCCAGTGTCTCATTGGGTTAGAGATGCCAACTAAGCTAATCCATTGGTCATTTAGAAAATATACATTTTCTGCCCTCATGTTTCCTTGACCTATATCCAAGATGCGCCTAAAAGTCTGGGGGCAAGAGTATCTATTTCTCTTATCTATTGATATGTTTATGTATGTTCTTCCTGGGCCCTGGATATATGGCCTTCAAGATGGTGAATGTTACAACAATCGTTGTTGTCCTCCTTCCTGCATTCTAATGCTTGGTCATCTGTTACTTCAAATGGGCAGTTTGGGCAGAAAAGAGAGTTACTTTGTTATTTGAGGTAGGCCATAAATACTATTGGCTAGGTGTGAATGTTTCTAGTGTCTTCACTGTTAGGCTTTTTTGGTGCCTGGTGTTTGTAAATTCATTGACAGAGGAAAATACAGAAAGACATAATTTTAAAACATGGTTTCTTCTCCTTCTAGTATCAACACAACCAAATAGCATGTTGACAGGGAGTACTGACAGTATCTTTCCTGAATTCAGGCCCTGGCAAGGTGCTTGTAGGATTGATCTGCAATACCACATGAAGCTAAATTCTGCTCAGGCTTGCCATACTCCACCTTGCTTCACTTTTGACAGATTTATGCCTGCAGTAGGGGTTTGGGCACATTTACACGACTGAAATAAATGGGGGGGGGGTTTGAATTCATAGTTGTCACTTGCTTTTTGGGTCAGCCTGTCTGTCCTCTTGGGAAAGCTTTTGATCTGTATTTAAACTGCATTATATATCTGTCAAGAGAGTTACACCGGTTATTAGAACTGTTGCCTTTGAGGCTTTGTCATGCTCCTGCCTGCCCTTGCACTGGCTGCCTCTCAGAGCCACTAGCCATTGCTGCTGTGGTGTTATTATTAATAATTTTTATTTATTTCTTATTTTTTGCAGTCTGGCATATTGCTAGGACAGAATGTCAGAAAGAAAGAAAAAAATAAAACAGAGGTTTCCCTGCTCCTTAACACATATACAGAGAGACAGAGACATACATGCACGCACACATGCACACGCACACATAGGAGGTGAAGAAGGAGAGGGAGCATGAAAGGCACATCAGTGGGTTGCAAACCCCACAGACACAATTTATACTGATAGAGGCATTCACATATGCCAAAATGGTTACAAATCAATTTCACAAGCAATTTAAAATAAACTACACTCTTGCATATGAGTAAAATACCTTGCTTTCCAACAAAAACACACATCCTAAGCAAATATATATGTATATATGCTTCCATGTGCATTACGTAGTCATCTTTTTAAAAATAAATTTGAAACATGCTAAACCTGATTTAAATGCAGGGTTTTTCTGCATGTAATCATGCTCTCTGTTATGCATAATTGCCCAATATATATACTCAGCTGCACCAGCTGGCTCATTTTACAACTGTAATTTGTGTTTTGATGCTATACTATATTTTGTAAAGTGTATGTATCATCACAAATTTAGTCATCCAAGTATACACTTATCAAGAGTGTGCTGAGCTTCACAGTAGCCTTGTGAAGTTAAATGCAAAGGGTCCAGGTTTATTTCTGTTCTGTTGATGTTATTTTTGCTTACTGAGCAACAAAAGCAACATAGATACAAAAGTAACCATGCTCTTGTATTAAGTAAATTCTTCAATTTGTCTATAGGTAAAATGTGACCATTACTGGCCCTTTGACCAGGATTCCTTATATTATGGAGATTTAATTGTCCAGATGTTATCTGAATCAGTGCTACCAGAATGGACAATACGAGAGTTTAAAGTTTGCAGTGTAAGTATATCTAACTATTTAGCAAGCTTTCTAAAAAAAGTCATATCATAGTGGTGCATTTCAGTGCATTGTGATTTTGTTCCTTGTGGTAGATGGAGGCTGCAGTCCTGTACCTCTTTACTGAGCAGTAAAATCCAATAGAATTTACTTCTGTATACACATGTTTAGCTTGCTGTGTGGAAGCTCTTTTCCACATTCTAAGTCAACCTACCGAGATGACATATCTGTATTGAAAAAGCTTGCAGATATTTCACTTTAAATAATAGCAGGTAAGCATTTCCTGCCAAATATATACTAGTGTGTGGTGCTGTGTGGCTAAGTAATGTGGTGCCATAAATTTCAATATAGCTTCCCATCTGCCAGATCGTTCTCAATCAATTTATGTTTGTTCATCCAAAAGAGAGATATTTGCACATTTGAACAAACAAATGAAAAAAGAAAGCAGTCCTTACCCGTATTCCTACAATAATCACCAAAAAAAGCAGGACAATACAATACCATAGAATTGTAAAGTTGTAAAATGTCTGCTCTCTGTGTCTAATTTTCCCCTCTGAATTTCATTCATCTTGCAGGAAGAGCAGCTTGATTCCTCTAGATTGGTCCGACAGTTTCATTACACTGTGTGGCCAGACCATGGAGTACCAGAAACCACCCAGTCTCTCATCCAGTTTGTGAGAACTGTACGGGATTATATCAACCGAACACCCCAAGCTGGGCCAACTGTAGTACACTGCAGGTAGGAACAGAACAGCAGTTCTCCATGAAGAATAGGAAGAACTTCATACAGTATTAGCTCTTAATTTGTTTTCAAGGATCACTGAGAAGGTAAGACTTTTGATAGCTGGGTTTTATCCACAACAGCTGCCAGCATGAGACCACTTTTTCCAAGTGCCCAATGGAGGCCATTTGTAAATTTGTGGTCTTCTCTCCTAGTAAAACACAAAATCTATAATAGGATGAAACTGCAAAGCTAGTGTGAAATTGCAGAACTTAAAGTTGCCCAGTTGCCTGCATGTAACAATAGCAAAAAGAAGCAAAAAGGTTGATGTGTTTCCATTTTCTCTCCCTCTCCTCCCCTCACCTGCCCCCAGTGCTGGAGTTGGTAGAACAGGGACATTTATCGCATTGGATCGAATTCTTCAGCAGTTGGACTCAAAGGATTCTGTAGATATTTACGGCGCAGTGTATGACCTAAGGCTTCACAGGGTCCACATGGTTCAGACAGAGGTAAGTGCCAGATGCAGAATGTTCTTATTATAATATCAAAATAACTAGAGACCTCTAACCCACATTAAAAGTGTTTTCATTCAAATATACTAGGGCAACGGGTGGGAATTGTTCTTCAGGCCTTCCTTGGAACCAGATTAAACACTAGATGCAGAGGGCATGTAAACAAAACAAACATGAGAATGTGCACATCCTCTTGCAAACTGTACTCCCCTCACCATCCCAACTCAAGAGACTGGGAAAGGGGCAACATAACTAGGGTTTCAGCTCTGAAAAGCAGTGAAGGTTTGTTGGTTCGAGCCTTCAAGAATACATTTGTTGGTTGGTTTGTTCGTTTTAAAGCCCCATAGGCCAACACCTTCCACTGTTTCATGCCCTCCTTGTGAAACAAATAAGAAGTGCCACATAAAACCAATACACCAGGGCAAAGTACACATTATTTTAAATTCCAGGCTGGCCTCGCATGCTTCATTTTCTTGTTATTGTATTCATCATACACAGCTCCAGCCAGGATCAGATTAAACCATTATGTAAAGTAGAAATATTAAGCATACATTACTACACTGCACATTTAAGATAATGTGTGCTTTGGCTTAAAGACAGCAACTGGAGGCAGACCTGTATGCCTCATTCTCTGGAGAAGAGCAGAAAATCATTAGCAAGCCCAGAATTTCCATTTCTCAGCCTGTTCCCTCCTTCCTGTAATCAACCTGACTCTGGGTTTCCACTTTCTTCGCTTCCCCCTCCACTACTCAGCTTCCAAGTCCTAAACTCATCCTTCTATGTCTTCTTGCACCTCATGCATCACCTCTGAAAAGTGCTGAGCCATTGTATAACAGCTGTGAATTTCCAATCAGCCTTGCCATGACAAAGGGCTGCTTGTATAGCACTGTGGCTTTCATCTCCCATCACTTTGACCTGAGAATTATTCTGTTCCCACTTCTTTACTCTGTTTGGGGAGGCGTACACATTAAATGTTGCAGAAAGAAATGCTTAGTTATTTAACTTTTCAAAAATGAGGAAAATCTACTTGCTGAACAACTCTTAGGCAGCTTGTGTGTAATACAAACCTCACAACAAATGCAACATTGTACAATGGAAAAACACTAACACAATTTTCACCAGCTACAGCAAAGTGCTTATTTCACCATCCATTTATATGGACAGTAATTTACAGACACTCTGGAATATATATATATATTCCACTCTGGAATATATATATATTCCACTCTGAATATATATATCCCAGAGTGGAATATAATTTACAGACACTCTGGAATATATATACAGGAATATATATATATATATTCACCCATGGGTGAAACAGCATTGATGTTTCAGAACATTAGGCTTAGTAAAAGAGATTGTGGTTCAAAAGATAAGACATACAGTACTTAGGAGCTCTGGGTATGCTTTAAAATCCATCAGACAAATAGGCAGAGATAAAGAAGGATGCACAGCTGAGGATATATAGACACTTATCTGTGAGCTTACTATTTAGAAGCTGCAAGGTCAGAGAAATAACATTTTTGTGTACTCTGTTTACTTACCAAGTAAATCTTCCTATAATTCATTATCATGATGTTTGGAAAAAAGAGCTCAATCCTTTTTTTTCAATATGGATAATAAAATTAAGTGGGCAGATGTTTATTTTTTTTAAAATGGGCAGAGATGTGAATCTCATAATGGTGCATAATCAGTTCAACCACAGGAGAGGTTGAAAATCAGTTCGTACATTTCTGAACTGTCTAAACAGGCATCACAGCTGAAGCCTAACCTATACTGACCTACAATGCTTGGGGCTTTCACACAATCGCAGTCCTTTACATTCCGTGATAGCACTGATGAGGACACCTGTAGTTGTCCTGTCCTTTGATTACATCTGCCGTTGCAGGATATCTATTGGAAATTTCTATTTTAACCCATAACCTATGATATTACTTGCTGTTTTGAGTGTATTTCTCGCTTTACTTTTCTCTTGATTATTGTTTGGTTTGTATCTACGTTTTGCTCCTGTCTGTTCATATGCCAATAAAGGTATCGAAATCGAAATCGAAAATCAGTTCGTACATTTCTGAACTGTCTAAACAGGCATCACAGCTGAAGCCTAACCTATACTGACCTACAATGCTTGGGGCTTTCACACATTCGCAGTCCTTTACATTCTGTGATAGCACTGATGAGGACACCTGTAGTTGCTCTGCATGCTGTCCTTGCAATTGGTTGCACCATTGCACATGATGCACTCTAGTGCAAAGTGCATAAAAACAGCTCTGTATACCAGCTGTGAGGAACATAATTGCCAGGGTGCAATTACAGGATGTTGCTAGTGTTGCAGGAAATGGATGTTAAACTCTCATTTCCATGTTTAAAGAAGAGCCTGGTGACATCCTGATTTTCTTCCCTTGTGAACTTCCCTTAATAGGAATTTTATCCCATTCACAGCTTTAAAAGGTGAGGAAAGAGAGAAGTGGGGCTGGAGAAAGGAACTGGAGGAATTTCTCCACACATCCCAATTAATCACTCCAATAAGATCTGTGAAGGAGGCAGGCCTCTAATGGCTTAAGGTGTTATTTGCATGTCTAGAAGGATATGCCATACTTTTGCAGAGAACTTCCTTGTTTTGATACATGCTCTTTATTCCTTGCAGTGTCAGTACGTATATTTACATCAGTGTGTCAGAGATGTTTTAAGGGCAAGAAAGCTACGGAGTGAACAGGAAAACCCCTTATTCCCAATCTATGAAAATGTGAATCCAGAGTATCACAGAGGTAAGCTTGAACTGAACAATCTTTAAGAAAGCAGTAGTAACCATATATTAGAGCAGTGGTTCTCTTGGGTAACCCTGGTGTTCTTTGGCTGTAACTCCCAGAAGCCTTCACCACCAGTTATGCCAGCCAGGGTTTCTGGGAGTTGCTGTCCAAGAACATCCAGGTTCCATTCACTCATCTTAAAAGAAATTTTCCAGATTAGTAAGATTTATGATTACTAAATAAGTAGTGTGACTACTGGTAACATTTTGTTTTGGATCATGTTACTTCTTAGATAATCTCTGTTTTGATTCCTCCACACACACATACCCTTTCCCCCTTGTGCCTTCTTCTCTGAACATTTCCATTCTTTTACAGTAATTTGCCACATACATATTTCAGCTTCGGGCCTGAATATGAGAGCTGATGGTTGTAGCCATTGCTCCACCTTTCCTCAAGCCTCTAGCATCTCCCCGTGTATAGCAAACCAGATTTCATTAAGTGCAGCTAAACCTGCGGTTTTGTTTGGAGGGAGGCATTGCTGACGGTGGGTTCTGTTAAATGGAATCCGCACTACCCGCCCCGTGTGACCGAATGCTACCACCTTCGCTAAGCCAATGCTCCTAGTCCAGTGTGGGATAGGCGAAAAATCCCCGCCTCCGTTGGCCAATTGGGTGGCGGGCCAAAAATTCCTATCCAGCCCCCAATAGAGCGACCAGCTAATCTCACACTAGAAAATAGGGCGGGCAGGTGGGTTGCCCGTTCAGCAATGGCTGCTGGAGGACAAAGGGAGAACCGCCTTTAAATGCCCTCTGACTTGCCCACGCCCCTTGGCCATCCTTGCATTCGGCCACCCAAAGTCGCATGTTAATCCAGGTAAGTTGGCAAAGCCCCGCCTTGATGATTGGATCCCTCCGGTCAGCATGACCATTGCTGACGGTAGGTTCTGCTAAATGGAATGTAGACCAGACCCAGCGGCTGTGTGTGGGGAGCCGTTATTGGCTGAAAGGGAAGACAAGCCCCACAAACAAGGGGATTGAGGGTGTTGTACATGCAGTCTCCTTCGTCCAAAATTGGGAAATGGTTTGCTTTACCAGCCCTGCATTAACAAAAACTAGCAGGAAGATCCTGGCAGCTATAATCACAGAAAAGTAAGGTTCACCTGTTCTGCAGCAAATGTGCCTTACACTTCCTGTGGTGCAATCTCCAGGTATTGTCCCACTAAAACGGGCTAAAATTTCAGTCTGATTGTTTTGAATGAGTTCTCATGGATGTTTATTCTTCATTTCTTCAGACTCACCCAGTAACATCTCTATTGTTTAAACAGTCTCTAAGGGGAGAAAAATCAGGCAATTTTTTTCTAAGAATATTGATTTTGCACTTGAGCTCAGTCATGGCTTTTAAAGTTCTTATGCAATAATCTCCCATGCCTTGTGACCTTTTGAAGTTGTGAACTTTCTGAAGGAGGAAGAATATATTGTGCTAATAAAATACTGGACGCATTTACTACACCAAATGGATAATCCTCGCAGGAATAAACTGACCCAGCTTTCCAGCTCTCTTTGCTGGACGTGGCGAATTTGCAATGAATTTTACTATCCTGCTGCAATATAGCCAGTATACCTGTTGTTTTTTTTTTAAGGCTTGCTGAGAGAGGGGTGCTGGAAACATTCAGAAAACGAGGTTCCATTTAGATCAGGGATAGGGAAAGTGGGGTTCTTGCAATTCTGTAATGCTGAGAATTCTGCATTAGAAATCATTTTCTATATGTTTCAAATGCTGGAGTCTAAGGCGGGTCACAGCACAAATGGAAGCTGTAAAGGGGGAAAGGAAAGAATGAAACCTAGCCTCTCTCACAGTAGTACACTTCCCAGGGTTCCCGTCAATGAAGGAAACACTCTTAGACCAATTTAAAACAATCTTGTATATACATTTAGGTGGGAATGAATCCTACTAAACTCAGTGGGTCTTAATTTTGGTACAGTCATTTTGGGGTTGCACTGTATGTCTGTAGCACAGAGAACCCTATGTCCATCATTAATATGATTGATTGATTGAATATGTGACCACAGGTTTTTTTTTTTTTCTCACAGGGCTCCTATGCCTTCAGCAGCACCATATCAGTATGCAAACTTTTGCTTATCAAAATATTTGCATGCTGCAAGCGGTTCCCCTCACTGACTTTTCTGTTTTCCATGTAGCGATTAAAGACACAAACGTCTTGTTAGGAATTTTTTCAACATCCTGTGCCTTTTTCTAAGACACATTTGCCTGCACTTTTGCACACAATATCCTGTCTCTATCAGTGTTGTGGTTCCATGACAAAGACAAAGCCAGTCTGTGTGTCTTTTCTAACTGATGCTTTCTTTTTCTTTCAGATGCTGTGTATTCAAGGCACTAAGGCTCTAACAGATTCCTGCTTTTTGCAGCCATATCTGTTGTTGTTTAATTAATTTTTAAAATACTGTATGCACTATAAAAGTGCCAGATGCCTTTGAAGTGGTGTATAATTTATTGATCTGGTGACATGTTAAAGTATATAATTTAAATATAATAGATATTGTTGTATAAAACTGTATTTTGATACTATGTAAATATGTATTTTATCTATAATGTTTATATTCAGCTTCAGATAATATTATTTTTCCATGCTAAAGTTATTTTAATGAAGACTTTTCTATAAACTATCTTATGCTGGAACAGTAGGAAGACTTCTAAATGTGAAAGAAAAAATTACAGTACACTCCAAAACTGTTTTAAGCCTAAAGCAGTGGTTCTTAACCTTTGTTACTCGGATGCTTTTGAACTGCAACTCCCAGAAACCCCAGTCAGGACAGCTGGTGGTGAAGGCTTCTGGGAGTTGCAGTCCAAAACTCCTGAGTAACCCAAGGTTAAGAACCAGTGGCCTAAAGCATAGTTAGGCAACTTTCACACTTCTGTTTGGCCACTCCTTGTGTATGTGTGAGTGAGAGAGAGACATATAATATCCACATTTCAAGTTCCCAGCTTCTATAATGCCTATATCAAGTTCTTTCAACTTCTGAAAATACTTGAATGTGTGGTTTGAAAAGAAAAGTAAATAAAAACATAAACTAGTTTCTCACTACTGAAGAAATATAATAATGGTATTCATAGGCAACTCATGATAGGGGCAGGGGCTTTCCCCTGAAAATCAAGGGTAAAGCTCTTCCCTGCTCAGTCTGTGGGTCATCCAGGCTGGTGACTTCATAAAGTCAAGAGGAAAAAAAAGCAAAATAATAATAACCATAATAATTAAGCGTGCTCAATGTTTGTTATACTGTATTTAAATTTGGAGGGGATGATTAAAACATGCCCATCAGATCAGTTTTACTTGTGTCAAGGAAATGTGAAGAAAGGTGATGGTGGCTGTCTACTTTGTTTCCTTTGCTACGGAACTCGAACCTTAAAGCAAAATTGCAAACATCTACAGTGTCCAGTTTTATGCAGAAAAATAGGATTTCTGGCATCAGGGTTGACATGCTATTTATCTAGAGTTCTGTGCTCATCTTTCAGCATAAAAAAATCATCTCCAGTATACCACTGCAAGAGGAAGAAAGAGGTGTCGGAAGTGGACTTGTCCACAAAATCTCACCTTAACATATAGCAGTTAGTCTTCAAGGCACCAAAACGTTTTGGTCTTCTTTAATTTGTTATTTTTAGTTTTGGTTTTGCCTGACATACTAGCACAGACTAACGCAGCAACTTTGTCTAAAAGTAGGAAAGTTGCTCAACTTTAAGAATAGCCAGATGCTTTTGTAAGCCATTTTTCTAAAGATGCTGCAATAAGTTGGGTCAACAGGAACAGATGCAAGATGTTAAAGAATTCTTTGAAGTGAAACATTCTTGTTTAATGGGGCTATAAGATAAGACTGAGTTTTTTTCAGTGGTGGCACTAAACTCACATTCTGACTATAAAACAAACAGGCAGACTGATTTCAAAAGGGCATGCAATGAATAAGCACTTAACTGAACACAAGCCTAGAGACACTGGCATTCTATCTAGAGGCAAAATCCAGAATATCCTATGTAAAAGTTTTGATAGGGCCAGGGATCTGCAGGCAAAAAAATAAAAATAAAAATAAATTCAGTAATTTCTTCACAATCTCTTAAAATCTTTTTAGAACTCCTGTTTTTGGCAGATTGCTTTCTCTTTCCAAAATAAGAAAGGGCAGGTTCATTAATTTATTCAGTGTTGCTTCTGAACACTATTTACATTAGGAAGCTCTGGTGCTTTTTACTCCATTTGTATGTCTTCTTTCCAACAAAATACCAAAAGCGATGTGCAAAGCAACACGTAAGATTTATGCTTTTAAAAAATCATCACCAGTAAAATCTGATTTAAACACCAAAAGTAGCATAAAAACAAGAGCAGGAAAAAAAAACTAGCAAAGATATTAGTTTAAAAACCTCCCAGTGCAATTTTCTACATATGTGATCAAAATTAAGTCCTGCTGGAGGAAAACAGGCAGGTTTACAACCTTTAAAAAGGGAACCTGTTGGCTACTGTAAGGATACTTCCCTAAGAAGAAGGTCACCACAGAGGAGGACTTACATCCCTTAATAAATTGTATGTCACAAAATGAGCAGTTACTTCTGTTTAGCATCCAATAACAATTAAAAACTCAGCATAACCATTCCCACATTTCAAGCCTCAAATGAATTCTCCCAAAGCATGGGGTTGTTGAATGGAAGCACAGAATGTTCCCTTGAGTGCCCCAGCTTCCCATTATATCCATTCCTTCCATGGTTGCTGATGGATGCTGCAAGTTGTAAGTAGAAACAGCAAAATGTTTTTCTATCCTAGAGGGTAGAAATTGGGAGCCTGTTCAACAGTCTTGTCACCAAGGAGACATATGAAGCAGGTGCCCCGTTGTTTTTAGCACTTTGTGGGCCAGGTGTTTTGCTACAACAAGATGCATGCTAAGGAGAAAATTCTCACAGCACTCGTGTCAAATGTAATCTATATCAAGACTGGAGAATATAGGTTATTGGTATTCCCTGAATGAACTTCCTAAGAGCTCTTCTAGATGAGCAAAAATTCCTGTAAAAGTACCAGCAGCTGCATTGTTGGTTTCAGAGTTTTCCCACTATCCTTAGGTTGCTTGGCTTAATGCAAAACAAGATATGGTTTCTCTCTGCACCTTACCAGCCATTTTGTATCTCCTGAAAGCAAGCTTTACTTTGTTCCAGAGTTTGTTGCAGTTTAGCACTACGACACTTTGTATGGGAAGTTAATTTATGTATCAGACAATCCCAGTAGGAAGCTTTCAGTTAGTACGCCATCATGTTTAAAAAAAAAATTTTCAGTAGTTTTAACTCAGTGGGTTAGATACCTGGCTGCAGAGACAGAGGTTGGGAGTTCAATTCCCCGCTATGTCTCCAGGGAAAAGAGCCACCCTGTGCAGCCATGGGTAAGCTGAACAGTCCCAGGACACCCCCAGAAGAAGGGAATAGTAAAACCACTTCTTAGTACTCTCTACCTAGAAAACCCTGAAAAGAGTCACCATGAGTCAGAATCAAACGTGATTTAAATTCAGTCTCGTGGAGGAAACCTGCAGCTATGATTGCTGGACCACCAGCAGATTAATCTTATTCTTAACTGCAGAAAGTGCCAACTTCAGAACCTCCATGGAGACTGCCATGCTAGCAGGGATATTTCGGGAGCCACCAATTACAATTTTGAATCTCCATTGAATCTAAAACCCTGTCTGTTTTCTTCCAACGGGATAGAAATGAGGTAGGAGTGCTTTACTCTTCCTCATGATTCACTATTATAATTTTATTACAGTCCTCTCATTGCAGTGGTAGGAAAAACACTGAGCCCCTGATTCAGGGTTAATCTAAATGTTTCCGAATTGTGTTGGGCTCATAGTCAAAGAGAGTCTGCCAACAAAATGGCCTGCTCGCCCACCTACTCCCACATCCCAATCCTCCCCTTTTCACTTGAGAATGGTGAAGAGCTAAGGACATAGAATGGGTAATCAAAGACTGGGCATCTGTCTCTGACTTGGGGGAGAGGGGTCTCACCTCTCCAATGTCCCCTGGGATACTATCTCAGGGATCATACAATTATGTTGTTAAAAGATAAAAAGAAGTCTTGGGTTGGAAAGACTCCATGCATGGACTGTCACACCACCTGATGGGCAGGACAGCCCCCATAACATACACACTACTGTTTATCCCATTCAGTAGGGTCTCCTCTCATAGGGGTTTCTATGGGAAGGACTGAGCAGAGAAATTCTCTTTAGCCCAGTTGCCCACATGTCTGAACCCAGATTTAACCCACCTGCCCATCCCATCTTTAAAAAGCTACGATTTGTTATATAAGGGAGAGTAGAAAAGTCCACGTTTGGGAGGATTACAATTTTTAATCAGTAACTGCTTCCATGTTTGCCTAGCAAGACAATGAAGGAAATGCTAATTTTAATAAACAAAGTCTCAGGTCTCTTTTTGAAGAATAGATTTTGGTGTTCATCAGCAATCCTGTTTTCCTGGCAGCACAACAAATGAGATTTCTTACCAATAATACAATTACAGTGTGGTAAGCAACTGTGAAGAAATATCAGGTGGAGTATATAAATTATCCCTTCTATCTATTACGGTGTCATCTTTCTGCTGCAGAAATGGATCCAATTCAGTAATATATTGTACGAGAGCAAGCATTTTGGATTATTCATCTTATCAGCATGATACTTCATCATTCTCCAAAGAATACAGATGACACTTCTTTTCTCATTACTACCACTTGTCTTCTCTCTCTTCACATTTTATCCTGTGGACAAATAAGACTGCATTGTTCCATGGCTACCAAGAGCTATTTCAGCCAGCACAGCATGACACTTGTAATTGCTTCATAAACTTATTCCTTTCTATTGTAATAATATACAAGGTATCAGATAATAATCAGATAATAAATAGCCCCATCATAGTGTAGGAATACATCTAGCTGGCTAGTGAATGAACCCTAGATCTTCTAAACAGATGTGTATGTTCATAGAATAGAGATAAATGGAGGTAATGATAAGTTTTGGAATAACTGTAGAATTGCAATTATACAGTAGAATTTGAGGACAAATACATGCCATTACAAATGGTATGGGGAGAAATCATGAAAAAATTATCACAAGTGAGCACCTCTAATGTGATGGTTATGTTACAAAGAAGCTCTGGCAGATGTAGATGATACAAAGCACAGGAAGGAGCCACCCTCATTTCTTCTGCAAATGTATGAATGCTCTGCAAATGGTAGTTGAAGATTCCTAGTTACTCCTCTGCAAGAGCAATTTGCAAAACAGGAAAAACAAATACAGAATTGCCCCATGCAAGTACAGCACTCTGCATTCAAAGCCGAACACTTAATCATGCTGATAATGTGTTATTCAAAAAGCAGATTTTTTTCTAAAAGGAAACACTTGACACTCAACTAAGCAGACTCTACAAATATGTGAATGACAGCTAATTTGAGGCTCTTTACTTATCAATCCAACATTTCTGATGAGCTATGCTGAACCTGCAAATGTCCCATCATCAACATGTAGAAATAGATCTGAATAAAAAAAAATTCAACAATTTATTTTATTTAGTCCATTTGTTATGTTTTGTTTTCAATTGGATTGGATTGTTAAACAAATAAACATATGGCTGCTTCTCTGAAAATAACTAGAAATAGGTATATGATTAAGAACCACTGACTAGGTCCATGCAATGCAGAATATTTGAGATAAGCAATACTGAAAGGTATTCAATTTATAGGAAAAATAATAAATAATAATCATGTGCAGTCAAGTCACTTCTGATGTATCGTGACTGTTTTCAGGGTTTTCCAGACTGCCAAAGAATTGATGCTTTTGAATTGTGGTGCTGGAGGAGACTCTTGAGAGTCCCCTGGACTGCAAGGAGAACAAACCTATGAATTCTGAAGGAAATCAACTCTGAGTGCTTACTGGAAGAACAGATTCTGAAGCTGAAGCTCTAATACTTTGGGCATCTGATGAGAAGAGAAGACTCCCTGGAAAAGACCTTGATGTTGGGAAAGTGTGAAGGCAAGAGGAGAAGGGGACAACAGAGGACGAGGTGGTTGGATGGTGTCATCACATGAATTTGACCCAACACCGGGAGGCAGTGGAAGACAGAAGGGCCTAGCGTGCTCTGGTCCATGGAGTCACGAAGAGTCTGACATAACTAAACAAATAAACAACATAATTATGTGACTAAATATTTTTAGTTTTCTGGGGTCTCAGTATATAACAACAAATATACATAACCTCCAAACATTTGTTACTTACATAAGTCATGTTTCGGCCAAAGTTAATTTTAGGTGCAACTAGATGGTGAAATTTGGAGTGATCTGGGTCATATATAAAAGGCTCTTATCTTGAGTCTTTTCTATTTTATCTCACATTTAGGCCATATTTTCATTCACATGGGAGAAGTTTCTTCTCCCATGAGAAGGATCCAGACAGCATTTCAGATTGCTCTGATTTCCCCCCTTTCTAAATATTGATGCCCCCATCCCTGCCCCTTTCCCCACCTTTTGTTGTGACTGTCATTCCACAGGTAACAACAACTTCCCCCATTTCATTTAATTCAGTAAGTGGCATAGCGCTACAATAATACTCAACCTTGCATGGATAATCCCTTGTCTCATAAACAGTGCTTGCATCTCTTAGAAGAATATTTTTTTAAATTGTAAGAAGAGGAAAATTGAGGACTTCTCTGCCCTCCTTTCTACTGTCACAACCCACTTCACACATCACAGAGTTGTCAGCAAAGAGTACACCACCCACAACTCTAGTTGAGAAAGAACTGAGCAACCACACAGACTGTAGAATGGGATAATCAGAAGTATTCCCAATCACACCAAATAAATGGCAGCCCTGGCACTGTGCCAGAAAGGAGTGCAACAGCTCAGAAAAAGAGTGGGATGGATTGCTGATATTTAAGACACATGTAATCGCCAGAAAATAAGGGAAACCAAACCAAACCAAACGAAAAGCTTCCCAAATAGTGAGCTATATGCTCATCTGATCACTCACTCTTGTTTATATCTCAGTAATGCTAGTCAGAGAATTGAACATATGTTAAGTTCTAATCCACTAAATCAAAAGGAAGTTGAAAGTGCTTAATTCAGAATGGATCATGCTGGTAGTTTAATTCAGGATGTGAAGTCAAGATCAGTCATTGTGTGGAGCTGACTGCATAGCTCAATGAGTTAGGTATCTGACTGCACAGCCAGAGGCTGTGGGTTCAATTCCCCACTGTGCATCCCAGAAGAGCCGGCCTGTGTCACCCTGAGCAAGCTCAACAGTCCCAGGATGCACCCAGAAGAAGGGAATGGTAAACCTCTTCTGATGAACAGCACACAACTATTATCATTGTATAGAGCTTGTTGGGAAGCTCAGTTAGGTATCTGAGTTTGGGTATCAGAGAGTGGGAGTTTAAATCTAGACTGTGAATCATAGGAGAAAAGCCACCTTATGTGCCCCAAGAAGAAGGGAAGGGAAAACCATTTTTAAGTACTCTATACATAGGAAATCTTGAAAAAGGTCACCGTAATACAGAGTCAACTTGATAACACAAATTATTATTATTTATAATTGTGTGTCCCTTAATCTCTTCTGTGTGATACCACTGTACAGATCATAATGCTTTTATATAACCGACAACAGTGCTGCCTCACTAGACAGTTACCCCACATGACAGTTTGATTTCGCTAAACAGCGATTTCAGTGGAACGGATTATCATCGT